>NC_064601.1:113793865-115103865 GCF_943734735.2 Anopheles gambiae
TTTACATTGTTTGCTAACATTGAGCTGTTTAGCTGGACTTGAAAACGTTGTAAGACCCTGTTACATTACAGGAGTAATTCCGGAAGGTTTAAAATAATACACCGGAGAGAGAGAGAGAGAGAGAGAGCATGACAAAATTATTGTAAATTCTGATTGTACTTGTCCAACTAGATTGCAATATAGTCCACTTCCCAACACCTAAAGTTCACTTCGTATATGAAAGAGTCATGAAAGTGTCCCAGAAGTATGAGAACCCCTGAAAACCCCCGTAATATTTAAAGTTTATGCTGAACTGACATATTTTATTTTTGTTGTATTATTACATACGTATTACGTTACAAAAAATTTTATACGAATCTATATTACAGAAGAACGTCTATTTTTCGGGGACGGATTAACCAGTGGGCGGCTTAATCGTGCCCATGAATTTGACAGTTGGTGAACATGTTCTGCGATGATCCGGATAGCAAAAACATTTGTTATGCAGCAATTTAGTGTCTAGTGATATTTTAAAACTTCATTTTTGATAAAAGACAATTTTAAATCTATTGTTATTGATTCAAAAAATATTCTGCTAGTGATTAATCGATTATTTTGATGTAAATTTCTAGTAAAACCAGTGAATTTTAAAACATTTACATGAATTTAAAATTTCTTTGACCATTATCCGTGGAAATCGATTAACCGACATCCGCCCGGTCCCGAGCTGCCCAGATAATCGACGTTCTACTGTATTTATATATAAAAATCTCGTGTCACGGTGTTTGTTGCGAGCAACCTCCGAAACGGCTGGATCATTTTCAACGAAACTTTGCACACACACAGCTTATGGTGGTATGAGAATAGGTTTTAAGACTTAAAAATCGTTCAGATGTTACACTAAATTTAATTTAATAATGATTTTCTAACTCCCATACAAAGAGCAGGATTGTTGTTGTGTTGTATACAGAACTTTAACATTTGGGGTAAGGTGCCTGACGGTTTACACTTGATGATCTAATCCTGAGGGGATACGGGCACGATACAACTATCCCAAGTAACAAAGCAATAATGGAATATTTTAGTTTGGAATGAATGTTTTTGGAATGACTCAGTTTGTCGGGCCAGCTAGTTATTTATATATTGCTTGGCTCCCTACATGATGTTCAAATTCGTCTCCAGATCGCGGGACACTGCTGATGAGTCAATGCGTTATGAGTCAATTCCATGACTGCGGCACGATGTTTGAAAACGGTGATGATAGACGGAACTGCGGAACATTAGTCCATGAATGCGACATACATTCGCCATTTGTCAACCCGTGAACCCGAGAATGGCACACGCCCCAGACATGGAATTGTGTTCTGTAATACCAAGTATCGTCAACACTTTTAAGC
Organism: Anopheles gambiae; assembly: GCF_943734735.2. Taxonomy (NCBI): domain Eukaryota; kingdom Metazoa; phylum Arthropoda; class Insecta; order Diptera; family Culicidae; genus Anopheles; species Anopheles gambiae. The sequence goes on from NC_064601.1 coordinate 113,795,242, forward strand.
AGTATGCCACAGCAATGATAAAACACACGGCATGATAATCGTAAAAGTGTCCCTTGATCATGGGATCGATCGCAGTGGAGCGCCGTTTTCGTCGTTCAAAGCCCGTACTCGACCCGTCAGTCTCAGTGTATCAGATTCGCGAGGCTCTAGTTATACTCGGGACACTGAAAAGAATCAGTTGATTTCAACTAGAACATTCGATTTATCACAAAACCAAATACCTCAGGAATACTTACAAATGATATTAGCGAAACGGCAACTAACGCAAAACAAATAAAAATCTAAAATAATAAAGGATTTGGCGATTTAACTCAAGACCACTCGACACATGAACGTTTCCTCATGATTCAATTAAACATATGTTCCGCTACTACGGAACTCATGATATTGACTCACTACAAACAGTACAAGTGTCGCACGACCTGTTAGGATAAGTTGCAAAATCCTACATCCTCTAAGAAAGGAATATGCGTTGAACACTAGTATACGACTCATTGCACATCGGACACTTGGTAGTAGAGGCGGCACACTTGCCACATGCCACGACGTGTCCGCACGGAATGAAAACCGTATCAAATGGTCGAGTGAAACAAATTTTGCAACACTTTTCATCCGACACTTCGTCCTGCTCTTTATCCTTGCTCACATTACCATGTCCAGAATGCTCCGGACCGGCTGTGAGCGCACTGTTTGTGACCTTCTCTCCCCGGCATTCCGCAATGAACTCGGGCGTCTTCACTAGCTTCACGTACGGGCATTCGCTAAAGTTCCTCACATGCTCCACCCACGGGTCATCCTCGGCCAGCCAGTCCCGCAGGTTGCCACCGCAGTAATAGCACGCCACCACATCACTCTTGCCGGTGTAGAAAAATCCCGCATCAGCCATCTGCGTGGGTGTTTGTGGTATTGATTTGGGCCACTCCTTAAAGGTCGCTAGCCGATCGCCCCCTATTCGGTACTCCGGGTACTTCTGTCTATAGAAGGGTATCGTATCATTTTGCGTCCTTTGTGACTGCCTTTCCAGTTCGTTCTGGCGATTGAGCCTATTCGATTCCACCGCCACCGCCACCGCTGTTGTTGCTGCCGCGGACCTTGCACTCGTGCTTCCTGTGCCCGTTGTATCGGGCACGATCTCCCCTAACTGATCGAGAAAGTCTGGATCAATAGGCACATTGTTTGTTGGCCGTTTGGTCATCAGTCTGCAGTGGGGTGACCATTTCAAGTGTTCCTCTATCACGACGTCGTGCTCGTCCCATCCTCCAAGCTCGATGCGGCAAAAGTAGCAGCGCACACAATCCCGGTACCCGGTGTAGAAGAAGCCCCAACGAGCTAGTTCCTCTGGGTAGATGTAAGGAACTGTCCACAACGGAAATGTTCGTAGTCGGTTTACCTCATAGTTAAGACATTCCTCTGGTGTGTCGTGTGTAACACGATATTCAGCTATTTCTCTACAAATGCAACTCACTACAGCAGATGCCATGCGTCTGCTTGTGCACTTTCCTAACGTTATCGTGTTATGCTGTCGTGTTAAGTGTTATCCCCTATGGCCAGATTGCGATAAAACTATTCTATCGATTGCTTTATCTAATAATCTGATTGTAATCCAATTCCTTTTTATCTCTGTAACTACGTTCCACCATTTGCTGCTATCTGCGAACTCAGCTATCGCCATCAGTGGCGCGTATCAGCAATGCAGTTTAATGTTGTACGCTCTGCGATCAAGACTGTGATTTGCACTTTGGCGGCATTGATCAAGTTATCTAAAAAAAAGTGAAGAAAAAAAAAAAGAATCTATTAATACACTTCATAAAATTGTCGTTTTGGTCGTAGCGCGTAGTTTACATGTGAACAACTCGGGTTTCTCGTTATTTTCGCAAACTTATGTGTTAATATGTGTTTTAAGCATCATTTATTTATAAAGTGTTCGAATCAGTAATCAGTGGAATAGTCAGTAGAATGAAATCGAATCAGTTACATCAAAATAATACAGCCTTGAATGACTTTCATACGAAGAAAGCGAAATCTGAAGCCGCTCGTGTCGCCTTATTGCCAAATGCGCTCTTGTTCTTCCCTAATCAATATTTAGTGCTAGTCTTGGCCAGAAGTATCTTGGTCAGAAGATAGTTGAACTATGGCTACGATTCTTCATTTAAACAAAATCAAAAAGACCACCCTGATTTGTGCTCATCTTCGTATCGCGCTGAAACGGTAGCTGGCTTCGGTATAGCTTCCAGGCGATATGAAGGATTGTCAGGTGTGTGTGTCCAAGTACGGTGTCTTCAGAAAGGTGTACGAAAGTATTTTTTAAGATTATCCTCATCAATTGTGCGATTGCCTCATCAATTGTGCGATTAATTGAGCGTGGAATTCAATACAACCAGTGATAGAAAACGGATATTTAAAAAAGGTTAATTTTATGCATTTAATGGTGGTTACATACAGATATTGGTGCAGTGAGCTTATTATTACTTGATTTGAGTAAACACAATGTCATAAAGTATTTTTCTCGAGTTTAGTTCTACAGTTTGGTGTCCGTTCTCTAGTGTTTGGTCCAATAGGATAGAAGCTGTCCAAAAGAGAGTTACTCGTATTGTCCTACACTTCACTTCGTGGCGTAATGTAACCCCTCGTCTATCGTATCATACTCGTTGTTTGTTGTTTGGTCTGGACACACTTGCTAGGAGACGTGACAGTGCCCAATGTACATTTTTGTCCAAGCTTATTGTCGGTGAGATAGATTCACCAGAACTATTGGCTAGAGTCCATATAAATGTGTCTCCTAGAATGATCCGTAACTACAGTCTAATAATAACGAACCTTACAAGACGTTCATACAGTGAGAACTACTCTATGACTGCGATGGCCGGTAAATTTAATCAACCTTACATGTTATTTGACAGGCAAAACCCTACAAATATCTGTTGATCCGTCTTGTCATTGTACACTGCGTTTAACCTACTCTTTGTGTTAGTTATTTAAGTTCTAGTTTTAATTCAGTGATAAGGCCACTTGTTTGGCCCATCACTTAATACAATAAACAACAACAACAACAAAATATTGTAGCCATAATTGGTACACTTACCCTAGTAACCAATCGTAGTGTGTATCACTGTATAGTACATCCACGGTGAGCGTGTTTTTACAGTACATTGGCTGGTATTATTGAATCCGTTCGCAGCGGCGGCGTACGTCCCGACACTCATTTTCCTAACGTACTAGATGGTTGTTACAGTAATTCAACGCGGCGTTGTAGGACTAGGCTCAAGAAATGTGTTGCCATCCCTAGAATTTCATGTGAGCGCCGTACGTTACCGCAACGAACGGATTCAATAATACACTGGTGGACATAAAAATAGGAAAAAAAAATTGTGTGTTTTTTTTGCGTTCACTAGGTGTGTCATCGCCAACAGTTGGAGGCGTACTGAATTTGCAATAGCCGATTTTTGCCTTTTATACTCTCATTTTTGGTGCGCTACTTATCTGAGTTTTGAGTGCCGGCAGCGTTTTGCGGCAGTATAAAAGGAGAGCCAAACCGTGTTGCGCTTCATTCTTCCATCAGTGGTCAAGGTGAAAGGTTGCTATTTAAAAATTCCACAAAATCATCATGGGTCGCGGAAAGCACTGCACACCAGAGGAGCGAAAACACATTCAGGGGCTATATCGTGAGAACGTGCCGATCAAGACAATCTGCAAGGCGTTCGGCCGGTCGCGGACGTTTGTGGACAACGCCATTCGTAGCGAGGCTACGGGTAAATCGGTCGTCCGCGAAAAACAACGGCCGACGTTGACGCGCAGATTGTTGAGATGATCAGGGCGGATCCTTTCAAAACTTGCGCTCAAATCAAGCAGGAGCTTGGTTTGCAAGTTTCGGCGAAAACGGTGTCTCGCCGTTTACACGCCGCTGGGTTCTGTGCCCGGAGACCGCGGAAGGTTCGTAAGCTGCCTCCGCACCACGTAGAAGCGCGCATTCGGTTTGCCGAAGAACATTTAGCTGCATCCATCTTTTAATGGAGCAAAATCATTTTTTCGGATGAGTCCAGAATCAATCTGGATGGTTCGGACGGCTAAACGTCTGGACGGAGTTAAATACGTCTGGCGCCTTCCTAATCAGGCGTATCATCCGAAAAATACGATAAAAACCCGAAGTCACGGAGGCGGCCACGTAATGGTGTGGGGTTGCTTCTCCTGGCACGGCCCGGGTCCTTTGTTCCGTATCAACGGGACACTGAACTCGGAAGGGTATAGAAAAATACTTAGTCGTAAGATGTTGCCATACGCCCGACAAAAATTCTGAGACGAAGAGCATTACATCTTTCAGCATGATAACGACTCTAAGCACACATCGCGAACAGTTAAATGTTATTTGGCAAACCAGGATGTGCAAGTTCTACCGTGGCCTGCGTTGAGTCCTGACCTAAACCCGATTGAAAATCTGTGGTCAACTCTCAAGCGTCAGCTTAAGAACCAGCCTGCACGTTCAGCCGATGATCTATGGACACGCTGCAAGGTTATGTGGGAACGCATACCCAGAAGCGAATGCCGTAAGCTCATCGGCGATATGGCCAAACGCTGTCAGGAAGTGATAGCGAATAACGGTCACCACATTGACCGTTAGAATGTGTTTTCGCTCTGTGGAACACCGCAACACCTCCTCCCAACAACCGCTTAAACAGTCCTTTTCAGGGCTACCAAATATTTCTGACAAGAACTATGTCTTTCGGTCACAGAAAAAAGTTCCTATTTTTATGTCCACCAGTGCACCAGCCATTGTGAATCACAATGAGTGTGTTGAGTTAAATGTTTGCATCGAATGAGTTACATTATACCATAATGAAGATTTCTTTAACTCCTTTTTGAATTAATCCTCCATGTTACGACTAGCAGCTCACTCACAGAGCTATTGAACTCATGCATGAGTAAAACAATTCTACTGAGAGTTTAATCATTTTCGAGAGTTACGAGAGTTGAAATGTGAGTTAACTGTTCAGGCCAAACAATTCCGATGATTCCGAGCGATTCCGACGATTCTAGAAGATTCTGAATATTCCAACGGTTCTGAAGACGCACGGTCAGTGTTTTTTCCTTTCCCTTCCTGCCACTCTCAAATCTAACTCATGTACTAACTGAATTATCTTACGTTACCGGGGTGATTAACTTCACTAAATAATAATCATATTCATGGATTATTTTCATTACGCGAGTATTAAGTAAAGAGTTGACAGATAACAAACAGAGTTCATAAACTTTGCGTTAATTTTAACTCATTCAATGCAAATAAGTAAACTCACTCGCTTGGTATTAAATCAACAGTTGGTACATCATCTGAATCTAAGGAAGGCATCACATTTCGTGTGCCCACTCCTACAACGCCGCGGTAAAGTATTATAGCAACCATCTAGTAGTCAGAAAAATGTGTGTGTTTGTGAAAATGAGTATCGGGACGTACGCCGCCGCTACGAACGTGTTAAATTATAACAGCCATCATGTTGTGCGGCACGCAATGTCTCAGATAAGATTTCGCATTATCTGAGGACGTTTAAAAGTGGAGTTTTGAACTCTTATACATAAGGATTCTGAATTTAAACAACACTCACAAAACAGCTTTCATAGTGGTTTTTCATATTGTTTTTGAACTTTTTAGCTAACGTGTACTTCTTTTAAGAAGCAATCATTTCCCACTGCAGCAGACCAAGTCTCGGTTATCACAATGGTTTTAAAAATCTTAATTGTTATTATACACTTAGCACATCCCATGTTAACTCTTTTAGTGAGTTATTGGCTGGTATTATTGAATCCGTTCGTAGCGGGAACGTACGGCGCTCACATTAAATTCTAGGGATGGCAACACATTTCTTGAGCCCGCTCCTACAACGCCGCGGTGAATAACTGTAGCAACCATCTAGTACGTTAGGAAAATGAGTGTCGGAACGTACGCCGCCGCTACGAACGGATTCAATAATACCAGCCTATATTGTGCGAAAAGCATGCGTTGATATGTTGGGTGAAACTGTTGGATAGTCACTTTCATACACTTTCAACTGTAGGCTTGAACTATCTTCATCGGCAAGTACCTGGTTGGTTTTATCTGCCTCGATGAACGTATCAAGATAGCCGTCGTAAAACGTTTATCACATCACAATTGATTACATTACCTTAAGAAGGGGTCGAGAGTTTGGTTGAAATTTGATCGAGTAAATCAGACTGAACACGTACGAACAGCTCGTTCCTCTCACTGATCCCGCAGCTTGCACTCACTTGCGCACTACTGACGCTGTTGCTGTGTTTCACAACCTATATCACCTACTAGTTGCTTCGCTTATCCTACAGGGGTTTCCCACGATTTACATTGGTATCGTCTCTGTGGACATCAATGCTATTGAACCAAACAATTTTAAGAAACAACCAACAAAAACTCACACTTATCAGATGGCGATACAGGGTTTACTAGCATAATAAACAACTATCCACTTGTGTGTTATTAAATTGAACCGAGTAGCTTACACCATCTGACGTGTGAGCAAGTGGTAGACAGCGGTGTCTATTCAAAACGACTATAGTTATAAACAAGTGGACAGCTGTTTATTATGCTGGTAAACCCTGTAAGCTCAAATGGATAGTAGACGTGCATCCATCATTTCGACCCTTTGAAGTCCATAATGTCCACAAATTTGGCAGAGAAATGTTCTTTACGACTCAACTTTAAAGGAACAAATGTCCTGACGATCGTTTACTTGCTTGCGTAGTTTCTTCGACTATCTTTGGACCGGTCGTTTTGCGATCGTAGCGGCAAACATTTGTGCAGTGACTGCATGTACAATTCAATGAATCGGTGACACGTCCGATGACGCAGGCACAATTGGCCAACTCATTTTATTAGCATATTCCCAACCTTCGCAGTTACGGTTGCGCCCGCCCCAACTATGGAAGCTTGTCCATTATGGCACATCCACCTACACCGCACCACCGATCGACTGATCGATCGACCGACTTCCAAACAATCAAAAACAAGCCCCCTGTCTAACCACTAGCGGGTAAAATAAATGGCGTTTGACATCAAAAACGGTCACCAACGTGCGCGATCAATCCGCGAGACTGTGTATGTGTGATCGAGTGATGCATGACCGTGTTGGCTGATACCACCCCCGACTACTCCCTCACAAATGCGACACTAATTATCGGTTGTTTTTGAAATACCAGTCGCAAAAAGCAAATGCGTAATGTGGGCTGCTGTGGATTTCTTCTCACGTTTTCGCTTCGCGATCACGCGGAGCCGGAAATTCCTCACCGATGGCGTGTTGTGTAGGTGACGAAGAAAACAATTCCAGGGAGCCTTCCCCTCCTCCAGCGAAGTGCACATATAATGCAGTGCCACTTAGCAATGCATATGCAATTTAGAAGATTAAAAAAAACATACAACCGCCCAAGCAAAATAATATAAAAATGGTTCAGTCATAAAACGCGTTCAATCACGTTCACAGAGTGCGATAGGGTTTAATTACGATGTGTATTGATGCTGCAATTCAATGACAACAGGAAATGCCTCATTGCTTACACCAAAGCTATTGGGTCAGAAATCAAATGTTTCATACTAATGATACTCCAAATTCCTCGAAATCTGATAAGATTGGTGCCGTTTACAACGATAATACATTGCCTTTAACTGCTCACTTCCGCTTTACTCAGTGACTCAGTCACTCAATGCCTGCACTCTACACGTTTCTAATGCCTTTCGATGCCACACTATTCAAAGACTGCACCGTGCCGTCGTGTTGCTTAAAAATAGCCGTAACACTAAAATAGTTTCTCCACAACTCTTCCAGACACAGTCGGCAGCGGAGGTTTGGTAGGTACGTACAGGAATTGTCTGCGAATCCAGACACTGTCTCGCCGGCCCCCCGAGGGCTTCCAAATGCAAATGGCATAATGCACTGCGCACATCGCACTTCAAAGACATAAGCAGAGTTTGGTTTGGCCTAATGAGGACGAGATGAGATGGTGCTTGGCCACGGGAAACCCAAAAATAAATCCAATCCCAGACGCGTCTGGCAAATCCCGTGTGTCCGTGTCGCGCAGCATCACGTGCGTATGTTTGGGATTAAAATAAATTACAACCACGTAGAAGAGGAGCGGAGGAGAGCGCGCAGCCGAGTTACACACTGATCACAAACCGGCAACTGGTTAAAGAGACCAACGACACAGGCCAGTCATCATTTAAAAGAAAGGAAGAAAACCGACGCCTGAAAACGCCTTCCGAGTTTGTGTATAAGTGTATTTTAACATTTTTCTTTATAGTTTATTTTTTAATTCATTACAGTTAGCTTATTCTACTACCACACTTGAATATTATACCATTTTTTTTTCTTCAGCTTTTCATGCATCGTTACATTTTAGGTACTGTGAAAGTGCTTTTTTGCTGTTTCGGCTGCAGGAGATCATTTAGTTTCACATTGTTTTATAGCTTGTAGTGTAAGGATGTACGAGGATTCAAGGAGATGCCGATATTGTTACATTATCCAGTTTTATGTCTAAACAATTATTGAGTCATTTCGGTGTTTTGAAGTGTGTACACAGCTGACGGGGAGATTTTGTATACCGCGCTTTTTGCCCATCTATCTCCTATCGATTCGATTGTTGCGAGTCCGTACCACATACTCTACACATAATTGGGTGAAACGCGCAATCTTCTATTTGCGTATGGCCACCCCTACTACCTTGATGTTTTCGGTATACCACACACCAAAGTACTCGCGTACAAGTTAGTCAAGTTATTAATCCTGGTGGGTGGGTTCGCCTCCTTCACAACGCACGTGTTCTTACGCATCTTAGAAAGAATATCGCTTTGATCGCGTTTTAAAATCGTCAACAAGAACTGCAGTGCAAGAAGTTCGAGCTTAAATCCTATCTGTACATTGTTACTATTCGAAGCTCACCTAGACAGCTGCAACGACAGCAGCAGAGACGTCGTAAATGCTCACGGTGCGAAGGTCCATTCGGCGATGGACCACAACACCACATGCCCAACAACTTTCATTTGTGATATGCTACTAGTGCCTGTGTTCCGAATGCCAGGTTACAGTGTGGAGGGGGGTGGTTTGATGCTTCTCTTAATGTATAGGAAAATTTTATTTTCCATTTAACACATACTCTCTCTTTCTCTCTCGCTATCGGTGCTGTCTCTACCTTCTTTACACTGTTGTTGCCAAGTCAGTTGCCAATGTGAACAGCATTATTCGCACGCTTGCGGGATGGTTTCAAACAGTCAAGTTGTCACAATGGTAGTAGTGACAGAGGGTGTTGAAAAACGTCACCCTGAGCGGTGAATAATGCTGCGCGCAGTGGAAACTGGCACGGAAAAACAGTGTATAATCCTTTCGCGGCTCCCAGTCCATGTTAGTAAAAAGCTAATAAGCACGATCTACATGATTTCCGGTACGTGTGTACAAGACGCTCGGTGGAAAGGTACATTAGCTCCTCTCTGCCCACACACGCTATGTACACCTAATATTCCCTTTTTCCTTGCAAATGCCTAATATTCCCTTTTCCGTTTCGTCCTCCTGCGAGAACTGACCCGGTTCCGAAATCCATTCGACCTAAGTTCACATACGCACTTCTCATACATAGGCACGGCCCAGGTAACAACGGCGGGCGCTGGATCAGAGGGGAAGGGGGTAGGGGGGGTATTAGAAAGGATAGCTAAATTCAAGGATTCTTCTTTCCGAGACGTTCCCACGCAGCATTTGCTGATTCGATGCAAATAAGGCTTCGCTTTCTTACGACAGGTACAGCCGTAGCACGTTGATGAACGGTTGCTGACAGAGCGGACACTTGCTGACGGACGATGCGCACTTGGCGCAGGCGACGACGTGCCCGCACGGCATGAACGCGGTGTTGTACTCGTTGACGAAGCAGATCTTGCAGATCTTACCGTCGGACGGTACGCGCCGATCGCCACCCGCATCGTCCTCGCCCTCGTCACTGCCGGACGAGTGGTCGCTGCAGCGCAGGGTGCGCTCCTCGTCCGCCATCGGCGTCGGCGAGCTGAATCCGCTCGAGGAGGCGGGCGAGGTGCTCATGATCGACGACGACGCCGAACTGATGCCGGACGTGGACGGCTGGGACGAGGCGGAGGACATCGCGGAAGACGTGCTGGCAGCGGAGGAGGCGGAAGCCGCCTCCTTCAGCTCGTTGCACTTCTGAATGAACTCGCGGCCCTTCATCAGCTGCAGGTAGTGGCAGTTGCTGTACCAGATCGCGTGCTGCTGCCACGGGTCGTCCTCCTGCTCCCAGTCCTTGAGCCCACCGCCACAGCTGAAGCACTTGACACGATCGCTCATCCCTGTGTAGAAGAAGCCAGCGTCGCTCAGCTGCTGCGGTTTCTGCTTCAGCGACGTCGGCCAGTCCTCGTACGACTTCAGCCGGTCCGCCTCGATCGCGTAGTTCGGGTACTCGGGGCGGCGCATGAGACTGTGCTCGCCCATCAGCACCTCATTGTTCCAGTCGGCGGCCGACATCGTGGCCTGATCTTGCTGCAATGCACCGGCACCAATAGGGGCGGCGGACGCCGCCATACTGCTGCTACCCACTCCACTCCCGACCGACGGCATCGGCTCGCTCTCCCCGGCGGAAGCAGCCGCTGCACCAGCGGCACTGCTCAGACTGATATCGCTCGCCCCGCTCCACGAATCGCCGCTCAGCCGGTCCAAATCTATCCGCACCCGATCGTCGGCATTCTCCGCGTACGAATTGTGCCGCACGCTGATGCCGCAGGTGTCGAAGCTCGGCTCCGGCACGGCATCGAGATAGTTCGCGTTCAGCGGCACGTTGTTGGTGGGGCGCTTCTTCAGCAGCGGACAGTACGGCGACCAGCGCAGATGCTCCTGGATCACGTCGTCCTGCGGTTCCCACAGCCCGATCTCCACTCGGCAGAAGTAGCACTTGACCGTGTCATCGGTGCCGACGTAGTAAAACCCGTACCGGGCCAGCACGTTCGGGCTGATGAACGTGACCGGCCAGCGGGAGGTGAAGCTGCGTAACCGGTTCTCCTCGATGTGGAAGTACTCCGGTGACATGCAGGCGAGATCGTCATCCTTGTGCTTGTTGTCGGGCAGGTCGATCGGTGGGGCGGGTAGCGATAGTGCATGGGCCATCTCAGGCATGTCGCCGCTGTCGGGCTCCTTTGTCGAGGGGGTGTTGGTGGTGGTGGTGGGGTTGGTGGCGGTTGCCGATGACGGTTGCCGATGGGCGGAAGCTTTCGTCGCCGCAGCGATCGTCGGAGATCCCTCCGAGTGCTGGAAGCGGGCAAACAGTTCGACCTTCAGGTACCGATGCGTCTTCTGGAGCACGAGCACGAGCTTTTGCACAAAGAGAGCTAGACAAAGCTGAAAGCAACCAGTAGTAGCGTGCTGTGAGTCCATGTAACAGCGTTTGCGCACAAACACAACGATGGACAACCAGAACACACGCTGTAGAAGCAGAAGTAGTAGTGGTGTGCGTCACGTCACGTCACGTCACGCGGCGCACGACGTTCAAGTGATACCGAGCGAGCTGCTGGTGTACAAAGGACGGCTTCTCGTTGTAATAACAAACTGTCCACTGGGGTACACCGTGACGGGCCGGTAGTGATGCTGCTGTCGCTGTTGTGAAATGTTCTGCAAGTACGTGTCGTCAACACGGTTGGTGGCCACGGTGCGCAGGATTAAGCGCACAACAGGACAATTGGTCGTATCGATCGATGCAGCTTGGGCCACGGTTTGCTCTCACTCACGCACCACACACGCACGCACAACAGAAGCGGTCGTAATAAGAGCAGAAAACAATCTGGAAGGGTGGCAGAGATAAGAGGGAAACATAGGGGGGAGAGAAAGAGAGAGAGAAAGAAATTGTTTAGAATTTTTCCACTTCAAAGCGAGTCTCAACACAACAATTCTACTGGGTGAAATCATCAAAATGCAAATATCTTGTCACGTGCTAAAGCGGGCTTACGAAGGCCGGAAATGCGGCGCCTACAGATAATGATAATTGTTGACATACGCGGTTGATGATTCATCGAGCGATAGGAAACACTGTGTCATTACTTAGGTAAGTGTTTTTCCATATCATTGCACGGTGCGTCACTCGGTCATAAGATCAGCTTTATGCAGCAGGCGACCTGATTGTATGCGTCCTTGCCTTCAAAAAACCCCCCGTCTGTGTGTCAGTCTCCTCGACCCATATGGCGCGGACATGTCAGAACGAATCTAATCCTTCGCAGAAGGTGCACGCGCGCGCGCACACGCAAATAGAGAGGGAGAGAGAGAGCGCAGCAGCAGCAGCAGGCGCAGCTGATGGATGTGATTATCCTCTTCCCAAATAGGGGGAAAAGCAAAACTATAATGAAACAAATGTCCTACTGCGAACAATCAGTCATAGAGAGTTCACACACACACACACACGTGCCCTTCTCTCGTCGCACTCTGCCCGCAAGCCCTCTCACACAATGTGAGCCTTTTTGTTCCTTTGACGCTCTCGTGTGGTCCCTCGGTTCATGCTTCATGCTTTATTGAATAAAAGAGACTGCAACCGAACCTTGCCTCTCTCTCTCCCCCCTTCTTTCGCTTCATTTTCCGGCCCCGTGGAACAAACGAAACGATTCCCAAAAAAAAGCTGAACCGGCAGCTGCAGGATGAAAGTTTCCGAAAAGGATCACGCGTCGGGGATCACCATCCATTTTTCGAGAGCCGGCGGCGGCGGGTGTCGCGCACACAACCTGCCGTTTTTGTTTCATCCCTCTGCTTCCTTCTGCACCACCACCTTCCACCATTTCTTCTTTTCTAACCCAGTTAAGGAAGGGAAATGGGTTTTTCGGGCAAAACATAAAAACCACACACCAACACGCGGGCGAGCGAGCGCTTGGCGACGATAGTGCAGCTGCCGTTGATGACGCTTGCCGAAGAACGACCTGCGGGACACATTTCGGTGGCACGGAAAGTGAGGCAGATGTTCCTGCGTGTGTTTGATGATGGCACACGGCAGCAGATGATCCTGCTGATTGCTATTTGCCTGTTGAAATTCAACCGGCCGTTTCCTCCACACACACACTTTGATCGCATCATCTGATCGTTGGTGTTTGGCTCGGGGTTTGCCTGGAACCGGAATGAAAAACTGAGAAACCCTTAAAGGAACCAAACAGAGCGGCAGATGATTTCGATTCGGCTGGCAGATGTGAAGTACACGTCCTATAATAATCGTAAAACGTTTCGCCCAACGTTCTGCCCAACACCAAAGAGAGCGAGCTTAATCACTTCACCGCAATTTCGTATTCCGGTGGCATTCGTTTGCACGGCAACACCCTGTTTTTTGTCCCTCTGCAGACATTCCCCACCCGGTAGGCTCCACAGAGCACACCACCGCACCTTTGCTTTTTAAATACCGCGAGCGCCACCACTAACTAAACACACGAAACGACCTTTCCAAGCAGCCATCAAAGCTGCACATTCTCGTCTCCCTCAGTCAATTCTTTCTCTCCGTGCGACTCCGTGTGGGGGCTTCCCTTGACAAGCCTCCTCTCACGCTCGCCAAACGCAACCCGGGGCGCACGAGACGGCCGTGTAGGGAGAGGTGAAGCGAATCGAACGGGGTTTGTCGTGACCGGTCGAAGTCCGCATTCCATTCCCACAGATCTTGGGCCCCACCAGCCAAAGGGGAAAACACGATCCCGCGAGCAGCCGCCAACCGAACTGCGGGCTTGGTAATAAAACAAAGCGAAAATCAGAGCACTACCACCACCACCACCACACTAACTGCATTGGTGGGTTTAAGTGTTTCTCGCCCGCTGCATTGCGCATCGATCTCGGTTTTCTCGCGCGCGAGGATCGTGTGCGCGCTCAAGTTGTTCAAGTTTTTCCCTCCCGTTTTCCACCGGCTGATGGAAAGGGGCAACAAATAACGAGTTTTTCGAGCGGCAACTCTCAGATGGGTGAATAGTCATGGCGCATAAGCTTATGATAGGACGAGCATTTTTCATTTCAAGGCATAATTAACATTCTTTCTATAATCACACCTAAAAATAAAGGTAATGGAGATAAGAATGGAATTTTATCAGAAAAGATCAGACAATCAGGGTTAGCAAAAACACATGACTTACTGAAGACGTCAACGATGCCTGGATGTGGCGCTATCACCTTGAAAAACAAGAACGCCCATCAAATCAAATACTTATCAAACAAAACTGTGCGCAGTGTCACGTGTATGATTGGCGCAAATCCGGGTACAAAGTTTGTTTAAAAAGATAACACATAAAATGAAGGAACACGATGGTATAAATACAACGCAGGAACATTCCCGGCGCCGCCATATTGCTGGAACGGAAAGAAAAGTAGGAAGCAAAACCACTTTCTTTCCCACTTTTCTCCCGCAGCAGTTGGGAACGAACGTCGCACCCTCCCCCCCTCATCGCAAGAGAGGCTTAATTTCTGTTTTATTTTATTATGCAGGTCGTGCTAACAACACACAACCCCCATGTGCATGTGCACACACACGCGCGGACATTAACATTAGCAGCTGGGTTTGGTACGACGACCGGGCTTGTCCGGGCGGTTAGTGGGTGCATGCGCTCACCATCAACCCATCCCACACGAACGGCCGGAAAAGAAGCGCCGGCAGAGTGTTTTCGGCATCAGATGTGATGATGATGCCATTCCCTCTTCCCTTACCCCTCCGTTCCCACTCAGCCCTTGTTCCTTCCCTCACCACGATAGCACAATAACGTCTCGTCGTCATGCGCTCATGCGTCCAAGAGTTTCCGGCATGGCAGCAGTCCCCTGAGCGGATTGGTAAGTATGGTAGGAGGGAACAACCACACACACACACGGAGTTGTGAGTCTTCGCCCGGGATATCACCCTAAAATAAAATAAAAAATAAAATGTCCGTTCCACACGAACGTTTATGGCCGCTTCCGGCGGATGTGTGTACGGAAAGGTAATACCCTCGATCTGTCTCTCTTCCAGCGACCAGCCATTTGCATTTCGAACAAACAATGCGAGGGCCCAGTGTTTGATATGCATGTTTTATATATGCGGCTGTTTGGGCCTACAACCCTCCCCTCCCTCTCTCCCTTCTATTCAGGTTTGTCTCGCTAGAATACATTTTCGGTACGTCACACGCTACTGACTTTACTTAGGTTAGAAGAAACTCAGAACTGAATATGCATTCAATTCAGTGTTGCGTGTTCAACAATCACACTCAGCCAGAAGAAGTGTTTGCAACCAAAAGTGGAGCAGTTTAAACCGCTAAGTCATCATTTCCTTCAAGCCAAGTAATCCCCACTCTCCCCATAGCAATTACAGAGCCCGTGTGCTCTATCGTGACAAGAGAGATAAGACTAATCACAATCCAACATCCTTGAGATAATGTTTATAATCCCTTACCTTTGGAAAATGTATAATAGTCTCGTTGGAGATGGTGCCGGTGGTGGTACTTTTGTTGTGAATGAGATTGATAGCGCCTTCAACAAATAACTATAATAACAGCTGTGTCCTCCTCTCGAAGTACGCGTACGCGTTTGTGTAAATATCCTTTGGTTTGCTTAATACTTTGATGAGTTCGTTCCAAACAAGTCTGCCTCCTGCGCTTCTTTCCTTATCAATATCACAAGCCGCTCTCTTATGAAGACTGCTGCTGCTATAGCCTCGTGGACACTAGATCGACAACACACTCCAAAAACGGAAAAATCGATTGGCCTTGGGTGTCGTGTCTTACTACGCAGTTTCCACACACATACAGTTCGTTTTTTTTTGTACAGTCGAGGGGAATATACGTAGTGCAGTTGCCCCGCAAAAGGGTCGTATAGATTATTGTCCCCGTGGCGAGGTTTTTCCGCCTTATTTCCTCTGTCTAACGCGCACTTTCTTCGCACACTAGGTATTGTTTGTTGCTGCTAGGGTGTGCTTTCGAGAAGCAGCGCAAAAAACGTGTATAAATTTGGCACACAGACGACGACGGCGACGGCTGTAGACGCGCAATTCAAACTAGGACCCGGAAATAGTCCTGCGCATACAAACACACACAGAATTACAAGGACAAGGGGTACACACAGACACAAGGGGGAAGGTGGTAGAATATAATCCTGCTTTCTCTGTTTAACTGGCACTTGGTTTTGTAATGGATAGTTCCAGTTCAGGTTCGATGTTTTTCTTTTCTGAGAAACCGACCCTACACACTACAGGCACACACAACTGTTCGTATTGCAAGCGAACTACACAACACCATAAAAGAGGGTTGTGTGGGGTTCACTTCCGCTTTTTCGCGCCTGCTGTCACACCACACACCACGTACAATGTTTTCTAAGTAAAATCACACTCTAAGCCCTATTTGTAACATAGAGCGGAGTAAAATACGTTGTTGCTGGTAGTAGTAATTGTGGTGCTTTAAAGGGCAAAACCACACGCTCTAGAGAACGTCGGGTTAGTGATGTGAATGCACTAATCGTTCAAGCAACCCACTCACACACACAGCTGTGCACTTCTCTCACACACAACAAACACACAGTTTGCGACGGACGCGCGATTTGGGAGAGACGACCTTTCCGAAGTACGTTCTACTCCGTACTGACAGCAGCGGTGGCAGTGTCTCGACCGATCGCTGGCGAGTCGGCGAACTAGGACTCTGTGCCGCTCCGTGTTAGGAATGCGGCCCTTCAACCTTGTTCCAAGGGTCGTCGTCGGCTGTGCATTCTCTCTCTCGTTCTTTTTCAGTATTTTTCACTCGCATTGCTCTCTCTCTCCCCCTCTCTCTCGTACACATTGTCGTCGTGCTTGCATCTTTTACAAACAGATGCGTTTATTATGCGCATACACACACACCCATACAAACGCACCAAAAGTATGCTATGTATGTTTGCTGCTTCTGTGTATGTGTGCCAGCACGATGCATGAATGTAAACAGATCTCACAGCTGCGCATTGGAGTGGAAACTCGGCAGAGGCAAAACATCTCGATCGATGATGGTGGTGGTGATGGTGGTGGTAGTAGTAGTGTTGGCAAACGAAAATTTCACACACATTCATGAAAAGGGAATTTTCTCGGAAAATTTTCAAGCATTTTATATAATTTGTGAAGAAACATTCGCTGATTATATATAATTTTACAAGATCGCTTCACAAGATCGAACCCTCAATAAAGCGCATCTAAAGAAGCAAAAAGTCGTCTAAAACTGGTCAGAAAATCTTCCTCAGAATTCTGAAACTGGTTGTGAGCTGAAAGTGCCTGGGACTGCATACGCAGTCGGCCCAACACACACAGAACAAGCAAAAACCGTCAGCCCAGTAGTGGTGTGTGTTGGGGGCAGCATTATGCAGTTCAGCAAAATTGCACAACGCAACCAGCGATTGCTTTTTACGGTCATGCGCGCAGCCTCTCTCTAGCCGACTGCAACCGGAGACCAAAGAGGCAACAACGTCTAACAAACGCCACAGCAGCAGCAGCAACTTATATCCGACGAGCGATTGAACCAACCAACCACTACTACTACTACTACTACTACTACCACCAACAACTGCTCTCGACAACTGGCAATGGCAACATCAGGCTAGCGCCCCAACGGCGAATCGTCTTCGTGAAGGCCTCTCCCCCCACCCCGCCTCCCCTCCGCTCCGCGTCGACGAACTTGCCTGGTGTGGTCAAAGGCCATCTGGTACCGTATTAAGATGATTACAAGCTTATCTAAAACCAACGGGAGATAAGACCTGAGGTCCCCGGTAAATTGCTCTCCAAGTATTGACGATCCCGCTGGTAGAAGCTCTAACTTTGGTACCAAAGTGGCCACCAAAAAGTGTCTTTAAAACAGACGCTGTCTGTTTTGGAGATGTTTGCACTTCTTCTCCAGCGTTCTCCACAAACACACAGACTCCAAGCAGTCGGCCACAGAAGAAGGCAGGGGAGTAGGTGGCGCCTCTCTAACTTTGGTATTCGTTCCAAGAAACACGGTGAGGTATGAATGAACTCATTCTACGTCTGATCACACACATACATCTTCACGTCTAATGCTTGCAGCGGTTTCTATCGCACAGGGGGAACATTCTTCGCTAAAGCACGCACAACACACGCACACAACCGTACTACACTACACCCCTATTACGGATGTTTACGCCGAAGAATGCACCCAGCGGCCCAACCCGGTCGTCGTGCATGAGAAGAAGTTTACTGCCGTCCTTCTTTCCTGTTCGTTTCCAATAAGAATGTTCGATTGCAGTTTGAATGCATTCGATTCGAAACAATGGAGCCTTTCTTTCTGACTCGACTTCTGTCTAACAGGATGTGGAAGATTGTTTGTGCAAATAATGTGCAATACTTGGCATTTGTGGATAGAGAATGAATGGCAAAGATTGCAAGGTATAAGGTAAAGCTAAATGACAAATAAATGCATTGCATATTTACATTATTGATAATTTAAAAGCAGCAATTGAACAAACTGAAGTCACATGTGATGTTATCAAGTTCTTTTTCAAGTTGTTGTTATCCAGTGATACTCTCAATATCACAAATTCATCACAATATATCGCAAACTTAGTTTACCATGTCGCAGCTTTAGACGATTATTCAGAACAACTTAACGAACGAACAAAATTGGCATTTGCCTTATCGATTTTTCCTACCTTTTATATGGTTTTTAGAATGATGAAAAAAAATACATAAAATTGCAATACACTACTATGGTGTAACATTTACCACCAATAACATCAGAGTGAAGAGCAAAAACCCACAAAAAAACCATCGAACTACACAACATACATAAAATCGAAATGGATTTTTTTATGATTCTTTTCTCGTGCAAACCAAGCAAGCAATTTTGATCTGCTTGGGGGCGCTCTCTCCGGGGTTATTCTTATGGGTGGTGGGTGGTTGGCCCCGCCGGAACGGCGCTGAACCATTCAATGGTTAACGAAAAAAATAAACAAAATACGATCTTGCTTCCCGCTCGCACAATGCAATAAGAACGCTCGCGAAGGGAAAAGAGACGGCGCACGCACTAAACAACAATTTACAGCTGAAGACGACCACACACACCACACAAATGGAACGAAGGAAGGAAAAAGATGGAGAGAATGGAATTCTTTTGAAACTAAGCCCCCCACATAAATCCGAAACCAAAAGAGAGAGAGAGAGAGAGAGAGAGAGAGAGATAACGAAAGAGAAGCAAATAAACCAAAGAAAAAAGCATAAAAGTGCTAACAAAAACCCCAAGAAACAGTAAGAGAGACATAACAAAAAATGCACACAACACAACCAGCGGAGCAGGAGAAGGAAGGCACTGAAAAACAAGAAGCGGAAAAGCGAAAAGAACCAGGGCAACATGAGAAATACCAAATTTGTACGAGAGCATAACACAACAAAAATGCTTGTGTGCCGACGAAGAAGATCCCACACCGACAAGCGTTTTTCCTTCTCTTCGTTGCCTTTTTTTGTTATGCTCGTTGTTTCATTCTTCTTTTCATGCTTATGCTTTCATTCTACTTTTCATCCCTTTGCTGCTTTGCGCTCTCTTTCATTCATTGCTTGCTTGGGTTCGCTTCACTCTTTCGCCGTTCACGTTACACGTTCTCATGCTTTAATCTTCTTGCATTTTGTTTTTCGTTTTCATGTTGTTTCATTCTTCATTTACACACACACACTCTCTCTCTCTCACACACACAATTTCCCATTCGATCGTATGTGTGTACCATTTTACGATCCCGTTGAATAGTAGTAATGTGGCCGCTCGCTCGCTCTCTTTCACATTCTTTCGTTACACCTCTGTGTCTAGATTTCATAAACTGCAACAACTCAACGTTTCCACGATTTTTTCGCTGTGAAAGTTCCCTTCCACGTTGGCCGATTGCCAGAGGGCGCAAGCAAGCATGCAAGCATGGATAGGCAATGGCGTTTTTCCCAAGGGAACCCTCCGGTGGGAAGTGTCCAACGACCACCGGTTTTGCTGGGTTGCGGCGCGCACGGGACAGAGAATGTTGAATGCCATCCTACTTCTTCCACGTCATTAAGGCGTGTATGGTGCAGTCGCCCCGAGGAAACAAAATCCGCAACGAATTATCCGAATCTCTTCCCGAAAAAATGCGTCCGATCGCGAGCGATTGTCTGTCCTTCTCTTTGGCAGGGGGTTTTAAAGGCTATATCCGCTTTCCGCGATTCTCACCCTCCTTGCTTTCTTTATGGTCCCTTCATTTTTGGTGATGCTGCTCTGCTTTGTTCTTCTGCACGGCGCATTTATTACTTACTTTATGGCTGAGCAAAAAGGGATTACTGAGGCCAACAAAAAAAAGCTTCCTGGGAAT
The DNA here is from genome assembly GCF_943734735.2 of Anopheles gambiae. Classification (NCBI taxonomy): domain Eukaryota; kingdom Metazoa; phylum Arthropoda; class Insecta; order Diptera; family Culicidae; genus Anopheles; species Anopheles gambiae. Next base: position 113,815,545 of record NC_064601.1, read on the forward strand.
TTGGGTTTCTCAGCGATCCCCTCATTACTAAAAACGAAATATACGTAAACAAATCTCAGAGAAGAGGGTCGATTGCAATGCGCAAAAACAAAACAATAACACGGAAACGGAACGCGAACGAAAAACATCAATAAACTGAGTCAACATGCGCGCTTCCATCTTCAAAGAGCCGTCTTATCAATAGCAAAACAAAACAACCTCGCAGTAATAGATGGGTGGTTGTTTTTGTTGACATGCTGTACACCTTCAGTTATCGTTGGAGGAGCGGAAATACCCCAAAATTCTGCGCATTCTTCTAATCTTCCCTTTCCGGCTCAACTCAAAATTCCTGCCACCATAAACAGGCTATTCTACCCGGACGGCCGTAAAGATCGTTGTGGGAATCTTGATTCGTCACTCTTTTCTACCGGAAGTAAGTATTCATCCTGTTTTCTTTTAACGTGCGTTATAAGAATTGTGCAAGGGTTTGCCCCCTTTGAATCGAGACTTGCTTCTATTTCTCTTACGCGTCATATGCTTGTTTCGATGATTAGAGGCACGAGTAAAACGTTAGGCCATTATTCAAATTTGGAACCATAACCATTTAAGCGAGATGAATAATTGAAGCAATAATTGAGCATCATTTGTCTTGAATGGGAATTAGAGTTCATATTATCCTTCATGCACCGGTTCCCGTTATCTCCGTGGCGCATTACTCTGCCTCTTTCGTTCTCTCTTTTTGGAAAAAGGATATCCCTTCAGTCCACATGTAAGACCCTTTGCCAAGGTTTTTTGTTTCTCTCAGGAGTGGCGTCGCCGATGGTGGTTTATGGACCATTTGAACATATCTCAGATTACAACATCCAACTATTCCCACCATCACCACACCACGAGAGGTCTTTGGGCCCACAGGATCGATGGGAACAATTTTTGTCAATCACATCTCTCACACGGGAAGAACAGTCTCTTCTCGTCGGTGCGGGCGTGTGAAGCAGAGGCGACGTGCGATCATAAAAAAAACGCACTCACAAAACCGTTCTTCAAGGTCTACACGACTCCATTTTCTATTAGCGTCGGTTTCTGGTTGCATCCTCTCGCTGGGTGGCGCGCGCACCAGGCAGACAAAGAAATCCATTGCAGTTTGTGGTTAAAAGCTGAACGCCATCAACAATAATCAATGAAATTTTCCGTAACCAAAACACACAAACAAAGAGGGGTACTGAGAATTATACAGAAATAGAGTCGGGCTTGAAAGAGGCCCTAACTCAGTTTTCCTTTTTTTATGAATGAATCACACATACATCACCGCGCATTCTCTCTATTTAAATCCATTCAAATGCAGAGTGCACGACGAAAGATCGAAAAAGTTAATATGGGACATTGCAGAGGAAGGAAAAATCCCCGACGATCGCCTTCCACAAAATGGTTCCATCGCACAATGGTGAATTATCATTTCATAAATAAACAAATCGACCATATACAACACACAACCACGGAACCCTTTTTTCTTGAACAATCTATCTGCTCCTGCTTGTGCTCAACGCACTTTTCGATCGAGCCGGAGAGAAATGGTTTAATCCGAATTTATTAGAAGCCAGATAAGGTTTCAAAAAACCCTTCTAACACAGCCGAGCGACGGAGATCATGAATGAAAAACAATGCACACACAACAACAATCGGCTGTGTTTGTGTATGACGATCCTGGCTCGGGGGTAGCAGCAAAAGCGGCATGAATGAAATTTAAATGTTGTGCTCAACCGTTTCTCAAGCGACGAAAAGGACGGCAAGACACATCATCATGCACACAACGAACCCATCCATAACATTCCATAACCCGAGCCCGGCAAAGGACATCCACTTGAAATCTCGGCGTGGGAATCGGCATATGTGTTTATGTGCTGCGTGAAAAAGCCATTTCCCGCAGGGCCTGCAGCCATATGGTTTCCATCATTCGTGAAAATCGTGAGAAGATGTGCGTTGTGCAGAGCGTTGGTGCCAGGCATCATTGGGGACCGTTTTCTTTAAATACGATCGATGAATGATCGGTACTTGAAATGTTCCTTTTTTAAGCCATCCATTACCCAACTTCTTGAACCTTGTGTCTGTGCTCCAAGACTCGCTTTAAACGACGATCATTACACAGTTCTAGGGAGGAAGACAATGTTGATGCGTCTGTACAGTTCCCGGAAAAATGTAGCCAAACAACCAACGCTGCAGGCCGCTAATATGCTCTGCACTTGTCAACACCGGAAACGGACCAGAACCATTCATAAATTGTCCGATCTTCACCGCTCTGAGCGTTGCTAACAACAGGCCGAGGACCATAATTTGAGTGGGAGAGTTTTCGGCATTTACACTTGTGCCGAGATGATCGTTATTTTTGATTAGTGTGACGATACGACACAAACCAAAACACCAACACCATCCTAAGATACAATAAAATCCCTCTTCGCTCTAATGTAAGTGGAGAATCATGCTTGCAATCGTAAGAAAAAGGAATTTCTTACGAAATAATGTAATGGGTTTCTTTTGCCGAACGGGCCTGGGACTACGGAGACGAAATCCTTCCTAGAAGGACGGCACAATCCAGTCTGAGAATGGGAAACGATAATCGGTTGGGACCTGCGCTAACGGTATATATCTCTGATCCTGGAGGGCAAAAGGCGCACCATCCAAGATCTATTGTTGGCTGCCGTCTATCGGTCAGCTAACGTTTGCCAAGGTCACAAATGATGACTAAAAATAAAGCTAATATAGATTAGAGCGTGTTTTGTATTGTGCAAGTGCCGCAATCATTATCGAATTTTGATCGATTCTTCTTATTCTTAGATAGCGCAACCAATTAGTGGGTAAGGTAAGAATGTTAATAACACTGGACGTAGTTTCCTGCACATTATCTGAACATACGAAATCGATTGGTCTGTGTCGAAATTTGTCAAACAAGGTTTTGCGATTCATCCACAGACTGCAGGACACTTTCCCGATTTGTTGTGAGTCAGTCAATGTCATGATTGCGACACGATGGATGACTACGTTGACAATATCCGGTGCAGTGGAACTCAAATCTCTGACTGTAGCACATTTCTCGAAATGTCAAATCTTACGTTTTGAGCGCGAGGAAGTGAACCAACAGTCATGGATTTCAGTTCATCCAATGCCAAATAACGTCATCGTTTCCAAGCAACAGCGGCGTAGTCATCGGATTGACTCAAATTGGAAAAGTGTCACAGGGTCTTGAATTGAATAGCATAATCCTTGTATGTTGTTCTTGCACTATAAGAACCCGGTCAAAGGAACTAAAAGTTAAACAGTATCACATATATTAGACACTAGCCCATTCCAAGTCATCGCAAGCCTTTGAACGAATGCCCCAAGTACCAATAAAAGGTGGATTCTATAATTTAGATACCGTCAATCAGAAGAAAAAGAACGTTCCAATCATACTCCTTTAGTGTCTCCCTGCATTCTACCGTTCCCAGAGCGATCCCTAATGCTTCGTTCGGCTCCTCCATTCTCCACCACCATATCCCCGTACCAGTGACGCCATCATTACCACCCACCGGAATGGTTTCCACAGACGAGAGGCGTTACACACGCACGCGGCATGGCTACGAGAAGTAGAAAACCGATCGATAATGTCTAAATTTCACACTTCACACGCTCGCCACCGTACCTCAACTCCCTGCCTGAGAAACATCACCAAAAGCAGGAGAAGAAGAAAAAACACATAAAAATACGTTCCTGTCTTCCTCGTTCTCGTTCTCTTCGCACGTCAAATCGTTTGGCTTCTCGAAGGGGAAACAACACGGGGGAATCATAAAATCTTCCCTGCCTGCCACAATCACTGTGTAAAGCCGACCTCCTCAGACCCCGTCCCCTCATCCCCGAAGCGTGAACCCAGCGAGAAGGTGACGAAGAGGTGACGGAAGAGCTGGGAGCAGCCCGCGGCAGTAAAAAGCGGCGCCTGGGCAGGGAAATTCTCTCACATACCGACCTCAACGGACGTGTGCATAACGAAAGGCAGACCCCCGGCCACTCACTCCTCAATAGCCGAGTGCGAGAAAGAGAGAGTGAGCATGTCAAGATCGTGGAGGAGCGATATCTTCAAGAAGATGCAACGTAAAAACCCGCAGACACCAGACACGGGGGGAGTGCAATCTCAGCACGGAAAGGCAGAGCCGATTATGACTTCAAAGCGTTATTCTTCTTCCTCCTTCGAACGCGAGCTGCTTCCGCCAACGCGTTGTGAAGAAGAAGAAACAAAAAAGCAAGCGAAACAGAGAACAGGAGTCGTAAAAACAGCCACAAAACTTTCCATGGCTCCTCGCACGTTTCCTTCTTATCGATCTCCTCGTGGTCACCGATGATGTCGCTCAAAGTTAAAGGCCCCAGCGTACGCGCGCGCAGACATCTCGAAGCTCACGGTAACCCACGCACACACACACGTCATCTTTGGTGACTGAAGAGGGTGGTTAATCATAAAAATTTATGCATTCCCATAAACCTTCCAAAGAGTCCGGATTTGATGAACGAGTCCGCCGCGCGTGGTTTATTTTCTTGTTCTCTTTCGTTCGTTGTTGTGGGTGGGCTTTTATAGACATCCCCCTAAGAGCAAAACGATGCAATGTTTGTGTCCCTTTCACTTTGATTTGTTCCAGAAGACTGAGAGCGTAGCGGATTGTAGTTGTGGAGGGAATGTGATCATAAACAGCTAAAAGTATAAAAATATGATTCTTGAGAAAATTCAACATTGCATACTTTTAGGAGCTTACCACTGTGTTTTACAGCAGCACACATCAGAAAACTTCAATGTTTTATGGAGTCATTGTGTTTTCTTTGAGCCTTAAAAGGATACTTTTCGAAGATGGTGGCATCCTTTATCCAATTATTGTCACATAATGAGGATATCTTCTGATTTGAAGAATTTGTCATGCATTGGAACTTTTCATGTAAAGTATTACCGAAGACAAATGTTCTGGTTAAGAACCAGAAGTGCGAGTTTTTGGAAACTGTTAGCATACAATTCCCTGAAGTCCCTGGATCGCGGCCACTTTTACACGCAGGAAATCGATTCTTGCTGCATCATCTCCATTTAATTGCACACACATACCTACATATATGCTTTCCCGACCGAATCTGCATCCTCACCTTCCACCCAAGTTACGTTCCCACTGGGTCGACTCTGTGTGTGTGCCCTGTGCTACGTGACCATTCGCGCACAGGCCTCTTTCACTGAGCTTTCTACTGCGACCGGACGGACGGGCTACCGAAAGAATTCAGGATGCTCCGGCAAGCAAGCGAGCAGGCGCGAGAAGATCGAGAAAGCCAGATCGCTAAAGCGAAGCGAAGGGGAAAAAAGTAAACAAAATATCTTAAAATATTCCAACGTCTTGATACGTGTGTTCCGTGTGTTCCGAGAGAAGCCAACGGCAGGCAAGCGAGAGCAGCAGCGAGCGAGAAGACAACGCCAATCCACCCAGAACGCCAGACAGAATTCCAGGAAGGACAGATTTAGCTCTGGCCGCGGTGGCGGCAGTGGCGGCATCCGCTTTGGAGAGGCCACTTTATCACCGTCAGCAGCTTGCGTCGTCCCGTACCTCCAGTCGCCGGGTCCTTGCTGTTGTGGGCCTTCGTCTTCCTGTCTGGCCCGATGATGCCTTGCTGCTGCGTTCTGTGTCTCGGTGTCCTTACAGGGAAAAAAGGGGCTCCCAAAACCCAACAGCAGGCTTGTGCAAAGGGTAATGTTTGAGACGGCCAAGAACTGCCTGCCTATGTTCACACCGGTTCTCTTTTGCCCTTGTCCTTCTGCAATTGTCGGGCCGTGCTGTTTTGCTCTCTCACTCGCTTTCCTCTTCCAACTACCCACGAACGACGAATGATCGCTAACGAGAAATACGGCGAGAAAACTGAACGAGGATCAAACATCGCGCGGCAGGTACAACACAACAAGATGATGATGATGATGATGCTGCACACACCACACGTTCAGTTCAGCAGCAGCAGCAGCCTTTTCTCATTCTCTGTTTTCGTCCATTTGCCTCCCAAAAGATCTCCGCATCACAGTGCAGTGTGTTCCGGCTGACGGCGGTTGGACGGTGTGAGCCGTCGAGCTCTCCTGTGTCCGTCCCACAAGGGCCCCTCCTTACCTTTCGCGTGGTGCGTTTTGTATTCCCACCGAATCAACACATTCAGCCGACGCACAACAACAAGACTGTAAATATGCCCAAGCATATCTTAGCTGAGCGGAGCGACCAGACCAGAGAGATGCAGCCAGCAGAAGGTGATGGCCGGAGGTGGTGGCGATGGTTTACACAGTGCATTCCAGAAAACCAGTTACCTGTGGTCCCCGGTGTGCTTTCGCCCTGGGCCAGAAGCGTTGGGCATGACCGGTCGATGGTTTTGCTTCTGGGAGTTCCCGAAACCCGGTGCGCGTCCTCGCCTCTCTTCCCGGGAGTGCCGGTTTAAGCACTCGAGCGCACTGAAACGTGCCCGAGCATAGTCTGACTTTGAACAGATATGCGGTTACGGGAAAAGCTTTAGCGGTGGATGGGAAATTCCATTACAAATCAGGTCGCTTGACAATGAATTATCATTTTCCACAATACCAAGTTACCACTACGAGTAGACTACTTTAGTAGCAAGAATTTTACTCCTAACAATACAAGCAGCACAACAGAAGAACTCAAATAACTTGAAAACTTCGAAAGATCTTCAATGAGCTTACGACATTCACAAGACTCCACAACATCTTTCACCCAAAATACCCCTATATACCTGAGCCACGATCGGTTCACGATCGATCAGAGGACATTAATCTTCATCTCCTGGCGTGAGATAGAGGCGCACATCAAACGGCCAACCGGCCGCCGGCACCTTCGCCCGGCATCGCAGGAAAAAGCCCATTGTTGGGCAGGAAGCGGAGGGCGATAAAGAATAAGCCACCATCGTCCAATGCCACGAAGCGCACAACAAAACCCCACCAGGATCGGTAAAAGGAGCGAAAGAAGAAAAGCCAACAACGCGCAGCATCCTCTTGACGCAACGGAGAACACCGGTCAAAATATCGATCAACCGATCAGGCAGTATTCGATCGAAAACGATCATAAAAACTTGAACCCTTAACTGGGGGCGGCGATTAAGGCACACCACCCTTGCATCCTCTCCTTCCAATCCGTCCCATTCCAGCTGTTGCAGGAGGGCGTGCTGTGATCGGTAATGGATCATCGGATCTCGATCGGTGGGGGGAGAGAACGTTTCTATAGCACAATATTGGGAACCATTCTGCTCTCTCTCTTACCTTCGCTTCGTGGATCGAAAACCGTCCGTTTTTCTTTTATGTTTCGTTCCTCCGCAAAGGCTACAAGACGAGGCTTTAAGGGTGCTGCCCGTTTTCCTTGAGAGTTTCCCAGTGATCGATAAACGGCCCTTGGCCAGTTCCGAGAATTCTTCGCTCGCCCTGACCACCCGAACCGACAAATTCTTCAGCGGCTTTTCACTACTGCTGCCAGAGGTTGCCGCTGACGAATGACTCTGCGCTGATCATCGATCGATCGATCGTAAAATAAGCGATCGAGGAGAGTGAGGAGTAATTAACCGGTGGGTTCTCCCTTCGCTCGAGACGTTTATCAGCTGATGGGTCCGTTTGGTGGGAGTAGCATTTTGGAAAGTTTCTTCTTTTATGGTGTGGCTCAAGAATGTTTTTTGGTTTGGGAAAATGCCTTCAAGAAAGAAACATTCTTGCTGATAAGAATGTGTTTAACGATTCAAGGAAGAAGAATTCGATGTACCTTGTTCTTTAAATGCTTTCGAGAGACATGGCGATAAACATGCTTCGGTTTGCAATTAATGGCTCTATTAAACGTATTGGTTGGGTCAACTTTCTACAGGTTTTTTGAGTTCCCAAACCATGTTTCAGCAGAACAGGTATGTGTATAACTGTCACTTATAAGCCACAAGTTCTTGTCCTTACACACACACACAAAATCGAGGTCTCCTAACGGACCCATCATCACATTCAGTCAATTCGGAATTGCCAACAACTACTCGGGGACGGCGTCTTTTGCGTCGATAAAAGCAAATGTAAAGGCACCCGATGCTCGCGATCGAGGTGACATTTCATGCCATGTGTATTAGTGTGTGTTTGTGGTACAGTTTTCTTTTTTGCAATTCAATTTCTGTGCGCATTCACTTCCTCGACACACACACCCCGTTGACCACCACCGCCGAGACACGCTGCACTTTTCATTTTTCATCCATTCTTCCACCGAACGGGAGAAAGAGGCTCGGTGAAGGGATTCGATCGCGATTCGTACGCAGCAGACGACGCGCGCACAGCGCCGCATTCTCTTGCGTTCGGTGCACATGCACTTGGCGAAGTCGTTTCCAGTTAGGTCACACTGCTGCTGCCGCTGCCCTTTCTCTTCCTTTGGCACCCACCTTCCTTTCACACGATCGTTCCCTTCAACCAAGCACACGATCGTTCAGCGAAACGGGGTTTTTCGCTGCAAGTACAGTGTTGTGTTGGTTTTTTTAATGGTACTAGACGTTTTTTCCATCCCCATTATTCCCAGCAATCTATTTGAAAGCAGCAAGCGATCAAATCAATTGATAAATTGCAATCCGCAGCACAATTGCATGAATAAATAAATATTAACGATCAAAATACGCCGATCCGGTATTTCTAGCGGAAGAGAAAGGAAAACGTACTTAAACACAAACACACTTAACCCTTCCTTTATTGGCTTAAGGGGGTTATATGGGGGAAGAAAAGATGAGCCAACATCGCTCATTGGGCTTGCCGTTTTGTTTACGGGATTTTGCATCCCAAGCAGCAATTCACACACCCCAATGCCACACGAGTGAGGCAACGATCATCATCATCACCTTCGAAAACCGTACCCAACCCCCACAGAAGCACCCACAATAAGCAAAAACAAATTGTTTACTGGTGAAAAACGATGAGATCACCAACCAGCTCAACTCTCTCATTTGCTGGCCATGTGAGTTCGGGTTTTGAAACGTGATGATGTATTTAGCTGATGGCGCAGCAGGAACGTGCGTTTTGCGCTCGAATAATTTACTGCCTTTTCAGCGGCCAAGGCGCACAAAGTGAAACAAAGTGTGTGTTAAAAAAACAGCTCGTTTTCGTTTTGGTGAGTTGGCGCCTGCATGTATGCAATTAATGCGTAAAACTAAATTTAAAAAATCGCTCTCCAAAGCGGCACATGAAAAGCGAACTAGACACTTCGATAGAGCGAACAAAACACATTCATTGTGTAGGCCCAACAACGAGGAGGGGGATGATGGGGGAGGATCACGCATTCTTCTCGACCTCAATCATTAAACAATTCCGCCGTGCACACTCTCTGTTAGTAAACAGCGGCGAACCTAACAAACACACTACCACAGTTACAGATACGGTCGATTGTCGTCGTCGCGGGGGTAAACAGAACCATCATCACGTCATATTTTGATTGCCTGGCGCAATTATCACATTCCTTCGTGTTGCTGGTGCTCCAAGCCATACTCACACACACACACACACAAGAAACTCCAACCACCCGCCGGGGGGAGGGCAAAAGGGCCTTTTCCAAATGGTGCCCCGCGTGGCGTTTGAGGGAAGGAAAAATTAAAAGAGAAGTGTAAAAACACAACCGATGGAATGTTCCGTCGAGCGATTGGTTGCATGTTGCTGTTCGGTTCAATATTGTGCGAACCAACAAAAAAATCATCGTTTGTGAGAGACTATATGGGCCCCACACAACCACTACCATACGTCAGCAAAACGGCATGGGGGGCTCCGGTCGGTCGTCGTTTGTAACCATTCACACATTGGGGCCCCAGATCTCACGAACACCGACAATCAATGAAATGCGCCGTGTTGCGTGCGGATCGTCCCGTGCCCAACCTTTCGGCAACAACCCTGTGTCTCCCGCTGCTTTGCCATCCGTTTCCTCCACCTTATTCGCGTTCATTATGGGGTACAACAACTGGGCAGAGCTCACACGTTCGTGCGCTACACATACACACGCAATGGGGAATTGGTAGAGAGCGCAGGCCAGATGACCTGGACAAACTCTCCACCACCGTCCCACGGACTGTTGCCCACTGCTGTTAACCTCTATTGCGTTTTGCAAATGACTTTCGACGGTCCAGAAGGTGCAATTTGTTGAGTTAAAGATAGCTAAAATGCAATTAACAAAAGTAAATAATTAAATAAATGTAGAACAGATGTAATTTTGCACAAAATGGACCTAAAAATGATAAAGAAATATAAATTCCGCAGAAACCAATCACTCAAAATGAATAAGTACATTAGTAAAATGAAACAACAGACGCGCCATCTGTTATGGAATAGCTGTACTAAACGTGTTTAGTACTGCTTGTTGGGAGTTAGAAGAGGATGGTGTTGTTGTTGAAGCCTATATATAAGTCTTTAAGTATAATATAAAGCAGAGGAATTCCCGCAAACCCCAGAATCATTACTTCGGAAAGTATGAACGTAAGTGGGAAGATAGTTCCACAAAGATAGTAACACATCGATAGGCCGAAACAGTTCCCAGACAGACTCGCTTTGTGGGCCGAAAGGCAATGTCAGCGAGCGTGCGCGCCTCGCCTTAATGCCACACACCTACGAGAAGTCCCAGGCACAAAGCACAAAGTGCGCCTCGTTAGGGCAATCCCTTTTCGAGTAGTCATCTGTCTTCTCCAAAGCCTCTCGCAAACACACAAAGCCTTCACCAGCCAACAGATCCGAAGAGCTATGCTCCGGTTTTTGCTGCTGCTGCTGTCGCCTGTCGGCATAGCTCCAGATTTAAGAAAAGGGTTCACAACGTGTAACGGGAGAACCCCCAAGGGGAGAAGACACGACCAACGGATGTTTTTTGTGTTTCACCAACTCTTCTCGGGGCACCCACTTGGACCGTGGGCCGGGTAAAATGTTGAAGCCCGGAGACCACCGTAAAATGGTAATCGAACGCCAAACGAAAGGACCTGGATGCCTGGGTAGGAAGGCAGCAAAAGTCAATTTTCAAGGGAAATAATAACAGTCGGCAAAAGTAGAGAGAAAAACTCGGTGCGCCCTTTTGCCGAGCGTTACAGGACCACACAGCGAACACGAGCACCACAACAGCGACTTGTCCCCTGGAGGCAATTCCTATCCAACACAAGCGTGCATAAAGCATCTTCACCGATTCAGCTCGCTTTTGGTTGTAAAACAATAATTCCCAATTACATGAACGATCGCTAACATGTGTTAGTAAGACGTTTTATGGCTAACAATGAACATAAGTCAACATATTTCCATAATGTCTGTAACAAATGAGAAGCTATGTCCAAATAGGAATTATTCGCGTAGTTTAATGCAAGTATAGCATATTTTGTTCAATACTAAACTTAATGTTCAACACCTTCAGCTAAATCGTAAAGCTTTCTCTTCGACCATTCGACCAGCCCTTTTGACCTTTTATGCAATCGGTTTCGTGGCCGGGGAGGCACCAAAAAGGAAATCGTGTACAACCGCGAAACGCCCAACCCTTCCACACGCACACACACACGCTCAAGGAGAGCAAGAGCCATACTCCCGTCCAAAAACCCATTAGACATTCCAACGGCCGGAGAACACAAGGAAGAAAGAAGCCAGCAAAAAGGCAACAAGCACAGAGCAGCAAGAAGCGGAGAAATAAAAAACCCTCCCGCCAACATTGAAGAAAGGGCTCCGTGATCTCGTGCAGGCACGCGTGGGGAGAGCTGGGAAGGAGCGAGCGGCTGGCTTATGCTTCTCTTATGCTGGGCCCCGGGATGCTGGGGCCGCTCGAAATCGAGACCGTGAGAACGCTCGAATTCGTCTCGTTTGCAAAAGAAGTTCGCCTCCCGCTCCAGTTCCTTGTCCAATCCTCCTTCCCCTTCTGCCTTGCGCTGCAGTGTGGCGTTTCGTTTCGGCCAATGTTTTTGCCCCGTTTAACACATAAACCAAAGGCAGAGACTTGGGTGCATTTGGTGGGCTTCGCGGGAGCTCGATTTTAGCTGAAAGGGCTTACAGGGCAGAAACAGATCTCGATTGGATAATCAGAATGCTGCTGCCTGGGAGCTGGTTGGGGCTTGGAGGTTCGCGTGGTGGTATGAAAATAAAACACACACACACACACAGGAAGATCCATCCTTCGCTCGGGTGATGGTAGAAATGCATAAAGCCCCATCTTCGTGTCCTTTCTGTACCCCGTCCCGTTGCGCCTACGGGTGTAACGTTTTTGCATTGGAATCGGCAAAAACCTACACGTCCTCCTCTCTTTGCCGTCTCCGGTCTCGCGTTGGTTCAGCGGGGGGTGTTTCGCTTGTCGCGGGTATGACTCAAATGTTGTTCTCCATGCGGCGTCAGGCTGGGCGGCTGGGTGATGTAAATTAACATTGAAGTAAGCCGCGATTGGTTGCCAGGGAGGCTGTTTATGGGCAATCAAGCCACGGCCAGCGTATGTGTGTAGGTTGCCAGACGCAGCGGAGGTGTTGTTTTGGTTACGGATGAGATTGTACGCCTTCTGTGATGCCGTTCACGGGGAGGATAATGGAAAGGAACAGTCTTCTCAATAATGTACCTAAAATTTGCTCAAAAATTAGCAGCCTTATCATGAAATGGAAATTGTTTTGAGAAAGCCAAGCTAAGACAATTTGCAGTAAAGTGCAAACCAAAGTTTACTGCACCAAGAGGAGAAAGTCTAAAACTAAACAGTGGAAATCGAACTTTCTCCAATGTGACAAAAAGGGATCACGTTTCCAGCGCTAGTGCTGGGATGGGGCTCCCTTTTACAAGGCGGATGTTGCAATATCTCGTACATTTACTTATGATTTTACTCCCTGCTTGAATGTTCAACGACATGGAGCTTCAACAAAACAAAACCAAACATAGCTCCCACCAAAAAACACGATTAGAAATGTCTTCTCTCTCCAGGTGTGTGCCAACGGTGCTGTGGGGGATAAAAAACCGCCAGCCTGGCATTTTTTTACTACGCTTCACACATTTTTACTATACTCGCAAAACCGGTTTTTTGTGCGAGGTTCGCTAGCTTTAATACCGTGCTGTATATACCTTGCTTCAAACGACCTTAAACGGTACGTCATCGCAGCAGTTAAAAAAAACCTACCACACACACTCGCAGACACACAGAAACACACACACTTCACGCAAAACTGGTATGCGAAGCGATCGAGTGTCTGTGTGGTCATGCGAGTTGCTCATGTATAATTCCAGGAAGTAGCCAACGCTGCTGATCATCCTTGGTTGTACTGTTCTGCAAATGCTCAACATAAAGCAGGCACGCAGCAAACTATGGACGAGCAGGGTTTACCAATTGATCCAATTTCTGATTTTCAGACCAAATCATGCAAAAAGACCAATTCGGGGAGGGGGCGATGACAGCATCAAAACCCACTCACTATTGTGGTTGCCACTCTGCTGCTGCGTGGCAGAGAGTCGTCAGAAGCGTGAGGGGGAAATGCATTCATTGGTATGTGTTATCTCTGCACGATCATATAACCATATCAGCAATTCTTGTCGAACAAAGACTTAACCACTACTCGACGAGTAGCTTGTAGCAGGGGGCTAGGAACGAGCTACTTTAGCCACGTATTTTCAACTATTTTCATCTTTAGAAAATGTTAGCAAACAGCAGCTCGTAACACCACCCGTGACTATTTTGCATAGACTTTCCCTTTTCCGAACTAAATTCACAAACCCTGCTCCCACTGGATACAAGAAAATGCACAGTTCAATGGAAAGCACTTACCGTCGGGACAGTGGTGTTCGAACAATCGATTCAAACCGCTTAATGGCACCAAGACTGCATCAAATCACAATTGGCTCCATTTTAATACAATTAGAAAAAGACTACACAATGTAGAGACGAACGAATTTGGCATGAATTTCACCAGCAACTTGAACTTTGCACGCACGCACGTTGGACTCTGTTCCGAGCAGCTCGCATACCAATTGACAATTTGACGTTTCGTGGTGTGTGTCTATACGCGCTAGTTCAGCGTTCGAACACCGATTGCCGCGCGAAAAGGTAAATGACATCGCCTACAGGGAAACCGGTGTGTTTTATTTCAAACGTTTTCTCTTTCTACAATGGCAGTACAATCGTTTTCACTTTTATTTCTTATTCCACGACGTTTGTTTAAATCCGGACTTTGTGCCGTTATTATTCTGATGCTCTCGCTTGCCGTAAACTTTCTTATTGCGGAACTTGGTAGGATTCAAACCGAACGCCCGCAAACGCTGATCGGCAGCGGATTCTTCCTTCTTTGGATGCCCAGAGCCAAATGTGTTCTTCTTGTGACCACCACCACCACCACCTCCTCCTCCTCCTCGGCCACCACTCTGATGGCCAAAACCATTCTGAGGTCCTTTTCGCTCAAAGCGGGGCTTCTTCGAATTGCTCCACTGTCCATTTGGCTTGTTACTGCTCTCCTCCACGTCTTTCCATTTCCGTTTTTCCTGATGATTGTTGGGGTTTTGTTGCTTCTTTTGCCCTCCAACAGTTCCATTGCTTTGCAGCTTTTTATGAGGCTTTTCTTCCGCTTTAACTTCTTTACTGCTGCTAGCAGTAATCGTTGCATTTTCTTCTTGTGCGGAACCATCTTTATTACCTTGTTTGTTCTTCTTCTTCTTTTTCTTCGCCGGAGTGGTTTCCTGCTGTTCAATGTTGGTTTCAGTGTCCTTTTCCTCCTTCGCCAAAGTGTTGCTTTCGTCCTCCAGCATCTTTTGCTTTTTCACTTTCTTTTTGGGCTTTTCTCCCTTGTCTGAATTATTTTTAGTATCATTTTTCTCTTTCGATTCAGGCGTAAGCGTTTGTTTCTTGCGCTGCTGGATTTCCTCATCTTCAGCTTCTTCTTCCTCCTCAGTTTTAAACAGACTGGGCAAAACTCTCCGCTTGGCCGCCTCACTGGCCGCTTTCTTCCGGTACAGCTGTATCTCGTTCAGTTCCACATTCTTCGGACGCAGCTGAACCGTTTTCTTCACACTAGCCCATTTGTTCAGCTCGCTCGTGTTGGCCATCAAAATCTCCTCTATGCTCAGCCCGAAATCGTTCGGAACCGTTTCCACATACTTGAACCGGCACGGTATATCGCCAATCATGTCCTCGTAATCCAGCTTGTAGTACTCGTCGATGTACTCGCCGTACGTTTTCTCATCCTCCGGATCGAACAATGGCTTTTCCGCCTTCAAAACCTCCCGGAACTTGGACTGCCGGCGGCCCTTCTTCCTTCCCTTGGTAGACTCTAGCAACTCTTGCTGGTGCGCTTCCTTCGCATTTTGTACCTTCTCCTCGTAGTCACAATCCATCACGAAATCGTCATCCTCGCAGTGCGGTTCCGCGCCCTCCTCGTCATCATCCTTCAAACGCTCTACGTCGTAATTTTCGATACCGAGCTCTTGGTCCAGGTCGGGAAATTCGGGCTTCTGATCACCCTCATCCACCCCGTAGTACTCATCGTCAAACATCGCCTTCATGCGCCGATCGTGCTCGTCCGGATCAAACTCCGACTCGAGATCGTCCACATCCATGGCCAGCTTTTCCGTTGCCGCGATTTCCTTCAGCCGTTGAATTTTCTCCCGAATCTCCTTCAACTTGATCGCCTTCAGTTCCTCCAGCTCACGCCGCTGCTGCTCCTTTTCCTTCTGCTTGCGCTCCTTCAACTCCTGCCGCTGCTCCTTGCGCTTGTTCCGCTCTACGCGCACCGAATCCTCCACCGTGCGCGGGAACTGCTTGATATAATCTGCATCCGGCTCTTCGAAGCGAAAGTTGTACTGCCGCTCGTAATCTTCCTGCTTATCCAGCTCCTCCTCATCTTCCGATGTGGCCACTATTTCGTCGTACGTGGGCACTTCGCCGCTGCTCTGCACGAACCGCTTGTTGAGAATGTAGTCCTTCAGGAAGGCATCCTCTTTCGAAAGCTTTTCATTGTTCCAGAAGTGTTTCAACGGTTCCAGCACCTTCGCTTCCTCGCTTGGCGGTTTCTTGGCCTTCTTGTCCGCCAACCATTGTATGTAGTCCGATTGCTCTTTTTCCGTTTCGGCGGCAGTTTTCTTCCGTTCCTTTAGCAGCCCTCCACCCTTGCCTTTCTCCTCTTCGTCCTCCTCGCTGTCGTCGTCACCAATTTTGCTGAGTGCTTGCCTAATTTCATCCTTAATTTTCTTCTCCTCTTCCACCATCGTCGGGGAGGCGGACCGTGCCAGTGGCTCGCCGAGGTCTTCCTCGTCCTCGAACACGCCCCCCTTTTCCAGCATTACCTTTCGCTCGTAGTCCTTCAGGGTCATTGGCTTTTCCTTGTGGTGGCGCTTGATGAGGGCCACCTCCTCGACCGGTTTCACATTCTGGAAGAACGTCTGCTGCTCTTTGTACTTGTCCTTATCCTTTCGCTTCAGGAAGGCAAGCGTTCGGAAGAACTCCTTATCAAACTCTGGATCCACAATCTCGTCGTCGGTCGTGTCGTCATCGCTAGAATCGGATGATCCTATTTCTTCCTGCAAGTTTTTCACTAAAACAAAAGAAAATCGTTTGCAAACTGTTGAACGACAAACGACCGGTAGACAACACAGTGCACTTACGGTGTCCAAGTATTTCCTTCTTGCGAAACTCATCGTAATGCTTGGCGTAGCTTTTGTTGGTACGAAATTCAACATCTTCCTGCTCTTCCTGGTCCGATTCATTGAACAGTTTGATTTTATCACCCATCCTGCACCTAAAAAATGCTGCAAATCAACGAGACGAAACAGAAAACGTGCGGTCGCAAACGTGTTTTATTTCTTGCGGTGTTGTTTTGGTTCTACACCTGTCATTACTGTCAAACAGCCGGCCAGTGTTGCCAGACAACCGAAGCGCCACGAAAAACACCCAACAGAATGTAAACAAAACCCGACATTCGTGAATTTTGCACAAAGTAGAAGGCACTTTTTGGTGAAACAGCTTCCGTGTGAGCAAATTTGCGACGAAACCATGGCAGAAGAGGCTGAAGCGACCGGCATTGACAACAATAGCGAGAAGGATTTGGCGACGAATGTGGAAAATCTCTCCCTGACGAACCAGAAGGTTGAAAAACAGGAATCAAAGAAAAGTATGTACCCAGGATTCCCTCCCCCCGTCATCCCACCTGAAGGGGGTGGTACTGATAAGTGTTTTCCCTCTTTTAGTTGATATTGTACTTCATGCCACCGGCAGTGCACCGATCTTGAAGCAGAAGAAATGGGCAGTGGACCAGGAAAAGCCCATCAGCGCTATTGTAAAGTTTATCCATAAGTATCTAAAGCTGGATGCGGAAGAACGATTGGTACGTTTTCCCCCCTTTACATGTGTTTTCTAAACCATTGAATCATTTTGTTCTTGTTTTCTTTCACCGCAGTTTCTCTACATAAACCAAACATTCGCTCCTTCGCCGGATCAGATCATCAAAAACCTGTACGAATGTTACGGGACCAACGGAAAACTGATTCTCCACTACGCCAAAACCCAGGCATGGGGATAGAGCAGGGAGCCGCTGCTGTTGAACATGATTTCGCCCCAAAGAAACGCTTCATTCCCCCCAACACACCGACCGTATTAGTTTGTAATTCATTTCTTGTAAGCTTATTCTGAGTGCAGGAATAAAAAACACGCCATAATTCGCTTCGCTGCCGAGCACCATTTACATCTATTTAGACGACATATTCTACATCGTTATGGGGGGAGGGGGGATAGGTCGTGTCGTTCCGGCGTCCCCTTTAATCGCCACGAAGCGCTTCCAGCTGCTCGGCGGCCTCCTTCGCCACCCGATGGTACTTGCCGATGGCCGGGCGGTAATAGTACGACTGGTAATCGTTACGTTCCGCCATCTTCTCGCGCACCTCCTTCTCGAGCGCCCGGATCTGTGCCTTCTCGTTCTCCTCGTAGACGTGGTGCAGCATCTTCTCGTACTCCTGCTGCGGGTTGGGCAGAATGTACCGCGCGATGAAGCGCGTGATCGGATGCCGATGGTACTCCCAGTGCTTTGGCGTGTAGTCTTCCGGCGTTTCGGTCAGGGTGGCCGGGCCGACGAACACGTTCGCGTAGAACACAACCGCACCGACCGGGATCAGCCCGACCATGATGTAGTAGTGGAACAGATCCTTGAACTTGTGCCACTGGAAGCGGGAGGGCGTGATGGTAAAGTTCTTCGGTCCATGGCCGCCGGACATCGAGCGCGTACCGGTGAGGGCTAGAAGAAAAACAAAAGACGAACGGAACGTCGGGAAGCACATTCATTTGTTTTGAAGTTGCATAACACACAATCGGTGAGGAAGGTACTTTTCTAGCAGGTTTTGCAGGTGAAATAATAAGCCCACTCCTTATCACACTACAAAGAGTGCTTACTTACCATTTTTGCTTGCCTGCAACAGTGCCGGATTGCTTAGTAAAGCACCCAAACGGGCCGAAAATTGGCCGGAACGAGCCAGCGAGCTGAAAATTGCCATCTTGTTTGGTATGTTTTCGATTGGCAGAGTTTGACAGCTGACCAAGGTTGCTTGAGGCGGAGTGTGGATTTTCGTGAAAAGACTTGACGAAAGATAAATAAAGGTTTGGTTTTGTTTAGAAATATTTCTTGATGTTTTCTTTCTTTTACTTTAAATATTCTACATCACAAAAGCATGCCATTTAAATGTAGTTGCTTGAGGATAGGGTTTTATTGTTTACATGACTTGAAAATGTTATGGAATAAAGGTAAGGACATGAGTTGAAAGTGTTCGTTTGATTAGATTTCATTTGACAGAAGATTATCCACCGAATTTGTTACCTATTTAGCTATGTTACGATAAAACTGTTGAGCTTAACCATTGTGAAGAACGCCAATCATGTGAAATGCGTAAATTATACTATAATATCACCGTAAATGTGTCGAAATATCCCAATCTTTTCAAACCATCACGACAAGCAACTGTCAAACGAACGGCCTTACATCTTCTGACAGTTGAGTGGTGTACTTACCTCCTCAACAGACACCCTTCGTTCGCTCGCTTGTCGCGTTCCAGGGTTTGTTTGGTTGATTCACATACAGAAAGAATCTCTGGCAAAAAGTGAACCGTCGTAGCCGTCGTCGTCTTCGCTCTCGTCCGCCCATTTTCAGTGCAGTAAGTGAGAAAAGTGCATCCCAATTTCAAGTGCGCATTCTACGTGAAGTACAAAATTGTGAACAATAGAACAATTGTGTAGGTTCCCCATACACTCATCGCCCTTTCAACGGCGTTTGACCGCTATTAACACCCCATCTAACCCACCACCACCAGGAGCGAAAAGAGCGAAATACACAAGGGATAGAACACGCGAGTGAGGGGGAAAAGTACGGACCAAAGAATACGTTCGTGCACGCACAATATGTGATTATCACGCAATTAAGATAACGCGTCATCCGTACCAAGAAGCGCTCGGTTTGAAGAGGAAACGGAATTTGAAGAAAAGCGCGTTCTCCTTCCTCTCCGTGTGCGTTTGGGGCGTTTTCTTAGCCGCCCGCTCGTGATATCAACAATCCGCGTGCACGTTCGTGGACGATAAGAAGACATTCTTTACATTGTAATTAAGTGCTCGCTAGATTCTTGCTATCGTGTCCTTTCTCTATGGTTGCTAGGATCCACCCTTCAATCGCTCGCATCGCGCTGATTTATCGCACCTTCTCACGAGCATGCCTCAGAAGGACATTGATCCTGCGAGGCGGGTTTTAACCTCCCGCTGAGTAGTAAGCAAGAGAAGAGAGTAAGAAATTCATTTTACGTTTTTAACATGTTTAACTTTTTCGGCACAATATTTCATAATAATCGTCCTTCATGTTCGTGTCGCACACCCCGCTTCCAACAGCCTTTTTAATCCAACCAAAGTCCAGTCTGTTCGCCTTCTTCGCCGTCTTCGACAAACCTGACGACCTTCGTGTCCGTGCCTTTATCTCTCACCGTGCGTGTGTTTGTGTGTGTTTGTGTTCCATGTACGTGTGTTTTCGCTTTAAAAGTGCATGTGCAGATTTCGGTGTGTGCTCTTTAACCAAAAAAGGGCAGACCCCTGCCAGCCAGCTGACGACAACGGTGTGAATGCAATGCTACACTAAGTGTGTGTGTGTGTTTGTGTGAGGGAGAGTTTAAAGAGCGAGAAAAAGAGGTGCTTTAATCTAAATATTTTCCCGCGAATCACGACAGAAGAGCACCACAGCATTGTGTTCGGTAGTGTGGCTGTATGTGTGTTTGCATTTACCTGCAAGCGTAATTTGTTTCCCTTTGTTGATCTTTTGTTTGCTTCCCGTTGCAGCTCGAAATCAAAACAAGGATGTGAAGTGTTATCACAATGCACGATCGTTGCTGAACGCGGAAAAAGAGTCTTTTAAAGTGTGCGTGCGTGTGTGTGTGTGTGCCCAAGTGTACAGCGTAATATGTTGCAAAGGGCTTAACTGTGCAGTGCTTGGTTTCTCCTCCCCTCCTGCCCCTATACCCATCATCACCGATCACCGAATGAATCAAAGAGTGGCTCCCGACGACTGTACTCTCCCGTTTAGTGTGTGCAATTGATAGGACACGTTCTTACAGGGTTTCCCACGATTTATTGGTCAGTTCCCATGATTTTTTGTTGCGTTCCCACGATTGTTTGGTCGTATCCCATTAATTTTTGGTTCGTTCCCATAATTTATTGGTATTTTCCGATTGGATATCAATACAAATCGACCAAAAAATTCTGGGAAACGACCAAAAAATCGTGGGAACGCACCAAAAAAATATGGGAACGCACCAAAAATTGATGGGAATCAACCAATAAATCGTGGGAAACCCTGTATCAACTTGCAGCAGTAGCAGCAGCAGCAGCAGCAGCAGCATCAGCTGGAGTAAAGCCGAGCAAGCAGTCGAATCCGAAAAGTTTGACACTGAACAACGAAAAAGGGACACCAAGCCTCCCATCATGGACACAACGATCGTCGATCAAAAGGGCAACGCTGGCCTACCGATCAAGCTGCCAGGTGAGTTGAATATTCCAACCTTTTCCCCAAACCGGATTGACACACGATCACACGATGCCTTGAATTCACGAACAGAATATATGCGACGATCGGGTGGATGATGATGATCATCAGCATGATGTTATGGTTTCTGATGCTCCACCAACACACACACACAAGTACTAGAAAGTGGTGATAGACATTCCAACGTGTACGGGCGGCCGGTTGTGTTGTATGATTTCCTTTCACATATTCACACTGCTTGGACACCACAGATATTGGCAAACGATCGTGGCGAATGTAAACAAAGTTTCAACAGCGCAAGCTCCCGTGATCAGTTTCTTTCTCATTTGCATACACACAAACACTCACACACATGATCTCATACATGTGTTATAACGATCGGAACCTACCTCCCCCATCCCTTGAGATGTCTTGATGACGTATGTCCTACCGTTTTGTGCGCTTCTCGAGAGAATTTTTAACACGCGGCACAGATGACGAAGCAGTTGGTGTGGATGAGGATGATGATGATCTTGTCATGCGCCGAGGTGTCATTGCATATGTGTGTTTGAGGCAACACGTTGGCTAATCGTTAGAGTGTCAATTGTGTAAACAAGTGGGATGGTTTAGCCCGCCCGCCCTGCGCACACGATCATTCCTCGATCGCTGTAGCTTGTAATATTCATGACAAGGGAATAGATTAATGGGTGTTTAGATAGAAGATTTGTATGTTTTAGCTACATGCTTAACACTTTTTATTTAATTTAAAATTGCTCTGTTTTACAATTATTGTAGATTTTCCTGAAACAGGCCAAAAAAAAACTCATCGCGGTTTTGATAAGCCTTTTAATGAATTACTGAGCAAATTTGTCTTTTCTTTTGTAACTAATTCAGTTCAGTACAGTGTAACCTTCATCTATCCGAACTCTTCATTAGGACTGCATGAGTTAATGAAGCATAAACACATTTTAAAATTTTAGGGTAAATATGGCGGACAAGTGTGAAGTAATAAAAGATAAAAGCCTAAAAGCCTCAACGATAAAAGCCTTAATGTTATACTGATGCAAGGTCTTTGTCTTTTAAGAAGTTTGCAAATAATGCATTGAAAAAAGGAAAAGATCCTAAATACGCCTTAGATTCCATTCTACGAAGCAAGAAAACAAAATCCAGATTAAAATTAAGCTAATTATTGGCACTGCTTAAAGCGCCCGATAAGAAGCACGAGCAAAACATTTTCGAGCCAAAAAAGCCGATTTGTTGTACATCTCACCTCAAAATTGCCGGAGATTTTGTGCAACAGAAAACATCAGCATCACGTCCACTGTGCCATACCCATTTGGCTGTGTGTGTGTGGCTGTTGTCCTTTGCTCCTAATCCTTGGCAAGTGTCCCACGTGTCCCCATCGTTGCCTTATGTCGCTGTGGTTTGCTTTAGATTTAGGCTAATTTCTTAACAGCATTTATAATTCATACCGAGCAGCGCATTGCGGCGTTGTTTGTATGTGTGTTGTTGCCTCAAAAAAGCCACAATTTAAGATAAACAAAAGTGCTGAAAGTCGTTCATTTTTAAGTCTTTTTTTCCGAGCACACAATGAATTGAAAATGGGTTTATTTGACCCGCATTGCAAACTCACACAAACGTCTGTTTACATGCAAATCGCTTACACATCCTTTTAATTTACAAAACCCCGCTTTATAATGCGCGCTTAACATGTGGCAAACATGCCCAATCTATCTTGAAATCGCTTCCACGCTCGCTTAGATTAGAGTGCCTTTGTGATCTTCACGATCGTTACGCGCTCGCGAACTCTCTCCCTCGCGGTAAGGGTTACACACCGATTTTCCATCCCAGTCCCCTCGATCACGTTACCGGCTTACCGGGCCACGCTTCTACCGTGTGCTACCCGAGCTTTATGACCGATGCCAAATGAAGAGCGCTGCTGTAAAGTTTTCCCAGTTCAAAGCCAAACCAGAAGAAAGCGTTCCGCTGGAGTAGTTTCGGGGGCTTAGCTTTGGACCCCCCCGTTTGCACCCCGTGAGCGGGCATTGTTTTGTTCCCTGTTGGAACGCTTTTCTATCATCTCCCTCTAGCCATCGCTCGCGCAAACCCTAACCGCAATGAGGTGAAGGTGAAATCGGCTAATAGATAAGGTTCGCAACCTTAATTGAAACGAGACGCGCGCGCTGGTGCTTTATTGCGCCACTGGAGAAGCGAACGGTAGTTCGGTAGCTTCGGATGCACCTGACATGAGCACAATGTGCGGGGGAGGGATTAGCTGTACTCCAAAGGAAGAAAATAATAACAAAAAAATCCCAACAGATCGGTAGTGGGTAATGGTCTGCGTTGCGAAGAGAGCTTTGTTCGACCGGGTAAAAGATTAAGTTCCCGTGACGATTTTGCTTAACGTTTCGCTTCAATTTTCTTTTGCTTTGTTTAACTCTTCATTAGTTCAATTATTATTGATCTATCTTTGTATTGGAGGTGGAAAATAGCAAAAAAAAAAAGGAATGATTACTGGTATGTTTTAATTATAACAGGTTTGTGTTTTTTGCACGAAAATAACTCCTTTTTACTAATGAGAGAGAGAGTTTGTTGCTCAATAAAAAGCCTGTTTCGATACAAAATCGTTAATTAACATTGATCTTATAGAAATTTGGACTCTCGCTTCCCATTGTTATCCGCTCGCTAATGTTATTGCAATCATTAGTCACTTCACGGCAGCAAAGAATTCTTCACCTTCACCTACGACTGGCCTGCGAACGCGAACGGACGCGTGGGACAACAGCCGCGTGTGTTGATGAGTCAGAATGCCCGCACACGTTTGCATTAGTCACAGGAAGTTAAATCGACACACCAACAACCCCTTGGGCCGGTGTACCGGCTTTCGTGTGTCGAATAGTGAAGGTTTAATTTAATTTAGTAAAATTTATACAACCCTTCCCAGTGGGGAGTTTGTGCTCGCCTCTTGTTTAGCGCAGTGGAATTCATTTTTAAGGGAACTCCCTTCTATAAAAAGGTAGCATTCAAATTGAGCATTTTAACTGTTAAGCCCCTTCCAAAAAGAAGGGCATCAAATGTGTAATTTAATGTGTGACGTTCAGCAACAAAATGCTGTCATTCTTTTGTTGTGCCCAAGCGGCCCGTGCGATGCTGTCGAAGGAAAAGCATTTGAGTTAAACCAGCCAGGGGTTAAGGTTGAACCGGAACTACTATCTATACCCCCTCTGGTGGAAAGGTGTTTTACGGCCTTCCTTACTTTGCCCTCCCGTTGTTTTCTTTCTTATCATCACGGAAGCATCGTGATCGCGTGTGAACGAACGCGCAAAGAAGAGCATCCGCTTTGCAGTTGCAGTTGCGTTGTGCTGCAGAAATGCAGAAATGCGGTACAAAAAGCGGCGGGCACACTCAAGACAGATAAGCAATTATGATAGGAGGGAATTTTCTTGTGGAAATTAAACGCGCGCACAGTTGAATAAAACATGTCTCTCTCTCGTTGACTCTGTTTTTTCCTCTCATTTGAAAGTGGGTTTAGCTCTATCAATGCTTTTCTTACATGCGTATCATCTAACGCACACTCGCACACGTATCCGACACGAAGACTAATTTGCCATTCGAACTCCAAAACCGGTAAACAGAAGGTAAAAAAGAGCAACAACAGCAACAGAAAAGCAAAAAATGACACACTCGTTATTTCCTGCCGTTCACCGAATTCCAACAGCAAAACAGCTAAAAGACACCTTCCTACGGGACTACTGTTGTCGTGGTTTTGGTGTGCTGGTTACTGATTACCGTTGCTTGGTTGGGCTTGGGGTTTTTTGTTTGCCCTACCCTCTCTATTATGGTTGTGTGCAGTTAAAAAAGCGAATCAAACGCTGCTGAAGAAACACCACACTGTCTGTCACAGCCCACAATGTGTGAGGAGCTTCTCCACACAGCTCTAGCGAGGTGGAACGCGGTGCAAATTTCTTTTCCCTGTCTTGGAGATTTTTATTCTTTTTCCGTTGAGTGGAGTGATAAAAGAGGACGGAAATGGTTCCGATATGGGAATAAAGGTAGGGAAGAAAATGCGTGACACATATACGCATACGCGCACGGTAACGTGAAGCGCGCTGTGCTTCCTTCCGTTGCACCGTAATGTCGCGCGCAAGAGGCCCATGAAATGCAAATTTTCAACCTGTTGTTACAGTGATGTGGGTATGTTAAGTAAGTATGTGGGTGAGACACATTTTGTAATGGGTTACATGCGTTCAATTAAAATTGGTTGGAAATAAGGTTATTTTGTGACACGAAAAGGGATTCTGGATCTCCTTTTAAAGTGGGATTTGAACAGACGCCTTTTTGCACACAGGTACAGGACGCTCCCTATTTAGCCACGGTTGTTCTCACGCATGGAAGCGTTAGAAGTGAGTGAGCTCTTTACATACCTCTCATTGCATTACACAATGTGACTCAAAATTTGCCCATTCAAAAACTAACAAACACCAAGTCTTACCTGGAGGGGGAGGTTTTAATATCCCTTCACAAAAATAAGAGTAAAAGTAAAATGCCCAAGGTTATTAACGCACCACCACCATTAACACATTCTCTCACTTTCCTCGACTAGCACCATGCCTACGGGTGCCTTCTCCTCCTTCCCTCTCACCCAGAAGGTCATATGTTAATCGTACACAATTTTGGTTAACCTTGGCCCCACCACCATTCAGGCTCTATCCCACATGCGGGACACCGAAAGCCGCAAGTGTTGTTACTGGAAAGTTCGGGCATTTTTCGTGCCGGTTTTTTGTTTGATAAAAAAACGTGTTAAAATACCATCACCACCCGGGTGGCAAGCTTGTCGATGCGTTGAAGGTAAAGTGTGTGTGTCGTCGTGTTAGCAGCGAATAGTTGGAAAGATCGATAAAATGTTAAAACTCGAAATTGTTGGAATGGCACTGGCAAATGGGAAGGATGCTCTGTAAAGTAAGTGACAGCTTTTGCGAAGGCACAAGTTTTGTAGGATTTTAATTGGGCTTGTGTTTTTAATAAAATTGTAAGAAATGTTGCTCGTTTGAGGCGAATTCAACAAACGGTTGGAAGCTTTGCTGATTAACCCATTCTTTGTGCAACAATTCCGCAAAGTATTTAGCCTTCATAAATATTCAACGGGCTCCTCTACACACCGCGTAGTTTTAGTGTCGGACATGTGACGTTGAATTTATTCTACCAGAATCGGGTGCGCTACCGGAGTTTTCGCTTGATGCGAACGTGTCAATCCGTCGACAAGAGCTGACTGGCGGACAGCTGGTAGATTCTTTTACACCCCTTTTTTTCTCTTGACTGTAAGTTATGCCAGTTAAGAAGGAAGTTATTTTAGCCAGGAGAGGCGTACAAAGGGAGAGACAGCAACAAGCCCAGCACAGTAAGAAACAGTTGTCGTGAATTCCGAATGAGATCTAGCGTTAATCTGTTAGAATTTTTAATGTTTTTATGCTTCACATGTTGTTTTCATATGCTGAGCCGTTTTTTAGTAGCAAAGGTACAGATGATGAAGTAGATTTTTATGTGTAGGATATAAGCTCTTCAAAAGTTTAATTACTTTAAGCTAGAAATTAACGAGCCGAAGCTAGAACCACACTTCCTGCTAAAAAAAGGCACATAAATATGGACGAGTTTTTAATTTCTCCATCACCTAAAATCAATCATCTGTGCTGCATCTGTCCAGCCACATAGGTACTACCATCCGGTGGATTTCCGAACCTTATTATTTCACACCAAACGCCAAATCAGTGGAAACCGGACGTTTGCCACACAAAGAAAGGGAGATGATCCATATGCACACCCCTCCTTGGAGATGGAGAGAAGCGACCGCGAAGGGAGTGAAAGGGCTAAAAGGGAAGATGCCACGCCACAAATGATGCCCCCCCATGATTATTGAATCATGAAAGTGCTTACTGGCGGAAATGAATGCTTACATGATGACGATTTGCTGCGTTTGCTTTCGTTTGCACTGATTCTCTCTCGCACAAAGCACAGTAGAAGCGGAGAGACACGTCCCTGGGCGAAGAATAGACGCGCACAAGTGAACTAATATTGACCGGAAGAAGGGTTGGCGAAAGAAAGGTGCGTTTGCTGGAAAAATGGAAAATGGAAATAATGCTGTATTATTTCAAGATGACACAGCCAACACACGCCCAACCTAATCCCATTTCCTTCCTAAAAGATTGTAACACTGCGATAGTAACACTTTGTACGGCCATCTTACCCGTGTCCATTCGTCAACATTATGATAGTGATTAGCATCATTAAAATGATTGCAAACTCTGTATGATGCTGGCCAACTCACTCAAGTCATCTTCAAATGCGATAGTATTACGCTCGTGCTCTATATAAAGGCTGTTGTAGTGTAGTGAAGAGTAAGTTAAAGTTACACAAACTTGTTCCCTATTTTTTCTACTCTCACTATCTGCTCTGAAACATTCTACAAATGTCATTTAGAAATTGATTTAACTCTCCTGCCAGCACGTCCTATCACCCCCTAGGGGGGGAACTGAAAACGATTACCAAATAAACGATTACCCTCTTGTGCGCTGCTGGCTCACGATTCCGGCGAAGATTGCGACTGAGGGATTTCGCACAAAAATCTAATCCCCTAATTTTTTCCTGAAGGGGTGATTGAAAATGTGCTGCTTTTTGCTTGGCTATTTACATCACCAAATGGCAGGAACGACACCCCTGCTTCCAACAAGACAAATGTTTACCTTTTTTTGCTCCCTCCCTCGTCCACATGTGGAACATGAGTTCTGAGGAAGACGAACACCATCTCCTGCAACACGTGTCTGTTGTTGCCGGTGTGAATTATGGGAGTTTGCGCGCGATTTTTTGTGTGTATGTCATCGTTCTATGTCTATCACAAAAAAGAAGCTATTTTTGGGGTGCACAGGAAACGTTATTAGGTTGGCAAAAATAAATAAATAATTTAATCACTTTGCTTCTTCTTCGATTGCGTGCAATAACTTTGTGCTTCCTGCGCACTAACTTTTGACAACGAATCAATGTATGTCCACTCCATTAACCGGATTGGGTTAGGGATTTGTCCGGCGCCGGAGCGACCCTTTAGGGAGCGGTAAAGAGTTTCACGAGAGGAGGGTCGTCGACTGAAGAACCCTTTAATGCAAGAAGTTGATAGTTTGAACCTTTGGTTGCCGTCAATATTTGGTGCATCTGTTTTAGAGCTCCTCTCCTCACTTCGGATTTCACTTGAATCTCATTTTAATTATGTCAGATGGCAAAAGCAGAGCCCAAAAACAAAATTGCCCTCCCCAATAAACCATTCTGTGGTTCTATTTCACACCACACAGTTTATAGTTCAATATTTGTCAATAGTGTGTGTCATTGGCAGTGTTCGCTAGTTCTCATGCCACATGGCGACATTAAATAGTAGAATGTGTTTGAGAAAAAGCAGACCCTTTCCTTGGGGCTCATCAAACATCTGTCTTGAGCGCAGCTAATGGAACACAGAGCTGAAATGTCAAGAGAGAAAGTACTCGAAAAGATCCACCGAAAGTGCGATAATAGTGGTGGCGAAGATTCACTTGAGCCCATCGCTTTCAGGTTCAAGTGCGTTTTCGGTTGTGATAGACGTTCAAGATATGATGTTGGATGAGGATGATGATGCTGCTGCTGATGATGATGAAGTGTCACGCCAAGGTTTACTCTTGAAAAGACACTTGATAAGTGATTGATGCCGGTAGAAGTGTTGGTGGTGGTGATGGTTTGCCCTTCGCTGATGTGAAAATGACGTGACATTGGCATTTAACTTCTGACCCACAGCGCGGGTCATCATCGCTGGGGTGGATGAAGGAATGCACATTTTTGTTTACTCGACACACACTTTCCCACCGATACCGGCAGGCAGGCGAGCGACAAGCAGCAGGCAGGCAGGTCGTACGAAGGTCGACCACCACAGCCGACGAAGGGCTGTGGCAAATTCCGAAACCCAAACGTGGTGTCTGTCCAGCCAGCCAGTATGAAAAGGAAGTATTTTTCCATACTTTGAGGGTGGCAGCAACAAGGGGGGGACCCAAACAGGTTGTTGTTTGTGCTGACGCTGGCTAGAATTAAATCACTCACATATGCAACACATGTGGAGGGTGTACGACTCCCCCTCCTTGCATGTGTGTGCGTGTGTCTGTTGTTTACATGTTACACTACACGCTGACACAATTCAGCGCCATAACAAACATTACACCGCATGCAGGCGCGCCGCACGAAACAACGCATTAGTGTGGTGTCATCGTTGCTTTCGGGGCGCGCGCTGCTCAGAATCTCTTATGTGGTGTGGTGTCTGCTTGCCTCCCTACTCCCTCTGAGCTGCTGGTACACACTCGGTAAAGGTGATGGCTTGGCGTTATAAACGGCTGTAGTGTAGGCTTGGAGCAGTGATCACACACAAAAAAAAAACAAAGTGCATTTTCTGCATGCCCACCACAACAAGGCCTCATTTCCGCATTGCTTCACAACCGAGTGCGAATATACAAGAGACACAGTGGCACAGACAAACACCAAAACAGGCTTGGGGGCTAGAGATATATAGAGCAACACACCACCATACGGCTTGGGGGGCATAATTAACGTGCGCCGCGCGCGCCGTCGTCATGGTTGCGCCGCCGCCTTCCCCTTTCAGAGTGGGTTAAGTAATTGTAATCGCGCGCATTTTTGTTATGGTCTTTGTTTTGATGTATAAGAAAGAGAAGGCGCGTTCTTCTCCCTCCATACTAGTCCATACAATGTTGTAAAGATTCTTTTCTAGTGTAACAAAGAGGAAATAACAGTAACCTGGTTGATATTGGGTTCGAACACGAGACGTTTGATGCAGCAGGCTTAGGTACTTACCATGACACTAAACGACTGTTTGCTCTTAGCAGGCGTTAAAGCTCTTGTTGTTTCATCTTACTCTTTCTTATCATTATACAATAGAAAGTTAAATTGTTTCAAAATAAGATTCTTTCTTTGTTTAACCCACTTTAAAGCAACCGAACAGGCTTTGTTCCGCCCTACCCTTTCTGGTGTCTGTTGTTTTGCAATGAACAATTACGCAACGTTCCTCTCGCAGCCCGAAACACCTAAAACTTCTTCCAACCACTACATACACACACACACAGGCAGAAACACATGTGTAACTAATGGTAGCTAATGGTGTAGCCTGTCCTGCCCTGGGCACAAAACCCCGGCCACGGCCAATTGCGCGATGGGCGATAATGCACGTGGGCAAAGAAGAAGGCGTATCGGGCCCCAAAACCGAACCGACCAGAAAGCGCGCAACCCAACCCCGCGCGTGCATTAAACCACGCGATGATGCACTTTCCCTTCTGGATCGTGTGTAACCCACACGACGGCCTTGCCCAGCCTTCGGTTCCACACACACGCCAGCCAGCCAGTGCAGTGAGGGGGTGGGCTGGCGTGTTTTACACGATGTTTCTATTAAGTGGGCCCACGCGGATGCGCCTTGAAAGTAGGTAGGATCTTGTCGAACGGACTTTGTAGTGGTTGTTCCCTTACATGATTCTATAGCTTCATTTTCATTGGATTAGCTAACTTCTTGATAAATTAGTAGCTTTATTTCTGCTTTCCTTTGCTTTGCCTCGTGCTGATAAAAACGATAAAGGACGACAGAGAGGGTGGCTGTCGGAAACGCACACTGTCTGCGGGTGGTAGTAGTAATTGCATGGACCAGCCGAACCACTGCGTGATAGTGTTTTCCATGGCTTCTTGTGTTCGTGCCAGAAGGCGCGGGTCACCGGCAAGGACACTTAAGATAAAAAAGGCGATGTAATGTAGGTCACAACCACCGTGCCGATGTTCGACGGGTGGTCGATAACGGAGAGCAGCAAAGCCCGGGGTGGTGTAGATTATCACATTTGATTGGAAACACTTAGCCAGTGAGCGGTTGTTAATTAACTCTGAACGTAATTATGTTCCAACGTTAGGATGACTAATACTGCAGGAGAGAGAGTGTGTTTCATTCGGGAGACAACTTTTTAAAGGACACAATTTACAGGACAAAGATGTAAAAGTTGCTGTGGACGAATTTGACACCTAAAATTGCTACTAAAAGCTTTCTATTAATAGCTCCTTATTGATCTCTGGTGGCGGGAAGCAAACCTGATACAGCTTTAAAGGACGTTTGAAATTTGATCCCGAGCCTAATTTAGTTAGCCCGCGCCTGTTTCCGCTGGTACCTCCTGCAAATCCAATAACACCTTCCCGTTAATGTGGTCTCTTAGCTGAAACTATTTATAGGTATTATTATTGAATTAGTATGCTCAATTTGGTATTTTGGCTTTTTCAACGTTCCACCATAGAATTCGGCCTACTCTGTCCTATCTCTCCTCGCAATAAACACCTTGCTATCTCGATTGTCCGGCGTCATGACTGTTGACGTTCTCATGATTTAATGTAGGTTTTCTGCTGTAAAAAGAGCAGTGGAAAGCAGTTGCACACTCTCTCCACCCGTAACATAAATCAAACCCATTGGAGGTCTAATGGTGCAGCACAAACACTTCCCGATTATTACCTTTCACCACTCCATGATCGTCCGACTCTTTTGCGCCGACTGTTGAAATGGAAGAGCGTGAATAGGGGAGCAGAGCTCGAAATAAAGCAGTGAAACAACAAACATATAAATCTACACCAGTTGCAGTCTTAAAGGCAGCGTGTGCCCTTCGCTCCGTAAGCATTTCGTTTTACATCTTTACATAAATCGTACGGAGTTGGCCACCCACAAACACTGGACCGGTGTGACCTGCACACACCGACGCTTTATGGCCACCAACGACGAACCAACACATTCCAACACCTTCGCAGGGCTTTACGATCGGAAAAAGAGGCAGCTATAAGTTACCATAGAAACCCATTCTGATCGATTGTGATTGTATAAGCGTTCACTAACGAACTGTTTTTCTTTTCTTTTCTCTCGCTGTGTGTTTGCCAGGTGCACCATTGAATCCACCCATGATCGATTCGACGGAAGATCCACATCCCAGCCTGTCCGACTGGCACGACTACGAACCGAACCTGGAGTTTGATGACACCGAGCTGACCCACCCGTCGCCCGAACCGGGCACCACCACCGTGTTTGATGATATCAACTATTCCGGTACGTTTGTGTCGCCCAACACGCATTGGCAACGGTCCCGACCGTATGGGGAGGACAGCTTTGACAGCTTAATGGCGTTGGTGGTTATGCACCGTATAAATCGGTCAGAAAAAGCGGGCTCTGCACTGCACAAACCTGTTGATTTTTCGGGAGTTGAATGAGACACGCAGAATCGCACTCTACCGGAGACTACGGAGAAGAGTGGTTTATGCTAAATAATTCACCCCGTTGGCAATGGGCCAAATGGCAAATCATGGCATGCTCTGACGGCTTTCACGTGCAAGCTGCAAGCTTTGCACTCCAGCTCCCGGACACTTGTGTTCCAGTATGGTGAATTGCTTTTTAGGGAAAAAGATAACCTTGTTTTGTGCGATGATTTAAATTAGACAAATTATTTAATTGGTTGGGCTTTTTGTGCCATTTTTTGTAGACTAAAAAGTCTGTTATTAAACGGAACCCCCGTGTGCCACTTACAGGGTTTTCCAGGGGTTCTCATAGTTGTGGGACACTTCCTTGATTCTTTCCTATAGGAATTGAACTTCATATGTTGATAATTGGACTCTATGGTACTCTTTTTGGAAAGAATCCAATTGAATTCCTACAGCGAATTTAGCAAAGATGCTTTAGAGTCCAATTCCCATTGCATTAAGTTCATTTCACGTAAGCAAGAATCAATAAAGTGTCCCACAGCTATTAAAACTCCTGGAAAACCCTGTATACTTCACCCTGTAGTCGTTATCTTTTGCCCCGTTGCCTTCACTGCCTCTGATATCGTGAGTCTTTCCCCTCAATACACACTTTAGGCATAGAGCACACACACACCCGTTATCGATAACGGGGACACACGCGAGCTCTCAATCGACTGGAAGGGAAGAGGTGTAAAAGGGTGATGATGTCAACGCTCTGGCACCATCATCATCATCGCAGTGCCGTGTCATATCGCACCGTTGATGGAGTGTGGCCGTCTGCAGTAACTAATTTTCTAAACGCAATTTCCATTTTTTTTCTACAGCCGAATTTGAAATCCCCTCGGAGGACGAAATCATCAAAACTACGCTCGAGGCGGACAACTACGAGGAGCAGCTAACGATGGTTGGGGTAAGCGTGTGTGTGTGTGCGAGAGAAGAACCTTTTGTTTTACCAATTGATTGCGAACTAACCTTAAACTGTTCTCTGTTCTTTTTTCAGCACGACGAAAATGCCATCCGGAAGGACTTTAAGCGACGAAAATTCATCGAATTCATCGGCACGGACAAGCAGGGCCAGCCGATCATTGCCATCTACGCCTGCCGGCTGCCGGAGCGGAAAGACCTGAACTCGAATATTTTTATTGAGTGAGTATCAGTGTGCTCTGGGTGTTCGATCTCTAATTGGCTGCGAGCGCCTGGGAAGAGACATTGTAAAGGCGACACCATGAGGCGCGCACCATATGTTATCTTAAGTTGAGGGGGAGTGTGGGTGACTCAATCGGACAATCGGTGGAGTTTCTGTGTAAATTCCCCTGTTGTTGATTGCACTTTTGGTTCATTTTCATCAATCATGCGTGCGGGAAATACGGCACGTGTGAAGCAAAACCATGCAGGATGATGTAATGAAAGTGCAAAAGAAAGTGCCGCAAGTGTCATCGGGTTAACTATAAACAACAAGAAGCGTCGAAAGGAGCGAGAATGGGAGAAGTCAGAGAACAAGGACAATGTCCGTGTAAAACCATAAATGATGATGTAATGAAGGCACACTAGAAAGCCCCACGCGTGTCATCGCGTTAAATATAAACAACAAGAAGCGTCAAAAGGCAGACGAGCGAGAATGGCAGAAGCTAGGAAGAGACAAACTCAGATGGTTTGATGTTTAATGGGAATTTCCTGCCCTGCTTGAACGTCCAATCAATGTATTGTTATTAGGATGTGCGTTCAACAACACATGCTTGCCAAATGTCTTTCAAGCAGTGTCTGTATTCTGTTTATTTGCTGCAATTGGTAGCTCTTCCACAAGAAATATTATCTTTTTCTATCTCTTCTCGGGAAACCCCGCGTTCCCAATGCGACCTAGAACCAGTGCAAAAGACAAAATTCAACCGAAAGTGGCAAAAAAGTAACACTTTCTCTCTGCGTCTCCCTGACCCAAATTTCTATCCGCAGTGAAGAAGTAAGAATGATTTTCCGGCTCATTTACCATCTGCGTTTGCTGCGCGAATTCTCCGTACGCGACCCGCCCGTCTTCTCGGGAAAGTGACTAGTTTTCCTCCCTCTTTTTTCAAAATTCAAAGAAAATCTATGGGACGCGCACAGCAAAAGGAAAGCGACCGGCACGAGAGATAATATATTGCGCGCACACACACACACACACACACACACACACACACACACACACACACACACACACACACACACACACACACACACACACACACACACACACACACACACACACACACACACACACACACACACACACACACACACACACACACACACACACACACACACACACACACACACACACACACACACACACACACACACACACACACACACACACACACACACACACACACACACACACACACACACACACACACACACACACTTTTCTTTTTCCTCGCGGATACTCGTTCCGGGAAAAGAACTCGAGAAAATTCACTCCAAACCCCGTGCAAAATGAAGTGTGTCGGTGAGCGTGGATGTATCTCCTGGTGAGGCACAGTTCGACACTCGGCAACGCTTCGGAAAAGCGATTCAAAACCTTCCCTTTTTTTAATGTCACTTGTTAACGATCGCTATTCCGCTAGTCGTCTGGAAAGCGCGTAAAGATAAACACACCGATCACCGAAACGGAAAAAGGGGGAAGAAAGGGAAGGGGGGAATTAACGAGGCCACCATTAGGGACGAAAATAAAATCCCTCACCTCGGGGGCGCGCGCGCGCTGCCTTGCCTCTGGTTGGTGTTGTAAGACAACTGTAAACTTAGAACAATCTCCTCCCGTACGTTGCCGGATGAGGTGACGTACGAAACCTTCCCAAAAGCAAAGAAAAAAGAACTATCAAAGAAAAGGGCACATTACTACACGTTAGTGCGTTACCGAGGCAGAACCGATCAATTAGCAACATTAACTTAAACGGCGACCGTTTGGCGCGGGTGCGCGCCTACCTGCCCTAGCGACTCATATTTCTCTACCCTTTCCCGAGGGTCAAACACGACGTGTCGAAGCGGAGCCCTTTTCCCTTCTGTATGACCCGTACCAGCTTGTTTACATTTACCCAAAAAAGAACCACCCCCTGTACACAACATTCTAAAACAAGCGAGAGAAGGAGAGAGAAAGTGTGATCTGCTTGTTACGCCATCGGTACATGATGTGTTTCTTTCCTCTCGGGGAGGACGCTTATGACGTCTGCTGCCGGCCCCGTTAGACCATCGGGAAAGGGGTTGGGTTGGGGTTTTTTTTCGCGCGAAAGACATTGTACCTCATCGTCGCGTTGTGTACTATCCCCGTTTTGCGTTGCACGAGTTGCAACAGCAAACAGCCATCCCTTTTCCAACGCGGGCGAAGTTTGCTTCTCACCCACGGCGTGCGGCACTTGACTTTGGTTCCGTTGGTTTGATTTTCTTTCTTTCTCGCCTGTCCGTTGGCTCTTTTCTCTTCTCTCCCACCGAGAGCAGCAGCTGGCGGTGCAAGAATCACATCCATGCTCGTTGTTTAGCCGTATTGTCGGGCGTGTGATTCTCGATCCTCGATCGTCTGTCTGAGATCGTTAGACAGCACAGTATCTCCGCACGATCGCTACCGTGAAGTCGTGTTCTTAGCACGGGTCCGGTTTTTTCACAGTAGGAGACAAACAGTTGATCGTGAATCGTTTGAACATTCAATAATAGAGCATTACAAAGTGATATAGAAGGAGTAAGAGACTTTTTTTAAATGTACCAAGCAAGTGGTTTACCCAGTGAGAAGTAGATCCTTTTGTGAGTTGCTCGTGCTTTGTGGTGATTTGTGGTGACACAATCCCGTACTCATCCCGCTCGTTTCGGCCATTCCAGTTTTATCATCAAATCGATGGAAGAATTCGTCCAGAATGACTACATCATCGCGTACTTCCACCAGGGCATGAAGGACAACAACAAACCAGCACTCCAGTTCCTGTGGAATTCCTACAAGGAGCTCGATCGCAGCTTCAAGAAGAATCTGAAGAAACTTTACGTGGTAAGTGATGTGGCCTGGTAATGACGATCATGAAGTTCCGACTCATCATTCTCTTCCCATAACACGCACTGCCAGGTACACTCGACCACCTTTATCAGGATGGTTTGGTTCTTCTTCAAACCGATCATCAGCGAAAAGTTCAAGAGCAAGCTAATCTACACGAGCAGTCTGGACGAGCTGAAGCAATCGCTCGGCCTTAACACGCTGAAGGTTCCGGATCCAGTGAAAGAGTATGTATTCGGGTAGTGAGGATGAAGCTGGAACATGTCTCTTCAACCCTCTTCTCTCTCTCTCTCTTCTATGATGCAGATTCGATGAAAAAATTAACAACGGCACCCGGTACACGCTGCGGGGCAGTAAATCTAGTCTGAAGAGCAGTCGGTCACTCGAGAACCTGCCCAAGTCGGCCCAGTTTGGCGTGTCGCTGCGGTTCATCATCGAAAATAGCGCCTGCCTCAACTGTATACCGCCGATCGTGCGAAAGTGCGTCGACCATTTGTCACTACCGGACGGTAAGTGTGTGTGTGTGTGTGTACGGTGTTTATCAAAGAAAGCGACAGACTCTCTCTCCCATGAGTAATGGGGTGTACGTACGGGAGAGATGACGCGACAAGTGTCTTTAATTGTCGGTTTTATAGGAGGATCCGAGGATGCATCATTCATTTCGTTGAAAGCGTGTGCGTCTGGATGGGTTAAATCATCCGAATTTGTTTATATCTTGCAGATGCAAAGAAGCAATCGGTTTGAAAGAGAAAAAAGAGGTTGAAGAAACGGGTTCTTGGTATCGGATGTATGATTTGGAAGCGTTCGTTAGTAGAAAAGCTGAATGACCGAATTGAAGTCGTTCGAACCTTAAGCTGTAAAGGATATGAAACAATCCAAATCCAGTAGTTATATGTTATAAGCATTTCTCCTTCTCTCACCATTTATCAATTTCTCCTATCTTGTGCTCCCCAACAGTGGTTGAAACGGAAGGCATTTTCCGGCGGTCCGGCAACTACGCCCGAATAAAGGAGCTGCGGGCGAAGATCAACGCCGGCGACGAGGTGCAGCTCTCCAACGAAGACACGCACGTCGTCGCCTCGCTGCTGAAAACGTTCCTGCGCGAGCTAGAGGAACCGCTGCTCACGTACGAGCTGTACGAAGACATTACCCAGTTCGGTGAGTGGAAGACGGAAGAGACGCGCTCGCGCAACGTGAAGCAGCTGCTGCGCGAACGGCTGCCGGAGGAAAACTACGAGCTGTTCAAGTACATCGTCGAGTTTTTGGGCAAAATAATGGAGCGCAAAGATTTCAACAAGATGACCTCCTCCAACCTGGCGATCGTGTTCGGCCCGAACCTGATCTGGCCGAAGCAGGAGCAGATGTCGCTGGACGAGATCGGCCCAATCAATGCGTTCATCGACTACGTGCTGCAGCACCAGGACGATATCTACTTTGTGGACATTAACAAAAAGGATCGCGGTGCGTACGATTAACAGCGACTGATTTAAGGGCCGGATTTGGAGGGGGGTGGCCAGCAGCAGGAGCAGAAGGAGAACACATTGGAACGTAAACATTCTACTATTTCACAAAGCGATAAAAGTGACGGAGTATATCATAGAGCTGTTTTTCTTCGATGTAGGGAAGATGTTTTCCTTGCAAATCAATCTAACCTAGCGTAGAGTGGCGCGGCATACAGTCAGCGTAGCAAACAAAAAACTTATAAGATGTAGTAACAGAAAGTGTTAGCTTTAAGGGAATTGAACACGGGGAGGGAACAATGTATGAGAGACTGTGAGTGTGCGTGTGTGCGTGTGTATAGGTCCTGAGATTGTGTATTTGGATAAGTATAGTTGTATTTGAGGGGGGGAAAGGTTTAAAAGGATGCATCATGGTGCACCAGAGCACTGGGTGTGGATTTCTTTTAGAAGCTTTCCTTTCCCTATTTTCCCATTTGTTCTAGTGTTACAAGTGTAAGATGATTTTAAATATGAAATTTAAACAAAGAGTGTGTGTGAGAGAGAGAGAGAGAGAGAGAGCGAGTGAGTGCGTGCGTGTGTTAGATAGCTATTGTGTAAATCGGAATTCGGTTGGAATTGATGTTACTGCGAGCATGAGACCGGGAGCTACAGTCTTTTAAAACAGCCTGTTCTGTTGTGTGTGTGTGTGTGTTGTGTGGAGAAAGGATTTAAAGGTGTATAAAGAAAAAGGACAAGAAGCACACGCCGACGCGCAGGTACAGGAGACAAGAAGCAAGATAGTCAGAGAATTATGAATTGTTGATCATTTATTATAATTATTATTATTTTTTAGCAGAATATATTCTAACAAGCAGAGCTCTAGTAGGATAACGGTGAACCGAATGCGTAGCGGGATGAGGATACAAAACGAATAGTGAAAAGGAAATGGTTAACCATAGTGTGCACACAGCCCCACAGCGTGTCTCCGTGGCCTCATCGCCAAGCGACACACGCACATATCCTCGAAGAGGGAAAACCAAAGAAAAGAAAGGAAACTATAAACACAAAATAGCAGAAAATAGCACAAAACTACTACTACTATCCGCATTTGCGGGGTGGAAAATACATAGTTTTACACAGTCCCGTCCGTACAACGCCAACAGAGTGTGTGTGTTTGTCCATGTAGGTAAATAGAAAGGGAACAGATAACAACAAATACACAACCCCAAACTAAATAGCATCATCTCCCAAGCTCTAGTACTATAATAGTGTTGTAAAACAATCAGCAATAGAGAAAGAGAGAGAGAGAGAGAAGTGTTGTACCGATTTTAGCAAACAATTTAGGAACAAACGAGAAAAACTACTAAAAAGAAGGCCAAACACAGTTTTAATCCCGTGAATTTTAATATTTAACTTTAAACAAAGGAAGGAGAAAAGCAAAAATGGCAGAAAAACAAAGCAGCAAAACGAAACAATTGAACCAAGACTAGAAAAAGGGGGTTTGACGTCGAGACGCAAGACGGTAAAAACACATCCAAACAAGGAATATACAAGTATTAAACTCAAAACTCAAATCAATTATTCAATGATAGGGCATATTATGCGACAAAACACACATACACACACACAAAAGTATATCAAAAAACCATCCAAAATTCATGAAATATATAAAGAAACTACTGCTACTACTACCACTACAACAACACTACATACTATCTCCCTACTGTATCCTCGGACTACTGAGATAAAAACGCAAACGCAACACAAATTGCGTGTGAGATTCAAAACAAACAAAACAAACAAACAAACAAACAAACAAATCAATAAATTTACAAATGTAATAAACAACCTGTCGTTGTTGTTACCAGTTTGGGGTGTTTTTGTTTCTTTCATTTGCAAACACACAATTTTCCTTCGCTTATTCATGTTTATAATCAATATATATGTATATATTTTGTTTTTCTCATCCAGCGCGCGTTTTTTGTCTTCTCTATTTCGTTTCCTTTTGTTTTCGTTTATTTGTAGCATATTTTCGGTTCGATTTTGCCTTCGTTTTACAATTGTTTTCATAACACGTTTACGCCTGTTACCCCCTCTTTCACACTTTTTCTTTCTCACTTCTGTGTTTTTGTGTCTTCGCGTGTGAATGATTCGGTCAATTCGTGCAACAGAGTTTATAGTTTACTGTTTTCTTTTTCCTATTTCTTCACTTAATTCCTGCCGTTTTGTTTGCTGTCACTATTGTTTGGTAATGGTTAGTTGCTAGTTGCTTAGCACGCATACAATAATGGCGCAGTGTGCTCTTTAAAATGGGGGCCTACAAATAAAGTGTACTTATCTATTGTTTTGTTTTCCTCCTCCTTCTTGTTCAGTAAAGGAAATCGGAGTGGTTTTTCTGTACACAAAGAAGAGCGCGGTTTTTTACTGTAAGAGCTGTGTGCTTATTGTTGAGTCTGTCTGGTTTGTGGCGCGCGTGTTTGCTGCTGCTGCTGCTGAGGTGTGTTCCGATCGACTAAGACTTTTGCCCGTTTTCCTTAAGCATTGAAATAATTTTCATATAATAGATAACTTCAATCGCGTATTCATGCAACTAACATGCTTTTTTGTTTCCTTTAAATGAACGCATCTGCCCACATTGTGATATACAAAGGGTGTGGGTGTGTGCTAGCTTTGCTTTACTCCAATTGATTAATCGTTTTATGTGCGCGCGCGTGTGTGAATGTGTTCTTTTTGCTGGCTTTTTTCCCCCGTTTAATTTGATGCCAGTTTGTTTTAACTTTGAAAAGATGCATTCTAATCTCTTCTTGCAAGTGCCACACTTAAAGGCTCACAACTCTTAACAGTTGCATTTGCGCTGAGCTTTGCTGCTTTTACTTCTCCCAACGCTGCTCTTCAAACACATACCTCCCCTCTCCCATCTTCCCGATGTACAATCGCGCTTGTCCCGTTTTTTCCCCACCCACTCAAATAAATCAAACAAAAAACATCGCCCACTCTCTCACCCAAAACACAATTAGAGAAAAATTAAACAAGCTCGAGCTCAAAATAAAGCGCCGCAGCGTAGTAGGATGGAGCTCTCGCTTTTAGCTTTTTCTCGCCAAACAACTCACCCGGGCCCACGATGGAGGACTATCTACAGGACCTGTCCCGCAACGCACCGTGGAGGGGGGTTAAAGTTGGGATCAAATATATCACAGTTGGATCCAGAACTAGGCAGCGAGGACACCGCGCGTACGTCTCCTCACTGCTTCTGTTCAAAATGGGTGTTGTGTCGGAATAGCTGCTGCTCGTCCAAGGGGGATGGGGGGTGTATGGGTTGTTGATGGACAACTAAGTCATCCCCAGCATCACCACCACCACCCCCACCCGCCAGCCAGGAGAGTCTCTGTTCCGCACTGTTTCGATTTTCACTAACACATTGTCGTTTCTTGGTCCCTCGTTTCTATCTCTCTCTCTTCCTTAAACGAGGGGGGGCAAACGATCTCGGGGTTGGATTTTGCGTGCTGAAGAAAAGCACGAACCACCATCATCAACCCCGTTTCAGGGGGAGGGAGGACAATATACGCTTTGCGATTTTTTTTTCAACAAGTATTTAAATAACAGTTACGCTTTTTAGTACATCATCGTATATGCTACGGAGAGCTAGCTGCTGCTGCTGTGTTATAATAATAGAGCTTTTTTGTATGTAGTTTTTAGGCGACATGTCGCGCTAAAGTCGTTTGTTTCGTTTTTAATTGTTGATGAGTTCCAGTGCACTCGCCTTTAAATGCGCTTTTGCCGCTAAGGCAAACGTACCTAACTAGTCCTTCACTAACTCTTTTATTCCCTTTCCTCCTGTAAACTCTCTTTCTCCTTCTAATCTCTTTCTATCCTTTTACTCTTTACGCGCACACATACACAAACACACACGCACACTTATTCGGTGTTAAGAAGATATTCAAGCAATCGAAAGCAATCGAACACTGGGCGAACAGTAATAGTAATAGAAGAAACAAACAAACAAAAAACCACTATGATGATTGATTATGAAGAAATAAGCGTAAAATATGCATGCACACACACACACACACAAAACTCCTGCAGAATCTATCCCGAGTGCCTTTGGGGTCCATGATACGCGCCGATCATGATCATGGCAACGCATGATCGTTGCCGATCGTGTAAAGGACGTGAACGTTTTGCGGAAAGAATGTTGTTTACATATCAAAAAGCGTGTTCGGCAGCGGGAGGAGAACAAACCGGAACCGAACTAAGAACCGAAACCCATCGTTCTTCCGTCTTCTGAACCAGAGAGTGGTGGTGTTCGTGTATTGGGAGAGAGGTGGTTGGTTTTATTTTGTTGCCACTTTTGCCTCTAGCGAAAGTGGGACGTGGGTAGCAATTAGGCGGGCTTTTTTAAATTAGCGTTCAGCGTGTAAGCGCACTGTGTGTTAAGGATGTCCGTGTTGTGTAGCAACCGAGAGGACCAAAGGGTGTCCCATGGAGCCATCGCACCGCTACACACTGCAAGGGGGGCGCGGGGGCGATTTGGCTATTTTGCATGTCGTCGCTCTGCTGTATAACGGCGGGAAGTGGCAATTACTGTTGCTTCTGCCCCGTAAAGCTGAAGGTGGTCGGTATCTGATGCTGCGTGAACTGATATCCTGCGGGGGAAACAACCACACAAACCAATTGGAATTACTGCATAACAGTCACGGATCTTCCAAACGGGGGCATATCTCACTTACCACCGCTCTTTTCAATCTCTTTCGAACGCTTCGTTTCCTTCTTCTGGTTTGCCAGCACGAGCACCTCTTGCAGGTTCTTTCGCTCGGATGCGTTCAAATTTCTGGTAAGCATCGTATACCAGGTCGGATCCGTGTTGGGGAGATCTACGAAAGGATAAAGCAGAAGCATAACACCACACCGTTCTCACAAAGCATAGCGCCTTCGAGCAAAAGCAACTTACTGTTCATAACGTCCTGGAAAAGAATGTACTCATCGACCGCGTTCGGGTTTTCCTCATCGTCCAGCGGCGTTGTGTAGCTTTCCAGCGCTGTTTCATCGATTTCATCCGCATCGTCATCATCATCGTCATCGTCGTCCTCGTCTTCGTCCGAATCGGCATCCTATAGTCATCAAAAAGACAAACCATTTTCCATGAAACTTCCCTTAAAACATGAGAATAGCCCTGCTTCCTTCTTCGCACGCACCTGAATCGAGGCAGAAATTTCAAACCCGGCCTCGGCCCCCCGTTCCTGCACCATCTTCTGCATGTTCTTCAAGTACGGGCTCATCTCATCCACATCGTCCTCGTCGCTCGACAGCCCATCCTCGAGGTCTTCGCTTTCGTCCTCGCTCTCCTCCTCCTCGCCCTCGGAGGCGCGGGCAGCATAGGCACGCTTCAGGCCGTCGAAAATCATCAGCATCGTGGGAATGATTTTGTCCGGCAGCTCGCTCAGCACGGTCGGTTTGCGTTCGCCCAGCGACAGCAACGTGCACAGCCCGATAATGCACAGCTTACGATCGTGAATGCTGCAAAGTGTTTTGAGTGCAAAATGAGGTGTTAGTTTGGCATAAAAAAGGACGATGGAATTATAAGTAGTAACTTACCCAAGGAAACAATCGTAATCGTGCAGCCACTGTCGGATGAAGTGAGCCGTAATCGAAGAATCGGGCACCGGAATTGGGATCTTTTCCAAAATGTCTAACAACAGGGAAGGATTGTAGTAGATCGCTGCAATAACCACCTGTGTAATGGAAAGGAAAGATTACCATTATTAAAGGGTTTATAGGGTTTTCCAGGAGTACTCCTAGCTGTATTACTTAATTGACTCTTTCTTACGTGATTTAATTTATGGGAATTGGACTCTATCATCCTGTTGGACAAATCCAATAGGAATTTTAAGGAGCTTGCCCAAAACGGGTATTATAGCGTCCAAATTCCAA
The DNA here is from genome assembly GCF_943734735.2 of Anopheles gambiae. Taxonomy (NCBI): domain Eukaryota; kingdom Metazoa; phylum Arthropoda; class Insecta; order Diptera; family Culicidae; genus Anopheles; species Anopheles gambiae. The sequence continues at coordinate 113,859,201 of NC_064601.1, forward strand.
CATATGAAGTTCACTTCCTATCACAAAGAGTCAAGGAAGTGTCCCACAACTATGAAAACCCCTGGAAAATCATGTATATCACAACACTTTCGAATAATTCCAACCAACCTGTAAGCACATCGTTCGCAGCTCGGACGTTTTCACCTCCCTCGTCAGTCGCATCAGTGCCAGCTCCACAAAGCTCGGTATGAAATCGTCAATATGTCCCTTGCACTGTAGGATGATGACTTCTAGCAATTTGGCTGCACTACACTCCGACTCCTCCGTGGCGTTGCTGGTGAGGACCTGTTTAATATGAACAATTTTACCATTTATTATATCCCCCGGATGTTTTAACTATGTTCATAAACATAAGCAAACTACACTCTTACCGACTTGCACATGTTGTACATCGCGATCACGTGGTTCTGGTTCGACAGGAAAGCGGGCGTATCGACGGTAATGTAGTTGTGCAGTGCTGGCATCATGTCGACAAAGTATTCCGCTCCATTCTTCTGGAAAAGCTGTGGAAATAGAGCGACAAAACCAATTAGTTTCCGAACCATGATCACTTGACAAAAAAAGCTCCCCCCTTTACCTCATAAATGATTTCCAACAGCTTCCACATGTCCGGCGAGATGCTCTTGGACGTCAGATCGCACACCAGCCCGAACGCTTCCTCGTAAAACTCGAACACGTTCTGCTGCAGCACGTGCCCGATCACCTGCAGCACGATCGGGTGGAGGGCGGCCAGCACCTGCGGATGCTCCTCCATCACCGCCAGCAGCGTCTCCATCGTGCTCAGCAGTCCCATCGCCGTAATTGCCTTCTCGTCCCCGGTATCGTCCGACTCGAGCACCTGGCTGAACGTGGTGGCCAGATGCTGACAGATGTCGAGCGCTATCGGCGGCAGCTGGTCCGAGTAGGTGCAGACGATCTTCTGCAGCACCGAGGTCAGCTCCTCGTTCTCCGTCTCGCGGATGATGCGCAGCAGCTCCATCGTAATGTCCTTGATCTGGCTCTCCAGGAACGGGGCCGCTTCCTCCTGCGAGATCAGGAACATCTGCATCGACATGGCCGCCTCCACCTTCACCGGCAGATCCTTGTCCGTGAGCAGCGCGTTGCTCAGGTAGCGCATGATCTGCTCCAGCACCTGCGGGTTCTTCAGCTTGATGTCGCTAAAGTAGTGCATCACCCAGCAGGCCCGCGCCCGCAGATGCCCGTGCGGGCTGGCAAACTCCGGAAAGACGTACTGCATCAGCAGCTGCTCGACCTGCTCCTTGAAAATCTTCTTCCGCAGCAGCACCTCCGCCAGCGAGCCGACCATATGCAGCGCACCGTCCTTCTCCTTGTGGTCCAGCCCGGGCGTGTTGATGATTTGCATGATGATCTGCATCACCTGCGTGAGGATGCCCTTGCGCGTCTTGCAGCAGTTGTGCAGCAGCGTTTCCGCCGACTGTACCGGCGACACGAAGTCATCGAACACGTCGAACTTCTTACGAATGTACTCGATCGGGTCGCTCTCCCACAGCTCCTCGTCCGCGTCCGTGTACGACATCAGCGGGAAGATGACGTCCCGTATGATTTCCATAATGTGCGGCTTCAGCATCTTCCACGAGAACGCGTGCGACACCGCCGTCTTGATGTAGTCGAGCGTGTTGGTCATGACGCGCGGCGACACGTAGATCTTGTTCCGGTACTGGTCCAGTATCTTCAGCAGCACCATCAGCAGCCCGCTGGTGAACGTCTGCAGGAACCAGGTGGAGAACTCTTTGTACTCCTTCGAGATGACGTTGCCCGGGCTGCCGTACCGCTCGAACATGCGCAGTATGATGTGCGAGGCCCACTTCTTCGTCTTCCACGCGGGCAGCTGCGGCCGCTCCTCCTCCTCCATGTGGGCCGAGTCGGGCGCGGGGCGCTCCAGTATCTGGCGGCAGATTTCCATCCAGCACGCGAACACCTCCTTCGTGATGACCTCCAGCGGCAGCGAGTACTGCGTGAGCGCGTAGAAAATCTTCAGTATCTGCTTCTGCAGCAGCACGCTCTGCTCGGAGGGCTCGTTGATCACGCTCATCATGATCGTGTAGATCTGGGGCAGCAGCAGATTCATCGCCTCGGTCAGCGGGCCCCGCTCGGCCGACTTCTTGTACTCGTAGTGCTTCACCAGCTGGTACATGCACAGCAGCGCACCGTGCCACGCGTTCGGGTCGCTGTTCTGCAGGCACAGGCTCACCTTGTCCACCACCTGCGTCCACCGGCCCGGAAAGTCGTTCTTGATGATGTGGCTCAGGCAGAAGCACAGCTGCACCTTGATCACCTCCGCCGGCACGTGCACGATCGCCTCCACGATCGTGTCCCGGATCATGGCCCGGTCCTGCTCGTGGATCGCGAACGGGATCGGATTGCCGCCCTCCGCCTCCCGGTCCTGCCAGCTGCTGTTGATCAGGTTCTTCATGTAGATCGCACCCGCCAGCCGGACCGGAATCTCCAGCTCATTCTGCATGATCACCTGCATCAGGGTGGGCAGGAAGCCGATGATCTTGTGTACCTGTGTGTGTGTGTGTGTGTGTGTGTGTGTGTAGGTGTCATTTCGCACATGCGCGCGTGGGGGAAGAAAGAAAGAAATAAACCGCAACATGAGTCAACATGCTAATTTCAGCAACCGCCGGCACGCTGATAGTGGAATACGCATACACCCGCCGGCGCGGCGTGATCAAAATTTGAAATTTATAATGCGTTCCCCTTCCACTTCCCTTCAACTCTCCGATCGATGTTTAGCGTCTGTAAGGGAACCACGTGAGTGGATCGGATCATAAAAATCGACATCCGGTGGGATGTCATTGTATCGCATTTTCCCGGTGCTGCTACCGTTACCGTACCCATCTTCGCCACGCAATCGGTTAGCAGATTCAACGCACCAGCGGGCGCTACAATTTATGTTTAACAGCCCGCTTTTATGCAAATGAAATCGACCCACCGTTCTCGCTTGCTTCCGAAATGGTGGAAATTTATTTTCGGGCAATGTTTACACTACCTTGGGGCCCCTGTGATAATGCACATCATTCCCTCCCCATAGCAACCGCCGATGGGCTGAAACTTGAAACCAACCGAAAAAGCTAGAGAGTCAAGGCAATGCTGACCCATTTTCGGGTGAAGTAAGCGCAGGCAAACGGTGTTTTTTTTCCACAAGGTTGATGAATTCAGTTTTACTACTCCTTATTCACCGAAAGATCAATTAAATTAATCAAAACTATCTAGCGCGGTTTAATTGCTTCTGCTCTAGGAACCATTCCACAAGGGCAGTTATTCTGATCCGAGCGAATGAATCATGCTGGAATGTGTGTTGTGTGTGTCTGTGTGTGATTCGCATTCTCACGAGACAGAGACGAGAGCTACGGAGCGCTATTCATTGTTCTATCGCGGTGTTCGCGCAGACGATCTAATTAATTCAATCCATCTGCTGAACGTACAATACCGTACAACTTGTCAAGAAATACAAGTTCTAGCTAGCCAAATTCATCACCTCTCCTCTACAATGTATTGGAGCTCGAAAACGGTGGACTTATTTTACCCCGAGCCCGTTGTAATGGCAACATCCAGTTCCGTGCTATGGGGCGAGGTTTAAGTGTTTGGTCAATGAATTCGTTCTTGCATCCACAGGTAGGCGGCAAGGTCTCGATGCCCTTGCCCGGTGGGTGGCAATGATGTGCCGAGGCGGAGCGCTATACTTCTACAAACACACCTTCCTTCCCTCCGCTCTCAGTGAGTCAGTTATGCACGGCACCGGGAACAGACCCTTTTGCTGTGTGCCCCGTGTTTCAAGGGTAATCCTTGATAATACATTATTGTGCAATTTGTTTACAGCAAGGACAACGAACTTCGCTTCCATCGGAGCTCATGTTCGCGTTTGCTGGCGATGCTGAAATGATTCCTCGGGGTAATTGCCACTGGAACGGGCGCTCCAGTGTCTCTCGCATGTCAATATTTTCCACCACACTCAATGCGGTCTTCTCGCCCTATCCCACACACGCCGGCCGACCGCCCGTCACCCTGGTCCACGTCGCCGCACACCGCTCGCGTCACACCAATAGGTGTGAGTGTGTGTGTGCGCTCATCCGACGAATTTTCCAGATCCCTTCACCGCAGCCGGGCCGGGGCACACGGGGGTGTCGCGTGGCGTGTGCATGCTCTGTTCCGGCGGAAGATTGTTTTGGGGGTGGGGGTGGGGGGGGGACCATTATTATCACCTGATTCAGCTGCTCCTCGGCCTGCAATCGCTGAGCTGGGTCGATGGTGGCACGAAGCAGCTCGCTTATCTTGACGGTATCCATGTTGTTCGGGGCGGATATTACACGGGAGGGATGCAGCAGCACGGATGAACTAAGGAGCCGCTTCCGCAAAAATCACACGCGCACAGCACACACACGCACTTCAAATTACGGCAGCAAATGCACCGGCAAAGACACTTTCTTTCGCTAGCGTGACGACAGCTGCGGGTGGCGAGTCGCAGCCGATGCGCCGAATTATACGTATTTCCCGGCCGGTAAAAAGAAATTGCGAATAGCAGCACGAATGGAAATCACCGCAAATTGCAGACACGCGGTTTTAGCGCCGATCGTCGGTATGTCAAACGCAGGGTTTTAACGAAGATGTCACCAGATTTAACGAAACACGGGCTGGTGGTTTGCTTGACAGGAAAGCGGCCGTAAAATATTTTCTTGCATCGGTTGTGTTTTTGAAGAGCCTGAAATTCCTGAAATCGAAAAGTAAGCAATGAGTTGGTTCGATTGAACTCATTTTGGTGTTTTTTAAGCTGTATAAGCTTCTAGTTGTGTTGTAAAAGAGTAAAAGTCTTATTATAAAATGTGTTAATATAAATTTACTGCACGTAAGTCATTTGAGTGTAAAATTGAGATAAAACGCACTGAAATCATATTCACACAACAATAACAATAATGTTGCTTGGCTAAACATGTCAAGTCGGTCATTGCTACGGAGGAACGGTTCCGATGAGAATCTAATCATTTCCAGAGCTTAAACTAGCTTCAGCACCTAACCAAATTCCCACCGAGTCACCCTAATTTTATTTGTACGTGCCGTAAATGGGGAAGTGCAGGTTCTTGCCAGACGCTCTATCGTCTGATCTAACCACTTCCCGCCAAAACATTTATTCGTTTTCTTTCCTAAACCTTTACAGCAAACAAACAAACATTGTAGCGTCTCTTATTCCGTAGCATAACTTAAAAACACAAAGGAATTTTATTTACAAACACACAACAATACAACACGACAGATTAAAAAAAAGCGACCGCGAAGCCCAACTGTTTACAAACTGCCAACCGTCGAACACGCGTGCTCCCCGTTCCCGATGCACGCCGCGTACCCTATCAGGTGTGGTATAACATTTTGCTCATACATTCCACCGAACAGATGCGACCACGGTCCGTACGCGAACAGTGCCACATCGTCGCCACCGTGCGTTTCGTACTTCATCGGCACCACCTTCGGAAATTGGAAGTCTCGGTCCTTTATCATCGACTCGGTAATGTTTGGCCGCTGGCCCTTCGGGCCCGGCACCGGCCCGCCCGGTCCGTTCGCGTACGCTAGCGTCGTGTACGGTTTCCTATCCCCGTCGCTGATCTGGCTGTTCAGGCCAAGAATGTCGTTCCCACGTGTCGCGTACCCCGACAGTGTCATCGTGTGCGAATGGTCCGCCGTCACGACGAGCAGCGTATCGTCCTGCGTGGTGAGCTGCCGCGCTACCTGCACCGCCTCCGACAGCTGTACCGTCTCGTCGAGCGATTTACGTGCCTTGGTGAAGTGATGGGCCAGATCAATTTTGCCACCCTCCACAAACAGCACGTAGCCCTCGGGGTACTTCTCCAGCGTTCGTATCGCGGCGTACGTCAGATCGCCCAACGTTGGATCCAAGTCGGGGCGGGCATCGAGATGAAACTTCAGATGGTCCGCCGCGAACAGGCCGAGCAAGTAGTCCACCTCGGTAAAGTTGAGCGCCATCAGCTCCTGCCGGTTCGACACGTACCGTGCCGTGCCGAGCGGTTTACCATAGTACCACTGGGAAATCAGATTAGCACCATCCATTCGCTGCCCGCGGATACCTTCCTCGTCTTTCATCGTACGCGGCAGGAACTTGCGACGACCACCACCAAGGATAACGCGAAACTGTTTGCCCGTGTCGCCGTAAATCAGCTGCGTGGCGATATCGGGACATTGAGCCGGATCGCCACCCGAGCGCACAATATCGGCATCACATTCCCAGTCACGGTTCGAGGTATGGGCGTAGGCGCCGGCAGGGCTGGCGTGCGTTACACGGGTGGTGGTAACGATTCCGGTTGCTTTGCCCGCTGCCTGAGCCCAGGCCATGATCGATTCGACCTGGTTGCGGGGATCATTGCTAGCGGCACAGTTACCATAGTTGACGGCAGCCGTTACACCGAGCGTTGCATAGTTAGCCTTGACGCCGCACAGATAAGCCGTCGAGGTGCAGGCAGAATCGGCTACCTGTTTATCCACACAGTAGGTCTAGAAAGAGAACGAAAACCGACGATCAAATAATGATCCAGTCAGGTTGGTGGCGATCAACGTTTAATTTTCCCCATATTGTCACGTTCAATCGACGTGATTTTGTTGATTTATGTAAGCAAAAGTGTTGTAAATGCTAATGCACTGTTGCAGTTACATTCGCCCACATCAACCGCACACCAGCTTACCTTCACCAGACCAACGTCGGGAAACTCTTCGAACGACAGCTGGCTTTCCTCGCCCGTATGACCTTGCTGCTGCCCGAGATACATACGACTGGCCGCGAGCGTCGGTATCGACATACCGTCACCGAGGAAGAAGACCACATTTTTAGCAATATTACGGTTCGGCTGTCGCATCAGGTGCTCCTTCAGCTTCAGCTGCGCCCCAATGTTCCAGTACTGAGCCGTCTTCTCGTACTCACCGGCCGACACGAGCCGCTTTTGCCGATGGTGCGCTTCATTGCCGGTCTCTTCCGGGGTGGAACGTTCCTCGGCAACGGTTGCTGCCGGTGGCGGATGAACTGCAATAAGCAAACACCGAACATGATCGTTTACTATCGATTGCCTGGGTGGATCACTTCGCCTTCTTCTAATGTGTGTAACAGCCCATGCGTGTGCGGGCTGCGTCTGCTCCGTAAATTGCTCCGTAATGCTAATGGAGACGGACCCGCCGCTCATACATACCACTTTCACTTTCGGTCACATTCGCGCTCGTCGCTGCTCTTGGCTGCAGAGAATCTGCCGCACCGAGAAGTTCCAGTGCGTTAGGATGGTGGGGTCGGTGTACGGAGACGATCACAATGACTAGCACCAGTACGGTACGCGAACACACAAAACACTCTTTCATAGTGGAGCAGAACAGAATGGTGGCCTTAGTGAGGAATGGTTTAGCGATAGCAAGTGAGATCAATTGAATTTTCTAAGGATTTGGATCCTGCTTTTATAAGAACTACTATTTACAACACTCAATGGCGACCACCACCTGCAGCTTGGCTGCAAAAAAAAAACGCGTGCTCGACAGTTAGCTTCACCGGTACGAATTACGCTACCCCCAGTGATCGGCTACCTGTGGCTGATGCGCCCATCTGCTTCTCAGTCAGCTTCCGTAATGATATGGAGTCAGTCAGTTAAAAGGCACGTATATATAGAGCGTGGTGGTGGTGAGTGTTACATTTTAAAGGACCCGATTTGCTTTGTACGGCAACATCGGTAAGCCAAGAGGGAACTCTATGCTCGTGCCAGCATGGTTGGTGAATTTAAAGCAGTTTTCTATGATACCATTGCAGCATTATGCAACTTTTTTGTGTAAGTTTTTTTTTTCGTTCAAGGTTTATTGGGCAATTAAGATAACATGCGTATGAATTTTGTACCATCTGCCTAATGCATACTAGCTGCTGTGCTTTACCTTTGTTTTGAGATTTTACTTAGGACTTTGTTTTATTTTTTATATAGATATTGAAATCTGTTAAAACATAATGTTTTTAGCGACAATATAGCAATATCTTCTAAACCGTTAAGGAAATTTAATTAAAAAAGATCGTGAAATGAAGAAAACCGATCTGAACGAAAAGTTAACGAAACATTTAAAATGTTGTCCAAGTCTACCTTCGTTGAGCCCAGTGTGACACGGCTTGACAGCTGTCAGTTGTGGGGCATAAATTGTTTGTTTTGAAATCGAGCATGTTCGTGGTTCTAGGAGCAACGATTGTGCGAAAGTAGAAATAAATGTGAATTATTCCATTTCGTGAATCAGAAACACTGCTACAGGTATGTTCTGATGATTTTCTGTACGATAAACATTGTTTAAGGGTATTAATGGCCATTATTCCTACATCAAATGATGATGCAGTGGTTCTGGTTTCGTTCTCAAAATGTGATGAAAAGTTCCATTTAAAGTCTTCTTTAAATCGTTTTAAATTGCTCACGGTGCTGTGAATAATGTGTAAAGTGGATTGCAACACGATTTCCGTGTCCAATTGGAAGCAAACTGCAGCTGGATTCGTTCATACCGGCACGCTCTTCGCACCCATCCGGCAACGTAAACAATAAACCCTTGAAGCAGCAAGCGACACGGTTAGTTCAGACATGGGACAATTTATTTTTACGCAGTTTGCTCGTGCAACTATACAAAGCCTTAACATTATACACGTGCCACAATGGGGCACACAAGTTTTTAAAATGATTTTAGTGTCATGGTCAGGAAGGAAAACAAAACTTACATAACTAAGCCCTCCTGCACCTAGGGGGAAGATTCTATGCTACTTCCTGGCTATAATAGCGCTTGGTTTTTGTTTGTTTGTTTCACATTATCAATAAATAATACATTTTTGTTTCTCAGTCGGTACGACGTACTTGCGTGGGTCTTGCTTCTAACAGCGATTAAAGATAAATGCTTGCTAAAAAAGCCGATGGCGCGCCGGGAGCGGGCGTAGCCACGTATTTGCGTCGAAGCGGGCCTTATCACAACTGCTTAATATTCGAGCAACTTTTCGACTTGGTCGGTCTCGATTCCGCTTCCTGCGCGTGGCTGTCCTGACGGTGCTGCTGCTGCTGCTGCTGCTGCAGCCGACTGTATCCGTTGTCTTTGCCGCAGGATCGCTTGATCGAATTGCAACGAGCGATCGTCGATCCTGTGCTTCCCTCCGTTTCCTCCCCTTCCGGAGACTCATTGGCGGTCGAGGAGGAGGAAGACGACGAGGAGGACGGGGAGGAGTTGCGGGAGTTGCCTCGGCTTAGTCAATTGCTGGCCTCCTCCGTGCTGTCGGTGTCGTACGTGTCGTTCGAACTTCGCTCACCGTTCATCCGCGAGGCGCGCTGCAAACTCTCCAGGATGTCGTCGGTATCAACGATGACGATCGGTGTGCAGCCATCCGTAAGCTGAGAGCTGGTGAAACAGGGCAAATGGGGACTGTTAATTTATCAATTTGCTTGCTACTTCAGACTGGAACGGGGCTTTCAACAACCACAAATCGAGACTTACCGACTGTTTTGTCGTTCGAAGATTTCGCGCGAAACGCTGCGCGTGAAGGAGAAGCGCGTGGACATGCTGCGGGTAAGCTTCTTGGGCGGTTTTTTCGTCGCCGGCAGTGCTTGCTCCTGCACCTCTTCCGGACATTCGGCGGCCAGCGTCTCTTCGGCGTAGTTTTTAATTTCCTCCCATGCGTAATCTGTTGAAAATGTGGATAGGGGTGCGATGAATATTTATTACCCCACCAAATAGTACGGGACAACTTCCTCAATCGTGCTATCGTAAAGGGTGTCACGTTTGCTGATAACATCCTTTCAGTACGATTGCATCATGCCGCGTCGTGCCCTGTGTGTACATTCGCTTATCGCAAACCAAGGGGTTGGAGGGAAAATCGATACCGCACCATTATGCTAATGCGTACGCAACGATTCGGAAGCGGCATCGCTTCATTGCGAACTTACGAGATGTACTACCTGGCCCCGACGCGTGTTGCTACTATCGTAAGGGGCCCTTCCCTGTGCTCCAAACCTTACCTATATGCTCCTCGGTGGCGTGTTCGTAGGTGACACAGAAACGAATGATGTATTTGCCTCGTACCATTGCCGGGGTCATGTGGAATTTGCCCGACTGGTTGATCCTTGCCAGTAGGTCCCGATTGATTCGATCTTGCTGTCTGCAGAGACAACACAACAATGCATTAGGAAAGGATGCTCATTTACCACTTAACTAAAGTATCTTACTTGAGTCGGAAGCAGACAAGCCCAAGGTTGACGTCGTTGCGCACCTCGAAGCGATCGTCGGAGTTCACCAGCGTCTCGAACCGTTTCGCCAGCGCAATGTGGTTGCGAATATACTTCTGCAGCCCAACGATGCCGTACGAGCGGAACACAAACCACAGCTTCAGCGCACGGAAGCGTCGGCTGAGCGGAATTCCGTAGTGCCGGTAATCAATCGCACTGCTATGTTCATGCTGCAGATAGAGCGGATCAACGGCCAGCGCTGTCGTGAGCAGCTTTACATCCTTCACCCACATCGCCGAGCAGTCAAAGTTGGTGAGCAGCAGCTTGTTTGGATTTGTATTGAACGAATCCGCATACTCCAGCCCCTCCTTAAAGCGGCGCATCTCGGGCAGGATGAAGGAATTGCCCGCGTAAGCACCATCCACGTGGAACCAGATGCTGCGCACCTCCCGGCACACCTGCCCAATCTCGACCAGATTGTCAAAGACGCAGGCCGACGTGGTGCCGACGGTGGCGACGACAAAGCACGGCGTCAGGCCCTGGGCGAGATCCTCCTGGATGGCCTGGCGGAGCGTATCGCCCCGGAACACGCCCCGACTGTCGGTGTCCAGTGCGCGCAGCTTCACGATCGCCATCTTGGCCGCCTTCTCGATCGACGAGTGTGCCTCCTTGGAGGAGTACGCGACCAGCTGCGGCAGATAGACGCTGTCGTGCACGTCGTGATGGTTGCCCTTCAGCTCCTTGATGGCGCGGGCCCGTGCCGCCATCATGCACACGAGCGCACACTCGGACGCGGATCCTTGCAGTACGCCACCGCCCTTCGAACCCTTGGCGTCGCTGCGGAAGAAGCACGGCAGATCGAGTGCCTTCGCGTACCAATCGAGGACGATCGTTTCCAGCTCGGTGGCGGCCGGACTGGATGCCTGGAGAGAGAGAGGGAAAGAAAGCGCGAGCAGCAAACAAGTGAGATGAATGAACCGACGAGAAAGAGCAGCTCGGAAGAGCAAGGTAAATATTTGCCCCGCATGTTTGACGCAACTGGGACATGATGGATTACAGTTTTAACTACAAACTTACCCATGAGAAGCCAATTGACCCGATGGCACTGCTGAGCATGTCGCCGAGGATCGAAGGATAGGAGTTGCCGGCCGGAAAGTAGGCGAAAAAGCGCGGATGGTTCCAGTGCACCATATTGGGCATGATCTTCGTCTCGACGTCATCGAGCATACGCTTGAAGTCTTCGCCCTTCTGTGGCGCTTCCTCTGTTGGAGAGAGAGAGCGAGAGGAGGAGGAGGGAAAACGGTGCACAAACCAGCACGAACGTGAATTCACGCACGCACCGGCCATCGGCCACGGTAATAGTGTTTCGGTTAGTAGCTGGTCGTTTATTGTATGTTTATTCTCCCGATCTCGGATCGGGTTTGTAATTTTAGCTGCTCGAGAGAGGAACACAAGCGTGAGGTGCGGATATTGAGCGACTGGTCATGGTTTCGATGCATTAATCTGCACCCTTTGGAGGTCTGTTAATGCTACCCATTGTGCTTTTGTTGGATGTCGGCCACCTTACTGCTTGTTTTTCAGCGTTTTACCCCCTCGGTTTATGTATATTGGCAACCGCGTGTTGAGTAACTGAGACGCTATTTCGATTCTGCAACCGCTTGGTGCATTGATGCGCAATTTTGATTACACCTTGGGTGGAGGTGTTTAACAGTTCCCTTTTCTCTTGGAAATTGTGTTAATTTGGACATTCTTTTTCACACTACCTTATCAAAAAGAAATGATTTGAGTGGTGTTCAAAAGAGTAAGTAGCACGCGGTGAATCATTCTAGATCTTCTCATCGAAACTCTTGACAACAAGTTTGCCCTAAAGTGCGGCTATCAAGGAAAATTGTTGATAAATTCTGGTCTGCAAATTGGACACACATGAACTCCTTTCATCTTGTGCTGGTTCTATTTTAAATATTTAATTTTCAAGTTAACATCAGCGCGCCGGCTACGGGGGCCGTGTGAATCCCCGAAGCACAAGACATCCGGGACATTTCCCAGCCGCAACACAGCGGAGCATGCTTCAATCAAGTGATCGAGTGGCGGAGATATCCCCGCCCTGCTGTCTCGGCCCCTAATTCATTCACTAAACTGCTTCGGAAGCTTGTCAGCGTTTAGCACCGTGAAGCGTTAAATCAATAAACTATTGAGCAGTAGCCTGATGTAATCCGTTAGCTTACCGATCCGTTGCCGATTACCCGCCGGTACAAAACCGCCCTTAACCGGTGACCTGGGGGGGGTCTTCATGTCTAGCACAGCACAAGCAAGCAAACACAGAGCGGAGTCCGGCCGTTTGAAAATTGATTCTTGCTGTTTCACCGCACCAATTTGTCGGCATTTTGTAAACGCGATGTAAACGCAATGTGTGTCCCGGTGTGCAAGTGTGTGTTATTTTTAACAGTATGACCGATTTTTTTTTTGGTGTGCTGTGTTATTGCAGACATGAAAGGAAGTACACACATTTCCTGTTGCGGGACAGGGTGTCACTTTCGGCACATACGTCACAAACACACGATCGGTCGGAACAGTTCGTTCGGTAAAGGATCTGTTTTAAAAATTGCTCAAGGTTGGTTTCGTTTACACACACGAAGGATGATTCACATCGACACAGCACTTGGATCACACGCGTGCCCCGGCGGATGGTGAAACGTGACCGCTAAAATAGAGACAGCTCGAGCCCCCTTTGGGCGCGGGCGTTGTTGTTGACAGAGCGGGCTTTAGGCCTTTGCTTACTTTTAAAACGGATTACCATGAATGGGTTAATCTTATCCCATGCGACAACGGCCAGTAGACGAGGAGCGCTTGCACGTCATCGTCAGACGTCCCTGTCTGTTGGAGTCACGGTACGTTGAGCCAGGAGGCCATATCGGGTCAATGGGTGTAAAAGTTTGCAAAGAAAAAACACACAATCACATGTTTCGGTAGAAGTCAAAGAAAATGGACAATATACAATAGTAGGGAGTAGTATCAATCTGTTCATGTGTACAATGTTCATGTTCATGATTGTTGCTAAGTTGGCAAATCGGCACTTCAACAACATATCTCTCCTATGAGCAATCAGCTCACACTTCAAAATTACATCCCATCCATCAGTGTAAGACAGGCAGGTAGTAATTATTCAATTGCCGTCACAAAATTACGAAACTCGCCATCGAAACTCTGGGCGAGAGAGTTGTTAATTGAGCGTGCTGTCTATTGACATGGATCTCATCGTTCGTACAGTCGCGGAGCTTCTGCTGACGGAAGCTGGGGCGTACGCTTGTTAAGACATCACACCCCAAGCACACAGCACACTAACAAGAACTAAGGGGGCGGGTGATAATTTGCACAAGAGGATAAACGGGGGGGAAGAAGAATTGTCTTGCGAAGGGATCGAAGGGGAGGGGTAAGAAATAAGCGTACCTGGTAGCAATTTGCGTAGAAATCCCGGATCGACCGTCGGGGCGACGTCCCGTTCGTCTATCGTCTGCCCGTACTCGCAGATGTAGTCGATCATCTGTTTGCCGTACTTGCGAAACTCTTCCGTATTCATTGTGTGGCACTGTTTTTGTTCAATTTTTTTGGCAGACAAATTTTGAATGTCCTTGCACTTTTCACCAATTTGATATTCACTGATGTGTCTGTTTGCTTCACCAACTTTAATTTTAGGTGTTAAATCTTCACAGCTTCACTAAGGATGTAATCTTCGTGTCGTCTGACGTACTTGGCGGTGTTTGAACTCTTTATCAACTCAACCACCGGGTGTGTGTGTGTTTGCATAAATTTTGCACACTTCGTTTGATTTGACGCTTGTGTCACACCTTGTTAAAGATATACACCGCTGTGCACCACACTGAAACTACAAACGCGATCCTTCCCCGCAGGTTCCTTACGATTTGCTTGATGCCTGGTTTTTTTTTCGCTTGTATCTGCGACCCGTTTCTTCTGTTCGTTACTGCACTCTGTGGCCAACTCGTTAGTACTGGCTCGAGAGGACCTTCTTTTTAGCTTGTGTACCGCGGGTAGCGTACGCTCTCGTTAAACGATCGTGACTGACGGCGTTCGGGTCCGGGCGAAAGCTTTTTATCGCATCGCGTTCCGTTGCGCGAGTACGTCCCGTGCGACGGCGACGGAACTCTTGTGCGCGTAATTACCTCGCGGAACCGCGCGAACGCGCGAAAGAGACACGCGCTTTGGATAACGACGATGACGTGAACGGTCCGAATCGGACCGACGAATCCGACCGACGAGCGGCGGCGTGAAGGATTGGTTTCTCGGCATTCGGGTGGTTTCGCGCTCGCAAACACATTCGGGGCAATGCAATTTCCGTGCAGACCGCGACCGCGTCGTGTGATTGGTGGGGGGGAGGGTGTTTATACGCATGACGCGCCCTTCTGCGCCAGGGGGTGGACCGCTACCACACGTGTGAACGGAAGTATCCAACCACCGCTCGCGTCGCAGGCGTAATTTTCTCTCTTTTCGTTTGGTGAAGTGTTCCGTGCATAGTGTCACATCTTCCGAAAGAAGTATCGGGCTTTCTGTTTGATCTTCAACCCAAATCAAGATCAGACTGGGGTGGTTGGTGGCCCACTATTAAGGTAAGCGTAGTTGGTGGGAAAAATAGAAAACGACCCCAAAATTGGGATAACGTCATTTAGGAGGCCCGATAGGGCCGTTGGAAGACATCTTCAGCAGGTGTAGTGTCGGGTGGTTTCATGAGGTGGTGAAATAATTAAGACTTCGAGCCACGAGGGTAGAGCAAGCGAGCTTTATCAGTTAGGCCAGTTATGATAATGGATATTGGATTTGATTGGAATATTTGATGTGGATACTTGACAACTAGCTGTAAGGCACCTCTCCAATGGGTCGTTTTGCCCCCAAATAGATCCATCATGTGTCTATTCAATCTCTTTTTACTTGTAGTTGCTTTTTTACATCCTCTTTCCGCATTGCTTGGCAATTCCCACAGTATCCGCACCGAGAGTTCACTCTCCAAAAACGTGATTCATATCCTTGCTGCTGGGATGACTTCATTTCTGGCGTCCTTCTTCTATCGACAGATCGGGTTTCTTGTGGGCTGGAGCATCAACCGAACGCTCCCTGAATCATTCCACAGCTATGCGGCTTTACCATTTTTAATATATGTTTACCCTCCCATTATTACCTACTTAAAAGAGAATCAAACGAAAATATCATTGTGTGGCCGTCGCGATCTACTTCCATTCTAGGCCATCATCCGCGGAACAGCGGAGAGAACCCCGATGTGGTGGTCTTTTGCCGGATGTTTGTAAAACGTTTGGTGGTGGTTTGGTCCCTACTACCCACGCACACGGAATCGTGTGTGATCTCTGCTGTCTTCAAGAAAAAAGGCCTATTTTTATAGCCCGTGTTTTTCTCACGTTTCATTCATAGAAACTCATAAACTCTGATCGGTTTACGATCTTTGGGGTGTTGTTTTTCTTTCCCCTTGGAGTGTACAAGGTATACCGCCTCAACTGTTGAGATTCCTTAGATTCTTCATTTAATTGGTTCTTGTTTTGGGGTGTTCCTGTATCATTCGCTGCTGATAGCAGTGGGCGGCTGCTGATATCGTGATGTGCTACTATCGCGCCTTCCTTAGATAAACGGACGGATGTCGAATTCGGACTAGTTTGTGGTGATTCCCCCCAGGGAATTTGATGCATTCACTGAACGTCTTACAAGGCTACCGTGATACGCTTGGTTCGCTGTGTTTTGATGTGCAGATGTCCGGAGATAGAGAACACCTTCTTTCTGCACGTGATTTTTGGGGTTGGACTTTGAACGATCAAACGGTGCTGGGAGTTCAAGCTGACGTCAGGTGTGGTGTCATGCTCCTTCTGGGTGCCTCCCGTTGTACTTGTACTTTGAACTCATGTTACACTGGTCAGCTTGGGAGACACACTACCTGATGATGAGGAGACTCTCCAACACGAATGACAAGCATAAATGGAGATTGAGCGTGGCTGTGCTCCAGCCACAGCTGTCTGGGGGATGATTTCGCCAATTAACACGTTTAAGCAAATTTCAACGGTCGGCCACTGAGTGTTACCACGGTGATAGAATTTCATAACTGTCGATACATGGGTGACAAATACGAGTATCAAGTGATCAATTATGTGTGATATTGTTTGTTATTCTTCACGACATCATCGAGCCACATCGGGCCCGGGTGTTGATTGTATTTTTTGGGGCGTGACGTCGAACAATGTTCAATGCTTCTTTTTACTGGGTTAAACGTTTTTAAACAAACAATTTTCACCCTACGTAGCAGCTGACCCGCGCAAACCGGAGCTTGTGGAAATTTATCGTTTGTTTGACAGTGGCCACTTGCGAATGAAGCACCCAAGGCGCAGAGATGCGGATGTACGTACTACGGTCGGTTGGAATGCTGATGGAAAGCGTAGAAAACGGTATTTTCATTGACGGAAAAATGCTGCCAACCAGATCAGATGGTTTATGTAAAAATCGTGTTTTTTCGAAAGAGCCGTGCGTGGGGAGTTTCCCGCTGATTGATGAAAATGTTTCGCTGTGTGAAAAGTGCACATTTTCCTCAGCAGCAGACGTCAGCGGCTTTTTGTTGCAATATGAATCACACACCACGGGCCGGGGTTTTGTTTTGGATGTGTTTTGTTCGCTCCATAATCCAAAACATAAACAAAATGTCCATTAAAGTGATAAAAAATCGGTGACAATTAGCGGCTGGTTCTTATCACAGCATTTGTGTCATATCATTGCTAGTTATTGTAATATCGATAAAGGTATAATCGGAAGATAATTCCTGTTTCCTCAAGCAGTTGAGTTTATGTAAGAACGGCCACTTGATGGGGACGCCTGGTCATGCGCTGTTAACTATTAAGTAATATTAATATTTTTCTTTTTAGATCTATACTTCGTTGTGAATGAAAAGTACACCACGAACAGGAACGTACGTGAAAAGATTCACCCTGTGGTCTTGCCAGTGGGCAGATAAAAGGTGGCCGTACATGCGGCGCAGCACCGCGCTTAATTCCGCAGCGACGAATCGTTGTCAACCATATATTTCGATCGTTATCTACCACCGCGCACGATCCGTGCGCATTAAACAGCGTGCTGATATGCGGAAAGCGAGCCTTCGCAATGAACTTTTCGGTGTGTTAAATCTGACGCCAAAGCGTGTGTGCGGCACAGATAATGCTGCGATAAAAGTTGGGAGACCCGCGAGTGGGTTTGGTACATCAATCACGAGCCAGCGAAGTGATATTAAGTGAATCATTCCTGCTCATAAGTTTCCCTCCCGTGTGTCTCACCTGCTCTCCGTACCGCTCCGTGTGCGTGTGTGTGGGCAAAGGCACGTTTGAATCACACCTCCACCCGGTCGGCTTGATCGCTTGGCTCGATTTTGATCGATGGCGCACACTTGAGCAAACGCATGCCATGGTCTGCTTTTTATTTAATCCATTACGCTCCAAAGGGACATATCAGCACGCAAAAGTGCGCGGTTTGTTTGACGAGCCACGCCACACATGCGATATTGATTATCCTTCTGTTAGCTTTCTGATAACGCGTCTAATGCGTCTTACGTAGATGCATGCATGTTCAGTGCAGCCAGCCGCGTGTATGTGCATTGAACTTGAAATCACCCGGGCCATTTGATGATGCACACCACACCACAGCGCCGTGTGAAATTGTGCATCTGTGTGTGTGTGTGATGAAAGCATGGTATTCAGTTGCGTACGATGCTTTCCACGCGCGCTGCTGTGCGCAGACTGTCACACGAATCCCATTATGAACTGTTTGCTAATTGCATTGTCAACATCTGTCGCATCATGCTGCTTTTTGAAAAAGAAAAAAAAGAGGACAGCTCTTTTAAATGGTGACTGATCGCCACACACTCCTACTCTCTCTTGTGCGGCCTGGTCCGGTTGGTTCGTTTGATTGAGTCTTAAACGTTTATCGATGTAACGCAGTTTGGCGCTATGATAACCACCAAAGACTCGGTCCTCCATTTAAAAAAGGTGTAGTGGGGAGGTAAGACCTTTTTTTGTCTACATTCCACACATTTTACACCTCTTAGTAATGGAGCTGTAGAGGGTATTCCCTTTCGGCAGTAATGAGCTCTGTAGTTAAGAGGAATATTGTTGGACAACGTGCACACACTGCCGAGGCCATACCCTCCGAGGAACCACCGTTTTGATTGGTTGGTGATAAAAAATGGAGCCAATCATGAGTCATGTACGATCGAAACTAACGAAAGGCAAAAATTTTATTAGCATTTGTGCGCTTGGAGAACGTCCACCACCTATTGCAAAGATAAGACAACATGACGAATAGGTGTCGCCCGGGGAAGATCATTATGTCTTGTTAGCTTGCATGTCTTATTTGCATGGCGTCAGTGCGAGCAATTTCCGGTAGAACAGTATGAAGAAGTCCATGTAGCCCGTGGCTCCACACTCTTTGATTCTTCGAGAGAAACAGTCCCGCATGGTGTAGATTTCGCTGGAAGAGATACGTTCAAACGGTGAGTTTAAATTGAACTGATGAATTGGTCGTGCAATACGACCCCTCACCCGCACTGCTTTTCGGAGTATTGCGAAAATGGAAGACTCTCCATGCTGTCGGGAAGCTCGCTCGTACATTCCTCAATCATTGGTGGTAGTTCCATGGCGCAGGATCGATACGCAGGCTCGGTGAATTCTGGAACGAGATGAGTTCAAAAACCAAATCACATCTGACCACCTGCTTAGAGCATAGACGCCATACTTTGCAACAAAGCGCCACTATTGGTACAAGCCATGTTCAGTGCTTCCGGTACGGTGGCCACCACCTGCTCCATGATCTTTACATCCTCCTCATCGAGGCACGGTTTCAGCTTAGCCTTTACCGGCGTTAGACAGGTGACTGATTCGTTAATCTGTTCACAGATTCTAAAATGATCATAGCGTTGAGAAGGAATTCTGAACTCTCAATATCAACTACACGCAAAAAGACACACACTTTTCAAACAGCTTCTTCTTTTCCTGCTCCTCCAGCTTGGAGGTGTCCGTCTTCAGCTGGTCCATGTTGACGTGGGCCATAAAGCATTTGGGCAGATCAGTGGAGATGTGTTCCTTCAGCTCGTTGAACGTCGCATCGTCTCCGGTCGTGTTGCGGCACTGGTCACGCAGTTCGGCCAGAAACGGTGGCCCATCGAGCGTTTCAGCGTCCTCCGGCACCACCTCCGGAGTGTCTTTTGGCAGCGCACTGCATGCAGCTACCAGCACCACAAAGGTGCTAAAGTTCATAGCACTGTTGCTGATCCTCAACATAGCTAATCGTTGGATTATGTGAGCCTCAACACAACACACTGCTGCTGGGGGGATTGTAGTACACTCACTTCGATCGGACGCAACGTACTGACAGTAGCTCCGGATGACCCGCTTTGAAATGGGTCTAAATTGAACAGAACGAGGTGTCCAACTCATCCGATGTGTGTGTGTGATAATACTGTTTCGGATGCAGGGGATCGTCAAGGTTTGTTCGTGTACAGTTGTCGATTCGGTTTGGGTTTGGTCACTGTATCTAGTGGCCAGTGTCAGTCATCACCATCAGTAGTAGTGCGCGTGATGCGAGTACGCGACAATCATTATCGAATTAAGGCAAATAACGAGTGACTTAATTCAATCGCTGCTCTAAGGGCGATGGCACGGGCATTGCAGTTTTTATCCACAACAGAGACCCCGAGTGGAATAGGGGAAGAAGGTGCATTGTTGTAGCAGTAGCTCGACAAGAGAGGGGCTTTAATGGAGTACGAAATGGTAGCAAAGAAAAACAAGGGGAACCATTCCACTCTGTTACAGGTGAATGAGTTCACAAATGAACGTGCATGGCAGACATTTGTCACTTGTTCTATTGTGAGCAATGAAACAAAAAAGCTGGGTGGAAGTGTTGTGCTTTCTGCATTTAAAAAAAGAGTAAAGGTCGTGCAGGTATTCGAAGGTGACAACTTTTTTTTGCTATGCAGTTAACAGATGCAATCAGAGTGAGTTCAGAATTCAATTTGTGCAACATATTACAGGAAATGCTTACAGCAAAACATCATGCCGGAGATGCAATGTGGAGTAGGTTCGAAATTTCCCAAAAACTGTATGTCCTGAATTTCGACATCCTTGTTGCCTATAGTCATTGTAGTGGCATTTTCAAATTCCATTCGCTTGTACACACCGCCCGTCATCCGTTCTGCTAGGCGAATAGGGAAGCGACAAGCGAAAAGAGGCACACAAATCTGTGTACATTCCAAAGTCCAACCTACACCACGGATGGGGCGCGTGAACCAAACGCCTCCGACTATGACTGACGACAAAGTTTTCGGCATACACCGGGTGGTGTACCTGTGTAGAGTAGTGTAAATGCAAACAGTATGTGACGGGGATGGGAGTTTCTCTTCGGCAGGCACATCGGTCTGTCTCGATTGAGCCCCTCCAACATTTGCACGGAGCTGAAGATTGTTCAAATAATCTGCTACGTCATGGTGGATGCGTCATTCGCACCTGGAGATCCGGCGATCCGGCCGCCCTCAGGCACCCCGGTTTCGGATGGATTATGTACGGTTTTGCCTTTACCTCCTGCCAAAGCTCAAAGATCAATTACCGCTCAATGCTGTATTGCCGCTTCTACACGGCTTTGAGGCCGGTCTCTTTTTATGAATGAGGTTTTGTATTGAGGTATTGAGGTGCAAAAAGCGAAGAAAAAATGGTTAGCAAAATCCGTTCAGGAAATTCCACCGGTTACCGGTTTGTTTTTTTCCCCCGTACGAAACGAAAGAAAGGAAACCCGTTGATGGATGTTTAGTTTCGTGGTTTTTGTTTTGTGGCGTGGTTTGCCTCCTTTTATGCAGCACCAACACGTGCAGATTGAGTAATAAGTTCGCTCAGTTTCGTCATCAACACGGTTCGGTTGCGCTGTCCCGAAAGTGTCGCGCACGCGTAATTTAGCGCGTTTTGTGGAAGTCGCCATCAGAATACCTGAGATTGAGCTGTCATTGGCGAAAAATAAAACTCAACACTGACCCAATGGGCAGCTTAAAATCCCCCGAACGTTAAGGTCATTGGCAATGGCCGCATAATCAATTATCGGTTACCCCTTTTTTGTTGCTACCAAATTGGTCTCATCATGATGGTAAGCACCGCGTGTTCGAAGGCACGTGCCGTCTTTTCGGTGGAACCAGTTGGCAACCGGTGCGCCCCAAAAGTGGAATGGGATGAATCATTTTTGCCTCATTTTTGCTACAATTTCACCACTTTTGGTACCCGGTTTTGTCTGCTTGCCGATCATCTTCTCGCCGCACGTGACGTGGATCAGGTCAGCCTCACGGTAGAGAAATGAAAGTGACCGAATGTCCAAGGGCGCTAGCTAGTCTTTATTTTCGTTCCATTTTGGGGATGTAATTTTTGCACGACGTGATTTGGATGAAGTTTTCGTAGAACAGCCGTGCGCCGTTGGCAAAGACGCCACAGTCCTTTAGCTTCTTCAGCAGACAATCCTTCGCTATGGCCAGTGCACTGTTTGGAAACGATGGGAAATTGATTTATTTGAATACTTCCTCTACTCATAGATTCTTCTAGCATATAACTTACCTGCAGTTCTCCTCGGAGAGTGTTTTGCGATTAACCTCCGGCGTGGCGATCAAGTTCTCGGCCGCACAAGTAATGATGTGCCTATTGATCTCACGTGTGCAAGTGTCATGCTTTTGCTTATCGTATTCTTCGAAGTCATCCAAGACAGAAAGATTAGAAGAAACAAAGTAAAGATTGGAGTACTTGATAACATCACCTCTTTGAAGAGTAACCCAAGTAGTCACCCAGTACTTACCAACATTAGCGCCATTGTTTTCGCACAGATACTCCAGAATGTCGTGAAACCAGCTGCGCAACGCCTCGAAGATCTCGTAGCTTTCCTCGCTCACGCATCCCTTCACCATGTCCATGAATGGGTTGAAACACTTGACACCTTGGTATAGCTTCGGACAGTGGCTTGAACGAGGGATTGGATATGGTAGCCGGTTACAACATTCTAGCTGATCTGTTTCCAGTCCAACTTACCGGCCTAGAATTTCTTCCTCATTGCCAATGTCTAGTCGCATCGAGTCTTCGTTCAACTGCACCACATCCAGCGTGTTCTTGAGACAGCGTCGCACCCCAAGCCAGGAGTGGGTAAACTCCGTAGGCGTGATGCCTTTCGTGCCGCACTGTTGTTGTGCGTAACGCCACAGCCGAGCGTACGAAAAGTCCAGCGCATCGGGTGCATCCACTTGGCTTGGTTCTTCGGCATGGGCCACAGCCAGCAGGGTTAGCATCAACATCACACGCATTTTGTCCAAGATTCCAATAACTACACCGTGGACGAACTAATTCCACCCAAAGGTACACTGACACTGATCTGATTCGTGGAACTGTTTCTTTCTCTCATGCCTGAAACCAAATCGTGTGCCATGATAATCGGAAGGAGGAACCCTTCGATAACCCCGTCTGAGGTTGCAGTTCAAAACTACCAGTTACGCGCTTCGGGGTGTTTGTGACCTTGCGATGCGATAAGCGCAGGATCGGGAAGGTAGAAGCAGTTTGTTGTTGAAGAACCACACCCCGAAAAATAATTTGCCAGCATAATTGTGCGGCCGGGGTCTTCCAAATGAATGATAACCCAGTGAGTTCCCAATCATCGTGATGGACGCCACATAATGTCAATCTGAATTGCGCAGCTGAGCAGCAGCAGCAGCATGTCGGTGTGTTGTTCGCTGTAGTTACGTGTTGTGGAATTGATTTCGCAAATAGAAGTGCTAAATTTGGAGTTCATTGAGGTAAACGGACGCCCGTCTTTGGTGATCCTTACAATGTTTGGAAGTACACACATGTGTACACGACGGTGTATGTAGTTCGTACTCCCACCGCGTTTGCCTGTGACGTGTTTCATTGATGCCGGTAAAATTCGTGTAAATCCTGACCTATCTGGAATGGAATGTGGAGTGTCTATTGCCGCAAATCGAAATGATCTTGTGTATTTAATACAGTGCAGTGTTGGAGTAAACATTATGATCACTCGATCGATATGGTGGTAAACATTCCGATCAGTACACTTTATTCGGCGTGAGATATGAACATTATAACCAACTCTTCCTCCGATGTGGTCATAACGGATTGGAGAGATCCACTTACCTTTCAGGGATGGTACACGTGCACGATTGTAGATGTAGGAACGGTGAGTCTGATTCGATCATTTGTGTTTATTTGTGTGATTGTGGGAATAAATACAGCAAAGATAAGTTCAACATTTGTCTAACCCTACTAGAGGATCGCTCTTTTTGCGCGTGTTCCAGGGACATGAGTGTTTAGATTCCTTTCCAATGATCCAAGACTTGCGGGGAGTTGTGGATTGATACACTTTTCCTAGTCTTTCTTGGTATTAGTTTTAGCGGTAGTGTTGATGTCAGAGATTTCATATACTAACGAGTGATAGGTGTAGTAGATTCATTAAAAGAGAGCCTGTGCATTATTCGGGATTATTGTGTTTCTTCCTGATACGGTGTTGTTTCCTTCCCCCAGGCGTTCGTTTTGCTTCATTTGGTTTCCAATTTCATTTTCCTACAGCTAACCGGATCGCGGTGAGCGATGGTGGTGGGTTTGGTCTTTTACTTTGCCGAGCCATTGTTCGCACCCACCGCCGTCGGTGGTGGGTTCGGCGATGAGCCACGCTTTCGCATCAGAATCGGGGATTTTTTGGGCGACTTCAGCAGGGTAATACCGTTTTCGGCTTCGGGCGATGGGGACGATCCGCCCGTAGCGGAGTTGCGCCGTGAAGCCGATAGTCGCATCATCGTGTCAAGGTGGCGGAATCTACCTCGGGGTTTGGTAAAGAAAGTGTGAGCGCAATGCATCTTGGGATGGCCAAGCGGCTGGAACTTACTTACCTGAGTGTGACATCATTCTTCGTGCCATCATCGGCGGATGCGAATAGGAATGCCAATGGCCAGCTGATCCATGTCGCCGAACCGGGTGTCCTGGGATTGTGGAAGAGATAATGTATAACATTGGATTAAAATGACATACTAAGTGATGACTCCGAAGCAAAGATACATACTTGGGTGACTGTACCTTCACCACGGTACCGTCGTGTCCCGGTGAGGTCAACTCGGTGGACATACGGTGCGGCGTCTGAGCCTTGTTGATCGCCGGATTGTAGATCTTCGGATCGCTAACCATGCGCACGAAGAACGAGCGCTTCTGGGCGAGCGTGTGCGTTTTGCGCCGATCGACGATCTCGCTGACCTCGTCCGCCTGTTCCTTTTCCAGTATTTCCGAGGCGAAATCCGTTATGACGTCCCAGGCGTAGTCTGTGAGAGAGCAAACGATTCAGGAGTGGAATTCCCCTAGCAAGAACTTTGGTTTGGAACACACACACTTACCAATATCCTCAACCTTGGCATTTTGCGCCACGGCACAGAACCGTATGACGTACGTATCGTTGACGGATGCCGGCACCATGTGCAGCTTGCCGGACGCATTGATGCTGCTCAGCAGCTTCTCGTTGATCCGGTCCGTTCCCTTGAGCCGGAAGCAGACCAGCCCGAGCCGCACCTCGTTGCACACCTCGAATCGGCTGTCCTTCAGCACGAGCGCCTCGAACCGCTTGGCCAGCTCGATATGGTGCCGGATGTACGCCTGCAGCCCGGAGATGCCGTAGCTGCGCAGCACGAACCACAGCTTGAGCGAACGAAACCGGCGGCTGAGCGGTACGCCCCAGTGCCGATAGTCGATCGCCGAATCGGTGTACCCGTGCTGCAGATACAGCGGATCGACGACCAGCGCCGACGTCAGGCGGATGCGATCGCGCACCCACAGCGTCGAGCAGTCAAAGTTCGTCAGCAGCCACTTGTTCGGGTTGGTGTTGAACGAGTCCGCGTACTGGATGCCCTTAAGCAGGTACTTCAGCTCGGGGCAGATGAACGCATTGCCGGCGTAGGCCGCATCCACGTGCAGCCAGACGCTCGGGAAGCGCTGCAGGGCCTCCCCGATCTCGGCCAGATCGTCGAACGCACAGGAACCCGTCGTACCGAGCGTAGTCGACACGAAGAACGGTATCAAACCCTGCTGTTCGTCTTCCTCCATTGCCTGTGTGGAGAGGGGGAGTCAACATGATCTTATTCCGATTCGGCCAAACCCTGACCGTAACCTTGATAGGTTGTGGCGATTTTTGCAAAGTATGACATTCATGTCATTGTGCGAAATTATAGGTTACGCGCAGTGAACGAAATCCCACGTTCAGGGCATCGCTGACTGACGTCTATCATCGCGATGATGTTTACTGTGAGTGCGAAATTCTCCTGGTAGCAGGGAACAAGCGAGCTCGTAAAGTCTCTCAATTTACTTAGCATTGATGCCAAGCAAATTTATGATTCGAGTTTGACGGTTCTGCTATTAACCCCTCGGGTTGACCTGATGCTGGGCCGTTGGGCTATTCTTACGTGCTGTTGTTTCGTTCTATCGGCACGTAACTCTTTATCACGATTGTTTGTTGTGTATTTTCGTCGTGTCTTGCACGGGAATGGTTTGTAGTTTGTGGCACTAACATGTAATCAAACTACAAGCTATTTATACTACAAAGCGCGAACAAACAACAAGCAGTGGCGTTACTTGAAAGTGTTACTGACCGTTGCGCTAGCGATTGCCGCAAGGCATTTTCGGCTTTTCATTCCAAGATTAATCTACCAAAGGGGTTTCGATTTTTAATTCTAAACCTTTCCACTCAAAAAAAAAAAACATGCCTTTACGGTACAAGAACATGCTTTTGGAACAAAACAATCCACCCCTGCTGTCTCGTAATTTTTGCTTTGAAAGTATAATGCTTTAATCAGGTCCCTCCATCGATCTTTCCTTTCTTTTCTTTACTGCAGCCAGAAGGGAGAAAATGGATCGGGAGGAAGACTTTGACATCTCCAAGCGAGATGCGAAGCGGCTGGCGGAACCGCTCATTAAGGCCGCCTACGCGGACGGTATCGATGCCGGGCGGCAAGTGCACTATCAGCGCAATTTTGACGAGGGCTACCGGAAAGGGTTCGCCGCCGGATTCGAGCACGGTCAGCACCAGGCACGGCGGGCACTGGAGGAGCAGGGGAGGAAACCGGCAGCAACCGGTGGTAGCTGATGAGACGTGTCGGGCGTAATCGATCAAAAATGATGTTGGTATTGGAAATACATACAAGAAGAACTGCGTAACTGTGTCTTTTTTGAGGCTTTGAACTTCGAAGAAAGGAGCGAGTGAGTCACTCGTCGATTTGCTCAATGTTTACACCGTTGTGCGGCCAGTAGTTTCGTGAAAAGCATTATCCGAGAAAATGCGTGAAAATTGATCTCACATAACCCCTCCCGCACAACACTCCAACCGGGTCCCGGGTTCCGTGGCCCTGTTATTGCGCTTCTCTGTTTACGCGGTGAGGGTGGATGGTGTCATGGATGCGTTTTTGGAACACACGGCTACGTCAAAAGCGAGCGAGCGAGCGCTCGCGATGTGTAAATATATTCCTCCTTACCCACACTGGAAACAGCACTATCCATCCATATATGGAGGCGCACTGCACAAGTCGAAGTGTGTTTAGTCTACCCACCACTCACTGTGTGTGCTGCGTTGCTCTTACCTTTATCAGTGTGTCCGCCCGCAGGCAACACTTTTCGTCCGGCTCGAGGATGCGCAGCTTGACGAAGCTGATCATGGCCGCCTTTTCGACGCAGCTGTGCGCCTCCTTCGAGCAGTACGCCATCAGCTTGGACAGCAGGTGGCCCTCCTCGACGAACGGGTGCTGCTGCTTCAGATACTTGATCGCTTGGGCCCGGGCGGCCAGCATCGTTACCAGCACACACTCCGACGCGGACGTCTGAAAATGGGATGCAAAATTCGGGATATTATACTGCATTAAGGCGGCCGAAGAATGGCAGGATCTTTAGTGTGGTATACCTGTATAACGCCACCACCACGGCTGCCGGGTTTAAGTGCAAGAAACGAATCGGGCAGTCCAATTGCTTTGCCTTGGGAGTGGGAGAGAATGAGAGGAGGATGAACTATTTACTATCAAGTGTCCAGTAATTATAACCGTGTTTATAAACGCTCCAAATCATAACTATCAAGTCTATTAGGTTTGTTTAACGTCGGCGAAGAGGGCTCATGATGAAGTATGATTCAATTTCTGCTCGGACGTCTCGGCCAAATAAGCGAGAGCAATAGGAAAACCACTCTGGCCCACCGCTTAGATCTAATTAAAACGTAATTTATCATCCGCAGGACCACCACCAACATCATCGTGTCCTCCGGTGCCATTTGGTAGCGTTAGAAGTTAATGGAGTAACAAGTGGTTAAAATTTCATCACTCTTGTACAACATCTTCCCTCGTGAAGTTGTGGAGTGAGATGTTTTATTTTTCCGCGCTTTCCTTCATTAAATCGCAGGCTAGGGAGTAGGGAGAAGGGCGTGGTGTGGGCAAAACGCGACCAGAAGTCGTCGTGAAGCGCTTGACTTAACTTTTACTTCCCCGTGGCGCGCGTACGGTCGATTTACGGCCGGCGCTATTCTATCATCGATTATTTATGGTAATGAGATTGTTGTGGCAGGCGGTGGCAGCAGCGCCGAGTTTATGTGTGTGGCGTCTCGGTGTCTTTCTGTTGGCTGTCTTGGCTGGGTCTGAACATTCCCGGTCGGTGTCTGGCGGTGTGTGGGGCGGTAAGATTCGGTTACTGCCGAACCGGCATGCCGAATTGCTCTATTGCAGTGTGGGTGGTTTGCTGGGCAGAGAGCGTAGAACTGCCATGAATCATGTGTGAAGAATTTCAATTATTTTTGCAGAAATGCGTACGGGTGCTTGGGAATGTGAGCAAAAGACCGTAGAAATGGTCCAGAGAGCGCTGAATGTGACCTTTTTGGGGATTTGTTGAAGATAAAGCATTTCATTTGAATTTCCCAATGTTGAAATGTATGACACCTCGACTAAAACTGACCCACATGGAAGTCTCCTAGCAATATTCATCATATGATCACTGCTAAGTGATAAATTTACATAAATCTTAATGATAATTCTTTGGTCCCAAAACGGCAAAGCATCTGCTCCGTATTAATTAGTGAAAATTTGCCACACGTATCTTAAACTTGTCTCAACAGTCATCAACAAGCTCCAATGGACTATAAATTAACTCCTCCCGAATCCTGTGGCAGATATATGACCGTTTATCTTCATTCTACTATAACACAGACACACGCCCCCTCTCCCAATGACGCTGAATCGCCCAATCTGCCTCATTTGTTGATTTTCGTCATCGCTTCGGAATTGACGGTCTTAACATTAAACGGTCTCCCCTCTCGAGCGGCACTGGACTTGGGTAACGTAAATAAAAAAAGCTTCAATTAAACGAATCGCGATGTTAGTATAAACCAATTCAGTGCGCCAAAATAATGCGGAACACGGAGGCCCGAACAGAATGTGGTCACGACGTTCCTGCTCGTACGGTTACGGTACATCGGGTCAGCTATTTTGGGCCCGCTGCTTAAGTTTCGATCTAAAATTATCCGATTCCTTGCACAGACCGCAGGCCTGACCTTGCTAACCCTCCTTTCTGTGCTGTGTGCTACCGCTCCATACTGCCTTCCATGGAGAAGGACTGTGTTTTTGTTTTGTCCGAGCAGAAGGAGTGGTAAGAAGAGATGTATACGGTATGTGTATGTTTTATTTTGATTCGCACGCGTTCGTCCGTGCAGATCGTTACGCAGACGCACACCCCTCAGCTTGTAACGCGTTTTTTTGGGGGTCACGCGTTACTAAGCCCGTCAGCGAAACGTCATTCCGTCTTGCGAACGTCACTTTTTTGTTGTTATGACGTACGCGTGTGCACGCGTTTACTTAGACCGATGTACATACTCTATCGAAACAAAACGATCGTGAGTATGATCTTCGGGTCGCGGTAGCAAAAAAGTAACGTTTATTGTTCTCACCTCAACATGTACTTACCCAACCAATCCAGCACGATCGTCTCCAGCTCGGTACAGGCCGGGCTGGCCGCCCACGAAAACCCGATACACCCGATCCCATCGCTCAGCATGTCACCCAGTATCGAGGGGAACGAGTTACCGGACGGAAAGTAGGCGTGAAAGCGCGGATGCTGCCAGTGCGTTACGCCCGGCATGATCTTATCCTCCACGTCCTGCATGATCTTTTCCCAGGGTTCCGGTTCTTCCGGCGCCTCGTCCGGCAGCTGGTGCTTCAGATAGCCTGGCTCAACGCACGGCGTTACTCGGCGCTGCTCCAACGTTTCCAGATAGTTGCAGATGTACTCCACCATCTCGGTACCGCGGCGTCGGAACTCTTTACTATCCATAGCGTCCTGGGTGGATGAAATCTACGAGAAAGCAATCAAACGTCAAAAAGGCATTTCGTCATCTGTGCTACACCGACAGCATCACAGTTGTTTCTAAGCTATATCGAATTACAACACCATCTCTCGCGAGGTTCTTTACACGGATTCTAAACGACAGTAATTAATCGTTCTTCGAGCGGGTTCGAGGCAGACCGAATGGTGCTAAAGACCCCAATAAAATGCTCCCGTTCGAGATGATTTACACACATCTGGACCATAAATGCCGTCCGTCGTTCCACGAAATACTATTTCAAGGTGGTGGGAAGCGTTTGATTATAGGTCGCGTCTTTAGTTACTACCGCGGTTACTAATGCAAAACCCGATCTGGTAACAACGGTGTGCCAAAACTGCACATTCTATTCATCTTCATGGACACAATGCGTCACATTGAGAAGGGAGAGAGTTCAATTGTTTAATTATAACATTTACTATCAGATCAGAAGATGATACACTGCAGGTCTACGTAGTAACGGCGTTAGTCACTGTTTGATTCACTGAAATATTTAGTTTTAATGTCCTTTGTGCCTTCTCATCGTTTGGCCGTTGCTCTTCATGTAACGTAACGCATTACACGTTACGTTGTGATTTATTTAGGAATTTTTACGATTATTCTTCTTTTAACTAAAGTTTTTTCACCCTTTTCCTAATCTTTCAATTGTTTGATGTCAATTTATGGGTTCTTTTATCTATCATTTTAACGTTTTTCATATTTGAACCAACTTTTAAAATCTTTTTTAACGTCTTTGTCAAGGTTTTGCATTTACTTTTCATTGTTTTATTTCATTCTAGAAATGTCGTGTTTGTTCATCTTTAACATACAGTTTTTTCACCTTTTTCTTATTTTTAAACTGTTTTTTACCAATAATTGGCTTATTTTCTCAACCATTTTTTCATTTTTCATATTTTAGGCAATTTTAAAAGATTTTTTAAACATTTCTGTCACAATTTTGCATTCTAAATCTCCTTCATAAACAAGTGTTCGTAATTCACGCACCACTTGACCTTTGTTACGCTTGCTGCTTCACCTCACTTCCCACTGCACCCGAAATAACCGATTTTCGAAGTACCTTTGCACCTTGCACTAATCACTAGAACTGCAATCACCAGTGACTTTGAAGCACTGCCTGGAGCACAAATGCACTTAGCTACAAATTAGCACCGTTGCTGCGGTTGGATCCTTTTTTCCTCCTGCTTGGCTGAACCGAACGCTACGACTTCCCGCTGGTAACTGAACCGTTAGCCGTTCTGTCGGTCAGGATAGATCCTTTTGCTGTTCCGTTCGGGTGGGTGATGTTCAGCTTTCTCCTTTCTGCTTCTGGGACAATCTCTTCCAACTTAGACGAGAATGATTGACAGAGAGAGGGTATCTTGTATAACGGAAGGATGCTTAGCAGTCATTCCACCAGCGGCGTTAGATGGGTAGTAGTGAGGCCATGTAATTCCGAAAGGATAAAATGCGAAACGCATTCTAATTGCGTGAAGCGTTCTTCTTTGACCGGGGTGTAGGGAAAAACGGAACGACACTAGTGCTCTCGGTGTGTGCCAGCCCAGACCGCGGCACTAGAGGCTTTTCTTTCGCTCCAGTGCATCGCTCTGCCGAGACCGATTCTCGGCGAATCGCATTCCAGTGCGTAGCACATTCCCGGGAATCGGGATGGCACACGGGGACGATGTGTGCGCTTCAGGGATCTCGATGAGCTGAGGGGAAAGCGTTACGGGAAACACGTGGTGAGGATATCAGCTTTTCACCTAATTGAAAGGAGCTCAATATCGACCCCGTTCTTTCTCTAACCTCAGTTAGCTATAGAAGAGCAATGAAAAGCACTAGAAAAAGGGTGTTTTTTGTGAACTAAAAATAAGAAAAATTATCCCTTCATCATCAAATACGAAAAACAAAAATCGAACACACCGTTGATGAATGAAAAACCGCTCTCTCATCAGGTTAGGAGAACCATTACACATTGTGGTTAGTTCTTTGATCCTTGCTTCTTTCCTCGCTGACGTCAGTAGCCACCATAGAAAGGACACGGACGCGTGTGAAGAGGAAACAAGGTTCGCCGCTTAGCCAACGGTGTCGGGCAATGGTTCAATGTACGCAGACGCGTTGAACGCCTTTAGACGGGGTTTAGAATTTGGCGAAAAAAATCGCTCGCGTTTAGGGTCATCTTAGTCTCGCACCGATCTCACTCTATCGCACCATTACATGGAATGCGATTCTCTGTGCTGTGGGTTGTGTTATGAGTGTAGATTTGGAGCCTTGCGGGGGATCCTACATCTGCGTTAAAGGCACGGTGCTTAATGGAGTGGATCTGTTTACCAACCTGTTGATTGTTGGATAATTTTGACAGCTATCAGGGGAGAACATGCTTAACTGTTTAAAAGTATGCAATCTGCATTACAAAAGTACCTAATAAAGATGCTTAGTGGTACGATTTATGCACTGCAGGTATTCGAAGTCATTCAATAAGCTTTATTTCGGATGTTAAACTCTTTAAAAAAACAATCCAAGGCCAACTAAAACCTTCTCTTGTAATTCGCGAATGCTTAAATGCCTAAAAGTATGCAATCTGTACTGCAAATGCGCCTAAACTAGTACGTTTAGCGTTAAAATGCACGGCGAGTGTTTAAAAGCATTTAAAATTTTCCTCTTTTTTGTTACCGACTTTTAACACAAAAAAAAGCTTAAAGAGGCCATTATGCTGCGTAATTAAAACCATCTCTTCAAGCAAGTGGGCATAATAGGGCAACTTTCGCTTGGACAAATAGTTTTTTTTTGGGTAGCTCGTTCGTTCGTTCGTTTCGTACATGCAGGGCGCCCTTCAATACTGGTGGACATACCGGATGTTCACAGAGCAATCAGAATACAAAAAAAAAAAGAATTTGGCACGACACGGACTGCGGTTAACACACCGGTGTAAACCCGAAACCATCCCGCGCTAGACACGTCCTCTCCGTGCACATTATTTACATCGAATCAATTAACTTTCAATCACCCCGGACGCCGGGGAAGGTGCACCCTCCCCGGGGGGCAGCTCGTAAATCTTTTTTGTCCATCGTTCGCGGGGTGCTTATTGGCAAAAATTTTCCACCTCACTGTTTGAGTTCTTTTTAATGGACGGAAACACTCATTTTAAACGCTCATAAAGCCGGTGCCGGTGGGCGCTCAAGTGGGATTTAAAAGTGATGTTTTTGTGTATGTGCTGCGTCTGGATGATATTGACAGATATATTGTATCATCGAAATGAATGGACTCCGAACTGAGGAGAGTGAAAATTAAAATTATTCCGTTTTTGTTGTTAATCATTGTTGTGAATGGAGGGACAAAAAGACACCTCTAGTGGCGGGTGGGACTGATGGTTAATTACGGCCATCCATCATAATCGATGGGCCGTGCCGTATCGTGCCCACGTGCACGGGCGGACCTTGTTTTACTGTATGCAATTAATGCACTTTGATTTATATGGAGTGAAGGTTTATCAAATGTTAGTTTATATTTCTACACTCTTTGGCCTCTCTTTGGTACAAAAAGACGTTCTTCGTCTATGGTTCGTTTAAGTTACTCCTTTAACTTGGTGTTACAATCCTCAGAAACAGCAACAGTGTTCTTTTGTCCCATCCATGCGCGAGTTTGCCACTATCGAAAGGACCAAAAATAACCCCGCCTGACGTCACTCCCCGGGGCTGATGTCCTTGAACGCGAACTTGTACTCAGCCCGCTCGCAACGCCGTGAAGCCGAGTTCTAAAGGAAAAGCTTCACGTTTTCGATGGGCGAAAATAAAATTACATGACAATACTCCCAACACATTGTACGACAATTATGAGCGGCAGTCTTCTACAGACTCACCCGCCTCTGTGTGTGTAAGCCTTTCGTCTCGAGATGTTCATTCTCGTTCTCTATCCCTCGGTTAGTTAGGGCAAGACAGGCAGCAGCGAACCTTTCAAAGAATGGGACGAGATATTTCTGAATGAAATTCTTGCACGCCTTTGGCATAACTTTGTGTGAAGCGAGTGTGCAAGAAAGAAGCAGTTGGGAAAACCAAGGAGACCGCAAACTCGGCACACAGATCCACCATCGTTGCCACTCGCTGAATGTAAAAACACCGGAAGCACTGCAAAAAAAAGGAGGAAAACAGTACGTCAGCTCACAACAATACTAGTTCTGTGGTTGCCATCAGCTCACACGGTCGGTCGTCGCCTACTGCACACGCACACACCCGGGAAGAGCGAAGCCGAAGGATGGATTGGGGCCGGCTCGAAACGAATATGATGAAAGCTGTCGATGGGAAAATTAATTCACCCACTTGTCCTCCTTCCCTCCTGATGCCCAATTGCAGTCACACAGCCTACTGTGGTGAAGGATTCGTATCGATTCCTTGTCGTTGGTGACCGCGTTTGCGGAAAACATGGAGTAAAACGCGATCCTTTGCTGATACAGGAAGGAAAGATGTGTTGTTCGTTCGATTGGTTGATGGAAAATTAGGTTTTTGGCGTAATTTGCTTGTCACACACGTGCAGAATTAACAGTTTGCAAACCAACAGGGAGAGAAGACGAGAGAAGAAGAGAATAATTTATTTATTTGTATTAGAACGGGCAAAAATAAGGCACCCACGCAAGTTGCCCGTTGCGAAAGGAAGGAAAACTCCGTGGGAAAATGGAGTTGTCATCGACAGGCCACGAGCCACGTCAACAAGATGCGTTCAAGATGTTCCGTCAATTGCTCCGTTTGCTCGCAACGAAATGGGAAAATGATATCGGTATCGACGGCGGTTAATTTTTATCTTCACACTTCTTCATCTGCCTCGGAAACGGTGTCGGAAAGGAGTTCCTTCTGGTTCTGCGTGGATATCAATTAAATTACGTATCATCCGCAAGAACACTTGTCAGGACGGTTCTCCTCTGTTGTGGCTTGTTCGATGGGGTATGTTCTTGGTGGGCGAAGCCGAAGAAACGTGCCGTGTTCAGGATGGAAGTTAATGGTCAGTAAGATTATGATAATGACATTTTTCCCACAGGAATAGTGGAGGAAGTTGTATACGAGTGTGTAAGTTTTATGAAAGGTTCTATTTTTATTTTAATAAACTTATCAACAAGCGTCTCTGTCATGCCATATCGTCCGCATTTCTTTACAGACGGATCTTTGCTGCCCCGTTGAACATGGTCTTACGCGGAGGAGTTTAAATTGAATAATCTAATCGAGCGCATTGCGTCACAATCGAAGTCACAAACCGAAAGAGAAGTTAATTCCATTTCAAATCGACCAATTTGCTCACAATGACGCAAAAAGCAGGGGGACCGCTTTTTTATTTGTACGTCACACGACAGTTTTAACGGGGTTTCGACCGTTTAGCTCTCCACATGCACATTAATGTGAGCCTCTTTTCAATGTGGGTCTTCGATCCGTCATCAGTTCAGTGCTCGGATAGAGAAAAAGGGGTTCATAACCGTCGCCATCGACCGGCTGTTGGAATGTAGAAAACATTCCTCCGCAGCATTCCAATACTTTTTGCTATCGGGACATTGTCTGTCGAGGGCTTCCTCTTGCTTTTACTTTTTTCCGCATATCATCATAGCCTTCCCATCGCATGTAACTGGGCGTTGCCACGGTTTAATGACCAGCTTCTTATTTTCACGCTTCTCTGTTTTCTCGTTTGCAGCAAATTTCACACAGGAAGACGCGCAGAATAGCCGTGGACGGATTTCGTGACTGCGCGGGCAAACTATGATGCACTACAAGAAGGGCAAGAACGTGGAGGAGGAACTGTCGCAGGAGCAGATTCCGATCGAGGTGCTGCCGGCGAACTTTCTATGGATGCACGTGAAGGGTGGGTCGGAGGTGAAGAATCTGGTCGACTATGCGAAGAAAGCGCTGGAGGAGGGAACACACCGGTCGGTCGTGTGGAGCGGCTCCGATGGTGGCGTCGGCAAGACGATAAGCTGTGCGGAAATCATGAAGCGACACTTTGAGCTGCACCAGGTGACCCGCATCTGCTACAGGAAGTGTGTGTCGTCCCCACGTGTGATGTTTGACTATACGAAAAGGATTTTCATTTGGACTCTTTTGGCTCTTTTCGTTTCAGAGTGGAAGAGTTTTGGGACCCACAGCAGGAAGGGCTGGAGCAAATCGTAGCCAAGCGCAACATACCCTGCGTGCACATTCTAATGTCGCTGGATGAGATTGACCCGTCGGTGGCGGGCTATCAGCACAGCAAGACACAGGGCGGTTTCTGGACCGAGGCGGGTCTAAGCTCGTCCGACGGTCCGCGCAAGCGGACCAAAGAGGGAGGCGATAGGAAGGGCAACTACTTCACGGGACCTCAGCTGAAGAAAAAACCCAACCGACACTATGAGGAAGGAAATGGCACGCCCAGCAATGGAGCGAAAAAGCAACAGAACAATCAAGGCAAAGGGAAACCGCGCGGTGGCGGTGGAGGAGACGGCGCTGCTGCTGCTGCTGCTGCGGGAAGCTCAAAGTACAAGGGTAAGCAGAACAAGGATGGCGGCAATCGCCGAAAGCCAAACGATTCCGAGGTGGGAGAAAATGGTGGTGGTGGAGGGGAGGGATCGTCCCGGCAGGAGGGTGCTGGTGGACGAAGGGATAAAAAGCAACCCGGACAAGGGCGCAAGGATAAGCAAGGCGGTGTCGAGCGAATGGAAACGAGCGATGATACACCGCCGGCGAGCAAACCAAGCGGGAAGGATGATAACGCCGGTGGAGATGCTCAGTAAGGATGTTGCGCATATATAAAAATGGATAAAAAGTATATAAACAGTTTCGGAACCCTTTTTTTGCCTCACCATTGATGACTTAAACACACTTGTCTTTTTCGTGAAAGTATTTGATAAATGGATTTTGTTTTTTTTTATTACACCTCTAATTCACGTATTGTTCCTGTCGTGTGTAATAGTGTGTAGAGCTTGAAACGAGTTTTGTTTAATGTAGTCGCTTTACCGTATTAGTTTTGTAATGCTTAAACGAGCTTTTTTCGTTTGTTTGTCACCTACGCGCCATCGCTCCACCACACCAACCCTGGTGGTTGGGGTCTCTCTATTGGCATACTTGAATTGGTTCGAGTCCCGCTGCTAGAGTTACGTCGTTACGGGATTTTAGGATAGCATGAGAAAACGTGGGCAGCAGTGGCAGGATTTCCGGTTTGAAATGGCTAGTGTAAAGAAAGGATCCTACGCTGGATCTAAACGTTTCAAAATGAACGCAACACGATTGTCTAACGAAACAAGAAGAAAGAAAAATCCTTTAAAAAAACAAAACCCCACGCATAAAGTAGCCCTTAGTTTCGTTTGTTTTTATATGCTTTAGCCTTTCTATTAGTATATTTTGTATATTTTGTTTGTTTGTTGAAACACATTGCAACTCGTCGCTTTCATTCGACTTCCACTCAAGTGTGACTTTCCATTATTGCTTTGAACATGAGGGATGATCGGGGTGTTGTCAAACGTCGTGTCAATCGTGTTGCGGAAAGAAAACCGCTCCGTTGGCGGTTGGTGGTGGTACATTGTGTTTTACTATTCCTTTTCTTTATGACTCCCGGACCGGTTTGTGTGTGTGTGTTACTAGTGTGTCCCGCGTACCTTTGCTTATTGTGTGGTTTTGTGAATTTGTTCAATTATATTATAGCTTCACTATTTATACACGTATATATATAGGTATTTTCATTACTTTAGATGAGTGTTGCTTTAGGATTAATGTTTTGCTTGTTTGTTTTAATATCGTTTTGCTATAAATTTGCTGTTTTTTTTTTCTCTTCTGCCCGTTTTTTTGTTCATTATATATTCGCACACATCAAACCTACTTACTACCCCCTCAACTGCTTGCACACGCACACGCACACAAGACTTCCACCGTACGATATTGTTTTGTGTTTTTTTTATAGCACACACACACGAAATACTAAAAAGATTGTTGTTGCAAACCCCTGGGGTACATGTACACAGCTTTGCTAAGTTTCACAAACATTGGCGCTTTGTTTTTGCTTGATTTGGGAAGGGTTTGCTGGCTAGTTTTGCTTTAACGTTGCTGCTCTACTGTCGCACTATCGTGCTACACAGAATTGGGAAAAGAAATCGTGATAATTTAAAAGCACTACTCGTTTCACATTGAACTTACGGGGAAAGGGGGATTTAAAAGCAAATAGAACGGACACAGTGAACTATAAATAATTTATATGTAAAACTAGACGGGAAAGATAAGGGAAGTGAACTTCTCAACTAAATAGAACGATTAGCAATGATCAGGGTTCACCTGAACGTGGTTTGTCGATATCGAGCACACACCCAATTCGTTTTAAATCGCAGAGAATACACTATCCCTTCAGCGCGCTCTTACCCTTTCCTTCGCGTATGCTTATGCAGCTGATGTTGCGATCAGAGCAACGGTTCAAGGATATCAACGCTTACATGTCACGCGCACAAGGATTACCGAAATGGGGATTACCTTTCACCGCTTCGCCTTCGCGCCGATGTTTAGGCTTCACTTTCGCCGGGCGTAAGCTCACATTCCGGAATGGGAACGATCAGATTCTCCTTCGACATGAGCGTGTACTTCGTGACGAAGTTGGTAAACCTTAGACAGAGCGATGTCTCCTCCTCGAACTCGTTGAATATTCGCCGATGGTGGAAGTAGGCGTGCGAGAAAATTCTATACACCCGGCGACACACCGAGCCTAGCTTTGCTACTGACGAATCTTTGATCGAGACCCTACGGGAAAGGACACACGGGGAGGTTTTAGTCATTGAAATAGATTCTCCCCCCACAAAGGACATCGTTCTCTCTTACCTGCTGGGAAAATACTTATTACTATTCAACAAGCATGCAGCACCGTCGAGCGTGTGCCGCGTGTAATCGATCGCCGGACACTCTTTGGGCGTTTTGTGTGCTGCACACAGAAATATCCACTGCTCCGTCGCAGTCATCTGGGTGCAGGTGGCAGGAAAACACTGCGTCTGGAGTCGCACCGCCAGCCCGTTCAATTCCATACAAAATTGTCTGCAAAGGAGGGTGTGGGAAAGCCACGGTGTTAACCACGTAACTCGATCGTATCGGAAAAAAAGTCACCACCACACCTACCTCAGGTGTTCGTACTTCCACACACCCTCGTCCTGCCCGTCGGGCATGGTAAGAATTTGGTCCACATTCGAGGGGTCCTTCTTGATCATCTGCTGGATGTACTGCTGCACGGCAAGCGTGCTGTCCATCTCCTCGAACACTTCATCGGCCCAGTTGGAAAAGTCCTACAAAGTGCACGAGGCAAGCATAACAACAAATTAGCTCCTTCCTGTTCCAGTAGTACGCTCGTAAGCTACACCAATCGATCCTGTGTGTGTGTGTGCAAGTGGGAAGGGGAAGTTAACTTTCCCATCACAACAACGGCAGGGTAGCGAAAGTTGGGGCCACGATTTGGGGTGTTTCCGGCTGGTAGATGCAAAATCCAACTAGCTACCAGTGAAGAATCGACCCTGGAGGAGATGAAGCACCATTCCAATCGGTTATTTTACATACCTTTGCCTTTGTTCCGGGTCTGTTTCGTCGCAAAATTGTGGAACCGTCAGCCATCTTCATGATTGAAAATTCTCTTCTTTCTCTTCCTGGTCTTGTTGTTGTTGGTTGATGAATATTTTTCACCAAATGTCAATTTGACAGCAGGGTTTGGCCTTTCGTTTATCAGGCTGAGTTGAGTTCGCGGCAACTGGTGCGGAGTATGTCTGTTCGTATTTTTAGAGGGAATAGAATAAAATAATTTTGAAAGAAACTAATTTGGAATAACAAAATAATCTTAAGCTTTGGAAGTGCTTAAGAATTAATTGTCATCGTTCACAAATACACATTTTAATACAATTTCATAAAAATATTCAATTCTTCAATTGTTGCGTTTGTTGAAGCTTTCTTCAAGCGTTTCTGGTGAGCTTTTGAAAGCATGTGAGTGTGTGAGTGTGTGTGTGGTGTAATTTGTCGATTGGCGGGAAACGAAGAAAAGGGTATTTTAAGATATCGATCATCTTTTTAAAATTAATTTAAGACATCAATTCTTCTACACTTGAAAAGAGAAGAGAGCCTATCTGTTTAGCTGTTATTGTGATGCACACGACCTCGTGGCTTTTTTGAAAACACACAAAACATCTAAACGCAAAAGGCAGCTATTTAAAAATAACATACATTTTCGTAGTGAAAATAACAAACATCGATCCAAAACACTCCAGCTAAACATAGCAAAGTCCCTATCCTTTCGCTTCATTAAAAAAAATACAATTCTTTCCCAGAATGGAAAAGCAATAGTGTGCAAAAGTCCTTTTCAAAGCTGATTTTACGGTTGCCGGTTTTAAGGTAGCCCAAAGCAAACATTCTCCCCCTACTCACCTCCACCAAACACGTGCGTTCACAATGAGGCGAATGGCCTGCCGATGGACGATGTTGTCCTAAATGCTCGCACTTCCCTGAAGGCTTGCGGATAGCAGTCACCAGAGTGGGGAGATCAAGGTTAAGCAGCAGCCAGCAGTCATTAGTTACGGATCAATGAGGAGGGAAATGAAAAGCTAGCCAGGCGTTGTGCCGGGTATCACCGTTGTAGCCCATTTGGCTGGGTGCGTAAACAAACGTGAATCCTTTGGAGGGAAAAAAAACCATTCCGGTTTTCTTTTAAATGAGCCAACGTGTGATGGGGGACCAGGTGTAAGGGGAACAATGGTGATAGGGGATTGATTGGTTTGTTGGCTCATTTGTAGGGAGAGTCTGAAGTGACCTTTCATCTCATGGTACCTGATAAGTAGCTTTTTTACATCAATAGTATATTTAGAAACCGGAAAAGGGTGTCCAATGTGACAAGAATGTTAAAAATGTATAAATACTTTGCCCTGAAAACCAGATGAGAGCTTTATAAAGATACTACGAAATGGTACAAAGCTGCCCATCCCACGGATTGTTGTAGTAGAAGCTTACCTGGACGTAAAACTTACAACCAACCTGGCTACCAAGCCTTCTACCCTTTCGAAGAATCGCTCGCAATTAGAAGTGCCTGATTGCAGAGCTAGCCGTGGATGACTGGTGTGCTGAATACACTGGTGTGATGAATACACTCTTAATTGGATTAATGGGCAAAGTTTATATTTTTAGTACACTGGACGCCAGTTGAACGAGAAATAGAGAGAAGAATGATGATTTATGCTTTATGGGGACTCTTCTTAGCCTCTATCAGTTTATTAAATGAATTTGTAACCCTTTTCCATTGAATTTTAGTTTAAACAGCACATCATTAATGCTTTCTACTACTTTTTGTACTGCAGTTTGCATTCATTTAGGCGCTTTTCAAGCTTGCGCTATGCATATTGTTCCGCTATGGACGACAGTATTACCTCAAACCATCTGTATCAAATTAGTTTCGCTATCGGGATAATTTCTCCCCCACCCTCGAAAGGTATCTTCTGCAGAAAGCAGTTTCAGAGCGCCCACCAGCAGCAGCTACCCACGGTGGAGACATTCTTCAAAGTAATGGGAAAGTAATTTCAACTTTCCGGTTTCGTTTCCAATCGGTGTCGAATTATGGTGTCAAAGTTTTAGCCGATCCTAGCCGAAGCAGCTTAGGTGGTCCGCAAAAAAAAAAACTGGATACAGGAGATGCAATACGCCCACTTTCGCTCCAGGCCGCCGGGAAGACTATCGGCTCTTCGATACAGTCCCATTTTCTGGAAGAATTGTGAGTGTGTTGTTACAGGGTTTTTTTTGTCTCTTCCCTTTGTAAGCAGAACGAACGAAAGAACTTTTAAAACTGAATCATGAAACACTTTTTATGTGTTTTTTTTTTTTGGGTCCGGGTGAAAAGTTTGTGCGTATGTCCTTAGTTCCCGGTATCATCGTACTGTCGGTATCATCGGAGGATTAGTGTCCTAATTGTTGACTCCCTTTTTCTTTGTCTTTATCCCACGAGCAGAGTATACAGCAACGGCCAAGGTACAGAGAATGGAAGAACAAGTTGATGTTCGATAATTTTCCATTAGGGATTCATTTTGTCATCAGGACCGAAAGACCGAAGGGAGAACGCACATAAAGTAGAACGACATATTTCGATACGGTCAGAGGGAGGATTTTGTGTTGTTGTTGTTGTTGTTGTTACTGTTTGCCCTTTTTGCGATCAACCTGCAAGAGTCCTCGTTAACGCTTGCTCACACGTTGGTTTGTGTTCTTTTCTGCTTTGGAATCCTAGTCCTCCATTAGCTAACGTTTTGGTGTATGCGTGTGTGTGTGTTTTGTAATTACGTTCCATTTCGTCACCCTGTTCGGTGTGTGGGGGTTGTAACTGTCTTAGGGCGTTCGGTTTCGACGTACAACCGGTACAAGCAGCGTTACATCTGGAAAAGCTCTCAGTGAAAACTCTTCCCTTTTTCGAGAAAACAGACTCCACGAGATGTACCTGTACCTGCGTTGTAGCGTTGTGGGTTGTAGTACATGCGCCGGTGCACTGTTTGAAATGTAGTTTGATGTAGCAAGCGCAGACGTTTGCAGCATCATACAACAAGGTTGCAGTAGTTAGCCTTTTCGCTGACAGTCTAGTCAAGGCGCTTTTAAGCTGAGTGTATTAGGAAATTAAAAGTAGTAATTTAATATGAAAACAGCGCTTCCAACATTTCTCTATATTTCGATAAACTTAAACGCCTAAAGTTATGCAATATGCGTTACCAAAATATCTCAAGAATATCGTAAGAGTTGCTTTTGAAGCAGAAGTTGGTTAAAAAATGTAAATTAACGAGAGTTTACACCAAGTAAAACACTTATTTCATAACATTTCCTTAACATTAAAATTCAAGTTATGCTACGATGCAGAAGCTCTTTCCGGCCGCGGGGCCATGGGGATTCTCAACGCTCATTTTCTCAAGCACTCATGAGTGCTTTTGAGAAATCCTCGTTCTCAGCGTTTGTCGAATCGGAACAAAATCGGTTTTGAGAATCTTTGAGAATCTTTGAGAAAGTTGACGATGCAGCGATCGGCTAACTGAAATATGAGCAATTGTGCTATTTGTTTTTCGGTAATCACTTTGGAAAATGTATTCAATGTTTATAATTGAAAAAAAAAAAATGCGATCAAAAATATATTTTCTATTTAAAGCTCCAAATAAAGCATGAGTGACTTTATCAGTTTCTCAAAGTGAGAAAAATTGACGACGGCCACGGGCTCGCGTCTGAGAACAAGATTTGAGTGCTTGAGAAACTTAAATGAGTGCTTGAGAATGTTTTCTCAGCTTGAGAAAGCCCCGTGGCCCCGCGGCCTCCCACGATTGACACAGAACATCTTTGAAACTTCCGCCTAAATGTATGCAACCTGCAAATCCATTGCCGCTCTCATCGACTAATGTCTACTTCCGCAATTAAGCTATCGATGTACAAACAATGGAACTAATGAACGGCAAACACGGCACCCGACGCGGTGCGGGTAATTGAAACGTTTAGCTCCTATTTAGGAAGCTCTCAACCCACCGGGGAACCAAAACATATCCTTGCTTGGCTAGCACTCAACAAGCTGGGGGAGGGGAAATGGACGACACTTTGTTGTTTTAGGATGCTCTTCAAAAGCTGAAGCACAGTTCACAGGTTCGGTTCGATTCTTGCTGAAAAACCTTCTTATCTGGCTGATGGCCCCAGCTGATCTAAAGTAAATAAACGATTATCTTAATTTGCTTAACCGTGCGCATCCTTCAAGAATCAACAGTCGTATTGCAGAGAGAGTGAGAGAGAGAGAGAGTGAGAGAGTG
The DNA here is from genome assembly GCF_943734735.2 of Anopheles gambiae. Classification (NCBI taxonomy): domain Eukaryota; kingdom Metazoa; phylum Arthropoda; class Insecta; order Diptera; family Culicidae; genus Anopheles; species Anopheles gambiae. The sequence goes on from NC_064601.1 coordinate 113,902,635, forward strand.
AGGGAGAGATGGAGAGAGAGAGATAGAGTAAGAGCAAGCAATGTCTATGAAACTTAGTTCGTCTTGGGAGCGGAACGGGAAGTTTAAAGTGGCATAAAAGGATTAACTGGAACCGGGATTATACGGTGGCGTATTGGAACTACAGTTTATCATACCATTTAAGGCGGTGTTGTTTGCTTGTGTGAATGAAAATAGCGAACAGTTTTCTAAAGCGGAAAGAGGATGGAAGGATGCTTATCTTATCAGTCAGAATGAGTCTATTCGGCAGTCTGCTAACCGAATTAGGACGCGTTAGGCTGCGATAACATGATTTAAAGACGAATTATGCCTTGATTTGGAAGGATTTCGAGTGTAGGGAAGCCCGCTACACGGTACGGTACGGTAGCCAGCAAGAGTGGATTATTTGAAGTTCGTTAGGTTCGCAACAAGGTTCAGCATTTATTGCCTTCGAACGTCTACGGTTCGTCTGCTTACAGGTGGTTTATGATGTGCTGCTGGTGCTGCTTGCCAATGATTGCCATTCCACTGGTTCGGAACGTTCGCGTTTCTGCTACGTCACTGATATCTGCTCTTTGATGGGTGGGGAACCATTCTTCTACGGTTCGTCTGCGAAGGACAAGCGGAAGGAAGTTTATGACGGTAGTCTAGTCGATTACCGACGGTATCGGATATTACAGCAGGTGGAGCGTTAATCAAATGGAACATTGGTTTATGCGCATCGATTATGATGGAAAATAGGGGCATTTTGCTGAAGAATGTACCTATTATTTTCATTTTCTTCCGGGATTTGAATGTGTTAAACTCAATTAGTGTTAAAACCACATTTATTGCAATAAAAATATATCAAAAGCAATGCAAACAATGAAATTTGCATAAATCTAGGCGTTTCATGAACTCCGCCCAACAATATGCAATCTGCATGACACATCAAAAACTCCTATCAAAAAGAACCTTATTTCAAGCGTTGCTAAAAGCCATGTGACACAAATATCTCGCAATTCATTCATTCGCAATATATCCCTCTCCCATCCATCCGTTTCATTCCATTTGCGATTGTTTTGGCATGCATATGTACGTGTTTAATGCATAAAATCCATCCCCCTCTCGTGCACAACTCTTCCACAACAGCAAACAGCATTAACACACATCGTTGGTAGCTTTTATTTTATTATCCACCAGTTAAAACATCATAACTCCCACATGGACACGCAAACGCATCCGATCTGTAACGTGTCATGCATGTTCCAATGCTTCCAATCGATTGAGCACGGCGCAATGCGAGGACTCTGACAGATAGAGGGAAGTGTAGCTTAAATTCCTGACGCGTATCTGCGGAACCATCTGGTGCTTGCTGATGGTGTGATGGTAACCACTCGGTTTCTAGGTTTTATTGTAATGGATTAAATTCAGCTCCATTTGCATTTAGAATCATCCTATTGATACGTTCGATGTAAAAAAAAACCGAACGAACCATATGCCCTTTCCCGTGCTTTGTTTTTTTGTGCGTTGTGTTTTAATTGTCCAACTCTCGTACAGAAGGAAGCAACAGCAACAGATGGAATCGCAGTCGTGTGTATGCATTTTTTTTCTGTGTTGCATTGGTTTAAAAAAAGTATTTAATTAGATTTTGTTCAACAGTTCCATCTACACACTACGGAACGTTTCACTGGTTGCGCCCAGGTGTTCATGTCTTTGTGCCATAAGCTGCACTGTGGAATCATGACACAGTGCATGGTAGGATAACATCAAGCAAGGAGCAAGCAAGGAGAGCTGTATTTGCAGAACATTATTCCCATTTTGTGTGTGTGTGTGCATGGATAACTGTACAAAAAAGTTGTTATTTTAATGCAGATGATGCTGGGTTCTACTTTTATGCGATGGGAGATTAAAGCTTCGAAGCTAGCATTGACATAAAATTGTGTGTGACTTTGCATTTTTAATACAAAAAAACGAAGATTAAATTCCCCTTTCTCCACCCAATAATCTAACCTTCTTCCAGCGTGCATTACGCTGCATTTGCACTAATTGCACTTTTCCTGCTGAACGCCCAGCTCGTGACCGTCGCCTTTTGCGTTCACAATTTGACACGCGATCCTTTCCTAATGCGCGCCCCGGCTTGACCTGTTGACTTCGGCAGCAGGATCACACGGGGAGAATGTGAGTCGCTGCATGGGCAATGGTGGTTAATTTTTACCCATTTGCTCACACTTCCGGCTGCCTTTCCGGGGGTGCAACTTCGGTCGGTGCTGATTAGCATTTAGATTAAAGCAAATTATGGCCCCATAAATTGGTGGATTGGATGACTGTTGCGGCTAGCACTGAGACGACTGTGAGCGTACCAAGCGACATAAGGATAGGTGAGGAAAGTTGCACTTTGTGTGTATGTACGGCCGTGGAATAGTTGTGAATTTCAAGAATTGGGATGCCATTCTAATGATGAAACCATCTAGGAATCGTTGGAAAGGAATACCTTTGCTTTGAAATGCATTTAAATGCTCTTTTTCATAAAACTGTTCATTAGCGCCTTTGTGTATGCAATCGGTTTGGCAAAAATGCGCTATAAGGAATCTCGCAATAAACTGGTACAAACTGCATTCCAATAGAAACTCGCTTGTACACCCAAACCCCCTGCGCTCCAAAATATGTGTGCAGAAGGATTATTTATGCATATGATACGTATCATAACGTATTCCATATTCCGGATGCTGTAATCATGGCGTCCGATGTCCGAATGGAGACGCTGACAGCGCTAGAAAATGAAGGTTCACACACGATCACCATTGTACGACTGCTCCATGCTCGAACTCTCGTGGTGCGTATCTGCCGGCTGCACTTGCAACTTTGTCCTGATCTCGCAACATCGCTGCAAGCGTGTCTTTGTATAAACGAATGCATCAAAGTATGGTGGTACTACCGTGCCGTGTTTCCGCCGTTTGCTGTGGTTTTGTTACTGGAATATGGCGTTGGTTTGGTGTCGGTAATGAATTTCTCTTGTTCGCTTACTGCGTAAAGTGAAAACTATTCCCGTCAGGTACGTGGCAGGTACGGTGCGCTGCTTTCTTCAAGAGGGAAAGTATGGGTGGCAGTCGTCGGCTGGGGGAAAGGGAAAGAATGCGTTTTATGAAGCTTTTTAGATAGTGTGAATGAGTTGCGTTATGAAGCTGTGCTGGTGCAAAATGGTTTAATGCAATGCAATGGAAGGGCAAAGTTTTGGAGTGCATTAGGAGTTGTTTGTTTGTAGGTAACTTGGCTATTTAAAACCATCGTGTTAGCTATATAGCGTTAAACCAGAACTAAAATTTCCAGCATTATACCAAACAGCACGATTGAATGCGCCTAAAAGTATGCAACCAAAAATCAAAGCTTGTTTTAATACCGTTTCCTATTTGAAAATGTTCACTAATGTTTGATATTTATTTGTGAAGGTTTCTAATGGCTTGAAAAACAGTAAAAAAATGATTAAAAATAAATTGCATACCTTCAGGCGGTGTGTAACTGCTGATTCAAACTCATTCCACGAGTAAAACGTTCTGTTCCTATTACTTTAATGCATTCAACACATTTCGCTTGCTTTCTTTCTGTGTGATTACCTTCCTTTTTTTAAGAAAGACAGTTTACTCTTCAACCCAAATGCATCCTGCATCACTCCCAAACCCTTCCCAGAGAACAGATCTTCCCCGAGCGTGTTAGGGATTCCTTTTTACTTCAACTCCCAGCGCTAAATTCCCCACCGCCGTGAAAGCAAACAGCTTTCGGCGAACTAATCTGTGCCATTTTCTTGAAGCACACTCAGAGCGCATACAAACCGACACACAAAATCACCATGTGGTGTACTCCATTACCTGCAACAGCAGTAGCAGCAGCAGGAATCTCGCTGTCTGTGCTCGGTATGTGTTTGAGCCAAGCCAAACCAAGCGACCAACGTGAGGTGCAGTAATCCCTTGCTCCACAAACCAAAAGCCATCACAGAAAATGCGGAAGTAACGAAACGCGAAAGAGAGAGAGAGAGAAAGAGAGAGAGAGAGAAAAGCACACCATTACCCCGGGTGCCATACTGGATGAAAACTCTCCGGTGCATCATTTGGGCAGTGGTTCAGTTCTCACGTTCATTCGTTTGCTCGCTCGTTTAGTTTATTTCACTGCACACCACAAGCTGCTGCACACCACCGGTTTTGCAACGGAAGAAAATGGAAACCGGTGCTCATATTTGTTACAAGACTTGGGGTGCATTTTTTATTTGTTCGCAGCTTCTGTGCACACTAAAAATTGCAGCCCGCTGGTTGGATGTGATAAGAAACAGGGAAAAACGAGATATCAGGTTCGGATGGGTTAGCAAGCAACAATTTGCTACATTTTTAAGCTACACTGCCAGCGCGGAATGGCATCCGGTTGTATGGGGAGGGTGGAGAGAGCAGTTTGAAGTCTTGGAAAATGAACTGTCAAGCTGGCAAAAATTCTAAAAACTTTTAGAGAAAAGAATTTTTATATTTTTTATTGTATTAATGTAACACACCGGTTGGAAAACTAAAGGACGTGACGGACAACACGTCCGTTTGCCACAGTAATCGATCGTCGTGTGCATTCCAAAGTCAATGGGAGATGGGATGAAGACGTCACGGCTGGACAGCTATCGATACACACAGACACACACACCTGATGGTTTCGATGGCTGCCAGCAACGCAAGACAAACGGTCAAATGGCTCTTATCTATCCGGTGCCTGCCCGGTGAAGTTTTTGGCGAACGTCTTGCGAGACCACCGTTTGCCTTTAATGCGTTTGCACTGGGATTCTCTGGGACGCTCGCACACGAAGAAGGATGATACAGCTGCAACAGCAGCAGCAGCAAGTCTGTCGCTGATAGATCCTCAGACAATTTGTTCACAACAACATCCCCACACACACACATACACTGCCGCGAACTGAAGGGGTTAGCACTGGTACGTGCTCGGAAAAGTTTATCTTCCATTCCAAATGAGAATGTAATTACTTTATTCGACGTTGTTTGTGCTGCCGTCCCGGTCGTCCCGTGCACCAGCCCCACCCCGCAAACCGTCAGGGGTAGAATGTTGAATTGTCGAACATCAAGAAGCGCCAGCGAGTGTCGAGAAGTCGGAGGTGTTGTGCGCTTGGAGGATGAGATTCTTCTTGGTTCAATTACTTGTTCGATAAACTTTGCTCGGGTTTGCTTGGCGTTCGGTTTGCAGCATGTTGTCGAAGCACGAGCACAATACGCGCTGCTCGGGATGAAGCTACAACAAAAAAGGATGGTAAAAGTGCTAGATTTTGTAGCATAGCAGCAGCACCCTTTACTAGCATCTTCCCATTGCTCAATGGTGTCATCAGATAATAAGTGTAATTTAGAGGTAGAATAGAATGAAAAAAGCATCCAAAGATTGGAGAATTTTCAATGGTGTCGCGCTCTTTTACCTTTTTTTTAGGGAAAGCGTGTACTACTTGCCTGCAATTGGCATAATTGAAATGAATGGGGCAGACTGGGACAGCGAAATGGTGAATAAATCAGTAAGCGCACATACTAGCCGGGAATTATCCGTTGCTTAGTGCGCGCGAGAGAAAGTCGTAAATGTGTGCTGAAGCGTTCGTGGAATTTGCAGTTTAAGATAACAATGAGTAATGATTGCAATTTACTCAACAACAGCACAAGTTGTGCTACAATTGCATACTTTTAGGCGAACTTTTGGGTAAAGCATTGGAAGCTTATTAATTGCATACTTTTAGGCGATCGTTAGCTCTGTCTTCGATATAACAACTCAACAGTGTGAAACGAAACAGCACCGAAACGTTTTCTTTACGTGTTAGACGCACCGCTACCTTGAAACCACCTTGAAAGGGGTGGCCAGGAATATCCTTCCCGTCTCCCACCAGACCAAAAACCCATTAGAATCCCATTTTCCCCAAAAACCACCCTTTTCCACTCCGTCTGTGGCTGTGGCAGGTGGTAGTAAAAGCAATTCTGGGAAAGCTCCCGTTTTTACAACGGCACAGCTGACAGATTCCCACTCTCGGAAGCGGCAGCCAGCCAGAGACTGACGAAGAGAAATTGCATTACTACAAACAACGCAAAGCGGAGAGGAGGAAACCTTACTGGGATTGGCTGGCAGGATGAGATTGAGCTTCGGGCGATGCTTTCGGGGGTCGTCGTCGTCGTCGGTTCCAGGAATTAAATGCATAATTTCATAATCCATTGGACCAGATGCAGGCCTGTGAGAGCGAGTACGGGAAGAGCTTTGTGTCCGGTTTGTGCAATTACTGGAACAGACAAAATGCCTTTTAAGTTTTGCTTTGAATTAGAAGCTTTTGCAGAGAGTGGGATGGAATGGAAGGACTTTGGAGGATAAAAATAACTCGTTCCATTGACGGTTTGCAGGTGGCTAAACGGGAAATGGGTTCTTAAATGAAATTTGAGTAAAATCTCATCACAATTTTCTTGTCGTCTTTGGTGCACAAGAGAGAAAGAGAGAGTGAGCAAAGGACAGGACAACAAGCGATGAGAGCCTTATTTGATAGAAATACTTTTTGACTGTTTTATCGAGCCCTTTCTATCAAATCAACGAACGGAAGGATTGAAATAAAGTTTGCACTCTCTTCCTTTCTCTCTACAGCAAACATTGTTGTTTATTTTCATAATAGATAATTTGTGGCAAAGAATAATGAGAACTGCTAGCATCAGACTTCCTCTCCTGACTCTCCTCCTTTTACCCTTGCGAAATGAGCCCACAATGAGAATAGTTCCACCACTTCAGCAAAGCAAACGAAATCTCAAGAGTTGGGATCAAAATTCCATAAGTTTCATAAACAACAATGCGCGCTTCCTTCCATGTCTCCCACCATATCGTAGACTTCCCAAGCCACTCCCTCCATTGTACAGAAAAGTTACGATGAAAAACGATGGAATATGAAAGTTTGCAGGAAAGTTTTGCCACCGTGGAAGGGACCCATCCCTTTTTCCTGGCAGATACGGGATAGTTCTGCTTGGACGGGTAGATGGAGATGCATGATTTGCCAGGAGATTTAAAGCGATCGTACTCGCTGGAATGCTGGACGAAAAATATGCTCCATGCAAAGGGATATCACAATGGCACTACCACTATTCCGCTGGTAGGTAGTTGTTCCATTCCGTGGCATTCCTATTAAACGGCTTCTAAGATGGCTTGGTGGTGGAGTTGTTTTATGACATGTCAGTCGCAGCGCACTCTACTCTCGGGAGAATTCGGTGCATCAAATCTGCTGACAAGCGTGACAATCGTGGCTGCATTCCGAGCAGTTGTGCCGTTTGGTGCGGCGCTTCAGGCGACAACTATTATTAATACGATCAAGATGGTAAGCAAACCGGCAAACGTTTGCCTTCGTTCGTTGGTGACGAGATATTGAAGGTAGCATTTTTGAGGGCAACGAACGTCCTTTGTTTGCCGAGGGCGGTGACGATGCACCCTCGAACAGCAAACAGCTCCGAGAGCATCTTCTCGGTGGATGGTTGGATCGTGCGGAAATTCAAAAGTTTAACTATCTGTTCGAGTGAAGATACTGTTTTCAGCTTGTGGAATGATAATGATTGGCAGGGAAGGGTGCCACGAGATTTAGAGCTGAACGGTGACGGTTTAAGAACGTCTTGTTTCATTCACTTCAGTGACGGTGACGTTGAAGTGCCCGGCTGTTCAGATAAAACACGGCTGATGTTCGCTTTGAAGAACTGCCAAACGACAGAGCTGCTAAACCTGGCTAACCCATCTACAATTTTCCAATTTTCTCCTTTAGCTTTTCTTTCTTAAAGCAATAAAGCAATATAAAACAGCTGGCAACAATAATCGGGGTTGGATATTGCTAGTGGTAAATGATGAAAGTGTCCCTTTTTTCTGGAAGGGACGCTCCTTTTGCGTCTCATTGTGTCTGGTTTCGGTTGATTGATGCTCTACTGGCACACTGAATTCCTAATCAAGTAGATACATCCTATTTTTGGTGGTGGGAAATCCCTTTTTTCCTTCGGAGCTTATCAGACAAGGCACATCAGGGCAGAGAGGGCAGAGAGGATGAGGATTGTAATTTAACTTTTTTAAGTTCATCTCGATGAATGTGTCTAGAATTGGAGGGAAAATTTTAGGATACCGCCAACAAAACGACATCAACCTGTAGAATGTGATGTTTGGAGAGTTTGTGGCTAGATAGAGGATTTTCGGGTTTTTTGCTAAAGCTAAAAAAGAGACAATTTAAGTTTGCAGTTTAATTGCTTCAGAATATCTCAATAAAGGACCTCCTTTCTGTGTCCTTGTCTGTGTATTTTAATAAAGGAAAGCATTTTATTAAGAACAACCTATTTTATTTACAACTATGAAATTACAAGACAAGGCAATCAAGATTTTTTTAAATGTTTCCATTATATTTTATTTTATACTAAAGCCGAGAATATTGTATAGTTACAATATAGAATGATTTGTAACGCGAATTGCATAACTTTAGGCGCATTGCAGGTATCAGTAAGCGCAAACGCCTAAATGTATGTAATAAAATGCTCTTTTTCGAACAACGTTACTGAACAGCTTGCACCGCTAACTGTCAGCCTAGGTCATCATGCCTTCAAAAAACGTGACATTTTGATAATCTTCAAACTCACCAGTAAACTAGGTCATATGCGAACGTTTGTACAAAATGATAAGAACCTATTGCCATCGCGTGCAAAAGTGAAAATTTATCCTCCCAAACAGCACCGACGGCACGTGAAAACATGAAAATGAAGTAACAGATTAACAATGAGAGTGCCTCCATACCACTCCTGGACGCCGTGGCAAGGATAAATCCAAACCACCAAACCCCTAAAACCCCCTCACCTCGACCGCAGTCAGCAGGTGTTGTGTTAGTAAAATCAATAAAGACAGCAAAGCACTTTTAAATCCTGCAAACGTTGTGCTGTGGGATGTTGTTAACGCTTCCCCGCTTCTTTGTTGCTGCGGGAAAACGGACTCTCACCGCACGCTCGCTGCTACGTCATCATCGGGCTGACGAGCCCTTGCTCGTTGCTTAAAAGCATTGTTGCTTTTGCGAGGTGTGAGACGGTTTTACTTTGTTGTAAAGTTGCCGTTTCCTCGGTGTGTGTATGTGTTTATAGTGGATGTAAACGTGTGTCCCAAGCTTAGTGCCGTGGGAGACTCAAGGATGTTGAGCTATCGTTGTGTGCGTCCATGGTCAAGGTGTATGAATGTTTTATCCACATTTCCTTCAGACACACACACACATATATCATCAGTTCGTCCCACTTCCTGTTCGAAAGCCGTTTTCACGTTTTAGATCATGCTTTTGAGGGTTCCATTCTAGCATCAACTCTAGCAGTAGTGTTTTCCCCATTCGAATATGCCCCATGTTTTCCAAAACGACTTCCCACCGTTTAGTAGCACATTATTTTCTCACCAAACAAGCGCCCGGAACGCTTGTCAGAAATAGGGATCGGGAAGACAAAACACCTCACTCGGCAACGTCTTTCGATTGTTTGGTTGATTATTTATTTAAAGCATAATGATTTCCTGCGGTACAGCTGGCCACCGAGGGGGGGGCCAAGAAAGCAGAACTCTGGTGGATGATGATGAAGGTAACTTTTGTTATGAAGAATTAATCCCTCACAGTGCTTTGTTTCCCGGTGTCTTCCCTGTACTGTGCTGCTTGTCTGTTTTTGTTTGAGTGTGAAGAGTGTGGTGGCAAGAACCAAGCATACCTGACGCTGAAGTTGGGTGTTAATGGGAGCAGGGGGGTGTGCGGCTGCTGCCACTTTGGTTGTGTAGGACACTCGCCAAGTTGATGACGTTTGTTTTGTCCTTGCTTACAGCTGACGGAATGTTTTGCGGAGTGAAGCCTGCAGATTAGCACAAGATATGGAGAATGGAGGATGGGTTTCTAGGTAACTGCGAATTCTCAGAACCAAAGTGGACAAGTGGTTAGATGTGGTGTGTTATGATGAATACGGTGGACATAAGACAAGTATGGGATTCAACTGTGTCTTGATAGGAATTCTCAGTAAAAGCCCAAAACATGTGGTTTATTTACTTAAAGCTTCATTTTAAGTACCAATTAGATTCGGATTGGTACTTTACCTACAAATAATAATTGAATCTCCACATACACCTCAGAATCCATTTTGATTACTACTCCAAAAGCTAGGGAAACCGAGTACGCCAACTCCACGCCGTGCAGAAACGGGTTGAATGAGCTGTTCGTGATGGATTTCACCTGTAGCTGGAGCCGGATGGTTCGCTCACGACCTAGAATTCTTCTTCGGGAGCGCTTGCTGTGCCAGCATTACTTCAGCCACCGGTGGGAGAGTGAGTGTCATGTAATGAGTGTGCCTTCCGGAAGTAGACACAGAACGATTCCTCAGGCACAGTGGTGCCGTTTAAAGTCAAATTGGAAATATAATTTAAAATTTTAAGCCAGTTTTTCTTATATGAAGTAGGAAGCAATGGACTTAATTTAATGGGCCGATTAAACTGGGATTAAAGCTTTGCAAATTCCTTTACGTCTTTTAAAGGGAATATTTTGTTGCACAGATTGCATACTTTCAGGCAAATTAACTAAACGGTTTTAGTTGATTAGATGTAGTGCCTAAATTTATGCAAGTTATGATATATTCTTCAATTTGTTATGATGTTTTCGTATCAAATTTATTTCCCAGGAACTTTGAAATGTATTTCTCCCCTTCAGTTATCACTACTTCGTTATCAATCCTTGCTAGGCATTATACTCGCTCTCGCTCTCTAGACCAACTTACAAACTTCACGCTCTCTAGCACACAAGTCACTCACTCTCCCGCTAAACAGATCCCGTTTGCCCCCAAAAGCAAAGCGAACGCGCGTTCCAGACACGCTTTGTTTTGCAATCCTGTTGAATGTACGGCAGCCCCGTGCAGCCCCAGGAATCGTGCGGCAACCACTCAGGCAGCATCAGGGTTTCGCCAGCCCTTCACAAGCCGTATCGGGATAAACCTTATCAAAAAGACGACCACGACCACCTGCTGTCGTCTGCTTCGGGGCCTTCGGGTGTGCGCGCGCTCACGCTCGCTGGCGGAGCTTTTCGAAGCTCGCGCGACCCGAACGAATCCCGCGCCTACTGCGTGTTGCAACCCGGGCGACGGTGGGTCCGGCTGGTTGCTGCTGCTGCTGCAGACGCTCGCAAGCTAGCAGCACCGTCACCTTGCTCTCAGTTGAATCTGAACGCGCGCCCGGTGCAGACCGATACGCGGGCCGCCCCAGAAAGCTTTGCGCTGCTCCGTTTGCTTTGGTTTGGCCCCCGTTACATTTGCGGTGCGTTACGGTGCGTTACTGGTGCGGGATCAGCAACTGGTGCTGTTCGTGCGGTACCTTGTGGGTGTTGAAATTCGTAGCAAACGTTTAAACAGCTAGTGAGAGTGTCGAGTTGGCGTGCTTTTGGTAATTTTAATGAAGTTTTAATTCATTTCCGGGTGCACCGTAGTACCACTTCCGGCTACGTAGGGGTTTGCGTGTGCACTCGTGTCTTTGTGTGTATGTTTGATTGTGAAGGTTGGCCAAACTTCCCCAGAATCTTGAACAGGAAAGGTCAGTTTTATGGTTAAACAGTGTTGTGCGTGCATGTGTGTGATTGTGTGTGTGTGTGGGTGTGTGCGCTAACGACATCAATGCTCTCTCGCTTGGTCACCTTGCGTGGTGGTTAAGGTTAAACGATGGAGTGCCCGCGTGTCCCACCTTCCGTCCAGATCCGTGCGCGTACAACATTCGATCTAATTGAAGCAGTAAATCAAAGTTATTAAACGTAGCCTCAGACCTCGGGTGCAGGGGACACACACACATACACAATATCGGTGTAAATGTTTGAAATAGTGTCCGAGAGTAAAGGGAGAAAATAGAAAGGATTGGTTCTTGCAGTGTTGGTGTTTGAACACAAACGCTCTGTTGTTCGTTTAGTGTTGTCAGAGGTTCCCCAAAAAAAAAAGAGTGTAAAAAGTGTGTGCAAAAATATCAACCAAAAATGTGAAACAAATATTCAATTTGTGATTTTTCTATAACCTGATGAAAAACAGCACCATTTTATGCTAAACATTTTGGGTGATACATCCTTCTCCTCCAACGAAAGAAACGGCCCATAAACCATTGCCCAAGCCTACTGCTTGCTTCTCGCAACGGCGTTCGTTGACAGCGTGATTCATAATTAACACGCTGCTGCTTACCTGTTGTGTCCCTTTTGTGCCATCGTCTGCCACGTGCCAACGAAACGAGCCACCTCATTCCCCATCCGCACCTATCCAGTGCAGGGATCGCTTCCTCGTTTCGGCGGCATTTCAACCATTTTATTGTTGTTGCTGCATTTGTGTTTTGGGTAAGTTTGACGAAAAGTAGTTTCTTTCACCCTGGGTGTGTGTGTGTGTGCGTTTGTGTCTAAATTAGAGCGGCCCGAGCAGCATCAGATTCAGCTAGATTCCCATCCATATCAATTACCGTCCCCCTGGTTCAGAGGTGAATAATGTAGTAAAGCTCCAGTGGGGAAGTATCGCCTTTTTATCGTCATTTGTGGGCGACCATCATTCTAATTTAATAGCGTTTCCGTTTGCGTCTACGTGTTCTAGCATGTGTGTGTGTGTTAAAAGGGTTCCCTGGTCTTGTGGAGTCATTTTTTGCATACTTTGCATAAAACAGCATAAAAGATATGGTAGTTGATATAAAATGCACCACCAGTCGGGTTTAAACCAAGAAAAAAGCGTCTCGTGTCTGTTTTGTGATCGAATCGATTTGTCTGACCGTCGGCTACGGTCGGAAGTTAATGCCAAGGTTCTTCTAGGTGTTCTGTACGCTCCGGCTTCATGCTGCGAACAACACGCCAGCAATACAAGACACCAGAGCTGAGTGAGTAGGTGAACCTGTTTCAACCACATACCGTGTACCACGCTTTAATGCGTTCCGGTGCAACAGTGCCCACTTTGTACGGGTGGTTTGCATCGAGCGGCGACACACGACACGGGGATTTTGGTTGCATTTTTGCAAGATTAAGAGCGATAAGAAGCTGTGGCACAGCATCTTAATTTTCGGATCAAGAAAGTAGAAATTTGTCTGTGGCAAAGGAACTCCGGTCCTTCTCCCTCCCTAAAGATGCTTCTGTTAGTAAGCGGATGAGCTTAATGTGCACTGACTTCCACGAAGGACTGTGACTGGTTGGCTGTGAGTGTGTGTGAGAGAGCTTGGGCGACGTTTAATATTGATGAGATTGACTCGTATTTGGCAAGAGATTATTTAAAGCCTCGAGAACCAGCATCTCGAGCCAAGCACCACGACGTCACACTGTTTGGGGTGACCGCGATGAGGCAACCAATGCAGAAAATAGGAAGGCTAAGAAAAGGTTCCTTTATTTCCCCTGTTTGGTTTGTCCATCGCCATTGGCCTTTTGCTTTATGATGATAAATGAGCAGCGGTCGAAGCGGGGAAAAGGAAGAAGCGTTCGCTTCGAGAAATTTGGGGTTGCCTATGGTATTTTGGACAAAAGTTCTTGTTCGATTAATAAATCAGATAAGACGAAAGGTAAATCTGTTGGTTTGATTGCAACAATAGAGTGAGAGTGATAAATGTATCAAAAAAGATGAAGATGAAGTATTTGAACACTTTCATAAAAACGTCATTTTTTAGCTCGAAACATGTTTATGAATATAAAGAATGATTAGAACATCATTTCATTTTTGGGCAGACTTTTTCGCTAGACTCTGCTAGGCTGCTGCTTGCCGAGTTTTTCACTCACCTGCTTTTTTCCTTCCATCGTGTCCATAATTTATTCACCATCTGCCACGGTTCCTTTGCTTCAAGTCTCGTCCGCACTCCCGGTGAATATCTAATCATTACAGCTTACCATTTTTTTGTTTGGCCCGCCATCTACCATTCTAAGATGGAAAAGCTCCCTTTCTTTTGTTTGTTGTTAGTCGTGCTTTAGATTTTTCCCTTTTTCATTCCTCTCTCCCTCTAGAGAAGGTTTAGTGAAAGAGGAAAGAGTTTCACTAGCGAAAGGGCAGTGCTGGATCGTGATGAATAATTTGGACTCATTAATCTGAATCTGACTGGTGGTACAATTGCAATAAACGTTTTACACAATGTTAATTATTGCGACACCACAACTGGTCTGTTTGTGATCGTTTTTAGTGTTGAATTTGGCGTTAAAAATACTATTAAATTTAGATTAAAGTTGCTATAAAACACACGCACACCAAAACATAAGGAAGTAGAGTGGTTATGGAGAACAATAATTCCCACCAACCACTTGACCACGTTAAAATATTGGGAGAGTAAATATTGATCTAACTACAATTTCTACACCTCTCTGATGGCAAAAGCTTCACTAAATCTTCACGTTTGCTGCTTGTCCGTCGAGCCAACCCCCGGCAGGTCATTATCATAAAGAATCCAATCAAACGGCTTTGGGTTTTGTTTCGCTACACTCGGAAACGCCAGAATCGGCGATAGATACCCAAGCCGGTGTGGAAGAAGCTGCGCTCACCGTTTTGTTGACAGTGTGTCGCGGTGTCGCGGTGCGGTTATGATGTCATTAAGGTCATCCGCGTTGGATTAACGCGCCACGGCACGGCACGCGCACCACCACCGCGTACACGCAAACATCGAATGCTTCGGTTTATGAGATGCTTGCCGCCGTATGTTGCCTTCGATTCCACTGCGTGCGTGTGTGTGCTGAGCGCGGGGGTGTAAGCAGTCGAGCGGGTTCCATTCGCGAGGTGGTGGCCGCCTTCGCATAAAACAGCCTGAAAAAACCTGCTTTGCAAACAAAACTCTCCCCACGCGTTGTTGTTGTGGCTCTCTCGCCGCGCGGCTGAGATGCCGGGGTAAAATGCGTCCAACTTCCCGTCTCGATGTATTATAGTCTCGGTCAAACCCCCCAAGCACCGATGGCCGTAGGTTGCATTGCAAGCCGTCTCGCCGTTGCGCGAATGTGTATGTGGTTCAAGAAATATTCACCAACTGCTACGAAAAACCACTTTTTCGACACGGTCCAGCACTGGAAGGCTAGGTACAGTCTGTACGAATCGTTCGCAAAGCTAATAAAAAAGGATGCAAACACCACTTGGCGGGTGAAAAATCCATCCGAAAGTGCTGGCGCACGATATTTACCGTGGAAGATTGATTTTGAAGTGATTCTCCACGGTCATTTTTCTCTTCATTGACCCCTTTTTATCATCCTCTTGCTTGCAAGGATGAGTTTGGTGCGATTTAGGCACGGGCGTGAGATTACGACGGGAAACGGGAAAGGAGTAAAGTTTGCATAGTGCTTCACGCACTCTGGCACGGGAAAATCACGCTTCACGCCAGCCAGCCAGCCAGCCAGCCAGCTCGAAGTTCAATGGCGACCATCACCCGTTTCATTAACTCGTTTAGCTTTAATTGCTTTCGCTTTAATTAAATTTTTGCGTCCAAAAGCCGTCCGAAGTGCGCTACCCTGTCAGCTTCAACTGTGGAAGAGGGTGTCGGGTTGAGGGTGTGATTTTTTTTTGTCTTTAGGAGACAGACCATTCCGGGAAAGCTGGCCAGGAGTCTGGCTTTTTTTTCTTTTAATGAAGTGCTTTGGTGGTGAAGTTTTTGCTCCCTATTTTGGCTCCGATCCGGTGACGCTATCGACGACGCTAAATGCCCCTTTTGATGGCTCGCTAACGGATGAACGATGCAAGCGAAAATGATGTTGCGGTAATTCATTTTCCCGCCAGATCCGGGCCAGCTCCTAATGAAATATGATCGTAAAATGTTACAAAAGAGCGGGCACTAAAGCGTGACGATGAAGGTCAAAAGGAGAAAAGAAAAGAGAGTAAGGGGATTAAGGTTGGTCAATTGTTTAAATAGGCAATAGATTGATGTGATTAAAAGAAAAGAGCGCTGTTTTATTAATAAATCGGCAGAAAACTCTGCGGAATGATTAATTATATAGAACCAAGCTTCTTATAGATTAATTGTCTCGCGGAATGCATACTTTAAGGCTGATAATTCAAAAACACGCAATGCTAGGAACAAATACGTCTAAAGCGTCTAAAAGCGACCATTTTTTGACTAGAAAACTGAAGTCCATTAGAGAATCCAAACATTGTTGCTAATGTCATTGTTATTGATTGACATTTTCACATCCATATTCATGCTCCATTAAGCCTCATGAATGGCAAATACTACTCCTACTACAAAATTATACGTCCTGTATGCGTCCTTAATTGATCTGACGTGGTGAATAAAAAATTCACCAGCCCCCTTCTCTTTGTCGGAAAAATGGCTTCTTACCTGTTGCATTCCGTAATCAAGAGTCTTCACCACCATGGCCACCAACACGAGCAAAACAAAAAGCTGTAAAAAAGCCAGAACTGTTTTCCCCTTGGGCGAATCCATTTCCATCCACTTTGCTTGCACTGGCATTATCAGAATAGCGCACAGTACTCGTATCGCCGCTTGCCTAAACGCGGGAATGCTATGCAAAATGGTTGCGCTGCTCCCATTTACAACTCGCTGCTCTACTACTTTTCCAACACTCGCAGTCCGTCCGTTTCTCCTGCTCTTTCAAACCTGCTTCAAAAGGTGAAAGCATGAATGTAAGAGACAAAGAAAAAAGGTGGGCAAAGCCTCGGACGAGCCCGTCGATCGTATCATGGCATTAGTCTGTAAAATGGATGATTTTTCCACTGTACAATTAATTCACTGGCGCGTACTGGCGGCTCAGGGTGTCAGGAGAGATAAAAATAAAAGCGGAACGAAGTAAAGCACAAATGGAGGAGAATGGAGAGTTTTGTGCCATTCATTTCATTCAGTATCCGTTTCCGGACTCAAAAGGTTTTTTTTGCCTGTTGCTTTTTGTTCTCGGAATGATATTCCACATCGATTGCTGCCCCCGTGTGCCATAACGCCAGTGATGCAGTGCAGTTGTACTAGCCCTTGGTTGTTCTGGCAGATTTGTACAAAAACTGTCATTGCCCATTGCGCTCGAACTGTCAAACGTGAACGCGCGACCAAGCTGACATGATGCGCTTAATGCGAGCAAATTCAATCAACGAATCTCAACTCGGCGCTCGGGCTGTGATCGATCGCGGCATTGAACATGGCTGACGATAGCTGACAGCCGGGTAATCGAGTGAAGTGAGCAATCGGAGCTTCACAGTTCAATGCAGAGTACCATTTTGTGAATAAAAGCTGAAGCCTATGAAGCTTTACAGGTGGGAGAGTTACTTGCTAAAGCAAGAACTGAAGCGGGAGAATTGTAATGTTTCCTTTCTTTTAGCACACATGCCGTCTTTCTATCACACAATTTGTATAATTTAGCTGTTTGGCTCAACAATACCGTTCTCTACTTTATACCTTTACAAAAAAAAAAAATCCCAACCTTTAGAGGAAAAGCCCCGAAAGTCCCGGAGCAAAATTGAATTAGCGTTACCCCTTAAGATTGGCTCAAATGCTGGGCTTTACCTGCCGGGCTTCATCAACGCCACCGTCTTCTTTGATAGTGCCGGTAGGGCCAGCTTAGTGCCGCTATTAGGGGCCGCATTCTTTTGGCCATCCGAGTTTGCGTCGTCCGCCTTCCAAGAACTCATCTTCACTTGCTCGCACCATTTCCAAAAGGACATGATGATTCTTGGTCTTTTTGGCTAAAAGCGGGAAGAGAATGAAGGGATGAAATTCCACACCAGTCGTGCGGGATGGGCGCCCGGGAAGGAATTCCGACGGCATCATGATGACGTTTGAAATTTTGGCCGGAAATGAACGGTTTGAAGGGGTTTGGTTGGGGTGTGAAGCATTTTGCAAACTGTTCCATGTTTTTTTTCCCTAGTGGTCTGTGTGGCAAAGGGCCCAGATGCTCACCATTGACACCACCCAAGGGGAGGGGAAGGGAGTTGGTTTGTGGCCAAATTATGGCATTTTGAGGGTAAATTGAGTTGAGCATGGAGTCGAAAAACGTGGCCAAAATGTCTAGATTGGATGTGAAAGGAAAGGATTCGGTGATGAAGACATATCGACTTGGGACATTCATGGAATAGTTGTCGAATCGATGGCATGCATGCTTTTAATGTGCGACTAGACGCTTTTAGGTGGATTCGAGCGGGAATAAGTGATTGAGATTGTAGAATTGTAAAAAGAGAAGCACTTTCAAGCTTAAATGTGTGTCAAATGGATTTAATACTCATCGTTTGCTATACCGATTGCATAATTTTAGGCGAACATGTTGTACAGATAGCATTTTTCCCAGTATTCAAAATAACAAACAAAATTAAAGACTTTAATACGTACATGATTTGAACCTGACAGATCCAACCCGATTGAACAAGGCCAAAGCAAAGGTGTTCTTGCTTTGAAAGCGAAAACGAATAATGAGAAACGAAACGAAAATAGAACTCTTCCGGTATGAAGACCTCCAGGTGTGAGGCGAAATAGGAGAAAAAAGGCGTCACCGAAAGCCGAAACGAGCAAACGAACCACTCAAAATGAGGTAAGAAGACGGAAGCCAACGTACTTTATACGTTTTTATTTTCGTCCGGATTCAAAGCTTTTCATCTCCAAACGCTCCTCTGTGTGTGTACCTGTATGTGTGTGTGATGCGTAATATCGCCCGTTTGCCAGGCCCGAATCAAAGCCGAAACGAAGTCAAATTTATTCAGGATTACGATGAAATTGAAAACGAACAAATGTAAATGGCTTTACCTTGCCCGGTTTTCTTCCATTCATTCGTTCGCTTTTGGCCCTGTGAATTCCCTGTTCGATAAGAGTTGGGTAGTCGCTTTTTTTCTTCATACTTTCGATTTGTGCAAGATCAAAACTATGAACCAGCAGCAGCGTGTAGAACTCTTGGGTTCATTAGAGTGGATGTCCCCCGCCGAAATCGAAGGGTCGTGCCCGAATGTGTACATTTTTATTTGGCTGGGCTGAAAATGAGCTTCGCAATGGGACCATTCTTATTCACTCTTAATACTGTAAGGAAGGGACAAACACAGACACAGGGGAGGATGGCAGGATCAAGAAGCTTTTGTACTGTGTTGGGAGGGTGTTTACACACATACACACGTGGGATCCCCTTGCCGGATGGGACAATTCGATCGAGAAAAGGGTTATGCGGTCTTTGCTGCTTCCGTGTTGTTGTTTTTTCCCTCCATTTCGGCAGGTAATTGAGACCTTTACTGATTGTTAGTAGAAGCCATTGGTGATGCTATTGGTGACAATTAGGATTTGGAAATTGGAAAGGATCCCAATCTAGCTCGTGGTCCTCTCTGTATTTTGGTGGAGAGAAAGTGCCACACATAATTAAAGTAGGATTAGGTAAAGGAAATGTGATTTCAAAAATGAATCGAAATGAAAAGAAACGAAAGCTTTTAGTGCTTATTTAAATGAATTTAAGCTTCTGCTTCACTAGGAACACACACCGGTATGCAAAACAATTCTCCGAAAAACACACTTCTACATTCCATTGCTTAAATAGCAAAACGAGTCAAACATCCTGCCAACTGGCCCTGCAAACTGTGTGTGTCCTTACTCAAAAACAATTCTCCATGTCACATGCAGCGAAGATGATGAAAAAAGTTCCACTTTATATCCTGCCAGCTTTCCGGAAGCTTCGGGCCTCTCCCTGTTTGCTCCTCAAGCTCAATGTGTATTGCCGGAAATGTTGATCCAGGGACGGACTATAAATTTTAAATTTCTTTCCACCCTGCCGGACCCAGACGGCAATGCGGGGGATGAATAGGGCCCAAGCATACGGGAGCATGTAAGCATACGTTTAATGGGTCCCACCATGCCGCCCCTTCCCGGACTGTCCAGAGGGATGTGAGGAGGGTTATCGTTTGTTTGGGTTCGGTTTTTTGACAGTTTAACATGCAAACGATACTGCGCCAGCCAGTGTACCTTTGCCGGTATATAAAGTTATAAATTTTGAAACCGTCAACCCCGAATGGAGGCACCTGGTGGTTTGTAGAAATGAAGTAACCGCAGGTGGTTGATTACGAAAACGGGATGCTAATGGGGAATGGGAGGTGGCAGGAAGGAGTTGAGGATGGTTTTTACGATATTCTAGGCAGCCCGAGGTAGATTCTGCACAGTAGACAGGGAAGATAAAAAATGTATGAATTTATATTGCTTTCGATGCAACTTGCATCATTGCAGAACGCTTGCCTAAGGTCTGCATAATATCACTTACTGCACTTGCTTCTCAAAGCGATCATCTAAATAGCAAAACAAGACCGCTGAGCCGTTTCCGAAACGGCAAACATCTTGTACGTTGACCTTTAACATATCGATCGTATAAGACTGTAAAAGGCTTCGAGTCCCTAATAGGATATGATAGCGCAAACAGGTAGTCCCCGAAGCACACGCTACATCTTATGTGTTCCGGGTAGAAGATGTGAGCTCGATTTTTTCCCTCACACTCCCTTCCAACTAAAAGACTTAAACCATTTTCGGCACACCGCCATCGTCCCGCAGAGACTTTTGATGGACTTTATTTATGGACGGTCCTAACCTAATTTCAACTTTTCCCCGATGGAAGACAAACAAGTTTTCTCTCCCATTCGTCGCCTCGCTTTGGCAGGTTGGTCTTGGCAGGACATTTTTAGACGGTGAAGGTGCATCGCACGAAAAGGAAAGCAGACACCGGACACGGGCGAACGTTAACCCTGGGCGAACTAACCACCCCCCATATGGTGACACTCTCGCGCGCATCCCGAAAATAGCCATCGTTTTGCGAACCACAGTCACAGGATATGGTTCCGGGAAGCGATTCATTACGGGTTGAGTCTTGGGGAGGGTCCTGTTTGTGACCAGCATGGGAGAGTAGTCGCCCGCAGGATACCCCGCAGCAGGATTGGATGGGCAAGGTTCATCAAGGTTTATTTGATATTTTTCTCGTTCGCGCTCTGCGGTATGTTCATGGTCCCACCCAATGTCGAATTCGTTTAGCAGTGTGATGAGTGTGAAATTTAATGGGAAATATTTATTTTAAAAATCCTCGAAATATAAAGTAATTCAATTCTTCTCGAAGCTTTTGATGAATCAATTAAATAATTTTCAAAACTGTCTTATTAATAAATTTATGAAAGATTTTGAACAAAGTTCAACCCAACACTGTAAAGCTACTAGATGTATTGCCCGCTTTCCACGTCGACTGGGTACACCTGCAACCACCAACGGGAGAGCTTCAATCAGCAGCAACGACCGCCTATTTCATCCGGAAGTTATGCCTCATAGGCTTCATTAGATACAGCCGCCCCCCCGAATCGCAAAGGAACGGGACGTTGAAATAGCCTCGTTCGCTTTCGGTACGACCGGCTCGGCCATAAAGATCGTTACATCGTATCGCGGGGCTTGGGCCATCCGTGAACGTGCATGAAAAGCTTCGAAACCTTCAACAGACCGTACAGCGGGAACCGTTGGTGTGCCTGCATGGCGGCCAATGCAATGTGCAGCATATGTAGGTCGAAATGACTGCAGGTGACACTAACGGGTCCTGGGTATGCATGCATGCCATGGTGTGCCACTAGAACGTTGGAACCGTGCGGCATAGCATAAACATGAAAGTAGTCTCTGAGGTTATGTGTGTGTGCGTGTGTATGTGTCTAATGGTACGTGAGGGAAACATATTTTTGAAGCTGGCTCGTTTGCATTATGCACATGTGGTGGCTGGCATGTTCGCGGTAATAATGTACTTTTGCCACTTTGTTGCGATTTTGACCGACATGCATATTTTGAAAAGACGCAGAGAGGGTGCACGATGTTTTTTTTTTTGAGGGGGACATGTTTATTTGCATGAGAAAGGAACGGTTTCCTCTTCACAGAGCTCTTTTTTTTGTTGTTTATTGCTTCTCATGAAGGTAATTATGTCACAAGCGGTGCATAACTTTAGGCGCCTTGTCTTGGAAGTTGCATACACCGCGGGCTATTAGAACAAAATTTGCCTAAAAGTATGCAATCTGCGGGCAACAGTAAGAGTTGGCTTTAAAATTAGCGTCATTAAATTTTATGTTCTCAGTTTGAGACTACGATTCTTCTATTCTATAGACTTTTTATCTGAATTTTTATTGACCCTTATTAACGTAAAGATAAGATGGGCTAATGATAAAGCTTCATTGTTTCCCTCGGGCTAATCTATTTCCCAAATCAAATCTTAAAGCTCCCAGCCGTCTTTTCCCAAATCAAACTTCCATCAACAACTATTAAAACGCTTGTCGAGCGCTGGCTCTTAATTTTATCTCCACAATTAATTGCTATCGTGTTCTAATTAGTAATTTCATATCAAATTCGAGCACATATGGCCCTCGTCTTACGCGTAAGCGGAAATAATTATTTGACATTAGCTCACGCGAAACCGGCCTGGGAGACTGGTCTCGGTATTTCTCCCCCAAAAACCAACCCAGTCAGCACCCCCCGACGTGGACGTGTAATCACAGCATCATTAATTAATCTCTTCAAGCGATGAAATGACATTGGAACGAAATCCATCCCTCCCTAAAACCACCCCTCCATTTCCCGAAGGAGATCGTTTAATCTACGGTCTTGATTTGCCAGCGGACAGCGGTACAGGAACGGGTCAGGAAATGAAACAGTTATCGGATTGATGAGTCGCGGGCACTGCTGGGTCGCTCCTCTTCGTTGCTGGAAAGACAACACACTGCTGTGGTGGCGAACCGCAACATCATGCTGTTTGGATCCTTTCGTGGGCCATATCGTTATGGTCTAATAAAATCCAGCAAGACTTCATACTCCGTCAGCTGGAACGCAGCAGACCGTGGAGCGAAGGGAGTTGCAGGCGAGTTGCTTTTTCATAAAGCTGCATGAAGATCGGCGTGACCGGTGGGAGGATGTTTAATTAAGCAAGCGATCGATGTGACGTACCGTCGGTTTCGTTAACTCATTGGCCATCCCACCCAGACGTCGGATGGTTGTAGTATAATGAGATTGAATCATCACCCGTCATCATCCGGGCTGGTGAGTGGAAGTGACATTTTAATGGACGTTTCGTGCAATGTTCGTGTATCGCATGTAACATGAAACGAGGAACGTGTTTTATTTTTGCATATCATTCTAAAATACAGCGTGAATTCTCAAAACCCGATTTTTGATGTAAGCTCCTTTCAATCTGTACCTCAGAGAAGGTGGTTCAAAGCGAATGTTGTGTCTTGAAGACATTGTTGAATTCAAAATTCATTCGTTCGCTCTTCCGCTGTATACTCATGTCAAGCTAAAAAGCAGACACATCAGTTTGCGGTCAGGAGTGCCGCCGCTTGCTCAGCCTATGCGAATGAAATATTCAACTCGACAGAAGACACGTTCTTCCCTGTGCCGTATGCCTGGAGCTTGGTAAAAGAGTTTGTATGTTTTATTGAACAAGAAGAAACAGAACAACTGATAAAGAAAATAGACGTGCGTGATGCGTGTTTGGCGAATATATCATGGCCTAATATTTAGCATACAAGCCGCCGTCTTCAAACCCGATCAACGTCAGACGATTAAGATGCGCCCGCACCTTAGTCTGCCGTTGTGTGTTAGGCGCCACCACTTAAATATTCAAAGTGGCCGTGAAGATTAATTTATGCAAATAAAAAGAACAGTCCACAAAAAAGAAGCGTCAAGTTTGATGCGAAAACTGCGTGTTTTTTAGCGTAAAGTGCCATTCCCATCCCGTTACTCGTCATCGCCCACAGCAGAAATGTGCTAAACAAAACACAACTTTCCAGTTCGACAGTGTGTGCGTGTGTAAAGCTATTTTTGATGCAAGATTTATGGCTGGGGCTGGTCTCAGGAGGTAAACGTTTTTTGGGTTTGCCTCGTTTTGTCTCTTTAGTTGGTTGACGATGCACTACTCCTCCACAAACCGGTAATGGCATGAATCGTTCAACTGTGTTCGATTGTTCGTTGCTGCAGTTTTGTGCTCAGCAGAGGGTTCCAGCAATATAAATCAATGGCTGTTTGAGTTTGGGAGTTTTGCGTTTTACAGAAATAGCTTTTTCCATTTTAGAAACTCTTTACACGAGCGTGTGGTTTGCACATTGATAGCTGTTTCCTGAATGGTGGTGTTTTGTTTATTTCTTTTGAGCATTTTAAAGCACAAGTGTGAAGTTTAGAATAGCCATAATATTGTTTTTCAAACAAATTATGCCAATTTTGTCCTGCAAATTGCATAAATAGAGGCGTTTTCTGGTGAAAATGACCTTGCCTTCATCCTTCATGGAAAATACGCGCCGAAAGGTATGCAATCCGCGTCTCAAAACTGTGCTAATGGGATTATTGTGAAGCGATATCGTTAATTAGGTTCTCTTTTTTCCCCATAATGGCTTATAAAGCGTCTCTTCTCCGAACCTGAATGGCCATTAAATGATAGATAAAGATGGGTCAGTAATCCCAAAACTCATTCCCACCGCCATGCGTATGTAGTAATGATCCGTTTTCGTTTGATTATACTGCGGAGCAGCTAATTGAATTAGTTGCGCTGGTGAAGAAATATCACTAAATAAAATGCCCCAAACGCGAACGGTTCGCAGCAGCAGCAGCGTTGCCCCCATTCTCAACGAAATGTCCATTCGGTTAAAGGTTGTATGTTTTGTTTGGTTGTTGTTGTTGCCGTTGCCGTGCGGCCTTTCCTCGGGGTGTGTTGCGAAAAAGCGAAGGCAGAAAGCAAGCAGCAATCCTAAACCCAACCTCCAGCACTGAGCAAATACGCTCCGTTTGCTGTTACACGTTTTGCGGTAAGAAAGCTGCAGCATCCAGGGGATCGTCGACAAGGGTGCAGGAGAGGAGCGTTGGCAAACGAATGGCAGCATTCGGAATTGTTTTTCCGCTGCTGTGTTTCCTTTTAATTTGGGCACCCTCGAGGGCACACCAGTTGATTAATCAGCGTCAGTATCAATGGCGTGAAAGGCACGAGATACAGCTCGTAAACAAGCGCAATGGCGATGGCGATGTCAATGGGGGACGGGAAAATGGGGGACGAATTGCAACAATTTTCCACTCACCAAACGCTTTTTTACCGTGTGTACTCACCGACGAATGCAGGCGAGAGCTTTTGGGGGAAGGAAAATCACTTGGCATGCTGAGTCGAACAAGTTTGCAATGTTTTCTCGATTGAAAATGGATTTCTGCTGCGAATTTGCTTTGTTAAATGTTAGGTTGTACTGAATGTTGAGAATATTGCGAAATTGTAGTGAAACAAGCTCGCTCCGTACCGTCACACAAGCAAAAGTTTTCCTCCCAACGATGCCAAACGCATCGTCAATAAATATTTAAGCTCAGCAGCAACATCAGCAAAAGCAGGAATAGCAGCAGCACCATCAGCGTCAGCAACAGCTGACAACATCGCCGTACATCGTATACGGTTTTACGCTTAGCTTAAAAGCTTTCCAACTCCCCTCCCTCCCCGCCCGCGAGCCGAAAGTTGGATCAGTCCATTTTCTGCTACATCCTTACTACCTAAATGCGGTAATACGACGTTCCACAAACACACACACACACTGGCGGCGGTGGTTTGGAGTTGGCAAAGGTCGCGCACGTGGTTTTCGTTTGCTTTCAGCAGCTTTCGCGGCTTGCTGAACGCGCGTATCGATCCGGGTGACAGTGGTGTTGTGTGGCAGCCTGCTTGGATGGGAGTTTTCCACCTTCTGCTTCGAGGCTTCGACTACAACAACACCAACCGCGGCTGAGCTGGGGGTACGTGTGCATGGCATGTTTCGGTGCCTTACCGCGAAGGTGCGTTCCTCAAGTCCAACAAGGGAAGGGAGAAAGTTTTCGTAAACTCCTGCAGGCAAAAAGACCGAGCCCCCGGCATGTGTACGTGTGTGTGTGTATCCGCTTGTCTGCGTGTGCTTGTGTTTTGCTGTGCAGCAGCCGTGCGCGCACTCGGGGAAAATCCTGAGCGAAGGGTAGATATTCACGTAGTTTATTAAATTTTCTTTATTATTTATGGCTTTCCGTTTGCGCGCTTGCTTGCTTTCGGGCGAGAATGAAGAACGCTGCGCGTTACCACATCCTTCCTTCAATTTGTCCGCCGCGCAAAGCGCGTGTCTGAAGGCAGCAGCAGCTGGGGCTGCATTGTATTGCCTCCCAACTGGGTGGTGCGTTTTCTTACGTGCCGCAGCGGTGAATTAACCGTAAAACCGTGTTCACTTGTTTAACTTTTGCGCCTTGTTGCTCCTTCACCCCCTTCCCGGGTGTGGTCATGATGATTCAAAGATCGCGAAGTTTAAGCATTGGAGCAACCTGGACCCCTTGGGACCTCTGGGAACTTGAGGTCCGTCCCCCCACTTCCCAGACAATTTTCACACTTCCGCAAAGAACTTCCATTGTGTGCGAACCAGGCACATCCTTCGGCTGTCCCTGATCGGAAGATGTACGACCGTGGTGTTAGCGAGCGTTCTTGAAGTTCCTGGAAACTTAACTCCTCAAGCCACAGCCTCAAGAATCAGCTTGATCAGTCGGAGTGCCAGGCGCCACAGTCGTCGCCAGGGCTTTCGGAAAAAGCTTCCTCTCCGGACATCCACCGGATATAACTTTGGCTTTGTGGTGCAGGTTTGCACGGGAAGGTAGCGCGGGAGCAGTTTGCACGGAAATCAGGAGATCAAGTTTAAAATGGAAATCATAATGGAGCACCCAGCACCCCTGTCCGAGCACGGGGACCTCAGCCCCGGGTGTGGGAGTTTTCCCATTATTTATTCAATTTCAATTAGGCAATGGATCACGCGGAGAGCGGTCTCTAATGCGCCCGAGGGTTTTAAGTAAGATTGAGTCGAACGAGTCGAGTTGGACGCCGGGTTTTACATTCCTGCGGATCGCGTACATTAACGAAAACTGCCACGACAAGGTACATGCTGATGATGGACAAAAGTCTTCAATGCTTCCATTGAACCTCCCTTGTGGTGTGATCCCTGTGCGGTCAGTGACGCGTATCGAAAAACTGTGGAGGCGATGATTTTAAATCTCAAAGTAATATTTCCATCCGGTCAAACCACCGGGTTTTGGGTCCGGTGGATGAGATTGGTAGAATACTAATTTTGTGTTTGCATAAATTTCACTTGACACTTCATTTTCCCACTGACCCGGGGTCCCTCACTGCGTTACATTTCGTTACAAATGAGAGGACAGGGACTGAGTTTTCCCTCGCTGTTGTTGAGGTCTCATACAGGTCTTGTCCTTTCACCGTACTTTGTTTTTTTTGGAATGCTCTACGTAGACATCGAGTCGCCCTTTCTCTCTTTTTGCTGGAATTCACACAGGTAGACAGGTTAGAACGTCCCGGCGTGCATACGAAATTCATCGGAGTTTTAAGAGCATTATAAGTATTTTGCCGCGGCTGTCGGGACAGTTGACGGCCCCGAGGGTTGGAACATTTTTCACATGCTGCTTTATCTGCTTAGCGAGTCCAAGCGAAGACCATGCATGCTTGCGTCGGGGTTACAGAGAAGCGCCACGCTCGGTGCGATGAAGTATGCATGCGAGAGATGGCTCGCCGGCTGCTTTTCGTCCAGCTTGGGATCAAGCACACACACACACACGCAAATCGTTACGGTTGACCATCCAGTGGAAAATAAACTTCTTAACGTACTCGTCTGACCGTCATTCGTGCATGTGTGTCTGCATTGAAGATGAAGTATCATAAGGTCACAGATTTTAACCTCTTTTTTCGGGTTTTCTGACACTTTTTGTTTTGCTGCTGAAACGTAAAGGTTGAAGGATTTTTTACAGAGATTGAAGAATTCACTCAGAAAGGTTCATTTGAACTTTGGTGCCTTCATAGTTAATTTGTCTCTTTTTATAGTACTTGATTATTCTTCATTATTTCCTCGTGAATGAAGTATTAATCCATTTGAAGCAAGCTTCGCCTAAATGAATGCAATCTGCTTAACAATGCATGTGTTTTAAATGAAACAAAAGCTCTTCAAAAGGCCAAGTTCAATCTCAACGACCATTTCGCTGAATCATCACAGTTTTCCCGAACGTATCGCCGCATTCTATCAAATTGAGCAATCTAATGATCTGAGACTTCTTGAACTACTTGAACTCTGTGCTGACACAGCTCACTTTCTGCAAGAATAAATCTAGCTGTATATGGCTGGGTGAACTGATTGAACTGTGACAAGGCTAACTAAAGAAATCCCACCCTCATCATCCTTTATCCTCCGAGATCCAGCCCCGTACCGCGCGGTGTGGAGTGTCAATTTTCATCCCTTCCCTTCCAGGAATGCCTCATTGTCTTTTCTTTCCTTTTCTCGTCGCACTTATCAGAGTCTCATCGGACCAGAAGTTAGCAACTTATCTGGAAACCATAAATCATTAAGCACCATCACGCGACGCTCTAATGCATCGCCAGCCGAGCGCAACGGCAGGGCTGAAGATATGCTTCAAAATGACTTGCTCTGGCAACAGCATCGTGACAGCTTCCTGTGAGGCGCTTCCGCACAGCGTTGTGTCATAAAGGATAATTAATATTTTGGCCATCAGCTCCCGGGAAATGAAGCAGTTTGCTCACACACTCACCCTTGCTTAGTCTCTCGCTCTTGCAATCTCGAGAGAGAAAACTGGCTTGTCGTTTGACAGCGTATCAGCAATTTTAGGCGGGGGAAAGTGTTTGGGAAAATGTCGAACCCTTCTTCCCTGCTCTAGATCGATGATAAAAGGTCAGCGGCACTGTAATCGTTTAATTGGAGGATGACACCTGCCAATTTTGAAGTTAAGGATAGGCTTTAACTTTAGGAAAGAGGAAGCTTTCGAGTTTATTGGTGATTGTGTAGCAAAATGTATATGCGGAACATCAAATCGGGATTTTATTTGCATTTCGAAACACAAGGATGATGAGCTCTTGGGACCCCTTTTGTCACGAAGCAATTTATTGATTGCTGCTGTCCTGTCAGCGTAAAAGCGATTCGAATGGGAGCACGATTTAGTTAAGGCACAATCGGTCAATTTTTGACGCACGATTTGTGCAGGTTATGATTAATGTGCTTACACATTTTCCATGACCATAGTATCAACCATTATTCGATCGCTTTCCTTTCACCAAGCGAATGTGACTGCTGCTCTCCCTCTTTCTATTTGTTGCTATTATTAAACGCGCCCAACCTCACCAATGCACAATGGGCAGTTTAGAACAAATTTCGGGATAAAATTATTTTTGCAGAAATTGTTAGTTTTTATCATTTGTAGTAAAGTGTTATGATAGTAAATAACATTTTATATGTAGTTTGCATCCATACCACCAGGTGGCGCTACATAAAATAGTGTTTTAAGGGATCTTTGCTTTGTTTTTTTTAAATTTTTGTATGTTTTTTTTCTTGTATTTGTTGTTTCTGGGCCGGTCTGGTGGTACAGTCGTCACTCGTACGACGTAACAACATGCCCGTCATGGGTTCAAGTCCCAAATAGACCGTGCCCCCATACGTAGGACTGACTATCCTGCTATGGTAACAACAAGTCACTGAAAGCCAAGCTCACTTCACTAGTGGGTGGTACAGGCAGGCCTTGACCGACAGCGGTTGTTGTGCCAAAGAAGAAGAAGAAGAAGATTTGTTGTTTCTAATAGTATAAACCATTTTAAAATATACTGTGATGTTCCATAATATATGAATAAAATATAATAATTTTAAATAAGATTATATTTTCTGCTTTGTATAGGACAATTGTAGCTGATTCTCATCACTTTTACTCACTGGTAGTACAAATATTAAAAATTTACATACACAATTTAGGGGGATGCTATTAAAAGCTCCTGACGTCTAGTTCACATTTATAAAGAACTGAATAAAGGAATTTGAATAATTAGACAGAGCAGGTACATTGAAATAAAGTAGTTTCCAAATTAGTAATGATAAGCAGCACATATTGTTTGTCTTTGAAGGTTAAAATTTTAAATCTGTTGTTTAAAAAAAATAGGAATTACACATTTTCCTGAGCATTGATATCACACAATATTCATCGAATACTTTTCCAAGTCCTGAACTGCCTTCAGAAGGTGTAATAAAACTAAAAATCTGATGTTCTTGGTTTTACAACTATCTGAAAAATCAGAATTCAACTATAGCTACAAACAAAGTATTTACTTCATTTGTAAAGTTAAACCCTGTCTTTGTTTTAGTGTGTGTAGCTACTGATATTGAACTGGTTACCGAATCAAAGTAATACAGCTCATTATACAAAATATCCTTCTGGATGCATTTTCTTCCTTGCAAAATATTCTTTGTAGCATATTCCCCTCTATCCTTATATTTAGTTTGTCATGACTTTTGGGAGTTTCTTCTCCCAAAACGGCAATAGATGCTGGTGTATTCATAACATTTTGCTGTTATGCGTATAATTTTAGAATTATTTTCCTTACATCCGTCTATAATCTGGAGCAGTACCAAAAGGTATCTGGTTCTGATTTGCTTCATTATATTTAATAATAAAGTCAGCAATACGGCCGAAGGAAATAAAAGGTAATCAATAGCCCGTAGAATATATTTTTGTAGAATACACTAAATACGCTACACTAGGCACCTATGGAGCCGCCTAGTTACGCATGTGTCTGTTTTTAGAAAAAGTTGATATGAAAAAACTTCAATAAAATTCGCGTTCGCAAACTTTCGCAGAATATTTCTTCACAGATTGATACTATATATATTACACTATTATGTGACATATATGAGACAACGCCACTCTACGCCACTTCCATAATGGCATCAAGTCAAAAATTAAAATGATGAAAATTTTCGGGAAGTTTTTTCAGTTACTATCGTATATTTTTGCAAAAAAATAACTTAACTCAAAATCTTTAATATATTTATAAAGCTGGCTAAATATCCTTTTTAAAATGTCTAAACTTATCAAAATCGGTTCATATTTGAAAAAGTTACAAAGGTTCAAAGTTTTCCAAAAAAGTGAAAATTTGTCTGCGTTTTTTTAACAAGTCTCGATTTTGAGAGGACTTTTCTAGAGAACCAGAAAAGATAAAGAGCTCATATTCGGTATTTTTCTTAGTTTAACCCTTAGTATTAAAACCTATTATTTGGAATTGCGCTATTACAAAGTTGATTTTTTGAATTTCATCCCGGCAAATGCCCATTGTGCAATGTGCGACAAATAGCACCGGACACACATTTTAGCACCGGCAAACATTGGGCACGCCACACTAAACGCTGTAAATAGACGCAGCACGCAACATTAGCTGACCAGCGTGTGGGCGGATGGACTGTGCGTGGTACTGCGTGGTCCTTAAAACAAATCAATCATCCCGTAGCCGGAAGGCTTTGCCCTTTGATATGTCGGACAAATTGATGATGGTCATTGAGGCTTTCAGTGACCAAATAAATCAAACCTCAAAGACATTTGCACCTACCCTAGCAGGGCTGATCTTTCCGCGGTCCTGTTCAACAAAACGCAAATGAATTGTTGGATGTTTTGCGAATGTGTTACATCAAGCGTCAAACGCTGTGGGCATCCCACGTGCGGGTTGCCCTGTGAAAGCTTTCGAAACTTTTCAACCCCTTCTATTTTCCAACGAGCGTTTGGGGGTGGCACGAAAGAGCACTCCACATTGTGGTGGAGTGGAAAATTGCTATTCAATTATCCCAGCAGGAGGGGATGGTAAGCGCAACTGGTTGAGCTACTGCTTATTGATGGAATGAATTTACCCCACGCAGGGTAAATTGATTTACTTGTTATTTGGGGCGGTTTGGTGGCGAGTCAATCTGAGGGAGAGTGATTTTAGGGTGGATTTTGGGAGGGTTTATTGTAAAACGGTTGCTTCTAATGCAAACCAAATGAAATCCGGCAACAGAATTATAATTGATTCCGGAATCAAAGCTAGTTGGTATAAATGCTTTAGGTTATGTTGTGGTTGAACCGTACTGAATTATTATTGTGCTTAAATATTTATCGAAATGCTACTGAACACATCGTAAAATAATGGAATTAATTATTGTTGGTATCCACTGCAACCGTGCACATTTCGTATTGATTAATCATTCCAAAGCCAATTTTATCTACAGAATCTACTCCCCCTTTGAAAACCACATTGATCGCCATGAACTTTTTGCTATCACTATCAAAAGCTGAAATCGAAATAATTACCAACAACAGGTATTCGAAACTTGCATTTGATTGCATCGAAGTTTTACGACCGGAAAACAGCTTTAAGCGCTACCGGAAGCTAATTAATTGATGTTGCAAATTAATCATTTTCAATGTGGTCATTAAGGGAAATTATTTTCCAAACCTACCACTGCGCAGCAAAAAACCGCAACCCACTCAGAAGCGCATTTGCTTGTTTGGTGCGGGGGGTTGGTAATTGAAGGGAAAATAAATCATTGCAATATGGTCGACTGTATGAATGCATGTTTGTAAAACCAATTTGGTTGCATTTCAGCATGTTGGTTTTAAAACGTAATCTATAACACTAATATTTATTCTGAAATAAGTGTGGAATGTTTGGGTAGAGGTAGGAATTGCATACTTTAAGGCTCAGATGTTTAAAATAGCCTAAAAGTATGCAATTCTGCATACATTTCATCATTTTATAGCACGAAATGATCCTTTTCGTTGTTTCTTCCTGCACATCTGCATTGCAAAATCTGCCTTCAAATCTTTGTAAAATCAAAAACTCAATTTGTGGAATGAGCTTTGGCTGTTTTTGTACAGGATTTAATTCATTTAATTAAAACGAACCACCAGCGTCAAACATGTTTATAATATTTATTGCGGCGCTCATTCTAATCCGCTTTCAAAGACTTTCTGCGTACACCGAAAGAGATGGAGCATATGATAAGCTTCAGCTTTCTCCTCTGAGACGCCATCAAGCATGTGTAAAAGTTGCTTAATTAATTCATCCAACTTCTATCCGGATAGTCAAAAAATAATTTCAACTCCGAATGCAAATGAAGACGAAATGTTTGGCAAAAGGCCAAGCCAAAGGACATCCTTCTCGAAGTTGCTGGATGGGTTCCTGCTCGGCAATGGAGGAAAAAAGGGCAAGCAATACCGTTTGTAATAATCATCACGCCACAGTACGGTTCGTGCATATATTTTGAGACTTTCATTTAGTACCGGGTGCCCCTAATGCCTGTCAATACTGAACGTTCAGTGTGTGTGTGGGAGGAAGCTGTTTTCTGTGTACGGTAAGGCGACCGAGAGTTTGTTCACCTAAACCACTCAGCACGGCTCAGCAAAAAGTTGCTGTCTGCTTGGAATAAATAAAAAAGTACCGTCTCAAAAAAAAAAAAAAAGTAAAAGTACAAACGCCACACAAGCGTAACCGGAATTGAAACGAAATTTACTAATCAAACTTTTCTCTTTCGTTTCGTTGCAGGAAGGACGTGGGTACGAGCGGTTCTCTTTTTTTCAGCCCCCACTTAGCTCGATTCAATACACAGCTTGTAATAGGTTATGGGTCGGATGGGCCGTCGGTGAGGAAAACAAACATTAAAAGAAATTTAATAACATTGAAAACCATTGCAACCACAATCCAATGTATGCCACGTGCTGGTGAAAAAAAAAGCATGTAACGAACGACTGTTTGAATGTTTAGCCGCAATGTGGTAGGCACTGCCACCGCCCGGAAGTATGCAAACACGCGTATCACAAACAAAACCTCGCCATGGTTTCGTGTAATATGTGGCGTATGGGTACGTGGAAAATTGAGATTTGGTGTTATCTCGAAGAAAAATACCAAAAATAGGAACGACGCTTACAGTGTGTGTCTGATCATGTTCGCATTAAGTTGTTTTTTTTTTGGTTGTGTTTTTCATTTCAAATAGGTTATACACAATTTTCATTATACGCTCATCATATTCACTGAATAATTGATACACACTTTGATGCTTTGCTGTTGTAAACATTTTGTCACTCACTGTCATATTGCTTGCTTTGAATCGCCTTTTGCCAACATATCCTTGTTTTACAACTCTGTTTTCCTCCTTC
Organism: Anopheles gambiae; assembly: GCF_943734735.2. NCBI lineage: Eukaryota > Metazoa > Arthropoda > Insecta > Diptera > Culicidae > Anopheles > Anopheles gambiae. The sequence continues at coordinate 113,936,541 of NC_064601.1, forward strand.
CATTATTTCTGATTTTAAAAAAAGCTACCATACGCTTTTTCACACTTTTCATTTTCTTTTGAACCCGACAACAACAGTGTATGTGTGTGTGCGTGTGCTAACGTCAACGTACAAACTGCGGCAACTGGTAGCGTGTGCCAGCCATCAACATTCAGGGGAAACTCAGTTATCCTATCAAGGCCGTGGCTGTTGTTGATATTAGACGGTGACTGATTTTACACCAGAATGCGTTTGAAGTGAAATGAGAATATTGAGTCACTCGCAAGCGTTGAGATGGGTGAGAGTGTGCCTATTTCACCGTCAAAAGATTTGTTCGAGACTGCTGCTGCTGCTGCTACTGCTGCTGCTTGATGTTTACCTTTCCCTAACGCTTTTCACCTTCATCCCACAGTGAGCGCTTGAGAATCGAAGGGGGTGAAGAAAAAACGAATGAAAACCTGTGTTGATTGTGTGTGTTTGTGATGTGAAAAAGTGTCAAAGAAAGTTTGCGGACTTGTTTTCAGCTTGGAAGCTTGGTGGGTAGTGTGCGACACAGGGTTTGGAGGCTATTGTAGCATTCATTCCTTTTGCTACGAGAATACGGCTTGTTTACTTGTGAGGTGGCATTGTGACACATTCACTGTGTATGTGTGTGTGTGTAAAGTGGTGTTGAAGAGTATGCGAATCGGTATTAGTGCACGTTCGTGGTTTGTTTGTATTTGCTGCCCGCAGGTGAATGAAGGCGCTTAAGCCCGTTTAATAGGACCCTGACGCGACCGGCTCACACCATCAATAACGTCCTTCATCATGGCGATGGAATGGATTACGGCAATAGATAAACGGTAAGTCGCAGTTTGATTGATTAGCGTTATTTTTGAGGCATTGAGAGTGAGGGCGAGCGCAAAAACTTTTCCTTCTGAGTGTTGAAGCATTTTTGTGAAACATCGAACTCGAACCATCTGACTGTGAACGTTTTGGCCCCTAAATGTATGCTATTCATGCTCTAGATTGACTGTGTAGACTATGACAAAATGAACGATGTTTATCTGATGATTATGTTACTGATTTTGATTATTTTATCTTTATTTAACCCTTTCAAGCCTGTTGTTAAAACATACTTTCAATTGAGATCCGTTTTAAAGCAAAAAAAAAAATCAAGTGATGCGCCTAAAAGTATGCAATACTCCTGATAAAACTGTTATGTTACATTCACATGAAATACTACTGTTACAAAGCTAATCGAGGAAAACACAACAGTGGGTTTATGGGTTTAATTTTCACATTCTACGAAATTAAATTAACAAAAGGGGACGAAAACAATACAACAGCAGTGTGGTATTAACTTCGCCACACTCTTCTACTCAGGGAATAAAACAATCGAAACGAAAACAGCAAACTGCGTATGTTCAATTCCCGTTCACTTTATGATTTAATTCAAACGCAACAAGGCAACATTAAAGCAAATTCCGTGCCACTGCCTGGTTAGCACCGTTTATTTTTCTCCAAGCGCAAAAATGCATGCTTCCGAGGATTTCCTGAATTGACCGTAAATTAATGCGAAATGAATAAGTTATCTGCTGAATGTGCCAAACCGTATCGGGGTGTGCATGCGTGTGCCGAAGGGTTTTTTGTACTCAATGATCAAGCTGTTAAGTTTATGGTGGTATAAAAAGTAAAATTTAAACGAAAACAAAAAAGCTCTAGCACCAAAAAGTAAAATGAATTTCATTCGTTCTTTCCTGGATGAATGAAATTGGATTTTTTGTTCCTCCCGCGCGGCACAGAAAGAGGCAGTGAAAGGGATATAATTTGATTTTCTGCTTCCGTTTTCTTCATGCCATTTGGATTTATGTTTTGTTCTTTTGAAGGCTGTTAGTTATATGCTGGTGGGTTTAAATCCTTTTTTCTGATTCATTTGCATTTGATGTACTTTCTAGATGGGTTTAAAGTGTTATAATTATCACTGATTATGTGTTAATGTTTTTTTTATTCATTGCATTGTAGTAATGTTGATGATTTATTTTGCTCATAAATCACTACTAGAGTAAAACAGTCCTGCAACAGCCTGAAACTGTCACTAAATGGCTTCATTTGTGATCATTTGCCAGCCAAAGCTGGACGATATTCGCGGAAATATCGCACGCTCAAAAATCAATATCCCAATTGCTACTCTTTTCCACCAGCATCGCCCGAAAGTGTAAGTGAAAATAGACCACAATCAACGCAGTAATAAAAAAAAGTAAAGCAACATCTCAATCCGCAGCTGAATCAATATTGACTTTGCGGCAAAGTTAATCGAAATTTGTGGCTACACTCTCGAAGATGTGTCTTCGCGTTGATTCCGGCGAAAAGATTTAAGCACACGATGGGCGTCGCATTTGATTGTCGAACTCTCTCTATTGCTGGCTGTGATTGGGGAAGCGGACGGAGAGGATTTAACACTGTTGCCGTTCAATTGGAGAACTGAAAAGCAAAAAGTGAAAAGCGAAGAGTAAAAAACAAGATACGTTTTTTACTTGTGGTTCGATGACACAAAGCACACCCGCACCGCCGAGTGTCCTCATCGAGCGGGCGCGCGTGTGTGAGTAAATACAAGTGAAAATCGATTTTAAATCCCAACTCAATCCCAACCGGCGTGCGCGCCTTTTGTTCGATTCGGTGCGGGCAGAAGCGTATTCTTTTAAATATACTTTTTAGCCGCCTGTGACAGCATAATCTTCTGATCGGTACGGTAGCATCACCCAGCAGCAGCAGTAGCAGCAGCATCGTCAGTCTCATCGCAAGTAGCAATGAGCGTGTCGCGCGTATTTGCTGAACGATTTTTCAACCTGTTTGCCTAAACGATTGACGTGTTTGTGGAGAGGGAGCGAGCGAGAGAAAGAGACCAAGGTAAAAATAGCAAGAAATGGAAGCATTACGGCGAGCGAAAGAAAACGGATAATATTGACTGTTTGCTAATTTCTTCGTCCCATCCGCCTATTATGGACGAGAATGGAGGGTGAAACCGCTGTGTGTAGCGAAAAGCTTTTCCGAGCATTTTTTTCCCTGGAGCTGACATTTACTTTAAAGCTGGCGTAAAATTAAAAACAATTCGTAGAAAAAGTTGTGATTTTAAAGGAAAATCAAATAAACTAAATTGGTTCTGTTGACTATAATCACTCTACCAGAGTTCACTAAAACCATCCTCTCTGTGGCGCTTGTTGTGTGATGCAGCCAATCAGATTTGTTCATACTTTGTGGTAAATTGCAAAGATCTTCCATCTTCCTAAGTGTTTTACACAATACTGGTAGCACGAAATGAAGAAGGTGCTCCAGTTTGGTACATTGCCGCAATCATCTGCACGAAGAAAGACAAACTGTGGACGGTTTCCTGGAAATAATAATATGATTGCAAAGTCAGGCTTATTGCTTATTCATTTTGTTGAAAAATTTCAATATAATTTCGATGCCGGAAAGGAAGGTTTGCCTGATTGCTGGTAGCCGGGGTTTTGCTGTTGTTCGAGCAAAAGGGGGAAAGGGTCACTTCAGTACCGTGACCATGGAAATTCTTAGCGAATCCGGTTGTGAATACTTAACGGTTGGAAATGGTTTCCTTGGCGGATGGACAGAAATTGAATTTACAATTAGATGAATTTATTCGGTTGCGTTGATGCCGAAGCTTTGATTTTGTGTTTCATTTGATGTTTTGATGGAATGGATGATTGTTTCCCACTGAGCAGGGTTCGAGCTCTAAAAAGCTTTAAGAAGTGCCTTAAAACAATCACTTTTGTGTGTTTGATTGCATACTTTACAGCGCGCGCTTGCAAAAGTGCCTAAAAGTATGCAATCGGTAGCAAGCGTGCCTTCATAAAGTCGTGTAAATAAAATCAAATTACCATGACGCTGTCGAACGCTTAATTATTTCGGTTTTAATTAAGCTACCAATGGCGATGATGTTGTTGAAATCCAATGCACGTTTAAAACAGCTTAAGAGCTCGCTTCTAAACAGTTAAAGCGAGCCTGTAAATGTGTGAAAATGTATGAAAAAACAGTAAAGGAACTCCATGCTACTCCCATCCCCTTCGGAACAGTATCATTCATTCGCCGTGCCTGGAAGTTCAATTTAACTCCAGATGCTGGCGGCGTGCTACGACCATTTTGCTTCAATTTTTTTTGGTTCGTTGTCGCTTCCTCGCGTTCTCGCGCAAGCTGCGCCACACGCGACAGGGCCGAGGGAATTCAGTCGGAATTCACACAACATCGTTTTCCAATTTGCACCGTACCGTGACGTTCCGGGCACTGCGACAGATAACAACCGTGTGCCGCACCTGTCAAAACACTCCCGCACGCACCTACCTCTTCTATGGGGTGAAGTGGCGTTGGGGAAGGGGGGAGTGAAAAGGGGCAACATGTGAAGTGGGAACATCACGGCTGCTTTGCCAACAAGCTAACGTGTCGATTTGTTTCTCGGGAGGCAAAACGGCAACGGCAAAAGTAGCGAGGCGACAAGGTTTGGGCGCTTGGGGACACGCGGAGTAGCGCCACCTGGCGGTGACAGCGAAACGGCAATCCATACTAGCCTCGTCGGAGTTCCGGAGTAAACACAGCTGTCGTAGGCGCGTTTAGTTTTTTTTTTATTCCTCAACAGTCGCCCGCAGCGATCGAAGGACGATCGATATGCTCCGGCTTGGTGCCGGAAATGGTTCAACGTTCGCGGCGTGCCGTTTGGCGTTCTGTAAGTACGCCGTGGTGCTTGTAAAGGAATGGTTGAATAGAAGTTTTTTTTCTGGATGCAGTGCCTTATGGGTGATGTATTTGGGCTAGGGAATTTTCTATTGTTTGTGTCCCTAGGCGTGTAAGACTTACAAATTTTGAAAGAGTACATGCGTTACTGTACTTCCAATAGTAGTTAAACGATGAAGTCATTTTAAGTAGAGTATGAGGGGTGTATAAACTAAACAGTCTATATTCTGTATGTTTTAACTGAAAAATAAATTATCTCCAAAATCATGGACAAAGGGGGAAAAAGCTCCTGAAATTAGTGCGTTGAAAAGTGCACGTCCTGCTCAAATAAGGAAAACATCGTGTAACAACCCTGAATTTAGCTTTTATCTGCTATGTCTTGCTTGCTAAAGTCCCTCAAACTACAGAAAAAACAGCCCGCAGTTATACCTGTGACATCTTTTCAACAACATTGACCTCTCCTCATCTTTAATCTCACACAAGCAACGAACCAAATAGTAACTGTAGAGGTCATTACATCAAAGACTAAGCAGCAGTAGCAACAACAAAAACACACACAAATGCAAATGTACACCCACAAAATTAACAGCAAATACCGGGACAATGGGAGCGAAGGACAACACCAAACATAAGTGAAAGAAAACTTTACCCCTGGTAGTGCTTTACACGCCTCCCTGGTACCGAGAAAAAAACAGTTCCAAACCTCCAAACAACAACCGACAGAGAGACGAAAAAGAAGAAACGAAAAAAAGAATCACAAAATAGCGCAACAGGGTTGTCTCGTTACAAAACAGGACGATCCGCTGCCATCGTCGTCCAAAGTCCCGGCGTCAGCATTATCGTCACCATCATCATCGCCATTTATGGTACGACCGTGATGGGTGGGTTGGGTGGGTTGTGGGTGAACTAGGCGCAGGACACATACACGCGTACCAAGCAGCGCCGAACGAATGGTCCTGGCTTTCGTCCGCCCCATTTGGCCGATGGATGGATGGTTCGTTGGTGTTGGTTGGTTGGTTGGAGCTGCTTGGCAGTAGTGCCAAGGGTAATAAAAACACTGCCAGGAGCTGGGTGGCATCCTAAGCGAGATGTTGCTAGATGGGGGAACAATAATGGGGGGAAGGAAAAAAGCCGTGGAAAAATGACCCGACCCGTGTGTGCCGAAGTGAAGCAACATGTAGCTTGCAAATAAAACTTCTTGCTTCCTGATCTTGCTCTCTATGGGCGTGTGTGTATCGTGATAAAGAGTGAGTGAGAGAGTGAGCACACTTACGAGCGAAAGCCGGAACGGGAAACGGGTATCACCATTCGTCATGCCCGAATGTGAGTTGGCTGATGGGTGGGGACGATTATGATGGCGAATAAGGGTGTGTTCTGGGGTGTGCGTTCGCCGCATTGAGGGGCGGTTTCTACTACTGTGCGGGATTGGCGGTGGCCAGGGAGCAAGACGGTGCAGAAAGGGCAGATGTAATGTTGAGACTGATCGATGGAGTCACAGGTTCATAAATAGTTATGTGCCTCCATCATATTTGTTCCCACGGATCTAGCACCACATATCGTCAGCATCAGCAGCTTGCTAATGCATGAGAATGGATGTGTTTTTTTGTGTATTGAGAGCAAACATACCCTTTGATGTACTGTAGGAAAAGATGGTTTAGAAGTTGATAAAATAGTTTTAAAATTGAATGTTACTTGTAGGATTGTGGTGGTAGTGATTATAAGGTCCGACCAATCACCAATAGAAGTATTAATCTTCCAAAGCTTTGCTACCATCATTCGCTGAAGATTCTTAAGCTTTTTAGTTTTTCTTCGCAACTAGGCAATAGCTACGTTGCAGAGGATCATATCTCAGAGTCTTTTAAGAACAGCGACAACGGTTTCAAAAGCACACTCGTCGCTCCAATATCCAATGATTCCTTCAATGATTTCTACAAGCTGGATATAGCTGGTTGTCAAGGCTACTGCTATGGTTTCGTCGATTTGTTGCGCTTTCCGTACCCAGGGTGTCAGCTTTTCCTGAAGGAAAGGTATGCCTTGTGGGACACACTTACACACCGACATAGCCACACATCCACACCATTGCTGGGTGACCGAACTTTGGAAGCCACAGAAGCATCTAACCTTTACTCCGCAGTGTGTGGTTTCCCGAGGTGTGTAAACTTCAACGTACGCCTCGTCGTTGTTGGTGTTGGAGCTCTCCACTTGGCTTGGTGGTGGTTGTGGTAGGTCGTTCCCTATACCCAGACGACCTGGCCAGCCCCCCCCTGTTTTCTGTGTTTGAATAGCCCAAACTTGTTCGGAAGACGCCGCTTTTACAAAATGGACAGATATTCCTTATAAAAAGGTCACCCAGATCCTTCCGGGCATACAAGAGCTGTGCCAGTGGTTCCGTGAACCTTTGCCTCTGGAGCAACATCTGGGGACCTGCTTAAGGGTGTAGGTTTATCTTTCAAGCAGACATAGCCCTCCGCTAGCCCCGCTCTGTGCTCTTCCTGTGGGCACGTTTTATCTGTTCGATTATTAATTTTTGTACCAAACCGTCATATTTTCATGCGCTTCCAACTTGCAATTCCTGTTCGCACAGTCCAAGGTTTCCTTTCCAGCCGAGATATGGTGTAAGAAAGAGCGAAAGATGGTTCTGTTCGATCAGTGGAGTGGTATCCCAGGGTCGAGCTGGAGCATTCAGTGGAAATGCCGGAAGGAAAAAGTATAATTTCGTTAACGAGAAAGGGGACGAGCTCTCTGGGCGGTGTGTCCCATCTTCGATGGGCTTCCGAGCTTGTGCGCCCCATTTAAAACATGTATGGGAAATGTTCTACGATATCCGTGCCGTCCAGTGGCTTCCAGGGAAACAATTTACCGTCCATAAGTATGGTCGGCAGATGGTCGATTAGTAAGCGATGCCCCTGTTCTTGGCAGTTTGCCATATTGCATGTTATACCCGCCAGCGGTATTAACGTGGAGGAGGTTATTTAGAGATGAAATTTATTAAAGATGTTGTAATGAAAATGTGTTGCACTTGGCTTGTTTTATTAGTAACTGGAAAAGTAATTTAATATAGCTCCAATTTTCAAAAACAAAACCACACCATAAGGCTCCTTGCTGTGTTTACCTTTCTGTACGAGGTGAGCTAGCTTATGGGACCAAACAAATGAGCTACCGTTTGATGTTCAGATCACTTTGGATGTTGTTGTTGGCGTTTGATGTTGCGACAAGCTGCAGCTGAGTAGAAAATGTGATTCTTCACTTTCCCGGAAGCTGTTACTTGTTTTTGAAGGTGTGCGTTACGCTGGCAACGAATCTACACAGTCATAACCTTTACGATGTTTACGGGAAAGGAATCATCCCGAAGACTTCAGGAGTGTGCATTGGATTAAAGCTTTGGGCAAAGCGCAATGAGTATGTTTTTCGCGATAGCTCTATGGAAGAAACAAGTGGAAAAATGTAGTAGAATTGAATTTATTTATCATTGAAGAAAAATATATTTCGATACACTAAACACACCGCCTAAAGTTATGCAAACCGCTAAACAAAATCTTTGTTTTATGGCATTTTTTGTTTAATTATTTTCAACCGTTTGGTATAGCTGAAAAATCAATGAAGCAACAATAAGATAATCAATCCCCTGATCAGTTGCATTCATTTGTTCACTGTCATCTAGTCGAACCAAAATGTCAGCGTAAAAATAACTGCTATCGATCAATAATGGTCATAATTGTAATGATCTGGATGAAAAATGTCTATTGTTATTTAACGGCATCAAATTTACGACCTATACTTTACGAGCCGGGAGTACAGAGAGAGGTAAAAAAAAGTCAGAGCAAAAGGCAGATGAACGTTAACTTTATTTCTTCCTTTTTTTCTTAACCAGAAAAACCAATTTATCACTTATCTGTATTTTTGGGAAGCTAAGGGTGCATTCGTACAAAGAGAAAGAGAAACCGCACGAAACTTGCTAATAAATTGAGAATGATGAATTATCTTCTTCGATACTACATTTTGTTCAAAATTGTTCTAACTAAGAAAACAAATCAGTAGAGTTGAAATACTTCTTGGAATGGAGAGCGTCAGCCCCAAAAGCTTCAAAAGCTGTCACCGGTGCAAATATGCTTTTGACTCGTCCTTACAAAACCGAACCCCGTGTGCTAATGAGCAGCAGCTCACCAACCAACCACCACGTTACCACAAGGTCTAAGCAGGGCCCGGGTCCATTAACGCTCACATTTGCGGGCCACCTTCATCCATTAGTTCCGCTTATCACGAACCTTTCACCGAATCGAACCAAAGGAAGAAAAAAAACGAACCTTTTCCACCGTTGACTGAATAATCGATAATTTGTTGCATTCGGCGTAATGATGAAGCTCCATGGAGCCATGGCCGGAGACAGCGCGGTCAAGGTCCTCGTTCCACGTTCGTCCTTTCGGCATCGGTTTGATTGACAGATTGGTAGCATTGCTTCTGGCCGGGTTTTGTCAGTTGCGGTGTACGATCCTTGTAGCGGGAAAACCCCGTTGCCGTGTTCGGGCGAAGGATCGAGCAAACTCGACCCTGAAACCGAAACATAATATTTATCAACCGGCGTTGACGTGGTCTCGTGGAAGGTTTTGCTACTCGCTATCGCTCTCGCTCTTTGTTGCCTCCCCCTGCTACTCGGAAGGTAGTTGAGATTCAAAGAAAAGGGTTTTGCCATAATGGATAGTTAGGTAGTAACAATGCGTTTTGCTACTCCACTCAATGCCTCGATGAACGTTAAGAAGATTTGCATAGAATAATGATAGACAAGACAAAAAACACACACCTCCGGTGACAGTCATTTGAAATGAATACGTTTATCGTTTACGCCGCAAAGTATGCTATGCGCATTACAAAACGCCACTAAACAAAACGAAACCCGAAATGATAAAAAGCGCTCCTTTCAACACAATTAATTTTCTCCTCCGCCCTCTCTGCTCGTTTGAAACGAGCAACAACAAACTGTTTCCGATGGGCCCAGTACGTTTACATAAAAATCACTCGACTTAACTACTTCCGATAAAGTGCGCACATAACAAATGCTACCCACGGCTTGAAGCCAATGTCTGGCGGCAACATAAAAGCAGTACGTTTACAATCTTCCTTTCAACAGAGACAGTTACTACCTCCGTTTACTTGACACAAACACACACACACACGGTGGGAAATGGGCAATTTTCCGCACGGTTCGCATCAAAAGCATAATCATCATTTTGATCCTCTTGCTGCTGGTGCTTCCGTCCCTTGCGGCCACCTTCCGTCCAAACCCGTTCGATGATATTATTCTCAATCATGGTGATCACCTTCAACGATGATCCCAGAATCTGAGTGAGATCTTTCCCTCCTGTTTCGCTTCTTCTCGGGTTGCGTAGCGACCCTCTTTATTGAAGCTGTTCGGAGGGAAGGCTTCGATAGCATAACAATTTTTCCGGCCTTTCCTTCAAGTGAGTTTTCCGCAAAGCGAAGCTTTCAAGTTGCGCTATAGTGGGGTGGCGTAGTGGGTGTGTCGATGCTTGAAAGTGAAATGAAGCATTGATTGCATCGAGAAAACGGTACGAGCTTTACGGGAAATTGGAAGCACTCTGTGCTGAGGGGAGAGAGAGTAAAAAAGGGGAAGGATCATCATTTCTTATGGTCGCCAATAATTTCCAATGCGCTCACAATAATCCACCTGAAACAACCGTTCCCTGCGCCCTTGTAATAACCAGGCCGTGTAACTCTTTCCCCATTCCACCTCGGAATGCTTTCCCAATCCCAATTCCAGCTGTGGGTTTGCCACGAGAGGGTGAAAAATCTATTTCTTATGTACAGGGTTGCGATGGGAGGGTTGGGAAACTTTTCCCAACATTCCGGACCGTTGTTTCGGTGTTTTATCACTGCCGGGGTACGCAACACTTGACACAGCAGCAGGTCGGCCAGCAGCGGTGTTGCCAACCGGCTGGTGGAAAATTGAGATTTATTGTTATGTTTTCCCCACCCAGCACGAACTGCTGGGTGTCATTTTTTTCTTTGCAGGAGAAAAAAAACCTACAACCGTTACAAGTTGCTAGTCCTTTCGTGGAGTGGCCGGGGTGAGCTGGCCCGGGAAGAAACATTACAATTTACCCACCGTTTCCGGCGTGAGTCAGCGGAATGTGAGGATTTGGGACTATGATTTCCGCATGGGTACGCGTTCGCCTGGGGGAGACCAGATGGCGTGCACAGGAAATTGTCCGCTTAGCAGTTTTCGTATTCCATAGAAACATACGCATACAAACACACATGGGTGTGTGTGTGTAATAATTCAGCTCTCCTAACCTATCCTAATGCGCCGAAACGCGATGGTCAAGGTGCCAACGCGTTGGCAAGCCTTGTTTGGTAGCTGAATTTCACTTTCACCGTTGACCGGGAAGTTATCTGAAAGTAATTGACAATTTAGCACATAATTGTGATTTGTTTTCGGGGGTAATATTTCCGCCGTTGCAAATGTGGCTGGACAGTGTTGGGAAGTGGTTTGTTTTACTATTGAAGTCCGAAGGATTAATGGAAAAGAGCTGTAAAAAGACGCTCCTCGATCACTAGGATATTTTTACTTTTCCAATAGTAATGTAGTTGCAACGATGAGTGTGATGAAATTGTAGAAACCTAAGAAGATAGATGTTATAACATTAAGTTCATTAGCAAAACCGTTGACAGCTTATTTCGCTAAACGGTTTGCATGCATTTGGGAGGTTTGTCATGTGTGTCGTGCTAGCGAAATCGCCAACAAGTATGCAACCTGCATGACAAATTGCCATAAGTCATGTAAATAGCATAAAATAAATAGCTTTATAAGCCTTAGCTAATGCCGTTCCAGAAATTATTTCAGGACTCACGGTTGTAGATACTTTATCAATGTGGCGATGTTATTTACTTTTATTATCACTGTCCAAATTTAAGGACATTATCAGTTACCGCGAAAAAAGGATTATAACAAACGGGAACATTTCCCCTTGTAGTAGGCGCGTATCACGAATCAAACCGTGGGCGTGGGCAGCTTTCCCCAGACAATTGGTCAAACTTCTCGCTGAAAGTAAAGACACGATTGTTTGCGTAAATTGGCTCCTATTTTTAGAGCAACATTCGCCGGTCACTGCTGACAGCGTAAAGCCAGTCTAGTGAGCCCTTGAACACGGGACACGGTTTTGGAGGAGACAGAAAAAAGATACTATATATATCCTAAAATAAATACCAGCAGCAGGCGGAAAGACTTTCGGACGCAGGAACGAAATCTCGGACCGCATGTTACCATGCCCGGTGCCAACTGGTTGAAGCAACTGAAATTGTTCCGGGACGGCACCCGTTACTAGGGGCTTAGGGAATGAGTTTTCGTTTTCAGCAACGAAGAGGCTTATGTCGTTGTTTTTTTTTTCGTTTATGGATTACAAGATCGTTATGGACTTCGTTTTTGGGGGATTCTTCGAGAGAATCAAAATGACAATAAAGTATTGTTTCTAAATTTGTCCCAAAAAAGGTTAGTTTCGGTAAAAATATCATCGAACAGGCTTTAGCGTTTACATAGAAACGCCCAAATTGCTGCAATCCGCACTGCATTTACAGTACACGAAATAGCGTGTGAATTATAACAACAGCCTGGTGAAGCAACATGTACTGTGTATGATTTAAAACATTGTTTTTGACGACTCACATGAATTTCCGCCTTTCATGGTACGATAAAAAAGAAGGAAAGAAAAGGGAAATACTATCTCATCCAAACTCCACCCTGCCTGTCAATTGCTTGACACAAAATGAAGTTTATTAGATTACGTTCGCATGTGCTGCTTTTAGCTGTGTGGCCTTCAAGAGTCCTCTGCTTCCTCTGGGTGCGGGAATGCGAGAATCTGTGTGGGAAAACAAAATTCGGTTTCCTGTATGCGAGGAACTACTGCTGCTGCTGCCTCTGCCGATGTTGTTGCTTGCTGTACGTGGATCGATCGAGTGAAATGTGTTAGTTCAACCGACCGAAAAGTGATTATCCTTTCACATGATTGCCCCACTCGGTGTGTGAGCATCGGGCGTCTTTCAGCGGTGGCAGATTTTGAGTGGCACGAGTGTGGCACGTTTGAGCAAGAGATTCCTTCGCTAGGCTTATGTCGTTGATACTTTTTCTTCCTTTTTTTTTGGGCACGATAAACTCTACAGAGACGACACATAGCTCATACGCCCAAACGGTGTGCCGCTGGTTGCGCAAATGATTGTGTTTCGCTTTCGAACATTCTTAGAATGATTGTTTGGAATTCCGAGCTCATTCTGTTCATTGAAGAGCCGAGAGTTGCGTTTCGTGAAAAAAAATGGTACGAGCCTCAAAGAAAGATTCTATTTCAAAGCAGACACAATAAACGAAATTGGCTCTCTGGCGGAAATTAATTCAATAAACATACCATCAAAAAGCTTCGCCGCTAGAGCTGGGAGCTTATTTTAACGACAAAAACATTGACAACGTGCCTTGGAAAGTAGAGCGATAGAACAAAATTTAAACCAGCTTCGTAGCGGCGGTGAGAGCGTTGTTTGATGGAGATGCGCTTCCTTTTCCAAGCATTCATTATAGAGGAGATACTTTGCTGAGCAAAAAAAAAAAAAACGAAAGCTTTCTTGGCTAAGTCAAACCCACATCTGGGCATGTTTTAGGTGAGCAATAAAAGAAGGAAATGAAAACGCTCACATCGCTCGTATTCTTTGCTTTATGTGTAGGTTGGCTTTGTGCCACGGGGTTGATAAAAGATGTTTAGCTTAGGGAAGTTTTCCTCTACAAAACCTGGAATGCATTGTCATGTCAATTTCAAGAAACGAATGAGCACTTTTTGTTTTCATTTGAAATGTCTTTTTGAAATGACTGTGTGTACCACGAAACTGTCAGCTTTTTGAGAGTTATTTTGAACCTCAATATCTCATTGTTTTTAACGCCTGAATGTATGCTTTCCACGATACGTATGCTGCTTAATATAATAGAAAGTATCAAGATTTTATGATTTCCAAAGTTTAAACTTGATAGACGCTTCTAAAGAATCTTGTCTTCTTGGGCATCTTAATGTAATTAAAAATATAAATACCAATAAATTCACTTCCCGTTAAATTACACGTTCAATATTTTATGACATTATTTTTCAATATGATACTCTCCTGAACTTTGAACTTTCTCTCAACCATCTTTCATCCACCATGCCATCACTTGCTTTTAACCGCATGTAGCTGCAGACCGATTAAGAATTTAATAATGTGGTTAAACTCATAAAAAAGCCATCGACTTCATCAGTTAAGCTGATCAAACAGTCCATCAACAGCACCATCGCATCAAGCCCAAGCATCAAACAGTGTTCCGTTTTTTTTTGCTTTTCATTTTTGCCCCGCAATTTTCACTGATTTAGCCTGGCACGAAGCAAGACAGGGAAGCAATTTACCGCATTTCGCAAATGCGGCACAGGCACGCTTTACTTGAAGGCCGTTTGGGCCGTTCGGGGCCGTGTGGTAGCGTGTGAGTGGTTTTTCCGGCGGTCGTTTTAGGATAGTCAAACCATGCCACACGGCTCGTGTACCGCACCGCAACGGCCTATGATGGTGTGCTGGTGTGAATGGACGTCATTAAAAATGGTGTGCTGTATGAGTGACAAAATTTTACGACTTTTTGAGTGTGCCAACATTACCGGGGCACAGCTGTTCGGTAGTTTGACACGACCATTTTCCATACCTTTTTAGGGAGGGCATTATAAATTGGTTGCTTTACGAGGTGCTGGGCGTGTAGTCGGGCGATGTAGATTTGAAGTTAATCGCATTTACTCTTTACTCTCAATTCAATGCACGTGCCGTGCGTGTCAATTGAGCTTGACTGTTGTTTGTGATTTCAAAATTTAATTACCATGTCGTATTAAATCAATAAATTTGTCAAACACAATTCTCCAGCTTCGCGTGAAAACCATCGCATAAAACACAATTAAGAATCTCAGCTGCTCTGCTGCCATGCAGAGATTGAAAACGGATCCTCCAAAAAGAAAAGCGTAAAAATAAATCCCTTCGCTATTCCGTAGCTTCAACTGGTGGTTTGTGTTCCCATTTTTTGTACTCTCAATATGAACTGCTTCCCTGCTCTATCTGTGTACGATCTGCATGCTATCGTCGACGGAGTCTCATCGTGTGCATTGCATTCATTTCCGCTTCCAGTTTGGCGTATAAAAATATCCTGAATAGATTTCCTAGACCCGCTGGTTGCTGCTTGCGAGCTTTTTATGCGGAAAGTAGGAAGTTTTTCGTCGGCTTCCGGCTTTCGGTCGTTGCATGGCGATGGCCGCGTTGGCCTCGATAGTGGATTTTCGCTACCCACTATATCAGTGCAGAGTCCGGGGTTTTTGTGGGCTCTGCATCGTTGTGCATCCTTTTTTGCAGTGCCGGGGCTCAGGTCAAGCATAATTTTTATTCTTTCACCTCATCGCTGCCGGCACCGGCATCACACGCCCGAGCTCTATTTCCAGGCGTGAGGGAAAGAAAAGCGTCATAAGTTGCTGTGAAATTGAAATAATGCTCATAATGGTGTCGGACAATAGGGAGAAGCTTTTTCTTATTTAAATGGTATAGAAATGCGCTCGGAGCCTCCGGGCATTGTTTGCTGTGAATGGGGAGTGGATTTTTTCTGTCTGCCAGTTTCTATGGAGCGTGCTAATGGACTATTGATGTTAATACGTTTATTTGATTATTGTTATTTCTCTTTAACCATTAGTACTTTAAACTAGCCAAAGGATTATTACCAGCAAATAAAGTTGCTTACATAATAAACAATGTTTTAATATGTTCATATCATATTGGATAATATTGGTATGTTTATTGCACAAAATTGAACATAAAATAAGAAATAATGCGCCTATAAGTATGCTACTTCCCTTGAACAAGCCTTTGTTTTCAAGTTGCATAAATTTAGGCGCCTTTTATGAAAACCATATGGCTCATTCAAAAACAGCTTTACAAAACGATACTAACCAGCTGTGAGCTGCTATTCCTCAAAAAGTACACTTCCATAAACTCTTTCGGCTTGTTTTTTCCAATGCCTGTAAGTAAAATTGAACACATTTCACACCATTAATCATGCACCAGCCGCTTCAAACTCTCCAAACCTCTTTCCACCGTTATCGGTAGCAAACCGATTGGCGTAAATAAAACTGATTTTTATCGTCTCACCTGTTGCCCCCGAAATTTGTCCACCATTTTTATCACCACACATTACTTACCCCGAATTTTTTTTTTGCTGTTATGCGCGCGAGGACAACCGATTCTGCTCCACTATAGCGGGAAGTAAGTGTGGGGCACTGTTCTGCGATTGATCTCGGATTGGCTGCGTGGCCCGAGATTTTGCGACAGCTTCGCGCCGTCGAAAAAGCAGCCACTGAACCGTAGCATGAAACACGCGTGCTGTGAAATATTCATTTATGATAATGCGAGGATACATTTCTTCCATAAAATCCGACCCGCCCGTTGCCCGCTGCCTTCCCTCACCGTTCGCGGTGATACACGCACCGCCGCGCCCGCCGTTGTATCAAGAGTGGATTTGGGCTTTGAAAGTCAACCGTAGCGAAATGGTGGTGAATTTAACGGATCAGTTATACCTCCTCGCGAACGCTTTGATGGGAAGCTTTTCTTTGTAGCGTACACACACTCGCACCCACGTAATGCGGCTTATGCTGGCGAATGGTAGAGCTTCTTTCAGCCGGTGAACGACTTCACAATCGATTAATGTGTACGATACCGCGACTGATGTGTACACATGTTCGATTAGCATACAAAATGGTCCCTACCCACTGTCTGTAAGCTGCTCGTTTCGTGAAAGCTTTTATGCATACGTGCGAGGGTATTGTGGGAGTAGTATGCCGCTGTCTGGTGGTGAGATGAATTATACGCTTTGGAAAACTTTTCAAACGTAATGGAATATTTTGACGAAATGAAATGGGGTAAGCCTCAAATTTCACAATATTGATAAATAACAAATTGGTGGGGAGTTCCTCTACAAAACGATACCTGGGGAGCCATTTCAAAGAGACAGAGAGAGAAAGGCAATTATCCTTGCCTGTGCTTAGCGCGCTCGTTACTCATGTGTGGCGGGAATGATAAATTTCCACCGATTCCGTTATCCCAGCTGGGACGTGGGGCAAACTCATATTTCAATGTTTTCCCCTGCCGATCATGTATTTATTGTTCCGATGGACGACCTGCTCCAACTCTCGGGGGAGCACTTGTTTAGTGAAAACAGAAACAAATCTCCCTATCTGCTCACCCCATCCCCTTTCCTGATCCTGTTGATGGGCGGAAAACCTCGGCAAAAGGATATGGCGTTTATAATCGTGACAGGGAATCGTGGGCTTGGGAAATTTATGTTATGCTTCCTATTCCGCGTTTTCTGCCCCGGCGATGGCGATTGATTGATTTCACGTGCTACCGAAAGCGCTGGTGTAGTATGGTGGCTAGCGAGCGAAATAAGGAAGAAATATCGGCTGGCTGATTGGGGTATCGGGTGATGGTAACGGACCACGCAAAGCAGGCAGGCCACCCGGAACATGTGTGAAAGAGTAAATCTGAATTATGAGTTTCATAAATCATCGATGATCAGCGATACACTGGCAGGGGTGGAGGGGAGAGAGAGTGCGAAAATATTGAAATTGAAAAATAAGCTTCTAACACTATAAAACATTCTGAAGTGATGCAATCTGCAGCTCAAAGCGCCCGAAGTCATGCAATCCGCATATTAAAGCCATCCTTTCAAACCCCTTGTCTCTAGGGGAAACCGCGTCTGGGTAGATTGATACACCCAGCACAGTGGACAGCTTTAAATTTAATTTTAATATCATCCCCAATGTCATTCTGGTAGACGCCCTTTTCCACACAACCAATCCACCATCTCACTCACACAATCACACATCAGCGGTAAGCTAGCTCAACCATAATTTCATCCGTCTCGGTCTCGGGTGCTCGGTTGAGCTCGTAAAAATAAATCCCCCCCAAAAGGTTGGCGGTGCCGTGTTCTAAGAACTTGCAACGTGCAAAACATCAACACACAGACGCCTTCGTCCCGAAGCTCGAAGCTCACGTTACTCCTCCACGGCAAAAGAGCAATACATCACATGGAGGATGCTGCCTGTTGACTTCAGCGACTGTCAAGCGTTATCCTTTGCCTGAGCCAGGGGAACGTTTCTCCCTCGCTCATGTCGCTCTGAAGGAGGGGTTTAGAGTTTGGAGCTTTTGCTGTGTTTTTTGGTTTGATTTTTGGAGAACACTTTACTGCGCTGGGAGCATCGAAATGAGCATATAAGAGTCTTTTTTAAGTCTTATTTTTTAATAATGTGATACGGGGCACTGCTGTCGAGTGCTGGTACTTGTCGAGCTTGTCTGTGAGAAGCTGTTACTTGTCCTGGGTCGTATGAAGTTCGAAAGAAAACAGATTTTATTTTGGGACTGAGTAAAGTTAGTTGTTATTGGTAAAAAGAACCGATTTGGGATTCAGCTCTGAAGCAAAATGGGCAAAAAAGTACAATTTGTAATGCGAGTTGCATAACTTTTGGCGTTAAAATATCAATACCACATCCTTGTTAAACTTCATACACAGCTAATGTTGAATTCATTCCTTCATTCTTACAGGCCTTGTGACCGGAATCTGCGCGACTGTGAGCTAATATCATGCCGTTTGCGACGAGTCGAACCGCTGTGCCGACTGCCCGGCTCGGCGCTGCAGCAGTTGGCAATGTGCGGCTTCTACGAGGATCTGGAAAAGGGAGTCACGCGTAAGTTTCATTCTGCAGCATGCCTCTGCCGTATATGTTGAAATGTACAATGAGCTACGTTTTACTGTTGTTTCAGTATTCCGCGCCGGTGAGCAGGGACGCTACTGGTATGCAGTGCTCGGTGGCCAGCTCGAGGTCCGATACCACGCGGCTGACACAAAAGATGGAAAGGTAGGTGGATCGTCACGTGGGAAAATGTGATTATTTTTCAATAATATATCAAATAGGACAACCTTATGAAGTATGAAGGTTTATAGGCAAAAACGGACATTGACCTTCTGCACGATTAAAGCCCTCTCATCAAAATATTTGGATTATCGGCATGATGCGTCAGTTTACATTTCCATTGTGAGGATGAAAGAATTGCAAACGCCCACGGGAGATTATGATCGAAACATCCCGCAACACACAAAAGTCTGATAGGATTAACGGGAGGACTAACGATATATTTCCTTTATCCCCGGAACGGAACGGGCCTACTTGCGACCTGATTTGAAATTCATGAGCTCATCCAGATTGCTTCCGGAGAGCATAGGTAATCTGAGCGATTTTTCTGCTTTGCAGCTTAAGTATTATGGACGTGGGGTGCTACTTTTGTATCCTTTCCAGAGCTGGAAAAAATCTTTGTCCCGGCTGAAATTGAGGGACAACAAAAACGCAGTAGCAGCTATCGCAACAATTCATTGCTGTTTGATGGCTCTATTTAGCCCCCAAACCCAGCTACTACTTGTACGATGTCACTTGATGTCAAAGCATTATAGTTACCGAATGGCTGTATTTATTTCACTTGCGTTTCAATTTCAGCCTTTCACACATAATACACAAGCGCACGTTCGGGCCGCCGTCAATCAATACGGCTTGTTTGTTTATGCTGAACCAGAGCGCAAGCATGAAACGAGCTGATTGTGGTTGTTGCTGCTCCCGTCGTCCCGTCTTCGGGTTGATGTAAAACAAACGACATCACAACAAAGGTATCGTCTTACAGTGTGCTGGATGTGGAAGGACCAACACGTACACGACTCCATACGGCGTAGTGACATATGTTTGTGTGTGTATAGCTGGTGCTGGAGCTGGTAAAGTGGTTACTTCGCCGGAGGATCCAATTTCACTTCACCGATACTGCCCATGATGTCATACGCTCGATGACGATGACACAATAAAATTGGTCGTGCTCGAAGAAGAGAGAGAGAGAAAGAGAAAGAAGAGAGGCGGCTGGTGGTTGTGGTCCGCTTTGTCGAGCAGGATGCCCCTCGAGAAGGCTCACAATTAATTAAGGTCTTAAAAACTCTTAAGCGAGAAGTGCCATTACATTCCATCGAAATACCACAACGAATGCCAAACGCTCTCCATGTTTTGGATTCGATTGAAGTTTATTACCGTGCTTGGGTCACGCGTTCCAATTACATAGCCTGGGGTCAACCAGTGTGGTGTCTGGGTGGTTGAATTGAAATGGTTAAGATACGGCGCAAAAATCCCTCCCAAGAAATGCACGCTAATCAAGCTCAATCAATAAACCCGCCGCACACATGGTTCAGTGGGTCCGGCCACTTTAGTGAATGGGTCGATTGGAACACTCCATTCTGTTTGGAGCTAGGAGACTAATTGCTGACGGAATCTGTCTGGGGAATCTTCATCCGTAAGGCCTCCGTTTTTGGGGGACGCATCTTTCGGTCGCCGGAAGAAATGAAACAAATGCGCACAAACTTTCCTTTTGGCCAGCAGGTGGATTGTTCGTTTAGGAGAGCGCGTCTTCATAATACGCCATCAGCTCCGGTAACACAACCGGAAAAAGAGATTACATACGGCCGGACGTGACCTCACGTAACCGAAGCACTTCCGATGGGCGGCGCAGAGTTAGTCTCCTGCTGCGTGCTGCATTTGTCTGCGCTGGTGAAAGAGAATGGCACGTGCCTGGATGAAGATGCGTGAAAGTGTTTGAAAGGGCGCCGCCTCGTGTCTTTGATGTATGGATACTCGGTCCAGTTTTTTGGAGTGTGTTTTGATTGGCTTTCTTTGATTGAAATAAAACATTGCAAAGGGTGCTGGTGATCTTCACTAATTTTCTGGGTGTTCTCTAATCTCTAATCTCTAATAAAAGAAGTGATTGTTAAATTGTTTGGTCTCTGTTTGTTTAAAGTAGAACAAAAACTTTGCCTTCTAGGACTGTATCTGTTCTATTTGTCAACTTTTTCAGTTGAATTTATAGAAAACGTTTTCAAATGAACGAAAAGAGAGAAACAAAACGCCTAAATGTATGCAAATATCACAACAAAACTTAATTTTTTAGCTAATTTTGATGTATTTCTTCATTGTCGCCAGTTTTAATTGAAATTTTGATTACAGTTGAACAGAGAGCAAACCGTTTTTTCATATTTGCATCATTTCGCATCAACCTTCCATGATCTTCACACAACAATCATACTACCCATTGCCCGAAACGTGTTAAAACACTGCATCAGCAACATTGTTTACACCACAAGAGGACAGAACAAAAACATCGCTCCCAGTGAACTGACGAACTGGTTGACTTCTTGCTATTCCCCAAAAAAACCCCAAACCCAAAGGCCACCATCCCGCACTGCCGACGGTTTCGGTTATTACTGGCTTTGTTTATTTATTTGTCAAACAACATTCTTCTCCACGTTGGGCAGTGCACGTTCGCCCATGCTGCCGCGCTGCACACACTGTTTCACGAGGTGTAATTTCCTTTTTCACTTCCGTAATTTCCTTCTCGTTCGGGCACTGTTCCTCCAGTGCCCCAGCGGAAGCAGACGTTGGTGTTTAGGTTGGAGGATGTGCGTCTTTTTTTCGTTGCTGTTGTTTCTGTTCTCTGTTCCTACCGTTTGGACGGAAAATTTTGGTCCTCGCTTGCAAATCCCGAACGGTGCGCATCGTCACTGGAATGGGGGGGGGGGGAAATCCCCCTGAGGAAGGTTCAAGATTTGAGCGTTTAATATTTTGTTGTTTACGCAAATGTATCACTTTACCGACCGTGGCCCGTCGTCAGCCGCTGTCGTCGCGGTTGTCGTTACGACTTGGTAGTGTTTATATTGTGTGTACACGCTGGCAGAAGGAGACTGTGTTGCCTTCGCGTGGTGAGTGGTGACAGGGCAACAGGGGCGTGCTTTTAAAAATGTATTTGCCTCCGTCTGGCTCGTGGGCTTCTGGCAACTGATTGAGTCATCCAGAAAGGCAAAGGACATTTTTAAGCGAGAAAAATAACCGTCATATTTTAAAGTCTATCCACAACTCGCCAAATGATCCAAAATGGGTGGGAAAAAGTGGGCAATAATTTCTGTTTCAAAATGGAACATAACTTTTCTATCCAAACGGAGTGAAATGTGTTTGCCTTTTCTAAACAAACTATTGCCTAGTTTTCGAAAGCATGATTTATTTTACGTTCTTTTCTCCGAAGCGAGCATAGCTTCTCTGTCTGGTATGATGAATTTTATGTGCAATGAAGCAAAGGAATTCCCTATCGAACTATGGTGCACCTAGTTCTGGAGAATCGGTATGTTTTTTTTATATTACACACACACTGCCGACCATTACCGTACGCCAATGTTTGCACAACTCGCAGCGTGTAAATCTAGGAGCACACACACACGCGGAAGGGAGGAGAATAAACGGGTTGAAATTTAATGTAAACTTTGCAACTGCACCGCACACAAAGGAATCCGTTCGCGGTGGAACCTACGCAACGGTTTGTCTGTGTGTGTGTGTATCGAGTGTTTGAAATTGGATGCTCTCGGGTTAGTAAATTTCAATTTCAACCATCTCTCCGGAGATCTCTTCTGGCCCGGGTGCTGCAACAGAACATTTCCCATTTCCTTTACACCGAGTGTGTAAAATGTGTAAAATGTTGCACAAATCCATGGCTGAGCTCTCCAGAGACACACTACCACCACCGTTCTATTTTCACGCCATTGATGGTTCTGTTGGTTAGCATCGATTGTAGCTTGTTCGGGCAATGTTGTGGCATTCCGGTTTTCCAAACACCTTAACCACTGCTGGGTTGTGGGACTGAACCGGTAGGAGGGAAGGATTGTACGCCCGACGCCTTTTGTATTGTCGAAGTATTGTACAATTTCTTCCACTACGGTGAGTCGAGCCAATAATCGACATGATGAAAGTGGTAGCGACCATCCTTCCGTGTTCAGTACAGGTCTTCGTTGTACGGTTGATCATTACACCGCACACACACCTTGCCCTGGTAGTTCTATCAACAAGTTGCAAAACAGCTGATATGGTGTGCTTGCTGGGCAGGTTGATTTTAGCAGCGCCCGAATGTAGGCTACGCTTTCTCCATTATCACTCGTTTGCTCCGAGCCAGAAATGCTCCCGGTGTGAACGGCGGTGTTGTTTGTGCTGATATAAATTCAATTATGAAATTAATTCGTTCCTATTAAGTAATCAACAGTACATTATTTTCCTTTCGCCCTCGCAATTTCCTCGATGAGTTTGTGTGGATGGGCGGTGGTTGCTGATGTGCGGTTTGTTGTACGGTCGATGCACACAGGCATGAGGCCCCAGAAGCTCGTGCTGTGTCGTAGCATCGGTCCGGCACAATTGTCTCTGAATTATGCTGATTTGATTCAGTCTCCTTGTTTCGGGCCGTTTTGCGCACTGGTTTTGCGCCGGACGTTCGGTTGTTTTGTCAACGAGTTTGTTACGAGCTTTTGCACACCACAGCTCCCTAAATGGACCGACAATCTGCAGCATGAATAATGGAAAATTGCTACCCATGTTTTTGGTGGTTTTGCGTGCAATTTTCCCCGGCACTCCGCCCCATATGAAGCCACGTGTAACATTAGCTAACTATCGCAAGACCCCAGCATACGGCTGCCTGTTCGGATGTCTTTTATGTTTTGAAGCGAAAGCATATCTAATGCCATTTATGATGCGGTTGCTTTTCGATGCTAGCGACGATAATGATGATGATTATGATGATGCTCATGATGGTGGTGATGGTGGTGATGGTGGTAATGGTGTTGACTTTAGGCAGCCAAAGGTTTGAGATAATTTATTCCATTAAACATACTAAAAGCTGCGAGGGGAGTCGCGAAACGGTTAAAGTGATGTACGAAGGTGGTTGCGGATTTCAATGGATCACATGTCGAAATGCTAATGTGTGGTATGCATGTGTGTGTGTGAGTGTGAATATTGAACAGCGTGTCTACGTCTCGATCGAAAGGTGTGTGCTTCATGGTGAAGGATAATCTTGCGTCGATGTGAAAAATCAACCACAAATAATTAGAAATCATTTGCGTTTGATCTTGTGGGCTAAATGCCACATGAATGGTGCACTTGGGAGTGTTATGACAGCATTGGAATGTATTTAATTGATTAAATGATCCGCAATCGAAAGGTGTGCTCACGAATAAAATGCTTATTATGACAGATTTGCATCGCAAATTGCATGACTTTAGGCGTTCCATTAAACGTCTCTTTGTCATTTACCCATCGAACACATCTGTGCTTTATGGAATTGGGTGCTTTTCATTAATTAGTGTAAATTAACCATCAAAGCACGAACATAAATCATTAATCAATAACACATCGCCACGTTAGATAACGCTTACACTAGAAACGATCGCAGAAATGAAAGGAATAAATACCAACCTGTTGTTACCTCCACACGTTCGTCGTCGTCGTCGTCGTGCCTTACATCACACAACTGCAGGAACTGCAATGGTGCTGGACTTGCTGCCGTTCGCCAAAAACCGCATGTTGGTCTGTCAATTTATGCAACCATTTCCTCTCGAAACCGTTCCAAAACGGTTCGGCCATGTGCGGCTCCCCCCCGTGTATCGATACGATGTGCGTGTGTGCAAGATAAATCCCACCCAAAAGAGGTAGGCTTTCAGTGGAATGTGCACACACACAGAGGGCAGCATGTGAAAACAGCAGCAGCAGCAGCAGCAACTTGCGAACGGCACCGGCTCAACGTCGCCTTCGTCACAGAGACACCCAGCGGAGGGCATCCAGGGGGAGCTGCTGTTTCGGTTGCGTTGACACATTGGTTTGTTTGCCTGATGTGTTTGCCTGACGCGGTGGGTTGGTTTGGGGGTTGTTGTGTTGTGGTCGTTTGCACTAAAGCACCAAGCGCGACGATCGACACAACGGACAGCAACGTTACGCTCTTCAGAGAGGAATTCTCTATTACCTTCCCGAACGAACATTTTAGATAGTTTTACTTTACTTCTCTTTTTCTAATGTGTTAGTTTCAACTCTCAATCCAATTATTACTTTTGAAATTGTTAGCACAAAATTGGTGTAATCCCCTATCATTATAAAAGCTGTGTCGCGCAACTGCGACTTTCCACATTCCAACCTCGACGCGCTGCATCCGCACCACGCAACGGGGTGGTGCTTTCCTCTAATTACCCTATTTAGCTCACCAGCGCCGCCACTGTCGTCTCGAGTGCCCTGCGGACAAATGTTGTCCTCTTCTCTTCTGCTTCTTTCTGGTCCAAACAGCGCTCCAGCGGCAGTTTGTTTGCTTTGCGTATCTTTGTGTGTCTTTCCGCGTGTCTCTAACACTGTGGCGCGCGTGGTGCACGGCCGCCTTTCAACACATTCCAGCGATCGTCAGTGTTTCGTTCCGAGTCGCACGTAGGAGTGCTGTTCGTCGATGATCGTTCTACCACAGCCACCGTTGTCTTAGGTCATCTTGGCCGGCCTGGGGGGAAAGGGATTCCAGTGCGGCAAGGGAAAAAGCCAAAACAAAAGATTTCACCAATGAAGATGTGTTTTCTGTAGGGATAGCTCTTTGTGTTACTGGTTAATGCATGTTTGTAAATAACTTGAGTAAATTTCCTAGTCTTGTTCGCAGTGAAAAGACAGATGAAAAAAGTGTCTTAAAGTACCTAGCTATATTCAAAATGAACCTGCTCATATAAGTCAACGCTTATCGAAGGCATTAAATAATAAAAAATAATTATGGCTGTCATCAGAAATAGCTCCCCAACCGTATAAGCCAAAGCTAATTCCCGTTCCAAACGCATTAAAAGCCATTCCAAAGCCCAGCTGGTCGTGATTTCCTACTGTTTGTTTTCGGTGGCTCCAACTGTTACGGTCAGCGTTCCACTTGCACTAATTTCATCGTGATAGGCCTTCTGTAATCGATTACGGTCAGCTAAAGCGTGTTCGGGGGAGCGCGGTTTCCTTCGCGCTCATTTATTTCATCTTTGCCGCGTGCTGTCTCCATTTTAACGCTCTCCCCCGTCCGTCAATGATCGTTGCTGTCTTTGGAAAGAGAGCGAGGGAATGAGAGACAGAAAGAGAGAGCAAGAGCAAAGGGCCGGCGATCGCAAACTGCGCGCTTTCCGAGAAGATCGCCAGGCAAAAGGGAACGTGTCTCGCTCATGTAAATGCATCTCGTCGGCATGGCTCAACACAGAGAGAGAGAGAGAGAGAGTCAGCATCTCTACTCACGCTCGCCGTATTAATAACGCGTTTATCTTGCTCACTCTCTCCGCTGTCTCTCTATCGCCGTTTCTTTCTTGCCTTTGGCTGCGTAGAAGGCTGTGCTTTTTTTTCGGGGGGACCAACCATGCGCGATGAAGGTTGTACACACGGCGCTAGCGCCGTCAGTTCAACCGTGGATGCCGTGTTGACAGTGTGTGCGAGCGCGCCCGTTGCCCTTTTTTTTGCCTTTGCAGCACAATCGAAAACGCGTACCGGTGTGTTTATTTTCTGTTCCGTCACAAGCGTCCACGCACACGTGCGTTGTTTGTGTTGCGTATCTATTATTGCGCGAATGCATTTCGGTGTGTTTGCATGATCGATTTGTGTCCACCGGCACGAGTGAGTGTGCTTCTACCGTTTATTGTGACCTCTGTGGTTTGGTTTTCTGGTACAAAAACCCCCTTTTACCGTATGGTAATAAAGCGTTGGTGGCGAAAAGAAAAAAGATCCAGTGCAATCGATATCAGCTGCCGTTTGGCGTTTCCTCTTGCGTGTAATTTCCGCGTGTGCAATTTTCTGACGCGCGGACTCGCGCCTGTGTGTGTTTGTGTCAATAGTGTTGCCGCAGGAAGCGGAAGGGCTTTCGGGAGGGGTAAATAGTGTTTGCATAGTCACCATCAAATCAGTTAAACAGCTGGCTCGTTGGGCGTTCAACCCACGCCCGAAAGGTGATAAGCTACGCGCTGGGGTAGGTTGTTTACATACACCGGTTGCCACTAATAAATCCGGCAGCGTGATAAGATAAGGCGTGCGCGGGAGGAGGAGCATACAACCGGTGTGCATTGTGATAAAACTATATGCTCGTTGTCCGGTTGGCGACATTTGGCCCTCCAGTGTGTGTAAGCTCGCGGTGACTTTTGGGGTGTAGTAAGTGCTGCTTGATTGGTGGAAAGAGTTGGAACTGTTGAAATATTCAGCTCAAGAGATTGGCAGAATTCCCTCAAGGATTAATTGGTGATCTTTCAACCGTGAGTATAAACTAAGAAGTAGTTGTAACGAATCATACCACCACTAAAACAAACACCAGGCACGTACTAGCTCAGCGTCAAAATCAATTTCTTGGGCAAACAATCGATCGCAATGTTTACATCTCTTCGACGGCTTTTGAGTTGGACCTTGAAGCTTGATCATTCAACCCCCCCCCCCCCCTTTCTTGCTCGAATTCGGTAGCAAACGATTTGTTTCACGATTGATCAACTTCCTCTAACCCCTCGTGCCGAATCGGAACCGATCACCATATCCATTCGAAACGGAAAGTGATCATTCGCTACCGTGAGATTGAAACCTTCGTCCAACTTGGTCGCAATGGCCGATCTCTGGTACTGGTTGCGGTGTGATTAAAATGTGCACCAGCACAACGACACTACGCAATACGGTGACGGATACGGTGAAGGTTTAGGTGGTCACTGCTGCACAATTGCTGCCAACACCCCTCCCAGTCCCATAAAGGGCAAACGTCAAGGTGTATCGATTGTTTGCGGGAAGGGGAAGGGATATTTTGAGGAAGAGACAAAGTGAATAAATTAGTGAAAATGAACGACTCCGCGCGTGTATGCGCACAAGTGAGTACGTATGTGTATGTACGCACCGCCATCAATTGTGTTGATATTGGGTTGCAATAAACAAATGTGACATTGATCGAAAAGCGGGTCAAGTTTCACAACTTTTCCCCGGGGAAGGGGGAAAAGAGGGGCGCATAGAGTGTCCTTTGTTGGCGTGGGTTGTGTCGGCAAGTGTCGTCGCAGCGTACCAATTACCGCTCGGCGGTGGCATTGCGAATTGGTGTTTCAATTGAATGTGGTCATCTCGTAGCGCGTAGACAATGCTCGTAGACAAATGATACTCTCAGTTGGGGGTAAAAATGAAGTAGAACGCAAAAACGATCACACTGCTCATCATAGTTTGTAGATTTGTTTTAGATTGCGACTCCTCCGCACATCAGACATCATCGGACCGTTTATGGTAGCACTACTAATGATTGTTAGGACTGTGGAATGAGCATTGTGATCGCACATGCCCGCTTTCAAGACGCCTACACAACCCACAGAATGTCTCCAGAGCACCAGCAGGCAATCGCAATTAGCGGCCAATGCCAATCGATTGGTTTGATTTAATGTAATTCTAATATCAGTCCTCCGATCGTAAGAAATTGGAAGCAATGATCTTCTTGTAAGCTCTCTGCCACATTCTGTACAGTTTCCAAAGAAATTTGCATTAACGATCTTATGATTTGCTACTTCGGGTGGGTGATCTAAAACCAGGACCGCTGGGACCTATTAGTGTGGGTAGTGCGGTGATCACCACCCGAAATTCATTGTTTCGTTTTTTTTTCTCCGCAAAAAAAAAACAAACAAATCCAACACCGAGTAAACCCACCCTACGCAACGCATGTGTGGCCATAAAACATGGCCAACTCGGTGGTGCCTAATTTGGCGACCAACTGCAACCCACGGTGAAATCCAGCCAACAACACCTACACACTGCTGCGCCGCCAGGTTGTGTTGGCGGCTCGCTTTTTTGGGATAATCCCCGTTTGGCTGGAACTTGGACCCCTGTGTGCGGGTTGGTGGTCAGCCTGACCCTAAGCCGCAAACAAACGGTGACATTTATCGTGCAAGTGTCGCATATCGTTTTGGGGGAGGGTAAATTGGGGGTTTGTTTTTGTTGAAAGTGAAACCATATCTTAAGCGGTTCCAACTGGACGTTTTCATACGGTGGGTAGTTGACCTTGTTTTGTTTTTGGGGGGGTTTAATGCGACAGTTTCAAGATCGAAACAGTTAATTTTTTATGCTCTCGTTTGCCTTATGCGCTATCGGCAGGAATAACTACGTCTTAGCGTCATGCGTCTCGATATCATCAACATTGGCACATCGATCGGATCGGGAGAAGGTTTCACTTTGCGAAAGCGCCGCGTCATGAAATGGTGAACAAAATCATCGAGATATTATTAGCTTCGCCATCAGCCCTTCTTGTTGCCTTCCGACGTACGCAATGATCATCGGATCCGATGGTAATGTTTACATCATTAGCGCAACGGGTCGGGCAAGTAGGTCGTTCGCGCGAGTAGTGCAGAAATGTCAATAGCTTAATTCGACGTAATTACATTACGGCGTGACTGCAGACTGCAGTGCCTGAGCTCCAATAATTTCAAGTCATGATCGATCATCCTCTCGTCCGCTGGTGGATATTGTAATAAGCGAATTCTTTACTCCTGCCTGCCGACTTGTCGGGTTGTGGGAGTTATTGAAGAATATCATGACTTGCAATGTACAAGCGATTCTTTAGAAACAGTGACCTCTACCAATAGCAGGCCCGAGACACCTTTTGAGGTTCGAAGCAATAACACTTAATTGAACCGTAATGACCTATTGTTTGATCGGTAAGGCTTTGCAAAGGGTTGATAAAAAGGCGATCAATTACATCTGTTATTATAATGAAGGGTATAATTCCTTCTGCTTTTCTTTATCGTGTCAGTAAATATGGATTCTAGCATTTTTTCTAAAAGTCTTTAAAAAAAAACAAATAAACTCTCTTCTGATGGATACTATTTAGATTACATCAGACGTAGATCATTACGTTAAAAGTTTCAATCAGACTTCGCTAGATAAAAACGCCTTCTCGCTAAAGAAGCTCACCAATCACCGTGAAACAGTCCAGTGTTTTGCTTCGTAGCATCCACACATTCCCACCGGAAGTAATGTTTACGTTCCTTTTTTTTTGCATATCTAGGCCGCATATCTTAACGAGTGCTGTCGTTGAGTGTTAAAGTCCCATCAATCAAGATACACTCTCTTTCGAAGATGGGAGCACGGTGGTGGTGGTGGTTGTGTGTGGCGTGGCACAAGTCTTTCTCCATGAACCGCTAGACAGATGAAGATGACGACGCTGTGGATGATGATGATGAGAAACGTTTAGCCGGAGCATAAGACGCATCGGTGAATGATTATGTGCTTTTTCTTATTTGTTTGGCTCTACTCGCGGGCAAGTGCGTGTACACTTCCGCAAACAGCAGCAGCTACAACAAAGCCCCATTAGAGGGAAGCTTGAACTTCCATAGGCCCTCGACTATGGAGACAAACTGTAGTTTGAGGTGGTCGCAGCAGAAGCCGGAATGTTGACGTCTATGTTATATCTAATTAATCGCGCCCACCTCTTCAACCCAACCCACAAACATCGCTACGATCTCACTCCAGCTGGCTCAGCAGCATCTGTTCCAGCTGAGCCACTTCCGCTTCGCCGACTCCGAAACAACTGCGCTGTAATATGCAAACCGATAAGTGTGTGTGTGTGGGTTCCATTCCCGGCAAGAATGTAGAAGGTGCAAAAACGTTGCCTGCCCTTTCTCAATGCCACGGTCCATGGCAGCGCTGCGATAACGACCTAAACCGGCTTCAGCAAGAAGCCTGAGCTTTGGATTCTTGAGCGCTTGTGGCACCCAGTCCTCCCCCCCCCACTCTCGCATTTCCGAGTGATTTCTTGCTCTACTCTCTGATGTACGTGCGAAAACTGACTTCGGGCGGTGGGCACGACGTTCATAAACATAGCGGTACCGTGGAGCAACGAAAAAAAAGCTTCTGTGCCGTTGCACTCACCTGAGGTTTGCTGAGCATCTTTTTGCTCTGCTTTCCTGCGCTGGTTATGCTTTATTATTGCCCCATTGCGTACTTCTGCCCCACTGTCTGCGGCAGCCCTTCCGCCGAAGGTCAACCGAGGTGTAGCCGGTCAAGGTGCCGGCCTGGGTGGTTGTGTTTTTGATAGAGAGGTTGGAATTCGTCTTCGCGATGAATTATTTAACACCGTTGCTAATTTTGAGCAGTATTTTTCTTTCTTCTCTCCCAATGCCCGACATTTCTAGTGTGGGGCTCTTAACTTCTCGCGGGAATGCTGCTTCGCGCGAGCCATGGTCATAATTCATAATTTCCGAGCCTCTTTCCTCGCTCGATCCAATCTTATCGCGCATTAGAAACACGCAAGTACCATTTGCGAGTGGTCTAATTTCGATCGCGAAACAAGCGCACAAACGGCACAAGATGACAGTGCTGGCTGTAGATGGTGCTCTCGTTCCATTGGAATCGTCGCTTTAGAGAATCCCCGGATTGCAGATGAAAGCCACGCCATGCTTTGGTTCCCAATAAAAGCGACTCTTTTGTGACAGAACCGCTCCCTCACCGACTCATTAGAAGCAGGAAGGCGTTGCTCGGGCGCTGTACAAATTAGCTTCCGGGGTTCATGAAGGTAGCTCAAACAAATACACACAAAAAAAAAGTTACATTGCGGAATGTTAATTCAATTTGATATTAAAGCGGAATGGAATGGCAAGAATGGAATGCAAAACTAGCGCGTATGAATGCGAATGCGTTCCCTTTTGTCGGCGCTTTGCACACAATGTTGGTGGTAATGGGCAGTTACTGCGGGGGCTTGTAAGAGATTGGTCATAAAATTGAATGAAATTTGTGTCAGGCGGGCACATTAGCTGTGTTATTTCTACGTTCTACTGCTGTGAAGTTATTTAAACGCCCAAGAGATTAGTTATGCAGTTTCCCCGAGGTTTGATGGCATGCCATCCTATGATTTCGCTCTAAAAATGAGGATGAACAAAGCAAATAAATGTTAATTAAGCCAATTAAGTCATACACATTGCATAACTGTAGGCGTTTTGTTGCGCTGATTGATAACTGTGTGGTAATTAAACAGCTTTTGTCGTTGGTCATCGTTGGTCAAAGCTTAATTGTAATATGTACTCCATCTTCTATCTTAAATTCAAAAGGGCAACAAAGCCCTCGGTTTTCCGCAATTTGAAATATATTGACTCCACTGGTTTTTTGTGTACCTCAGTGTCCACAAATCACTAGCCGAAATGTGCTAATTAAATCACGACCCTTCATCATTATGAACACACAAACACAGTACTGCGACAATATTTATTCAGCGGTAGGTTTATTTGCTCGCCAAATTATCATCGACAGTCAATCGATGTTTACCAGAATCCTTTAATCATCTCATCTCGGGTCGCTCATGCATAATCTACTCGTAGAGCTGTCTACAGTTTCGTAGAGCTATGTAAATGTATCTGTTTGAGTGCATCAAACATACCGGTCACAGCTGTTGGTTGGAAAATAGAAACATTGATGGTGCTGTGGAAAATTTCTATGACGAGGTGGTGATATGAATAAATAAACATTTCGAGCACACCAGCTCCCACGCCAAATCTAGCGAAGAACATTGGGGTGTTACTTACACCGGAAATTTACTTAAAAAACAAACAACGTTGCTTTACATAGTTGAAGTTAAGGCAACTGCTAATCTTAAATATCCGTTAAAGTATCCTCATTTCTCTGCCTGATGATTTTAAGACATTGAACGGATCATCATCGTAAGGCCATGGATACTATTAAAGCGATTTGTTGACAATAGTACTGAAAGTATGATTAGTTTCTCTTTTGTTCATGACCATGTTTTACTATCTCCGGCTCTACGTATAGAGGAGCATTGTTCGCATCTGCATGTGAACTATAATTTGACCATGCCCCATGAGGATTTGTGTGTCTTCCGTAGTTAGCCACCGTTGAAGCAACATTATTCCTGCTCTTATTTACACTTTATCGTGTGCTGTTGGCTTTCATCGAATCCTTCCCGCACTTGCATGGTGGTCGTGTTCAACAGGACACGGCCGAGTATGTGTGTGTGTGTTTGTGTGTATTGACTGACTCTTGTGAGTGGGAAATTGCATTGCCATTTACATGCATGACCGGCATCGGTTGACAGACGTGCAGTGGCTACGCGGCACTCGCCACAAAACCGTCCCAAGCCAAGGGAAACAAGCGTCCCTGCTAGCACTAACAACAACACTGACACGACCCTCCCCGTCATTAGGGCTTTGGACGTTGCGTGCTCTGGTCGATCGATTTATTCATTTAAGTTAAGCAAGTACAAATGCCTCGGTGACAATAATGAAGAGCATGGTGGTGGTTTCGGTGGTTGGTGGCTGGCGGGAAGTGTACTTCAGGGCATTTGTAGCTGGTTTGGACAACATGAGTAAATGTCCACCAAAGGATAATTTCATGGCGCTCGCGTGCGTTTCGCCGCTGGGAAGGATTAAGATGGACAGTAATGCATTGTCCAACATCAATTTGAGACGGTAATGATGTTATTTGGTGTGGAATTTATGAACGGTACCGGAAGGCTGCCCAGATAATGAGCTTTTGAATAATGAAGTGTGTTGCTTGCGCAGATTAAATTGAGCTAATGGTAAGGATTTAATTATATTATTTGCACAACACTGTACATCTGTAATATCGGTGACTTGTTTGATCATGTACCATGTTTTGATTAGGTGATATTGACATTTAGATTAATTAACTTGGCTATGCACTGCGTATTGCATACTGTAAGGCGAATCAAACTCTTCAAATTTACCCAAGCCAACAGCTATTTAGCATGTATTGTTTAATGTAGCAACAGAACATAGCTAACTGTTCCCTTTTGTGTTAATTCCAGACATTCAAGAGTGAACTGACCACATTCACAAATTTCCACAAAATTGCAACCAACTGCACTTTGGCGTTCCATTCATCGCTCGACAATTTCTCAACTTTTGTCTCGCTCGTGTCTGTCCCAAAGCTCGTTGCGACAAAGCCCGTAAGTGGCTCATACAATGCAGCACATTTCATCCATCGATGGTTACCATTTTCGCTTCCCAATGCACCGGCAAGCGGTAGAGACAAACAATAGATGCAGTTCTGGCTGCCTGCCCGCTCACCGTATATACTGTCACGGCGGGTTTCAGGCTCTGTAATGACGGGTCGAGACAGTTTACGAATAAACAACGACTGCTGACGATTAGTCCCGTCTCGATTGCTAAGAACAACGCGGGAAGCATTCCTTTCAAACGACACGATGCAATTCCGCAATCAAAATGCTTTGTTTGTCGCGGGCTTTTGTCACAAAAACCGTTTGCCCGCGCGGTGTGATTGGGAAAGATTTCAAATGATAAAAATCGTATTTCTTTTAACATGAATTACAATTTTCAACTTTATGTAATTGAATGTTTTAATCTTATAAGTTTTGGAGGCATCAAAGTTGTACTGAATAGTTATGCAAAAGTATACCAAAAAAGCTTTTAAAAACTCAAATGGCGATTTTGAACGCTGGTAGTTGATATCTTCTTACTTATATGATATTATCAACAATTTTTGCTCTCACAGTGTTTTCAACATTCCAAGTCGAGCATCTAAGCTTTACAAAGAAAACAAAGCCACAATCAAGGGACCCATTCTGCACGCAACGTCGAGCAGTATGCCCGTGCAAAGAGGCAGAGTGAAAAAGGAGTAACGCTAAACTGAAAAGCAGGTAGCATAATTTTTCAATGCATCATTTTCTGAAAGCCTCCATTTCCACAGCCTCCCGCACATCTTTGCAACAATCCCCCGGTGTGGAAGATTGCAGAAAAATTGCAACAAATTTTCCACCCGTCTGCACGCGTCTGAAAAGCGGGAAAGAAAGAGAAAAGGGAAACAGTAGGCTCACTCGCCTCGTTTCTTCTGGTGCATTCAGGTGATTACCCCCGCGAGCGCCCTGCCCTGTTGACAGTTGCCTCTCGGTGATGGGATGGTTCTTTGCCGTCGTGCCATCGCTGCCGGTGGGCTTGTACTTTGTAGTGTGAGCATTAGGCGTGAGATCGTCGCCAGTCGTACAGAAGATCCGTTTGTTGTTTTATTTTCATTTCAAATCCGTGCTTCTTCTTCTCTTGCGGATGGAGAACAGTGCTTCTGCAGCTTTGAGCATAAATCTCAACACCCCCACACAGCCAGACACACACACACGAACACACGAACGGTACAGTGACTGTCGTTGGCGTGTTTGTGGGTGGTTATGATGATTGTTTTATGATTTTCTCATCGCTCATGGCTTGCTGTGATTTTGTGCAGAGCGTCGCGCGTTGAGTGTCGTCGATGCGATAATTGTGTGTGTCTATGTGTGGTTGTGTTGCCGTCGAAACCAATTAGAAACGTCAAGATTGAGGGGGGGCAGGGTGCCGCGTGGGTGAGTTGACGCGTCGCTCGTACAACGGCAATGACCTCACGACCAAAAACATAAACCACTCGGTTGCGCATGGTTTATTGCAGCATCAGCCACAGCACTTCGATCACGACCTGCCGACGCATTTCCTCCCCAAAAAAACCAAAGAGCATCGTCCCGGGACTTTTTGCTGTGAAGAGGAATAATTTAACCATTACTTCTGTGGGCGTATGTTTTCTTGTCTTCACTTACATTATCTTCTATTTTGTCTTATTTATGTGTGTGTGTCTGTGCAAACCTTCTAATTAGCGGAAACTGCTTTGATGGCGCCGTTTTCGTGCGTTGTTGCAGCTTGCTTGCTGTTGTTTTTATCGTCTTTATTGACAGCACTTCTCTAAACCCCGTCGAAAGCGACCGCAAAGTTCACGGACACTCAAGTGCGCACAGTCTATCGGGTTGGCATGAACTACTCAACCCCGGCCGCGGTTCGATGAGCCGGAAAAGAGTGCTGCGAATCGGTTTTTCTTTATCGCGCTTTTTACTTTCAGAAAATTTGTGTTCAATTGTTTGAGCGAGTTTGTTGAGCATCAAATGGCCGCTGCGAGATGATTGTTTTGCACGCATTGGCGGAGGAGGAAAGTGGATTGTTGTTGGTGCATTTCGAGGCTGTGTTTGCGTAAGGGATGTTTTCTCACGGATTTATCAACCTCCCAGAGGCTTCTGGGAGGTATTAAAAGTGCATTCCGGGTTTTAGTAAATGCTGCGTTCAGATAATGGGATCATAATTGAATGAGTGTTAGAGTGATTTGGTAACAATTAAGGCCGCGTTAAGAGATACGCAGTGTATTTTGAGGTTAATTTTGTAGTGGTTGTATTGTAATGCCTTATTGATCAATTCATAAAAAGCAAGTAGGCCAACTAATCGTTCATTATGTGCATCGACAACTATGTTTTATAATAACAATAGAAAAACACAAAATTATGACAAAATAAGCTTAAATAGATATACATCACTAATAACTTATTTATCTTTTCGTTACAGGTAATACGTTCAAATACGGCAACGTAAGTAGCCTCAACAAATTATGAAATCCTGCAACGTGTTGCATAAAAGACATTACTGTTGCCAAAATAATGGAACTTTCATTTCTAACGATAAGTTACATAAAATCTGGCAATGCTCGCTTTTGAGATTTGAGACTTTATTCCACAATTTCAACTCATTTTTATCTACAATCTCAATCTAATCTTTCAATCATCACTACCAAAAATGGCATACGAAGACAATCACATAAATCTGTCACCGTCATGTTGCTTCACTTTTAGCCTCCGGTGGCCTTTGCCCTGCAGCGTGCAGATGATTAACGCTGTAAAGATCTTGATTAGCTCTCTCGGCCGGCTTATCAGCCTGCTTTCCTGCGATTCTTCCATCCCCATCACTGATGTCACACAAAGCCTTTTGGGGCCCGGGGGACCAAAAACCGAGGACCATCGGTCAATCCACTGAACTTTCGCTGAATTTGAAACGAACTCTCCCCCTTGGACAGGTCGTCACTTTCCCGCTTAATCTTCTGCTAATTAGTGAACGTAAAAGCGTCGACCAGGTCGTTAGATATTGGCGGCCTGTTTTTTTTGGCGGGGACGGCTCGTTTGGGAGATAATCCAGTGGACCAGTTGGGTGGAGTTTTGCCATTTTTAGTGTGGTGGCGCAGCGTTGTGAATGCGAACGTAGAGCATTCACTTCGCATGCTGGCGCACTACTACTGTGCAAAAGACAGCCCACGGAAGGCACAGGAAGGCTTTCCCGATCGAGAGAGGTTCGTTAATTATTTATCAAACGAACCTTTGTGCCTGGTGGTACCGGGCGGAAAGGCGTTATAGGTTCCCGTTGCGTTTTGCTCGCTGCGGTTCCCGGTAGCGTTTCCGGTTCCCGTTGACGGGGCGCAACACAGAGGGCAATGAAGAAGATTAGCTTTATCACAACGACAGCCACTAGATGTGTTCTTGAGCGTCCCCGGGAGTGGTCCGGAAAACGGAAGTGTGTGTCTTAAGAATCAACGCACACACACATACACAACCACACTTGGTTGATGATGTGACGGGCATGTCGGTACCGTTGAAGGAAGCCAATTACGCAAACGGTAAACAAGGGCAAATACTTGTTGATTGTTCGCGATCGGGCAGAAGGAACTGACAACAGCCATCGTTCAGGTAGAACGACATGATAGTTGTACTGACCGTTAAGAAGAGGACTTGAGATATAGAGCGTTTCTAGTATAACAAGCGCATCGATTTGCTGTTTTATTGGCAGTCGTTTTGTTATCGGTGTGAGTTGGTATGCATGTAATATTTGTGCTTTCCGTTCTGTATCGTTGCACAACCTTTCCTTCCAGACGGCCCAGGAAATGATTATCGAGCTGAAATATGCCAATCTGCCAACAACCACCAACGCCTGCGGGAGAAGCCATTGATTGGGGAGTTTGTTGGGCGTTTGTTGGGATGTAATTTATTGCTTCCTGAGATCCTGACCACTACCCCGGTCGTAAATGATGGGCATCTGGGCGCGCTTTTACAACGGTTGAAAGCGATAGCATAAACGGGAATTCAAAAACATCTTCAAGGTCAGAAAGCGATACAATAGCTTTAGATTCAACCTTAATTTAATAGACTATTATCAAACCATGCACAATCTTGCTTTCGTAGGAATCATTTGTGTTTTGTAAAGCCTGGCGCTTTCTTAGTATCGGAACAACACGCTCGTATTTGCCAACCTATTCCAACAAATTAGTTTGTACAGCAAGTCATCTTTCAATGCACAGTTTCTACGAATCAACCACAGCAAACAACAGCATCGAACGTTCGTACTCTTGGAAGACAGTTTTCATTGCAATGTCATTGCGGGTTGAATGTTGACCAGCAGAATGGTGCACGCAAAGCACAGCATAAAGTTCAGCATTCAACATCCGAACGATGATGCACTTCGGTCAGCTTTCAGTGTAGTCAGGATGTGCTGCAAAACATCCTTGCATCATTTCAGCGCCCGAGCGGGCATTCTATTATCGAGACTACAACTGTTGTACGTGTGCCTATGCAGCTCTGGCAGTGGAAGCAGTGGAGTTTAATCACACAGGTATAGAAAGGCTGATTCTATTCAAAACCGTCCAAGCGGCGAAAGCTGGATGGACATCGGTATTTATGAGACACACATCGAGGTACACACATCCTGCCCTCCCGAGAGAGTGTGAGAGATGACCTGTTGGCTCGTGTATTTGCCAGGAAAGCGCATGCAAACCGGGTTGCAGGTGCATGTGTGCTACCAGTTGCACCTAGTTGCCTTTCACCCAACGCGAGTCACGAAGGCTGAACTTTCCCAACCAGAGAGTGCAGTTGGCAGTGAGGAGCGAAATGGAGATGGAAGCAAATAAAAGGTAATCGATTTGTATCTCGGTACCGTATCTCGGATCGAGTGCAAATTTGATGCAAAATGTGAAGCTTTAGCATTTACTAGGTGTAGCTGTATGAGTGAAACCATTCAAGCGCAAAAAGGCTCATCGTCAACACCTCATTATGGCACCATGGCACCTTCGATGGTGTGATATTCAGGTGAAGCGGTGCATCGGGACACAGGTGTCATAGAAAGGACCTTTTTGTCCACGGGGCAGTAAAAAGAGCTTCGAATGAAGTTTAGGTCCCGTCCCCGAATGAAGCACAAATGAAACTAATCTTCCCACGGATGTGGCATTGCTTAGTTCATCCATGCTTTACTTCATCCCTTTTTGGGGCGATGAGTTTGAAGGCATCGTTTCTGTATGCATTGAAGCGCCCACTATTTCGTCCCAAAAATAGTCCAGAATAGTAGATACCCAGTGGAGGGGAGGTTTCCGTTGGCACAGCACAAACCGGACCCGCAGTGCACGTTTATTGGAGCAGTGAAGTGAAGTTTGTGAAGAGCTACGCAAACTCATAATGAATGCAGGCGTAGTACGAAGTAATGATATTTTGGGAGGCACTAGGAATCATCCAGCACTGTCCGGAAGCGTTGGAAATGATGGGGTTTTCGTCGTTATGGAACGATGCAGCAGCTTGTTGAGTTTGGATGAATGCAGTACCTGCAGGGGAGATGTTCTCGTTTGGCTGAAGGGAGTAGGAAACGATTCGGAAAGGCTTTGTCAGATTCAGAAGTTGGACAGATGACAAATTTGTGAATTGCACCCAAGGGAAATGAACCTTTCACTATATGTTGTACAGAATAAGTCCAGGCTTTTGAGATGAGTTCCCTTAGATCCCTTGGAGACCTTTGATTTTGTGAGAAATGTTCAGAGTATAGATGATAAGCTTTTGGACCAATAGGCAAGGATTGCTTGGATGAGTTTTTTGGCTTAATGTTTAATGTCAGAATAAGCAAAGCTTTCATGTCCAACTTCACCAATGACAGGTCCAAATGATGGATCAAACTACCAAACACAAGCTTGCATATTCCCATTCCCAATACCTCCCAACCCCCAGTCTTGCCTCCATTATCATCGTCTACCATTTGTTCCATCTATCTTCTCCGTTTCGGTAATCGGTTTTTGCGTGTTTTGTTATTATTTCTCCCACGCTGTCTCGTGCAGGCATGTAATCTGCTTACATACCTGTAGCTTAGTCACCATACCCCATGCTAAGGTATCGTAGCGCGCGCGCTCGTGCTCGCCTCCTGTAGGTGTAGGGTTTCATGTTGTTATTTGTACTTTTTTGTTGCTGTTATCATCCGCTTTGCCCCCCAAAGCCTCATCTCATGTGCGTCACCCAACGCAGACAGGCCCACGGTACTCCACGGTGATGAAAAGTTTGTGTTTGAAAATATAAAAAAGGCGCAGTAACAAACACACAAACCATCATTGTTTAATGCAGCATAATGAAGGTATTATGAAGGGATTAATGATGCCTGGATGCTTTTGATCGGATCGGGTGGAGCTGTTTTTTTTTGTATACTTTGTGAGCACAAAATTGTGACAAAATAATCGCTTAAATTTGAATGATGTCATTTCAGCCTTACATTGTTCGATGGACGCAGTTTGCGTTTTATAATCGGGTGGGTAAATCTAAATCATTCGTCTCGCGTGTCTTATTCATCTCGATGTTTCGTTGCTGGAAGAGTGTGCGCTCGCTGCATGCTGGAGATTTGCTCTCTCTTATTTCCTCATCCCACATCACCACCAGATTACCCGCACACACAAGTACGACCCTCAACCGGCACAGCAAAGCACCTTTCCGGATGCAAAATTGCCCGGCCTTGGTGCGCTGCAATTTCCGCTGCTCTCGAAAGCGATGAATAATTTATAATTACTTATCCTCCCTTGCCTCGTGCGTCGGATCGTAAACCATACGCGCGGCACCCGCAGCCCGAGGCTTTTGCATCCCATATTTACATAACAATCGATTGCAGCTCTCGCGCACCCGAATTGTCACCCCGCGAATCACAATTCTCGCCTTGGTTGCGTTCATTTGCGCGGCTTAACCAACTATACTGAGGCCCCGGAGGCGTGGAATAGGGAATGGGCCGCGTGCGACGAGATTTGCATACGCGCGCCCGTCCACCAACGATCATTCCGCTTTTGTTGCAATTTTGCATTGTTTGCAGTACGTCCGTTGTTATGGTCGAAAAATAGCACCGGAGAGCGGTATTTGAGGGCGCGTGTGTGAGGTTTCCAGCACCCAAATTAATAATGCACACTCACGCACGCCACGTTTCTGTTTTGGCAAGCTTATTCAAAATGTTGTGAAAAGAAAAGTAATGTATGTGTAATTAATAGTTGTTTGGTACAGTGGGGAGGGAAATTTGTTAAACTGGATTAAGTTTATCACTCTTCGTGCGTTTCCAAACTCTACGTTTACTGCGCGGTAATCGTTTACCCAAACCTCTTAAATCACGTGCGAAACTATCTGTTTGCGCAACACACAACACGGTGCGCAAATGCGTAACGTAGCGATCGAAACAAGATCAACGTGAGCCGCGATTGTGACAGTTTTCTTCCGTTCAGCTTCTCGGGCAGGTCCAGCAAACACTCCACAAAACCACAACAAACAGCGCACCGCTCTAATGTGTCGCCCTGTTAGATAAGGTGTACCTACA
Organism: Anopheles gambiae; assembly: GCF_943734735.2. Classification (NCBI taxonomy): domain Eukaryota; kingdom Metazoa; phylum Arthropoda; class Insecta; order Diptera; family Culicidae; genus Anopheles; species Anopheles gambiae. Next base: position 113,977,630 of record NC_064601.1, read on the forward strand.
GGTCGCCACACAAACTCTCGCAGGTGTTGATGTGTGTGTTAAGGGAGAGAGTAGTAAAAAACCCACCCTGAACGAGATGTGAAACGCGTGCGAGAGCATGTGGTGTGGAGATCCATGAGCTTAGAGGGGGGCAATGATAACGCGACACTGTCACGTCACGCCATTAGTCAGTGTCAACTGTGCGATCCGGTCGGTGTAACGTTGGCTAGCGTGCGCGCGTTGTTTCAGGTGTTTCGCTCTAAGCTCGAAATTGCGTCTGATGCAGTACTGTCTGCGTTGTGTACGTTCTAACGCAGATGTAGAAGCGCTTGTTTTTGCGAATGGGATTAGATATTTATTTGTAAACGAAACCTGAAGACAATTCCCGTTGACAGGTTGGCACGCAAAAGTGAAGACAAAAAAAAAATCCCAAACACTAGTACAGTAACGGTTCAGTGTATTGGAAAAAACCTGGCCAGATTAAACTGCCAGAATTTTCGTGTTCCCAACACCAACATGGCAATCAAAGTTCCGTCGTCGTCCAGTCCGTTTTACAGCGTTGCTGGAAAGAGCAGAGCACGAGGCGCTAATAAAAAATGAAAGTGTCTAGGCTTGGCGTGTAAAATGTGATTGTGATTCTGTGCCGGGCCATTTTTTTTCTCTCCTTGCGCGTGAACAGTGAAGGTGAAGGCCAATTGTCCAGTACAGCAGCAAACACCGTCAACCTGTTTTCGTTGCAAATCGTAGCTGTCAGGCCATCCTGTCTGTCACCAGCGCGGCGTGACATCGAGTGACCAACCTAAGCCTCGTTGTAATTTTCCCACATTTGGCCTCTGCATCTCTTCAACCAGCTTCAGGCTCAGGGCGCGCACTTGAATCTGTGGCCCCCGCGTACTGTTACTTCTATCGCGGAAGGTTTCCTCTCCCAGTGTGGTACTACTACTCCGGGGGAGGCGCTTATCTGTAGCGCACGTGTGCGTACGGTTGTGAGTTTGGTTGTATTTGTGTGATGTGGTGGAACGTGCGGGCGACACAACAAAACGTGCTAATTATTCCGTGCGCCTCTCGTGGGTCGTGTTGATGAAAAGCTGGCGGATGTTACTATTCGTTTTCTGTGTTTTTCTCTAATGTTTTTGTGCCCTGCCGGAGTGAGATTCTGTGTTCGACAAGGCGAAGAGTTTGTATCAAAGTGCAATTGTTCAGTTCGAGATGTGGAAAATTTGTGACTAGTGTTCTAAATTGATTGGATTTTCTAATTTTTTTTCCTGGTTTTTGAGTGATGTTTCTTATTCAAGTTCATATTTTTTAAGGATTTATAAACATTAACAAAATAAAACATCATTTTTATAAGGATTTTTATATGATCTGATGAAGTTGGCATACTTTCTGGGCTCTGTAGGACATCAAATGATACATTCATCCATTATTTGTGATGTGAAAGATTATGATATAACGTCACAAAGTGTTCAAAAAGAATGCGTTAGGTATCATATCTTCTGAAACCCCCTGTATCAGCAGTATTAGTACAACGCTAAGTAAATTCTTATTAATTTACACTACTTCCCTTTTGCAACAACAACTCGAGCGACAAACTGATATGAAGCTCGTAAATGAACACTATCACTATGCTAGAAATAGTCATACCTTTCCTAGAAGTTCCCGGAGTTTTATGAATGCAACTTTTAAGCCACTAATAACTCACAAAATGGGGTAGAAACTTTCTCAGCGCCCTCGGTACAGGCACACTCGGTACTTCCAACTTAAATTGGCATCAGCAGCCCGTCCGACAACTCCGGCCCGGATGCTGTAAAACTGTCAAGTTCTAACCCCACTTTTTGCAACCCCACAAAACGCACACCGGCGGTTGACCCTACTGACGCACTCGCTACACAGAGGGCGCCACTTTACATTATCATTCCCTGTCCATGGGGTTGTGTCCCGAAAGCAGAGCCTTTGTATGCTGGTTTTATCGATATTCTCTGCGGACCAGCAAGCACAATGAAAGGTACGAAAAAAATAATCACCCAGGTGGACGGTTTCCGGGAAGGGCTGTGTGTTCTAACTTTTTCGCCTAGGTAAGGCTAAGTCCGGCGAGCTTTGTGTTCGGTTTCAATTTCTCTTTAATGTTTCCTTGCATGCCAGTGTCTATTTTGCAAATGGACCAGAGGGCAGCGTAGAGAAGGACAACAGCAATAACACAGCAACAAAAACACCATTCCCATAAAAGTAATGGATGGGTGAACATTATAAACACCATCAATTTTGTCTTTCGGTTTGCCGGGAAGGAAAATAATATCCTGCCGTTTTCCATTTTTCGGAAATCATGAAGACGCGCTTGGACACTCGAGACCTAGAGTGGGAACTGCGGGTCTTGCGTTTCATTTCCAAAGAAAAGACGAGAAGACGACAGTGAGGAATCACTTTATTGAGGTAACGATGAACCTGACCCACTGGGAACAGAACTCTCGCCTCCATCTCAGCCATGTAAATTGATGGAATTCCTAGAATCACCGGAAGAAATAGCTGCCTAAGAAAGATGAGAATATTTAAAATCTCCCCCCACTTCAGCTAACCTGCTGTGACGTGATACGCTTCCGAGTGCAAGCAAGAGAGACGCGCAATCCAAATGCAAACACCGTTAATCAGTCATGAAGGAAAGCAGTGCGCCGGGTGGGAGTGGGAATACCTTGCCAACTAGCTTTGGAAGCTTTTCCATCTCCATCCGCAGATGGATGTGGAAAGATCACCCCGAATGCCGGCACGTCCCCATCAGTGTCTGTGCGCTTATTAGGGTTGCGTTACACTTGTGGCGCTTGATTGATTCTGATTGAAGTTACCGAGTGAAGTAACTTCAGTGAAGTGCATGCACATCGGCACCGTGCAGCTTTGCTGGCTTCGTTAAAGGAGGGTGCACGTTTCGAGCTAACGGCAAAAGGCAACGACTTTAATATGTCTACTCGTATCATCTTTCCATCCTACACACATACACACACACGTTTTGCATTCCCTGCCGTTGATTGAATCGTTAAAAACGTCATGTGAATTTGTGTTATCCAGGGTAATCCCGTTCTTATTACACACTCAGCAGTACGCAGAAAATTCACTCCTACTGTTGGGCAGATGAAGAGCGGACACCAAATGACAAAACCACTGCATAATCACAGCAGTCCACCCGGAGTTTTGGCTGACCATTGCAGCACAATAATCTGCCTCGCTACGATCCTTGCAGAGCCCAGCGAAAGTAACAGCTCTGCTCGGTTGGTCGAAAGCACTCGTGCCGGGCACGGGAAAGCCCATCAATATAATGTCCGGCCCGGTGACGGTGCCGCCTGTTGACGGTGACATAATGCCATTTTATGTAGATCGGCCTGGGTGCTTTTTTATGGAACCATTCGGTACTAAGTGACTCTCTGCTTTCTAAGTATCAAGCAGAAGCCCAGCCTTGTCGGGGGACGTATGAGCAACGCTGAAGCTATCCACCTATTTGACCGGCCAAGGGAAAAAGCTGCAAAATGGATGGATGGATCGTATTTTACGATAAAATCTTGATGTCTGCTGCCGTCGTCATGCTGCTGGGGACGGCACGACTGGTGCTCGAAACGACGCTTGGACTGTCAGCGTGTCTCAACGTTTTCACTGACCTCGGGAGAGGTACTGGGCTACGCTTGTTGCTTCACTCGATTCGCCGTCGGTTCTCGTTTTCCCAACCGAACGTAACGGGTGAGAATTAATCAGTAGGTTTCACAGCAGCTCCTTCTGGGATATTGAGCTTCGCACTTGCTTGCCATCCCGTTTCCATTGGGGAGGGGAGGTATCGTTGGAGGATGGTGCAGAATTAATCCATTTCATCTTCGTCGTGGGTCGTGCTGGGCGATCCTTTGTGAGTTCGTTTTGCACTGCGGTATTACTATCGGCATCGGCAAAGGTGTTTGATCTTACCTGCTTTACTGTGCACTCTGCCCCAGTGTCCCTGAAGCAGTCTTCCTTTCCAAGTAGCTCTCCAGGGTGTGGGTATGGTTGGGTACTGTATCATACTGTTGCTGGGATCTGAGGATGAGATTAAAATGATATAAACGTACGAACGACGTCGCTATTTCTGTCCCACTTGTTCCGTGTGGGACGATCGTATTAGATTGGAAATAGGAAGTTGATGAGCGTATTTTGGGCAACCGTTTCCATTGATCAGTGCAAAATCATGAATGAAGCTGTGGGTTGCATGGTTTGCTGTGGAATACAGGAATAGCGACAACGTCATCGCAAAGTGTCGATGGATTCATCAAATTTCAAACCTTGAGATTATATTTAGACATTCTCAAGAAGTCTGGAGTCGGCTGACTGAAATATGTGGAGGAGCAGCTATTTTCATCAGCATTTGTAGTGCGGATTGTATAAATTCAGGCTTTTCAGCGTGTTAATCCCAAGGCTTAAGCAATATATTTCTTTTTTGTTTCCCGAAAAGAAAGAGCCTTCAAATAATTATTAAAACGATTCAGTAATCATACAAAATCACCTAACACAATTAGTTCCCACAATCCTCCCATCCTTTCAACTTCATTTCCACGCACGACCTAGCAACAAGTATGCAAAAATCGCCCCAAAACCTTTGTACAACTTCACCTTGGCCTTGCATCCCAACCATCCATACCTTTAGCTATAAAGTGGCAAGAAAAACTTCTTCCAAAGCTTGTTTTCCCCTACGGCGGCGCGAATGAAGGATGAAGCATTTGTTTGGGAGCGAGGTAGGGAAGAATGGAAGCGCAGCCTCTCCTACCTTTTTTGTTTCGTTGCAAGCAAAGTGTTTTAAGACAGAGAGAAAAGAAAGTGAAGATAAAAAACAACAAATATTTAAACTTTTGACAACTTTACCTCCCCCCTCCCGGTGGCAATGGTATGGTGGTGGCAGCAGCACGGTGCGTCGTCATCGTTGGCTTTCAGCAAGATTAACGAGCGGGCTCACGGTGTGCGCAGGGGGAAAATAAAGAAAAGATACAAGATAAGGATGCCGACAGGAGCATAAAAAGGAACGACAGCGGAAAACCTGAAGCTGGAAAGCCTTCCCAAAAGCAACGCGACTTTCCAGCATATTTTTTGTTGCTTTCCCATCTGTTGTGCGGATGCAGATAAAAGGAAACGAGAGATAGAGAGAAAAGTGCCCCCCTCGAAACGATGGAGTGGAAAATTATCTTCCGACGCCGGAGGTGTAGAAGAGCAGGACGATGCCGGTTTGTCTCGATTTTGAAGTGCAGAACATAAATGAGCGTTTTTCGTCCGCAGGGGGAGGACGCACTTTTCCTCACCGTTCATCAAGCGGTGAGCATCTGGTTGTGGTCGGAGGAAGAGAGCATATTGTGCCGGCGGTTCCAACCATTCCCTCAAATCGTTATCGAACCGATCTTGCGAAACTTACTTACGGTACGGTTGGAAGTTTTTGAACCGATCGACAATCGTACCGGTCGAGGGTTGGCGGCAAAATTGTTTTCTTTTTTGCTGTATTTTTTGTGTTTTTTAGCTTAGGGTTGGTCAGTCGGGTCTTATTTTCCCACCTGCCCGAACGCACCGGAAACTTTTGCATTAACGATAATTTCACCTTTCACGATAACTGCCGCTGGGAGTGAACAGGTTGATGGACGGACGTACGGGACCATCCGACCTTGGTGCCGTTGGCTATCTTGGAAGTAAGGGAACACTGGCCGAACACACATACACAAAAACACAACTTGGATGCATCAAAATTGTCAAGTTCAATGGCTCCAGGGGCTGCGCAAGGATGGGTTTGATGGGTTCGTCCTGTTGGAAAGAATTGCAAAATAACTTGTAGAACCTGTCAGACAAAACTGAACAGAAGTGTTATCAACCATATTATACATTTTCTCTAGCTGGGTTGTGTTTATGTTTGAAATTCTACATCTTCCCAAGACGCATCTTCCAAAGACATACAATGTGTTACAAAATGTCACAAAAACGTCCGCAGTGTTATACCGTACCCTGGTTCATATTCATCGTAGAGTTCTATTCTTACGCTCTGCTGAACGAACGAAGGCTGAAAAGCAGCTGCTTACCGACATGATACCGCGAATATAACCACCAAGTGCGATTGGACCTAACAAATACTCGACATTCGCGCCTTGTGGGACACCAGGAATGTCCTTATTGTTAAGCATTCCTGCACGGTACACCGATATATGTGCACACGTTTGTGTCAGATAAGATGATATTTTTGATCGCCCTCAACGCGTATCGCTTCCTTCCGGACAGGTTGGGCGGAAGTATTTTCTCCGGCTTTTCGTAGCTTTCGTTGCTGCTTGTGCAAGGATGTACTACTACTACTACTACTACTGCCACTAACACGAGAGCTTGGGCAAAAGAATGAAGCACAGAAAGTACGTGACAATGGTGCGATATTTTTACGAGTGTTCGCATATGTTGCACACTGAATACAGGGGGGGGGGGGTGGGGGCGGGCTGTGTCACTGTGGGAGTCCGCGAAGGGAGATGAAGTCTCCGGGTATCGATTTTCTGTCCCCCGTGCAGGGTATCTCTTTGCTATGGTCTGAAGGTCTTTTGTGTTCTTGTTGTTGTTGTCGCTCACTGTGCCAGCTGGGACCCGGTTGCTGGGATGCTGCTGCTGCTATTTTGGGTGAAGTTTATCAAACAACAGTGGCAAAGCAGAGAATTGGGCAGCCCGTTCCGATGGTGTGCTGGTACCACTTGAGAGTTGGAATGGTAACTCGTGCTTCTTTTGCTGTGTGTGGTTCAAGGTGTCGGTCTTTGTGGGAAGTTTTGGTTGTTGGGCAAAGTTGACACAATTTTTGGTAAGGGTAAGGGCAAGAGCGATTGGCTCTTTTATTGGTACAATATGATGCACTTTAGTTTTTGTTCCGATTGTAAGTGGCTTCCTCGAATTTCGATGGGTTTTGGAGTTAAGAAAGTTTCGAGAAGGGAGTTTCGAGGAAATAGAAGAAGCATAAAATGAATAAAATTAACAATTGAATTCGATTTTAAAGGTCCTATTTTTGAGCTTAAATATTCTATATCAATTGTCAGTTCAATTGTCGTAAAAGTGTTGCTGGGCACATTAAGATCTTCAATTATTAGTACATCACAATTCCATCAGAGCGCGCTACTGTGATGCTTAGTATACCATGCTTGATAAGGCTGAGAAGCGACATTAAACAACTTCGTATTTCAACTTGTTCCAGCGTAGTTCACAGATGATTTTCAAAATATTTCCTCGACCGTATGATAAAAGTGATAAGAAGACTGGTAAAAAGTGGCACAAGAAAAGCACAAACGCAAAATAACAATTCAAGCTGTACGTGAAAGGTGTGTCGCGAAAGTCAAGACAGTAGCAGAAACAAAAAAAACCCTTTTCCAAAAGCCTCAAGGATGTGGCTCAAGCGACACCGGCGGTACAGCGTCACATCGAACCGGCGTCGCCGTAATAAGGTAAATTCCACTTCACTACCAGTTCTCCTAGTACACGTGCGGCGCACCAAACGGAAAGGCAGCACAGCAAAAAAGAGCCCCCCCCAGGCGACAACTCGTCCTGCTATCTGTTGTAACTTTCCCGAAATTCAGTGGGTACGCTTCAAGGGCAAAATGTGATTGATTTTGGTGCCCGTCACCGTTCCCCGTTCTCGCTCGCTTCGCTGCCAGCGGCAGCAAAACTTCCCCCTTGGCTAAAGGGGCCGAGTGGAAGCTGCCACCGATAGAGGCGGATGGGAATGTCGACGCGCAGAGTGCCTGCCGCAGGGCGAGGGAAAATGGAAATTGTTTTACAGATGAGTGGAACAAATTGTGCCGGAAAACCACACGGAAAGTGGGCAAACACCTACGGCAGGTTGGTCTGTGTTTGTGTGTGTTTGAAGGAGCATGGTTCGAGAAAGGGAGACTTGAATTGAAAGGGGACCCTGTCAAAGCGAATGGGCGACCGTGAGTGAGATACAAGTCAGCGAAGAGCGGGGATCAATTTTATCCGGGGATTTGGCTGGGAATCGTCGGCACAAGAGTGTTGAACCCCGGCGCCCCTGCCCCCAAAAACAATCCCGACAGCCCCGATAGATTTGTTCAGTCTTCAGTCTGAATTGTTTTGCGGCCGTTTCGTCCTGCCTTGTTGTCGATCTGTTCCGTTCGATGCTCAGCGCCGATCACCCGAACGCCGGTGACGAAAAGTGCATTTCTGCCTTTGCAAGTTTTCAATCCGATTGAATCCGAGACCGTTCTGGAAATGTTTTATATTTGCGCTCCTCCCATCCTCACCGCTGTGTTGGTTGGGTTGGTTAGATTTTTGCATTTTCTTTGCAATTTCCTGCAGGATCAAACGAAACAGACGTTTACAATGGGACAATGCCGGGTAGTAGCAGACAACAGAGAACAAAAACCCCCAATGCAACTGTAACCCAAAATCAATTGTGAGCGTCGGTCGATTTGGTTGTGTTGTGCACAATTACTTTGTCAATTTCGTTCCAACCCGTGCCTTCGTGGTGAGTGGGTGACTGGTTGTGTTATTTTGTTCTTGTAGGTAGTGGATCGGCAAATTGTGTTTTCCCAACTAACGAAAGCAAATCGTAAAACAATTGCGACGAAAATTGATTGTTGAAAAACTTCTGATCTTTCGGTGTATTGTGTGCGATTAGACGGAGATAAAGAAGGGTTAAAATTGGATTAGATTGGTTGTTTTTTTGTACATTTCATTGATTTCCAATAGTTTCAATAGAGTCACTCTCGAGTAGACAATTTCAAAACATTTAATGATATACTTTAAAACTCTCTCTTGAAACATAAAGACTATGTAAAGATTGGCAAACGATGCACGATCATGCTCACCCTACCATCAACCTTTCCAAGATGATACAGGGTTTCGAATCATATAATGGACTACTTGATCTACTCGGTGGAATGTTTGAAATGGTAAGGGGATGTTTGCAACGTTGCTATGGAGGTTTGCAAGCATATAGGGGAATCTGTCAAACACTTAGGAGAAGTGTGCAAAACAGCTATGGAGCATTGCAATAGGCTATGGAGCGCTTGGTTGTAGCGCTGTGAAAAATTATACAAGTTAAGTTCTTTCAATCGTTCCTTACAAGGTAGTGTTGTCCGAGTAGAATAAATAAAGAAAGGTATTAATTTATCGTACAAACATTTAAAATAATTATTTTAGTAACACATGTGGGGGCCATTTTTGTTTTTTTGAAACAGATACTTGAATACATTGTTCATAAAAAATGCCAAGAAGAAAAACGATTTCTCTGGAAGACAAGAAGAAAATTGTAAAACTGTACTTAGAACAATATGGCATGACAAAAATAGGAAAAATTATGGATTTGAACATTCAAACTGTTTCTAGAATCGTTCACCAGTATTTGAAAGATGGTGAAGTACGAGATAATTCAAAAAGTAAGGGAGGGGCTCATGCAAAAAGACTAAGTGAAGAGCAGTTGAATATTTTGAAAAAATGGGTGGATGAAGATTGTTCCATTAGTCTAAAAAAAAATGGCAGAGAAGTGTGAGCGTGAATTTGGAGTGAAAGTTTGTTTATCCACTATTCGGAACTACTTATCAAATTTTAATTATACTTTAAAAAGAATTCAACTGATTCCATTGCGTAGAAATAATCCTCAAAATATTGAGGTAAGGAAAGAGTACGCAATTCGTTTTTTGGAATGGCAGGAGCAGTTAAACGATGCGAATTTTATGTTCCTCGACGAAGTTGGATTCTACGTTTCCCTGAGAAGCAAAAGAGGATGGTCTGCTTCTGGAAAACCTGCAAATCAAGTTGTACCAAGTATTAGAAGTCGTAACATAACAATTTGTTGTACAATGACAAAAAATGGAATTGTAGCATACGATTCTGCGGGCGGTGCTTTCAACCAAAATTTATTTTTAACCTATTTGGATAAACTGAAAGCTGCTCTAAATACTCATGGCATAACCGAGCCGATCATTTTTATGGACAACGTGGCCATCCATAAGACCAATTTAGTGAAAACATTTGCACAAAACAATAATATCAGGCTTGAGTACATTCCACCTTACTCGCCATTTTTGAATCCAATAGAAAACATGTTTTCAAAATGGAAAGAGATTGTAAGACGTGCTAGTCCCCAGGATGAAACAGATTTAATGAGAATAATTAAAGAAGGAGGGAACTTAATCACAAAGCAAGATTGTGATGGGTACTTTCGAAACATGCTGAAATATGTGAGAAAATGCTGTTGCGGAGAAGAAATTGTTGAATAGGATGTAAAATTTTTGAATTTTTAAATACATATTTAAAAAAATATATAATTGTTCCCAAATATTTTTTCCCCTTAGAACGATCCTTAAACACATGTTCAATCACCCCAAACATTTAAATCATCACGCGGTGCTTTTTACAAAATTCTAGGGTTAATTTCTTCAGCGCTATAACCGAGCGCTCCATAGCTGGATGCAAAACTCCATAGCTGTTTTGTACACTTCTCCTAAGCAAATGACATATTCCCCTATATGCTTGCAAACCTCCATAGCAACGTTGCAAACATCCCCTTACCATTTCAAACATTCCACCGAGTGGATCAAGTAGTCCATTATATGATTCGAAACCCTGTAATGTACTTCGTTAAGAGCTAAGTAAATTTAGTTCCAACACGGTAAGAATGGAACAAACTATTTTCTTAATTTTACTTTTTTGTCCACGGAGCATCCCGCATACTTTACACTATTTTACGGAAATGAATTCCTCTTCATTATTGCCACCATTTCTGCTCACTGCTACGAAAGTGAAAGCAAAGAATAGCGAAAGAATGAGACTCTCTGCGCAGCACTAATAAGACTTCCGCACGAAAAGGGGCTTTTTGCAGTGGTGCAACCGAGAGCTGCATCCCGCTGGTGCACTTAAATGTGCACAGAGCTAAGTTTGTCGTTAAATGAACGCAAAACATTTACAGTTCCTCCGGAGCGTAGCGGAAAAGAAGGGGGAGAACTTGGTAACATCACGGCGGTAAAACCGTCACCAACGGTTTTCAAACGAGTAAATGAGCGACCCCACTTTTGGTCCGTCCGCTTGGCTCTGAAACAGGCACCAAGTTGTTGTTTTTTTTTTTGTGTGCTCTGCCATCCCACCAAGAAGCATAATTTTGCGTTGTTCTGGTGGTGCTGCTTGCATGGAGCAAGTTAAAATGAGTACGAGCCACTGGGAAAACCGTCACATGCAGCCACGTCCATAATCCTTTTCCATGACGTGACGCTGCAACAAACGGCACTTTGCTAACGAACGTGTGGAGCAACTTTTCGTCGTTCCCAGGCGGTTGTACGCCTCTATGAAATGAGTGGAAACCGGTGTTAATAAGGTCATTTAATGGCAATTTTGCATAACTTTAGGCGGGTTCGTTACATGTATTGCATACAGTTTGTGTGCGGGCTGAAATTCAGCCTGAAAGTATGCAATGCGCATAACTTAACGCGTGATATAATGCTTCTCGAGCTACAAAATCGTGTTTTTCATATATAATTACAATCTTAGAACGGTCTACTGGGAAGATTTGTTCGTTGTTTAGAAGAGTCCACATTGAAACGTCAAGTTGAAGTTGTGTGTTTTTGGCCGGCCTAAAGTATCTGCTCGCCCAAGCAGATGATCCTATAATCAACGCTGTTAAGCGATACCCTTGTTCTGCTTTAATTCTATCCCGATGGTCTCATAAATCTGTACCCGGCAGGGTATGCCAGAAATAATTGGTTTCGAGCCCTGCGTGTATGATGGCCTTTCCCTTCGGGCTAATCGTATCGGATCTCACCGCTCGTAGGTCATCCATTCAAGAAAGCAGCCGACATCGATACCTGTGCTTCGTTTTTCTTACGCTCCCTCTGTGTTCTTTTCTTTCTCGGTTCCCCGTTTCATTTACAGCTGTCAGTAACACTATGTAATTTGGGCGTCGGGGCCACCTTCGGCGAGTCCATCCTGCACGATCTGCCCCGGGACAGTACGGTAGTGACGAAAACAACCTGCGAGCTGCTGCGCGTGGAGCAGCAAGATTTCAGACTGATTTTTGAGGTAAGTGTAAGTGTGCGAGCGTGGTTGCGCAGCCATTAGTGAGTTTGGGGGAGACGATGTCCTGTGGAGTGATGTTGTAATGAGAGGAGAAGAGATCATGCTGCTGCAGTGGAATTTGTTGGGTCATTCGGTACAGAGAGAAAACACCAAAACAAAGTATATGGTTTGGGGGATTTTTGTTATTTTGGTTGGATTTGGCAGCTATTAATAATGGACCGTTGGTGTCAGATTACGTGTTCTGGTAATTATGGTTTTGTTTCACCTGAATGAAATCTTCATTGAAGAGGACTTTCGGCTTCCTTTCAGCTCATAATGTAGCGAGAATTTCATCTCAAGGGAAATCATTAGCGTTAGTTAGCAGTAAAAATGCTTCTCCTGTTTGCAAATTGCAATTGTTATTATTGTGAGGAATTTAAAGCTCGCTTGCGATATAAATAGTCTTAGTATTTCTACCTACGCACGCTCCACATTCTTCTGCAAAACTTTGTTTTCCCTTACAAAAGCTACTTTTTTCCATGAAACCAAATTACCGTTTCTCCCGCTAAAGATAGCGCCAATAAGCCCCGGGGGCTAAAAATAGCTCACTATCACCATCGTTCCCCTTGGGGGCGGTAGTTGATAAGAATGTTTTGATATCACTCACCGGCGGATACTACGTCATTGCCTTCCATGTTGTTGTCACCGTCGTCAAGGCAAAAAGCCAACGTAAATAAATACCAATTAATGGATGAGCTCCGCGGATGCTGCATTCACGCCCGGTTCCATCATTAGGCCGATCATAAATAGTGCCGACACACGGTCGTTACGTGCTTTGCGTGGACTCGTTTCGCCGTTGAAATGTAATTATTTTTACCACTCTCTCTCTCTGTGACCTAGTGTAGCTACATTAGCAGTGGATTGATACTGGGGAAGATCATTAAACTAATGACGTAGTTTGACGAAACTTTTGCTGTTATTTCAATCGAGAGAAGTCGTTCACAAACACTGCTATAACGATTCACTTTCACGGGAAATATTATGATCAAAAAGGGCGAGCGAAATTTAAATCCTTTTCGATTTAAATATTATTTGCTCCACTTCGTGGAACGATGGAAAACTGGACAAACAGTTCGAGTTGTAAAGTACTTACGCTTTCCAGTTATTGTTGAATTAAAAATATCTCTTTTCGCGGAAAATGAGGAAATAATCTTTTACATTTCCAATTTCCAAGTGCCTAAAAACAAGAGAAATCGTAACAATACTGAAAGCTGGTCTTTGGAACTTTTAAATTGTGTGGAGGTGTTTAAGCTTATGTTAGATTGCATGGAAACAGTGCCTGTACCACTTTAATCCCCAACAACCGTCATACTCTCCAAAGCATCGAAACACAATGGAGCAGCCTGGTGTTTGGTACCGGTGCAATTGGAAAATGAAAAATTTCTCCACATTTCCACCAAACTTGAGGTTAAATTTGGAACGGCTTCGCAGTAACATTTCATCTTCCCGGGTCTCTTTCCCGGGTGTCTCTTTCTCTCTCTCGTACAACCACGACACACATTGTTTGTGGTTTTGTCTGCGGATGAACCATTCACAGGTTGAAAAGGCGCAAATTGACGTCACCGGCAAACGAACCCACAAAATGGCCGAGAGCCCTTGACCATTGGTCTTTGGACGGGCAGGCCAGTTTTGTGGTTTTGGCTTTGGTTGCACCAAACCTGACGTTCGGCTAACAGTGGCGATAGATGGTTGGTGAAGAACATTCAGCCTCAACGTTTGAGTTAGGAGCCGTTGAATGGTAGTGACAACAGTTCTACGCGGGCTGCGGTGCAAGATGCCAGAAGGGTGTAAAAGCTATTTATAGCATCCAGCTACTAATGGTACGATGGAAAATAGTGACGCTGAACAGATTAGTAGCAGCAGTAGTGCTGGCACAGCAGGATACCAGAACTCGACGGGTGAGCGAACGGTGTGAGCCCGTTGATTAACGGAACGTCGTGTGCCGCATCCCTGATTGGTCGTTGATGTGGAGATGTAAACAGAGTGTGATTGTGATTTGAGATTCTACACTACTCAACGAAAGAAAGATAGAAAATAGCACAAAAAAATGTTTTAATGAAAAATCTCTGAAATTATGGAGTTATTTAATGGTGCAATGGAAAGATGGAGCCTAAAAGTATGCAATCTACAATACAAAAAAGACATCTGTTGAAGCAAAATTGCTTAATTAAGCACAAATCGCAACAATGTTGTTCCAGTGTGAAGCACTCCGTCTTGATTGTACTTAATGAGCGAGAACAGCCACGGCAAAGCGTTGCTGAAGCAATTCATGACAGATTGCATACCGAAAGCAGTCGCTTGCTGTCGCATTCGCAAATAGCTGCCTTTAATTCAACCCATCCAATGTGCTTCTGCTTCTTGGGGTAGTCGTCTGCTTCATTTTAATCTCGCTCCCATTCAACCCAAGTGTCGCTCTTACGTGCTTCCATCCGAAGCGCTTCAATTCATTTCAACATCCCTGGGATCCCGGGGAGAAAACGGCGAAAGAACTCCACCCGCCATGTCGATTGTTTTCAAAGTAACATCCTCGAACAGAAGCTTGATTTCATGTTTGCACAGAATCAAACAGCTCACCTTACACACACATATACACACACATACACTGCCAACATTTACGCGCACGCATTCAACACGGCTGCTTAGGCAGTCGTCGCTTTCTCAGGGCAACAGTTGATGATGGATTATTCTTCCCGCGGGTGCTTTAGCATGCACTCGGTTTCGGCGTTTTGTCCGTTTGCTTTGCGTTTATCTCCGGCCCGTGCCACAAACGCCCCCACCCTGCCAAGACAGCTTTCCATCCCATTCAAATGTGTGGAAGTAATCCGACGGGTAAACTGTGCTGCCCCCCCGTCCCCCTGGATGTGTCTGGAGTGTTTTCGCCGTCGAGAACTAGATTGAATGCAAAAATGCCTTCCGTACTGTTTGTGCTTCTGCTTTTCCCCCAAGCGCTAAGAATAGACTGTGCGCCCGGTTGCAGTTGCTTCTCGGTTTTCGCTCTTGAAACCATTGAAAATGCGAAATGGAGTTGCATGGAGGCAGCGGGTGGAAATGTGATATAAAATACAAGAGCGAATGATTTATATGTATCGCCCGAACCTTCATCATTTGCTTGGTGTTTTATCGTACCTTCTTTTCTTTTTTGCTTGCTGGTTTAGGTATAAAATCACTTATCTGTTTGTTCGCAAAGCCATACAGAAAACGGGTGCGCACACCCGTCATTGTTCCTTCTGCCAGTGTGATATTTCCAGCAGATTGATTCTATATTTTGTTCCGTCTGATTGCTTGCATCATACACTAGACGCCCTCCTTCGCCGCATTCCGTGTCAAGTGTTCTATTTTCGTACAATATTTGCACATTCCTAGCTGTGTGGCAGCGCTAGGATCGAATAGCACTCTTGCTGATTTATTCATGACCATGTACGATCCTCATGAAGCTCATGATGCTCCACTATTCTGCTGCTGCTGCCAAAGATGAGTGTTTCCCTGTTTGTCGCTTATCTTCATGACTGGCTGTCTGGCATTCGGACTGATCGAATTAGGAGTAGATTTATGAGCGCACAGAATGAGTTTACTTCCAAACGGTGTGTAATTGCAGCTCGCTCGAATGTTGCAGATCTCTGTTCCCGAGCTTTCTCCGGGTACACGGGAGCACAGTTCCGGGACAAGTTATCGTTTGCCAATTGGGTGTCTTTTATGCTTGACATTTGTTTACACATGTCGCAGCTCATGTTCATTGGAGGGGAGCAACACGAGCTGCTCCATTGGCCGGTACACGTTCGAGGTACTTATTTCGAGCAAATAGTAAACTCGTCCAACATGAAAAGAGCTCAGCTGACATGTGGCACTGGTATCAATTTTTCACAATTCCTTGCAATCAATCTCGTCCCCGGACGGGACGCTAGAACATGTGTGTGTGTGCATGTGTGGGATGGAGTTTCGATTGGATCTGAATGTGATTGAATTATGTGACATCAGCTCATTGCGCCGCTGGGAGGGGAATTTGTGCTCCCATTCGAATGTCAGGTTATTTTGGGCTATGGGAGGTTACATTCTCGGAAGCTTTTTTTTATTGCGAGCTCATCAATTTACCACTTCATTGAAACAACAGTACAACTGCAGTGGGTTCAGCTTACGGGCACGTGTGGCTTGTAGGCTAAAAAAAAACCCGGACCCTGGTATAAATATTGACATCAACCTTCAGCAAGAAAAATGTGTTCATGTATTGCTTACACAAAAAATGGAAAAAGAAGCACCGACTCCTGTATGTCGTAATTAAATATATGCTCATTGGGGGTTATTATATTTCCACTACTGTGTTGCAATAGCCTGATGCAAGGGCACATCCGACGAAGCAGATGAAGCAAATAAGGTTGTGTCGCTGTGTCAGCAAAAACTTTTCTTGTAATTAAATTGCCCTTCGAGCCGTTTTTGCTACACTGTAAGAGTTCAATGTACACGCTGGTGGATAAATTAAAAGTAAACATTCAATTTTTCTCTCTGCTTTTATTCTCGTTACAGAAAAATAAAGAATTAATGAACGACATAATCACAAACTGTAGGTTAAAAAATGGTAAGTATGCAAACTGCTGCACAAAATCGCCTGCAGCTATGCAACACGCACATCAAAATTGTTCTTGTGTCGTTTAAAAATCGATCCAATCGACTTGTGATGCAGCTTCGTTTGTAATCATTTTCCACCCGTTAATGGAATTCCAATTTTCGACAGCCCGAGTCAATCTGCGTAATTACGTACGTACGATTTGTAAACCGCGGCTGCATTTCCGAACGCTAATGACCTTTCTACCCCCAAAAGCTAATGCTTTCGCCTCAGCGCGCTCAGAAATGCAAACCGACTAATATGGTCGAGTGTAGGCTAAAGCAGGATTAGCGTCGTTGTTTAGGCAAACTCATTTGCGGGTGCGAGAAAACTCATTTCCCGTACCATTTATGCCAAGCGTGTGGCTAGATTGGATGAGCAGCGGTTGCGATTTGAGCCTGACAGGAAATAAAGTAGTATTGATTGAAAATGATGGACAAGTTCTGCAAACTTTGAAATGCATCAGATCGATTGGGTGTCAGATATTGAAGTATGTTATTAAAAGGTTTTAAATTAATTTAAGTCATCTCTAAAAAAAGTCTACCGTTGCTCTTGAAAAGTGTATCTCCAACGTAATCAAACCGTTACATGAGTATACCGGAAGTAAGATCCGTAACGCAGAGCAGCACACATTTATTAATCCTACGGGAGCACTATTTTTCTGCCTCATGCTTTTAGTCGCTTTATTTTACTCGCTTTTTTCTCTCTCTCCCGCTCTTTCACAAACAGGATTTGGTCAGAGCATGCAGACGACCAGCACGGTCCAGACGAACGTGCAGCAGCAACCGTCGCCAACGAAAAAGCAGCTCAGTCCGGATCATCCAAATCCTGCCGCACCAATTACGGAGGTAAGCTTGTACGTGCGTTCACTTGTGCGATTGTCCCAGCGCTTGGGTTCACCGTGCTGCAAATGGCGTTTTGCGGCCATTAAAAAAGCACGTTGTGCCGCAGCAACAGTTGTTACGCGGGATTGAAGGATTTCTATCCATCCAGGAAGGAGAACGGATGGGAAAAAGTAATGCAATGGACAAACAAACAACTTGTGAATGACAAAAAAAACGAGTTTTCTCCTACTGGAATTTCACAGCATGCACCTGCCATATGCGTTTCTAATGGGTCTAATGGTGTCCATAGTTTGCTGTGGCAGTTAGGTTTAGGATTAGGAATTGCACGTGGAAGAACCACTCGGGTCGCTAATTCATCACGTGTTCAAACTATTCTTTTGATTTCAAATTAAAATAGCAATTAATACTGATTAAAGCACTTTTAATCAAGCTAATTGCATAATTTAAGGCGCTTTGTCGCCTTAATGTATGCTATTGACAGAGCATAAAGCACTTAAACTGTGTCCGAATGTTAAGCTTGTTCAAACCCATTTTGAGCTGTTCATTTGCCTTGCTTAGCCGCAATCATAAGACACAGCATAATAATCCTCCGAGCACTCAAATGCTTACCGCGCGACCAGAAACGATTCCGCAAATGGGCACAACGAAATCGCATAAATTCCATCGATTGCCGCCGCCGCCGTTGTTCAACGTGACGTAAAACACAATCCGCACACACACACACACCTGGTCAAAAGCTGTTGCCCGTTTTAGGCGCGGAAAACCGTTATCCACAACGCGCACACCGTTCCAGCCATAATGGTGCCATAAATCTTGGTTACACGGATTACGCTGATACGGGGTGTGCGTTTTAAGAAAGAGAACCACGGTGACGCGATGGTGGCCGAAAGCATTTGCAAGGCAAAAACAAACACATTCACGCTTCCACTCCGGTGTTCATTTTAAATGCGGTTGGTTCTCTATCGGTGGAAATCAAATCATCCCCTTCCCTTGTACACGGAAAAACACCATCCAGCCAGATAAAGCCCTGACGAACCGCAATCATTGTCAACTGCAGGTTTGGGCAAAGTTTCCAAAACCGTCGCCCCATCCCGTTATCCGTCGGTCCGATCGAAGCTATTAAAGAGCGAATGAGCGTGGGGTTGGGGTGGTAAGGACCATTCCTCATCGTTTTCCCCCACCAACCAACCTCGCAGTGGGCGTTGCTGTGGGTGTGGACAATGAAATCAACGAGAGCAGCTTAGGATTTGCTTTACAGGCAGGCTTCCAGAGGGTGTTTTTTGTGTGTTGTTGCCTCTTCTGAATTGTTCGTTTATCTTCAATTTCCTTGCCCAGACGCCTTATCCGGCCGTTAAACGTGGCACATCGCTTGTCTGCCGTTAGTCGCCGTCCGGAAGCCTTAGGCAACGGCCAAAAATACAATCAGCCCTCGGTACAAGCTTCGCAGGAGCAGCTCTTAACGCCAATAAAACCAAAACACCAGAGCGTAGAGCGGATACGTACGAATGCTAATTATTGTTCCCAGCGTCCGTTATCGTCGTCGGATTGTTTTATTGGTTCCCTTTGCCCGAAGCCGTCGCTGTCGTCTTCAGCGTCGGCTGTGGTGGGCGAAGAGGACCTCCATCCGCCCACATTATTATCATCATCATCATCAGCGTCATGATTCGCTGCTGCGGCGAGACGTCGCTTGGTTGCCGATGAAAACCTTCGTGTGGCCATTTGCGCCCGCCGGACACGCCATTTAAGCCACGGTTGCAATTTTGCAAAACCAACGCCACACCGCTACGGTGGTTTGTGGTTTGTTGCTTTCTGCTAAACCGTCTCACCTCGCTGTTCACTGTCTGTTTTTTATTCCTCTGTGCTCTGTGCGTGTGCTCGATTTTACAATTTGACGCTATATTACATCGGAATAAAATCCCTCCCGAGCAGTCGGAGCGTTGGAGCTGGGGAGATTTGGGTGCGCCAATAAGTGGTAGAGCATACGAAATGGGCAACGTTTAGTTCACGTTCGTGCGGGTCACGTTCTGCTCATTGGGGTGAACGAAATGTGTCACGTAATTATCACTTTGTCATTAAGCAAAACCACTGCGAGGCTTTAATTATTTTTACAAATTTGTTTTAGTGGGATAGAGACGGTGCAGGTACACCCTTGCGGGTGTGGAATGCGGTTGAACAGCGAAACCGCGAAGCACAATTCAACAGCGTCCAGCTTTGTTTGCGTGGTGGTAGATTAGATTGGCGATGAGATTAATCACAGCTGAACGTTTTGGATTGACTTTAAGGATGACTTTAAACTGAGCCATAAACATTGTGCAGAAATGATTATTTTCAATCTGGCTCAGGTTTAATCTCTTTTTTAATGTTATTAGCAAGAAAAGGAGCTAGACAAAATTATGCTTCCGTCGCTCGTGGTTAATTAAAATATGGACAAGCTGTTGATGAACTTGTTGGCCGAGTTTTTTTGCATACTAGCTTCTTAAATGATTTTGAAAATCAATATCATCTTGTTTGGCACTGTGGCGCTACTCGCCTAATGCAGTATGTTTGTCATATAGATTGCATAAATTTAGGCTATTTTAAATCCAGCATTCAGCTTTGAATACGTGCCTTTCCAATCATGTTTCTAATAACCACTATCCATATGATCCTTTTTTATCCAAACACACTAAATATGTAATGCTACGGTGATTCAAAACCAATTAGAGAGCATACACTCAAACCTTTTTCCCTCTGTCTTAATCCTCTGCTCTGCGCTAGAGACAGCGCTCCGGAATGCTATGGCATAAATAAACGATGCAGCTCCTTTTCCTCCACACCCATCAAATTCCATCGGACGAAGAATTCTTCTCCCGAATGCAGTTATCAATTGAGTGCAATCGAAAACCAATTAAAATGATAAAATCTCATCGACCACAACGCAGCAGTATCCAGGGCAAGGGTGGTGATGGGTTTTTCTTTGCTTGGGGAAAGGTTTACGAGGTGCTGCTGATGGGTTCATCCGAGCTGTAGGAATGAAAAACGCACTACCGAGGAGGATGTTATTACAGACAGTGTGCTTTGGTAGCAGCCGGTATTATTATCCGTCGCTCTACGAGCTTTCTCCCAGTGACATGTTGCGACTAGCATAACGAGAATGCAGTTGGAGGACACTGCAAGAGCGAGCCAACCACAAATACCCGTTCCGGAGGTTTTCCGATCGAATGGACTGATTGACAGAGCGAAAGGTAAAAAAGCGATCGTTTGGAGTTAGTTAGGTTGGTAGCTCACATCTCACGGCTGGCGGTTGTGTGACCGAGGAGAAGAGGTCCTTAAGGACATTCTGCCGTGATTTGGACGAGTTTGCACATTGCTGCACCACTCACTGCAGGACGGTTCTACTCAAAACTGCCCCGTAATGGATGTAGATCAATATTTAATCGTTTAGATTTGCATTTTAACCAGCATATCCCGGCAGGATGTGTCGGCTAGGAATGAAGAAATCTTCATGCAGAGATAGCATCCAATCAACGATGCTTGCTGGGGCGCCAACCCGGATGTGGAAAGGATGTGAAGCGAGGGACCAAAGTTTGTCTTCATCCAGTACGCAATCGCCCTGTGAGTGCCATATTCCTAGAAAAAGCCGAGCCAAATCCTCGGATAAACGCTGGGCAAATATTCGCATCATAAAGGAAAGGAAATTGATAAAATATAGCTTTCCTCGCGCGCGCTCCAACTTTTACTTCATTTCATTGACGCTGCGTGATTGAAATTTCAATTAATCCACTTCACAAACGGGCTTCCGCGGGCGGCCGCTAAGGTGCATTGTGCGTGTATTAATCCTCTCCACCGAAGCCTCCATTAAATACCGCAAAAAGGCGCCGATGAAGGAGATTGTTAAGGAGCAGCAGAGTGCGAAGCGTAAGCGTGTTCTGGCGAAAGGCTCTTTGCCGAAAGTTATCGAAGGGAAAGTTTTCCCCTTTATCAAGCCTTGGCTTACTCGTGAGCGTGAGCATGTGAGGAGGGTGGGCCATTGACTTGTTGCCGGAAAGTTAGCATCCAACCGCAGCCCCACGGCACCGTCGGAGCTTGGTCAAACTTTCCCGTGCGCTACGAAGCCCGTTCGTAACAAAGACCGAGTCGGCGATTTCCCTGCCACTGGTGTCACTGGCCGGAACGTGATTTTGAGGAAAAGGCAAAAGTTTAAAACCAACACGTCAGCTTTAAGCGTGAGCTGTGTGGTGATTCTTGTCTCGCATTAGCGATAGCATAATTCAATTTTGAATTTTGCCTTTGCTGTAGAATGGGATGTATTGAAAAGCACAGATATTCTAGTGAGATTGGTGTTTTAATTAAAATTTAAAATTGTATCAACTATTTCCTCAGTTTATTTTCTACTTTTGAGCACAAAAGAAATAGTCGCTTTTTAATCTACTTTTAGTACACAAATTGTTACCAAATTGCATACTATTAGGCGTTTAGATGCTCAAGCTGAAATAAACACAAAAGTTCTTGTTTAAAGTTGTGCTTGTTTGATGTGAATCCACGTGCGTTTGATTTGGGTCTTGGTTCTGGAAACCAGCTCGTCTGACCACTTGGGTTGACCAACAAATCCGGCCCCTATCTCACATACCTCTGCCATCCAGTCTCCCTTCCCCCTCCAGGAAATCCTTCAAATTGTTTTCCAAATCTCAAAGTAAATTAGGGGCTTTGTTCTACGGAAAAACTCTCCCATCCAAAAAAAAACCACAGAGTATGTGGCCTGTGCCTTCTCAATCCTCAAAAACCAACCCAACCCGCAGCAACAAAAACGACCAGACCAGAGCGTCCCATAAAACAAAACTTGGTGGTAAAACTTTTGCACACCACATTAAACACAATTAACGTTCATTTCGGTCCTTTTATGGCCGTCTCGTAAAAACCGTAACGATCAGCCGGGTTGCCGTTGCAGCGGCCCGGAAGTAAGAAAACCCCTTTTGTTGTGGTGGGGTCTTGGGGCGGTAAGCGAGCTGCCCTGTTTTGAGGGGGAAGTTTCCTTTGGATCACTTCAGTTGCGGTTTTGATTGCTTACCGTTACCGTCTCTATCGCTCTAGTGCACTCTAGTGTGCCGTATGCATTTGTTTGTACGCTTGTTTAAACACACATTTACCTCCATTCCGACCTTAAAATATGCAAATGTGTTTCCTTGCTGGCTTCTTCAGAAAAATGGTAGATAACAACGGCATTCCATCTCAATCATATGGGTGAAGCAAAATGTTAACGATATTGTTTTAGCGATTGTTGTGGAATGTCTTTCTCCAAAGCGAAATGAGGTAGCATTAACTGTTTCCCCAACCACGGCATCCTTTTGGATCCTTTTGGTTTACTAAAATGGGCATCAAACCGTCCCACAGAGTCCAGTTAGACCGGTAATAAAAGGTTCCAGCCCTCTCCCAGTCTTTGGAAGGCATTCAGAGAAAGGGATTTAAAAAGCATAAAATGAAAAATATTCATCTATATGATTGATTTTACTCCCACAATCTATTGCTAAATAGTGATTTAAGATAAACTTAAATAGCGTTTCGTCAAGCAATGCTTATACTTAAGGGATATGCCCTTAGGAGGGTTTAACTTCGATCAACCATACGTAATATGACGTAATATTGTATGCTTTAATGTTCTGCGCCAGAATGTATGCAATTTGCGACACAATATCATCTCATGTCGTCAGATCCTTTGTTCCCAACAAACGTTATTGAGGCGTGTCAAACTGATTGCATACATGCGTTTTGAGTAAACATCATTCTTATTCCTAATAAACGTTTCTGTTAAATGTTACCAAATATCCTTAATAAATTACCACTTTCCTTCCACCCCATTGCAGATACCAAGCCCCGCAATGTCCCGCATGGGCTGGGCCCTTCGTACTCTCCTAGTGTCAGACAATACAAGCTGTTTAAAGGACCGAAAGGTAAGTAAAGCGCAAAACCCTCACCACTGCCGGCCACATTCACCTCCCAAAATAACACACATACACACATCCCACGAGACCAATCTGTTATGCCGTTGTGGTGGTACTGTGTTGCTGTGTGATATGATCCAAACACGCAACACACTTAACGGCCCCCAACACCTCGGTCAAAAACAAAAACAAAAAACCTCCCAAACACTTGTGGCGTTCGGTGTGTAATGAAGAACAGAAAAAAACAAAACCGACAACACAACCGAATTCGTTATCGTTACTTATGGCACCTCTGTTTGTTGTTGTTTTCTCGCTCCTTAGGTGGGTGGAAAATTCATAAGGAAATGCGCTCCCGGCACGGAGCTGGTCGAATGGTTGCTGAATCTCTCGCCGATCGTGCACACGCGAACGCAGGCCGCCGGCATGTGGCAGGCGCTGCTGGAGGAAGGCGTCCTGTGTCACGGTAAGCATTTCCTTGCGGTTACGTTAAACTGTCCCTGCGCGGGAAAACGGCTCCTTTGTTCTGCCCTAACCTACTTACCATCCCCCCAAAAAAAAGCACACGAAATCCTCATTACTGTGCATTACCTGCATGCTCGTTCGTGGATAGCGATATCCGGTATCCGTTGCAAAAAGGGGTTTTGTTGAACATCCACTTCCGGTCCGTTCCGATCCAACGATGTCAGCAAGCGCCATGCTCAAGCATTCCGCTCATGACGCTTTTCTGTTACTTCAGCAGTTTTCGTAAGCGTTTTGTTGCTGTTGGTGGTGCGCTCCGGTGCGGTGTCCTTTTTTGTGAGCATCCCTCTTCATTTTACGACGATTCCTGTGAAAACCTGCGATCTGAAGTGTAGTCTATTTTACCTATTTCTTTCGCTCACTACTGGCTCTTCTTTTTTTCCTCTCCTACTTCTACTACAACAGTGGCAAAAGAGCAACCGTTCAAAGACAAGTGCTTTCTGTATCGCTTCAAGTCGGACGAGGACGGTACGGCAGGCGGTGCGCCCACGTCCGACGATGTTAACCACGCGAACGAACACATCCGGGAGGCACTTCCGGCGCTGCTGCATCGCGGCCCGGATGCAACGCTCCGTATGATCCTGCGGAAACCGTAAGTACCTTTATCCTTTTTTTCCCCCCGTATGTGTAAGCGTTCACAGTCCCTCAACTGCTTCTGTTTACCATACTTTTCGGACATTTTAACACCATTGCAGCAGTTTTATCGCCGTGTCCAACGAACATGGGTTCGTTGTTTATTGTTGCATTTGAAATTATAATGTAGCACTTTGTGTGTGTACAGAAGATCGCTTCGGTTTTCCTTTAACCTATCCAAACTGTTTATTTATTTACGTATATTTATCCACTCAATCGTGTTTGATACTTCCGGAAGAAGGAAATGGACGCAACTGACTGACACTGACTTTAAACATCTCGCCTGGCGCGCATTTTCGGTGTTACTTTATCGTGCTGTTGATGGCAATTTTATTACAGCACGTACGACTGGCGACCAAACCGTGTAAAACTACTCTCCTTTCCGGGTTTCATCCTTTTGAGTTTTATAACTCAATTTTCGACCACTACTTTTGCACCGTAAACTCTTCCGGGAATGCATTTCCACTTCCCCCCCTGCCAAACGACGGCCACCGGGCGTGGGAAAATGCGCGTAAAATGGCGAATGGTGCAAGACTCAATTTAGTCGCCCCGTGTTGTATGGGGTCGATTGAGAAATGGATCTGCTAGCTGAGTTTGTACAAGGGAGGAGCCTGGTGGATAGTGTTTTTACAACACACCGCTTCCTGATAGCTTTATCGAATGTTATATTATGTTATGCCATCGAGGGATGAGCTGCCATGACGTTAGACTGTAGCGAAGTGTATATTTCTTCCGCTAAAGCACCATCGTAAAGGGTCCAAGTGGAGCAGTGCTGCGAGAGAGAGAGAGAGAAATATATATGGTGTGCACGGGTTTATGCATCACTGGAAATATGTGCCATCATTTCGTTTGCAAAAGATATGGCTTCTTGTTGGAGTTATAGTTTCTACTGACTGTAAATTATGAGCATGAGTTCTTCTAGCAAAAGAGTTTTTAACAGACTACGTGAAGAACTTATAAGAATATTAGATGGTAATATGTCTGAAATGTCTGACACATTATACTTAAATTGTCAAATATTGTGAAAAGTGTCGTTTTGCCATGCAAATTGCATAACGAAAGGCGTTCAATAATTTTATTTTATTTTTAAAGCGCCGATAAATAAAACTCCCAACAAAGCTAGCCAATTAGGAAATGAAATTTCAGCGAAATGCACACCACTTTCATGCTCTTTGCTTTCAGTGTAATTTAAAAATAATTTCCTACGAAAACTTGCCCTACCGTCATCCACCGAACGCGTCCAATTAAATTTAATAAATTGCCTTCCCGCTTTGATTTCAAACTTTTGCTCGCACACAAATCGCTAATTGGCACGAGTTGAATGTTGACCCAAACTTTGCTGCCTGTTTACCTTCCATTGCCCCATTCCCTCCAGCACCGTTGATCGTGTGACCAGACCAGCCGACCGACCAGAGCTGTAAGTGCGAACCGTGTTAATAGTGCAAATATTGTATTGAAATTAAAACTCCCACTTTGAGAGCAAGTGGCTTAGAATGCGGGAACAAGATGCCTTTGATTTTGCAAAGTAAAGTGCCCGCCTTCGCATTCCGGGAACAATTTAGCTGGCGAGACCTGTTGGCGAGAATCCTTTTGAAGAGTTTGAGGGCACTAAGAAGATTGACATGTGGGACGCTTGTGGAACGGAGCAGGGTGGCCTGAAAGGTGCTCGAATAAATTTGTTGAATTGTTAATGGCAGCTGTCCTTAATTAGAGAATTATACATCTTCACTGTTCCCTGCGTGAGCGTGTGCGTGTGTGAGTCAGTAGTCTCTCTCCCTTCTTCTAAGGATAGTGCCTTCGGTAGACATCGGCGCTCGTATGCGTAAATTACACTTTCAAATGAACCAAACGTTTACACATTCTTTGTTACATTTCGGCACACATAATCAAGCCCACTTCAGCTTTCAAAACTATTCCCCGTCGCTTCTTGCTCCCGTCCGCAGATCGCATGAACGAACGCAGGAAGAGCTGGAGCTCGTGTACGAGGAGCTGCTACATATCGCCGCCCTATCGCACCTGTCAACCTCCATCAAGCGTGAGCTGGCCTCCATTATCGTCTTCGAAGCGCACGCACATGCCGGCACCGTATGTAAGTATTAGTACCTGTGTATAAGTTTAGCTTCCGAGAAACTTTTGCTTCCTTTTGCTCCAAAAGGAGCAGCCCCGTGTTCGTTCGTCTGCAGTTATTTGCGCTCGACTAATGACATTGTTCTATGCTGCCGGTTCTTAAGACACTAAAGACCGTCTTCCGTCTGTTCGTTTGCTACACCCCAAATCACACTCACACACGCACGCAAACGTGACACATCTACCCGTGGTGGGACTGATATTTTAATTTTCCACCTCATTAGGTGGCCCATTCGGTTGTTCGCCAATTTTCCAGAAGTGTTCCTGTTACGTGCGGAGACGATACTATTGACATCGGGGTTCTTTTGCGACGTTTGTTCGCCTTTCCTATCCACATATGCCTCTGATACGATCAAAACAAAGCAACAAAAAAGCAGCTTACCTGTGTTTCTAGATAATTGACAATTCTGATTAACACACGACCCCGTACAAGCTAACGAGCGCGCGGTGCAGGGCAGATTCAACCTTTTTGGACAAAACATATCACCATTTTGTGTTAAAAAACCCGGCTTTTACTTCTACAACATCCATCAATCATCATGCCGGCGTATCCGATCCCTTCCCCGTTTCGCCCCCCAAGGGACCGTGTTTGACTTGTAACCCCCCGGATAGGCTACGAAGCGGTTTAACGTTTTTGTACGACGCAAGCAAGGATCTAGAAGATCGGAATAGGTCGCCCGTGAGGTTAAGGGTAGCGGAGAGCGCTCATCATTATTCATTGGCTGTTTTTCTAGGGTTCGACCTTGTTAAAACTTTCACACTGCTGCAGGAAAACTCCTGCACACGTACATGTAGATTGGACAAACACAAAAAAACGATCGTAGGGATCAAACTCACAGCTGCAGGTTGCTAGACACATTGCTGACTGTAGCTAGAAACTAATAGAGGCCGACAAAAAGAGCTTTCCATACTGTTTTATTTGTTCTCTTGGTTCACTTTTTGCTTTGCGAGTGAAATTAGCTCAAAAATAGAATGAGAAAAAGTGGAAGTAACATTCAAATTAGCAACGAAGGCTGGGAAGGTTGCTTTGTAACATGTTTTGCAGGCTGTTTTCCTTACAAACATCAAGACCATATGTGTAGACGTTCATAAACAAGAACTTTTAGCCGGGATATTCACAGAAATCCTTTTGCGTTTTTGAAGTTAAATTTAGTGCCTGATAACTAATAAAAACTGTTTGTAACCATACCTCATAACAAGCTCATAACAAACAGGTTTTGCCATGTGGTGTTGCATACATTTAGGCGCTGCTTGTAAAAACACTATGCTGAAGAACGTTTGATCTCATCAACCAACCATGCCCATACTACATATTTCTTCAAGCTGTTTCGAAATATAAGCTACTACCTAGTATTCTCTCCACCGGAAAGCCGGAATCTCCACGGCAAAAGTCACACATCAGAGGTTGCACGTGCGAGGCAAGTGAATAAATTTAATAGTTCACATGAAAACATTCCCCATTAATTAAAACCTCTCGACGTGTACGCATTCGTCCCCGGGTTGGCACAGATCGCTCGACGAGGGAAACTCGAGCAGCATTTATTATCGCCCTTCGTGTCCCGTTGCTCGTTTGCCTCTTTTGCACCGGAAGCTCGGGTCTGACGATCCCACACTTTTGCCGGGCTTATGAAACTATAAATTATTCTACTCCAAGGAATGTCATAAATTTCTTCTTGCTTCGCAAAACTCAACCACGGCTATTGCCAACTGCAACCGTCTACGCGACCAGTGCCCCGTCAATCAGTTGAGGGCGCACACGGAAAGGAAAGCAATGATGATGGTCTTTCCTTGCATGTTAAAATGAACGTATGATATTTGAGGTATCATATGGGTCATAGCTGAATTGCATGAAATGGAGAGCCAAGTTTAGCTAAAGTTACAGAGAACAGAGCACAAAGAACTGTTCTTATTGCAGAAACATACAAATTGAAGGTTAATGATGTTGACTTGTGGCTATTTGCATCATTAGCTAGACATTTAGTGTAAAGCAATATGAGATCGTTAGTAGAAACACATCCCCTTTTTATTTAGGATTAACTCAATTAGGAAGAATCCATTTGCGTACATTCCACACATCGGGAAAGACTTATCATCTTCCTATTGCGGTGGCCAATTTCTTGAGTGTAAGCCGGCAAGAATTCGACACCTTTTCCTATGACTTATTGCTCTGCTGTTCCACATTTCAGTATTCAACCAAGGTGATGAGGGACGATCGTGGTACATCCTGCTGAAAGGTTCCGTTGACGTAGTTATCCACGGCAAGGGCACGGTCGCGACGCTCAAGGAAGGGGACGACTTTGGCAAGCTGGCCCTCATCAACGATGCACCCAGGTGAGTGGAAATTGATGACCATTCCTTATTTAGCCCTTCTTCTTGATTGTAGGCGCGTAACAACACTCTCTTCTGCCTCTCGGATAGACATAAAAGCTAACCTTCGCTAATCGTACCGTTTCTCTACACCACATAACCTTAGCATTAACGCCACTAATTCGCATTGCTAATGATGTTGACGCAATACTTTATCTCTTATCTTTCTACCGCTTTCCCCGTACGGCTGGAATTCGCAATAAAACACACACACACATATACTTACACCACTGTGGCGGAAACACGGCTCGGCAACCTTAATATTTATCGGCACCTCACGCAAACAAAACAAAAAACCATGGGTCTAATTACTTTGGGCGCACACGTGTAAAAACCAACTACCAACAACCTAGGGCGGCCACGATCGTGCTGAAGGAGAACAACTGTCATCTGCTGCGCGTGGACAAGGAGCACTTCAATCGCATCTTGCGCGATGTGGAAGCGAACACGCTGCGGCTGCAAGAGCACGGCAAGGACGTACTAATACTGGAGCGGGTTGCCAAACAGCGCGGATATTCGGCATTCAAGTATGGCTTATATATTTTTCTAGGTTTTAATTGTTTTTTTTTCCGGCATTTCAAAAGGGTTATTATATACTAAAAACTTGTGAAAATCTTGGAACCCGATGATTGTTAGGTAAACTGTATAACTTTAGGCGCATCTAAAAAAGATGTATGACAATTTGCCTAAAAGTATGCAATCTTCTTGACAAGTCATGATCTTTTTAACGATAGAGTAGCTTTGTTAGGCTCTAACAATAACGATAACATAAGCTGGTAGTAGATATTTTAAAGTATATTTAGCGGGAGTAGAGTTGAAATATTGTCAAAATTGTACAAATCTAACTTCATGCCAAAATGCTTTACTGTAGGAAGAAGTATTGGGCATTTCAATACATACAGTTTTTATCAAGAGAAGGCAAACATATCGCTATAATCTCATAACGGGAGACTGTTTGCCAAATATTGACACAACCCCAAAAAGATCCTTTACACCTTAACTATGGCTAGCCATCTGCTCATTTCCTTCACTTTTTGGTCCAAAACATAACAAAAAACCTAAAAAAAAATGTACATAGATCCCAACCCTACTGTAAAATGAACCCCCAGACAAAAAAACGCAAGAGATGAGTCGTGGGTTCTCGTGAATGGCCACAATCCTTGGGGAACTAATTATCCTTTTACCGAGTAGCCTTCCATCTTTTTTACCGAAGCGGAGATAGCACACAGAGCAAACATTTAGCTAATTAAGCTTTTTAGAGAAGGGCGGCCTTGGCTCTCTATCGCTGCACTTAACTACAGCTCGTTTGCCAGCAATCTGGTTTATCTTGAAGCTACCGCTTCTTGTCGGGGGACGCTTGCTATTTCCACAAACTCGCGCAGCGAAACTCGGCGAAGGTCCATTGCAGCCAAAAAGAAACTCGCTTTTTGGCATCTTGCTTTACGTCTGGCTTTGCTTAACCCGGTGCTCTAGTTTAAACATCCTCGTCCATGGTGCCTCGGCCCAACCCCCCTCGCCCGCCATGGACATGTTTAATTAAGAAAATTTGTTTACTGCCAAGACTGCTAGTACTTTTTTGTGTCGCTTCCGGTGCCAGCGGCGATAACGGTGCCGGGGGACGGAAACAAATCGAATACAATTTAGACAACGGTCACATCCGATCCGGTATGTTGATGGTGCATGTTTTCTGTCCTTCCATGTCTTCGTGCCGCGCCTCAGATACACGGTCATGTCCGGCACGCCCCAGAAAATGCTCGAGCACCTGCTGGAAACGCGGCTCGGTGGGCAGGCGGGACCGAACGATCCGTTCCTGGACGATTTCCTGCTCACGCACATCGTCTTCATGCCGACGCCGCTGCTGATCGACGAGCTGGCCGCCAACTACCATGCCGATGCGGACATTGACCTGCGGCAGGCGAGCGAGGAGGACCAGGAGTACTTCCTGACCAGCAAACGGCGCGTGGTGCAGTTCATACAGCGATGGGTGCTGGCCGTCCGGCACGCCGTGTTCGACGACCCGCTAGCAGTGGAGTTTATTGAGGTGAGTGTGTAGTGCGAGTTGCATAGCTTTAGGCGTTTTTTTCATCGTTTCACCACAAAGTGCTACCACACTACCAATTTTTCTATGATATTTTCCACCACAATTCACACACAATCAAACCTAATGAACAGTATAATCTACCTGATTGATTGACACTTTATACCACAACGAGTCGCATACGTAACGAACCCAATCACGTATCACACCGACCGGCTTCATACCTTAACAAGGCATAGCTAAAGAACAACAAATATTTCACGCTCCAATAATGTACCGGGTGGAAAGACTTTCCCCGAAGGACAAAAAGCACCACGATGAAGCTCGAGGAACTCCGGGTTCGCTTCGAACGCTCCGGGCCATCAGGTTGGTCGCTGATGGATTGCCCGGAAGTGCTTCCATCTCCCGTAGCATGAGCCGTGTCCGGTTGGCGACGATCGTCTCCCCATGTCGGTGGGGCCAGCCTGTGACATACCGCCTTGCTTCTAATTTCCTATCATTCTTCCCTTCCTGACTCTTACCTCTTCCCTCGTACGCTCTCGGTGGATAAAATTGCATTATTTTCTCATCATTACGATGGCACTGATTTGCCTTTTTTCCCTCTGTGTTGTTGTCGCGTTTGACGCTTTGCAGGAGCTGGCGACGGACGTTGAGGCGGAACCGGCACTGCAAGAGGAGGCGAGCATCATACATCACGTGCTAACGCAATTATCCCGATATCAGGTAAGAACGTGTGTGGGTGTGAGAGACCTTGTACGAGTCACGAGGACACACCGCTTTAAAATAAATCTTCATCTTCATGTCGCATTTTCTCTTCTTTCGTCCTTCTTTTTTTCGACCGATGCCCTTGTATATATGGATAAATCGATGCCGCCTTCGAACAGGAGGACCGCCAGATGAACGCGACCCAGAAATGGAAACTCCCACCAAACGGACAGCCGATCTGCCTGTTCAGTGGCAACACACACTCAAAGACTGTTATACGCCCGGATGACGATAGTAATTAATTTTCTTACCTTTAACCTCCACCGAACATATGCAATTATTTCCTTTCCACTGCCCATTTTCCCTTACCTGTCAAGTAGCTAAATCCAATCCCTGAAAGGTGGACTAAAAAATGGTTGAAAATGATCAATCGCTCCTAGTGATTTTCCCATCCAACTAATGACGTTTCCTTCTTCATCGCAGTAATTTTCCGTGTGTACTGCGCCGATCATACGTACTGCACGCTGCGCTTCCCGATGGCCACCACGGCCGAGGTTATTAAAGCGTGTGCCGCCGACAAGCTGCAGATCGCCCGGCTACCCGAAGATCTGCTCCTGGTGGAGGTTAAATCGAGCGGCGAGCGCGTCGTGTTCAAGGACAACGACGTGAGCGTACCGACAGCGCTCAGCCTGAATGGACGGATCTTTGTCTCGCCCAAGGACCATCTGGACGCGCTGGTAATGGCACGATTCATCATTAGTTAGAACTCGAGAACCTCATTTAATTGTCATTGTCTTATGCTCGTTGCTTTTTGCGTCTTGGCAGACCCCCCTGCCCGAGCAGGAAGTACCGACGGAGGCACCGGACGTGGACTTTGAAGCACTGTCGACCAAGGACGTCGCCTATCACATGACACTGTTCGACTGGGATCTGTTCTGGGCTGTGCACGAGTACGAGCTGCTGTACCATACCTTTGGACGACATCATTTCAATAAGGTAAGGTTACACTACCTGCTCATCAAGCTGTTCTATTCTACTACCACTCCGAACCCGATAGTAGTAGGATATCATTTTTCAAACAGTTTCCGTTAGTAGTGCGCTTTCATTGCGCTTCTCAGTTCTCACACTCACAGAGCTCTCGCAGACAGCTTAACCTACTTCTGTTCGTACAGCGAGCAGAGCATGGGTTGAGCTTGAAAAATGATATCCGGAGAAGAAAATCATGCAGTGCAGCAATGGGGGGAGAGTTGCTTTTGCTTGGCTTTCGGTTAAGCTGCAAATAAATGTACAGATATATGTTTTAGTCCCAGTTGTACTCCAGAAGAATTCTTCGCCGTTTTTTTCCTTCTCTCCTGTTGCGCAAAAAGCAAACATGACTCTTGCTGGGGCTGCATCGTATGCACACTGCCACTGACAGACGGGCGTGAATTGCACTTGGAGGTGAATTATTGCTTTTCTTTTACCGTGCTGCCTAATGCACACGCACACACACATAGGCACACGACGAATGAAGGAACATTTGCATGGTTTGAAGGAGAAAGGGGCATGTGAACGTTGCCACTTTTGAATTTATTGCTTTCGCTTTAGTGACGTGAAGCATTAAGGCAATCAAACCAAAACGATAGAGAAGCTGTCGATTGAACCTCAAGTTGTCCGTTCTTAAAGTCTTACTCTGGAAACCAGAGAATTGAACGTAGAAATTAATCATTTATCTTAAAAGGAAAAATAAACAATTGCTAGAATAGCAAAGCGTCATTGCTTTTCTATGCATGCACGAGTCTGCAATGCATTACATTGAGTGCAGCAATTTCTATAACTGTTCAAGGTACTGAAGTCAGCGGTGCAGATAGAGTACGAGAGCACAAAAAAGCTTTCACAGCACAATATGGAAACTCTCCGTACCTATTAAGCTAATGAAAATGACCGTACAGAACCTTCTAAGGAGGCAAGGCGGCTGAGGGGCGTGTCGGTTGTATCACTAATTATATCCTTTCCATTTGAAGTTGCTTTTGTGTCGGTACAAAGGATTTGTAAACAGCTGTTGTACGAGACGGATTAAAGCGGTTAAGACATTTTTCTGCTGCTGCATTCCATACCGAGCTGCGGCTAATCTAAGCTTCCATTCATCATTTCCACTTGGAGCTCTTGTTGGGGACTTATGGCGTTCTTTTGAACGCTGTTTTTCATCATTTTGATTACTCCCAATACTTCAGAAGAAAGAACTCGTTGCGTCTGAGCCATACAATTTAATCTGCAATAAAAACCGCCTAACAGTATGCAATACAAATGTCACAACTGTCTTAATAACATTTATACTGTCTTTCTTCGAATGTAACACCTCAGTAACGCACTCAATAACGGGCCTTGTTCTTTATCAATATTTATTATTTAAGTGTTGTACCCACAATGTTAAAAAAAACAACAACAGCAACATAGAACGCATTAACATCTATCATAGCAAAAACGGGTGTATAAATTAAGAATGAGATTCTGTTCCCAACTTCCTACAAAACGATGCATTATTGTACCGTGGTAATGCCTGCAGCTGTGTCTTACATATCGAACCTTTTTATTAGCCTGTTCACCTGTGTTTCTAACTGTTATTGTTGGCATGCAATCGGATTGCAAAAGGAATTGCCGAACGGGTTGTGTGTGTGTGTAGGAAAGGGAAGGATGAAGGTGCGTATTATGTAGAATAATGTTAAAAACTAACGTCATAAGTGCGTTTTTGTGTGTTTAGTTGTCTCTGTTGTTCTGGATATTTCCTATCTGCCTAAATACCATATGCCCTGGTGGTGGTGACGCTCATCTTAAAAAGATGGCGCACCTGTGGAATGATTAAACTACTAAAGCGCATTCAAACTGGTAACACGGATGCGTTCACTCGGTTCACACAGCGACAACAAAATGATTCCAACGTCGAATCCGGGGGCCTTTCCCCGCCCCGTCCTGGAAGGCTACATTGGGACGGAATTGCTATTCGGTGGGGTCGTTAAGTGGGGTGGAGGATGGGGAAGGGAAGGCCCGGGTGGATGCGTAGCAGAAGAGGAAGTCACTCAAACATCGCATTTCACATTTCACGGTTGCTTGCAAAGGCCAAGTGGTGGCGGTTGTGGCCCAGCGGGAAAATTCCCAAAAGCACAAGCGCACAAGTTGGAAAATTCTGCGTTCAGCCAAGCGAAATGAGCATATTCGCCGAATTGATTGCTCGTGGAGTAGGAAGCTTCGCCCTGCTCGTCTTACCCCCGGGCCCGTCAGGGAAGTCAGCCGGACGTCTACGTGCCATGTAATGTGTCTCTTCGTTGGACGTCGTTGAACTTGACACTGGGAGAAGCGAAAGCAATATAAGAACCGCACGCCCAAGAGCTTTACAGCCAATAAGGTAAATTTGGTAATGTAAGGAGAGCAAAAACACACACACACATACACTTTCAACCACTCTGTGCCGTTTCAACACACTTCAGACGAGCTCTCTGTTCTGTGATGCCCTTTTGTTGGAAGTCCGAAAAACGATCCTTTGATTGTGTGCCTTCACTAGCTTTTTCCTGGTGCGCTTTTGTTGTATACACCTGTCCTTTCTTGCTTCCTTGGGGCAATAATCTGGTTACGTCTGGTCTTCCGCCGTTCTCTCCCCCCTTTTTTGCGCTAGCCTCTTGTATCAGCAACGACGAGGATAAAAGGATTACACTCGCTAGAGCCTCGTACAAGCGATCCTATATTAAACATCCATCAATCGCTTTTCCTCCTTGACACACACTACTTGTCCGTAATCTGCATCAGTGCGATGTACTTGTTGTACTTGGTGTAGTTCCTTCGCCCCGTCTCGTCGTTCATCAGGACGCCCGCATTCTTGTGGCTTGGGTCGCGTATCGTCTTCAGGCGGATGTGCTTCGTAATGTCCCAGCGCCAGTTCGACCGGTACGCGCACAGCGAACACTCGAACGGCTTCTTGTTCAGGTGCCCAACGATGTGCACGTGAAAGCGGGAAGCCGTCGACGCCCAGAACGAGCAGTGCGGACACTTGAAGACTTTCTTCATCAGTCCGGAACCACCGGAGCTGCCGCCGGAGCCAGCCCTACCAGCGGCTGCTGGATCGATCGTTGGCAGCCGGTTCGTTACCTCACCGTACCCGGGTGCCGTCTCCACGCCGCAGAACGTTTGCGACTGATGCGATTCCTCCCGGTTGTCATCGTCCGTGTCCGTGTCGTTCGAGAGGTCTTTTGCACTACCACTACTACCGCCTGCTTCGTACTTCCGCGGCGTTTGTACCGAAGATTCGGCACTGCGCTCCAGCAAACGTTTCCAGATTTCGTTGACCGTGGTGCGCTCCGTGGGTTCCGCTGGCTGCTGTAGGACCGGTTTGTCCGCTGCGTCCGTTGCGTTGTCGAAGGAGTTGGCGAGCAGGAACGCTATCAGGTCGTTCTTGTGCGCTAGCTTAATGTGATTGGCCAGTGCTTCGACCGGCTTGAACGATAGCTCACAGTACATGCACTTGGTCATGATGTCGTCTGGATGGGTGGCCACGGGTTGCTGGTGCTTGGTTAGGCTCAGCGGGTAATCTTCTGACGATCGATCACTTTCGCCATTCTCTGCCTTTAGGGCGGCGATTGGGATTGGTTTGACGAATTTTTGGGGCGTCGTCTTGGGTGTCGCCGATGACCCGGACGTGGACATGTTCAGTGGGATAAGATTAGGCACTGGTCGGGATCGCTTTTTAGGCTCTTCCGAAGGTTTGCTGTCTATTCTGTCACCTTCGCTAACCTCTTGGACGGTCTAGTAAATGAAAGGAAATGATTCAGAATTGTGCAAAGAGAACTTCTTGCAAGAACTCAACTCACCTCATCCGCTGAATATGGCATTGATTGTTTTAGTTGATCCAATTCCACCTTGATCGTGGAGGCTTCCCGGGCAAAGTTAGCTGTCAAAGAAAGACACATCATCATGCACCAGCATATCCAGGAAGATCCACACTTTCGCGGTCCAACTCACCCGCAAGTGCTGCTCCAGACTTTTCCATCTCCTCCAGCAACTTCGGCAACCCGGACGCCACCAACTGCTGCACGTACGCCGTCGTCAGTGCCTCACTGTCCGACAGCTTGGGCACCGCAGCCGGCATAACCTGCCCCAGATGCATCTGCCCCCCGTAGCTCTTCTGCACCCGGCGCCGGCTCGCACCGAACGCCGACTTCCGAATGCCATCCACCGACCCGTGCACCATCTTCATGTGCCGTACCAGCTTCTGGTAGTGGCGCGACGCGTACAGACACCGTTTGCACTCATTGATCACGATCTTTTCGCCGTGCGTGTCTCGCAGATGGGTTAGATATTTGCGCGGGTTCTGCGTGAAGTAAGTACACCGGCCGCACGAGTAGTTGCGCTTGATTTTGCACTGCGGCAGCTGCTGCTGCTGCTGCTGCTGTTGATCGTGTTCGGTCGCCCCTTGGGACGATGGGCCCGGTTGGGTTCCTTCCCCATCGGTTAGCGGCTCGTCGTAGTTGGCCGACGCGTCGGTGGAAAAGCGTCGCCAACGGTCGAGCAACAGCTGCTGGTCGGTGGACTCCCCATCGTCCGACTGGACGGGCGGGTTCTGGTCGCTCAGGTGTACTTGCTCGCCGCTCACCACCCGGCGCACTATCAGCTTGTCGCCGGACCGTTGCACCATCGACGGTGCCACATCCATAGTTGGTGGTTGTGGTTTAGAGAAGAGAAAAAATGGCAACTGTCACAGTAGCTTGGGCCGGTTGTGCTAGATCGAGCATGGAAACATTACACCTAGAAAAGGAGAGCTATAACTATCACACACACATGGAAAAGGATGATCTAGATCACGGCTACACACGAAAGGATGTTCCACTTTCTTCTTCGCTTCCTTCAGCGGGCCAATGCTGCCGTTGGAGTCGGAGTCACTTAGTATTCTTCGATCGTCACTATCTCGCGCCAATGATCATGCGCGGTGGCGGCGACGGCAGCGGTGATCGGTACGCGCAAGTGTTGTACGCACAGGGCGCACCGACACGCGCTCACACACTCGCGGCACTGTACGCGTTGGCTTCACCATTTGCGGCCGAAAGAATGCCTTGACATAGTTCTTGGCTAGCAAACTAAGCACCGACACACAAGCGGCTCGCCTGTTCTGTCATCGCTAGTTGTCGCCTTCGTCGTCGTCGTCGTCGCCATCGCAGTCGGTAAACCAGAAAGAAGAGGCTGTGTTGTGGTGCGGTTTTGTCGCGGCTACCGCGCTACCATGTCGAGAACAAGAACAAGAACGCTGCTTCCATGCGCTCGTCTTGACCGTGAGGAGAAGTGTAGGGGGAGGGGGCAGAGAAGGGCTTATGTAATCGGCGCTCTCGCAGCGTTCAGCTCCGCGGGAATGAAATTGCTCGAATCGAAGGAAAGGGAAGGAGTGGGGGAATTGGAGGTTGCGCACACCCGTACACGCTTCTTATCAGATAGTGCACATCTCAAGAAGCCACCTCTTAACCTAACACGCACACGCGAATGGGGCGAAACGCGCAACACAGGCAGGACGGAAAAGGGCGCATCAAATAGATTGTGTTAGCGTTTCCCCCCCTTCTCTCTACTCTCCTATTGGGAAGCTCCACAAAGCTCCAGTAACCGATATCTTGGGAAAAGTCACATGGTCACACACACACACACACACACACACACACACACAAAGAAAGACTGCACACAGCGGCAGGTATCGATGGGAACAAAAGTGTAACAAAAAAAGCTCGCTGCTATGGGAAGGTTCTAAGTTCCCCGTGGCAAAACAAGGGTGAGGAGGGGTGGGGGAAGCGCAACAACGCAGGGACACGTGCCATTTTTACCTTCGCATTCGCGCCTTCTTGCCTTGCGTCTTCTGTGCGCTGTGTTGCGGGTGAGAGCGAGGGCTAATTATTCTTACAAGATTCTCTTTGCGGCGCGTTAGAATCGAATTGAATTCCAAACGAGATGAGACCTCTAATGGGGCAAGAGACAGGAGGGGGGGGGGGGGGGAGGAGGGAAGCCTGCGGTTGGTTGGTTCGTGCAGCGTTTAGTAGTTTGCGTAGAGAATGATGACGGCGACGACGGCGACGACGACGACGCAACGACGAAGAGCTTCTGCGCCCGAACGACGACCATATGTGTCGTTCAACCTTGATCGCTTTCGCGATTGATTTTGTATTCTTCAACACGAAGAATAGTTTGTTGCTTTTCTTGTCAAACTTGTCAACCGTGTTTCAACCGTTGCACTGCTGATAAGGGGCTCCCTGGGCTCCCTAAGAACACTCACTAGCACACAGGCGTAACACGCGCAACTGCACTCCCGTTCGCGCACTGCACTGACCTTGCCAAAGGGAGGGAGGGGAGCTGCACATGCAAGCCAAGTGCACAGCCTTGAACGGAACCTAAATCACACAAATTCTTCAGGCGCGATCCACACACACACATACACTGGATCACTCACACATTTTCGGGGGCTCGCATGACCCGCTCTCTGCGTTTGGAGCCACACGGATCGATATAATATTATCGCTTTGCAGAATTCTTTCTTCACACACGCACACACACACACGTGTACAAACGCACGGAGTGTCCTCTTCTTCTTCGCAGCGAGTCGTGCACAATAATGGGGCAAGTGGTTCGCGGCGACCAACGCTAAACACTAACTCCAGCAGCAGCAGCCATCCATCCATCCATCCACACACACGATAGTCGGAATCGATCATCTCATCATCTCTCCGGCGCACTACAGAGAGAGAGCGAGAGAGCGTTGCGTGCTTAGGAGAGCTTCGCGGGTGCAGTTTGCGCATGCAGTGCACGAGAATGTGTGTGTGTGTGCGCGTTCTAAGCACACTGCGATGCGATATCTTCTCCAGCGGGTGGTGTGCACTAGTAGATGGTTACTACCACTACTACTACGAAACGAGGGTCTAATACACGGTGATGCATCGCACTAGAATCAACTAGCATCTCACACACACACACCTTTGAGCGAGTGGGATGGAGATTAGAAGAAGGGTGAGGAGTGGATGTGTGTGTCTATGTGTGTGTGCAACTAAACATCTCATCGGTGCCGTGACACTGCAACAAACTCACCACCAGCACCGCACCGTAACGGGCTGACCTTGACAGAGTGCACCAGTGCACACTACACCGCCCACTTCTCCCCCCTCCCTCCCCCGTTCTGTGTGCGTGTTTGTGTGTGTGCTGCGCAGCCCCTTTTCTTACATGGAAATGTCGGTGCTGAGATGCTGCGCGATGCGACGAGCGCGCTAGCGCGAAACGTGTTCTGTGTGATGCATTTCCCACCCCTCATCTCGCTCTGCCGCAGTCCACCCCCCAATTGCTTTTTGCATCCAATTTTGGGGTGGCGCGGCGACGCTGAGTCACGCTGGGCGGTAAGCGGTAACGTGCGGCGGCCGGCGGGTGTGCATCGTTTTGTGTGCTCGGGCAACGTGACCGTGCGCGGACCCGTTTGCCGTTTGGGGCGGTTCGGCCATGTTTGAAAAGCTCGCGCGGGTGCGATCGTTACGGGGGGGGAATCGTGTGCCGCAGCAGCAGCAGCAGCAAAGCTTGTGCACGAGATCGAGATAAGAAGTCGGCACGGGAATGGACGGGTTTTTAATTGTGAAAATCTTGTTATGGATATGAAGTGAGGAGGAGATTGAGAGCTTTCGTGCTGCTGCTTTTTTTTAATTTAATTTTAGATTTTTTGTGCTCATTCTATGACATTAGTCATCTAATTATATGCTTCTTTTGAGAGGTATTTCCTCTAACAGTGAGTCATTCTTAGCCATGTAGTAAGCAATAAGGTAATTGTAACAATTTGTACCTCTCTTTCAACTCATCTCAGCGCCACCAGGCGCACCCTTTAAGTTATTTTTATTTATTGTTTCTTTTCCTTAGAACTTTTCAATGATTTCAAATCACAATCGACAAGAAGTGCTTGCGAAAAAACAAAACAATTCCTATGAAAAGTCAACTTTACGACTTCAAGATGCGTTTTGGGCATCCTTTTCGTCAACTTTCATGCTGCTTGGTTGCTTGGCGCTAAATTTGTTTATCTTTTCGCTTCCCCTCTCTCTCTCTCACACACACACACGCTCGGTATTCTGTGGAAAAGAGGGTAAGAGGGTGTAGGAATTCCTTCACACCCTTCCCCAGCACCAGCGCAAAAGGCGTGAAAATAAGCGGCTTTACCGACCAAACTTTGCCATTTATATTAACTCTCGAAATTCCACTCTCGGAGGAAACGGAACCAACACACACACACATACAGAGAGGTGGCCTCAGAACGCCCCGGACGAAGAGCAGGTTGATAAAAAGAAGGGATAAGCTTTTCGCGGTGGTTTTCCACCGAGACGAGTATGAGTCGGAAGAAGAAGACTTCTTTTGGGATCGTTTTGCAAACGCCACAAGTGTTAGCAGCAGAAGCGGGTGGGTTTTGGGTGGCTTTTGTTTTTGTGTTTTGTGGTTTTAAGCGAAAAAGCTTTGCGCGAGAACGTGCAGAACTGTTTGGCATATGAAACAATTCAAGTTATTTACAACCATTGCTGATGGAATCTTGTGGTTGTGAGTGTGGATGATTATGCTGACGGGGTAAATTACTTACAGTAATTAGTATGTGGTTCTTCTTCGGTGGCTGTAAGCTTCGTTTTTGCAAGTTTGTGGCAGAAATCGATTGAATGATTATCACTTCTTACCTAATTCATTTGATTATAATCATTTCTCTTTAAAAACTTTAACCGATGGTGTACACGCAATCATCTGCAGTTATGTGTCGAAAAATGCCGAATCCTATCATTTAGTAGAGCTCGCGAGCCTTTTCGGTACAGCTACAACATTGATGGACTTCGCATTGAAACCGTTAATCTCATTAGGGAATTTTGGAATCATCCTTAACGAAACTGACTTGTAACCAACACGCAGAGGAAATTATAAACCCTGATGGCAACCAGCTTCTAGGATTGGTTCAACGTGAGGTTAGAAGTTTCAGGGACCCAATATGTGTAAAGGCTGTGTGTTGCAGTATCCGCCCGTTCAGTGATTGAATATGCGCACGTACTTTGGAAGTCATCATCTCAGCGCTTATCTGATCGCATCGAGGCAATGCAGCGCAGACTCACCCGTTATGCTTTGCATCTTCTCCCATGGCAACCAGTCAATATCCATCCTGATCCATCCTAATGAAGCACGCCTAAAGCTTCTTGCAAATGTTTGTTGTAGGTCTCCTAACGGGGAACATCGACTGTCCATCCCTACTCCAACGACTCAGTGGCGGATCTAACGGTAGGCGGACTAGGCGGTCGCCTGGGGCCCCGCCGATTTAGGGGCCCCGTAGATCGCTAGTCTATAGTATGCCGCATGTGTATGCCTATGTTAGATGTATGCCTTATGGACATAGTACTAGCGACAAGGCCCCCCGGAAGGCAGACACCATTTACCATTAACAGGGGGCCTCAGCTCGTCTTTCCGCCTAGGGCCCCCCATACCCTTAATCCGCCACTGCAACGACTGGACATCTATGCTCCAATGGCCCCCTTCTACGCCCGCTACCTCTGCTTGATATCCCTCGTCGTCGAACGAACTATGGCTCAGGATACCCTACAATCTGTAGGTGCAGGGCTTTTAACAAAGTCTACTAATTTTTCGATTTTGATACGTCCCTAAAGTCGTCTAAAGACCGCATTTGCGCCAGGATATAGTCGAGTTAAGTTTGTAATCTAAGTTAAGTCGACACTTAAGAAAATCATCAGGACTGTAGCTATCCATTGAATAAAGATTTTAAAAAAATATAATAATAATAATAATAATAATAATAATAATAATAATAATAATAGCAATAATAATAATAATAATAATAATAATAATAATAATAATAATAATAATAATAATAATAATAATAATAATAATAATAATAATAATAATAATAATAATAATAATAATAATAATAATAATAATAATAATAATAATCAATTTTTTCAAACCATAACAAAACATCAATATTGGTTCCCACATCGCACAACATGTTGTCACTGTTCAAACGACTTATCAAATTCCAATGCAGCTAACGCCTTCTAACGCCCTTCATTCTTAACCTAATGAAGCCAATAAAAGCATCATTACAATCATTATTGCGCTTTTCGATTCGCGTGTACTAAGCAAACGGTTTTGTTGCGATTTTTTCCTACAATTCAGCACTTTCCCGAAAAACTGACTTGTAGCGCGTAGCATTCTATTAGAAGCAAACCTGAAGTCGAACGGCACGTTTTTATCCCCCACAATTCACTTCTTGTTGGCTTCCAAATTTAATTGGACCAAAGCTCAGTGACCTTCCTCACCCATGGTCGTGTTTACAATCGCTGAAGAAACAGATTTACTTCCTACGTCCTTCGGCGAAGGGACGGCATGAAGAACCACCCAGCACACAATGCAGGATTGGAAAAATTGACTGCGAATCGAGCGAATACGTGGAAGGACTTGGCTTGGAATGGGAACAAAAT
Source organism: Anopheles gambiae (assembly GCF_943734735.2). Taxonomy (NCBI): domain Eukaryota; kingdom Metazoa; phylum Arthropoda; class Insecta; order Diptera; family Culicidae; genus Anopheles; species Anopheles gambiae. The sequence goes on from NC_064601.1 coordinate 114,020,913, forward strand.
GGCAATTGTTAGTTTGGGCGTTCGTCACTGATTGGGAGCCGATCGTTTGGTGACTTCCCGCTCCAGGGGGCTTCCCTGTGGGCGGACTTCTAATTGGAAGTGGGCGTGAGTGATGGAGAAATCGATTCCAGGCCCACAAGGAAACCCCTGCGTAATATTAATTTGTTTATTTATTAGTTTAATTTACAATTTCTCTCGCTCTCTCTCTCTTTCTTTGCAGATCACTTCAAATTTGGACGTTTTTATCAGACGGTTTAACGAAATACAGTATTGGGTAGTGACGGAGATCGTCTCGACGACGAATCTCACCAAGCGGATGTCACTGGTGAAAAAGTTCATCAAACTGGCCGCATTGTAAGTAGCTTTCCGTTTGGGGTTTAAAAAACCCACCTCTTAACGCCCTTTCTCCTTTTGCCTGCAGCTGCAAAGAGTACCAGAACCTGAACGCATTCTTTGCCATCGTGATGGGACTGTCGAACACGGCCGTCTCGCGGCTCTCGATGACGTGGGACAAACTGCCGTCCAAGTTCCGGAAGCTGTTCACCGAGTACGAGGCACTGATTGATCCGAGCCGGAACCATCGCGCCTATCGGTAAGTGCCCACCGGCTTAGGAAGATTTATGCCCACATCGCATGGCCCACGCTTTCCAACTTGAATTCCCACGCACGCACGTGGGTTGATTGGGATTGATTTAAACATTGCGTTGCTTGGGCCTCCTCTGCCGAAGTGTCTCTAAACTGTCTTAGTTCAAATTAGTTTAATTCCGATAGCGATCTCTTTCTGGTTCCCGAAAAACGTCCTTGAAAGTTCAAACCCTAACCCTTACCCAACAAACCTCAATCTCAAATGACCGGGTTCGGAAGGATTTCGTTGGACGACTTCCACGGAGCCTGACACGGGGCGACCTTGGCGATGTCGCGTGGCGTTGGAAATCAATTCAATCTTGTTTACGTGCTTTTTTTCGTACAACAACCTATCACCGCCATCAATCTCGTCCACCGAACGCCGCGCTTCCCTTTTACCCAACTGAGTGTCAGTTTGATGAATTGAACCGCCAGCTCGAAGCGTGGGACATGTCTTCTTTCCGATGGAGACGTGCCCGGCACGTGTGTGTGTGTGGCATGTGAATACATATTTGAATCGTCTCGGAGCTCCGGCTAGCGAGAGAGAGATAGAGAGCGCGCGCACAAGAGAACTTTCTTCTTAGAAGCCCCCTAGCATGGGTGGAAGTGAAAGATTGAAAATCAAATTAAATCCTCCAGTCAAATCCCCCCCTCTCCTGCTGCTATTCTGTGCTGCATTCGACTGGACTGGCAAAGAATGTATCGCGCAACATCCCAAGAAGAGAGGAAGCTTTAGAAGCTCGCTGTGACGTCGAAAGGAAGGGCACACCTGACACCACGACGGGGACCAGATCATGTGATAATAGCTTAATCTTGCCGACCGAACTCGTCTCGTAAAAAGGTGTCTCATCAGAAGTTTAAATAACACTTCGGTTAGGGGGGGGGGGGGGGGGATTTACAGCGACTTGCTCCTTCTTCCTTTTTCTTCAGGCTGACAGTGACAGGCAGTTTCGAGTGTGGAGTGGAAGTTTGAACCATATCCACCAGACCGTAGCACACACGCCTTCTTTTCAGCACCCAGAGTGGGAAATTGATCACAATCATCACACTCCATCACAGGGAACCGGGAGGGGGGGGGGGGGAATAGAGAGCTTTGCAGAAGTTAAGCTCCTCATGCACAAGACAGCCGCTTGCAGGAAAGCAGAAGCTCTACTGCCTGGACGGATTGACTTCCGATGGTTATTAAAGCACCACGCACATACACGCCACACACTGTGTTGTGTGGGGAGGAGGGAAAGAGGGAGAATTCTCGGTACAATCGATACCTTCATCTTTTTTTTGGAGAATTGGAAATTGGAAAAAGTTCGTTAAGGCAAAAGTTTCGGCCGCCCCTGCACGCGTGACACGCGCTGTTTGACTTTGTAGCTTAAAATAAGCGAAGGAAGATGAATTGGTCGTCGGTGGGCAAGAGGAAAGAGGGCAAAAAAAAGTCATCAAAATCATCGTGAGACTCGTTAAACAGGTTAACACAGTGGCCAGGGTTACCGTTGTTTTGGGAATTGGTTCTTGGTAGTCGTTTGGAAAGAGAGTACGTGTGGTGAACACATAATAAAATCAAACGCCTTTTTCTGCTCCTTCGCTTTGTCTCACTTTGCCAGGATGTCAGTGGGCAAGCTGCAGCCTCCAGTGATTCCCTTCATGCCGCTGCTGCTCAAGGACATGACGTTCGCCCACGAAGGCAACAAGACCAGCCTGGACGGGTTGGTAAACTTCGAGAAGATGCACATGATGGCGCAAACGATGCGTGCGGTACGCTTCTGTCGATCACGCCATCTTGGTAAGGGCCCCTTAGTTGTAGTATCTCCTTTAAAAAACACACACACACACATTCTTATGCACGTTTGGTTACCCTTTTTGTTTTTAGTACTTGATCCTCCCTCGCCGAAGAACGAGAACGAAATCCGCAACTACATCCGCTGCTTCCGGACGATCGATAACCAAAGAGTGCTCAACTCGATGTCACAGAAGGTGGAACCGCGTCGATCTTAAGGATGCTTCACAGCGCAAAAAACGCATCGCAACAGCCACCCCACCAATTCCGACCACCAGTTGCGCATATGAAAGGTCAAGCTGGTACCGAGAGACCAAAAACCCGCCCAATCCTACAATTGCCCGGTTGTTCTGGGTAACGTTTTTCTTTTCGTGAGAACAGAATCCCAGCGCGCACGGTACTTTTGATGGTTTTTACCATTTGCAAACCGAACATACCTTTGTTGTAAGATAACATTTTTGCTTGTAAGATAACACAGCTACTGACACAGAGTCGGGTGTGTTTGGTACTTTGTCTCTTGTTGTGAGAGTATTTATTAACGTCATCCCCAACCCTGTGTATGTTTTGCTTCTCATCGATTTTGTCCACAGTTTGTTTGTGATGTTAAGATCTGGATCAGTTATACAACAGCAACACTTCTCAGTTTCGTTTCCCCCTTTAATCCTACAAATATCGAATAACTTCTATCACGCGTCACCTTTCCACTGTTGGTTTTGTAAATTAGTTTGTATGAAGATATTTAAGTTGTATTTTGTTCTAAGCACTTTGGTCTTGAATAAACAGCTCGACGATTAAAGTACTGTAATCTTTGTTTTTTATCTTTGTTTTTCTACAAAAAATACACTCAGAAGTTTATACAAAACCTTGCACTTATTAAACTCGAAGCACCATCACAAATACTTCCTTCAGTAAGAGAAATAACTGTAAAACTGCTTCGTCTTTCTAGCGTTTAATTCATTCGCCGTTTTAGAACATTGCTTTACCCCTGAAGGTATGCAATGTGTTAAAGCGTTTCTCCTTTTGAGAAGGATGCGAACGCTTTCTTGTACTAACAATGAAACAAATACGACCACCGAATGGTTTATTGCTTGCTTTTAGTGAAATTTCAGTTTTTATATTAAAACGTCCCTAGTTTTTACCCTATTTTTTGAGAATTTGCTAAATTTGCAAGTATAGAAAAGCAGACAAAACATAAAATACACACTCATAAACACAAAATGTTCGCCAATGTCAATATCAAGTGCATGTTAAACTAAGTCACAAGTCAAAACGCTATCAAGCTAAGCATATTTTTCAAACTAACAAAACAAACAGAACAAACAATACGCTATTTACAAACAGAGGTGCATAACAGCAAACTTATACGTATATTTACACAGCGCTATAGCAACGCTTATTAAAACAAAAGCATAATAAAACCGATTCCTTATTGCTCCTGTTCACATTCTTCACTCACTCACATCAAATGGATATCTTTGGCTGGACCAAAGCTGGAAATCCATTTTCCTTTCTATTATCCTTTCTTAATTGTACTACCTTTCGCAACCGCTTTTGCTCCGATCTGTTCTTCTGTCCAACTGCTCCGGCATAAAAGGGAGACATTAAATCCGCACATAGTTGTTATGTTACATGCTACAGCAACAATATCATTGTTCCCATTGTTAGCGTAAATGTGTTGTTTAGCGTGTAAGAGAATGCGATAAGAAACGATCCTACGGACAGCTACGGTGTACGCAGTCGTTTTAGTTTGAAACCAAAGGAAAAAAAGAAAAAAACACACGCATGTCAATGTGATTAGCCGACAATCTTTCCATCAAACCAAATATACCTAACATAGGACAACCGTATTAAACATTAAACACAAACATTACTCCGTCGATGTGCAACAAAATAGAAACAAGAGGAAAAAATAACAGTAAAATGAAATCGTAGATCGTTTACCTCTCTCTCTCACCTTACCGTCTGGGTTTCAGCTACTTCACCAACACTTCACCGAAAACCTCTCTCTCTGGGTCCTTTTTGATAAACAAAAACTGTCTATTTCGAATCCCGTTTTCAAAGGCAGAAGCGCCAATCAAGATCGTTTCAAATGTGAATGTGATCCTGCGCAACAAGCTATAGTATAGTGTAGAGAGAAAAAAGATAACTGATCGTTGAAAGTGTAATATTAAAAAAAGGTACTAAAACACTGGTTAGATGTAAAGATATGTAAAGACAGATGATAAGAAATGAAAGAAAAGGAGAGTGAGAAAGAGAGACCTATTATAGTAAATATAACAAATAAAAAACAGACAGTTTAAACGTTCTAAAGTAAAAGTGGAACTCAAAAATCATAGGAATTTCCTTACAACACTAGACAAAAACAGTATTTTGCAAGCAAAAACTGATCACCTTCGTTTGATGTTGTTTAGTACAGCCATAACAAGACAATCATGTGTATGATGAAGCATTGTATTCCAATTTTGGTTCCATATCACTTCACAAGAAAGTGAAACCCCCCTGCCCCCCTCCGCAAAATAGGTGTAAGAAAATGGGTGGACCATCGATGTACACGATCAATGTTAGTCGATGAATGTTTCTTCTGAGCATACACCACTGATCATCGCTGCACGTTCGCCTGCACCTTTTCAAGTAAGGCTCTTGATCGCGATATCTTAAAGACTAAGCTTAGCATAACTCCCTTAAAATTCCCCACAACTCGTGAACCGCCACACATACGCAACGTACGTTTCACTCTTGTACCTTGACTGGAGACTTCTTCGATGCTTCGATTGATAGAGCAGACAGATAGATAGGACACGTAGAATGTGGTAAGCATGGTAAACAGAGTTGAACAAAAACAAAATAAAGTTGAGTGTTGTTGAGCAAAACAGCAGAAATGCCACAAATGTTAGCGTCTTTATCGACAATCATTCAAAAGGGGAATCTAGCTAGATACGTCCCTGGTTACAAACACACAAACACACACACTGACACACTAAACACCCACTTTGATCGAATTGTTCGTTTTCGGTTTAGTAGCATAGTCGTTGATGTAGTATAACAGTGAGCGTCGTTGCAGTGACGAACACAATGATGTCTTTAGCTACTAAAGTAACACTATTTGTTTGCTATATCTTGAAAAAAGAGCTATTTGCAGAAGTTTGTTACAATTTATTTAACGCAAACACTCAACACACATACACACCCATACTATGCTCACACTAATGTGTAAAAATCAAGACGAAATCAAACGAATGGCAAGAAAGACACTGTAAGGTTAACTCCAATTTGAAAGCCAACGTGAATTAGCAGAATGAGTAGTGTGCATGCACAGAATATTACATTTGTAGAGCAAGAAGGAAGAGATGAAGAAGTAAGAGAGAGAGAGAGAGAGAGAGAGAGAGAGAGAGAGAGGGGGAAGGAGAGTACCGACAATGAATGAATTAAAAGGATCGTTAAGTTTCCAAGCAACTGCTTTAAACGGTAATAGTAAATAGAATGGACACATCATCAACTTACTTGCATTTTTGGGTTTGAGCACTTCTCTGACCTTTCCATGCACGTTAGCATGTAGTGGTAGCTCTCTTTTATCCCACTTCCACCGTATGTTTTACGGTTACACTTTTCGGGATGGTGAAAGCTATCTCTAACACGTTAGAGATCAATTTCTCGAAAGCATTGTGCGTAGTGTAAACAAAGTAGCAAACAAAGAAGAAGAAAAAAATCAAAACAAACAAAAGAAATAAATGTAATTTAATGTGTATGTGTTATAATGCTGTACATTTGGAAATCATACGAAAAGAAGACACATTCTAAAAATACACACAACAAGTACACACATACTGTCTCCTCTCTTTTTATCTCTCTCTCGCTGTCTCTACGAAACGGACATGAAGAAATAGGAACAGACGAGAAAGAGGTGTCGAGGAGAGAGCGTGAAGGAAGCGGGCGCGATCACACTGAATCACTTAAGAATATATACACCTAACAGTAACAGTAGCAGTGCATGTTCCAATTTACCTAGAGAGTAAGACTTCCCGTTGGGAGGGGAAAAATGGGAGGAAATGATCACAAAAATGATCATGATTGTCACGAGTCCTTTTTCTACGCCCGTAGATCATCTGTTTGTTGGAAACGTTTACTAGAGTGTATGTATTTTGTAAACCCACCTCCAAGTAAATTGTGTAGAGGGAACAGCAATAGGGCTCCGATGGAATTGTATCTGGAGTCTCTCTGTCTCTCTCGAAGTCTGTGGTAGATTGTTCTTATAAAAAAAGGAATTGGTAGCGAGATGAAACAACTAGAACTAACAACTAACACCGTTCTGCGATGGTGAAGAATGGCCAAACTTTTTTCATATTCAGAAACTAGGCTAACAAAACTATTGACTAATGCATTTTGTTTTTTTTTTGTGCTGCTATCGGATAGAGAGAAAAGGAGAATGAGAGTTAAGAGATGATACTGGAGGCAGCTGTCAAAAAGCTAATCAATGACCCCTTTAAAACCATCTATTTCTGTACCATACTTAGTAGCTATGAATTTAACAATTTAAAGATTCTATCGGTAAAAAATGCCATTCTAACTCTTCAACACTGCTCGTGTAACGGTGCGAGGACATAACAAGCTAGAGAACATTGAAAAAAACAAACACATACCGAAACAGTAGCATGTAGAAAACATTACTCTATAACGGTAGATGGGAAATAAAAACTGTCCAGCACTGTACGAGCGTCGCATGTCCACGTGCCCAAACGCGTGTTGAGTGAATCGCAAAGACTAGTAGAGATACATGGAAGCTAGTTGGACAGGAAAGTAATAAAGTATTTTCAAATATTTTCTCTTTTCACGTGACCTGTGTATTGATTTGTAGTGCTGTAGTCCGAAAATGTTAACTTTTTATGCGTAAACTTGGCAGCATGTAACGAGCCATCACCGACCGGTACACTTTTGAACGTTAAATTTGAAATGCGAGCTTTCGTTCAAAGCTTTCGGTGGCAAAGCTTCCCCTTTCAACGACACAAACGTCACTCGGCGCCCCCGCCACTGAACGAAGCAACTGTCAAGCAGGCTGAGCGCTGAACGAAAACACATTAAAAAAAATCGCGATTTGTTTCATTTTTTTTTTTGCTCGTCTCTCTTATTTCACAAATTTGGGCAACGCGCACATATCGGCCAGGACCTCACGCCTCGTCGCTAGCCAGCGGAAAATCGACTCGCTCGTGGGAATCAAAACAATCTTCGAACGTTCGTCCGAAGCCTAGTGTGTTGTTTCCTTGTGTGTGGTGTTGTTGGCGAAAAAGTAAACCTCGCAATGGCCGTGATTGCTGCGGATCTCAAGTTGCTGCTGGCCTGCCGTGGCACGTTTGGCCAGGTAATACGGACGCGCGGTGGAGCTGTGTTGGCAAACTCTTTTCCTTCCAGAACAATCCAGCGCGCGTGCTGGGCGCCACCTTTCCGGAAGGATTGAGATGTGACGTCCTCGCGAGGAAAAGCTTGCCATGCTGACGCACGAAACAAAACCCACCATCCCATGGTACATTGTCTCGAGTTATGGTAGAATGGTCATTATATAACTTCTGCCGTGCAAAAAGTGATAATTTCGTAAAACCACGAGATGGGTTGTTAATGAGCCCGGGTTGATGGGGGAGGGGAAATCGATCCAGAAGGCCAGCCCAATCTGTCGACCCCCCGCTTTCCAGTGGGCAAACCATAGACACAACCTTGTGCAATCTTATCGCCAGGGCCCCTGGAGAGGCGCCTATCGATAGCCCGGGGCAGGGTGAAAGGTGGTCACGGGTCAACACGTACCACGGCTAATTGCTCGGGTTGCGGCTGCTGCTCGTGTGGAATCTGGAATGCGTTGAACCCGTTTTTTTGCGCGTTTTGCTCCTTCTGCTCTTTCGCCAATCCACGGTTTGGCCTGCAAATTATCACGATTGGCACGCGGCTCCCGTGTCGCGGCGAGGAGAGTGTGACGCAAATTAATTCAGTAAATTTTATTGCATTGCTCGCCAATTGAATTTGCCCCCCGTCTGTCACCTGCTTCGCGTATGTGCTTGTGTGTGGGTCAACAAGGCCAACGAGAATAAGTTAGCACTGGAATCGGTTTCCAGCTCATTCTTTCGTGGCGGTGACATCGTTTAACGCTTTTTTCTCGTTTTTTTTTTAATTTTGCTTTCAGATCAGAAACATTCACCTTGCCGCTGCCAATAATGCCGCGGCCAAGAAAGTTAAAAAGTTCCAGATCTACCGCTGGAATCCGGATAAGCCGGAGGAGAAACCGTACAACCAGGTAAGGGCGCGCGAGAGTTATGCAATGGTGAAGTAATTGTTGCAAAAAACAATTAATTCTTTTCTTTTTTGCACTTCCAAAACCAGACGTACGAAGTCGACCTGAGCGCCTGCGGCCCGATGGTGCTGGACGCGCTGATCAAGATCAAGAACGAAATGGACCCCACGCTGACGTTCCGCCGGTCGTGCCGCGAAGGCATCTGTGGCTCGTGCGCCATGAACATTGGCGGCACGAACACGCTCGCCTGCATCAGCAAGATCGATGCGGACAACTTGGACAAACCGACCAAGATCTACCCTCTACCGCACATGTACGTGGTAAAGGATCTGGTGCCGGACATGAACAACTTCTACAACCAGTACCGCTCGATTCAGCCCTGGCTACAGCGCAAGTAAGTGTGTGGTGTGGTGTTGCTAGCCGTGCCTACTAGATTTGGCACGCGCCGCCACGGCTTATCAGCACCGCACCGGCTGGTTGCTTCGTTGGTAACTGACCTGACTCATCCAAATGCTCCCCCCTATCTGTTGCAGGAACGAGAGCACCGAAAAGAAGGGCGATGCCCAGTACCTCCAGTCGGTGGACGATCGCGCCAAGCTGGACGGTCTGTACGAGTGCATTCTGTGTGCGTGCTGCTCCACGTCCTGCCCGTCCTACTGGTGGAACGGCGACAAGTACCTCGGGCCGGCGGTGCTGATGCAGGCGTACCGTTGGATTATCGATTCGCGCGACGAAAGCACTGCCGCCCGGTTGGACAAGCTGAAGGATCCGTTCAGCGTGTACCGGTGCCACACGATCATGAACTGCACGCGCACCTGCCCGAAGGGGCTGAACCCGGGCAAGGCGATTGCGGAGATCAAGAAGCTGCTGTCGGGCATTGCCAAGAAGGACGCACCCGGTCTGGAGACGGCCGCCCTGCACAACAAGTAAAGTGTTCGAAGGCCCCGGGGATAGCAAGACCTCCTAGTGTATGGCTGCACTGCCACCCAACGCGCTGCCCGCCCCGCTCCCAGTGCAAATGGCTTTAGTATGTGAGATGGCACGGAACACGGCCAAAACGGCAAAGTAGATCACCAACAACCAGAACAAAAGCGGTGCGTGACTGTGTGTGTGAGTGTGTGTGTGTGTGCATGTGCGAAAGTGGACGAAGAATTTGTTGAGTAGAAAGGAAAGTATTTCGATACCAAAAAATGTCGCGAAAAAGAGGCACTAGCAAGAAGCTTCAACTTAAAATACGAAATGTTAAAATTCAACATTATAATTGGTTACTTAAAAAAACGACATCCACCGACAGCAGCAGCAAGAAACTCGGCAGTATTGCGTGTACAACGGCGTTCTACTCTTGATTTTCTTGGTGCAAGATATCCTACGGTGCAAACAAAATGGAAACCAAAAAGAACATCATCATCCACCCTTAGTTGTCCTCCTGTCGAACGGTTCAATTTTAGTTTAGTTTAGGAATGAAGTAGGCTTAGTGTTTCGTTCCGGTTTCCTAAATGAATTCACAGCTACAAACGGCTCCCCGTCATCCTGGCTTCGGTTTTGGAACGCGCAACAGCCATCAGCAGAATACGAAATAATCCCCACACCGACATTTATTTATTTTCGATTCCGTAGCCGCAAGGATGGGTAATGAATTGAAGGGGAAAATAAACATGAATACCTACACAACAACAAACCAGGCTACTGGTGGTGTCGAGCGTAAATGAAACGATAAGATATGAGAAAAGGGTTCACATCGCGAAGAAAGCAATACGTAACAAAACAGAGCTACGAACTGTCTTTAAGGCAATGAATTGATGAACTTGAAATAAAATTAGAAATTGATTGAGCTTTGATTAAATTCGGGTATATTTCTCTTACACTCGATTTTTTCTACATTTATTTGAGCATGATTTTCATTTCGTAAATATTTGTTGAATTTGTTTGAATTTCTTTGTTGCGCCGCATCCCCAACTGACCACAAACCGTTCCAACGAGCCCTGCAATCCTTGATAGTGATGGGCTCTCGCTCTATCTCCTTCTCCGTCGACACGACTGCTCCGAGAACGTACGAATCCCATCCGCAGCGGCGCGACAGTTCTGTTCGGTCACTGTGTGCGTCCTGTTCGGGTAGCAGAAAGATGGACTAATTTCTCCCGTAAAAATACTTCCCCCGGCGGTAGAAATAGTGAAAAAGTGTTGCCTAAACACTGCTGCAGGTACGTACAATGGAGGAGTATTGTTTTAGTGAATGGTTTCCAGTGAAATCGTGATTGTTTTATCGAGCGCGGTCGGTCGGTCTGTGTGTGTGCGGGATGACGCGTACCGTCAGCGAGCGCGTCCCCTGCATATTAGGGTGCTACCGCCGTCGCCGCTGGCTGGTGGCTGCTTCGTTATGGTTTTGTTTGTATTTCATGGCTTGCTTTTCTCCTTGGCTTCGCGGTGGAAATTACCCACCACGCGGAAATGGAGAGAGCCCCCAGAAGGCTCCCCTCTGGGGGAAGGCTTTACCGAATAGAAAGTGATCATTCCGGGATCCGATCATGGTGCTGCTGAAGGGGGTCAATTGAGTTTGTTTATTTTTAACCACACTCCAAGCTCTTGATGTCTTCCAATTTAACACCAAGCGGGCGGTTTGCTGGCGGCAATCTGATACATGCTACTTTGATTGCAAGCCTCCGAATGCTTCTGAAGTGTCTGCTGATCCAAGCCGAGCATAGATTGTTGAAACACGCGAAGATTGAGCGCAGCTGTGTGATTGGTCGGCGGCAAACAGGCACGCACCCCGGAGCGAGCTCGAATGATGATTGATACGCGCTTCGTTTCTAAATTTCAAGAGCACACACACAGTGTTTTATCATCGTTTTAGCCCCCGCAAGATAACCACCACAGACGCATCGTTCAATTCGCTATGCTCTAATATTTCCCCTCTCATGCAGCCAAGAATCGCCCGCTTCTTCGGACGCCCTAATCCGGCCTTTCCTCTTCTTCGCAGTTGCGATCTTTGCCACGGTCTGAAGAAACCGATAGCAGATAGGGTGGGGCAGCCCGTTGTGTATATGTGTGTAGAGAACGCGAGCGAATAATCAAAAATTCAAAAACCTCTTCCAACCGCCAATACCGGCGCTATATGGCGAGCGCGCGCGACCAACGGCGGGGTTTTTAAAAATGAAAGCAATCGTCACCCGCGATCGAGCTACAACCGCCGGTTGTGGAAGAAGTGGAAGAAGAAGTTTTCGTCCCGGTTTTTATGCTGTTTCTCTACACCGCCCGAGAGACACAGAGAAGAATAGCCGGTGACCGACGGTTAGGGCGCGTACCGATGGTGACGCACTTGTTTACGGGGTACCTATTTTTAACCGATTTTTTCATTTGCTTCTTCCTTCTCTCTTTCGCTTACGTATGATGTGTGCGTGTGTGTGTGTGTTGAGGCGTAAGAATTGAGAATAAAGTTAAGAACGGATGATGATGATGCTATGCTGCTGCACGCCGCTGCCGTTTGTGGTTTGAAAGAGAGAGAGAGAAAGGGAGGGAAGCCATGTAGAGAAGCCATTCCCTTTAAACTGCAGCTGTATTTTAATTCGCATAAAACCAGCCGCTCTAATGCCCAGGGGAGGGGTAGTGTTTGTGGCAAACGAAGCGGAAAGTGAAGAGGGAATTTTTAAAAGCAGACCAACCACGCGTGTTTGTTGCATGCGGCCATCATATGATCGGTAGGGGTAGAACGCATTCTTGAAGGCATTATTTTTTTCGGATCAAATTGTTGGTCATTGGGTTGGAAAATAATTTCATTTCTTGTGGTTTTTAAATCAAATTGTTATAAATTATTTAATAGAAGGGCTGCTTGCTGTAGCAGCAGCAGCATGCGTAATCGAAACAAGGTACAATTGTTTACATTAAACGCTCCTCCACGGCGTCCAGGCATGAATGGTTGAGGGCAACGCATGTGAAGTGTTAATTACACATCGCCTACTTTGGTGTGCGATTGTGTTTTGGCGGGCTGTGTGGCGGGATGGTATGGTGGGAGATATCCACACGTTTGGAAACCACCGAAAGCGCGCCGGTTATCGGATTTCAATGTCAATATTCTAGTATTTCTTGTTTGCAGGCGAACAGTGGTGTGAATCGGAAACAACACGTCTTCTTAGATCGTTGTGTGGAATGATCGAAGCATATATGCGCCTCCCTCCACCAAATCATTTGTGTTGGTGTGTGCGTGCTCGGGTTGCTACGGCAGCCATGGGCAAGTGTGTGCTAACCGTACCAACGTGATCATACGTGTTGTGTTGAATTATTTATCTATGCTTTTATGCGTGCTCGCAAAAGGTCATTTATGAGCTTATCTTTATGGTTTCTTGTTTTTATCTTCCCTTTCAGATGAAATTGAAGGTCAGGTAGAGTTAGAGCAAGAAACAGAAACCTTCCCAAAACCTCTCCCGGAGAATAGTTGTGAAATAGAAGAACAGCCAGTGCGCGATCATGTCTCAACCACAGAACATTGGCGATGTAATAGAGACGCGGCGGCGGTCGCGCTCGAAAACTCCCGGCACGATGAACCTGCGCGTCAGCTCCGACCGTGAGTTGAACGGTTCGGAAACGTCACCTGGGCGAAAGGTACGCAAAGCGCCCACGGTCGGCATGATCGAGGAGGAGGCAGCACCATCACCTGTTGCCGCCGCCAGTCAAGGACGCTCCACGCCGGTGCGTAAGACGCGCGTCGTCACATCCGACTACTCCTCCGAGGATGTATCGCCGGACCGGGCTCGACAGGCGGCAACGGCGGTGGCTGCCAATGCACAGCTCGCCAAATCGATGGGCCAGCTGACGCAATCGTCCGTCACTACTACCACCACCACAATGACCAGCACGGAACAGACCACAGTCGTGCTGGACGGTGGTAAGGAGAAGGTAACCAAGACGCAGACCGTCACACAGACAAGCAGCGGAAGTGCCGGCAAGGAAGCCCTTTCGACTTCACCGCCAAAGAAAGAACCCGCCAGTGCTCAGAAGTCTCAGAGTAGCACAACAACAACCACCACCAGCAGCAGCAGTAACAGTGCGGCCAGTACCACCACCCGAAGTGGTAAACTGGTCGGTGCCGCCGCGACGGCGGCCGCCGTTATACGCACCAGCACGCCCAAGAATGCCGCCCAAAAGATGGCCCCGGCGAAGGTGATCCTGACGCCGGAGGAGCTGCAGCAGCACGCCGCTTACAAGGAGTACCTGGAGGCGGGCGAGTACTGGAACAAGTACCCGAAGACGGACTACACGTACTCGGAGCTGTCGCCGCATCGGCGCGAGGTAGCGCCCGGGCTCGTGGCCATGCCGAACATGTCGCGCCCCAGCCTGAACAAGCACGCCGAGCGGGTGCAAACGATGATCCAGCGCAATCCCGAGCAGGAAGCGTTCATACGCGAGCGCTACACTTCGGCCCGCTCCAGGCTGGTGCGGTCGAACCCGTACGACTCGCACGACGAGACGGATGAGTTGATGCAAAGCAGCAAGAGCATTGGCGTCCATCGGCAGCAGCGGGTAACGATCGAGCAGCGCTCGATCGTGAGCCGGTTCTTCCTGTCGATCGTAACGTTCTTCTTCACGTGTGTCGATTCCGTGCGCAGCGTGTTCCGCCGGCGGGACGAGCAGCAGATGTACTACACGAGGATCGAGGACGAGCGAGGTACGTGTTGGGAGAGAGGGAGATTGAAGCTTTTCGAAGCGGAAATGCTTACTGTTTCTTTCTTCGTTTTAGGCTTCTTCAGTCGTGTGTACGGTTTTGTGACGTCATTCTTCGTTAACGTATTTAAACGCATCTATTTGCTGATCTCTTCCGTACTGTTTCTGGACGCCTGGTTGCTGCAGACGTCGGCCGCTAACGCGGAACAGCAGAAAATTGGCCAAAAGAAGCGTCGGTTCTTGCTTTTTCTGTTGGTTCTGTTACCGTTTTTGCTGATTGGAGGTAAGTTCGATTGAAAAGGGTTCCTTTTTTCTTTGAAAAGTGTCAGGCTCATCCAGCAAATAACATGATTATCACTTTGCACTCGTCTTGAATGCTATTAAACACTCGAGTTTGACTGTGTTGCACACATTTGATTCGATTTTTTATAATTCATCAATTTGTCTCATTAGTTGTGATTTGGATGAAAGGTGTGTTTTGTTTGTCAAGTAATTTTTCTAACCAAATTCTTTCTGTCGCCTCCCCCTTGCCCTTCTTTTCATACATACACTCATCTCCCTCGTACAATTCCCCCCTTCCTCTCTATACAGGTACGCTTCTCTATCTAGATCCTTCCGCGTTGGATACGATTCGCGCAAGCCTTCCGTCTGAATTCCCAGACCTACCGGAACTGAAGCTTCCGAATCTTCCAAGCCTTCCGAGCCTTCCGAGCCTTCCGGAACTGCCGGAACTGCCGAGCGTGCCGCTTCCCGACGTCGAGTCGGTGAAACAGTACGTGGGCGACCGGTGGACCGATTTGTCCGATCTGACCGGAACCTATTTCGATCAGCTGAAGCTTGTGTCTCAGAATTCGGTCGATGCGGTGCGCGAGCTGTGGGGAGCAGGAGGGGCCGAAGAAGAACCAAGTGCCTAAAACAACAGTGGTCGTGTGTTAGGTCGTGTAGTTGCATTTCTTTTTCTCTCTTTCTCATGTTTCGTATTTGTTTTGCCATTTAATGCTTTTTCTTGGCTTAATTATTTAAGGTTAAATTTACGGCTTACAAGCGAATTAGGGCCAGTAGCATCGATATCCACCCTACACCACCACACGTATGCCATACTTTTTTAATGCGAGCAAAATAGTAAGAGTAAACCCGAATTCTTCATCATCACGCCACGATTTAAGCAGATGAAGCATTATCTCTCTTTTTTATAAGTAGTGTTCTTGTTTTTCGAAATGCGATTAGATATCGTTTTATTGTATTACTGCAAACACAATATCATTTTTGCCGTTTTAATTAAAGTATATTGGGGAAAGTATAACTCAACAAGAAATGGAAAGTCCCAACGCACTAAAACCCCATATTTTCTCACGTAAGAGAATGGATAGAGGAACAGGATACGTAAAAAATCACCCCGCAGGAAGAAAGCACTGCAGTGCACTTTTTTTGTTTTTCTTTGTCGAATCTAAACTTAGTTAGTGTTTTTTTTTTCTCTCCACAATGCTTTGTTTGTCCATGAATGTTAGGTCATTGTTTAAGATGCACGTCAATTAATTATAATCCTTCACCACGGAACGGATAGAAAGTACAGCTGTAGTAATGTTAAAATAAAGAGCTTCTTACGGACGGAACTTTTTTCCCTGTCTGTCTAGAGATAAAGAAACAAACAAAAAAGCCGTTTTCGTGTTCCTTAATTTAGCAGAGTTTAGCAAAGAAAGTTTGAGTAAAAACAAAAGGACAGCAGCAGGGAAGTTATAACACAATGGACAGGTAAGCATTAGCATTTCCTTATTTGTTTGTCTGTTTGTATTCTTTTGCACCTTCCTTTTTCACTTATTTGTTTTGTTTTGTTCTGTTTTTAGAAAGTATTTGTACTGTTTCTTTCTTTCTTTTTCATTTGTATTTGTTACGCGATGAATGTCCGTCCTCTATCCTTCTCCAATTTGTATCTAATTAAAGGGTGATGAATAATGTTGAATGTGGAGTTTAATAAGAGAACGTTTTGCAGGTGTGTTTGATGTTTTTTTTGCGGTCTTGCTGGTGGTTTTTGGGGTAATTAATGTTGACTATTGAATAACAATTAGGCTCGAATGAACGCGAGAAGGCTCTAGAGGGCGACATCCATCATTTCTAAAGCTCCTTTTCCACTTCTCCTACACTCCTTTCTATTTAAAATTAAAATATCTTCAATTAAACAGTATCTAACGAACTATTTACTCTCATTCCAGCCTACCTATTAGCGGACGAGGATCAAACGATCGTTCTGCCCGCATCGTCACGTGCCACGCTCGCACTCTCCTCACTGTCCCACATTCTGCCATCAAACATGAAACACTCGGAGCTGGATATGGAATCGCTTTACCGATACGTCAACGAAAGGAATGCAAACTTCCGCGAAAAGATTCTATCAGCGTCGTCATTCTTGTCCGCATTATCCCTACCCTTCGGTTGGCTCTCCACAAGCATCACCTTCTCATGGCCATGGTCGTGGACGGGAGGCAGAAGCGATAGCAACTCCCGTGAAACAATCCGCAACACCCTGCAGCGTACGCTTAGCAAGAAGGAGTTCGAAGAACTGATGCGCCATATCGATGCGTACATTGATGGCATGATGGAACAAAAGTTTGCCTCCAAGGTGGATGAATCGGAGCGGCTGCGAAAGGCGACGGAACCGCCCCAAAGGGAAGCAATTACTCCAGAAATTACCGTACATGTAGCGCAGGTTATTGAGGAAAGCTTAAAATCGTACAACTATCGTTTAACAGACAGCGATGTTGATGCGGTGGTGGAAAGGGTACGACAAACGCTGCAAGCGTCCTACCCGCAGCTGTTTGAAGAGGCGTCAAAGAAAGTAGATTCAAATGATACCCCGGAAGGTGGTAAAGTGGTGCTGTCGAGCGAATACCTTACCGAGATCCAGCGCCTAGTCGAGCAGCACATGACAACGGTGCACAACCATCACTACGCCATCAGTGGATCGCAGCTGGAGGATATTTTAGCGCGTATACTCTCCTCCGACAAGCTGAGCGCACTAATCGATCAGCGTATCGTAGCCAGCAGTGTGGCGGAGGCGCAAGATCGTGCCGCTGTCGATCAGCGTCAGCGCGAAGCGCTGGTGGACGATTTGCGCAAAGAGTTGAACGATATTAAGGCCCACTTTAGCGAGCAGCTGCTGAGCAGCAGCGCGCAGTGGGAAGAACACCTGCAGCTGGTGAAGCAAAACCACAAACAGCTCGAGCAGCAGCTAAAAGCGTACCGATTGGAGAGCAACGAGCTTTACCAGAAACTGCTGGCTGATATTGACAATCGATTAAATGCGCACAGAGAGGAAAGGTACGAAGGTGTGAATAAGGTGATACGCGAGAATATTATCACAATTTTGGGACTGAACGTAAAGCAGGACATTGCCGACGGAGATCTGCGTGCGTGGATAAACGGACTGTTCGTAGCGCGTGATAATCTCGAGCAGCGGCTGGAGGAGATTCAGGCGAAGGTGAATGTGGACGTTCGGGAGGAAATCGACCGATCTGCGGGCCGATTAATGCTGGAGATAGGTGAACAGATACGGGCCGAGATGATGGTTCGATTGAGGGAAGAAATGATGGCACGGGAAGCGGAACTCGCTGCCAGCCATAGCACTGTTACTACTACTACTACTACCTCAGAGAGTAAAGCATCTTCCGCTGGAGGACCGGATGATCCGGATCCGGCCAGCTCCTCCACCTCGTCCAATCTAACCGAGGACGATGTGAAGCGTATCGTACGTGATGCGCTGATCGTGTACGATGCGGACAAGACGGGCCGGGTAGACTATGCGCTCGAATCGGCCGGCGGACAGGTGCTGTCGACGCGCTGCACAGAAAGCTATCAGGCCAACTCGGCCGAGTTTCGCATATTCGGCATCATCCCGATCCCGTACTCATCGAACACGCCGCGCACGGTCATTTCGCCTACGATGGAACCGGGCCAGTGCTGGGCGTTCCAAGGTTTCCCCGGCTATTTGGGTGAGTTGGCGGAGAATGTGTATACTCATAGCTATTAGTTCCTTTTGATTTAGCGTGCACAGGTCGATAATTGTGTTAGTTCATTATTTGTTTCCCTTTTTTTATGTTCCTTTTCATTGTTTCATCTTTCTATCTTATTCTGCTTTTGTTTTTTTTAAATATTTTTATGTTTTTGTTTTGTTTTTGCTTATTTTTTTGTGGTTTTTTCGTTTTCATTCACGTCTTGTTTTCTTGTTATAATTTTCCTATTTTTTTCACGCATTATTTCTCAAAAATGCATTTCACATTTCCCCTGTCCAATCGCTCTTCCACCTTTTGCTCATTTCTTCTCTTCTATTTCTAGTCATACAATTAAATACCGAGATAATCGTGACTGGCTTCACGCTGGAGCACATTTCCAAACTGCTTGTATCGAACGGATCAATTAGCTCAGCCCCGAAGCACTTCACTGTTTGGGTAGGTTTTTACTAGTGTGTTTCGATATTCGAATCGATGTTTCGGTAGTGTTGTGTGCTTGGTTTAGAGGTTGTTTCTTTGCCGAAGAAGATTGCATGATTCCAAATTTCTAACACGTTGTTCCATAATTTGTGAAGCTTTCGTTGACCATCTGCCGTTTCTAAACTTTCTTGCATGCCGTGTAGTGTGTGTATTACTATCTAGTGTATCATTTATTTAGTAATTCTTTTTGTGTCTATTCCTCGCAACCGAAAATAGGGCCTGAGGGCACTGAACGATCCCGAACCTGTCCCGCTAGGCAGCTACGAGTACCTGGACCAGATGGGCAGCAGCGTCCAGTACTTCCCGGTGGAGAATAAGGACTGGACCGAGCCGTTGCAGATTGTCGAGCTGCGCATTGAATCGAACCATGGCAACATACACTACACCTGCCTGTACCGGTTCCGGGTGCACGGTGATAAGGTGTAATCGGTTGTACGAAAGGAAAGGGAAAGGGAAGTTAGAAATGCAGCTAATTGTAGAAATTTGCTAGTTGGGAAGGAAGTGTGGGGGGCAATACTTTTGCAATTGATTTACCATATTTATTTCTCCGTTAGGGGGAGGATGAACGCTGTTTTTAGTGTGTGTGTCCACGTCCGTGTGTTGATTTGTACATAGTTTTGTTTGATTGTTTCTAGTTAGTGAATAATTATTACGTCCTTTTTTACAATTACATCCTCTTTAAGCTACACGCTTGGAAGGGGAGAAATTATACCATTGATTACAGTTTAGAACACCGTTCTCCCGTTTGAGTTTTCTATCGTGAAGAATAGCTTTAGTTTAGGTGAAACACGGTTTTTGATTCTTTTTTTTCGTGTCGAATGCGTTAGAAAAAAGGGAAAGCGTTTGTTTAGTTTTTTTATAATCGCGATATTGTTTAATTACATTTTGTATAATACCAAAAACTTAATTCAGCACCGATAGCTACACTCGTATATTACAATTTAACACATTGCTTCTTGTTCCACTCTAACTGTTCCATTTCCGTCTTTGTCTTAGAAACGCCATTTCCACGCCATTCTTCCTTTCGAATAGCGAGTGGAAATGTGTGTTTACTGACCTTTAACCTTTAACTGTTTTCAACTAATGAACTTCTAAGTGTTTCCATTTAGTTTCTATTAGTTTTTCCCTAACCAAAGGTATTTTTTCTCAATTTATAGTGCTTTGAAATCGTCTTTTATTTGTTCTATTCTTGTGCTTCATTTCCTACTAATTTGTGTCCGTCAGCAACTTCATTACTTAATTAGGGATATCGTTGTATTCAGTATAGACTCGGTCATTTTTTAAGTTTTGTTCGTGCGTTGCCTATTATTGTACTAAAAACTGTTTATTGTACTAATGCCTTTTTTTGTTTTTGATATTTAGAGGGTAAGAAAATCGTTAACAGTTAGGCAAGAGTAGAGGATGGGGAGAAAAATCAAACTACCATAGCTTAAGCTCTAGTCTTTAGTAAGAAGAGTGTGTACATCCAATTCAACTAATGAACCAAATTGCGAATTCAATTTAGATTAGAACCACCACCAGCTGCCTTATGATAGAAGCTAACCAATAGAAAGAAGAGAAGAGAGGGTCCAAATGCTTCATAGAAAGGAGGGAAACAAACAGTCGTTTCGAAAATAATTCATTCCAAATTAAGAAAATGGTTCGTTTTGATCACATTAGAATGTTCTTTTAAGCCAATCATCATCACATACGTACATTGAAAATCCAAACAAACAAATGGAGGACAACATTCGGTTAATAGAAGTTTTAGTACAAATCAAAAACAAACACCTATGGAGGGAACAAGGAATTTACTGGTTTTTGTTTTCCGTTGTTTTGCTGCTTGCCTCGTGCGTGATCAATCATTAGTATTTCAAGCATAATTTTGAACGCAAATCCTGTTAGTCAGACTGTCTGAAAGTGTAGGAGACTGTAATTGTAGCGAAAGATAGTAAATGGAACACTTTAGAGACTAAAAATCGCCATCACTAAAAATAATAATAAAAAGAACGAAAGAGCATTGTCGTCAGAGTGGCGACTGGGAAGACAATTCTGCATAAGAAAACAATTTGAAGTTAAGTTTCCGTTTTATGCTTTTTTGAGAAATTATCTTCTATCTACCTTACCCTCTTTTAAACAATTCCTCCTTAATGCAGCTCGTTTTATTCTACTTTATTTGCAGCAATTTTCTTCTTCTACATTTACAAAATCAATGCTCCCCGCTAATGAAGGGAAAAACGCTAAAACGCTCGTGGCTATAAGCTGAGAAACAAAACAAAACAGCAAAAGAGCATGCAGATTAAACGGAGTGCAGTGGAAGCGGTGTCTTGCAATGAAAACAAACAAACAAAACTAACTACACGCGTCACCGCCGCTGCCGCTCGAAAGCTTGTGCAGTAGTAGTGCTCGGTTCCCGCGTTTTACCTTTTCTCCAACCCACCGCCTCCCCGTCCAAGTGTATAATCCTCGAGGGCACTTGAAGAAGAATAATTGCGATGCGGAACAGAACGGGCAATCCGAAGCAGATGTAGCAGCAGCAGCAGCAGCTCCAGCGGTGGCATTTTCCAGTGGTTACATAGCTGTTACTACTGCCCGCCCTTTTTGTAAGCGTGGAATGCACTTTCTACCCAGGAAAAACACACACATACACGCACAGAGAGTGCACAGTTAATTCCTAAAGCGTTCCCTTCGCTCGTTTGGAGCTGACTTTGAGCTTACAAAACGGTTTTCCCTATTTTTGGTATTTTTTTTCCACTAACGTTTTTTGGTGAAAGAGAAAGAATAATGAAAAGTGAGCTTTAACCCGCCAACCCCATCCGTGTGGCGAAATTGAACGCTACTCTATTAACGGGCTTGCTGCTGCTGCTGCACGATAATGCACGACCGGATACGCGAAGAAGATGGTTTTTGGAGTGTAGAATGAATATTTAATTATTCAAATGCTTCAAACGATTAGCTCGGCTGAATCCGGGGCACGGCGCAAGGCCAACGAAAGGAACGAGTTATGCAGCTGCTGCTGGAAGCGCTTTCCCTTTCCGTTTGCTTTCAGCGGAAAGGATCGCTGAATAAATTTTAATTATGGCTTCCCATCATTCCGGGAACATCTCGGGTGGCGCTGTTGGAGGAGATGCATTGCTTCCCACGTGCGGGATAGTGCATGCAACTGGATTGTCATTCTAAGAAGCTTAGTGAACTTACAGTACCACTTAGAAGTTTAAGTGAATTCGCAGAATTAGAGGGGGGAAAAACCTCTAAAAAACGACCACGAAAAGCATAAAAGAATTGATTTTTCTATTCCAGTTCAGTTGTTTTGGTGTGTGCCTCGGCACTCCACTATAATGACGGTATAGACTGATCCGACCGAATTCCGCAATCCTTTACATCGGCATCCCTCTATCCTGGTATGGGAACAGGGAAGATAAAAGAGCGCACAAAAGTGCCCAAAGTGGAAAGGAAGAGGAGTCACAGTTTGTGTTGGAACGATAATTTTCCATTCGACGGACGGACGGCCATCGATAAGTGGACGCAAAGTGGAACGAAATATGCATCAACATCAAATGAAATATTCATTACGCAAAGAGTCGAAACGAGACGAGGAGAAGTCACTGTCCAAACCGAGAAACCTTTGAGATGATGATGAAGGCCGGCTGACGTTAAGAACCTGTTCGGCCAGAAGAGGATCGGCCTGAGTGTGTTTTTTGAGGGGGATTGTAAGGTTTGACCGCGAACCCGCCGGCTGCGTTGTATTGATGAGATTGGCTTTTATGTGTGTTGAACAAAAGCCACACGACAACGGATGCGGATTTTCGATCCTTGGGCCTTGTTTTCCCACGCACACACCGAATTCCTGAGAACATTGGGGGAAAAAAGGACTCAGGAGAGAGAGTGGGTTGGCGTTCCGCGATTGAACAATCAATATCATACTAACTTGGCTTATCATCGTTTTAGGATCGTCGCCATCATCATCATCATCATGTTAGTGGGTGCAGTGAAGCGTTTCGAGCGAATCGAGAGCCACACAGCTGATCGTTAAGCGGAAACGACGACCGCGGTCCACGTCGAGTAGAAGGACACGGACTATTAACTCGCTGAAAGGATTATACCATGCACACACACACACACACAGATGGGTTCGGATCCCATCGGAGATACTGATAGATGATTAGATCGAAACACAGGCGGACGCGCAAGGACATCCGACCCGAGCGCTTTAAAATGTTGTCGATGCTGTACTAGAAACGGAACGGAAAAAAACAAGGATATAGCGGTAAAATTAACGCAGAAGAGAGAAGCATCCTTCTTCATCGCTTCCTTCCACTCCTTCACAGTGCGTCTCGCTGCACAGCAGACTGATGTTATTATTTCGGAAATTCAAATTAGCTTCGCTCCCGGCTCGACACCTTTAAAGCACAACGCTTGCAATGTGAGGGATAGCTGGCGCGAGGGGCTCGGTGTCGGGGGGACGGTAGTGAGCGACAGCATAACATCAATTAATGCTAATATAATTGGTCCGGAAGGAGGACGACGTGCTGCTGCTGCTGGCAGGTTCGCCCCGGGATCACTGAAGAAGCGCACACCACAGGGGGCGGGGGGGAAAATTCCTTTACGCATTTATTATGAGGTGCCTTTTTACACCACCCGGCGGTCTGCTGTTGTGTTCCCATTACCCATGCTACGGTGCGAGAGTGGTTTTATTTTCAGCTTCTCTCCTCGTGGGTTATTTGATTTTAACGACCGGAAGGAGCTGGCCTGGCTGCCCAGGGGGTGAGTGCTTTCGGATAGTGTAAATGGATTGAAAATGGATTGAAAATGCATCCAGGAATGAAGGTGGTCCATGTTCTTGGAAGATCTTAAATTTTATAATATTTTCAATATTTTGTTATTTTACACCATTATCGGTTTTAGTTTCACTGCTGTGTCGAATGGTAGCATAGTGACGCAAGAAACTTAAAATGAGCTTATAATAATAACATTTTCCTCTTTTTCCGCTTCCAATCCAATGCCGTTGCTGGTGTATTGGATGGTTGAGCGATAGTTAGCAAATAAGATTCTGCTGATGCTTGATAGCAAATGTGGAAAACCAGCGGACGCGAGAGAGAGAAAGAGAGAGAGCAAGGATACGTCAGGTGGAAATGCTTTTTTCCCCTTTTTCGGTGATATCATTCCCGAGCAAGAGCCTGTGAGAGAGAAAGAGAGCGAGAGAGCGCGAGAGGAGTGAATATTTTCTCATTTTACAAAAGAAGAGTTAGCCCGACCGACTCTGGCACTCTTCTCTTAGGATGTTGAGGAAACCGCGAGAACAGGTATGCGTGCGGTGTGCGTTTGTTTTGTATCGATTTTTCCTCCATGTCTCTGAGAGAGAGAGCGAGAGAGAGCGAGAGAGCGAGGGAAGTTCCATTGGAGTGAAAGTGACGGAGCGCATGGTGGGGAAGGGTAAGCAAGCGCCTGCTGCGATGCGTTTGTATGTGTACGGTGGAAAGCAGAGCATCACTATTCCAAGTAAACGTCGTAGTAATGGCATTAAAAGGAGACAGTGTAATATGGGAAGGAGTTAAATGGACAAAAATTTCGTCCTTTTATAATTGTGAAAAGGGTTTAAGAAGGGTTTGCATGTAATGAAAATAACAGCAGAAAAGAGATTTTTTTCACTTTTAATATTTCAAAAAATGGGAATATCTTTCATGGGGTCATTTGACCCCCAAAGACGGCGTAATGAACTGCGTAGTGTCGGCTACGAGCTCTAACCTTCTCCCTCTCTTTCTTTTCACAGTCCTATCCACAGACACACACACACATATAAGCATCGTGTTGGTGTTGGTGCATTTCCATACCTGCTATGTAAACAGCGCGCGCGACCGCCGGCCAAGGGAAAATAGATTTCCTCACCGATCAACACTTCTCCAGGTGAGAACACGCGCGTTTTCACTCTCCACATCTCTCTCTCGCTCTTTCTCTCACTCCCTTCACTTTCCTAATCGCTATATCTCGTTCTATCTGTCGCACAGGTATGGACGGTTCTCTCTCTCGCAGCACGATAAAAACGGATACAAACGCGCGTTGCGTCACGCGCACTCGCTCTTGCTTTCTCTCGCTCGCTCTCGCGCTCTCCGTTCTAAACCGCGCGTTGCGTCGCGCCTTGACAAAATACATCCCCGACGGAAGCCAGACGACGACGACGACGAAGATTGTCAGGCAGGCCAGGCAGACCCCAAACGCATTAGCTAAGCAACCTTCCGCGCGCGTGTGTTCGCAGTGTATGTTTTCGCGTCCGTATCGCAGGAAGCACAGCAGCAGCAGCAGCAGCGCAGCTCATCATCATCACACAGTCGGCTTTGCTGTATTTTGTTGTTGTTGTATTGGCGTCTGTGTGCGTGCGTGTGTGTGGTCCCCAACGTCGTCGTGGTTTGTCGTTGTCAAAGGGTGGTGGGTTGCACTGGTGGGGGCGGTGGGTGGAAGTGGGTTGGACACGCAGTTCAAACATCCGGGCGGGTGCACGGACGGACGGACGAGGGTGCTACGCTCTTCCCGTCGCTCAGCGCTGTTTTCGTCCTTCAGACTTGTAGACGGTGTGCGTGCTTGTGTGTGTGAGTGTGCGGTGTACATGCGTACAAGCTGGTGCGGTGCTGTGTGAATGTGTTGTGCGTGTGTGTGCGCGCGGTGGAGCCGTCGCCGTCGTTTGTCGTCGCCTGCCGTGTTTTTCCACTCCAACTCCCACCGTCGTCCTGCGTG
This sequence comes from Anopheles gambiae, assembly GCF_943734735.2. NCBI lineage: Eukaryota > Metazoa > Arthropoda > Insecta > Diptera > Culicidae > Anopheles > Anopheles gambiae. The sequence goes on from NC_064601.1 coordinate 114,046,426, forward strand.
CAGTCGCGTCGGTGAGGCGTAGAAGAAGCCAGAGCCAGTGAAAAACAAACAAGCATAAAAAGTAGGTAAGAAATGTGTGTGTGCGTGCGTGTGGAAATTGTGAAAGCGGGAAAGGGAGCAAGTACAGGCCACAGACGACCGTTTTTTTGAGTCCTGTCGCTCGTACAAGAGCTGTTATTCGTGCAAGAAGGCATTAGAAGGATTTAAAACCGACGCCTGCTATGATGATTGTCACGATCTTCTTGACTTCAAAATGTCTTTTAACCTGCAATGTCCTTTTTAAGCTTCATATGTTCATTAAAAAAAGGGAAACATTCCTTTACACACTCAACTCATACGGACCAGCACGCCAGCTCCGTGTGTGTCCGTTGTCCACTGAAGTGAAACGAAAAGGGGAGAGAGGGGGGACGCTTTCTGTGTGCGTTCACTTCATTAGTCCAGTACACCCTCGGGCCCGGGCCGTTGCAAACGTCCAAAGCGAACAAAACACAACCCACATTCATCCAAGAAGCCTCTGACCTCAAACGCAGAGTGCTGCCGGCGTGTGTGTGTGCGTGTTTTTTGTTACTTCTCGTTCAACCCATCATGCGAAACCGGCTTTCAAGAGGGCGGAGACGTTGTAGGAGAGAGAGAGGGTTACTCCGGGTCAAAAACGGATAGGGGGCAGGGCGACGGTGTAAGGATGCTCGCGCAAGGATCGTAATCAAACAGCCGCGGGCCGTTCGAGCAGTGGAGTGACCAGTGCTGTGTGTGTGTGTGTGGTTGTGTTTGTTGTGCAGTGTTGGAATTCTGTGTCTTTTTTTGTAAAGAAGCGTGTCCTTTGAGTGTGTGTGAAAAAGAAGTCTGTCTGCTGTGAGTCGCTGGAAAGTGTAATTTGGCGAAGAAAAACGGCATCCTTTTTCAACAAAGCTTTTGCTCTCAGAAGTGCAATATGTACGCGGGTGTGTGTGTGTTCGTTAAAAAGCCCTAAAGCCCCAAACAGTTCTCATGTCTTCCTTCCATTCCATTTTTCAGGCTAATCGTAGTTGACGTGTGTGTGTGTGCGTTGCCAGGCGATGGGAAAATGGGTTTAGAGTTATCCTTTTCGTTGTTTTTTTTTACGGAAAGTGACAATCACGCGAACAACAGCGCTCGCACAAACACACAAACACACACACAAACACACAGTTTGTAAAGGAGAAGGATACGCGCATCCTTTTTTCCTGGAAAAAGGGGGCCAATTTTCCGATGATTCCGACTCTTTCAATCTTTGGTCCTTTGGGCGCACTCTCTCGCTCTCTCTCGCTCCCTCTTGGCTTGAGAAGATTGCATGAAAAAAGAGAGAGCGAGAGAGCGAAGTGTTGTGCTCCTTTTTCACAGACAAGAAAGAGAGTAAATGTGTAAAACGTGTGCCTGTATGTGTGTGTTGTGTGTGTGTTGATGTGGGAAAATTGTGAACCGAGCGCAGCAGCACCACCGAGCGTTTTCGAGGTTGATCGAGCATGAAAAGAAAAGCCTACTACGACGAGCCATTGGGGCAGGAAGGGAAGCGAAAAGTATGAAGGTGGCTCATCCTGCTACCCCGACCGGGGGTGATAGTAGGGAAAGGAAAGCCCGTCCCGTTTCCTTTGTACGTATGCATGTGTGCGTAAGTGCGTGTCGGGACGAACAAACACACACGTGAAAGTGAAGGTGAAACGTAATCCAACCGGAAAAACAGCGTTCGAGGAAAAATGGAAAATGGGAAAAGTGGAAAAAATGAAACGAGTGCAACTTTTGCCCTAGTGTGTGTGTGTGTGTTGGTGTGTATAAGAACACAAAAAAACAGGAATAGGAGTTTAAGCACTGGAAAAATTGAGCGCATGGGAGATGGGACGGTCGGAAAAGAGGATGGAAAATGCCAACCCTACTACTACTGTAGGCTTTTCATTTCGGGGCCCGGTGAAAATCCTTGCGCGCAGCCAAGTGTAAATATTGTGAACCCCGGAGGATGCCTGTGGACGGTAGAGAGTTTCGTCGTTGCGTCAAACGCTTGGCACTTCGTTTTTGTGTGGTTTTTACTTAGTGTCGTCGTTTGTATTCCATAATTAACACATATTTTGCACAGTGAGAGAGCCATAAAGATGGATAGAAGGTGTTGATCAAGAGGAAGCGACTTTTTATTAGTGATCGGATTGCGAAAACAACTCAAATCAAAGAGAAGTCATCGTTCCCAGGCTCTGCAAACAGATCTACTAATCCGTTCCAAGTCAACAGCGTGTGTTTAAGAGCGTTACTCGAGTGCTTCAGTTGCCAAGGTTGAATTGTGGGTAGCATTTTTTGAGCTCCAGTTTTTGGTATCGTGTGCTGCGTTGTGATAACAAACCCGCTCGGGTGTTTCCTGGAAGTAACCATCATCTGCCCACGAAAGCAGGAGCATTGAAAAGGGGGTAGTAGCCACTCACAAGCACTAACCACAAAGCCACAATCTCTGTCAGTCGTGTTTGGGTCCTCCTCTCACACACTCTGCCCCGTACTCAGCCTATCCCTGAACGTGATAATACTCAGGGTTTTCACTCAGGTTGGCAACCTCAATCCGTACTCCTCTTCTATCAGGAAAATGCATCTTCTTCTTGCTCAAAAACTTCCCCGGAATGGCATTTGCCTACGGGATTGGTTCTGCAGTCCCTGCAGAAAGGTGTGAACTGTTTGTCTCCCGTTGTCAAACGGTGTGCGTGCAGTTTATTTTATCGACACGGCTATTGCCTTTGCCGTTCGTGTGATAAGACCAACACGTGCTAAATCGAACCCAGCGTTTGTGCGTGTGTGAGAGTGTTTGTCGACGGTTGGTTGGCAGCTGTCTTTACCGCAGAGCGTACCAGCGTCACTCTTAATCAGCGTGAAAGTCACATTCCCTGCTGCATTTGTGGGATTGCCTCGCTAGCTGCCCTAACCAACCTCCCTGTTTTCTTTCCATTTGCTTTTTGGTCGTGGACGTCAACGGGAGAAGGTGCGCTTAGCTATCGTTATCAGTTATACACACACACACACACACACACACACAAGCACACAGATACACGCACAACATTCAAACAGCATAACGGCACTTCAGGGAGCCACAGCCGAACGACCAAATCCGTCATGCCGACGTGCCGATAAGCTGCGCCCAAGATTTGAAAAGGGATTTTCAGACCTTCGCCACGCTGCCGGGGGGTGTCTGTCTAGGTTTTCTTGTTTTTTTTTTGTTGTTGTTCGGAACGTCCGCATTTGGATGTCTAGCCCGCACAGCGTCGTTGGGAGTGCCGAAGAATTCCTAATCCGTTGACGGTAGCGCTGTGTATTGGTGTGTTTCTGGCAAACTGCTAAAGCTGTTTTGATGTTTAACGCACGCGGAGAGAATACGGCAAAAAGCCCACGAAGGGCTTATGACATTTGTATTCACGGGAAGGCTTATGCTGCCATCACTGATGGTATCCACCTTCACGTTGTGACTTTTTTGTGAAGATTCAAGTACCTGGAGTGAATGGTTTTGATGAAATACGCGCTACTGCACTACTAGTGGTGTTATATTTACATCAATTATGCGACTCGCTGCCTATCAGAAGAAGCATAACACGGGTGCAGAAATGCTTATGACTAATTTGGGAAGGTGTTTGAATTAGCTGGAACAAAAAGACTTTGATGTTCAGGAGTTACTCAACCAAGGGAGGAATGAACGGCATCTAATCTTTTGACATTTTCACAACATAATGAAAATAATGATTCCGAAAGCATGTCGTAATACGAGATTTGTAGGGGCTTTGGCAGCTCCTAGGAACTTAATATTGACGCCACCCCCTGCCCAGCAATCCAACAGTTTACACCGCACGAGACGAACCCACTGAACCCTGGCCTCAGACAGTCGTCTATCCTGAAATACACCGGAGCAAAGGCTCTAATGAAAGGCTCGGATATTATGTATCACAGAGAGGAGGGAATCCAATTTGCGGTGTACATATCTGGTTCCTTTTTTGCTCACATACCGCCTGGTTTGCATTCGCCATATGTCCCGTAGCAGCCTATCAGAGGTTGGTGGAGGTCAGTAGGATCAAATCAAATCTATATTTTTATCCTCTTTACGACTTCTCGCTTCCCTGTGTGGAGTAGAGTAGCCTGGTGTGGTCCCAGTTAGTTTTGTTGTAAATAATCTCCACTCAGTCGCACTGAGTGTGCTGCAGTTAGCTCGTACCGATCCGATTTGCCAAAGGATCGAATCCCCGGCGTGAAAAGGGGTTGAATTTCGCCATTCCCAATCGCGCACTCCCCAGAGTGTGTCCCCTTCCTTCGTAAAAAGAGCCATACGGATGGTTTGGAACTGTCGGTGTATGTGTTGTATGGCTGGGATGGCCCGCAGGGCGTTAGCAAATGCAAATCTCCTCATTTCGGACTTTAATGCTAGCTCCAACCCCTTTTTTCGTGGCGACCTTTACTCAGCAGTACCCACTCCTCTGCATGCATAATTGAATTATGGCAGTAAGGCTATCCGGCTGACACTCTGCATAGGAGCTCCGGTGTCTTTGAGTGTGTCCCGGTTGCTATACTACCGAAACTATTACCAGCAGGGGCTCTGCCCACCACGACTACCCTGATTGACCTTACTTTGCGAGGGGAGGGCCGGTGTTGTGGACGAATAAGCACCAGGATTGAAGTGATATATCTGTCCATCCTTCCAACGGGAGGGGCGATGGGGCGTTGTGCGAGAAGATGGCTGAGGCTTCCGAGCAAAGGCACAGCCAGCAGTGTGTATAGCAGCAGGTCTTTTGGGTTATATACGCTCTAATTAAGTTATTGGATTTTCCTCCGAACTCCGAAGGGCAGAGCAGGTATGTGGCTCGTTTGTGTGTGTGTTTGTGTGCGTATCAAACCTACGCTGGATCTTTGTGGCCGATGCGACCATAGCCGAGAAGCTTTCTCAACCGTATGGACAAAATTGTGTGAGTTCTGGTTCGATAAATCTTGCTGGGGATGGATGGATGGATGGGACAGGACTGGGGCAGGAGTAGCATGTCACGATGGACAAATTAGAATAACTGGATCATCTGCATAGCTGATTGCAGATGGCCGCAACCGAAGCTGTGTTGTGGTGTATCTGGAATATCTTCAGTGTAGACCACTTCGACGTGCGTCAGAATGTCGGTGAAGAAATTTCACAAACTTTAGGTTGGAGTTTAGCTCCCTTTGCTTTAATAACAACATTTTGTCGTGCACATTGCATAACACTAGGCGCTTTGGTAGGGCTTTTTTGTAATCTGAGTTGAAAGTAGGTAAGCCGCTTGTTGGAACGTTTAGCATTTTTTTGCCTTTCTTCTTGATGTCTGTTGTCTGATGGATGATTATCCGCTTAACAGTGCTTACGATCGATGTACACAATTGGACATGATTTTTTGCTGCATGCACTTCAGGTGCTGTGCCACCTTGACACAATATCCATGCCCCACAAATCGCACACTGTTGTTTTCTTGGCAATATGGACAATAAAACACAACAGAATGTTCTGTGACAGTGGCAAAGAAAACCTGTTTTCCCTATTGCGCTGTTAACCTACTTTGCCCTGTAGTGTTGCACTGCTAAAAAAGGGACAGTTTTGCCGGTTTTTGTTCCAGCGACCCTATTTTCCTAACGAAATGTCAACCGGCAAGTCCTGCAATCGCTATTCATATTGCGATCAAACAATGCTGCCCTTTTCCCTTCCCTTTTTTGCGCAACAATTGCGCACACTGTAAGACCGCCGAGAGGTGTACAAAAGTGTTGCTGCCCTCCGTCGTGCGAGTATAATCTCCGCCGTCATCAAGAACCTTTCCTTATTATGGAGTCGCCCAAAAATAGAAGAAAACACTCACCCCCTCGTGTGTGTCGGTGTCGGTCGGAGGGTGGCCTTTTCAAAAGGGAAGTGCTGCTTACTTCGCAACACCTTCGCACACCACACCGACGGACCGACAGCCGAAGCTCAAGGATGTTTATTATTTATCGAGAAACACTTTCCGCACTCCTCCTCACTCCCGGTAGAGCGCACCGGTGGGAGCGATTCTCACTTGCCACTTGCGCGGAAGAGCTTTCACGACCCTCGTCCGCTGCTAAATGAATCATTGGCCGTGGGGAAGCCGGGCCGAGGAAGACGTTCCAGCACAATCCTTCGCCCTGCGGTTGCTGACAGCGCACAAGAAGCCGCGAACAGTGCAACATGTGACGGCGAAAATGGTCTGGTGGGGCACCGTCCGCTCATTTGTCTTCCGTCCGGGGAGCGCTCCACTTACGATTGTGCTGTGGAGCTCCTTCATTTCCTGGCACCGTGTTTTGCCGCTCGGGACCGAAAACTTTCCTTCCCTTGCTTGCTCGGTCCCTCCGTATTGAGCTTCTTTGTTGCTGTTTGTCGGTGTGTGTGTGTGTGTGTGTGTGTGTGTGTGTGTGTGTGTGTGTGTGTGTGTGTGTTGCGCGTAATCAGTGCAGATGGGTCGAGAAGAGGAAGATTGCCCTTGGTCCAGAGACTGGTGCTGGCTGCCATTGTCATAGGACCACCAACGTTTGCCACCCGATTGCGTGTCTATCTATGCGGCCCCTGGCGGGAAACGGCTGTGCTCTTCGTTAGCACTCCATTTGGGTCATTTGTGTGGTGGTGGTTGGCGCTGTATATAATGTCGCTCCAGCACCAGCACTCAGCGACACTTAATAGGCTCAACAGAGAATGGAGAAAGACGTACGTACATATTCAAATAGTGTGGCATTGCTGTGGAAAAGCGCACACACACTGTAGATACAGTATCAAGTCAAAGTTTTAGGTTTAATACACTTGTAAATGCATATAAAGAGGATGCCTTTGCTTATCATACATGAAAAAGTACCACTTGTAGTGCACATTGCATAATGTTAGGCGTTTTGAAGGAAACATTGAGCTCTTTACGGTTGAAAACGTTTTTATTAATTTAAAACAAAGTAATTGCATTCAACAGAAACAATTGTCTGATGAAACGAATGACAAATGGATTCGCTGAAATGTGAGAAACGGATTTTATTGCTTCAGATGAACCGGCTACAGCGTAATTCGACGAAGAGCGCATCAGCGCTAGCACAAATCAAACCTCATATGTATGTGTGCGTTCGTTTTATTCTTCGTGGCGATTTAGTTTGGTCTCTCGGGCAGCTCATTTGCTTTGCATTTTCTCTGCGCGTACAATTGAATCCACCCATCCAGCCCTCTCCAGGAAAATCGGGGAATGCCTGCGAGTTTCGAACCCGTGTCTTGCCTTGTCCTTCCCGTTCTTGACAGATCTGTTTTTTCCTTTCTTTCCCTCTCTCTATTTCTCGCTGTGTTTGGTTCACTCATCAGCACACACACACTGTCCATCTACTATACCCCGCCCCTCTTCTCCTCCCCCTGCCATCCATCCGTGACCTACACTAGCGAAAGTAGGCCGTGCGCTGGCCCGCGCACGGTGGTCGTATGTCATAGCGAGTGGTACAAAATCTAATTATACCTAGTGCACTAAAAATAGCTCCCAACACCGTCGACCACACACCCGTCCGGCCACTGCCACCACACTCGGCTCCGTATCTTATCCGGGGTCGTACGCCAGGGTGGAGAGATAGTGCTTGGGAGAGGGGGAGCAAGGGGAAGAAGGTGATAGGAAGTGCACCGTGCGTGCACCATAACCTCGGGCACGAGTAGCGCACGAGTTTTCCACCATCACCACACCATCGGACCCGCGTATCGCGTTTTATTGATTCGTGGTCGCTCTTCTCTCGTCTATCTCTCGCACCCGGGGGGCGAGTTGTTTTATTTTGTTTTTTTTTTTGTTGGTAGGCTGGTCGTGATCTACATTTTCCGCCGAAAGATGGCCATTGGCTCACCACCAAGTGCAGTGTGCAGAGCGCGGAAAGAGAGCGAGCAGGTGATGGTGGCGAGCACTTTGCACTCAATTTCGAAGCAGTCGAGACACTCAACACTTGACGCATGTTCGACCCCCATTGGAAAGAGAGAGAGAGAGAGAGTGCGATGAGTGTGAAAAAGGAAGGGGAGAAAAAACATACCTTCACACACATACACACCGCTTCAGTCGCTTCCGTTAATGGGGTGTTGTTTGCACAAAAACCGGATGGTTTGTGTTAGATTTCACATACGCTCGCGGCCGTGTCTGTGTGCCTGTGGTGTGTGCGTGTGTTTGGTGGACCGTAAAAAGTAGGGGTGAGACGCGCAAAAATGGTTTACCACTTCCAATCAGGGTACGCTACGCACACCCAATAGATGCGCCCCAAACACACATGATGCAAAAAATGATGCCGAATCGGTGATGATGTCCCGAAAATAACATTAAAGTGCTCATCTACCGCCAATTTGTTTTCTTCTTTTGTGTTTGCATCGGCACGGCCACCTGCTCCACATCAAAACGGTGTCTGTTTTTATCAGCTTGAGCGGTTAACACTGTGTTGGGTAACGCTCTATCAGTGTATCTATCACCGTGTGCAAGGGTTGTGATGGCGATGAGACTCGCTTTGGATATCGATTACCTTGGCCATGTGGCCAGGTGTACCAGTGTTGGCTGAAGGTTTGTAGGCAGGCAAAACAGCAGCACAAAACCACCAGCGATTTGTGTTGGCAAAAAGTTGCTAAGTTAAGCTAACTTGCCCATTCATCCCGACGTTTGAAATGGAACACACTTCCATGGAAGTGGATTGAAGTTATCGTTAAAAATGAAGCAACTTCCTGGAATTGGAACTGCTGCTTCCTTATTATGCTGGCAACTTTTGGGCTTTGATTTATCTCGTGTTTTTTGTTGGGATGGTCCTGTATTCAAACATTTCCCGGAAGTCGTCAACCAAAGCCAAGCCGTTCCCAGGAGCTTTCCTTTCTGATACAAACGTCAGGGGCTTGTGTGAGAGGCAACCATGTGCTTAATAAGATAATATTGTACAGCGGAAAGCATAACTTTAGGGGTTTTTTGTTGTTGTAACAGCATTTAGCTGGACGCAAATAGGCTTGTTGTGTTATTTTTTACACCTTTTTAGTTTTCTTGCAAGCAGCTGTCACTGCGGGCGAAACATTTGGGATGGAAAACACAAACCTCAACATTTTACCAAACGTCAGAATGCGTTTTTCGTGCCTCCGTGAGCTGTATAAACATGGATTTTCTGTTTTCTTGTTCATGCCTTCTTTCCCTCGCCCTATCCCTATTTCTTGTGCGGTTGAGCTAGGACTGAAGCTTTCTTTCTGCTCATGCTTCACGCCAGTGTGACGTTCGGGGATGCATCAGACTCCCCCCACTGTACAAACGCTTCCCAGGAATTCCGTTTGGCGGCTGACGTAAGGGTGCAAAACCCTTTCGGACTGACGTGTAGTAGCGCGCACACACACGTCATCGTTTGGAGATGATAAATATTTAAAGAATGTGCTCCTCTGCCGCTCTCCGTTTCCGTTGTTGCGGGTTTTTTGATCCTTTCCTTGGAAAAAAAAACACAGTAGTGTACCGCATTCATGGGGGGTTTGGATTATTTCGTTCGTTTTTTTTCTTCGCTCTTTTGCTGCAGCGCTGCTGTCGCCCACAGCCCGTAGCCCTTGTTGGGGTTCGTTGACCTTTTGCTGTGTGTGTATTTCCCCGTGGTTAGTAGAAGCCATTTTCATGATTTGCTTTTGCGCTTGAAGAGCAGGTGGAAGTAGTTTCATTCGCAGAATGAACTTTACCAATTGCAAGAAAGCATGTTGTTGCTTCACTCTCAACAAAGGGGGGACTTCATTTTTCACCAAGCAGGCTGGTTTGTTTTTCGCTGTAGTTTAATGACGCTGAAAAGCAAAGAAAACCCTGTGTCCTCTGTGATGCCCTTATCGCGTGTACGCCCACAAGAAAATGCGAATGGAAAAGAAATATGATGAAAAATGCTTTCCCCATCGGTGGTCGTCCAGCCTACCCTATACCCACACAGCAAGCGGAAGGAAGTTATCACTCCCGATACAGAAACAACAACGGCTGGGTTGGCTTTCTTTGTGTACTGGCCGTTTGCAGCAGCTGGGAGGAAGCCGAGGAAAGCTTTTTTTAATCCAACAGGCTTTCTCCACCCGGCCCAGCCCAACCATAACTTCTTATCAAAGCCGCGTGTGTCGCGCGCGCGTCCGGGGAATACAACGGCCCGGGTCGGGTTGCTGGTACCATTGCGTGCGCTACACCCAACTTACCGCTGGCACTCCTCTCCCCTTTTTTGTCGTGCATCCTTTTCCAACCACCAACATGCAAAGGCACGTGCGCCCACACTGAAGTGGGAAACTGAAATCAAGAAGAGAAAAGCAGACGGAGCAAAGAAATTACACGGAAAAAGAGCATTCCACGGGTGTTGTTGTGGCGGCCATCGGATTGTGTCGCTTTTGCCGTGAGTTCGAGCACCCCCGCCCCGGGGGGGGGGGCTAGAGGAAGGAGCTATTTTTCTTTTCTCTTACACACCCCAAATGATCCTTCCGGCTTTTCCACCGTCACACCGGAGAGACGTTCACAATCTCGGCATGACTTTATCTTCCTGGGGATGATAAATTATTAATCCATTCGAGGGGTGTTGGGATGCTGTTGGCACCACCCTTTACCACCACCACCCGCTAAGCTGAAATTATTAGTACCGGCGGGGTCATTTCCACCCAATTGGCCCCTGCATGCCCCCTTAGGCTCCGATTGTCGTTTCATCGCCGAAGCTTAACGATCTTTCTGCTGTGCCCGTGGTGCCGTGGAAGCGTGAAGGCGATCGTTTGCCCACGTACCGATTAAACTGTGCAGCTTTCAAAGCTCGCTAGGATGGAGTGGGGGTAGGAATTTAATCGATTTGAAGCCGAGACGCGCTGGCTTTTGTTACGCTGTTTGCTGGAGAAAGAAGTAATCTTACGCGTTTGCAAAATAATTGATGATGTTTGCGCGGGGAGCTTTAACAGGCGTGCTGAAATTAATGTGAGCAAAGTAGGAAGTAGTAACAGTTGGAAAAGTGTTGCTTTCGTTCGAGACTTTGAAGCAAAATCGTGAAGTACCATGCGTCTCCATCATGCGGCACACGTGGTAAGATTGATTCAATTGATAGAAAATAATACTTCTTTACTCGTGGAATGGTATAATACCTGCATTAAATAGAAAAAGAATCATTTTTAACACACACCTAAATAGAAAGTTTTGTGGAAATACCGTGATTAAAAGTACGACATGGCAATACGTAAACGACAACCAATTCAATCAACCTGACGAGACACGAGCCACAGTCGTATTGATTTTTCCGAGTGTGTACGTATTCACACACACACACACACCGCTTGTGCCATTTCGATGGCTATTGTGCGTTGTGTTTGTGCGCCTCATCTCGTTGCGATCTTATAAAAGTTCTGCGTGACCTTCTTTTTTTCCTCCTGGTACTTTCGCCCCTTTTGCAATGCGCGTTCCATCATCATCACCCTGCTTCTCCCTTCACAATCTACACCTTTACCACACCGGTCGGTCGGTTCTGTCTCCCCTTTCTCTCACACCCATCAATCACGGGACCCCTGGGGACAGGGGAGAGTGGACAGAAAATTCAATTAAATTATCGCAACGCAATGATTAATTAATTTTCCGGGCAACGCACGTTCGGCATTTTGACGGTGCCGCGCTGCTATTTTCCCCGTTGTTTGTGTGTGTGTGTCAACCAGTACCATTGCTGCAATCCTGGTACATGAGAGCCCGCCAGAAAACATCATCATCATCATCATCCGCTCTGTGAACAGTGACGCTTGAGGCTTCTTTTTTTATTCCGTGAGCGGATGGTGACTGTGTTGTGACGAGTTTATTGCAGCAGCAGCAGCAGATTGCATTAGGTGAAATGAAGGCCAGCGTGTGGAGTTCGCTCAGTCCCGGAAATGGGAATAACAGTTACTAAAATGCGGCGAGGCAACAACACTGGTCCGTGGGCTGTGCGTTTTGGGGGGGGGGGGGGGGGGGGGGGGCGGCAACAAAAAAGGGTGCGGAGGCAACCATTTCCCACCGCTTGTGCCGGACAATAATTTCCCCCGAGTGCTCTCGCAAGCAACGACGATCGACGCGGGAGCAACATGCGCTCGAACGCGTCGACCTCCTTTCCTCCTCCACCGCACCGTTGGGTTGGGTTGATGGAACAGCGAGCATAAAAATGCTTACGCAAACAGGCTCCGGGGCGTTTGACGGACTCTTTGTGTGTGTGTGTGTGTCTGTGGCACGTGTGAACAGGGCCAACCTATCCCGTCCCCGTAGTGGCTGTGTTAAAAGCTTCGGTTTATCCTTTTTACCGTGTGCTAGAGCGGTAAAGGGGTGATAGGAGGGATGGGGCGCCATGGGAGGAAACGGTGGAAGCTGTGGATGGAAATTGATCCACGATCCATTACTCCATTAGCTTATAATTTTCTCTACTCTCTTTTTGTGGGTCCGGTTGTCCTGTGCTGCGGGCGGTGTTTGGTCGCTTCCGGCGGTGGAAAGATGCACCACCGATACTAATAGCTTTATGTGAGTGTGTGTGGCTGTGTGGCAATTATTTCAGCTGCCGCTGTGCCCCACACGTTGCTAGCTGGTGGTGAATGCAAGCTGTTCCTTTTTTCCATTATTATAATTAAGTAATTTAAGTGTATTAAAGTCAGTTGTGTGATTGTGACAAACGAGATATGTAAAAATTTGATTGATTTGATTGAGAACAAATAACACAAAGTATATACAATGGCAAATACATCAAATGATTGGAACAATTTCACAAAATAATTGCATTTTGTCTTCCCATTTGTGGCACATTTCTTTTCTTATTTCATGATTCATTTTCTCGTCTTTTCTTCTCACTTGAATGTAATATTATAAATGTACTTATTAGAAGTTCTTAACACTCATTTGACTATAAATAGATATATTTAAATGATAAATAATTAAACTAGTTTTTCTGTTTTTCCATTTCAGGGTTGTTAAAATGGCTCAAACAATATCTTTTCAGCTTGCCTGTTTGAGAGATTTTTGTGACTTACTCACTTGAAGTCTCTCGATATAATAAAGCCGGATTATCCTATGTGCTTGTGTGGCTGTGTTTAAAGTGCGGAGAGTGACAACTGAGTGAATTTCATATATTTTATTCTGTGTGTTTTTCCTAATGAAATCGTCAGTACTAAAAGTGTTTAATGGTTTTACATCTGTGTGAAAAGTGCTTTTAAATTATAGTTTTCCCCCTTCTTTTTTCCTCCCTTGTGTGCGTTTGTGTGACAGGTGGTCAAACCCCAGTGCTAGGTGTGCCGTACAGCAAAGTGTGTGTGCGTGTGTGTACCAGTATGAGTGTGACGAAATATGCGGCGGAAATATGAGGTGGCGCTGCGTGACGAGCCGTGCTGAATCCGGTGCGCACCACCGTTGCGTGTAGCGCTTTTCCCTCCCGATGGGCGGTAAACTGGCCCCGGCAGTCTCGACTGGTAGTCCCTGCTAAGTTCCGGGGCGTGTGTGTGTGTGCTGTGTGTGCTGTGTGTAGTGTGAAGAGTATCCGGCTTTAGACAACCTTCTGCAAGTGCCACCAGAATGGGCTGCGGACAGAGCAAGATCCATCTCTACCCGAGGAAGAACAAAAGTAAATCGAACGGCAAGAAAAGCGGCCACAGTAAGTAGCGCTGTCTGTTTGTACGCGCAAAGGCGTTAGTAATTCGATTTGCAGTGTGTGTACTGTTTTCGGTGGTAAAACGAAGGTCCAACATGCGCTCTTCCAATTCGCTCGTTGAATGATTTGCAGTGGAATGTGAATGTACATTTCAGGTGTTTAAATGGTTTAAGGGGCTCCTCCAGAGCCCTGGGGAGGATCAAACGCTGCCGATTAAAGGGAAATTGTGAGGCACCCACACAGATCAAATAAAATGCTCGAAGCCCCGTCTGCACGCGTCGCGGTTGTCCATCATCTTCCCAGCGTGGGCGCGGGCGCGGGCGCTGAAACCTTCACCGAAACCTGACTGACGCCCAAATTGGTCGATAAAAGATCGCTCTATTTTTGGGGGCCGTTTTTACACCCGCCTCTCTGCGCGTTCCATCGCGTTAGCTACATGGGGCATCGGGGTTAGGAAATCAATTTTATTAAAAAGAAGAAATAGAGGAGGAAAAAACAGGTATAAAACGAGCATCTGCTCGAATCGAAGCATGGTTTTTTGGTGTTGTGTGCCGTGCTTCTTTTATGGCTACTTTTAAGCTCCGGTCGGCTCCGGCCTGGGGCTTCGGTCTGCAAATCAATTTCGGACCCAACGTGCGATGGAGGCATTTGCGGCCATAAAAGCGGCAAAAATATGGACAGCTAAGGGCAGAGCAAAAAGCCAACGGCAGGGCAAACCGGCCAAATTGTTGAACCTGTGGGCCAGTGTGGAATTTGGCACAGAAAATAGCTGTGCAGAAGAGGCTAGCAAAAACTTTTTTCTCTGTGGGCCATTTAAAGGGGTTTTTTTCTATAGTAAACGAAATATTAGAAAATTAGAACAAAAGCTTCTGGATTAGGGTTTAAAAATTCACCCAAGCATCGTTACTATCTCTTTTTCTACAAGTATTTTGAACTAACCAGTATAGAGAGGTGACAATACAGTTGTTTCCCAGTAGTAAGAATAAAAATGACTTTAATGCTTTTATTACTATTTCTTGCAATTCGCTTGCTTTTGCGAAATCATTTCACATGCACGAGTGAACAGGAAATAGCTTTTCCAGCTCGGTTCGTTTGATTTTACCCGCGGTGGAATTTTGTCCACCGCTTCTGCCGCCGTGGTGTGTTTCAACTTCTTCGAATTTTGATTGAGAGGTTATTATCAAAATAACTGTCCTTGGGAGAGAGAGAGAGCCCCCTGTTTTATGGCCTTGCGCAGACACTAATTCCATCAAAATGAACCTGACTGTAATTTAACGACACTCCAGCCGCACCTGGGAAGAAGAAAACCGGCACAACAAATCCGTTCACCGCGCTCTCACGTCCCCGTCACTCGCCGAACGGGTCGTGGCCGTCGTTCCGAAAACGGCGACAGACTTGTGGAGAGTGTAAAACCGGACGCAAGAAGCTAAATTGTGTGAAAATTGCTTTATTGATCGGATATTCTTGGTCGGGGCGCCGGGGTGGACCGTCAGACACACACACACAGGTGGTCAGGTGTGTATCGTGAACGGTACAGGACACGGCCGTGTTCTCAATCCAGTCCGACAGGTTCTCAGTGGGTTTTTTTTTTATTTAATTTGGTCAACTTTCAGTCAAAAGTGTGGTGGTTTTGCTGTTCTTTTTTATTGTTAGCTGTCCGGCTGGTGTGGCGGAAGCATAATGACCGCCGCACATAAATGTCCGTCCCAGGTGAGCCTTTTTCCCCCGATCGATAGAGCATGGTGTTGTGCCCTTTTGCCTTACCTGCTTTGTGCGCTTGCTGCGTGGATTGTCGCTCGGCTTGGCAGCCATTTTGCGCGCGGTAATGGATAATGGTGATAGAAAAGTATGGCGGGTGGAGGAGGGGCGATTTTTTCCGGTAGGTTCGGGTTGTGTTTACATCGAGCAATAATCATTATTTTTGTTTCTCCGACAGTGGGAAAAGGAGTTCACCCTGGGAATGGAGTGAAAAGTGCAAATTAAGCTCGTTAGCATTGATGGGCGTTGGTTTTTTCTTTGTGTCGGCTTTTGTTTGTGTCGGCGATTATGGTTCTGCCCTTTCCGCTTAAAACGGGTAAATGATACTTTTCTAGAGCCTGTGAAATGACAAATCAATGTGAAATGATAATACCTGTTGATATTTTTGGCGCACGTTTCTCGTTCGGGGCACAGACATTCTGGGAAGGTCGTTTTGTCTGCCTTGAAAGTGAGCGTTTTCTTTCGGGGGTTTGAGTGGTGTTTTTTAAATTTCATAATAAATTAATAACGCTTCTCGTGCCCAATGGAGCATAAATTTGAATGATAAGTTGGTTGTAATATGCAAATCTTAAAATATTACAACAAATTGCATGCTGCATTTTATCGCCAATATCCTTCTTAAACTTTGCTCCAGATATTACAGACATATTCTTTCTCTCTCTCACTCTCTCTCCCTTCGGTTACATTGGTTTAGTGGACGGTCGCGAACAGCCAGCCATAAATCAATGGCACTGGCCATAAATCAGTTCGTTAGGTGAAGTTTCGCTGCTCCCGGGACGCAGAATCCGATCCGAAAGGATGTGGCGAAGCAAGAAAAACCAGAAAAAATGGCATGTCGTAAAGCGGGAATTGATTTTTCTTGTTCTCTCGGCTGTGGTCGTAAACCGAGCAACCAAGCGGGGTTGGAAATTTGCTATGCAACAAAAGCATAACACGTGTATACATGTGGATGTGCGGGTCGGTGGCAGCCGCAGCATTCATAGCTTAGATGTCACCCGGGGGAAAAGGCGAGTTAACTTTCTTTGGAGAATGTTTCTTATTTTTATTTTTGCATCTGTTTTCCCTTCGCCTACAAACAAATTCGTTACGAAGCGCGCACCCGCCATTGCAGTGGAAAGACACAATGGGGTGCAAAGAAGCTTTTATTGCACGATTTATGCAGCACGCGCCCCGCCGCAAAGTGATAAGTTTTGAGCGTTGGTAATTTCATTGCCAGTGTTTTGCATCTTTTCGCTTCGTTTCTGTTGCTGTCCCAATCCGCGCGCTCGGATAAAGTCCGCAACAGCAGCTGACAGTTCCCTTGGTGGTAAATTTCAAATCGGTCATCGGTCACAAACACTAGGGCAAGGAGGTGTGCGGCAGCCTAATTTGTCTTTTTGCGCCCGCGTTCCTCCACGCCAGGCCCGGGGGTTGGCAGAGTAAAAGAAGATTAATGAGGTTCGTTTTTGGCCGCTCCGAAAAAAGCTTGCTGCTGTGTGGTGGTCGATGACTGGCGTCTGGTGTAGATTGCGTTCTTTTGTGCTGGTCAACATGCTGGTCAATCCTGCCCTCCTATTTGTGCTGTTTTTTGTCCACCAAAGGGAGTCCTGCCATTGGATGAAAATGGTTTAAATTGCTCCCGACGTACACCAGACGATTATTCTTCGGTTTGATAGGATTTAAGAATGGTAGAGTTCCTCACACTGTGTTGGCAGAGTGTCAATTTTACGCTGCAAAACAGATGTTCGTAATAAAAGCGACTAATAAATAATGTAATTGGAGGCACAAATCGCCTAGATTTATGCAATGCTCATCACAGAACAGCGCCTAGATTTATGCAATGCTCATCACAGAACAGCTTTTTTAGATGGGGGCCCTGCAAAGTCTGGTTGTTAATCGTTTGTCTGTGTGCCTGCAAGCGCTCCAAGCAGTGTTAGCTTGATGATTAAGCTTTGCAGCACCCGATACACCCTTACTTTGCACGATTAATTACCCTTACCCATCACGCCTTTGTTAATGGGTACGGTTGATGTATTTTGTAAATATCTTACCCATCCTGCGTCACTTGAATGTATACTCTTTCCCCATTTGCGAGGCGCTCTGCATCAAGAATCCATAAATCATAGCACAGGGAAGCTCGATGAGCGGCTTCTTAAAAATGCCATTTTGTACCTTCATCCCCCCGTGGTCGTGCTTTGGGTGGTGAAAAATGAATGAATCAATTCCGATGGCCGCCGCCTTCCCATCGATCGGCTGGGTTGTAGTACATTTTAATGAAATCGTACCCCTAAAATGCTTGTTCTGGGCGATCGAACCTTTAGGCAATCTTCGCACTTTATCGCAAGGGTCACGAGCCAACACAAACATTAGCTTCCTCTACGTTGTTGTCTCTTTTGCAGATCAGTTTTAGAAATTTATGATATTTTTAGGAAACACCCTCTCGCTCTCCGCTTCCACAACGCGTTCCGAACGCTCGAGATGGTTGAAAAGTTATAATGATCTTTTCGCCCAAAACCAACCGCCCCCCACTGCTTGTTGTAAACTGTGGCTAGTAGTATAATGCGGAGCCTAAAAGTGGTATCAGTTTTGGGTTTCGGAACAGCATGCCGTTGCGAAAAAGGACGAACAGAGGACACACACACACGCACGCACACAAACAGAGCGTGCCCAGAGCATTCCGAGCAGTCGGCTGGAACCGTTCGTTGTTCACTGGTTCACTGTTGCCATGTCGGAAATGTTAACCACCACTCAGACCCACACACACACACACTTACACACAAGTACCGAGTGGAGAGCTCAGGAATGTTGCTCGCATGTGTGTATGTCTCTGCAGGGCGATGATACACGCTCTTGCGTATGTTAAATAATTCACCAAACTAGCCGGCTCGTTTCGTTTCGGCTTGTTGGCGTCCCTTTCTCTTGCGTACATTGCTTTTTGAGGGTTACTGTGCGAATTAAGATTTTGCCATCGATTTAAATGTTCCAAATTTGATTTCCAAATTCCGCTTGCAAAACCGCCTTAAAGTATGCAATACGCGTTACCAAAACTGCCTAACCGACCAGCGCTCACTTGAAGCGAACCTGCATGCTTACTGGAGCTTTCGGTAAGACCGGTTTCAAAGGGCAATCGGGCGCTGTACAATCCTTTGGCACCGGGGTAGACAACCCGGCCACAAAGAACAAAGGCGCACACACGGCGCGATACCTTACGCCGTTCGGGTTTTGGTTGCGCACTGCCGAATCCGTACAACGGACCGTGCCGGGGAGTGGAGTAAAGGGGGTTTCGACTTCACAGATTGTTGTTATTAAGTTGTTAGGATGAAACCGGGTTTTATACCGTAGTGCCGGTGTGTGTGTGTGTGCTCGAGCTCTAAAACAAAACCACAGCACAAAGCAAAGCGTCAACCGGCGGCGGCGGGGTTTCTTGCTGACGTCAGTGACAAAGTGACGCGTGAGTTTTAGCCGGAGGTCCTCAAAGCGGAAGGAGAGGAACCCCTTTGGGAGTGTAAAAGTTTGCATTGAACTGATTGGTGGTGAGATGGGAGAACTGAGAAAAGGAACGTGAGAGAGAGAGAGGGAAGGCATAAAAATGTCCAAATCATCGGAAAAACGGAAAAGCGTGTGGACGTGATTTAACGAGGACACTTTTAAGCATCGTTTGGGAATTGAAACCACACCGAGCACCGAGGACGAGGGCCAAAAAAACTGAAATAATCATCTCGTCCTGGGTCAGGCCAAGGTAGAGTAAAGAGAGGGAAAGACCATTTGTATTTGTGGCCATTCGTATTAGGAAAAGGCCTTTTTACAGTGTCTCAAGTGAGATCGATCGAGAGGCTGGAGAAATATCATTATTTCCGGCGTTATTTTAATCCATTCCAAGTGGCTCTTTATCATGTGCCAAAGTGTGTCGCGTGAAAACTTTTGTCGCATTAAATCTTACTCCAAGACGTGTGGCGCGATAAATTAACAGCTTTTCTCAGGTGTGCTTTTCATTGTTTTCCAGTTTTCGCCTGTCATCTTTTTGAGTCACCGCTACCGTCGTGGTACAGCAATTAAAATCAAATTTCTGTTTTATAGCGCTGTGTGTGTGTGCTTTGGGTGGGTTGAAAAAAAGGCGCCTGCAAACAGTAAGATAATGAAATCGATTTTCCACCTAACAGGATGTGTTTTTTGTTGTTTTTCTTCCCAACACAGCGAGTCGCAGTTTTCTTTTGATTAGACAATGTTTCTCTTTCTTTCTTTCGTCTCGCCGTTTCTTGTGGCCTTGTGGCTAGAGCGGGGAACAGGGAAAACTTTGTCACTTTTGCGAAAATGAGTTTCATTCAAGAAAGAAGGGAGCAAGTTTTTTGTTTGTTTCATTGCACTCATTTCGATTTCTAGCGAACAGAATACATCTCTTTTATTTACCATTCCGAGGTTGTTTTCATTCCGCATTCCATCCCCCCCCCCCGTATACTGAGAAGGCAATGTATAAAAGAAAAACTACACCGAGAAACGTGTAAAGTTATAAAAAGAACGATAATTTGCTGCAGAAAAGCATCTCCGGTGCGCCATGCCGGTCTGGTCCGGTGCACGACTTTCCGCTTATCTTTGAAGCGTGTGGCACACGCTCTCCCACCAGCAGCCTGAATAAACTTAGATGAAAACAAACACTTTCCGAGACAACAGCAGCATACAATGGCAAGAGCACAGCACGTAAAAAGCTGCAAGTTGGCTGTGGCTTTTTCTCGCTGGCCGCTTTTGATTCGTGTTCTATTTCCGTGCCGACGTTTTAGTTTTCTGCAAGTTCGACCGATTCTGCCCACGTTCCTTATTCCTAGAATTCACTTTTTCCTTTTTTCTTGGCAAAACTTCGATCTTTTCACAGGAGAGAGAGACGCCTTCGAAGACGGTGGCAGTGGTTTGCTGCAAGTGGGGAGTGGAAAATAACTCGACCACGGCACCACCGGCTATTGAAGCAGGACGATTTCACAGTTGGTTAGGGGGTATGGTTGTTGCGGGGCACGTCCTACCCCACAGGCACACAAACACACAGGCAACGTGAAAGCACGCTTTGGGCAGACATTTATATCTGAGCTAGTAAAAAATTATTGCAAATGAGCATAACGAGCAATGAGCTATATTTAGCTTTAGCGGCACGAAGCGCAGCTAAAGGAAAGCGGTGGCATTTTGGTAAGAACCAGGCAGAGCCCACAGGCAGCATAGAACCGTGCAGTGATTCGATTACCCATTCGAGAGAGCGAAAGAGGAAGGTGCTTAGCAAACGAACATAATGTGTGCCGCGATGTTCCTTTTTTTTTGTTTGGAGATGCCATTCGGTTGAAGGCGGCAGCTCATCTCCATTTCGTCTCCGGCCAGGGCAAGTTGGTATACGGGGGCGTGAAACGGTGATTTATAATACACCAGCACAGCAGCACGAGCATCGATTCAGAACGATGGTTTTCCTCGAAATGAGCCACATAAGGAGTGTGTGTGTGTGTGTGTTTCTTCAGGTCTTTGCGGGTTGCTCGCCCGTCTTACCGTGGTGGGCCCATCAAGCGGTGGCGCAAAGGTAAAATTGCGAGCATTTGTTTCCATTCCATTTCCATTTCGAGTGGCTTCAGCGGCGAAAAGACTGAGCCTTGGCACACAGGAAATCCGCGATACACACTACCCATATCTTAATATACACTCGCGGTGATGGTGATGGTTTACCGCGCCAACATGTAACCGTGTCGCGTAACGCTGCTGTCTTTTTCCCCCCTACATTACATGCTATCACGAGCCGTGTGTTTAACAGCCAATCTCGAGTGGCATATTACATTCTGTGCGCGTGTATGTGTGTGTGTGCCGCAAGTAAATTGTTATTGGAAGCCAGTAAGAGACGGCTGCGGCTGGTAATGAACGGTTTTGCAGCAGAAGTTTACATTTCCATCACAGCCCAAAATCCGCACACGACGAGGACGGAAGGGAAATTTATCCAATTTTTCAACCTGCAGGAAAATAGATTGAATAATGTGCGTTTGCAGATCGTTTCTTTCACACGGTGTCTGTTGTTGCTGCAGTAAATCCCCATGTTTATGGATGGATTTCGATGCCTCGGTCTCTGAAGGAAAATGCCGATTTGTGTGGATCAGGCGCTTGGGAAATGTAATTTAAAGCCATGAAATCGAACAATTCAATGTGACAGAAGCAGTTTTAAAAGAAAGATATTGGTCTGAATTTTACTGTAACATGATTGGTTACAACAACATGCAAATAAGGAATTAAATCGTACTTTTAATAAATAAATGTTGCTTTTTTATAAAGCACCAGGCTGCTCCATCATGCAGTCAGGGTTGAAAATTAAAGTCATAAATAAACTCAACATTCATACTCAATGATACTGCAACGACTTAGGTCAACTGTGAGTAATAAAATGAAAAAACGAGCTACCGTTAATTAATCTATTTGCCCTCGGCTTGTTTACAAAAATGAGCGTTCCATTTGCACATCACTGGAATGGACGAGTTTGCTGGTACATTATCGTAAAAAACGGTTCGTGGAAATTCATTACTACACTTCCCGGTTTCCTCGCCCCTTGGGGAAAGTTCATTCGGGTTTGATTGCCATTTAAAATCGATTTGCCAATTCATTTGCGTTAAACACGTTGTCAAAATGTGTTTCCTCGCCCTTCACCCTGCAAAGGAATCAGCCGCTCCCATTCACACTGATATACTGATTTTCATTTCCTCTGCCAGAGCCATTTCCTCCCCCCCCCCCTTCCTTCTTTTTTGTGCCATCCAGCCTCGGATCGAATCTATATCGAACGCGTTGAGTGTGAAGATTTTGCGTTTGCGAAATGATTCGCCTACCACCATTCGTGCGCCCTAATTATCATCTGTTTATGTTACGTTTTGGCGCTGTTTGATCGTTTGTTTGCCCATTGAAATTTATGTGTGTGTGTGTGTGTGTGTGTTGGGAGGGAGCAGGGTGGTGGTTTACTAAATGGATCTTTACTCGAGTGACTCAACGGGAAACGGGGACGGGGGATAATGTGCGAACGGTGCCACGCTTCCATCATTTTTAAGCCAATCAGCTCAGACGAAAAGTTACTTTCACGCTTCCACTCCACCCTGCTGAAGCGTCTCTATTTCGCCATCGAATGCCGTCGTGAAAGAAACAGATTATGTGCTTCCTGCCGGCGCCGACAGTGTGGCCTTTTACCTCCATCGCCCCACGCACGGCTGTGTGTTCTCGCTCGCAACGCACAACGCCCATCGGAAACAATCTCGGCGTGGATTATTAATCTGACGACACTTCGACTTGACGTTTGACTCGCTCTCGAGCGTTTGAATTATTTACACACAGCGTCCTTTTGAATAGGCACCTCAAGGTTTCGCTTCAAGACATGCCCGTCGTTTTGCTAGGCCCGGGGTGGGGGAGTAATCATCTCTCAAACGAAACTGATGCCGTTTCTGTTTCAAACAGCGCCACAAAAGGTTCATCATCCACTTTCTTCAGCACCACTTCCCTTTGTGTGTCGCCGAGCCGCTGTTTGGAGAGGAAATCAATTTTGAATGGCAAATTTTCGCACCAGACGCCAGAACGGTGAGTGAGCAGCAAAACAACCCACAAGGGAGCACCGGTCAAGGACGCAAAGGGTGGAATCTATCTCACGCCAAACGACGCTCTTTCGGTCACCGCCACTCAGTGTCTCCAAAAAAATGAGGGGAGAAAAAAGGGTTCACAAAGTGGAAAGTGCTGGATTGGGGGCACACACACACACACACAAATACCGACGCTTCTCCGGTCGCTTCCTGACCTAGGCCGCCGGAAATCCATTAACATTTTCATATCCTTTTTACGGGCGCTTACGCGCAACGTCCATTTCCTCCCAAATTGCTCAGGGTTGATATTTTATTCGTTTTTTCCCTCTTTTGTTTTCTCTAAAAGCGCGTGCGTGTGGCTGTGTGTGTGTTTCGCGCCTTCAGACCGATTAGCAAATGTTGTTTTTTTCTATTTTCACACAAATACAACCAAACACACACATGTGTATAAGCGAAAATCAACAAATCGTAAGGATTCCGACATCAAAGTAAATGAAAAAACAGCGCCACACAGCGGCTTCGCAGAAAGGTAATGACAACGTGATCATCAAAGCTTTCCGGCGCCCTCATAAAGGATACCTATTTCAACATAGCCTTGGATACTGTTTCTTCTACACACACACACACCATCCGCCCCTTTCTGGACACATCCGTCGTCGTCGTCGGCGGCGGCCATTGCATGAGTTAAAATCAGTCGAGGCTTGAGCAGATCAGTTAGGAGCAGGGCGAGAAGAGAGAAAATTAAATTTCATTTCCAATATCCTCCTACATATTTTAAGAAATAAAACACCCACCAGACACGCCCAGCGGCGATGGCGACCCATTCCCAGGTAGCAGGCCGAGCACTTGCAGCGATAGGGGTAGCTGATTAGATTTTGCCATCCCCCCAGGTTAGCTCCGTTGTGATGGGCGGGGATTGGTTGTCTTGGAGGAACATTGTCTTGTGGAAAATGCACGCACTTGGGCGAGTTTTTGTAGGCGTGTGTTGGGGGGAGCACCCCGATGCATTCCAAAAGGTATTTTCGATGGTGTTGAAACCCACTTTAGTAGGGTTTCTTCTGTAAGGGATGTTTAATTTGGAATTTTACCAGGTGACAGCAGCCAAAGCACCGCCAATCGCGATCGTATTTCATTGCGTATTTTGCCTGACTTTATTGCTTTAACAGAGACATTTATAAGCCGTCTTTGTTGCGTGCTTTGCATACTTTAAGGCGTTCTCTACAAGTAACGCCAAAAGCATACATTTAGGCGTTTTTTTCATACTAAAGTTTCGAATTGCTCTAAATCTCAATAAATTTTAAATCTAATCTAAAATTGGAAGCAAAAACAATCGTATCACGTATCTAGTGCTATCTTTACACCTCGTTGTTAGTTCGCTGGTATTTTATCTTCCTGCTTTTCAATCTCATCGTCCACGAACCACGTCCAACGAACAAAGCGATAATCAAAAAAGCGATTGATGATGTAATCGGTATCTCGTTGATGTTTTTGACAATAAACACACACACACATACTATTGCATTTTTGCTCAGCTCTGCCGCAATGGAAACCTGCATGGTGACCCAAATTTAATTTATCCTTTCGTTTCGAAGAATGATGTAGAGAAGCTGCACACAGCAGGAAGCAGGAAGAAGAGGAAGAGGAAGAGCAAAAAAAACTGCCAAACTCCAAGCCCGAGCTAAGCGATGGTGGGACAAAAATCAATCGACATTGCAGCGTCAGTACGGAACAGTTCGTTCGTTCCTTTTTTCATAACATTCGATCATAGCTGCTCGACAGTAGTGCGCGTTGTAGTACCTTCCCACTTTTGAAAAGCATCAGACGAATCCAGGCGCTGGCGAGACACGGCAGTGCGCGAGAGAGCGGCTAGTCGAAAAACGATTCAATTTAATTCTGGAAACCGACATCCGGATGACATCCTTTAGTGTCAGCCGTGTATTAGTGGGCATGTGGGTCGATATGTGTGCTTCGTTTCGGTGGTTTTTGGCCAGCTCCGTCGGTATTTTACAACCGACGCGGGCGAATGGAAGGTAGAGAGAGAGAGAGAGAGAGGCGTGCAATCGTCGTGAACGTGATGTTTTATGTTTGGCAGCAGTTTTATAATAGTGAGCAAAACTTGTAATCTGATATGGTTTTATGGCTGACGGAGAGCGCAGAGTCATCCGGCTCGGAAATAATCGGATTGCTTGACAACTTTGCCGTCTCGGAAAAAGTTTGTTTTCAAAATAAAAATGCTGCAATAAATGTAATGTTTTTCTTTTCCTTTTTAATTCAACAGCCATGCTCGTTTCAAGCTTGTCCGATGTATATAGGAAGCTATGCACATAGTGCCGCCTACAACTAATGACGTTAGCGATGGTTCTCGCTCTCGTAGAACTCGTTCTCATCTCACCGGAACTGGCCGACGGTGCTTGTGGTCGTGGTGATGAAATTAATTTGCAACCACCATAATGATTATCTTGCACCGCCTCGAACAGACAAAAGGACTATACCGAAATCTGTCCCAATATGTGTGTGTGTGAGTGTATTAGAATTGATCGTAAAGGTGGGCACTTCATCGCAGAAATTAGTTGCTGTGTGTGGGCTCGTGTTTGCACCCCAAATTGAGCCGTAATCAAAGCGGGAAGGATCGAAATGTGGTCAAACAGCCAAGGCAACCCGGCGACTAATTTAGTTTTTGCGACACACACACACTCACCCACAGACACGTAATAAAGGATAAGTAGGAGGGAAGGGCTGACTCACATTTATGGTTTGTCCGACAATAGTAAAACATTTCATGACGGTCGGCCGTTTGGCCCAGCGTTTTGGGGCCGCCCAGCGTGCTAACAAGGCATTAATGAGAGTGAGCTTGGGTTTCAAATCGTGCCTTTCGATGCCATGTGAACGGTGTGGCAGGTTGGTTACGCTAGCAACGAACAGTTCCACTTCACCAAAGGTTGTTCTCGGGGGTCAGCTTGCGTGCAATGTACGGGGCGGTAGTTTAATGTTATCACACTACACATCTTTTAAGTAGAGGTGCTTGATTGATTGTTAGGTGTCGTTTTGGAAAGTTAGACTTGCACGAATGCTTTATTGAATTAAAAAAAACGTCCCAAGCGTACATGAGATAAATAACCCTTTTTTGATTAATAATGTTCTATGACATGATGAACGTGCTCTGTTAGCAAAATGTCAATTTTGTAGCAGAAACTGCGGTGAAGTGTGACAAAAGGAAGATTTTGTTGCGTCAAGTGCTTGCATTTAGGCGGTTCGTGTCATACGGATTGCATACTTTCAGGCTGCGTAGAATAAACTTGGCCAATTTGTGCTACATATTGTTCGGCAGTCGTTGTCGTCGTGGCTTGTGATAAACAAACTCAATTTCGTAAACACCTATTCTGTCATGCTCAGCCCTCAAAAGCAACTTTCCATTTAGGTAGCAACCTTGTGAGCACATTGTATTGCGCTGCCGGGCGATAAAAATAATCGCCTCAAAAATCCCACCTCCGCCACTCTTAGCGATGGTGGACAATGTTGTTTCGACAATCTTACATTCTACCGCCAGCCAGCCAGGAACACTGAGCAGAAACCACACGACCACAAAACTTAGACGATACCAAGAATCTGCGTAAAACCGTAAAACCTCCGATCAAGTTGAAACTTGCCCGTAGGCCATTGGACGACCACTCTGCGCCACCGTGCGAACTATGAGCGCCAAATTTCCCTCACGCTACCGTCGCAAGTTTTGTGTCGGGGAGGGAGGCGATTGTACATGCGCATTTTCGCGTCAACGCCTCGAGACGTCGCGGCGAGCGTCGATCACGAAACCGGTGCCGCGTAAGACACCACAAGGCCACAGTTTTGCAAAATGTAAAGACACGAAGGAACACATTCTGTACGCTGGGGTCGGTCCAGTTCCCACCAACTCCCATTGCCCCATGTTCCCCCGGAGCTCTTGACCCTTAAGAAGCGTCGGAGGAAAGATGTGCTTCTTACACGCTTTCACATCTCGTGTGTGTGTGTATGTCTGTGAGGAGCTGGACATGCTCCGAACGTCGGCTGCTCGGCGTATTAATTTCTGGTGCGCGCTGTCATGTAATGAAATTATTTTACATGTTTTCTAATTATAGAGTCAGGCCGCACCGAGTGGTGTTGTAGTTCCTCGTTCGGGCAAGCTGAGTGGCAACCTTCCCCACACGAAGCAAGGTATCACCGTGACGTCGTTCGAGCTTTATAGGACACCAACCCCTAGGGGAGGAAGCGGGCGTACGAGCGTGCAAAGGTTGGATTGTTTCCTCCACGGTGACACGGGGGCCCGAGCCGTAGACTAAATTCATTAAATTCCGGTGACATTTAGAAGGCGGCCGTCAGTTCCAGGAATACCTGTGTGTGTATACCAGGCTTTAGAGGAGTCCTTTCGTACTCTCCGCCCGCTTTGGAATGTCAACATTGAGCTGCCCATTAATGATTATGCAAACGAGCGCCATATAGAAGGTGAATTGTGGAACGGGCACAAATGTTTTAAAATATGTCCAATGAGCAGTCAAAACAATTTATTCCTTACCTTCATACAATGACTGTTGAGTGGACTAATTGTGACGGCACATGACTTCATTATTAGAGTGATTGTATGATAGTATATATCGTTTGTGTTTCATTTAATTACTTTTAGTGCTTTCAATACAATCACTGGTCTAAATACCTAGAAATGATTTTATCTAAAACAAATCGGTTAGACAAGACGAAAGACACTTAATCTGTGTCCTCGAGGATAGGAATAGACGATACATTCCTGGCTCGTTTGATACTGTAACGAGTCCCAGTCATTAAGCCACGCTCAACCTTCAGCACAAATCTCGACCACGGCCAATGCAACCACGTTTATTAGTGAGAAAATCGGAAGTGATCCAATTTGTACGAGAAGAGTAGCTTTTGGTTGGAAGCACTTGAAATTAAATTCCGTTCTAGCGTGCCTGAAGTAGGAAGTAGACGGCGAACCCGAAGCTCGAAGAAAATGAAAACCCTCCTTCGGACATGGTCCGGCTCGTCGGTTAAGTCCCACTCTCTCTCTCTAATGCGGTGTTGTGCAGCAGTGCTAAAAACGTCCAAAGCAGTGCCGAAAACAAATAAAAAGCTGTCCCAACCCAACTCGCCATTAACCCCGGCAGTAGTAGAAGGAGTGCTGTGTAATAATAAGCACACTAATTGAGCCGTTAAATGAACGACGGCGACGAAATGGCATTTTCTCGCCCGCTGCTCTACACAATCGTCCTTGCGCGCGCGCTCCCGTCGTCGGTGGATGATAAACGCGGCCGCTGCGGCGCTCCATTTTGCTCTGGCAATGATTGTGTGTGTGTGTGTGTGTATGTGCAGTGAAAAAATAAAACGCAACACACATACAGACACACACACACACACACACAACAGCAAATGTTGGCGATAACCGGAGGGAGCGCACCTCCGCATGTCCTTGATTAAAAAGTGACCTTTTTTGTGTAGCCGCCGCTGGTGCTCTCTCCTTTCCCCATGCGGCTCACGCAAATGGGTAATTGCTTTTTCTTTTTTTTATGACGAATCCCATTAAGTAGCAAAGTAGTATAGCACAGCCCGCGGAGGGAGGAAGGAGTGGGGTACAATGAAAAGAAAATGGGAAAGTAGAAAGGCACGAGCGGGCGATTGTCCCGTGGACATTTGTTTGGTGGATTTGTGTACGAGATCCACTCATCCACATGGTGCTGCGGCAGAGAAAAGCCAAGAAAAGGCAGAGTTGCAGCCTATGTGTATGTGTACTGCTAATCCGCTCATGGGACTTTGAATGGTTTCGAAAATGATGGGGCCGCCATTGCGAACCAAACGAGGGACGCGGAGAATATCCTTGAAAGCAATACATAAACTAATCGACGGAACAGTGTGATAGTTACACAGGTGTGTTGGCTGCACTTGCCCGACTACCCGTGCTTCACACGTCAGTCAACTGCACGGGGGTGACACGTTGACCGTGCTGTGCACACCTCAAGCGCCATGTAGTTTTCTGTTTTGCATGCACCCGCGCACTTATTCTTAGCCTCTGTTCAACACAGCTTTTCAAGAGATTTGTGAAGAAGCGACCCCGTAGGATGTCGCTTATCATCTTTAGCAAAAGGAGGATAAACACGGATTCAAGAAGAAAGAACACACACACACACATGTCTCTTGTCCTTCCTGGCTTCTCTGTCTGCAGTCCTCGAGTATCATATTCCTCCGTGCTGCCCAAGAAAACTGGCACGGAAAGGCAACGAGTTTGATTAAAGTTCCCATCGTGCACCAACCTCGCCGTCACGGAAAAAGCCACTGGATGGATGCGGGCATTGTTCGGTGCAGAAAATTTGAGTTCTTTAAAACGTCGTTGTGCAACGATGGGGAGGGAGGATGAGGTGATGGTGGCAAGCTACTTCCTTCTTCAGATGGAGTAGCAACAGAAAAAAAAAACCAAGAGAAAAAGAAATGGAACGGAAGCGGGAACTGACTTGAGCAGAAACCCCTACCCCACTCACACACACATACACCCCTTTACGGTGTGCAAGAAGACCCGTTTGTGCTGTATCCACGAAGACAAGAACAGGAAACGCTATTATCGTACGATGCATGCACACACGCGGGGGTTCATGTTGTGAGGGAACACAGAGCGGGAAGAAGGAAGAGAAAAAACACGAACCCAACAGACACATACACACACACTTGGAAGGAAGACGACTCTCGCTTCCTGAGTGGAAGGCATGGCACTCGACAAAAGGGTGAAGCACGTTTTTGCATGTGTGTCTGCGTATGCATAGTTTATGGGCGAACAAGAAGATGCATCCTGGAATACTTGACAGCGCCGCTGACAGCTACGAGGGGGACCGTCGGGAAGGAAATCTTCTGGAATGAACTGTGGCCACTGCGAAGGTGCTGGCCGATGGTCCGAGCGGGGGAGCTGGGGGAGAATCCGCTACGTTACGAATCGTCACGAACTCGCCGACGCGTCACGCCTCTTGTGCAGACCGTTCTAGGGAATGGTTATAGTGGCGCCATCTGGGTACATCATCATCACATTCTTGGCAATTCATTGTGGGAATTTTGGTAGCCTTCGTTACATCACAAACCACATCCACTTTTTGGTTGGCGTTTTTCGTCAATTTTTGCGCGCTTCATGCTAACCTCTGACAAGCGGTTCTATTTTTAGCTAAAAAGGATGTTAAATTGCGCACCCCAATTTTATAGCACCACCACCAGGGTCACTGGGAAAAAGTGGGCTCATAAATCATGCCCCAATGCAACCAAGTCTCGTAGGTTCGGTATCGACCCAGTGAACGGTCGGTGTGGTTACAATTCCGCTGCGGCAAGAAGAGACGTCCCGTATCGATAAATATGATATACGATTCGAATCGGTCCGCTATCTCCTGCCCTGGCTGGTGCTGCGGTGGTTCGTAAGTAATCCCGCAACGTAATCATACATAATGGTACTTAACGCAGCACACCAAAGCAGCCTTCGCCAAGGCGTCTCGGGAAGCGCGCGTGTGCGTTCTTACGCTCCAAACACAGCGACCGGGTAAGAGTGGCCCGGATAGACTTTCAAGTGATGACCACATTTGAAGAAGTTGGGCTTGTGTAAGGAATGGTGTCGGGTTACGGTAACATAAAAACACTTACACCATGGTCACGTTTCAAGTTTACATCACCACTGAGGCAAAGATATTTGAAAATGGCTGTCAGAGCTTGCTGCTGCTGCTGCTGCTTCCGGACATGCCGACACACCATTCCTCTCGACAGTTGAGAGTGTTTGAGTTCATTTGGAATTCCTCAAGCTTCCTTTACAGGCTTCGTGCTTCGAGAGTCCATACACGATGAGATCAATACAAGCCAGTTCCTTTGCATGATAGTGATGACTTGATTAGGATGATGAAATTCCCAATACATCGTTGACTACTAGGGCACTGTGATGAAATGTTGATGAAAGACTCCTGCTGACCGCTTTCCTCGGCAGCTTGTACTGACTTCTGTTTGGTATTACTTAAGAATTTCTTCCTTGCTGTTTTCAATCCTGGTGTATTGCATTTTAAATGTCTGGACGTCTGAAAGGTTAGATGTCAGTGTTTAGAAAAAAGGTAAACATCTCAGAATGCGACACTGTCCCTCGAAAAATGCATAATTTATGCAATAGCATTAAACCAATATTATGCGATACAACCCCTCGTTTTCGTTTGATCGATCCTCAAGAACAACTGTCTTGCGGGCATTAACCCAAAAAGAAACATTCCGTCACAAAACAGAACGAAATGGAATTCTGCAACAACTTCATCGGTATCTCTGGAACGTCCTTCGTGGAAGTAGCGTTTTTATCTTCACTCTACCTTGACAGACACATGCAACGATTGATAGCGAAGCACCAAGGTACATGGAAATTTGATGTTTTTACATCGTTCAATAAACTGACCATTTGCTAAGGTTTACGATGGGATTAGAAACGTGCGGGGTTTGACTTTGGGGAAAATACAACACGCGAACAGATGCGAAGGATCGTGGTGGGATTAGCAAACTAACACATACAATAGACCTGGTTTAACTCTTTGTTCCAAGCTGAAGTACCCACCTGCAGGGAAAGAGTCAAATGAAAGAGACGAACTTCAGAAACTGTTCAGCGTTCCACCATCCTATAGACCAACAAGTACGGGCAGAAGGAATAGCATCGCTTTGTTCTGTCGTCTGCTGCACTATGCTCCGAGATACAGCAATGAAACCTGCATTAATAATTCCTCCTCGAGCGCGCGTCTGTTCTATTGAATCTAATCACTAACCAGAATCACATTGACGCGCTACAGCAAACGCCCCGCTTCCGCACAGCAAACAATCTTAGGCGCGCACTTAATTTCTACTTATTTTCTTTCTCCTCCACTTTCTATTTGGAATCGTGCACAACCCCGATTAGTAATGCAAATGTTTCTTATCACCATCAAACATCTAATTTCATGGGAGCTTTGTAGTTCCGACTCAATTCCACCAAGACGCACGGCAGTGTGCGTGATGTGTATGGGCCGGAAATGAAACCAGATACCAACAGGTGTCTGTGGAAGTGGTGGTGAATATGAGCGTGAAATTATGGCGCCCCCTGCGTGCAAGCCATTTCCTAGGAGGTGCTCAAAAATCCTTTCTCCTTGTTGAAGTGAGGTAGCAATGGTCGTAATTCTCCCACCGTCGTTTGGGGGGATATATTTACATATCTTAAGCGACGGTTTCGTAGGTATTTAATTAAGCAGTGGTGACATTCTTTCACACAGCTTAGCTTTTACAGCCAATTAAGAAGGTTATTTATTTATATCTTTGTATTACAAACTACACAAACTCAAGCGTAGTGCTAAAATGATAATGGATAGACACTCAATCTGCAGTTTCTAATAAATGTTACTTGTCTAACGCGTACCTATTCCTAGAATCGTGGGAGAGTGCCTCTGATAGCAAGATGGTCGAGAAAGTCTATAAAAACCCTTCTTATGTTGTGACGGATAAGTACAGCTACTGCATTACCGATCTGTGCGCGCATATCGCGCGAGGCTGTTCTTCCGCTTTCTCGGTCAAGATCAGCACAACAACGGACGCGCTTTCGCCCACCAGATGCCCTGCAGCCCAGTGCCGAACAGCCGCCCGACCAGTGCCGATCTCCAGCGCCTTATCAGCAGGCCTGACCTCCGTACTCTGGCTGCCGATCTCCCTTAGCGGTGCGCCCTGTCGATTCGACCACGAAGCCAAACATTTTTCGTCAGTCATTCCGCCACCAGTGCACAGTGTTAGACGCGATTCTGATTAGCTCCTCGCCGCCATAGAACAGCCCAGTTTTGCGTGTTTATTTGCGTGATATTTTCACAAAGACACAGCAATATGGAGCGCTACCTACGGTTTTACATAAAATTCCAAGGATACATGATCGGCGGGTTTACGCTGCTGCTGTCCATACTGATGACGCTGGTGATTTTCGAATCGAACGATCCGTACTATCCGATGGAGTTTTGTAAGTTGCACCGCTTGCAGTGTTACGCATCGTTCGCGCATCCAAATCCCTACTTACTGTCCTTACCGTTCAACGGTCGCATAGATTATAACTACCGCTTCATGGGCACGACGGCACTGGTGCTGGGCATATTCTGGTTCATCGCTGGCGTTACCTTTATGTACGGAGTGCACTATGAGATCAAGCAGTGTCTGCTGCCGTTTGCGCTGCTCTATCTGGTGGATTTGGCGTTGCTAGCCATCCGGGATATCGTGATGATATGGCACGATCGACGCTGGTACACGATGGTGTTCGTGAACATTCCCACGCTGCTGGCCGTGTTGTGTAAGTGTTGTCTCCCCAGGAAAGAACAGCATCCCCTTTCGAACGGCATCATTTATCGCAAAACGTTAACTTTCCAGACATTACTTGCTATCTGTTCATGACGCTGGTCGCGCTGGGCCGGCTGTTCAGCACCGATCCGAAACCACAAACGGGTGACAATTTTGTACGGTTCAGCAACGGCATCGCCAATCCGGTTGCACTCGCCGAGGAGGAGGCGGCACTCGTGGCGGAATAGGTGCGATCCTCTTACCCTATTATAAACTCCCTGCTGTCTAAGCATCCCTGCTGCGTCTCTGCTGTGCGGTCTTGTGTGTGCTATCAGTTTGTGTATGTTTAGACTGTTTCTGTGTGTGTGTTCCTGTGTGCATTTCCTAAGCTTGTTTGCATGTCTCATCAACAGTGCTTGCCCGAATGAACTAATCGTTCATGCTTTTACGTTATCGCTTCCCAAGGGTTTGCGTGTGTTTGTGTCCTTACAAATGGTGTGGAACTGTTAGCAAACACAGTGCGCTTCCCAACATCGCATAACAATCACATTACATTCGTTCTGTTAATAATAACCGTGTTAATAAAATGCTAAGTGCTTTAAAAGGGCCTGATTTTGTTTTTAACTTAAGCTGAACGCGTTTATTGGTAACTTGACCATTAAAAAAGGTATCTTGACGATTTCTCGTTTATTCCTAATCATACACCCACACAGGGCACTCGAGCAATGGCAATGGCGTTGATGGTGTCACAGCGCAACGTTAAACCTTGGTTAGTGTGTACACCGTAGCATAGTTTTATCCTTCTCCTACACCACCTGCGGTGTATTATGATTGGGCACGGGGCTGATGGTTGAGGAGCTAATTTGGCTTTCCGCGACGGCCGCCATCTCGTTGCGATCGAAGCGCACAAATCCCTCGTCACGCCGGGTTTCGATCGGGTCCACCGTGAACAGCCGGTGCAGTGCAAACAGGCTTGCACAAACGTACGGTACAACTGGAAAGAGTTCAAAAAATCAGTAGGAAATGAAGCCACGGGCATGTTATAGGAGCGTGAAAATGCCACTTACCTAGCGCTGCGACGTACATTTTGATTGTTAAAACTTCGATAAAAAACCCATGGACTGCAATGATGTAAAATTCGCGCAGTACTAGAAGCAGAAGCTCAAACCCAAACAAGCACGCGTACGGATAGATGAGTCGTTTGTCTTCCTGTGAGGAAAGGGAAGAGAGAGGGAGAGAAAAAAAAAACAATATGATCAATAACAATCCTTATGTTGTGGTGTGTTTCGCTCCCCATGCTTACCTTATGTATCGCCGTGATCAGCGCTACCACAGCGAGGGCCCAGCTGAAGCCGAATACTACTGCCACCTTGCCTCCGAAGCGTAGATTTTCGACTGAAATAGAACATGTGTGCGTGTTGTTACTCGATGAGCGGTTGATATTCCGGCGAAATACTTACTTCCGTCCGTTTCATTCTGTGCCATCGCCGGTGTTAGCACCATCACCATCTGCAGCGTAAACAAGACGATCATGTACGGCTGAAATTTGATGAAGAACCGCAGGTATTTGTCCATTGTGTATCTGGTAAAAGTGCACTAACGCTGCCAGTCCGAAGAAGCTGCCTTAAATACTCCAGCTAGCGGTCGTTTTTTCGTTTTACCGGCACTTCTCGGAACTGAAGCAGCTCATCGCGTTTACGGCTCACGATCATCTGCATTCTCACGCACTATTTACAAGGTTGATCTTCTGTATTCTTACGCACTGTTTACACGTGCCAATCGCCAGTAGCGAACCGAAGGTACCTTTAACCGTAGAGTTGGCAACCAAATTTACGCAAGTAAAGGAACGGTCAGAAACTCGCCGTCATGTGCAGAATGATCGTCTTGTTCACGCTGCAGATGGTGGTGGTGCTTACATCGGTGATGGCACAGACTGAAACGGACGGGAGTAAGTATTTCGCCGGAATCATTACTTGCTTACGGCATTATAGGATAGAAAGTATTTTTCACATATGAAAACCGTTAATTTTTGCCTCAAAACTTGTGGGATGCCGGAGTATTCCGGTTGCCATCTTACGTGTGTAAATTTGGTTGCCAACTCTACGGTTAAAAGGTACCTTAGATTCGCTACTGGCGATTGGCACGTGTAAACAGTGCGTAAGAGTACAGAAGATCGATCTTGTAAACAGTGCGTAAGCATGCAGAAGATCGATCTTCTGCATTGTTACACACTGTTTACACATCCCAAACGCCAGTAGCGAATCTAAGGTACCTTTTAACCGTAGAGTTGGCAACCAAATTTACACACGTAAGTTGACGACAACCCGCATACTCGGGTATCCCACATGTTTTGACATGTATCGAAGCGACTTCACATTTTGAAAATGCCTCGGAAAAGGTGTTTTGTAACAATGTGCCGAAAATAAAAAATATCAAAAAATATTATTTTTTTAAAAATCATTTAAGTTTTCATACGCTACGTCAAAACTATATATCTTTTGAATTTCTCGTTAGATTTGCATGAAATCTGGCGTATAGGTGCATAATATTGTTTGTTATCATATCAGTGTAAAATTTGAATTTTAAAAATACTATTAATTTTTTTTTTCAGTAAAAATGTGTTACAACTTCAATCGCAGCCAACCAGGCCATAACTTTGAAATGATTGTTGATGTTTTTTTTCTAGTTATGACGTAAGTTTCTCTCAAAAGTTAGATAGCCTTTTCAGTGACCTGTTGGTTCTTTCTGGGCTTGAACCCATGACAGGTATGTAATTGAGTCGCTCGAGTTGACGACTGTACCATAGGACTGGCCCAATATTTATATATATAGATAGGCCAATAAATAGACATAAATATAGTTTACATCAATTTTAACTTAGTTAAAAAAGTATATGTTAATTTATACGTATACACATATACCGATAGTTTCTCAACACTCAACTCTCAATTTAGTTTATATTAATATAAACTCAACATAAAAGTAATGAAAATGAGTAACTTTTCAAAGAAATGTTTGAGAGAAACGTACCAAAAAAACGTGTGCGTGCGTATGGTGCTGGCTCGAGAGATTGAGATCGAGTTCAAGATCATGACGACGTTGCGCGTTGAAACGGTGTTGAACGATTTGAAAGATCGTTTGAAATATTTCAACAATGTGCGACTGTATCAATATGGACAAAATGGAACAGAGTTATTCAGTTTTTTAGGTGATTTAAATGGGATTTAATATCCATAATACAAAATATTGCACTGATAAATGAGAAACTCGACAGTTAGTAAATCAACGTGGTTAAAACTACACTCATTGTTCGTATGTTTTCTTTCTTGACATTCAAAACGTTTCAAGAGCAATTACTGTTTTGTACGATCCATTTCTTAAAATGCGATGCAAAGATTTGTTTACTACTGTGACGAGTAGAGAGGTGTCGAAACACACTCATCGATGTTGAGCGCTTTATATTGTACGTAACAAAAATTTTAACGACTTTGGCAATGACGCTTTTAAATAGAACACTTTGCCTGGTGTCTCGATCTGTTGAGGCCAAATCGTTGTCGAACTGTATCGGATTGTAGCATGACCCTGACTTCGTTCTTATCACTTATCTTGATGTTTTAGCATTTCATTTAGAGGTTCCTAAAAACAAAAAAAAATGTTCTAATTTACATAGCGCAGACAAGAAACAGTGAACACGTAACGAAAATGTTAATGATATTGCTTTAAAACTCATACGACTGATGCACCCAACGCACTCAAAATAAAGTGCGGGTAGAAAGCATGAAAACACATCTCAACTTCCCTCTCCGAGCCCCCCTTAAACTTGCTTCCCTATCAAAACGGTCGCATCATACGCATGATCCCGCAACGAACTCGGGTTCGTCGCATTAGACGCTTGTGTTTTTCTTCTATCTCTCTCTTTCTGTCTCAGTCTCGTCTTATCTCATCGCCACCGTCTACCGTTACATTCCCGCGGGTTCCCTCAAGCATCGCCCATGCTGCGACGGTGGTGATCAGGTTTCCCGATCACACCTTCTGCTGGTGGTGTTTGTGTGCGCGCGCGCACATTTCGCCCAGTTCTAACAGTGACGTGAGCACGGTATCCCAAGATTCACGCACGGCAGCAGAGGGCAATCCACTTGTGGGGTGAGGTTGTTTGCGTCGTCACCATTTCTCTCTCTCTCTCTCTCTCGCCCTGGTGTTGGTGACTGCACCCGGTCTCTCCGAGCCGGATTATCGCGCACGCCGACGGGCCGTTATGTTGATCATGCCCCGACCGGGCCAGTACGCAGCGAGCGCTTGACCGCCTCAAACGAGTTTCCCGACATAACTCCCCCCTCGAGTGTGTGTGTGTGCGTACGTGCGTTTGTGCAGAGCAGCTTGATCGCATCGGAGTGTATCGTATCGCGGGGATTCAATCGGAGAGGTCCCAATCCCATCCGACGCACGTTGCCGCAGTCATTCGCCAGTTCCCGGCCGGAGGAGAACAATCGACCGTCCTGGAGTGGGTTTCGACTGAACGGGCGCGCGCGCGTGTGTTTGTGTGGTAGTGTGTGGGCTTAAGGGCTCTTCCAACGGTGCTTTAACCCACGGCAGCAGCAGCAGCAGCAGCAGTAACATGGAGCGCCCACTGCGGCGGTACGTGAAAGCCCACGGGTACGCGATCGCCATCTCTGCCCTATTTTTCGGCTGCATCTTTGTCGCCAGTATTCTCAACGAAGATCAGCTGAGCCGTTCAGCAAGCGAATGTAAGTGAACGAAGGAAACGCGGCGACACGCGCACACGACGCAATCCCCCCTGAAAACAAGTGTCACGAGCGTTTGAGACGAATTGTTAGTTATTTTTAGTGATAATACTTTTGGGGGATCTTTTTTTCTTTTCGGTGACTTTGTGTGTAATTTGTGTGTTTTGTTGTTTTCGGTTCTGCCTGATGATATCCTCGAACAGACGCTTTCTTTCGCTCGAGGCCGCTCGAGCAGCTCATCTTCTCGATTGCGTGGATCGCGGCAGGGCTGATCTTCCTGCTCGGGCTGATCTGTGAACGGAAGGAGGCCATCTTTCCGTTCGCCACCATCTTTCTGGTCGAATGGAGCCTGGTGCTGGTGCAGCTGGTCAGCAAGCTCGAGCATCGCGACCTGGTTGAGGTGGTCCTGTCGGCCGAGGCAGCCGTGTTTCTACGTAAGATATCGTTGGCTGTTATTTAATCACACACACATACACACACATCTTCTGACTTGTTTCGTACGTTCCCTCCGTGCTTCCGACAGTGGTGCCGTTGTACGTGGGATACACGCTGGTCATACTGTACCGGGCGTTCGACAGCCAGTACAAGGACGAGGCGGTGGAGGACATCGAGCAGGCACGCAGGCCGGTGAAGTTCTTTTTCGGCGAAGATCCGGACGACACTTACAGCTAGAGAGAGAGAGAGAAAGAGGACGAGAGAAAGCGATTGTTACTGTTAAGCTTACAGCGATAAGATTTAGGACCTACTTTTATTTATACACGAGTATTTTAAGTGTGATTTTGAAACATGCAAAAAAAATCCCCCCGTGACATTAAAACAGTCCAACATGTCAAGAATCCAAGATGCCTTTCTTCAATCATTCAATCCAGTAACTTCTGGCACGCTCGCTATCTCGGAGCAGCCGCAGCATCAGAATCCTTCGCCCAATCACCCTGCTCAGCGCAACCGATTTCCGATGACGTAAATCGATTGCTGCAACAGTCACGCTTTACTTGGTCCTTCGTTAGCGATTAATCATCATGTTGTTGCCGTTGCCGAGCAGACAGCAAAACCGGCGTGGCGGCGGTCCTGGTCGCGCCCAAACCCAGGGAAAATGAACTCACTGGCCGTAAACAAGCGATAAGGCACTGGGTTCTGATGGGACTGGTTGAAAGAAACATTATCTGTACGCTGCTGCTGCTCATCACACGGCCGTAAACGAAATACCGACCCTGGTACGGTATCAGTTTCCCGCCGAGTGTCATCACGCGCACGTTAGTGAGAAGCAGGAGTGACGTTACTACAGCCATGCTGCAGTCCAAGTTTGTTCTGTATATCAAATTTAACGGCTGCCTTATAGTGCTGCTGGTGGGGTTCTTTGTAGTCGTAAGCGCACACCGATGGCTCATGCAAATGCAGAACTGGAGCGCGTATCCTTTCGTTGCGGGTGAGCAGCAATTTGCCATGAAACGTATACGCGGCGCATCAATTGCTCACCACGACGTCTGTTTTGCTTTTCCATTCAGGGCTTGAACTGCGCAATCATCCCGTCGTCGATGGAGTGTTTCAGATTGTGTGGATTACGGCGGTAGCGTCGCTCTATCAGGCACTCTGGTTGGTACGTAGCGGCGGTTCGTCCGTGTACGAATCTGTCATCTGTACGGTGGAGGGTCGTATGGAGTTCTTATGCCACGGTTTATGATTGACAGGAAGTGGAGCTGTTGCTGTACCCGATCGGGTTCATGCTCGGGCTGGAAGTGCTGCTAGTTGCCGCCGGGGACGTGATCAAGCGCTGGAACGATGAGGCGGAGGATTGTTTCCTGCGCAGGGGTCAAGATGGGGTCGTGTGGATCGGTAAGGCATGCTGATCGATTGGAAAACGCCAAACGTAGTGTCTGATCGACGTTCCTTTCTTCATTCCTTCCAAATTCAGCACTATTAGCGTACTTTTACTACACGCTGTACATCTTGAAGCAGCTGTTTCGAACGAAGAATCGCAAATCTTCTGTCCCACCTGGAGCTACCGATTACCCATTAGTCAGCGTACAGTAAGATGGAAAGAAACAGCGCGAGGGAGTTCCTTTACTGTACAGTGTAGTCGACACCTAGCCGTATCTAGTCGTAATGGCAAATTCGTGTAAGTTGCGAACGATCTTTATCGCAGATATTCTTGTACAGGGTGCACCTTTCGGGGCAGACCTTGGGCTGGAGCGTGGTTTTGGTTTATGTAGGGAAGTCACCATAGTAGTGACCGGCCACCTTCCAGAATGGACCCCAAATTCGTGTATTTTATTAAGTTAAACAGCTACATTGTAGTAAGCATGATAGTGATACACGTACGGGACGTTGTACAGAGGCAGAGTGGCCACCAGTACCCTTTAGCCGAATGTAAGATCTTTCCGGATATACGCCTAACAACACGCAACTGACCCGACGTTTTCTGTTCAGGGCTTGAACTGCGTAATCATCCGCTCGTAGAGGATGTGTTTAACAGATATTGGAAGTTTGCCGAATTTACTCATCTGTTGGGGGTCCTGTTGGTACGTAGGTAGTGTACGAATTTCAGAACCATTGCGCTGAGTTCTGTGTCGTATACATTTCTCATGCTTTGGATTACGATCGACAGGAAATTGACCATTTTCTTATCCCGATCGGGTTTATATTTGGCCTGGAAGTGCTCACTGTTGCTGCTGGAGACGTGATCTGGAACGATGTAGGGGAGAATTATAAATTCCTCCTAGCTCTAATCATTTGGTTCGGTAATGCCCATAGACACACGTTATCTGATGTTTGCTGCGTGCGATCTTAACGCGGTATTTGTTCTTTGTTCCTTCCAACTGTCACTATGTAAAAGTGTACTTCTACTACATTATGTACATCCTAAGGAAGTTGTTCCGAGCAAGGAATTGCAACGTTTCCGGGTCAGAATCACCTGCAAACGCCATCAGACGCATTATGAAGGAGTTAACTCAAAACTCGAAAGATCGTACCGCTTCCCGGGATCCGGAATCAGATGCTGGCAACCCATTGGTCAAGGTGTAAGTGCTGTCTTTCCTGTTGTGTACAAAAAATACTTAAGGTTTTGAGCTTGAAATGGTAGCTCTCGAGCGAGCGGCTTGCGTGAGTCACTGAGAGGGAAGGTCACATATCGCTCCCCAAACCAATGTTTGTTTGATGTACGTACGACATTTCGTAGTTATCGCATAAAAGCATCAAACATTGAAAACGCACCAAAACTGACGCCGGCGCACTACCCATTGATGAGACATTGACGATTTGAAAGAACTGTTGTTGTGATTGTGGAGTTGGTCGTAACCTTTATCTTGCAGTTGACTGTTTGAAGCACACGGAGCAGTTGTTACCCGTCATGTGTACAGACGCGTGTGATTGACTTGAGTGTGTCAAGGCATGTCAAATTCAAGTCACAGCTCCCGGATAGTCTTAGGTAAGGGTCCGTTGAAGTTATGTTTCACCAAACAGCTTGCATTTGGTTCCTACTTAAGTGTGTAGAGAGGACTGAATTTATCGAATAAAAGACGTCATATTGTTTTCTAACATCAGAACTTTCATACATTCATTGCATGATGACAATCGATTTCGTGTTTCAACATCTTTCCCGAACCGTATTGTGCCGTAGTACAATTCAGTGAACAAATCTCTTCTGGAAAGCAGATTTCATGCCTCAAAAACTTGCTCTCCAACGTGTTTATCTGCTTCACTAGATCGTGATGCCTGGCAACAGGCAGGTTTTGCACAGAATTTGCATGAGACTTGAAGTGTGAATTTTGACATTTTCCCATACTGATTTAACGCATCCCAGCAAGTGGATCCAAGGGACCAGCGGGGAAGTCTGGTGCCTGAAGTACAACGCAAATTCGATTACAAGCCCAGTGCAAAAGGTCAACAGGACAACAATGTGTATGTGTGTGGGAGAGTGCGTCGGCCCAAAAATCGATCGACTCAACGAGCCATCGGAAACTACTGTGACCTTTATTCTGTTTTTACCACCCGAAATACATTCCACCCAACTCGGGCCAGAGCAATAATTTATATTGTTTTCTGCATCCGCCGTTCCGGTTGTCACACCGTGACTGTGGTTTTTTGTTTCACTTTCTGCTTGCTCTTAAATTAATCTTTACTTTTCCGTGTTTTTTTTTCTCCCGCACACCAAGTAGAGGATGCAGAAGCGGACGAGGAGGACGGACAGAACGGTCGGAGCGACGAGCGGGGCGACCGGGGCGATCGGGGCGACCTCAACGGCGAGAAGGAGAAGCTGGACGAGGAGCATTCGCTGCGGGACGACGGTTCGCCGGAACCACCCAACGGCGAGATCGTGTCCATACTACGCAAAAATGGCTCGCTGCTTCAGAGTCAGTAAGTATGCCACCGGACAGTGAGAGTGTGGTTAGGTCCTGAATCATTCGGAGACACAGGGAGGGAGAGATTTTCCAGAGACAGCAATCGTCAAACGGTGTTTTTTTCTCCTCTTTATTCCATCCTTTTCCCAATGCTTTGCTGCCGATGCTGCTGCGGCCATTCACTTCCTCTCGTCCTCGTTCAATCCTGGGTGGCGGCGCTCCTCCGCAGGGAAATATCCTCCAGCCAACAGAATTTCTTCCGCATGCTGGATCAGAAGATCGAAGAGGTAAGTTACTTGCCTTTTTTTCACTGAGAGGAGGAAAATTGAATTGTTTTCTGTTTCGGTGTGGGTGGGTGTGTGTGTCTTTTGTTTGTGTTTCATTTTTCCGGCCGACGCAACATGTGTGCCGAAAGCCTGTTCGTTCGTTTGGAGAGTTGGGAGGCTCACAAGGCCCTACAGGGTGTTGAGAGGGTAATTGAGTTTCGAATCCAATCAATTCTGTTTATCGACGGTTGTATGTGTGCGTACGCAACGTTGGGTGAATGTGTGTGCGTGTTTGTGAGTGGTGTGATTGAGTTTTTGGGAGACATCCTTATGGATTCCAGGAATGCCGATGAATCATGTAGTCCAAAAAAGCGTTAAGAGCACTTTAAGATAAAGTACTCGACAGCGCGAGCAGGCTAACGAACTCAATGTAATGTGAAGCTAACCCTTGCAACTCCTCGTACTGCCAAAAACAGGGCCCGGACTATGATTCGAGCAGCGAGACGGAGCAAGCGCTGGAAGAGGCCCGCCTGAACGCGCTGGTGCAGCACTGGGAGTCGGCCAGCCTGACCACGTCGATGTGTTCTTCCACCAGTCGGTCCCTGCAGGGGACGCCGGTCCGACAGGTACCGCTCAGGTAAGTGTGGGCCCCCGTACTCGAGCCTCGAATCCCTGCGAAGTGGAAGGCTCTAACGCTCAGCATTGCACTTGCAGACAGCCTCCGCTGAGGCCACCGTTCCAGCAACCGCTCAGTGCCGAGCTGCTGTCCCAGCAGCAGCTGCTGCTCAAGCAACAGCACCACCATCTGCAGCAGCAGCACCAGCAGCAGCAGCATCTCCAGCAGCAGCAGCAGCTGATACAGCACCAGCAGCAGCAACTGCACAACCTTCAGCAGCAACAGCAGCAGCAGCACGGACTCCACCAGCAGGCCCAAGGTTCCCAGTCGCAACAGGCATTGCACCACCCGAACCTTACCATCGGCATGAACAGTCCGAAGCGGATAATCGCCTCCGGGAATGCGGTAAGCATGGGTGGTGGTGGTGTTGATGGGGGCCCGCCCAGTCAGCGGCAGTTGCTGTCGCAATCCATCATCCATCAGAACTACGGGGTGATACAGCCGTCCCAGACGACGCCGCAGCTGCGTCCCAGCTCCGGTCGCACACTGCCCTCGCCGGTGCAGTGCCTGCAGATGTCCTACTACCAGCAACAGCAGCAACAGCAGCAACAAAGCCAACAGCAGCAGCAGCAACAGGCCCAATCACTCAGCCAACAATTCCAGCAGCAGCAATCGTTACCTCCACATTCGACGACGTCCTACTACAATGACATTCTGCGGCATCCAATGCAGGTTAGTGTTGGGGAGGCGGGAGGAGATCACAACAACCTCCATCTTTTAAGGCAAATTATCAGCATTTGCTCCTCGGGTTTGCACGCCGTCACAAAGTTTGTGCCAAATTTTCAAACAATTTGTGCATGATAGACACTATTGTGTCTGCTGCAAAGGGGGGGTTAACGAGACCCCGCCGTGCCGGTTGACATGACAGCACAATACCTCCAACTATGACGGATAAGGCTCTCTTTGCATATATGCCATGCCAGCTCCAAAGTGATGGCTGGAATGTGATGAGAAATTCCAAAACAACACATTTCAGACACTTCTTGCGCGCGCAACCTTGCGAACCTTGCGAACAGTCAATATCCAAGAAAGAAGTTGGTATTTAAACAGCAGTCATCAGGCACCTTGAAGTTGTTCAAGGAATTCGTTAAAATGTTGGGAGGCAAAAACACTTACCTGGAAGACTTATTTATGGGTGTATTTGCAGCGTTGTAATGCGCAACAGTGGAGGTTCGGCGGCTCCAAGAATATTAGATGCTCACAGGAAGCGACCATTCCCGTCCATTACTGGGACTCTGGGTGCTGTTTTGCTTCGGTTTTACTTAGGTGTGCTCTCAGCAGTCTTACAGAGTTCCATTTATCGCGTTTTTACCGACCTTCGCCTCAAAAAAAACTCTCCCACGCCGGGGTAGCAGTGGGAGGGATGAGCGGCAAACTTTCGCTTATCCGCCATTTTTCATCACAACCCCCTGGTACGCGCGCGTGACGTTACTTTTTGCGGCGCTACCTTTATCCTCCCCTCCCCGTTGGAGAAACCTTGTTCACACGGTCGAGGCACAGTGTGCGATGGGTTTCCTACGGCGCTGTTGGCGTACTCTGGGAGGCGTACTGCC
The DNA here is from genome assembly GCF_943734735.2 of Anopheles gambiae. Taxonomy (NCBI): domain Eukaryota; kingdom Metazoa; phylum Arthropoda; class Insecta; order Diptera; family Culicidae; genus Anopheles; species Anopheles gambiae. Next base: position 114,091,200 of record NC_064601.1, read on the forward strand.
GCGTATCAGTTGGCGCGCATCAAGCGCACGCAAACGGTTTTCGGTTGGCACCGCAGGTGGCGTGCGGTCGGTCGGGCATTAGGAGGAAATTAGACTAACGCGGAAGGGGAAGGTGGCGTGGCATTGGCGTGTGTCTGAAGGCAACCTTGAAACGGTGGGCCCGATTACGGGGCATTAGAGAGCATCATGGCACTTGATGATGATGCTGTGGCATTACAGGAGTCGCGCATTTCGCCCCAACAACTTCCCAACGCAAAGTGCCGCTCTCCCGATCATAAATCGCATTTTTTTTTCGTAGTATTTGTGCCAACAGCTGTGAGACTGCTCGAATTTCCAACCCTGTAACTGTAAGCCCACCCTGGGAGGCATTCTTCAATTACCTCGCAATAAGCCGCATTGACCCCGCTTTCTTTCTCCGGCTAAGCCTCCATCTCACTCAGCCCGGATGTGCAATGCAATAATTCTTTTCGTGGGGGCAGCTCCATGCTTTGCGTACTTTTATACGTTGGCGCGGCGGTAGCGGACAGATACACAAACAAACTTTGAAAAGGAATTAAAAAAAAAGCTGCGAGCAGAATTTAAAACCTCCTACACAAGCCCCCAACTCCCCCAACCCACGGTGCTGCCATTTGGGAATACGTTTCATTTTTCATGTGGCGTTTGTTAATGTGCGCGCGGCAAACGAGTAATCGGATGAGAGCCAACCAGCAACAAAACAAGGAACCTAACGTATCGTTTGTTTTCAACTCTCCGATTGTATGCTATATTTTCTACACGTCCTGCGTCTCTCGCGTGCTCCTCCCCGGGGTCTCTGTGCCCTTTTCCGCGTAGTCTAGTTGCGTTATTGCCTGTACATGCTGCTTGTAACAAAACGCGGTCCGGCGGCGGGGTCGCTGTCTCTCGCTTTCATCGTTTATTTATCTATTTCATTATTTGGCTTCGGTGGTGCACTTTATGTGTTTGTGTGCATGACCTTTAGCGTTCTAAACTGCTCCTCCGGCTCGAATTACCCGGCCGTCGCCTGCCTGGGGATTAGCGCAAAAACCCTGTGCGGGAAAGTTACGCTGTTACAAGAGCTTAGATAGCAGCAGCAGCAGCAGTAGCGACCATGTGTGCTTTGTTAACCCTGTTCGAAGAAGGAAAGTCGTCGGTCTCGGCTTATCCTCTCGGCACGGCACGCACCTACCCTACTAACTGGCCAAAGTGAGATTGGGGTGGGGATTATCATACTTGTGTACGGGACGTGTCCTCTCTCTCTCTGTCTGGCGTTTCTACAACTCTCCTGCCCTATTTCACGTCACACACTGTCCACCGATTAATGATAACATAATACACATATATTTACGTGTGCGTATCGCGTCCTACGCTAGCTACCCTTTAAGCTAAACACTAAATAAAATAATGACGTAACGCTAAAAACAAGCAAACAAAAAAATGGTGGCCGATCGTTTTAAGCTCATCTCTGCTGCCGTCCACGTGCGAGGATACTTCGTATCAAAACTTTCGGCTTTCTTAAACGCTCCGACTCCGGTAGATGATTAGCTGGGCCAGCAACAGCAACAACAGCAACAACAACCACACGCAGCTTCGGTGGTGACATGATGGTTGGAAATGGGTTGTGTCTCTCGGAGAGGATCATTTTCCATTCGAATGTGTGGTTACATTACACGCGAACACGATCTCACGCTAAAACCACGCACTGGATAACCCAACTACTAAGCCATGTATACACACGAACTGTGTCTTTCCCGTGCGTGATCGGCGGCGGTGTCTGTACGATGAGCGGAGTTTCTCATGCAGTTGCCCTAATTGGCCAATTGTGGTAAAGCACGTGAGTGAGTTTCTGCACCGTCGTGTGGCTGCAGTCGCTTGTGTGTATGTGTGTGTGTACTTAGATGTGGTAGATCAGTTTCCTTTTAGTGATGATGATGCTCATTTAGCTGATGCTGGCTATTTGGATGAACCTCATTCGCATTCGTGTTTGTGGCAAGGTGAAAGGGATAGTACAATCGCTCCAATATTCATCGATCGAGTGGTTATGTTGATGCTGCAAAGAAAGAATGGAAGGAGGAGAGAGATCTTAATTAGAGGAAGCAATTATTAGATGAATAGATTGGTTAACGAGGCATGTTGACGAAACAATCTCTCCAACGCGTTGGAATCAGTTTCTCTGCAATTAACTTCTCATTTATTTACTATAAGTTTTGGGGATTTTTTTTTCGTTAGGCTTTTTTGGGATAAAAATATACTGATTTTGATACATTTAGGCTCCACCAGGGTTTTGATGATTAGTTTGATGATTGAATTTTCAAAATAAAAGATGTTTTGTTAGAATTTTTGGAGCTATCGTTGGGTTCTTCAAGATTTTGATATGGAGCCTTAAAGCCTCGATGTCGTCTTAATTCCATGACGTCTATGATGTTATCTTTTACTATCAAAAAGTTCCCATATGCAGGTTCAAAATACATAACTAATTAAACAGTGTTTGAGGCCTCTGAATACTAACTCAACAACATCACTAAACTAAAATCGGTTCATTAGTTTTCATCTGCCACAAGCTCGATGCACCGGTTTCTTCAGCGAATGATTCCAGCTTTTACTTCGATTAGCATCTTCCTCTTTCAACAGCGCTCAGAGTAAATGAGTTGCTCAGAAAAATAGCAACAACCAAACGAAACAAATTAACACAAACCCTCTCACCAACACACAGCTCAATCAAACTTGGACAGGGGGAACCGAGCGTCGGCGTACCAATTCATCAACGCTTCTCTGCACACATTTCCTGAAGATCATGCATGCAGCAAGCCGACGTTATCGTTCGTTTCGCTGTCTTTCCCAAATAAACTGCTTCCTTCTGCGAGAGATAGGGCTTGGAAAGCGGCGTGAACGATACGCAACCGGCCGCAGAGTGTAATCCAGGATGATAAGAATTAATTTCGGGTAGTCCTGTCTTGTAATCAGACCACATTGGAGGGTAAGATTCCTGAAGAGATCTTGCGACTTCTTGCAGTGTCTTGTGTATTTGCTTATCATGGACAGCACGGAATGTATTATTTTTCTTGGAATGAAAGTGTTTGAAGGACGTAACGTTGTCACTAAGGCTCTTCTCCATATCACCATTATTATGCCAGATTTCACCTCCCGCGGGGTATGTTGGATAAGTATCGTGTTTTTTCCTCTTTTCTAGTTGCTACAATGAGGTCCACATCCGGCAAAAGGCGTGACTAAATTTCAAAAAAATGTTACCATGTAGCATTCATCCATGACAAATCAAAAGATAGGCACGAAACCTCGCTAAATTACCGTAATCACGCGGCCCACAATAACGAAAGTCATGTTTATTTGAGCCTCGGTAAAAAAAAAAAAAACAAAAAACAAAAAAAAAGAAGCACTAGACAGAACACAATCGAAAGCCATGCAACAAGAAAGGTTAAACCGCTCACCCATTTCCAATGCTTGGGTAGGTCATTGTGGATCACTGTTTTCCTCTCCACGTTTTTTTTTGCGTACAACAGTTTAGTTACTCGCGATACGTACGCACCGGAGCGATGTGTGTGTGTGTGTGTGGGTCTATCGTGATTGCTCAAAACGCTTTAAACCCCCTTCGGATCGGAACACAATGCGTGTTACAGCGGAGTGCTGGGAGGAGGGCAACAACAACAACTACAAAAAAGCCAACATTACTGTCGGACGAACACACAAAGACGCGCTACACACAGCAGAGCGCTAAACGGTGCAGCAAGTCGCGGTTGCGTGATACGCAATAAAGGGCAAGGGGGTCTACGGGGTGGACGCAACCGAGTGATGTAGATATTCGAGCGACAACAATGCGCCTGGAGATAATTACAATTTGTGAACGAATTAAAATTTTGTACCCGGAGGGAATGAGAGAGAGAGAGCTATGCAAACTGCTCTAGCACTGACCCTGCCCCTGGAGCCTGACCGAGTCACCGGGGACACACGGACATCCTACACAGCGTAAGCCGCACGCAAACAGTGCTTCTGTTTGTGTAACCAGCCTCGCGAAGTACGCAAATCAGAGATGCCCATAAATAATAACCGCAGTTAGTGTGGCTGCGTGGAGAGATGGTAGCGCAGGTAAGACTAGACCACACGCGGGGGTATCACTATCACCCAGGCGATGGGTTGTGCGGTTGCTGCCCACATGTCTTCCGGGTTACGCTAGCCCGGCACACATTGCTGCGCGATCGGAAACAGCAAAGCTGCCGTCGTTGCAGCGGTACAGCTTCACTACCGGGAGCTTATTTAGAGCAGATCAAACCCCTCCTACCAGTGTGACACTCATAAACGGTTTATTATTGCTGTGTTTATGACAGAGCACACAGCTGTTACGTATGGCTTGATTACTAATTTGATTGCACAAAAGATGGCGCTACAGTTCATTGTCAAGGGAAATTGATCGCTACTAAGAGATCTTCCAGCGTCTTATCATGAGAAATTTCTAGAAAGGGGAATATCTACAGTTAATTGTCACGAGAAATTGATTGCTCGTAAGAGATCTTCTAACGTCTTATCGTAAGACGTTTGGCTTAATTACTTATTTGGTTTTTCAATAGATGGCACTACAGTAAATTGTCTAGAGAAATTATTGCTACTAAGAGATTTTCTAGCGTCTTTTAACGTCTTATCGTAAGACGTTTGGTATAATTATTGACTTAGTTTGATAAAGTACAGTAAATTGTAAAGAGTTATGATTGCTACTAACAAATCTTCTAACGTCCTGTAACGTCTTATCATAAGACGTTTGAAATGATTAATTCATTCTGACATATAATTCCTGTTTTTTCTTCCTTCTTTTCCCCTATCCCATGGCAAAAGTGATTCATGCTTCCGGCTATTCCTAGCCTTGATTGGACTGCACCTTTCTACGAACCAATTGTTTGGCCGTTTTCTAAACGTTACTGACGGTATTGGGGAGGCTAACTGTTGTGTTTAATTTTCTAAACAGTTAACCTCCCCAGTACCGTCATGGTACATCATTCTTCTCCATCCTCTAATCAACCGTTCCACACACCTTCCACTTTCACACCATCTGGACGAGCTACCATCACCACCCTACCCCCCAAAAATGCCCCTTCGGGCAATAAATATTCACGTGTTAATTAAAAAGCCCAATAGCGCCCTGCCAATAGCGAGAAATTCGCGTGAAATATTTAACTCCCCCTTTTGGGCGCGGGGTTATATGCAGAGAGTTTCACTACCCGTCTCGAAGGTGAATCGATTTTGCGTCCTTTACCGGATCATTAACGTGAAATGAAGTTGCAATATTTTCGGAATTAGCTTCCATCCTCCGTCCATCCATCGCCGCGTTCGTTCGTTTGACTTATCTCGATGCCTTGCCGTGTATGCCAAGCTTAATGAAAACAGCAAGGGAGCAGCAAAAACAGGGCAACCGAGTAGGAAGAGACAGCAAGCATGCGAAGATGTGCGACTCTTCACTGCAAACTTTCTCTTCGGGCTGTACTCAGGCGTACTTTAATGGCTTTTGTGTTAAGATATACCCTTATGTTTAAATGTCATACGTCAAGGATTTCGCCTCAGTCTGTTTCAAAAATTTACACGACAATGCAACACTTACACAATAGACTGCGCTGGAATTTCAGGCTGCGGCATTTCTGGCTGCTCTCGTCGGGCTGCTGGCAGCTTCACATCACCTCATCATCATTCCGCCGGCAAAAAAAAAACACATTCCATCGCTGCCATATTGATCACACACACGCGCGTGCGGATGGCACGACCAAAACCGCACCGCTGACACTTACAAAACGAGTATGTACATCACTTTCACTAGCGCATATTACTAACATATGCACGCCGTGGGACTGGCCGGCTTTCGCTCCCTTGCTTGCTGCTTCGGGCGGGGCGCTCCCTTAGGTCGCGTGCTGTGCCGTGACACCGTTCCCGGCGAAACTGGGCGAGTTCAACGAACCGTTGACATTGGCCGGACCGGCAGGTGGTGGCGCCGTGACCGGACCCATCCCGTGGCCCGTCTCCACGTCCTGCTCGTTGTCGAAGCGCACGAAGTTGTTCTGCGTCGCTGGCAGTGGCTCCTTGCCAAACATCCGGTAGAGCACGATCAGGCTAACGAGTACGTACACGTTTGCCACTGGAGTTGTAGGGAACAGTAGAGATATTGGATGAGTGTCAGTTTAATCCCCGATGGTTAGAGGGTTGTTGGGCGTGTACTTACGTATCATTACCACCAGCTGGCGCGTGTCGATCGTGCCCAGCTCGGAAATGCGCCCGGTGCAGAGGTTGATCGTTTCCTGCACGATCACCACCACACCGTCCGCGATGAAGAGCGCCAGGAAGGGGGTGATGTAAATCTTGCTTTCCTGTTGGGTATTTGCCAATGGTAGGAAAGGTAAGCGACAACCGAACAAGGTCGAGGCCACACTTCCGCTCCCTTACCTTGTACAGTCCGGCCAGCAGCATTACGGATGCCGTCAGCCACAGGACCGATTCCAGCTGAATGAGCACGGGAAACTTTAGCACCGGCTCGTCTGTGCGTTGTCCCCCGAAACGGTTGAGGAAAGGGAAGAGGGAGAGAGAGACAGATGGGAAGGTAAATTCATTACTCGAAAGTTTGTCTTCAGGGGCAGCCCGCAAGAGGTACATCCCGTTGCATTGGCAATAGGTTTGACGGCGATATCATCGCACCCTTACAGTTCCTCCGCTCCCATTGGCATTGAGTGCACACAGAGTGCCGGCGATGACGTATCATTCGCGTTGGCAAAACGGGAGCAACTCGGAATATGGAGCACGGTTGGGTTGCAACGGTTCGGGAAAGTTTGCTAATTGGACCAAACACTATTTGGCACTATTGACACTTGATGCGTTGTGTTGCTACGTTGGCAGCTACCAACAATTGGCGGAAGCGCAAAATAGTGATGGGTAAAGTTGGCAAAAATCAGGAGTCGGCCCCGATCCGATCCCAATAAATTCGGAATCGACTCCGGAAAGTAGGTCCGTCTTGCTCGGAGTCGTTCGGAGTCGCTCGGAATCATTTGGAGTCGGAGTCCTACGGAGTAGTCCGGAGTCGTTCGAAATCGTTCGAAGTCTTCTGGAGTCGCCCGGATTCATTCGGGGTCATCCGGAGTCATCCGTAATCTTCTGGAGTTGTCCGGAGTCATCCGGAAACTTCCGGAGTCGTCCGGAATTATTTGGAATCGGAGTCATCCGGACTCGTTCAGAGTCGTTTGGAGTCGCTCAGAGTCGTTCGGAGTCGGCCTTGGAAACAAAGGCCGGTATACGAAGTGCACGCGCAAAGTGAAAGACAAAAAACACATCGAAATGAAATGCCTTAATGTGCCTACAAACACATTAAACCATACGGGTCGACTCCGATTGACTCTAGACTACTTCGCATGACTCCGATTCCGATCGTTTTCGGCCGACTCCGGATGACTCTGGACGACTCTGGACGACTTTGAACGACTCCGGACGACTGTCGACGACTTTGGACGACTCTGGATGACTCTGGACGACTCTGAGCGATTCCGACTCCGCGCGGATCTAGTGAATCTATTTTGTCGGAGTCGGAATCGGTCTAATAATAGTCGGAATCAGATCGCAGTCGTGGATGCGCTCCATACAGCACATCACTAGCGCAAAACTGCAAAACTTTGCGCTTCACCTTCACGAATCTCAATCTCAAGTGTTTGAAAGTAGCAAAATCAATTCGCCGCGCAACATCCGCACGGCAAAGTTCGCAAACCCCTTGCGCACAGGGCTAATAAATATTAATTTGCCGCTTTTCGTTTAGTGTAGCCCAACACCGGGGCAAGACACACCAAACGAAACAAAAAATCCCTCACCGAATCATGGCTCGGGGGATGGGGGATGTTTTTTTTTAATTCGCAAAAGCACCACCAACAAACTGTACTAGAAAAGTGTGTGCTCCAAATAATAAGCTCGCCCTGTTGTTGTTGTTTATTGGTAGACGCTCTTATTATTCCTTCTCGCTTGAACAAGATAAGCAAAAACAACAACAACAACAAAAAAACAGCAGCAGAATAAACAATGGTCAACTTGTGGCCAGCCGGAAATGAAACTCACGCGCAAACGGGAGGGAGAGAGAGAGACGGAGTGAAATCTACCGCCACCGTAAAAAAAAAAGTTTAACCACAATTGGGAAAAATAATGCAGAATTGAAGTGAACCGTTTTCCAATTATTTTGCCATTTAGGTTCGGTTCGGTTGCCCCAATCCCTTTGTAACACACTAATGCCGCGCACTTCGAGAGCACTTTGGCTGGAGCGAGAATCGATGTTGTTTTGCACACCACAACACAACACAACATCCAAGCTGAATAAATATTGCACACGGCTTACAACATCTTATTGGTGGGGGGGGGGGGGGGGGGTAGAAACCACCCGTCTCAAAACGGGGGTGTGTATGCGCGCGCGCGCCTTCTTACTTTCCCAAAGCCGCAGCAGAATTGTGTCATACTTGCTCACTGGAGTGTAAGTCCCTTAGGATGACCTTTTCTAGCTCGCTGCGGCTGCTGCTGCTGCACAAAGATGCCCTTTTTCTCTGTGATTGGTGAAAAAACCCATTCAGCGCTCATCTCCCTGCCATTTCCCCCGGTTACTTACACTCTTCCTCCACGAACAGGGGTTCGTCGTGCATGTCCCGGCCCATGAACGAGCTCACGATGATGACGGAGGTGAAGAAGATCGTGCAGATCGCGATAAAGTATCCGTGAAACTTCATGAAATACCGAAAGATTCGGTTCATGATCATTGATTCCGGCATTTTCGGATGTGGTGGGGGTGCGTCTAGTTTACCGAAAGACTCGGAGAGTGTCCTCTCAACCACTATGAGGCTACAAATGAAAATGAGTTTCGAACGGTAGAAAGAGTGCCGCCAGCAACGTTCTGCATACGCAACACTGAGCGGTTTTGTTTCGTTCTTCTACTTTGAACACACTTCACACAAATTGCACAAATCCTCCTAGGTGGCGCAACAGAAGGCAGCAACACTACACGATCGTTTTGTTCGAACCTCAACACGGAACCACTTTACGGCAAGCATTAAACCACCAGCGGGCAGCTAAAGCGCGGATGACTTCGTTCGTTTGGTGGGGCGTGCGGCACCGACGAGCCCTTCAGCGTGCGCTCTCTTTCGACATCAACGCATCAACGAAACGAAACGCGCCGCAAAACCGCCCGAGCACGCGCGACTCCGATCCACAACACCATTCAATGAGCGTTTATTTCCGTATAAGCTGTCAAGTGTGTTGCTGCTCCCTTGATCTCACACTCTCTCCCTTTAACACACACACACAAACACTCTTTCTCCGGCGAACGAGATCGAGATGATGATGATCTCTCCTCCTCTGCACCAAACACTGAAGCGGTGCGCGAAATCCGGATGAAAGCACTTCGGGAATTTACGGCAAACCGTGCGGTTCAGGCAAAACACACCAGAACACGAAACACAACGAGACAACAACAACAACAACAACAACGAAGACGACGTGTGATGATGGTGTGTTGCGTTAGATCGATTGGAACGAAGTACGAAAGCACACAACCGCGCGTCCACACACTATGCAACCTTGTGCTGACCGCGATTGTAGGGCTCAGCGGTGTCAGCAGTTACACCACCACCAGCCACATGTGCACAGATGAGCTACCAGTGAGCTGAGGAGACGACGGATCGCGCGAACCGAAGCGAGGGGGTTGCGGCACTTTTTCCTTTTTTTTTGGAGCGTTTGGACGGAGCCCGAACCACGACCGTCCGATCGGCCGACTGACTGAGTTATGTGCGTGTACCTTTTTCACGGGGGAGAGCGCGACGATAAACACAGCGTGTCGGCCTGTCGGTGTAGGGTACGGTGGGGCACTAGTGTGTGTCCATTAGAAACGTGTAACAAATTTGGTGGGGAGTAATGTTTGTTGGAGAAATTTCACCGATCAGTCCACTGAGCTAGATAATCGGAGGAATCGTTTTTAGGAAAAAAAATCGTTTTTTATAGAAATGTGAAATTTTTCATAATTTTTCATAATAATTCGAAAGGAATTTTTAGTGACTTGACAGTCTTCACAGGTTTTCTCACGGTATATTGTTTTATTCGCTTTTTTGGCTTGTTCGCACGATTTATTGGTATCATCCCAATCGACATGAGTACAATTAAACAAAAACAAATCTGAGCAACTTCCAAAAAATCGTGCGAGCACACCAAAACACATTGGGAAACCCTGTAATATTAACAGAACTGTAAGTGAAGCACGGTTTAGGGTAGTTTTATACTGATCGGACACATCAATGGCTTAATGCATTGGAAACCTTTAGATAAACCAAAAAACCAGTTAAAAAATGACTAATATGCCTATTTCTCGATGAATTCTGCTGGAAAATGTAACTAGAAGCTAAAACAACTCGAATTCAGTTTTTGCTATTTCTTTCAATTTCTGTTGCACGACATAGCGTATATTATCGCGAGGCAAAAATGACACAAAAGCACAATTCTCTAAAAATGAGCCTAACAAAAATACATCAAAACAATACAATATTTACTAAAGTGTTCCTCGTGCCCCATCATACACTATATGGCATTAGACACACGTCGCCATCACCACTACGAGTATGTTATTTGTACTTCTCTTTGAACCATCAATTCTCCACATTACAGGGTTGCTCAACTTATGTGAAGAGTGCGAGACCCTTTTCCATTTTGTTTGCCCGAGAATGCCGAGGACATCCGAGTAACGGTCAGGATTTCCTTCTTTTTTTACCGAATAATGTCAACGTTTTCAAGCGTCGTGATACAGTATGAGCTTTCGGGAAATACTCTTACAGTCTTGGGAGCATGTGAGAAACCCTGTAAAGATGATGGTACATTGCCACTCACACGATTACACACAACCACCTTGCTGTCTTATTTGAGCGTGTTTCTTAAATGCATTTCCCTTGCATGCGCCTTGCTTCATTCATAAACCGTAGAGATATGTTCTCTCCGTGTGGCGCTTCTTCTAATGCTAAATCTGGTCGCCCCTCTCGCCCTCTTTAAACGGTTCTTAGCGCTGTTGGAGCGGTGTTAGCATAGCAAAGCAACTGGGTCGTTAGTCAATCGATAAGAGAAAAAAACACAATAAATAACTATTCCTAGACGTACAACTTTGTTCCAACTCTGTTTAATGGAGCTCGGACGCTTCTTGGCGTCTGATGACTCATTCATTAGCACATGTCAGGTTTACATCATTATTGAACTGAATTATAAATTGTACGTAATACGTCTGGACTTATCAACCAGCGAGTTTAATTGAGAAGAAAAAACTATAACCACCCGACCAACTCACCCAATCCCACTGTACGTGAACCAATGCCCCGGAGACTGCATTTGTTGCGCACACAGTCTAACGCTTTAACGACGCGTGTGTTACTTGCGCTGAGCAAGACAGAGCTCTGTTCACTACCACCAAGACACGGTTGCACCATGCTGCCGATCGTGTGCATATTTTGTGCAGCTGACTCACCCCTCCACACAAGACTGTGAGAGTGCTTGCCGGCTTCACATGGCTCCCGATTGTTGGTTTCCGAACAGCGGCGTCGGAATGAGGCGTTAGATCTGAGGCTTTTATTGAAAATAGAACCAAAAAATTCGAAACCAAACAACAGATTATTTGCTGTCTGTCATCGCTCATCCAACAATCATTCATTTTTTATTTTTATTCTAATCAATGGCAATGGATAAATGACAATCTCCAATTAGTTCGATCTATGTCAGTTTCGGAACTTTGACCGTTTAATAAATGAACAAGAAACAAGATTATGTTAAACGAAAAACGGCTAATGGGTGCGTTGATAAGCCACAAAGATCATTGTGGATAACACAAGTTGGACAACGCTGGCTTATGGTTATGGTTGGGTATGCTGTACTACAACGATCGCCTCACGAGGAAACAAACACATACTCTTAGACTCCTTTAGCCTTGTTGTCGCGTGGTAAATATGAATTTTGATTTATGTAATTGCAGCGCCACCACCAGCATGTACACGTTGACGGCTGAGGGGGGGGGGGGGGGGGGTGACAAAAGAATTGCAGTATGCATCACCGCGGTAATTCAAACCAAAATTTCACATTAATTTAACTATTTACTTACGGAGGCCGAACATCACTACGCACGCTAACACGAATTTCAGCTTCAGCCCCGCGGCTACCATCCCGATGATGTTAAGCGTGACAGTTATGACCATAAGTCCGATAAACACTGCGAGGAGTAACCGTTGACGCTAGCGGTAGAGAACATGGGCAGGAAAGTGGCTGATTGAACTGGTTTCAAGAGTCGAGTAGAGAGACAGGAGACAGATACTTACCATGAGGTAGGTGATCCAGTACAGTACTGCAAGGATCGCGAACCCAATGCCCATGACGAGGAAGCCTTCCTTCTCCCAAAAGCCGGCCATCCTCGGGTTGATTGTTCGGATGCCGGTTAAGTCCACCCGAAAATCTAACTTGTACAGGCTGGCCTGCTCTTTGATCTCAATTAACCACGCCACTCCGATAAGCAGAGTGAAGATCGTGTAAAGCGTCAATATTATACCCACGGCCATGGCGTGTTTCTGGATGTTTTTGTTAAAGTTTAAAAACGTCGGCAAACCCATCTTTTGTGACTTCTAAGATTATAATGCGAAGAGTGGTGACTGGATACTACCGCCACGATCGGGTGCTAGCTGTGAACTGTTGGTGGCCATTCGTAAATCGGGTGCTGCGCAACTGTAGATGCAGCTGTCGATTGCTGTTTTAGTGGGGCTATTTCCTGACCAATGTCACTGTGTTATTCTAATCTTGGCGACAACCAGCTAGTCGCTGGGATGATGAATCACCTCGAAACGATAGAATGTAGCCAATTCGAGAACTAACAGTACATCGTACATAACGAAAAATATGCAAGATTAGGCAAATGTGCAAATTACACAGCAAATTACATCCCAATGCATATTGTTCTACTACAAGGCATTCTATCTGAAATTATACGAAGCACCGCTGCTGTGCTTATCAAAATTTGGCAAAACCCAGCTAGAGGCTGGAATGTTGAATCACCTCGATACAATGAAATGGGGATAACTTGGGAACAGATTGTACATAAGCTATCCGAAACACAGGAGAATAGTTGATGTTGATTATTTTAGATCCTCTACTCATTTTTGTGCGCTGCTGAATGGTCTTTAGGTCAGTATGTTTTTTCATCCCGACGTTCACAACTTTGTGTTCTGCGGGACTACATGAAAAAATGTTTACGCTTACGCATAAACCCTCCACAAATTCGCATTTAAGTAGTTACATTTAACAATCTAATGTTTCTCAAGAGATTCTGAATGCAGAGTTTAGGAGAAACTAGCAGGTTCGTAGCGTCACCAGCACCACTACGATATGTCCCGCTTCTCGGGGTCATAAATTCTCCACTTTACACTCCGGTCCCGTGTACTTTGCCGATCACACCAATACACAACAACCACTTTTCTGTCTACTTGGAACGTGTTTTTGACATGTATTTCTCTTGCATGTGCATAGCTCCATCTCCGGGTAGAAATATTCTCTCCGGGTGACGCTTCGTGTAATGTCAATTCGTGTTAAGTTTATCGATTAAATTTTGATCGCACAATCGTGTATATTATATGCAAACAATCTTGTGTGGTTTTCTGTTTCCTTTCGAAATGAAAGAATTGTAACGTGCTCTCACAATGGAAGCATCGCGCTTAGAATATCAAATACATCTACCGAACAAGCTAACCCGATCTCACTTGGTACGTTGGTTTTATATTGCTAAAACGATGCGTTTTCGTACGATGATCAATAGAGGACTGATCACAATGACCAAGACACAGTTTGCACCACAATGTGTCGATCGTTTGCATTTTTTGCAAATAATTCACCTTCCCACACTTCACATGCTACTAGTGATTGCCGGCTCCACTTGGTTGCCGAACAACACGGCATCGCGTTGAGCTATCTTCTCCCAACAAAACGCACCATAAAAAACTATCAAATTATACAAAAATGGTCCTCATACAAAAACGGTCTTAAAATTCATTTTTATGTTTTTATTCTCATTAATGGCTCATACTACAGCACAGTTTCTGATCAGTTTTAGTAAATCAGTAAATCTGTAAATAAACATGTTGTCGATATTTGTTTGAACAGCAATAATAGATTTAGTTTCGATTTGAAATTAGTATTTTGATTTGGTGCGTAAAATAGATTGAAAATCATTTGGAAACCCTAAACCGAATCAAACAGTACTAAAAATCTGCAATGCAGGCACGCGAAACCGTCCAAGACTTTGGCAGTAGTTTAAATGAACCAGAAACAATAGTATATTCAATGAAATATTAGCGTGAGGATTTAAATTGGTTTGCAAGTAATTAATAAGTTGGTTAATAAGCTACAATAGTTATATGAAACAAAACGTAACAATTAAGATTGGTTAGTAAGCGGTTAGTAAGCCACACAGATTATTGTGGATATAAGAAAATAGATAATATTCATAGCAGCTTCGAAAAAGCCAACTGTACAATCAAAAAAACAAAAAAAAATCGCTTTTCTTAGAACCATTGCTGAATTTAATTGATTTTGTTGAGGGTACAGCTAATACATACTGCCAATTTCAAAATAGGTTTGGTATTGGTTGGTGTATTTGGTGGATTTCTGGTTGATGTTCTGGTTGATATCCTGGTTAATCTCGTGGTTGATGGCTTCTCTGATTCCATCAAAGTCCGATAGCGAGAACATGTGGTGCTGGCTCATTTCATGTATTCAAGAATACCGTTGCAAATCTGTTACCATTACTTCAAGGGAAGCACACACACCTCGGTGCCGTATACTTGTCGTCGCCGGGTAAATTTAAAATTGGAATGCAGTTGCAGCGCCACCGTCAACACATATCCGTTCACGACTGTAGTGGTGAGAAAAGCAATGCAGTTTACATCGTCACCAAGGTTAAGAAAATCTTCTTGAGGATCGACTCATTATTTGCTTACGGAATCCGAATAGCATTGCGCACGCCCAGATGAATTTCAGCTGCTGTATCATGACGAACATCCCGATGGATAGAGCCACAAAAGCAAAGGTCATAAGTCCGATAAATATTACGAGAAACAAATGTTGACGCTGGCGGTAGCAAACACGGACAAAAAACACAGTTTGAACTTTTACTTAGGGACAAGTAGACTGATAAGCAGGCCGACTTACCTTGAGATACGCGATCCAGTAGATGATTGTAGTGAACGAACTCACAATGCTCATGATGAGGAAGTCTACCTTGATGAACATGATCTCCGTGTAAATCTCCTGGCTGATCTCCTGAATGGTCTTCTCAATGGTCTCCTGGTTGATATATTGAGTGGACTTCTGGTTGATATCCTGGCTGATCTCATGGTTCTCCTGGTTGATCTCGTGGCTGATGGCTTCTCTGATTCTGTCAAAGTCCAATAGCGAGAACATGCTGTGCTGGCTCATGGCTTCTTTGATTTCGTCAATCTCCAATAGCGAGAACATTGCATTAACCATTTTCTTTTTACTCTTCGAAGATAACGGCATGCCTGATATAGATTGGCCATTGAATGACCACCACGCATCAATTGACCTCTTGCTCTTAGGACTGGATGCATCAGCTTTCACTTCATAATCTATTTTGTCCAATCCGGTCTGCACTTTTACCTCCAACCACCAAGCCACTCCAGCAAGGATAGAGAATATCGCATATAGAATCAATATCACACCGACGAACGCTGCGTGTGTTCGGATATTCTTTCTAAAGTTCAAAAACGCCGGCCATCCCATCTTGTGCGTCAGAGCGATGGCCGGATAGTACTGACACGATTGGGCGCTTGCAGTTAACTGCTGGCGGCCACCCATAACGAAACGGAACGACTACACCGATTCGGCTGAAGTTGCTGCTCCCCAACACCAATACTGCTATGATATGCAAAATCGTATGATATCGGAAGGAGGATATAAAGTGGTCCGAAACACATTAGTGATGGGCCTTAATCAGAAACGGAGTCCAACCTATAGGTGCAAAAAGCTTGTATAAATCCATATGATCGGTAGGTGCAAGAATGCGCAAACGATTCCGACCCGTTTGTGAAGTATTTTAGCTCGATTCTATCTAAACTCGCTACACCATCGGGTCGGAGTCGACAATGCTACCGGACTGCCTATCCGGCTGCGTGGTACTGAACAAGTATCGAAAGCCTGAAGGTCATTACGCCGGCCTAAAGGTCTTTACGCTGCAAAGAGGAAGGTTTGACCCCCTTTTTATCCGCATGTACATAACTTCATGATCTGTGGGGCTACAATGCAACAATGTTTACTCTAATAACACAAACGCTCTACAAGTTTGTGTAAAGGTAACTATATCTAACAACCCAATATTTTTGACAGTATAGCTTGCAATATCCGCTTACTCAAACCTAAACGCAGAGCCATCACCACTACGATCGCTGGTTTGATTTTCAATGTACCTGTACCTATACCATGTCCCAGGATCATAAATTTTACACTTTACACTCCGGTGCCGGAGCATTGCCGATCACACCAATACACATAACCACTTTGCGAATGGTGCGAACGTGATTTTCAAACATATGTTCTGTTCGGTGGGACTTCTTCTCATGCGAATAAATTTGACCTTGCAGTAACGGAAATCCCTGAATACATAGGTTTGGCTCAAAACAGGTTTTTTGGTAGCAAAATCACGTAGATGTGTAATAAGAAAATCCTCGCCTGCAGAAAGCTTGGATAGTTGTCTCTTTCCTTCCGAAGTATAAGATCACTTTTCAATGGAAGTGTCTCGTTTGGAATATTAAATGATCATTTGTTTCGCACACTATCTAACGCTTAAACGAACCCTTATAGCTTACGTTGGGCAAGAGAGGGATGATCACTAACACTAAGACACCGTTGCACCACGGTGTCGGTCGTTTGCATTTTTTGCAAATAATTCACCTTTCCACACTTCACCTGCTACTAGTATTTGCCGGCTTCACTTGGTTCCCGTGTGTCGGTTGCAGAACAACGCAGTATCGCAATGAACTATCTTCTTTCAACAAAACGCAACATAAAACACACAAAAATGGTCTATGTACAACCAAATATTATCTTTTATGTCTTTACTCTCATTAATGGCTCGTTCTAAAGTACAGTTTCGGATCAATTTTAGCGTAAATAATCATGTCATCTCTATTTGTTTGAACAGCAATAATAGATTTAGTTTCGGTTTGAAATTGGTATTTTGATTTGGTTAGTGATGTGATTGGTTAGTAAGCAGTTAGTAAGCCACTCTGATTATTGTGGATATAAGAAAATAGATAATATTCATAACAGCTTCGAAAAAGCAAACCGCGCAAATATCGCAATCCTTACAATCATTGCAGAATTTTACAGACTTTGTTGCGGGTACAGTTGGTACAAACTGCCAATTTCAAAATAGGTTTGGTATTGGTTGGTGTATTGAGTGGACTTCTGGTTGATGTCTTGGTTGATATCCTGGTTGATCTCCTGGCTGATGGCTTCTCTGATTCCATCAAAGTCCAATGGCGAGAACATGTTTCATATATTCAAGAATAGCGTTGCAAATCTGTAACTAATTACTTCACCGGAAGCATACACATCTTGGCACCGTAACTGTGTTGTCGCCGGGTAGATTCAATATATGAAAGTAGTTGCAGCGCCACCGTCAGCACATATCCGTTCACGACTGTAGTGGTGAGAAAAGCAATGCAATTTACATCGTCACCAAGGTTAGGAAAATCTTCTTGAGGAACGACTCATTATTTGCTTACGGAATCCGAATAGCATTGCGCACGCCCAGATGAATTTCTGCTGCTGTATCATGACGAACAGCCCGATGGATAGACCCGCGAAAGCAATGGTCATAAGTCCGATGAATATTACGAGAAACAAATGTTGACGCTGGCGGTAGCAAACACGGATAAGAAAATCACAGTTTGAACTTTTACTTAGGGACAAGTAGACTGATAAGTAGGCCGACTTACCTTGAGATACGCGATCCAGTACATAATTGTAATGAACGAACTCACAATACTCATGATGAGGAAGCCTGCTTTGATGAACATGATCTCCAGGTTGATCTCCTGGTTGATCTCCTGGATGGCCTTCTGAATGGTATCTTGGCTGATCCTCTGGTTGATGTATTGAGTGGACTTCTGGTTGATATCCAGGTTGATCTCGTGGCTGATGGCTTCTTTGGCTCCGGCATTGTCGAATGCCGAGAACATTGTATTAACCTTTTTCTTTTTACTCTTCGAAGAAAACAGTTTTCGAATTGACCTCCGCAACCTGGTTGTGCCGGATCCACCATCGCCCACTGCATTGAATGACCACCCCGCATCAATTGACCTCTTGCTCTTAGGACTGAATGCTTCAGCTTTCACTTCATAATCTATTTTGTCCGATCCGGTCTGCACTTTTACCTCCAACCACCAAGCCACTCCAGTAAGGATAGAGAATATCGCATATAGAATCAATATCACACCGACGAACGCTGCGTGTGTTCGGATATTCTTTCTAAAGTTCAAAAACGCCGGCCATCCCATCTTGTGCGTCAGAGCGATGGCCGGATAGTACTGACACGATTGGGCGCTTGCTTTCAACTGTTGGCGGCCACCCATAACGAAACGGAATGGCTACACCGATTCTGCTGAAGTTGCTGCTCCCCAACACCAATACTGCTATGATATGCTAAATCGTATGATATCGGAAGGAGGATATAAAGTGGTCCGAAACTCATTAGTGATGGGCCTTAATCAGAAACGGAGTCCAACCTATAGGTGCAACAAGTTTGCTTCCTTACGTCTACCGGAATCGTTGCACCTTCTGAACTTATTTGTACCTATCAAGTTGACATAAGGGTGGTACCATGGTGTAGTCGTCAGCTAGCACGACTTAACATCGTGTCCGTCGTGGGTTCAAGTGTCACATGGGCTGTGTCCCCCTTAGCTACGACTGACTAAGTATCGAAAGCCTGTACAGGCCGGCAAGAAAGTCGTTACTAAGAGGCCGGCAAGAAAGTCGGCAAGAAAGGACTACAACGAAATTTTTACTCTAATAACATCAATGTTCAACTAGTTTGTGTAAAAGAATCTACACATAACAACCCAATAATATGTTCTACAGTATAGATTGCAATATCCGCTTACTCAAATCTGAATGCAGAGCCGAATGTGCTGCAGCAGAAACATGCAGGTTCGTCACTTTCCCATCACTACTACGAGCTCAGCTCGGGATCATAAATTCTCAACTTTATATTCCGACACCGGTGTATTGCGCGGTTACACCAATGCACACAACCACGAATGGTGCACGATGTTCTCTTCGGTGGGACTTCTTCTCATGCGAATAAATTCGACCTTGCATACACGCAATTCCCCGAAAACCTAGGTTTAGTTCTAAACAGGGTTTTTGGATGCAAAATCACGTAGATATGTAGTAAGAAAATCCTCGCCTGCAGAAATCTTGGGTAGAGTTGTCTCTGTCCTGCCGAAGTTTGAGATTGAAAAGTGTTCACAAATCGAAGTGTTCCGTTTGGAATATCAAATGAGCAATACAGTCATACGCTTAAACAAGGCTTTGTAACTTGCGTTGGACAAGAAAGAGGGAGAGAGAGAGAGAGAGAGAGAGAGAGAGAGAGAGAGAGAGAGAGAGAGAGAGAGAGAGAGAGAGAGAGATGATCATTACTACCTAGACGCCATTGCACCACGCTGTTGATCGTTTGCATTTTTTGCAAATGATTCACCTTTCCAGGACAGTTAAGGCGCCTGTGTGCATGCTGGTGATGGGTATCGTTCTGAAAATTTAGTAACGGAACGAACCGACAAGATTGAAAAACACTGATTGCGGTAGGCATGTTCAAACAAAACTTGCGTGACCACAGATATAAATATTGCGAATGGCGAAGCGCGATATTTCTACCGATCTTGGAACCTATTCTGGAACTGATGCTCACACCATATCGATCCTGGAATTGATTCCGAACTCTTCTCGTTCTTGAATTTGACACTGACAGCCTGCACCGGTACTGTTAATAATTCCGTACCTGTTTATGTATTCATTCATTTAATTATTTATTTTATTCTTGGTACTAACCCTGAATCCATATAAATCCTGGAGGTGATCTTGATTCAATACTGGTAGAACCTGGTCCAGACCCTATACCAGTATTGAAACCAATCCTGATGCCATATCAATCCTGGAGGAGATAAAGGACGTCCAGCAGAAACTCATACCAGTCCTGGAAGTGGCAATGAACTTGTATTGAAAATGAGTCCAAATCTTTACTGGTACTGGAACTGATACTAGTTCCATATCGATCCTGAATCTGGTTCTGTTGACATACTTGTCCTGAACCCATAGCAGCACTGAAATTGATCCTGAACTTGCTTACTTACTTACTTATCCGGCGCTACAACCGCTTTGCGGTCTTGGCCTGCCTCACGGTCTCGCGCCTTCGTCTGCCAGTCCGTTATCGCGGCCTTAATGGCGCACGCCTTCTTGCCACCTCAGTTTGGAACTACCACCGATATGCCTCCTCTGTCATTGTGGACGGCCTAAAAAGACTTTACGGGCTGGGTCGTCCGTTTCCATGCGTACAACATGGCCAGCCCACCGGAGCCTGGCGAGCTTGATACGCTGCACGACAGTGAGGTCACCGTACATCTCGTACAGCTCGTCATTATAGCGGCTCCCCCATTGTCCTTCCACATGTACGGGGCCAAGTATCCTTCTGAGCATCTTCCTCTCGAAAGCGGCTAAGAGGGTTTCGTCAGATTTGGACAGTGTCCATGTCTCAGAGGCCTATGTGAGTACCGGTGCTATATAAGTACTCCCAGCTTCGTCCGTCGCGACAGGTTCTTTGAGGTGAACTGATTTTTCAGGCTGTAAAATGACCGGTTGGCAGCCAGCATCCTTGCGCGCAACTCTGGTTCCATGCTATTCTGAACTTGCACCAGACCTGAAAGTTTCCCCTTTTTATTCTAGGATAAAAACAGTATGATACAGTATCTACTCCCATCCAGTTGCTGATTCCACTGGTTCATACTGTTTTCTATTGCCATTACTACCGGTAGCAGTTGTTTGAATAATTCGGCTTAGTAACAAAGATCTTGCACGATTGAATTTTAAAATACAGCACCAAAAAACAAAAGAATATTATCTTCAAATTGTCATCGCTCAGATTATGCTCAAAATGAGTACCGACTCTGTGTGTGTGAGTATGTTTGTACTTTCCGCATTTTTTATTCTCATTAGTCGCTCATCTAGATGATGTTTAAGGACAGATTATCGTTAGTTTTTGCTTAAAAAATCATATTACAGCAGCTTACTTTATCGCTAATAATTGGTTTCGTTTCGCTTTGAGATGAATATTTGGCTATGGTGGGTAAATTGGATTGAATGTCTGGATGATTGGATGCAAAAGCAAAACTAAAGCGTTCATTATGATGTCAATCATTGACGCACGCGCCTAATTAGCCCCTACTTTGCTTGATTCATTCCAAACGGAACCGTTCATTCTTTGCACATTCTCGGCGGCACAGTCTCGGCGCAGAACGAATCCATCAGTAATAGTTGATTAGCAGCTTATCGCCGTGCCAGCCGAAGGTAAAAATAAAAGAACGTTCACCGTATGATAAGGGCAAAACACTCAGTGCATGGGGTTTGAATGGATTTTTTGGTTTTGCGTAGCTTTACGTTAACTTCAAAGCAGCATCTCTTTGACTCCTTTTTTTGTTTGGATTGGCTTAATTGCGGTTGAAATGTGCGACCGAGATGAGCCGATAAGAAGCCCCCCCCCCCCTGCTCCCGGATGCGTCATCCCAGGAACAGGAACAAGAACCTTATTAAACGCTTATTTCGTTGGGCTAGGCTCTGCTTGCTAGACGAACTCAACTGTTGTATTAATTCGTAATTACAGACTGTCTTATCGACGATACGCCTACGGTGCTACGTCTACAAGCTGCAGCACTATAACAATCGCTTCACGGGATAGGCACACACATTCAGACACCGTATACACCTTGTTGCGGCATGGTAAACTCAGAATTGGCTTTACGGAGTTGCAGCACCACCAGCAGCACGTACCCGTTAATGGCTGTAGTAGTGGTGAGAAGAGAGATCGTATGGCATTACAGCAACGTTAAACGAACCCTAGAGCTCGCCACATTCGCCTAATTATTCACTTACCGAGCACGATCAGCATTACGCACGCACTAACGAAGTTCAGCTGCAGCATCGCGCCAAGCAGCCCGATGAACTGAAGCGTGATCGCAATGGCCATAAATCCGATAAACACTGTCAGGCACCACCGTTGACGCTGGAAGTGTAGAACACAGGTCAAGAAACTCGGTGATTGAATCGTTTCTTTTTTTTTGGGAATAAGTAGACTTACCTTGAGATATCCGATCCAGTACAGGAGTGCAAAGAGTGAGTTCACAATACCCATAACAAGGATGCCTTCCTTCAGAGCGGTCATCTGCTTGACTAGAACCAGAGCGTTAGTAGGCCATGGAAAGGCCGTGGGACAATAGTTAGCGGCCTACTATTGATACTTACTATTGTCTGGAAGCTTGTCTTCCTCTATCGTCCACGCCAAGCTGAGCAGCAGTGTGACGGCCGCATCCAGAGACACCATCACACCCACGAACGTGGCATGCGTCCGGATGTTGTTGGAAAAGTTCAAAAACGGCGGCAGTCCCATCTTTGGTGGCTTCGGTGCTTCTACTGCAGAGTGTTGGCCTGAATAGTACCGACACGATCGGGCGCTAGCTGTCAACTGTTGGTGGCCACCCGTAACGGCACACAACGGTGGTTCTGATTCAGTGATGCTGCTGCCGCCGCCGCCGCCGCCACAGCACACCGATTATTGTTTTTGTGGGACCGGCCTACTCTCTCACCAATACTGCTGCTGCTGCTGCGCTGCTGTGTGTGATGCAAAATCTTTGTTCGCTAGATGCTAGACGGGGGGATGAAGTAACTAGATGAGAGATAGAGGTGGAGAGGTAGCAAACACACACACGCACTACTGTGTAGCATACAATCAACTCCGGTGGCTTTCTATCCCGGTCGCTCGTGGGACGCGATTTTTGTTTGTTTTGCTTAATTCAAACGTAATCGAATTCTGAGAGTAGATGCTAAATTCAATGGCGTGTGGCATTTAATTTTATGTCCAGATTGTTTAACTATGCTTTTCTACTGCTCAATGGTTCTTACTAGATATTTTGTATACGTTGATCGCATTGGTTAAAACCTTGATCCAGATGGTCATTTATTTGGGTCATATTGTAACTGGAGCTGTTATGCTTCTGTTCTGTGTTATCATACCAATCGTTCTTAAAATCTCAGCGGAGTGTGTCAAATCCATGTTTTTTTTACTCTAAAAACGCAACGAACGATTAACGCTGCCAAAAAAAGAAATGTTTAATGATGGTTGCAGGGTTTCTCTCCTGTAACGCTCATCGTTGCTATGCTGGAAAAGAGCGTCCTAAGCCATATAGTGAGAGCTACAAAAGAGTTGGCTCTCACAATTCATAAAGAACGAGAGAGATATTGCTCAGCTCATGCTCAGCTTTCAAAATTGTCTCACTTCGTCTCACAAAACTATCTTCCAATAGTCATCATAAGCACTATGCTCGACTATTAATAACTCCATAGAGTAATAGGATGTTTGCAATGCTCGCTATTTTATTATTATCAAGCGCTCATCTAGAAGATTTGTCATCACACAGAACATCGTATTAGAGTCACATTTCTTAAAAGTAATCTTTGCTGCGATCTCTGTCCCTTAAATTGGATTAAAAATCACTTTGAAAAAGCTGCTTACCAAAGTGTACTGTATTATGTCAATCATAATTAGACGTTATTTGTTTGATTTTTCTACAGAAACCGTTCGTTTGCTTTGCGCATGCACAAAGTTCCCGCGCGGAACGAATCCATTGCAATAGTTGATTAGCTTATCGCCGACCCAGAAAACGAAAGTCCTGCACTACAGATGAAGGTTCCCGCATGATAAGGGCGTAAAATCAGTGCAGTTGGTTAGAATGCAATTTGGATTATGCGTGTAGCTTCACGGTCACTTCAAAGCAGCATTGGGCTTAGGCCGTGATTGTTGTTGCGGGAGAGCGGATGGAACGTCCTCTGTCTTATCAACAATATGGTGCGTTTGATACATGTAAATGCATCACTATAATAATCTCTTGACGGGAAGACACATTTAGACACAGTTCGCTAGTTGCGGCTTCGTAGGTTCAAAATTGGTTCTACGTAGCTCCAGCGTCACCAGCAGCACGTACCCGTTGATGGCTATTGATGATCAGAACAGAAATGCAGCAATGTTAAAAGCATGCCTGACGATTACTAATTATTCACTTACACAGCACTGTCAGTATTGTGCACGCGGTGAGAAGGTACAACTTCACTATCGCACCGACTAGCCCGATAGACTGAATCGTGATCGCGACGGATATGAATCCGATAAACACTGTCATACACCATCGTTTACGCTGGTGGCAGAAAATGGAAGAAGAATTTTACTTACTTGGAGAGGATAAAATGGATACACTACCTCAAGTTCAAAGCGTATAAACGACCCCTACACTGACCCCGGACTTACCTTAAGATATCCAATCCAGTACAAGAGTGCAAAGAGCGTATTCACAATACCCACGACAAAGACGCTGCCTTTGAAGCTGGGCTTCACTAGAAACAATACGTTAGGTGGCTGTGGAAAGTGGGGATGCTAAGCGTCTTATTTGATACTTACTATCATCGGGAAAGTTGTCTGCCT
Organism: Anopheles gambiae; assembly: GCF_943734735.2. NCBI lineage: Eukaryota > Metazoa > Arthropoda > Insecta > Diptera > Culicidae > Anopheles > Anopheles gambiae. The sequence continues at coordinate 114,116,029 of NC_064601.1, forward strand.
CCAGGAACCACGCCACACTAACAATCAGTGTTAAGATCGCGTCCCGGGACAGCATCACACCCACGAACATGGCGTGCGTCCGGATGTTGTCGGTAAAGTTGAAATACTGTGGCAATCCCATCTCTGCTGCTTAGCAGTACCGAAATGCTAGTGGCTATCCGTAACGACACACAACGACTGCATTGATTCTGTGATGCTGCAGTAGCCGCATGTTGCTATAGCCGGGACAAGCTTACTCTCTCTGTCTCACCAATACTGGTGCTGCGTTATGCAAAATCGCTGAACCCTAGACGCCGCGAATGTTGAATCATCTCGAAACTAGATCAAGAGCAAAAGACACACACGCACTTGTAGCATAATCAACACTCCAGTGACTGCCTAGCCCTCGCGCGTGAGACGCTTTCTGATTGGAGTTTGCACCAGTGAGTGGCACGTGAGAAGATCATCGACTCTTCTCACTATGAACATTCTTGTCAGGGATCATGAAGACATTCCACTGGTCCATTTTTATCAATTAACTGGACAAAAGCACACAAATAAAACGAAAGTTTAATCGTTCTTTTACTGCCAACCTCACAATCCTTTGGTTCAAATCCGCTCACCAAAGGAAACTGCGAATGGTTGATGTGTACAGCGCCCTCTTGTGGTGGGACACTGTAACTACGAAATAATCTCAAATTTGTTGTCCATGCTTTGCTCTTGTGTGTATTAACTTCGTTACGTTACTCTTTATTATTTGGCTTTTAGTTTTTTGAAAGCCTGTTTGAAATGCGTGAATATTTCTTGCTAGCTATTGCCGCTTTTCCACATATTCAGTCATTCCGTCCGTTACAAAATATGTTAAAGAAAAAACATGTCACACAATATAGCCAGTGGCTGATAAGGCTAAAAGAAAGACTGATACTCTTCGGGTTAGAAATACGCCACATTCATCCATCGTCCTAAGGAATGCAGCCTCGTGCTTGCTTTTTTAGAAAGATCATCATCATCATCATCAAGATCATTTGAGGAAGATTTAGTGCTGAGTAATGAATTGGCCGTCGCTTGATACACAAATTTCAAACCACTGACAAGTGCTTTAGAACAAATTGGAAAACGAACCTATTGTGAAGAGTTCTGTCATCAGTTTAGCAGTGATTGTGTAAATTGATGATGAATGCTATAAGCCAAGCCACGTGTGAAACACTTTTTTATTATTAGTTACTACCTTTTCCTCAAGGCACTTCTTACTTCCAGCTAATAGTAGCACACCAATCCGAACCGAACTCAAAGCTCCTATCGCACTAAACAGGTGGGCTAGTCGAAGAGGGTTTCGCTGTTTTATATTCCATAATTAATACAACACTCTTACTAAACAACTAAACAAACAATGGCGTGTTATCGGTTTTTTTTGTTGGTAGGATCGGAATGTGAGTTATCATAATGACACTGGTGTGAATTGGTTGGAATGTTTGAAACATTTCCCCTCTCTCGCGGCACATACACTTAATAATAACAATACAGTTACTCGCTTGATGCTCTATAAACACTACACTCGATACTGTCTTGGGCGCGCGTCTTCGTCCTCGGAATCACATCTCTATGTGCTCCGTGCTGCTGCTCAAGCTGCGGTAGCCGCGCAAACGTTCCTCCTGCATGTGCCGATTGCGCTGCAGATCCCGGTACAGACAAAACACCGTCACAAACATGTAACCGAAAACAGCTACGATGGAAAGAAGCACAAGTGAGATTAAAGAATCTAAACCAAAGATGAGTTTTTGTCCACCAGAAAGCATACCGATTTCGAATACGGTTCCTGCCGTACGGCCCTGGAACAGTTCGGGCTTGTCGGTGTTCAGCGTTGTTGCCATCTCAGTTGCAACGTATCCCATGAAGTCTAGCAGGAGCAGTATCCCGAACGGGATGATGTAGTACTCGTTCACCTGCAACGAGAGAGAGAGAGAAAACAACATTCAGAGCGATATTCATACGATTCCGGTCACGTGCCTCACTTACGCTCATGATTCCGACGAAGTATGCAATCACGACCAGCAGCACAATCGCCACGAATATAATATCAATCGTTGCGTACCGATAGTACAGGGACACTGGTATGAAAAGAAACAGAGCACGCGTTAGAACATCCAAAGAAAGTGGTCACAAAAAGAGGTCACAGAAAGCCACACACTCACGCTCATCCGGAACCTTCCGGAAGTCGTCAAACTTCACTTGAAGGTAGGCCGATGCCATGATGGAGGAGATGGCATTCACGAGCACTAGCAGCCCTACCAGCACACCGTGAAACCGGGGGCTCCACAGCCATCCACAGGTGCGTCCTTTGGCCATTGTGTTACCACCTTTCTGACAAACACTTTTGGGGAGAATATTTTCAACAAGATCACCACCACCTCCGTACGGTAGAAGCCGAACGAATGAACTGTTCGAACTGTTGTGACTGGTGGTAGTGTACAGCGCCTCGGCACCAAAATCTCGTGATAATGCTGAGCGAAGAATTCGGGCCTCGGGCTTATCATCCGGGGCGTTATTGGTTTTTTGTTGCCTCCAATCTGGCTGCAAGATTACGTAGATGATCGTGGCGCGATCGGGAGGCAAGTACAATGTGGGTCGGGACATTCATAGACTTTTGTAGAGGTTTCTTACCCAAAATTTCGTAACATTGAATTAGCGCGGGACTGGGACAATGTCGCTTGCTGTGAAGGCACCACAAAGAACACGCTGAAGCTCGTTTGTAATCTAATTCCACAAAAACTATGGTGTGTGTTGTAAAAACTAACTATGAGGTAAAATAAAACAATCACAAAACTCCCAAACCAATCTCTCCCATCCCTATCACAATCACGTTAAAAGGGCGTCGTGGAACAAAAATCAGCTTCCTGTTCAGCTTTTTGATAGTTCAATTTTTGGTTTTGCTTTTCCCAATCGAACCACTGTCCACAGGCCACACCAGCGTCACAGGCACATCGTTTTGTTAAACTCATCCGACCGGTCGGTGCCTTCCTTAAGCTTCAGCTGAAAGAGCTTGTACAGTCCAATCAGTGTGACAAATACGTACAGGAATAGAGCTGGAGAGGAAAAATAGAGAGAGAGAGAGAGATGGTTTTTTAGAGGAAACTGAGTCGAGATTGGACCGATTATTGGTGAAAAATAAACCACTTTTTACCGACCTGTTGTCACCAACCACACTTGATAGGGCATTGCGGAACCGTTGCGTGTGTTGGCGATCAGATACGCAATCCAGTCGAACACGATCGACAGCATGAACGGGATGAGACAGAAGCGATTTTCCTGCAAAACACAACAACACTTGAATTAGGCAAGGCTTTTGGATCGGAAACATTTGGAAATTCTTTACCTTTCTAATGCCATAGCAGAGAACTCCGATCGAGATCAGATGCACAACATCACCGGTAAAGTCGAACCATCCGTAATCGATCAGATCTTGAACTAGAACGATCCAATAAAACACACACACGTTAGAGCCTAAAAAGTACTGCAGCACTCTCTCCCTCTTACAATCGTTTGGAATATCCACATCCTGACGGTTCGGGTAGAGCAGCTTCAGCGTCACCGAGCTAATCAGAACGCTGACCGTGAGCAGCGCCGAAAACACTACGATCAAGTAGCCGTGGAACTTGATGTTTGAGCAGAGATTCATGTTGCCCATGGTTCTGGCGATCCTTCTCACAGCACCACCGAAACGTTACTGAAAACCATCGGAATTCGATCAAAGAAGGCGCTGATGATGCTCCGAACATCACCTGCTCGCTCGTAGGCACGAACGAACGCACCAAAGCAATTATCCGATAAATAGACAAAACAACACAACACACCAAATCTGAGAATGGAAATTCCAAAGCCAAAGGTTTCTCCCGGGCGGAGGGTTCGTCGTCGCTCGTTGCGTAGGTGCGGGGTGTGTTTCTGTGTGTTGTAAAGCAATCATCAGGATCATCATTGATGGATGTTGCGGGATGGAATGGAGAAGGAACATAAAATCCTGAAAGCAGAGCAAGGACACACACACCCGTCCACCCGGTGCGATTCCGAAAGGAAATGGGATGACTAGCAACCAGCTGTTTTGCTCAGGGGTTTTGCTGCTCAACGTCTTCCTTTTTTCCACACACTCTCTCCTTCTCTTTTCTTTCAATGATGTGAATGATGGCAAGTATAGGAGGCAAGTGGTCCAGGTAGGCTTTGCTCGCTTTTTTTGGTGTTGTGTTGCTGCCTATCCTTCGTGCCGAGCGCGCGTGCACACACATGCTCTTCTTCGGAAACAGACCAAACAGACTACAATCCGGGTCGTTTTTTTTGTTCTTCTATGTTACCAGAATGAATCAACAAGTAAAAGGGAATGAGGGAAGGTTAAAAAAGCAGTCCTATCCTCTCGAGGGAGAATGCAAAACAGAGGACTTCTCCTTTTTTTTACAGCTGTCACAAATATGAGAGGTTGTTTAATTGGCTTTTGGGGCGGATATGCAAAAACCCTGATACCCCGAAATCCGATTGACTGTTGCACTTGTGCAGCTAGACACATCCGGGGAAAACCTCCTCCAATGCTGAATGATGAGTCGTCTCGGCTCGTCTCTGGTCCCAATTGACACTGGTCGTCCATAAAGCAACTGGAGACATAAATCCCTTTCTGCATCATAAAATCGGTCCCAGGGCATGCGAAACGTATCCTTCTCCAGGGAGACACATCGTTCGTAATCGCTCGTCTTGCTCTAGATGAATAATTTATATTCCCTTTGTTTCTCTCCCTCCATAGCTTCCACCTGTAACGCAACTGCAACAACTACAATCCCAAGCCCAGCAACAGCCAGTCCAGCAGCAGCAGCAGCAGCAGTCGCCAATGCCGGCGGGAATCTCGAACGTATCGTCCTCGGTGGCGGCCTCCCTGGCCTCCGCCTCGGTCGCCGTCGCGTCCGCCAGTGGCCCGAGCGGTGGCCCCAGCGGTGCCGTCGGTGGCCCCCTCTCCATGTCCTCTACGGAGCCTCGCTTCCCGCCGGCCATCGCGGTACAACGGCTGGCGCCGCAGGTACAGCGGCAGCTGCGCGAAACCCAGGAACTGATCAAGGACTCGTGCGTGCAGCTGTACGGCTCGGCGTACGGTACCGGACCGGGGCCACCGACTGGAGGCGGCGGCGGCAGTGGTGGTGGTGGGGGAGGAGTTGGTGTTCCAGTAGGTTCGGTTCTGGCCCGGGCCACTGCCCGCCGCCCAACGCTCGAGACTCAGTATTCGCAGGAACTTTCGTGATATCTAGACAAGTAGTGAAACACATTTCCCGCTTTGCAAACGGTGCGTACCACCACATCCACCACATCCACACGGCAGTTCTTCGTCTTCGGTGCCAGCCAAAATCCGAACCAAATCGTGCGCGCACGCACGCGTGTGTGTGTGTTCTTCTCCGATTTGTTAATCTTTGCTGTTGTGTGCTCTGCTAGTGGTTGTCGTGGCGTAACCGGGAGATCACCTCTTCCGAAGCAAGGGTGATCTTTTCAGAGCCTTGAAAGCTCACTTCAGACTAGTCCGATTCGCTCTGTAGCCCTCCATTTCTTCCAGCAGGACACACACACATACGCATACAAACACAGACTCCTGAGAACTAGTCATTGCCAAGGCTCGCGTGTAACAAACGAGGGCACCAACTGCTGACCGTTGCGTCCAAACTCGCGGGCAAACTGTACATATACATATTAACTTATTAACTCTCGCCCCCCCCCCCCCCCCCCCCCCCCCAAAAAAAAAACATTCTCCCGAACCAGGAAGAACACCGGAAGTACACCCACCCAACACACTCCTCCTTCCCCCCATTAGAAACAGAAGAACAAACACACACACATACATTCAAATGAATATATAGAGAGTTCAGTATAGAAAAATGAGTAAGACAGACGACGAACCCGCCCGCCACCGGGACGAACAGCCGGTTTTAGATGACTCTTTGGCAGGGGCGGGCCTGGGGCTTACTTCTTCCCACCTTCCCCAGTACCACCACACACACACACACGGACACATAGTTTGTCAACAATTAAATAGCGCTGTAGAAGTGGATAGGAAAGGAGGATGAGCAAAAGCGGACATTAGTGGTGTTCGTTTTTTTTTGCAATCTGCGAAACAGAACAGAACAAAGACACACTGGAGAACACAATATGGAGTAACAGTAATCGGGGAGGAAAAAAGCGGAAGAAAAACGTTGCAAAAACGCAGTGAAACTATTCACCCTTAGCTAGTGTTGACGTTTCGTAACACGACGGGAAACTGTTTTTTTTTCTTACTCAATTAAAAGTGTAAGAAAACAGTGAAGAAAAAAACACAATCCTTCAAATATTATATAGACAAGCCAAAACAAATGGGTAAGAGGAATCGAGGGGAAGAAATAGTAAAAGCGAAAGCATATATAAACAAAATAGAAGAAAACAGAAAAACTAATACTAATAGAAGGATAAAAGAGCAACAAGAAACGAGAACCGGATAAAAACAGAAGGAAAAACTCACAATAGAGAAACACACTAGAGAAGAAAACAAAAATTAAGAACAACACACACGGTAGCAAAGCAAAGAGCGTGGAAGAGAGCTTGGATGGATTGGTTTTGTGCCTAAGGGAGGATTTTTTGTTGTAAAAGAGTTAGAAAGCTTTCGTTTTTACACTGTCAGTGCGTTCAAAATTGCATAACAAGAAAAGGATCTAGATGTAGAAGCATGACTCTAAGCAGACTTAAATAGAGTATAGAAAGAACAAACAGGAAGAAGAAAAAACAAACAAACCATGAACAGAAACAGTTAGAAGATTGTTCTATATCATTTTGATTTGATTTTGGTTGAAAATTACTTAAAAGCGTATTAAGTGAAAGAGGGAGATAGTGAGAGAGAGAGAGAGGTCTCCGAGTAAGACCACAGAAGAAGAAGAAAAAACAGGAACTAGTCTAAAAGCACAGCAAGAGAGAGGGAGAGAGAGAGAGAGGAGATAAAAGATGAAAAAGAAAGAGCAAAGGCATAGCTAATAGTGTGAAGCAATCTTTTCACTTCTAAATTTTACCTTGTTATAAACAACATGCTGCGGGGCATGTGACCGGCCCCACAAAGCGAATGTGGTGAATGTGGCGTCAGAGGCAAACGCAAAGGGCAAAACTTTCGAAATGCACTTAAATAATTCGACTTGAACTTGAACCTAAAAGGAACGAACAACATGACATGCACACCACCACACACCGGGTGATGATGATGATGAGCCAGTTAAGTTAAAGTTAAGGGAGAAGCGCAAGAGCGATCGATGTGGTGTGTATGTGTACTTTGTACAAAAGGCCGGGGGAGTGGAAAACAGTCGATAATTCGACTCCCAATGTACTCTAATGTCCTGTTGGGGCATTGGATTTGGTCGTGATGTTCTTAAAATAGGAGAGGGTCCGTGAGTTGCGGAATGTTAGCATCGTCGCGTATGAATATGTGTTTTTTTTGTGTTTTATCTATTCGACCACCGCCTTTAGTACCGTTTGTTGTAGCCACTGTAGCCAAATTTTAACGTCAGTTCAGAAGGGGTCAACACGTGACCGAAGCTTAATCGTAAGCTCCCGCTATCCAGTAAGGATGTGCGCGCAAGGATCGTGGTCCGAATCCGTGTGGCATCATGATAATTAGCAATAGAGGCATTGCAATTGGAGCTCGCGAAAGGAAAAGAAAAGCAAAAGAAACAAATGCTCCAAAATTAGAATTAACACGGTGCACCACCAACACCACGGTACGGTGTGAGTGCAAAGTTTCTTCAGCATTTCCATCCCCGCCGGTCACGAAGCGAATAAAAGATGTTTGAAATGCGTGTGAAAATGTTTGTGTTTACCATTAAATACAGCACACAAGGAAACGATTTTTTGTACACCCTCCTCCTCAACTAAGGCGCCCTTCGGAGTACTTTCCTTGGTAGATGTGCCCTTTTCCTGAACATTCTTAGGATTACGAGTAAAACAAGATCACGATCACGGACAACCACCAGATTAAAAATAATAATAAAATAAACAAAATCATGCACCATCATCAACCTCTTCTTCAACAGTGTGTGTGAGTGTGAGTGTGTGTGTGTAAGTGTATGTGTTACCCGTGTGTGACCAAACACGTAGCACACGGTCGTATCTGTTTCGTACGATAAGGAAATGTTCAAGCAAAGAAATAAAAGCAACCAACACAACCCTTTTAGTGTGTAAGATGTTCAGTGTAAAACAAGAAATGAAAAGAAGAAGAAGAAAAAACACAGCAAATCACACCCACATTCACAACAGCGCATCCAAAAGGGAGAAAGAGAAGAAGCGTAATGCAAAAACACACAAAACACACAAAAAAAGATATGAAAAGTATTTCCAATTTTGTCAAAGTCCCCTCTTTATAAAGTGCACGTGTAACAGAAAGGAAAATATTAAAGAAAGAAAGAAAAAACATTATAGAAATATAAGAACAACAGACACACACAGACACAAACGGTGAAGGAAAAGTGTAACCATGCCAACTAAGCCGGTTAAAGTAAGAAGAAGAAGAAGAAGAAGAAGAAGAAGCAGAAAAAAATCATTCTAATGAACAGCAAATGTAATTGAGGAAACGCGGAAAGCGTACAGAGAAAGACGCGCGAAGGCATGTCATGTATGTTTTATTTTCACGTTTTCCCTTTTGTTTTTGTTTTAAAATTATAAAATCCGACTATGTACAAAGACGTGAAGAAAATCGATAGAGAAAAGTAATTGAAAAATTATATAAATTCAATAATAAAAATGAAACAAAAAACTGGATAAACAATGTATCGAAGTGTTTCTGTGTTTGATTTTTGAATCTTTCAGCATGGGAGAGCTCATTGCAACGGATTCAGGGTTACGATTCAGCCCTGTGCATACGTCACACCTTTGATTAGCGTCTTACTAACCTTGGTCGAAGCTGTCAAATCGCATGATGGACGCGCTGCGGACAGTTTGTTCCAAAAACATTATAAAATTCCGTATTTACATGTCATGCTAATTTTGTTGGTGTTAATCATTATTTGAATTCAAATCAACATCCTTGTAAGGTACTGCACGAATAAATTAGAAATATTTCAACCATTCTAGGTGACTGATTCACCCAAAACAATCGGCTGTCAAATGTCACCATCAGAAACGTAAACAAACTTGGCTGGCGTGAAACAAAGCTTCCCACCGCTTGGTCGGCATTTTCATGCTGATCCGAATATATTTGCACAATACAAGCGTATTTACCGATTACAACACTTACCGAGAGCGGCAAACAGCGAAACAAACACACGACAAAAGGGTTCAGTGTACGACTGTCGATAAAGGTTTGATACTTCCACAATGATACCGTTCTACCCTTCGCTGCAACCGTCTGCGGCGTACAACTTTTGGTTTTCCGTTGATGAGTCGTACGACGATGATGCCGAAGTGAATAACCTGGAAACGGAACACACGGAATGGGTAAGTGAGGATTAGAAAGCAAGCAATACCACCAAGCACGAGCGCAATAATACTGGGATGCATCTTTCCAGCTAAACCGAATCACCTTAATCGGACAGGAACTGACGCCAATTGGCAAAAGTTCCAACGAGCAGCACATGGAAAACATGGACACGGAGGATGAGGATGGTAAGTGCGTGATGGATAAGGGATTGTGGATTGTGATTTAATGAAGTTTCATTTACCTGTCGCAGCGAACGACGAAAGCGATGATTCGGACAATTCGGACGACGACGATGACGACATGGATGATATGAACAATACGCGGAACCTGCCGGATGAAATTACCGTCGTTACCGGTGGATACATGGGGGATGACACGCACGCAGACACGCTGTAGAAAGGAGTCGCACGATTTACAATGTCCTGGCCACTTCCTCTGCTGCGTATCATTATATTAAGCCTGAGTTGGGTTAAGTTATCGGTACTGGTACAATGTAAAAACTTACTTTAAAATAGATCATACGGCCAGTTCAATTCAAAATGCGTCGTCTGCGAGAGTGGAGAGTGTATCTGCATCGTTCCACTTCATTGTTGCTGGCAGCTAATGAGATGCTTCATCTTGGTTGAACATTAATTCGGTTCATGTAGCTTTGCGACTTATTCGGATGCATGCCGTCATCATGCTTCATACTGCAAGAGAGAACTGACGCTCTCTTCTTGCACTGCCTCCCCATTCCGAGGACGTTTTGTACAGGCGTTCCGAACAGCGTCGAATAAATATTGTGATATTAAAAGCAAACCATATTAAACATCCAACACCTTCCCTGTGTACTTCGCGCACCGTCGTCGACTGCTTCATTTATTATTCGTTATATACTTTAAGATTCTATTCACTAAGTATGTATTACTTTAAGGAGGAAAACAGAAAGAAGATGCTACACGTAGCAGCATAATACACGCACGCGTTTTGGCAAAGAAAAGCGCCCCAAAGAAGCTTACCTATAGATATGGGAGAGTGAGAGTCACCTTCTTTATAATACAAAACCGAGAGACAGACACACACGCGCTACAACAATCCAATGCCGCAATCCCTGCGCGCGCGCGCGGCTGGGCCAACATCCCCTAGGAGGGCGGAAAGCTGTGCGCTGCAGGGTTGCGCACTATTGCTGCACCGCGAATAAAACAATATTTGTGTGAAAGGGGGAGAGAAAATACTCAAACCGAAAGTTACTACGATGATGGCGCAGAGCACGTGCGGGCAAAGAAGACGCACGTGCGCGCCACCATCATTCTCTAGCCTGCTTTGATGTCTTACTCTACACTTAAAGGATTTGAGAGGAAACGGCAAGTGTATAGGAGAGGGAGCCAGGACGTTCAAAATGTGTATGTGTGTGAAATATGGAGTAAACAAATATACGTCCACGATTGACGATAGCTAGCTTTTGTCGCTTGACTATTGCAGCAAAGCAAAAGGAAGTTGATTACGTTGGAGAAAATATACAAGAACGTTTCGAGATTTAACGTATCACTCGCGCACACACACACACACCCACGGGAGTGTGGTAAAACGGGGAGGGGTGAAATTTTATCAAATACTTTTTGTGGTTCACTCGTATGCACTGTCGCCACTCACAACTTTGCTGTGTCGTTGAAAGGTAGGCCCCCTTGGCCTTCTTTGATCCGCGCGTCCTACTGCGTGTTTTTGTGTTGTAGAATACTCTTCTCTTACCTTCATCAAGAAGGTATTTGCTCTCTCTTTCATTTTGCAATGCAATTGTTTGTATGTCCTTCTCTCCCCTGTTCGATCGATGTCGATATACGTTTTTGTATGTGTAAAACTATTCATAGTTCAAATTTTCCTCAGCAAGTTTCCGCGGGTAGTCTATTGTAAAATTCTTATAGTCTGCTTACCAGCTAATACAGATTACTTAATAAAAGTAATGAAAACAAGAGAACACTCACGCGTGCAGCCACATGTGTTTTTGTAGTCCATTTCTTGTTTGGGGGTTGTTTGGTTCTGGGATGATGGTGGTGGTGTAGGGGGTGGCTGGGGGGCAGTTCTGCACGCGGTCGTTGAGGGCTCTCTCGTTGGGTTGAGGGTGTGTATGTGTGTTTTAATCCTATTCAAAAACACCACTTTCGTTTGCATTTTGCATTTTACACATACACACACACACACGTTTCTTGCTCCATCATCTTGTTGGTTATTTCCTGTCCTGGGTGCTGATCTCATCGTTTGCGTGTCTCACATACCCCAAAAAGAAGCGTCTCTCTCTCTCCTTCCCGTGTTTAGCGCCGGTCGCGAGATCCACTGCGGCTGCGACGGTCGCGATCGCGCTCACGGCTCATGCTGCGGCTGCGGGATCTGGAACGACGTGGTGATCGAGATCTGAATAGAAAGAAGAGGAAAATGAAGCCGGAAGGGACGGTGTGCGTGTGTGTATGTTTGTGTGACGGTGGCGGGATGCGGAACGGTTTTGTTGCAGAGAGATGTGAGAGTTTCGTTTGTTTGGTGGTGGTGGTGTGAGGGGGTGGGGGGGGATAACGGACAGTTGATGTTTCGAGAAACAGAGAGACGCGAATTATTGGCTGGTTCCAACTAGTTTTATGCGAAATTTCGATAACAAGCTGTTAATAAATATATTCAATACGTGTGTTTGGTATATGAAGTAGAAGCGCACATTCTTTATCGTCTTTTTTTCATGTAAGATTGGCTAAACTTGCACTATCAAACTATCGACACTAGGATTAGACAACGGAATAGAATTAAATCAACAAAAACCGTCACTACATAGAACGCACTAATAACAACACGCAGCAACACTACATCGATGCCTGAGACGGTGGACGGACGACGGTTGGTGTTGAGAGCATACTATATACTTCCGGCAACTGTTCTGTTTCGCTTCGGGGAAATACTGTCCTGCTAGTAAAGAACCACTCCACCATGCGCACGCCAACAACCCACTACAACCCACTAAGAGCACATGTACTGCGGGGAGACGCACTAATAACAACACTACTGAGTTTATTCCTGCTGGTTGCACGCGGTAGCAATTATGGTGGAATATCTCTCCTTCGTGTTCAGAGATGAGATCATTCAGTGTAGAGTGAAGCACTATGGTTTAACGAACGTGGAAATGCGTGTGAATGGAAGAGAGCATATGTTTGCAGCTTGTCTTAAAATTCACATCACACTGGAATAGTGTTGTACTGTTTTGGCTCCTTTCTACGATAAGGATGCGATCGTACTTTTTTTTATATAAAAGCCATTAACAAGAGAGCCGTTGCGATGTATAAATGAAGATGCTTGGGGATTTGGTTGAGAAGTAGTCTTAATTGTAGCCAGCTGATAGGTCTGCAAATGTTTTACAAACGAATTGAAAAGATTCTACTGCACATAGCTACAACATAAAGAAAAGACAGTTAATTGAGGGAGAAAGAGTGAGAAACGAAGGCACGATCACACACACACCATTGATGTGTATTTTTCTGCAAAAAAAAGTAACGATGAAGGAAACGGTACCACTAAACGGCTAAAACACAAACAGGGTTTACTTTAGAACAGGAAAAAACAAAACAAAACAAAAAAAACGTACAAAAAGCCAACTGGTGGTGAAAACTAAAATGAAATAAAATGTGGTTTATCCCCTTTTTGCTGTAAATCGAAAAAGAAAACGTTTCGTTTTGCGGGATACAAAAAAGAAAATTAGGAGAAAAAGCGTAAAGGAAAAAACAAAAAAATCATACATACACATCCTACCTTTTCCGGAAACGGAAGAAGAGATGAGAAGAGAAAGCGAGCGAGCGATCGAGCGCAAACACACACGCACACGTTGTGGAGCATTTTAAGATGGTGGTGGTGGTGGATGTGGTTTTTTGGTGGTGGTTGGTGGTGTTGTAGTAGTAGTTGTAGTGGTGGTGGTGGTGGTGGTGAAGAGGAAGAAGCTTTGATTTTTGATTTTCGATCCAATTTTAAGAACTATTCTTGGGCGTGATCTTCTCAGTTGCGTTTGGATTCTCTCTGTTGCGCACGTGTGCTGCGTACAGCCACCGTTGAGGAAGAATAGGCGAGGAGTTCACGGTGGTGGTGGGCTGAAGACAGTGTAAAGATGCCACACACGAGCAGCGTACGGGGAGAGGGTTGGTGGTGGTGGTGGTGGATGATTTTACCGAAGGTGTGTTGGCCACGTGTTGTTTCTTTGTGTGTTGCAACGCGGATCGCACGATTGTTGTTTGTTGATTTTTATAGAGAGATTTGTGGAGCCACGGCGAGTAAGAGAAGATCCTTTCCCATAGGGATGTCCATTTGTTCAAGTCGGTCAAGTCGGTAGAGAGCGCAGCCAGTCGAATGAAGATGGATGAAGATGATGTTATGTTGTCGTTGTAGTAATAATAGTAGCAGAGTCAACGTGGCAGATGGTGAAAGAGGCAAATAGAGAGTGATGCTTGATTGGGTCGTGTGTTGACTGGTTGGTAGGTTGGTTGGTTGGTTGGGTGGTGACGTTGTGTCGAAGGGAAGGAAGAGCTTGAACGAGAGTAGTGGACAAACCACAGTAGCGATGGGTTCTCCCGCCTAAGATCTAAAGATACATTATTTACGCACATCACACAGTAATGAATTCTGGGGTTTTTTTTAAAGGAATAATGGTTTCAGTTCACTTACAGTTGCGATGGTTCAATAGCGTTACAACTAGCGGAGTGGGAACTATTAATAAAGGGCCTGTTTGCTATCGCTGCTGTTGCTGCTCGCCGTTGGGGAATTAACTGCACACAAAACGGTGATGTGATGCACGACGACGAAGCTCACCGAGCGATGCGCAAAGCCGTATCATGCCAAGAAGTGGTTGGATGGTCGCAAAAAGAGGAGCCCGAGGGAGAATAAAGTCCATCCCGGTGGTGTTGTTGTTGGTGGTGGTGGTATGATGGTTCATAAAATACACCAAAATAGGCAGCACAGCACCGTAGCAATTATGGTGAGCTAGCAGTAGAAGAAAGCAGCCTTTACGGCGTGAAGAGGTTGAGCAGCACGGCAGAAACCACGACGAACAACATCGTCGAGAACGTGTTCTTTGCAGCTTTAACCCGTTTTGCAAAAGGACGTCGCCCATTTGATGACGATGATGGTGCAGGACAAGTAGCAGTAGTGGTGGTAGTAGTAGTAGCAAAGAAGTGTTGACAGTAGTAGTAGGTAGTAAATAGAAGTCTAGTAGAGAAGAGGATCGGTGGAGTATGGTCGGTGGTGATGATAAAGTTGGCAGGCGGCGGTGCAAAAGGATCGGCGCAGTAAAGCTCCCCACACCCCGTAGCATAGTAGCGCGCAGCCGAAGCTCAAGGATGAGATGATGGCAAGTTGTGTGTGTGTTCGCGTGGGTTGATGGGCGCCCCACCCCTAAGAGGGGGGCAGAGCGACGGCAGGTTGGTTCTTTGGCAGTGCGCACAGCAATACAAGCTGCGCCGAAAAACAGCGTGATGGCCGAAGCACAAACGCGAACTGAAGCGATCTCACTGGGAAAGAGATACAGAAAAAAGAAAAGAAAAAAAAAACAGAGAAAGAATCCGGAGACTCGCGCCAAGCTTGGCCGGAGCGGGAGGGGATGAGCGGAAGCCATCGGCGGGGTGGTTTGGCTGGCTGGTTGGCGGTTTGTTGCGATGACTTCGCGTTGGCTTCATCCACTCCTGCTCCGGTGACCATCGGCTTACCAGAAGAGTCGCAGGATGCAGGGAGAACGAGAGGATAGACGCGCGATTCGAGCAAGCGGCCCATCATACTGTGCGTGTCTGTGTGTCAATGTGTGTGAGATGGCGCTGAAGATCGAGGACCTCCATATTACGTTGAGCGCACTGTTCCCCCTCCCAAGAACCGCATCAAACGGCGGAGAAGAAGGTATTTGGAGGTGTGTCGGAACGGGAGACCTGAGTGTGTGATCTGCTGATCCGTTCTTCTGCAAGCAGCCAGTTAGAGGCGCATCATACTCAACGTTCACAGTTTTGGGCACGGGGCAGCAGTCGGTGGGGGGAAAATCAAGACACCAACTGGTCGGCCAAGGTGACAAAGAGTGTTTGTTCGATGATGCCTTCTGCTCGTCAAGGGTTGACGATACCAGAGTGGGGCCTGTGTTCACCACGGGGGACGAGGCGTGGGCACTGGATGAAGGCGGCACGTGTCGCGGCGAAGAAGAACGGGGCTGTGCGTGGTGGTGCTGCTCAGGCGACCGTCGCTACTGTCCAGCCGATGATGGAGAGGATGTGGAGGAAGATGATGAACTAGTAGCAGTAGTAGTAGTAGTAGTTGTTGTTGTTGTGGTGGTGGTAGTAGCAGTGGTAGTAGTAGTAGCAGTAGAAGGGGAAGCAAACTGCAGAACTGTAGGCCGTCGGATTGGAGGGCCGCTGCCGTTGCTGAAGCCCGCTGCAAGAGGAAGCGCAGTGCTGTCGCTGCCGCTGTTGTTGCTGCTGCTGCTGCTTCTGCTGTTGCTGCTGCTGCCACTGCTGCCAGTAGTGGTGTTGCGGCGACGGGCGCTTGCGGAAGTACAGGAAGAAGCACGTGCGCATGCACGCAGTAGCAGCAGGAGTGGTAGCAGTAGTAGTAATGGTAGAAGTAGTAGCAGTAGTAATGGTGGTGGTGGTGGTGTTGGTCCCCGGAAAACGAATTATCGGGTCTAGAAGAGATTGAGCCGCACCGGCCGGGGCTCTTGCTCGCAGTAGAAGTATTGTTGGTGGTGGAAGTAGTAGTAGAAGTAGTAGTAGTGGTGGTGGTGGTGGTGG
The DNA here is from genome assembly GCF_943734735.2 of Anopheles gambiae. Lineage (NCBI taxonomy): Eukaryota > Metazoa > Arthropoda > Insecta > Diptera > Culicidae > Anopheles > Anopheles gambiae. The sequence continues at coordinate 114,132,220 of NC_064601.1, forward strand.
TGGTTGTATTTTTGGTGGTTGTGATGGTGGTGGTAAAATTGGTGGAATTGATGGTGGTGGTGGTGGTGGTGGTGGTTGCGGTAGTAGACTTAACACTAGTAGCGCTACTAGCAAAATTTGGACAAGATGATGTTCTGTGGCGGAAGACGCTGTCGTGGAGTAGTAGTAGTAGTAGTAGTATCATAGAAGAGTTTGCCCTGAAATATTGTTTGATCAACCATTGGTTAGATTGTTTTCTTCTACTATACACATACAATTTGTTTCTTTTTTCGAAAGGGAAAAGGGGGTTTTTCAGACACGAGCACGCGCTCTGTCACGCTTAAGGTATTGTGTTTTTTTTTTGCTTCTTCTTCGGGTATAACCGTTACTAGTGAATGTGTTATCAATCCAACAAACCCGCTATCATTTTCGCTCCTTGTAATGCGTTTGTTTGATTTTATCAGTGTTAATAATCTCATCCTGCCAAACAAATACTCCAAACCGTATTATTACATGCTCTGTCTCTACTTGGTATGGGGGGAGGGGTTGATTTGTATTTTTAAGAGGAGATAAGAGAACTTCCTTCTTCAAGCCACCCTTCTTTTAATAGCTTTAGTTTAAACCTCATGTTTATGCTTCTTTGGTTTCCACACGCTCAAACACACACGCAAAACAAAAACACAATCAACAACACGAGAGGCGGCTTCATAGAAATCCGAAACATGATTATACATATCGAGCGGGTAAATGTTCTACAACGGTTCCGAAACGAAAACACACACGCACACACAAAGATACCGGGTGCATGTTTCGCAACGAGGGCCATTATTTAACTCTAGATATTTGGCTTCTTTTAGCGTTTGGTTTTTTGGTGGGTAAATACTCTAAATTCGCTATGATATTATGGCATATAAATATCAGAACTAACGCAGTACGTCTAAAACAACACAACACACTGTCCCCGAAATATTGACTCACCTGTACGAGCGGCGGGGTCGGCGGGTGCGTTCGTCGCGTCGCGAGCGGCCAGAAGACATCTCCACCCGGATACGCGTTCCGCAGCATCGTCTACAAGGTGGGGGGCGAGAAACATTTGAAAATGAGCCAGAGATCTTCTACATGCCAAAGCGAACACACTTACGTTCCATCCAGCGAGCGAACTGCGTCCTCCGCATCACGCTTATCCTCGAACTCTACGAAGGCGAAACCGGGAGGATTGCGAGCCACCCAGACGTTCCGCAGCGGGCCATACTTGCCGAACGCACTTTCGATCTCGTGCTTCGACGCCGACGAGCCCAAATTGCCCACGTAAACCTTGCACTGCAGGTCCCACTCACGGTAACGCGCCATCTTATCCAGCGTGACGGATTTTATATTATACAACAGCTAGCCGCGAAAAGTGGGTTTTGGGGAGGGTGTGGTGTTGGTGGGAGATGCGTTCACCTGTCGCAAGGAAGGCCAAAGAGAGAAGCGCATTAGCATGAGCTCAATCCACGCATAGCGGAATACGTTGAAGTTATTAGACAACGACATTTTAGGTGCAATTGTCCACTCATTGCATTTTCCTTTCAGCAGCCGAAATATTCATTTTCGTCCCCCTCTGAACGGGGCCAGGGATCAAATTTTCGCTTGCACCGTTTTTTTTTTCTTCGCTTTTGCACCCTTCGCAAGATGGCCGCCGTGTGCTCATCTTAGTCGAGGCATTGCGTCGTCAGCAGCCTATTTTCGTTCGCCTTTTTCTCGCTGAAAAACATCGCACCGGTGCAAACAATACCAACCTTATGTAGTGCGTGACGTGAGCTTCCAAAATATGGAAAATTTGTAGCAAAATGGTGAGTTTTTAATAACTTTTTTGTAGGAAAATGCACAGCACGACGCACTATCACACGCAGGAAGGCCGAAGAGAAAATATGGTGTGCGTGGTTGGGAAGGTTGGATCGTGGAGTGTCATTTTGACAGCGGAATCGTCGAACGATTTTGTACCTTCGAAAAGATGTCAATAAAACCAGTTTTGAATAACTTTCTTGTGCTTCAATACTTTGTTTTAACATTGAAAGTAGCTTTGGGTTTATTTAACACAATTGTTTTTGGGTAAATATAATGTAAACGACTACATAGAAAACATGCAGGTCAACAACTGTCAAGCGTGTCCGCCTCATTGTATGGTGAACAAACCTTCCCTTTCTGGACTGTCAAAAGACGGTGGTTGAAGTTTTGGGTTTAAAACTGAAACAAGGTTCATATAGGAAAAAAGACCGTTGATTATCGTGTACCAAAGTGCGGATAATCATTTTTCTCAAAAAATAAGCAAAAGACAAAACATGTTTAGTCTATAATTGTTACATATCAGTGGAATGTTTATTGAAAGATTGTTATTTTAATTATTATCCGTAGTTATGTGCTTTGAAACCACGAAAAAATAGGTGTTCGGGTTGTTAAAACATATCAATAAAATTTAATGAATCATTGTTAACTGTACTTTGGTTCAATTTATTACTAAAACATCTACCATGCCTCAAAATCATGCCCGTGTCGCAACTCTACCATTTATGAACACTGCTAGATAATGCATTCCGGCTCACTTTCGGTATCGCATCGTGCATCATGCTGACAACGACGAAGCAGTTTATTTATAAACTTGATGCGAGATTTCACTTGACCTATCCCAACATTAAATTAGGAATCGTAGATCAATTCTTCCTCTGCCAGTCGCAGCCAAACGCTCACCAGCAGACGATGTCAAGGCGCGCAACGCGCTTCTATCTCCTCGCCCCTCGCGCTGCACAGCATACAATCACGATGCACTTCACTAGACCGTGTGCATCGTGTCGCTGCTCGCAAAACCCCCGGGATCATCTTTGCCCATCCACGGGATAAGCTCGCCCCTCTTCTTATACACTACACTTTCTTATCGCTCGTCCACGCCAAGCCAGTGAGTGCTAGTGGTCACGCGGCAAAACCAACGCAAATGATCCACCGCGAACCACGATGCTCCAAAGAACGCAAGAACGCGCATCCTCTATACCTTAACCTACCACAATGCGCACGGCAGAACCGGGCAAAGACGCAACCAAATGAAACAAATGGTCACAGGCCTTGGGTGTGTGCGTGTGTGTTTAACTATTTTCGATGCATTCGTTTCGTTTTATGCTAATGTGAAAGGAGGTATGAGAGAGAGAGCGAAGGAGAGGGAGAACAGTCTACCCCTAAATCGGACCCACTGGGATCGGCATGTGCATGTTGGATGCATTGAATGCGTCGATCTATTTTTAGCCATCAACACACGTCTGGCCCCTTTGCCGCCAAGGGCCTGTGAGGCATCGTGTATTTCCCCGACCGTTTTTGGAGCAGTTTGGCACAGCGGTCGCAAATTTAGACACAAGACGCTCCAACACACGCACGCACGCACAGAAACGCCCAAGTTTGGTGCGTATGTGACGCAACGATAGCTTCAAGCGCAGAACGCTTATTAGCAAATGCTAGCAACGCGAACTGTGTAACAGAATCACTTTCAAATCTTCATCAGCACTGTCATCTGTGTGGAGTTCGTTCCTTTTTTATGTGTTGTTTTGCTGATTTGCAAAAATACCTCCACCACCATATTGTTCGCGGTGCCAGCACCGAAAAGTGCATTTCACTGCTCATTAGATCTCTCGTCTGTCAGTTGCGGCAAGGCGGCTTTTGCGGCGGAAGATATAACAAACTGCCGGCACGTGTGTGCGCGAGGCGGTCCAATCTGCCGCCGAAGATCGATGACCCAGTGCACGGTACACTCAGGCTGCTCACTCAGGGCGATGAAAGAGGCTTGACGATGGACGCTGCTGCGTGTCCGGTTACTGCAAAACGGCTACACGGCCATGGGTGTTGAGGTTCGACATGTCCTCAATGTGTCCAACAGTAGTTGCCGGGCTTACCGGGTCGTTGGGATTAGTGTTTCAATATCTATGCAGGAAGCACACACGCACACATAACTGATTTTATCATGTCGACGATGCCGATCATGTCGACCATCTATTGGGTAAAGCTGGGAATGATACTAGGAAGACGACTTGGGGATTTGAGTATAGACGCAGAATCTTTGACTAATGTTATTTGATGCATCTTGGTCCTTCACTGCATACAATTCCTCAATTTTATTTGGAATCCCCAAAATTTTATTGTACTCTTTATTTTTATGTTATTAATTCTTAGTGAGCACACCCCTGACTATCTCTAAAAGTAGAAAATTGACCTATAAAACCAAGAAGTCTTCCGGGGAGTACTGATCATATCAATGAGCAAAGTACTTCACTACGTTGATCACTTCCGATCTACCATCAGCGGTCTTTTCTCCCCGATCGGATCTTCTGGAGTGGCCTCAGATGTTCATCCGAGTCTGTTCCCTTTCCCTACATCATGTCACTGAAGTATGAATTATATCTGCCTCTAAGACGGTGCTCCAGTCGGTTCAAACGATGCACAACCGAACGCATCGCCAGCCAAATCCCACGCATTTGGCCTGGAAAAAAACGGGGGAATGTGTCTACGTGCGTTGGAAGTCACAATCTATCGTCCGTTGGTGTTGCCTGTCCCGATCGAATGGCATACAGAGAAGGTTTGCGATCTTTGGTGGACAGTTTTGAGGGGATACGCTGCATGGGACTAATGTTTGAGAAAGTTTCGAAACATTTACCTCTCTGCCTAATGCCTCCGTTTGCATACTTCCGCCACGATGCCCTTCAAAGACGTGTGCGGTCGCAATTTTCAAAACCCATCACCGACCGATCATTACACTCCCTATTGTGTTGGAGGTCATTTTCCTTACCGCATTGAAAGACCCTCTTCCCTCCATTTTCCATCCTTTTTAAACCTTTCGCCAAACGCCACCACCGTTTGTGGCAAGTAACAGTTCAATCAACTCACAGACACAGACGACGAAAACGCGATGCACGCGGAGATCGCTTCTAACGCACGGTGGAGGAAGGTGCAGCAGCAGCGGCACTGCAGCGGGCAATTTTCCGATGTTAATTAAACATGTTCATTGCACCCTTTCTTCGTCGTCGTCGTCGTGGTTGTGTTGTGAGTGAAAAACCGGTCAAGAAACTAGCCAGAAACTCCCGAACGAACCTACCAGAGCTTGCCCCGAACATGTCCAAGCAGGCCTGGTTCGGAGGGAGATGGGAAAAGTGCATCGGTGCAGTGTGCGGAGATGCACACGGCGAAGAAAGTACCGCACTCTCTCACACACTTAAATGTAACGAATCAAGTCGTATAGGCAGCAAGGTATCGCCCAAGTCCCTCCCCGTCTCCCGGCCAGTCACTGTCACTTTCGATTGTCAGCTGCCGCGCGGCGTTTTCTTCTGGTTTGCGCTGCAGCGAAGACGGTGGACAACAGCCGTGCACGTCCGTCCGTCCAACCAGAACCACGTCCATAATGAGCCACGAAAACCCGCGCAGGCCGAGGGCCGGGGAGGTGGCCAGCGAACTTATTGTACGGGCATAAGTCTCCTGCCAACGGAGGTGCGTTGTGCGGACGATGAGTCAGCTAAACCTCGGGAGAAGTTTCGTTCCTAATCTTTTGCCACAAAACACAAGTTGATCGTTCTTCTCGCTCCTCCTCCTTCAGGCAGATCGACCGGGTTGACAAAAGGGCCACTGTGTGACCCGCATTGGGTTGCGCTCGCTGCACTAAACGCTTCTCGCATAAGCGCATAAGAGTGAAAGTTTTTGGGGGCGCACAAGCAGTTGCAGCGCAAAACTACTCGGCCCCCGTGCCTTAATTTACCATTCAGCGCGTGCATTATTACCCACCCCGACCAATCCGTCCTTTCAAATCACTTCCACTCTTCCCCCTTTTTTATGATGCTCGTGGTTTGTTTTTACTACTCTCGTAGCCCGCGTTTACTATTATTATTGCTTTTTGCCACCAGTGTTTGCTATCGATTATATATCCCGCTGGCGAAGGCGGTGGTGATTTTATGCTTGCACCCCCCTTTTCTGGCGCATAAAACAGAGACCGTGGTCCGATGGTGTGGGGTTCGATGGGAGGATTGTGCTGATTGTGTGCCGCCGCAGTGCCGTGTGGGTGGATGAGTGCATAAAAGAGGCAAATGGTCCCGATTTGATAGCCGAATGCGTGTTGAATGCGTGGCCTGGAAGGACAACGACCGCTTGCAGTTGCTGTTGAATGCGGGGTGGGGGGGAGGGAGGGGTGAAAAAGTTTTCGTCCAGTTAGTAGTATATTGAGCATTCCATGTGGGATTGACAATGCATCCCTAGAAACGGATACGACTCAAAGACAATAATAAGATGTTATTGTGTGTTCGGCAGTCAAGTGGAGATGAACTCATTCATAACATCATTTTTTATTGATTGAAAAAAGAAAATGTTACTTCTAAGCGTTGAGATAAGTAAAAAGAGAACATCTGTAATGCGTTTTGCATATCTTGAGGGGTTTTGGGGTTAAATGAATTACAGATTAGCGCAGACAACAGATTATTGGCATCGTTTGTTGTAAGATACTACGCTCTTTTCTCCAATAGCGTTATTTTGTAATGCATTTTGCATACTTTTTCGGGATTTTAGTGAAATGCGGGATAACTTCATGAAATATACGAACAGTGCTGCAAAATGTCACTGTCAATGTCATAAAAACAATCTGAAACAAAATCCATATCAGCGTCATGTACTCAATTGGGATAATCAGAGGCGATACTCAAAACGGTGAGTGTGACCAATATATGCTTCATGACATGTTTGCGACCTTCGCTTGGTCAGTCACTATGTCATGACTTTTTTTTACTGTGATCTTCTTCTTCTTTGGCTGAACAACCGATGTCGGTCAAGGCCTGCCTGTATCCACTTGTGGGCTTTGCTTTCAGTGACTAATTGATTCCCCCACATAGCAGGATAGTCAGTCCTACGTATGGCGGCGCGGTCTATTTGAGGATTGAACCCATGACGGGCATGTTGTTAAGTCGTACGAGTTGACGACTGTACTACGAGACCGGCTTTACTGTGATCAGTTTTACAAAATGTCACTGACATAGTCATGACAAATTCCGGCTGAAGCAAAATCATGTCAGCGACACGAGCTCTACTGTGATGATCAGAAGCGTGACATTGTGTGCAATCAACTCTTGGTCAGGAACATGGTCACACTACATTTTCAGTCGGTGATCATCGCGATGGTCGTGAGAGATATGCAGTGCTTGCGAGTGGTTCCAAAGAAACATAATGAGCAGAGGGAGAAAACATGCTGATTTTGGTGCTAGAGCTCTCACGCCAAGTATATTCCAAGAATGTCGTGATTATCGCCGACAAAAATGTCGTGACCAGGTGAGTGACCAAGAGTTGGAAGCCTATCAAAATGTCACCAAGCATGTGATCGATCCTCCAACTGTTTGAGCCTCGTCACTGATCATCTCAGTTATGTATGTGAGCTGATTTGATTTGGTGACTGAAACAGTGGCATTTGGCAGCACTGTTCACAGCCCGAAAATGATCATGATTCTGCTTGCGCCGGCATTAAGCTAAGCTTTTCATTCAGTTCGGCATGTCATGACGCTCCTCTATAGAGTGTCAGCAATGAGCATCAAGCTACCACGGACATGTTCATTGTTTTCGTAGGTGAAACTGGACCCCTGGACTTGAGGGGTTCCAGGGTTAAATGAAATATAGATAAAGCGTGGCAAGATATGATAAGAGAGAGTAAGTGGAATAATTCGTATTAAATGTATTAAACCATAACCTTCAAAAGCGTTATTTCGTAGTGCGTTTTGCATACTTTTAGGGGTACTCATAAACTACCACGATATCTACAAGAAAGAAATGAATGAATCATCGTTTCCATTTATCGTTTTAAAGCACACACACACACACTTAGTAGCAGCAACAAGTATTTCAAATATTAATGCTTCCAGTACTATTTCCATCAAAACCAATTTGCCGCATACCATTCGTAGGTGCTTCCATCGACACCATCGGCACAGGGTCATTATTATCTTGCTCCAGAATGCAGCAACAGATTGCACATCGCCCGAATGGCTGCAAACGCCCTTTAGCAAGTCATTGCCTACCACACCCCCTAAACTCAACCAACTGCCCCCCCCCCCCCCCTCCGCAACTCTAAAAGCAAACCTTTTTATCGATCGACCCAGAAAAGTGCATATCCGTTTTCCCAGCCTGGCCCGGCCCGGCGGGGGTGGTCGGATTGACCGCTGACAGGTCGGCGATTGACTCTTCAAGCCATTTGCGTTTTTCTCGAAGCACTTCGATGCCCTTCACCTCCTGCTCCCTCTCCAACGCAATCCTGCCGATCGGAGCAATCGAATTTTCACTTTCAATCAGCCGCTGATTTTCACTTTCCGAATGGTGCTGCAGTTCCGCCCGCGCTGATAATGGACCCCAAGGCGCTCTCCACCTACGCTCGGGAGGGAGATGATTTAAATTCGGCTGCGCGCAATTTTCTCACCATTTTGCTCTCGTTGCAGCGTGATGTGAGTGTAATTGCGGGCAGAAGATGAGATGATTGGCTGCCGCCTCCTCCTCCCAAATTGGGCCTGTCTCTCCGCCAGCTGTCTGTTGCCGGGATGGAAAATGAAAGTGATCTTATGTGGGCATTATTGTTTCACGTTGGTTTTTACGTGTGTAGTATCCGAGTAACTCCGAGTGTGCAAAAATGACACATACTTGTGTCGAGGCGGCCAGTCTACCAAATACAATGTTTGGCTGTCCGAGCGAGCTTCGAACGAACGAGTCGATACCAGTCTTCTGCACGACCTGCAGCTGAAGCTGGCATGGGGAAGGCATGGACAAATTTGCATTGGAAATTCGTATCGGTTCCCTCTGTCTCTCTCCTCCCTGTACCACCAATGCATTGTACGGGTGGTGATGCATCGGGCGTTCGATGTTCGCGGCGATCGAAAAGCGTGTCAATCTGGAGCATTGAACTCTGGAGCGGAGCAGAGAAGGAACACAACGACCGGAACCCACACCCACATCCACTCCTCTCCCGCTGGAATGGCTTTTTGCTCTGGTGATGCAGCAGCAAACACCAATGCCATGCAACCGGTGGTCGGAATGTCGTTCACCGTTCGCCCGGCATGCCCGGCACCCATGGCGTACGTGGTTCGTGGATGGCTCGTGGTTTTTTTTTCTCGTGTACTCGCGCTTCACCGAAGCAAAGGCCACCGCTCGGGGTGGGAATAGTCGCAAGAAAGTGGAGTTCAGGGAGTGAAACTGCAAGCGAACGAACGAACGATGCAACGTGAAGCGAGGCCGCGTCATGTGTCGCTGTGGGAATTGTGAAAGATTGAGATGCTTGTTGAATAATTTCCTTCCCGAGGACATAATGTTTGAAGATGCCAGTAAATTGAGACCGTTTTAAACGATTTACAGGCTGATCTGGGAATTAAGCTTCATTTTTAGCACTAAATTCTTCATCAACAGTTCGCCCAGTTTGCCCATCATCGTCGGACGATGACATCCTCAATTTCCGCCATAAATTGCCCAGAACAGGCAGACATTCCAATTCCATCTCATTACACTGCGCAGCGAGCGCTTGAAATTACCCAGTTTGCTAAAAAAACACCCGTTCGGGGACAGTTGCCACTACTAATCGACCATGGTGCGGAAAGAAAGCAAAGAAGAACACAAAACGCTCCCGCTTTACACCCCAAAACGAATCGAAAACGAATGCCGTTGGCCGGCAAAAATCGGTGCCGATGCACTTGTACACACTTGCACTTGTACGGCGGGGCCAGTGGACAGTCGACGGTGCTACGGGGTTAATGAACCCCTGCCAGCCCCCCTCCCCGTCCCCTCGAACTAACGGGGAGGGAGTTTTCCTTTAGCGGTAGCGAAGCCGGTTTTATTCGGTTGTTTGAATTTGGTGTGCTTTGCTTTAAACCTTTAATTTGTGCCGTTTTGCTGCGACTAATGCATCGTTCGTCAATGTGGAAACATGACACAACCCAATTGCTTACGTTTCAATGTTTAGAGGAATGATTTCAATGATAAAGAAACATTGGCAAATTAACAAAATTTATAGAAGAAAGCAAATTGAATAATTTAAAAGAAAAATGCATAAACGGGCGAAGCATAAGGGAACAACGGAACAGAATAAATGCAGAAAATAATGAGGATCACCAAAAAAAAAAACATAAAACATGATTAATATTGTACACAATTAAAAGAAAACATAGAAAAATAGAAAAAAAACAAAGAAGAAAAGATGAAAATGGGTTCAAATTCATTAATAAGTAAATAAAGAAATTAAAACGATTTATAAGAGAAAAAATATAAAATATAACTATAGAAAATGAAGGAAATTACAAATAAAAAGTAACAAACAGTCTTATACATATTTTAAAAAATCAATAAAACACCCAAAGAAACGAAAAATAGCAAAACTACATATATTAATAATAACAATAAAGCCAATCATTAGAATATAAAAAAATTGAGGCACGTTGGTGAGCCGCTGCACGTTTTTATTTGTGATTCGGAATCTAACAAATTCGTCATGCTAACGTGAGCGATCTAAAGTGTCCCGAACCTGCACGTGAGTTACTCTCAGCCGCAGAGAGAGATATAGAGAGCAAGAGCGAGTGCATAAATGTTGAGATAGATCAGTGATCGGAGTTATAATCTCACCCAGCGGACGGCGGACTTTTCCTCCTCAAATGCAACATACCGTCCGCCTCTCGCGCTAGTTCCGCGTGAAATCTAACCTCTTGCCTTTCGTCGGCCTCAACCCTCGGCGGTGTTTAGATTGGTGCAGATTTTCTCCGGGTCCAACGATTGGGCGGCACAGGCTCCGTCATCATCATCATCGCCGCATCACCTTCGTCAGTCACTCGGTCGTCGTCTCCAGTCCACTGTCGTGTGAGTGTATGTGTGTGTGGAGTGCATTGAACCGATCCATGCTGCTGCTGATCCAATCTGCAAGTCCAAACCGATTTTATTATACGGTTCCCTTTACCATTTCCCCCACCGCGTATTGTCGCTGCTAAGCCAGCACACGTTCAAATTGCAGTATGCCACTTTTCTTCAGTGCCGCAGCCCTTTCCCTCTCCCACCTCAGCAAGCGTTTGTGCAGCATCGTGCCAAACCGCTCTAACGCTCTAACGAATCCACCAAACCATCCCGCGGTGTACTACAACTGCCGTCAACTGTTTGATGTGTTCGGGTGCAGCCGCTGCAGCGGGAACGAAACGGTCCCACAGGGCTCTAACGGAGGGAAGGGGATCAAGCGGGCTGAAGATCATCAGCGTTGCCGATCGTGGAAAGAGAGAACAAGATCTGATCATGGCAAAGGTTTTCATTTTCACTCGCTGCCGGTTAGATGCATCTCAACCCAGGGTGTACCCCAATACAGTTGGGGGGTTTCGCGGGATGGGAAGAAGTTGCAGCTTGGTGTTGTTTGATGGATTGTTCGGTGCTAGGTTTGCTGACCTTTTGCAGCGCATCTGTGGCGATGAATTGGAAAGTGCTTTTACAACTGTGTTACCGTGAAGATTGCTCTACATTGCTGTGCTTTGTTTGAAATCGGTTAAAACAACGGTTTTGTAATGCACATTGCATAATTTTAGGAGGTTTATCAATATGTCAAAAATTCAAATGTCAATAACAATCAATCGCACGAGCTGTCGTGTACCTTTCAATTATATACTCAAATAAATCTTATGTCACTTTCCCTGCGCCTTCGCCGCGGCCTGGAATGCTCTTCAGAATTTCTTCGAAATATTACACCATTCACCCACCAAGTACAAAACAATTCAAGAGTATTTCACCCTTCCCACCACTGGTGATCGAACACATCGATTACAATGTAATTATCTAATTGCATCAAGACACCTCTCTCCATCCACCTCCGAACGTCGATAATCCGCTCCCAAGGGCCACCGGGCAGGGCTGTTCAACCCTGCAGCCGGGGATTGGATCGACCATCCTTCACCCCGTATCAAGTGCCGGCGCTGCTGGTCAGCCCTGCTACGATAGTGGCAACTGTCCCATTGTGGGATGGGTGGAGCGGGCAGCGACGAGGACAAGACGAGGGCCAGGCGGGTGTGCGATTGAAGGGCCGCCTCGACTCCTTCGCTCGAGATAAGATTGAAATGCGCTGTGAACCGAGGCGGCGACGCCATCAAGGCGAATGCCAACCACTCGAATGGGCGTCGCTGCGGGTGGTGTTGGTTGAAGTTGAAGTTCACGATCGTGCACAGTCGCAATGGCAGCTGTAGTTGTACGTGGTTTAGTTGGTTTCGATTGAAGTTGAAGCTATGTTTAATGTAAATATAATTTTTAACGGTTTTGGTAACACCACCATGCGTCTCCATTGGTTGGATGTTGGTGGGCACTTTTTTCCCAATTCTTATCACATTGGGTAATGCAACAGGCCAAAACCCTTCGATTGTCAAGGACACACTGATATGAAACGCATAATCACACACTGTCACAAGCACACTATTACTGCTTACTGGGTTCGGTAGATTTTGCGACCTTCTATGCGCAGGGAACGGCGTACAAAAAAGGGAACTTCGGATGGCCATATCAGTTTACCGTGCCATTGGGTTGGCCATTGTCACCATAACAATCGCTATCGGGTGCGTCTGTGTGTCTGTACATGCATGTTTACTAAGCGCTTTGCGACTTGTACTTGTACGCGTGTGAGCGTAAAGTGAGCTCGTACTCGTAATAAAGGCCGAAGGACATCTTCGTTAAACGGAAGGGAACACGATTCAATCTCACTTCATTGAAAGACGGTACCGAACGGGTGGAAGTATGTAATTGAATAAATAAAACATTTTGCACCATTACACGAAGCCGTTAAGAGCGATAAGTTTGCAAAGAAATAAAGAAAATGCGCTTTCAAAAAAAGATGTCTTTCTTCCAAGTGCATCCAAAGGGATTCAATTGATAGGTAGCGAAGAGTGCGTCATACACCCTCTCAGTGCGCACTGTTGCTGTCGGTGGCATTGATAGAATTTAACGCAATTTAAATATAATAATAGTATGGCAAACGATCACGACGGCGACTGCCGACCGGCCGGCTGGTTTGGCCTTTTCTTCTTGTTCATGTACGCTCCCGGTTTGTTGCAGAGAGTGGATCGTGAAAGTACGCCTACGGTAATAGAGAGATAGCTGGCGAGAGAAAGACTCAATCCACGAAAAACGGGATGAAATTGAAGGTCCCCCACATGGCAAAAAGGGACCGAACATGTCCAGTGTGAACTGACTTGTCTGGACGGTTTGTGTTTGTGGGCGAGAGACTGATGAAGATTCTTAGCACGCGTTCCTGGACAGATAACGTAGGCCCGAAGTGAAGTAAGACGGCTACACAGACCACTTGCAGCCACGTAAATAAAGGACAGGAAAGCGTCGCTCCGAATCCGAGCGGCATTGCAATGAGAAAATCCCTTCACTGATGCTTCCAACACACCAGCGTTTGGTTGGCCTTTGTTGAGCGGGTGGTTGAGCGGGCCTCCCAAGCACACCACACCACCACAACACTGCCTCAAGTGGCGACTGCTATTGATAATGAATATCGTTGGCGGGGCAATTTCACTCGCACGAATCCAAGGACAGACGGAGCTGAGGCGGATTTGCTGATATTTGTTGTTTACCATTTGCGGTGGGGGAGCTTGCCCAACGTTGCAGAAGCGGCGGCAGAAGAATGATGCACATCCAACAGGGAGACGGGGAGTTATGTATGATTGTGGTGAGTTGTTGTTGAAGCTAAGCGAGACGCTTTGGTTGCAATCTGCAGCTGCAGGGGAGCGCTTGTGACGTCATTTGAAGTGCGAACCTGGATGGATGGAATCGGTTTAACTTGAATGGTCGGCGAGGGGATAAGTAGTATAAGCGGTGGCTTACGACAGTATCGTAAGTACCCGATGTAAATTAATGCTTTCTACATGGCAAAGGACTTTGGCAGGGGGTATAATCTCATAGCTCGTGCGATTGCTGTTAGTGGAGGAATCTTCTACAATCGTTAATGTTTTATGACATGCTCTTGTTTTTTGCGATTGATGTACCGCAAGAGTGTAGGCTATTGGGTGATCTTTGTAACCTTCAGAACATTTCGAAAGGTAGGTTTTACTCTTTTATGTAGACTTGTTGGTTCTCAAAAGTCAAATTATAATGATCATTCAAACTAATTGTGTATATACTCCGAGGATTTCATCATTTAAATAGGGTCTTAATATAATTGAACTGGAATTTTGAATATCTGAGGACATTAAAATAGTTGCTCCTGGGCCAAGATTTACTAGTTCTTAACGATTGACTCAGGGACTGTTGAGCAAGTCATATTAAAACGGTTCATTTTTGGAATTTTTGGCTGATAGTAGCACATTTCTTTTCTTGTTCTGTACTCAAACTTCAATGAATTCTATAGCTCCAAGATCTTATAACTTCTCCAGGTTTAGACTCCAGGAAGCAAATCTCGAGAACATCATCTGTGATGTATCAATCATTTAGTTACTTCTAGAAGTCATCTGGATCTCAGAAGTTCGTAAACTCCAAAGCAGACACGATTGATCTGGTTGCTGATGTCTTAGTCTGTAACCATGACCATTCCAAGGAGGTAGAACTCCTCTAATACCTGGAAATTCATCACTATCCACTCCGATCAGAATCTCCTACAAGTCAATTATTGATAATATACGCTTCTGTAAAGCTAGTTGTGTAGTATCTCCAATACCTAACAAATACAACTTAGACATCAGAGATCAGATATACGATCTTTTAAAGAAAAGATGAACTAGATTCAAAATCTCCCAGATGACACCCACCAACAATGCCCAATGAATCCGCCTCATGATGCCCGGTCTCTCTTATGGACACAGCAACACTTTTGGACACACCCAAACCAAACACTCAGAAAAGGTGTTGTGCTATTTTATTTCTTTATTGTGCACGCCCCATCTTCCACCGGTCGAGTGTTTTACGGTCCTGTGTGATGTACCGATGTACTGTTTGTTACTATTTTCAAACATTGCCATTGCAATCCCCATATCAATAACAACATTCGATTCATCCTCGATGGTTTAAAAGTAGGTCATAAATTGGCTCGTGCAGCAGTTTGTAGGTACACAAATATTTCAAATTCCACGTAAAACGCGACAGGTGGGTAAGCAGCCTCACCTCAGTGTTGTTGTTGTTGTTGTTGTTGTTGTTTGCCAATTCCCATTCGTAATCAGCGCTTGGTAGTGAATCAGATTTGCAAATCATCCTTGATAGTAGCGAACAGAGATTTCCTGCGCTCTCCTGTTACCGAATGATCCAATTGCACGGATTGGCTGACACCGATCGGAAGGATGTGCTGACGTGCGTTGAAAGCAAAACCCTCCCCTCACAATCAAAAGGAGGACACACTGGAACCGTTTAGTCAGCCAATCTGATAACGACCTGATTCCTCTGCTCTGAAACTATCCTCCTCCACCAGAGCACTCGATTCCATCGCGGTGACCTAATTTTCTGCCTCCCAATGCCAATGTCGGCTGTCCCGCAGGTATGCGAGCTGCGAGTGCATTTTCATCCTTTCCCACTCGCCCTCTCCCAACTGTGTGTGTGTGTGTGACTGTGAGGGTGTCAGTGCAATCTGCTGATTAATGGCGCATGCACTATCCCATCCCGCTGGGGCGTGCAGCCACTTCCTCTGTTTGCTGGTGCTCATCGCACGGCTAAACTACAGACGGCAACACGCTGATAAGAACGCAGATAGGGCGAGTTTTTGAGCCGTTAGAGCGGTGGGTGTGATGATCAACCCAAACAACGCAAGAACAAAAGTGAAATGCAGTAATGCATCGTTGCGGGTGAAGGTTTAAAAAAAAAACAAAGCAAAATACTCTACCACCATCAGCGCTCCCCTTTTACGTCCGAAAACGCAACTACACGTTCGTTCGCTCGGTCGGTCGGTTGTTCGCTCCTGGGCCCGAGGTGATTGAAACGGTGGTGCATAACTTAAGGAAAGTGTGGAAAATAGTGCAAAAGTTTATTGCACCTGGCTCGAGTGAATGCAGCGCGTGAATGTGCACTTGCACCCGGGGGCGGCGGCGGGACGAAGCAGGTTCCGTTTTTTTGTTTGTTTGGTTGGTTTGTGTGGCCGATGTCAACGAACTGTTGGGGTTTGTAGAGCTTGAGGTTGTTGCTGGTCTGAGCTTTAATGGGGTTTGGCGGATCATGGTTCCGATCAAACGCGGATTAGATAGTAACAAGCAAATGGATTGAAGAAGTAGGATTTTTATTTCTTATCATTATTATGATTAATAAATGGAGAATTACATGTAATACAATTAAACATAGAAAAATGATTAACTTTTCTAGCAGTCTCTAAAAGCTCTTTCAAGTTCCTTAACATTCGCCCAACCAATTTATATCATCCTGGGGGATTTATTGCCTTACTTTCACTGTCAGTTCGATCGCAGCTTAAACAAAACTGCTTAAATTAATTATCAACTATGTTGCTGCACCGCTCCGCATGTCAGGGCAGCTTCATGTTTAATTTTCCGACAGATTTATGCTCGCGTGCCTATTGCTCGGCAACGTCCACCCACCCAGATTTATTTACCCTGCGTTCGCTTTCCTTTATCACGTGGGTGTTTTGAGCAAAAAGCCTCCTTCCCCCCGGGTGCATGAGATGCACGGCCATGCAGTGCCGCGATCATTTGTGATCATTTGCGATCGGGTTTTCGCGCTGGGGATCGGGAAACTATTGTCCCGCTCGTGGTCCCTCCGTGCGCCTTTCTAATGCTTTTCTCGAAATCTAAAAGGTATTTCTAACCGCTGCATTGCATAGCTGCTGTGAGACTATTTTTAGCTCCTAGTACTACACCAATAAGCGCAGATTAGAGGATTATCCCACCTCCATGACCCCCCCCCCCCCTCCCCGAAAAACATCGGTTATCAATGCCATCGAACCAAGCGTAAGTTCGGGCAGTTCAAAGCAAAAGGGGGAGAAAAGCAACAGGAAAAACCAAAACACACCACAACACGCTGCTCCACTGTGACGTCGTGTGCAAAATGCAAATGCCTTCCAGTTTTCCTGTTGCCATTTTCTTCCCTCCTCTCCCCACTTCAGCGCTTTCGGCCACATTGGCCATTGGCCCCAAAACTGCCCCCTCTCCACCCTTCTAACATCATGTCCGTTCGTCGATGGGTTCGTCGTCTGCATCGCTATTTTTCCAATGGAGCACTGCTCGAAGGCTGGGCCGCGCGCGCGTTCGAACGAGATTACACTGCCGCAGCCATGGTTTATTGGCACGAGAGTGAAATAATTTCACTTTTCTCCAGCATGTTTTCTTCGTGGCTTTCTCTCCCACCGGGTAGGCGCGCGTACCGGCTCCTCTCCTGCTTATGTTTTGCTTCTCCTCCCCCCCTCTTTTCCTTCTATTCGCGTACAGTGCAGTGGCCTCTTGGAGAAGTGCACCGGTTTTGAGTGCAGTTCTTTGGTGGTTTTGTTTTTTTGTTTGTGTGTGTGTCCCTTGAAGCTGCAGCTTGGTTGCAGTTTGATTTATCTCTATCTCTCTCTCTTTCTTTCCTTCTTGTCTATTCGATTGCACATCTTTACCGACAATTTGCTTAACCACGCTATAGATTCACCCAGCAACCCGGGTGTCGGTCGCTTTGTCTATTGTTGTGCACTTTTCGTAATATAATAGATCCCGTTGCGTCCCCCTCTAAGATGTTTTGTGCCACCCCGCTGTGCCACCCTCCCCCCCATGACAGGGGGTTTTTTCTGTGGTTGTGGAGTAACAGCGAGCGATCACACGTTTGCCAACGGAGAGCAACGATTTGCCGCTAACGGCGTGGTGCGATGCGATGCTCATCGAAGGTAAGAGTGTTGCTGCATGGTGAAGATGCTATATACTCCCCACGCGGGGGGAGGGAAGAGGAGGAGGAGGAGGAGGAAAAAATAAACGCTCAAAGTGAGTAACCGGAGGCCTGGCCCGGGTAACCGCGGCTTGCCGCAGCGAGAAAGTTGTTTGGGGTTTAACGAGAGTTCAGCACAGCGCTTATGCTGGGGCATTGAACTTGAAGCTTAAACTGTAACGGCATCGGCATCGAGTTGCAACACGGGTGCGGGAGTTGTGTGTCCGAGGGCTTTGGAAGGCTTCAAATTTGAGCGAAGGAAATGGGTAATATTTTTGCCACCGAAATCTACCGTCGGGAGTATTGGGCGAGCCGGAAGTAAAAAGATAAAAACCCGTTTCAAGGACGTTCGATGTATTTATTATGCATTTTTATGCAACGAATACAAGAGGAAGGAATAAAAAATAAAAATTACAAAACACCAAAACACACATTAAGATAAAGTTGAATTTTTTACCAATTTTTCCAACACCGTCACATCTCACTGGAGCATAGCCAGCGTCGGACAAGGAGGTCGGAAACGATTGTCATTTACTTCCTGCACCCAGCGTCCCCCATATTGATATGATAATATTAGACACCGTTATGATGACCACCAAAAACTGTACTGCAAGGCTTGTACCTGCTGTGTGCCCCTTCGCGGTCAGGGCAATTATGCAAGATCAACCTTTACGAGGGAGCATCCTTTAACGGTTCGCTGACGCTAGCCTTCAAGAAAAGCCAACGTGCGTTGGTGGCGGGGTTTTGTCGGTGGCGTAGGCTTCATCACCTGTGGCCGCGAACGGTAGCGATTTATTTATTTCCGCTTTTAAATTGAAGGCTGTTTCGTTGTTGGAGGTGCTGCTGCTGCTCCGGCTCGTTAGACAAACGAGGCAGTTTTTGTCAGCTTTGTTGCCAGCCAATTACTCGCCATGAAGAATGTGTTGAGTAGATGTTTCTAATGGGTTTTTGGGAATTGCTATTACTTTTAGACTGTAGCTCAGATACTGAAAGGGGAGCTATCTAGCAAATGTAGGTCAACAGTAACTGTTACGTCTGGAGATGCGTCCTCCCACCCTTCCCCCGTCTATAAACAACGCTCCAAGGGAGATGTTCTTCGGGGCAAACACAAAACGAACAGCTTAAGGAAGACGGAGACACGAAAACGAACGCTTCTGCCAATTGCCAATTGCTTCGTGAAGTCGCACGGACAGTTGAAGCACCCCCATGCTGTAAGTGAGAGATCATTAGCACCCTCTCTTCTCGCTACTTCGTCGTTTCTCCTCCCGTTTATTTGTTGCCATTTTGCTGCAGCACCGGCTTCACTCTCGTTTGCGTTTGCGGGTTGAATGAAGAAATGAAGGAAAGTTCAATAACATTTCCCTTTCTCCGCTCAATGCGTCCCGTTTCGTTGAACTCTTTTTCTCCCCCCCCCCCTCCCGACCCCCAATGGTCCATCCCCTTTGGGCACCGCTCCCCGCCCAGCACCGATCGGGTTCAATGGCGGAAAAATTGCAACCATCAAACTGCAGCAGCAGCGCGGCAACAGCAGGCAACGTAAAATGAACCTTTTTCCCACCCGTTGGGCGCTCTCTGAGATTGATTTTCCAACCCCGCGTGAGTTACTCACTCACTGCCACTCTGGGGTGGTGGTTGTGGTAGGGGTAGCTCGTGAAGGGAGCACAAGAGCAGCGAGCGTGAATTCATTTTGCGCGTGAGAGAGCGTGATTTTATGCTCGTGAAGGGAACATGGAAGGGAGACGGTGGGTTGTTTTTATTAATTTTTATCGCTTGTTTATGATTAGGAATGTGTGTATTTGAAATTTTTAAAATTTATTGCGCCTGTCGAATTAAACGATCGAATATCATTCATAACAACGACTGGTTTTTGTTTTTTAAGTAATGATTTGTGTTTACTTCCTTATACAGAAAAATTGATCTCAGCTCGGTGAGGTTTGATAAAATGGATAAAAAATACATTTATAAGCCCTAAATTTTGAAAAAAATACATATTTCACGATGCAATGAACCGTTCGTTTCGAAGGGAGAGCGTGTGTTCTTTGCGAAAAAATAGCCCTTGCAAGTCATCTATCTCACGTTTAGCCGCGAGAGCCACCGCAACACGTGAGAGTGAGAAACGAACTTCACGGTATCGCACTATGGGTTGTGGGGCAAATTAAAATTTGAAAGCATGTTTTCAATATTGTTGCGATGGTTTATGAAGCCAAAACAGGCCTTTATAATTGGAAATAATCGGTTAATAATAGGAGAGAAATTAAGAAGGATATGAAGGGTTAACTGTAAGCATTTAAAACAATCTAAAAAAAGCTATAAACTGGCATTTAATTTACTAGTTTCCTTTGCTTATTTACTCTGGAAATTTAAACCGAATATTTAAACTCCTCTAAAAAAAATTGCGACTTAAAATATATTCACAAATATGCCCTCTAGCTTCTACAACTTTGCCCATTTTCTTACCAAAACGAACGGTCTCGCGGGCCCATAGTGTGGTGGGGGTAAATGCCGACGCAGCGCGCTCGGCCGCCCAGCGACGCACTCACGATCCCAAGCACTTCTTTTGTGACTTTCCGTTCGCGTTGACGCGTATCTCCCGTGTGTGTGCCGGTGCTTCGAAGGCGGAAAACCCGCGTGCTCTGCCTTGCGCTCGCTTTAGTTTGTTTGTGTGCTTTTCCCCTTTTGCGCGCGCGGTGCCGTTTTGCGCTGCGATTTTGTTTTGTTTCTCGCGTCTCAGGATCGTTTTGTGTTAATTTTTGGGTTCGAACGTTTTCGAACCTCCGCACTGCTCCGTCCCCTATCGTTGTCCTGCCCGCGAGGACACGATCTGGTGCAGGACGAAGGGGGAGTGTTTCTTGTGATTCGTTTCGGTACGCTTTGCGTTGCATGCAAAACAAGCGATGGGCCGCTAAACTTTAGTGATCTTCAGCGGTACGATCATCCGCGCACGCTGTGGATGGAAGAATACAATTCAATCAATACGTTGTGCTAACCATCGAAAGTGCAGTGAAAGTGCACAGTGAAAAGTGACCCCGAAGAAAGGCCCAGCAAAAAGGGTCGTTCGGCAGTGCCACCACAGTGGGTGGTGACACTTTTGCCCGCGCAAAGATAATACGCAGTGATACCGATAGTGTCGCGAGCGCGTGTGTGTGTGTGTGTTTAGATATTGTTAGCAAGCAGAGAGAGATAGAGGGAAAAGAAATACTAAAAGTGAGTGTTCAACACGTGCAAGTTGGTGATACGAAGACATCGATGTGCCTTACACAGTGTGATGTTCAAAGTGACGCACAGCGGCTTCTTTTTTGAAAAATAATAACGGCAAGTGTTCTTAAAACCTTCAAAAAAGTAAAAAAGTGATTTTTGTGTGTGTGTGTGTGGCTCATAACAACATAAGAAATATACAACAAAGGCCTTTACGCGTGCAATTGTGCTCCATTACCAGCGGAATCTTCTGAAGATCCGTTCCTCGCCTCGACGCCTCGGGTTTTTGTTTGGCGGACGTCTGTGATCGCCGAGGCTTTCCACCGACTGTGTTGTTTCGTTCCACGACAAAACCGAACACCCCTAGACAGCAACATCAGCATCTGCCGCAGCATAACTGTGGATGTTCATAATTGTCTTATAATAAAATTTCGCCTTCGACAATCTCGATCGAGCTAGCGCGCGCGTGTGTGTTTTGGTGTGATATTGAAAATCGAGAGTGAAAACCAAACAGCCAACATCAAGTGGCAAAAGTAATAATATACGAAAAAAAACGAAGAAAGGAGAGAAAAACCCCAAGTGTGTTCGGGTGGTGAGTAGTGTGGCGATTGTGCCGCCGTTTACATTGGCGCCAGACCGACGCCACCGCGGGTGGTTTTTGGGGGCCGATGGATGGCTAATGAAAAGGAAAATAATGATAATCATCGAATGAGCAATAATAATAGCGCAGCGATACAAGCGATACGCCGATAAGCGCGGGCCGTTTTCCAGTGGGTGCCCCCTTCAAGTTCAGTGCCGCTCAAGTGCATCTTGCTTGATAGTTTTTGTGTGTGTGCGTTCCTAAGTGTGTGTGAGTGTTTGGGGCTTATTAGTGGAGGAAAATAAGAGATTTCCCTCTCCAAAAAAAGCTACTCCCAAGTGTGCTTAACGAATTTCCGTGATCAGCCCGAGGGAAAATGGTTTTGTGCTTAAAGTGCTTAAAGTGAAGTTGGTCGCTTACGGTGCGAAACGAAAGTAACCACTTGGAGACGCAAACGGTTGTGCAAAATAGAACATCCGAAGGACGAGACTGTTTGGGGAACATATTGACAGGATTACAATCTCACACATCTCTCCCGAAGGGGAAAAACGAACGAAGGATTAGAAAACCGGCCAGCGGAACGGATTGGATTACCATGCGGAAGCAGAGACTTCAGTATCAGCCATCGAATGGATTCAAGGTGAGTGTTACAGCATCATGCTGGTCTGGCCTGATCGAGATATCACGAGAGTGAAGGACGGCACGACAACACGTTACTTAACCCATATTCGGAGCTTGGATGACGGGGAAAACCCCCCCGCTCGGCACAACGGTGGAATAATTTTGAATGTGATTTTCGACCGTGAATCCTTGGGCTTGGGTGGTGGTGGTGCTTAGTTTCCGTACAGTTGCCTAAGCCTAAAGGGAAGTGCAACCCCGTTTGCCAAAGGGGAGGAGATGGGAAAGAAGCGTATTCAAATGTATGGCAGAGCTCGGTAGTCACGTGTTGGATGCTTTTGTGTCCGGCTGCTGGCACATCCGGATATTTTTTGTGCTGGTGATTTAGGTGTGTCTTCCTTTTTAGAAACGAACAACCGAACGATCTCTCAGTAGAACGAAACACACAGTGAAGCGCATTGAAGGCTTCCACTTGGCGATCATTAAACGGATGCAGTTGAGTTGAGAAAGAAGTTCGCTTGATCGCATCATCCATTAATTGATAAGCCTGAATGGTCGACACGCATGCCATTCGGAAGCTTGTGAAGGTGAGAAGCGTCATCAAAACCCCTTCGAATTTTGCACATCTTTCCGCCGTTTGGCTTTGCTTTAACCCTCAAAAAAAGGAAGTAACACGCGCACTTCGCGTGCAAGGTTTGCGGAAGCGAAGGAGCATACATCCTGCGGACATGTCTTTGTGTGTGTGTCTTTGTGCGTCTGTTGGGAAAGGAGTCTTAGCCTGCTTTCTGCGTGGCTGACCATGGTGACCATTTATTTGACGTTTCATGCAATTTTAATTATCAACCGCATAGGTAGTTGACCGTGAAATATTTTTATTGTTCAGCATATGTACAAGGCGGAGTAGTTTCGATTAGCCCGCAGGGCAGAAACGCCTTTTTAAATGTGGAAAATAATACATTACAATAATACAACTTTTAAGCGAAAAAGTGAGCTGATTTACGGGCGCTACGCTACGGCTCACGTTAACCTTTTTCTTTCGCGCCGATCGCGCAGTTGTTGCTCACAACACACGCGACACGAGTGTGCGAGCCCTCCGTCCGCATGCGAAACGGTGCGCGTTGGCCACGAGCATGGTCGCATCACGGTCGAAGGTCAGGGTGTTCCGTACACGTTTTAGCCTTCCCCGTGAGTTAGCGCTTAGCTGTATCGCGCCCAGCAAACACGCCTTTTATCCAACCGGCCCGCATAGCTGTTGCCCCCAAGCAGGTGGAGTTTTGGAAAGGAATCAGATTGTTCGATCGCAAAACTGATTGTGGTTGCCGATTGGCCGACAGCTTCCTGGTGGCAGGTAGCTAACGATCCTTTATTTCAAAAGCATTTAAAACACGTTAGCATCTTGATAAAATAGAATTACAGTAAAGCTCCGGAATGTTTGCGAAAAAAAGCTCTATCAGGTTGCATCATCTAAAACCTCCTTAATGACAAGTTGGACAAACAGGTTAGGTTTCGCATGCGTTAAGCGATCCTATCGACTGGCAGCGACCAAATGCACGGGACAATTAGCTAAAGCGTATCCTTCACGAAAAAAAACCTCCACAACAACCGCCACCGGCAACCAATGTCACCAACCCATTACCGAAAGGCACGAGGCGGGTCCGAAACGGGAGAGACGGTCGGAGGATGTGTATCAATAAATGTGTTTAGCGTTTGACAGCTGATTGACAGTCAGCGCGGACCACCTTTTGCGAGAGAGCGAGACACCCGTCCTACTCTCGCGCCTGCTGCGATCGTGACCTCGGGGCACTTTAGTAAACGCCAAATCGAGTGCCGAAAAGCAAGAGCAAGCCAAAAACCTGAAACTAAAATCGAAGTTCGACCAACAATCCTCCACTAGCGTAGCCTTGAGCGTTTGCAAGATCGTCACGGCTCGCGTGTGTTTGTGTGTGGCGCGTACGATCGAAGTCATAATACTCACTCGTAACCAACGCACCGATGAGTAGCAGTAGTAGTAGTAGTAGCAGTAATAGTAGTTTAGTGAATAAAACCGCCACGATGTGATGAATTTTTCGTCAAACGGATTTCCTTTTCCTGCCTTCTCGTGCGCGCGCGCGTTTGGCTTCGAAATACCCCAGCCTCGGGTGCCTCTTGGGGTGCGCTGCGGCATTGGAAATCTGCATTTTTATGTTCCGTTGCTTCCCGCCCGTTGACCTTGAAGTGGTGTGGGAAGGGAATGGGTGGTAGCAATATGCTAAATGTTGCTTTTTGTTTGCTGCTCTGTTCTGAGCTTCTCCCCTCTCCCAAAAAATGGAAACAACACACAAAAATGGTCAAAATAAATGTCCAATTGAATATTTCCATAAATTTCGGGGCGATCAAAGACTGTAGACTGAAGCGAGGCATGGTGGATCAGCTGGAAGTTGAGAGTATTGTTTTGTTTACTTGATGCGTGAGAATGTTTGCAGTTTGGTTCGGTTGGTTGGTGGTGGTTGGCGAGCCGCCAGATGAGCCAGCCAAAATCGGTACTAATTTCAAGGTTTCGGTATCGAGAGATCTACCACCGGCGAAAACAAAAGGCTGTATTAATTATTTTGGCGTTAAGCCGGTCGTGAAGAAGTTCGAGGTTAGTAGCGCATCCTATACCTAGATGACGCGCTTCCGTTCCCAGCGGTGTTAATTATTTCACACAAAACGCGTCTTAAATCAGTGCAGAAAAGAATGAAAATCGCGACCCGGGGAGGGAAGCTCAGCTTTTCAGCTCTGACCAAATATGGCGTTTGTGTGTGTGGTGTGCGAACCATATTTCGTTCAACCGCCCCCCTCTCCCTCAAAAGCCTTTGTGCGTTTGTGCACAAGTGTTACCCGGGGGCTTGTGCAGCTGTACCTAAAGCAAATAGATCGTGCTTCGGCAAAGGCGCAGGCGACGAACTCGCAGAACCGTTCCCAAATTTAGACCCAGTCTTGGATCGTTGGGAAGATTATTATCGCATCGCTCGTTCCTGTTACAATGTCAAAACCCCAGTGTGTCTATGTGTGTGGTTGAGAATAACGGCGATCATGCGACACATAACAAAACACTGGCAACACTGCAGCCAGGAAGTGGGAAGAGGAGCTGTTTGTATCAATATTTAACAACGCGAAACACGTCAGCGAGCCATTCGGCACGCTGAGGAGAGAACCTCATCACACAGAAATAGTATTACACGTGGGAGTTTAAAAAAAAAAGCAACTAATTTATGCTCGTGCCATTAACGGTGAGTTAGAAACTCTGCAACACTTTCGCTATTGAGTAATGGGCTGGATTTTACCGCCCGCTCCTGAAACTGCACACTATGCGTAGCAGAATTTTTTTTCTTCGTTTTGTTGCATTCATTACAGAGCACATCGTAAATTGCACACGAGCCATTCGCTGAAAATCGCTCACTGGCACGATCTGCAATTCCCGGAAGCGATCAAAGTTCTGAACGATGCTGCGCGCGTACTCGCGAGTGGAGGTGATCGTTGTAAACGGCAAGTCACCATCACCGAAAAGACGGGAGGGAACTCCCCACTCCTTTTTAGCCACGTGCTGCTATAAAATGGAAGGGAAAGAGGAGAAAGGACAGGAAAATAGTAAACGTGCTGAAGAAAAGTAGCAAATTTGTACGGCAAAAGAAAATAAAACGAGCCCCAGTTTTCACACCGCACACGTTAAAAACGCAACAAAAAACGCAGTGAAAAGGGCCGAGTTTTGTTTAGCAAAAATGGAGTGCGCAAAGGGGAGACACGACGGAGTGGTATTACGTTGGCAAAATGTAAAATTTCGCTCGGTCCAGTGCGGCACGCGGCTTCTGTTTATGTGGAAAAGGCACGTCGTCGGGTGTTACACGAGTGACCCTTTGCAAAAAGTAAAAACTTCGGAACGTTTGTTGTTGTTGCTTCGCTAACAAACAGAGAGGAGCAAGCAAAGTCGGGGAAGGAAAGAAGCGAGATGGACGGGAGAGTTTTGCATTTCGTAATGTGCATAAACGTTTAGAATAAATTGTATAACATTAAAGCCCGACGACACACACATCACACTTCAAACAGGCGAGATTCGAACCCAAGCACGCTTCACATTTCCATAACGTGCGCTATCATCCTAGCAACTAGCATACGAAGCGTCCCGCTCATTGCAACGCTTATTGTTTACTTTATTCTAGACAAGATTTAATGCACACTTCATCACTCAGGAAGTGAATCGAAACGGATTGCATAATGTTGATACAATTCCTTCAGAAATGCATCATAAACAACTTATAGTCTCCTACTCTCTGCTCTCCCCCCCCTCAAACCATGTGCAGTCAGGGCTGCACGTGGGGTGCAAGGTTCGAGTTTCGGGTTGCAATACAGCAGTCGGCGCAAGCCGTGGGTCATTCGACGAGGGCGTCAAGTACTGTGCGAGTGCCCGCTCGTTGCCCTCACGCCGACAGTGTCGCCCGGTTCGTGAGTGACCGCGGAAGGCTAGGCCGAAGGTTAGTGAGTGTGTTTAATGAATCGATGAGCCTTTTTTTTATTGCCATTTTTGCATAACGGCCGTAAAGGACATGCAACATGCACACACGTGCACACTCGCACGAAATCAAATTCTGCTGAGATCATCCTGGCACGCACGGCCTGACAACAGCTTGGTACTATTGGTACAAGCACACTATTTACCATCCGTACAACATTTACTGATTGCGCTTGCTATCATAACAGGAGCGGGTGGTCGATCATAAACATCTGCCCCCGCGCGGCACTACTCGGTGCGTTATCGGCTTTATCAATCGCCACAATTGTTTCGGTTCAAGTGTAGTGTTTGACTTCTGTGTTATTGTACAGCTTAGCTACGATGCGAGCTACCGATCGTGAGCGGACGGTTTTTTTTATTTCTAAACGAGCACTGAGTCATGTGTACGGATTCTAAGACCTTCCGCGTCCGATGCCATGTACCGAGCGAGTACGGCGCTCAATGCAATCGCGTTCAGAATGCACCCTGGCCACGCACACGCCAGCGGGATTAGCATAATCGAACGGGCTAATGCCGCACGGTGTTGGGTGTGGGCTAGAGCGCCAGCAGTGCGGGGGTCTCGGCTTGCAAACAACGCGTCCGCATTGGGATAGGTTGTGAACCTCGCCGTGAGATGCAAGGCGATCTCGCGGGTGCGAGCGCGCGCGCACACGAGCTGGTTGAGCTTTAGAAGGCTTTGCGCGAGGGATAGGGTGTGAGTGTAGGGTAACACTGTTTGTATTCCGCCCGTAGGAAATTATAGACAAACGTGCATGCGATTAGCCAGCTTGCCCAGCAGGGCGATCGGGCGAGTGTCGGGGAGGGCGTTCTCCGAGTGTCGCCGAAGCTGTCACATTAATTAAGCTATTAATTGATTGCATCGAGACAATGCTCTGTAGTACGGCGTCAAGGAGGGGGTTGGTGAAGGAAGCGGTAGGCCAAAATTACTTCCACCTTAGAGGGCCTATTTGCATACGAGTGATCTTAATCTCAGTTTTATCGTTCGTACGGCACCGGGCACCGGCAGGTGCCTCGAGAGCACTCTAGAGCGACGTGGAATAAATTAGCTCGAAAAGCACACAAAGTCGCACAAGAGTAGTAAGTTGTGCGGCTTTATGTGTTACATTGACTGCATCTCTCTGTACATGGGCGAAGGTAGCGAAGGTGTCTGGCGCTGATGGAAGATCGTCTGACATCTCCGATGCCTGATTGCTCCAAAACTGTACTTCCTGCACTATCCTATGCACGGCACCACTCGAAAACTGCTCGAACCGAGTCTTGTTGGACCGCGTCCAAGCAGTATTTTATCGAATTTCATTATAGATCCAGCCAATGCAGACTGGCCTGCATCGCCGACACACTGCACCACAGTTGCAGATGCGCACATTCTCGGTCCCCCCTTGCACCATTAGTTGCAGAAGGCCTCTTTGCACGCGCGTCGGCTCTTTGTTTCCTTCCTGGTGTCGGGTGTTGTGCGAGTGCGAGTCGAACATACCAAACACACTTGTGCATCGCCGGCAGAAATCGTGCCCGACCTTCAAATCGATAGACTATTGCCACTATTGCACATCTCCTTCCCCCCCCCCCCCCCCCCCCCACTAGTTTCTATGACCGTGTCCCCGCCCTGCATGCTGGTTAGTGTCGCTGCAACGCATCCGCGCAGTGACGCAGCAGTGATGAGTGAAATGTCTGTGTGTGTGTTTGTGCATTTGGCCTTGAGACCTAACGCCCTCCTTTCTTTCTGCTAATATGTGTCTGTGTGCTCCGGGTTGTAAGATGTAAAAGATCGCCTAAATATTGTCCGGCAGCAGATCGGGAATGGGATGAGTTTGTGCATTATTGCAGGCGTCACCATTACTCGCCAACTACTACTACTGCTAGACATTTCACATTCCCTCACGGTTCACTCGCAATCCCTCTGAGGTGACGGGTGTTAGCGAGGAAGGACCAGTCGCAGTAATAGCTGTGAAGGTTCCGGTACAGTCCGTGGCAGATTGGCGCAATTTGTTGGGTCGTAAAACACGCACATCCCTCTCTCGCGCGCGCACACACACGTTGCGCTTCTAGTAAGACATAAAACTAGCCCTCGTACGTTCGTTTTGGCGGTAGGGGACGCGCGGATGCATATCGGTGGATCGGTGCAACGCGTGCGAAATGCATCACCGCGAAAGGCGGACCCCGCACGGAACAAAACAAACGCCCCACGGTCGTGAAGATAAACGAATAAATAACGATATCTTGTGCCCGGCTCGGCTTGCCTCGGTTGTTGTTCTGTTGTTAGAGCACAAAGAGCTCTACTTGAGGACTTTTCGACGCGGATAGCGGGGGCGGGGGTTGCTTGCTGGTGGCCAGAAGTCACAGTAAATATCTGTACTGCGGATGTATTGCAGCTCCCGGTGCACGCATACCTGCATTCGAGGGGCGTCGGCGTCTGTAAGCAATCTGTCTGATGAGTACAATAATCACCCTGCAGGATGGATGTGGACTTTTCGGTGGAGGACATGGTGCATTATAACCACCTCTATGGGAAATAGTTGGTGCGAGAGATGCAGGCTTTAGCCTTCAAGCGTAATAGGAACTTTGAGAGCAAACTGCGGGACAGAAATATGAGCTATTGAACCATTCAGCTCCAGCACATCGACTCCACAGTATCGACAAGCTGCGTTACTGAGCTACTCCAATAGCGCCCACCACTAATTGTCTCAAACTCAAATCCATTTATCCTAATTGATGTTAGACTGAGACACACTCGGTCTCCTTCTCGCCGTGCCGTCTCTAGTGCAACCAATTAACCGTGAAGTGCATGAACGTGTTCTAGCTGCGTGTGTATCGGCCCTATGCATTGGGGCACCGTTTTGTGTGCTATGTGCTGTGTGCGATCGCGTTAATCATACTTTTATCACCCCTTCTCGGCCTGTACTTCCGGGGGGCTCCCTGGGGTGACCCTGGAGCGCTTGCACTGCACTGGGGATTGCATGCGTGCCGAGAGACGGAAAGCGGAAGCGGTAATGCCGTTAGAGTGCACGGCTGATAACCTCGGCCGATGCGTATTGTGTGCGCTGCCGCAACTGGATGCAACTGGTGTGTGCAAATCGTGGCGGGGCGTAGTAGATCGCATGCGATACAATGCCTAAACGTGCTCTAGTTCTAATTTCGAGCAACAGCTCTATCTTCGTACTGTCGGTGTGAGCGCAAACTAATTACTGCTGGCAGGGGGGTGGAGAAGATCTAGGCTTCTGAATAAAGTGATTTTGTGCGGCGATATTGGATTGCCGTTGGGGGAAATGAAATCGATCCATTAGCAGCTAATTTAAAATCATTGAGCACCCCGCTTCCGAGCTAATATAGATTCCTCCCCATTCAAACAGTTCGATCCTACCGTTGGATTCCTCGTACTGGCACGCTCCGGCATGTCTAATCTTATCGGATAGTTGCCAAGGTGAAGCACCACACACCCCTACCTTCCATTTACTCCCCTCCCCATCCCCGGGGGCCTCTCCAACTATTGGAAATTGATCGTCTCGCGCACTCGCGCTAAGTGGAGGACGACCTTCGCGCGACGAACCCGGACCGAGCTTGGGAAGCCGCCTGCCAAACAACTTCGCCCGTTGTATTGATAAGGCCTTTCGATGAGTGACCGTGAATTCCGTGGTACGCCGTTCCGTGGTGTGCTAATCAGAATGAGCGCGCGCGCGCGAGCGCACCACCAAACTGTGCAGCCGAGTAGACAGTGTGGCTCAGCTAGTTTTTTTTGGAAGTGGAATTAGTTTTAGAAGTATTTTTGTCTCTGAGATGCGTTGAATTATAAGGACTTTGTGCGAGATATAGCAAGATGTTGCAGTTATTACATGTGATGATGAAATTAGGTATAAGATTGAAGTTGGTCATGAGTTCCTACTAATCATAAATCTAGAACACCAACCTCCTTTAAGCCAGCAGCTTTGACACTTCCGAGACTTTTGCCATGACCGTTTGGACACCACTGGAACTCAAATAGCTTTTAGAACAATAACAAAACAATTGCTCAGTACCAGCACAACCTGTACTCCACGTACCCGTCGATTTCGTAAACTAGAACAAAACCCAACCGCATTCGATGAAGGTAACAAGAAAAAGGTGCCTCTTTTTGCAGAACTCAGCACAAATTCTTCGATCGATGGGGTTTGCTCAGCACCGAGGCGGGCCCGTTTGACCGACATGTCCCCGACGACATGTTGGCAAAGCGAATCGGTGACAATTGCTTCCATTTGCTGGGCCGTTTTGCAGGAGTATTGAGACGGGTGGGACTGTTCCAGTAGCATAATTACCAGTGCAAAAACAAATGACAAACCAACTCGATTTGCTCAATCCGGCGGGCGGTTTTTATTTGTGTAACCTTATTTCTTATTTAAATGAGGCGATAGAAAAATTGAAATTCAATACTGAGAGAGTGCAGGCAAACAGACCTTCTAGCCACCTCTTCAGAATGTACGTGATCGTTGACGTCACGTGAAAGGATTAACGGCGGAGGAGGCAATAGCAACAAAAAACTGGCAAAATAGGATCACCGTCTCTCGGTGATAAACAGTCCTACTACAAACCCACCGCATTCGGCTCTTGCGCGGTGGTGTTCGTGCGCACTTAACCAGGTGACCGCATTTGGCCTTTTTACCGCTGACCGGCTTCTACGATGACGATGATTGATCTTCTCTTTGTTTGACAGTCCCATGCAACGGGCAACGCGGCTTCTCATCTTCATCAGAACAAAATATCGCTCGCGTCCTTTCGCGGGGATATGCTTGGGAGAATGGAACGGCTTCTGGTGTTGACCCATTTTACTGAACCAGTGGGTTAATTGGTTTTCATCCCATTTCGGCACAGGTCTTTCTTTGGTAATGATGTTTTCAAAATGTTGATGATCTAGATTTGTCGATAATTTGTCAGCGATTAGTCAGCTAAATGAAGCGTCACGAGAATTGAGATGTGAGTAATGATCATATGCGGAAGATCTCATCAGTCATCGATCAGGATTTACGATAATGTTGAAATTCAAGGCCTAAAGTGTGGTATTTGTCAACTAAACAGCATGTACTTGCCTCAAATAAGCCCAAATTTCATTCAAACATTGCGCAAAACTGCGCTTCCTTGTTGTGATCTTGTGGCAGCGACATTAGCCACTAGGAAACACAATAAACGGAAACAAACCACAGCTCTAGAGCCGGTGATCTAGTCTTTCACTTCTTCCGACTCCCAGCAGCTAATTACACCGTACTGCAGCCACGCATTTGCGATAATTGGCGGTTTCGCTGGGGTGATATGTTTAAAAATAACATCAAACCAGATGATCGCGCTACGCGAGATGGCGTACGCGGGCGGGACCGTTTGTGCGAAACAGATGTTGCAGATGGCCTTGAGTGAGGCAAAGGTTTCCGTCGCGGCCAGTGATTTGTTTCAATGATGGTGTGTGTGTAGCGAGAAATCAAAATATTATTATTCAATTACCGAGTTTTGGGGGCGGTAAGCGTGTAGCGCTTTACGAGCGGAATGTGTGGAGCTGAATGTTGAAGCATTCATGTGTCGGCACATTTGTCAATTGCCAAAGTCGTAACAGACACTCGGTATGGCCTCTTCTCTTCTCTTTCATCTACGTCTTCCGTTTGAGCCCACCCAGTCAGCCACAGCCTTCCAATGGTTGTCTGGGCCTTTTCGCATCACCCCAAAGTCCCAAGGCTCCAGCCAAACTTTCGGCTGAACTTGACCCAAAAACCAAACTCCTCCCTCCCCCTTGGGCGGCATTGTGTGAGTGTTTAGTGTGTCACCAAGTACGCCAAAATCCCACTACAAACACACTATCGTCAACATCATGATCATCATCACGGTCAAATGATTAGCAATTGACAGTTTAGGCTGACAGAAAGAGAAAGAAGACAGCCTCACCCACTCCATGCCGCCGCGACAGTCAGGGGAGAGTTTTCTTCACGCGGTGGGGGGGACGCCAAATGGTTCAATTGTTTCCATTTCGTTTTGTGCCCCATGCGCCCCAAAACCGTCGGGTGGATGAGTTCCGTTGGTTCAGTTTCACTGCTGGTTGGATTCGTCCCACCGGCCCAACCGCCAGGGCCAACCGTACCCGCCCGCCTGCGAGTGTCACGTGAGTTTGACGTTTCCTTGATTGTGTCTGGCAGTGTGGCGTTGGCAGTGTAGGCTGGAGTCATGCTCGAACGGTGCGCGCGCGGTGTGCTACCAAGGACCTTCCACCATTACGCTAATAGGCGAAATAGGCTTAGACAGCGGAGCAGCAGCGACGACCATGAAAAGCGGCTCACTCGTTAGCGTTCAAGTTCACGTTGCGAATCTGAGTCATAAAGAGACACAACTGTCAAAACCGATTCCACCTGCGACACCTGGGTCTGGGCCGTGTGTTGCAGGTGTTTTGTAGGCAAGAAAGACACCATCAAATCATAACCCCCTGCAAAAGGTGCGCACCGGAGTTTTGGAACTCGTTTGATTGTGACCCTCCCCTGAGGGCTTTTGAAACCTGATCTGCGAACTGTGCGAAAGTCACGCAGCGAGAACTCTGGAACACTCGTACCCAACAGCTGATAGAGAAAGCCAAACAGCCCGTAAGAACAGGGTTCGGAAGCTGTTCCAAAAGTTACAGCTACTGCTGATAGGCCAAACGCAACGCCCAACTCAACCTTGACCTAATTTTGCAATGTAGAGTCTGTGTGAAGAGAGATAGAAGGAGAAGGAATACTCCACATACACACTCAAATTGCAAATGCAGGAGTGGATTTTTTCTTTCTGGCGAGCGTGTTGCGTGTCAGCCGTACAAATAGACGAACCTCCCTTTCCATCTTCTCCAGGGCACTCCTCTATCAGTGGCGACAGATTGTTGACGTTTGTTTTGGCTTTGCGGGAGCGAGATGTTCCTGTGGGGCGGGGTGAGGATCATGGAAATTGGTTGTATGCTTTGCTCCAGGGTGTTTGAGGTGAATGTCAATGTTTGCAGTAGCAGCAAGGAGGTTGTGCTGAACAGATGCAGAGATTACCCTTGAACAGATTGAGCGCACAGCGTCTGGTATCAGTGTATGATTGGAGATTGGTGATTGGGGCTTATTGGGTAACTTGCAGTGTGTAACGAGATGGCTTTGAGTTGACTGAAAACTCCCATTTTGGGGGACAAAATCATCACCTACGTTACTCATTGTGCTGGAATGTCAATGCTGCACATATCCGAGAGTATCATACATCTTCACTAAATGTCCCCAAACTCCCAACATCTAACAGCCTAAGCATTCTAAAACCATTTAAATTACTGCCGCCATTATTGCGAGTTATGTGGCCTGTACAGCACCGCAAGACGCTAATGATTTGCACATTTTCCTGGAGCAAGCCGGCAAATAGTTTTCGCCATTAGACCCAGCGCCCCGCCGCGTGTAGTTCATAGTGCAACGGCGTACAACTCTCCTACCAGAACAACCCGCAAACCCGCTACACTAACACAAAACGAACCGACCAAACGAACAGTCGATTAAAATTAGAACACACACAGTTCGGTGTGTGTAGAGGAAAGTGTCCTCCTCTTTCTCCTTCTGCTTGGGCTGGGAGACAGGGGTTGGAGAGACGCTAAGCAGCTAAACGGTACAATCTGCGAGCCTTACATGTGTGTGCGGCTCGAACGGCGGGGAAAGTTTATTTTTGTGATTCGCAACTAATTTGCTCAGCAGATGAGCGAATGCGGCTTGGCTTCGCAGGAACGAAACGAGGAGGAGGTTTGCAAAAAGGGTCGATTAAGGATGGTATTTATTTCCCTTTCGTCTTTCGGCGCGCGCGGTGTGGTAATGGTGGTGGTGACTTTTGTTGCAAATAAACATATCGAGGTCACCGCACATCCTATCCGGTTGTGGCTGTGTTACACACATAGCGTACGCGGAGTAGTGTCTTATGTCTTGTAATAATCGTACATTACGTTACGCTCGAGGTGAGCCGTCAATGACGGCGGGGGCATGGGAAGGATGCGAAGCAGCTTTTGGCGAAGCTAAAAAGCAGGATCATCTGATTAAAGATCCAAGTGTTGTGATCTTCCCATTTAGTAGCGGTAGTTGTGCCAAACGCAAGAAGAATGGAAAATATATTCTATTTCACTATCTTGTTGAGCAATAAAACTGTGCAACGATTAACAGACGCACCAGGAAAGCGAGGAGTTCGGATGTGGTAGTGGATCTCCTGTTGTACAGGGCAGAGGACGTTTGTGTACTTTGTCTAGTTCGACGCCGGTTGGCTGTTAACACGAACGGGAATGTTAAAGGGAGCAGAATCTGGGGCGGTTTTATTTTTAGCAAACTCAAAAATGGGTCAATGTATTTTTAACTTATGATACAGTGCGCCATCATACGGGTTTGGAATGGGTCTGTGAACGAGGCAGATGCTCTCCCGAAGTGCGAGACGCGCTAGCCGAATTTCCAGACACGCCGAACTTTGTTGGTTGTTCACACGCAGACAGCAAGACACTAATCTAGCTTTTCTCTCCTTCTCTCTCTCTTTCTCTTGTAGGTATGTAAACTACGAAATCTGGGCTGGAGAATCTCAACCAGTCTGTGGTAAAATATTACTCGTCGTAACTGCTTCATTATCACATCTTTACGTGCCCGCCACGAGTGTGATGGTAGGGAATTTATGTAACTTTTGATTAATGTCCAGGCACCATTATCTATTAGCGCGTCCGTCTGGTAGCAGTGTGTCCGTGGTGCTTCTTTACTTCTTGTACGACACGTACAAGACACACACAGCGACTCGGCCCATAATTATGCAATCGAAGACGATGAGACTTTGCAAAGTCTACACCACACCGGTCCCCTCCTGCCCGATGATCACCGGTTATAGGACCTTGAAGCATTTTTGTCGTCCGTCAACTTGCGCAAAGCGACCTGAACTTGACTAATCGTTCCGTAGGCCCCGCTCCGTACACCGGTCCGTTCGGCCATCAGCAAGACCTTCAGGCGTTTTGGAGTGCGGGCGGCCCGCATCCGGAGGGTCCGGTTTGGCCCGATATCTCCTAGCAGAAATCTGGAATCGATGTGAAGTCGATTGTCCACTTCTGCAAAAATGGTTCGTGTTGTACGCACTTAAGAACTTACATGTACATGCGGTCGCATTAGTTGGACGCTCTACCCGGAGGCGATAGTGCTTCCAAATAAGGAGTCAATCCTAGGCAATCGCTCGCGCGTGTGTGTGTGAAGGTGCGGTGCGTACAAGTTCACCCTGAAGTGCGGATACGCGTGTTTGCAAACGATCGCGTTGCGATTTTGAGATGGTGATCGTGTAGGGGGGGGAAATGGACGTCTTGTGACTTGGGGCTCGAAGCATCAGTGCTTGTCATTATCGCAATCAGACAGATTGATCGGAGCTGCGTGATGACTGTAGCGGAGAAGGGATTAAACGACAAGTACAAAAGTTGACATTTCACTTATGTCATACCTCATTTGATAGATCTCATAACTCACACTCTGAGCTCTGTCTCTCGTGTGATCTTGTGTGGAGTGTCTGTCTGCATAAATATTCCGTGTCTACTGCTCAAAAATACATCTGATTACGTACAGACTGTCTACACACACACCTCCTCATCCCTTCTCCGGCTACAGTGTGCGCGTACGATCTTGCATATCTCATAAAGTACGCCACTATCCATTCATGCCTTGGCGATCGGAAACTCAAAATCGATCGCCCGCCCGTGTGTGCTCGACGACAAATCGTCCTACGATCGGTACTGCAAAGGTGCAAGCGAAATAGCTAGCAAGCGCGGCCGCGAAATCACCCTCGCCACCTCTACTAGCACGCGTCTCACTGTGTGTCTTGCGCATCGCTGCGCCAACCTTTACCAATGCAAAACCTCCCTCTCTGCTGCCCACCTTCTCTGTGATACCGAACCACACCAACCGAACGTGTTCGCCCTACGCTCTCGAGCTCGCTCTCGCTCACTCTGGCTCACGC
Organism: Anopheles gambiae; assembly: GCF_943734735.2. Lineage (NCBI taxonomy): Eukaryota > Metazoa > Arthropoda > Insecta > Diptera > Culicidae > Anopheles > Anopheles gambiae. Next base: position 114,168,927 of record NC_064601.1, read on the forward strand.
TCTGACTACAACCAACGAGCCAACGTGCGAGCGAGCGAGCGAGAACTGTGCGCGGCCGGTTGGTATGAATTTTATTTTTCAATGTAAGGTAACCCTGGCCTGCTATTGAAATTTAAAAGTGTGTTAAGTTTAAATTTTCCGCCACCACCGCGCACCACCACTATCGCTGTATGGCGGAGGCTACCACCTCTCCCCAACACCCCATCATCGCCAATGATGATCGTCATCATCGCCATCATCGCGGCACACTTTGACGGTCTTCCTCGAGAGGGGCCTGCTTTTGGTTTGGTTGGTTTGGTTGGCTGGTTGGTGGGTCTGAGAGTGATCGTGTGCGTTTGTGTCTCTGCTGTGGTACAACGCGCGTGGCGGCAAAAAGATCGCGTTTCATTGTGACGCTCACCAACACACCGACGCACAGCGTCGTGGCGAGGGGTTTTTTTTCGGTTGGCGGCTTTTGGCGCCGATGCCCTTCGCCGTTTTGGCGCTCGGACCTGCACATGGCGAGGCGGTTTTTATGGACCGCCGCCACCTTCAAGCCCCTCGTCTGTGCTGTGCAATACGTCATCGTTTCAGCCGCGGTGTGCGAGAGAGCACGAGAGCGACTGTGTGCTGGATGAGATCCAAGCAAACGTTTAATGCGAACGCGAAGAGGTGTTTTTAATTACGGCATGAACATGAGGCTGGAATTTGATTCTTCTCGTGTCCGAAGCGATGTTTCACTGCGTGCGAATGTTCCGCAATGATCGATGATACCTGCGGCGTGCCCTTCCTCGCATACAAAAAAAAACCCCGATTGCTAACCTGGTCGATTGTTTCCAAACACTGTGGTGTGGAGTTGTCTTTGGCGCTGCTGAACCGCTTCCACGCTGCCTAGCTACGCACCTCAAGGCTGATCGAAGCTGGACGACCTTCGCACAGTGGCGCTGTGTATGCTGCCGTGGAGCATCGTGACCTTGGCTGGTGCTGCTGGTGAGACTTGCGGCTTGTGAGAGGGTTTTGCTTCTGATGTGATCAGTAGGTTACGCGTCCGAATGGTTCGAGCCACCTTGACCGATTGGTTTAGATGCTTAGCTTGGTTGTGTTTACCTTGGAGCGCGGTTCGATCGCTACTTCCTACATGTAACGAGCTTCCTCAAGAAGTGGCGGTTAATTTTCAGCACCCGAGTGAAGGCTTCATTAAGAGAATTGAGCCAAATGGGTACTTCATGGTAGTCAGAGCATGTCTAGTATTCTAAAAATAAACTCTGAATTGTTCATTGCAATAGGTCCATAACTCAAAAGTCAGTGTGATATCCTGCTTAAGTCGCAGAGCGAATACTTAATTTCATTTCCAAAATTCCAATAGAGCCTAACGATATCTTTGACCCCAGGCAGACTGTTCAAGAGCACCTGGATGATGCGAACAAATGCGAACAAAATTCCATTCGGCTGAACGTATCAACCTGTTTCGCTTGATTTCACCACGATGATGATACCACCACTTCCGCCACAGTCTAGATACACGATGGCCGTCCACCACTCAATGAGACAGATTTGGATGCTTTTTTTTCGCTAAAGAAAGCTAAACAAATCCTCTTCACCTTTAAAAGTCACACTTCAGGCAAAGAAAAGGCTTTCGACGCCTTCGAGAGTTCGATGCTCCGAGACGATCGTATCTTCAGCAAAAAAACAACAACAAACTCCACATATTTCTATATCCAGCACACGCTCCTGGCACACCTGTGCTCATGAAAATGAAAGGAAAATCACACACACACACACACACTCCGAGGCCACATCTCGAAACCGGTCAAAAATGGTCGATAGCGATGATTTTACTTTCTTCCCCGCTCATCAGCCCGCTCGCGATCAGGGTGAAATGGAAATTATTATATTTTGTGTACAGGGGGGTGGGGGGGGGGGGGAGAAGAAAGCAGCAAAAAAGAAGAGGAAACAACAGTCTAACGAATCTATTTTAAGTATGGTTTTTTTTGCAACCACCCTGATCCACCACTCATCTTCACCATCGTGCGCTAATGCTTCAGCTCGAAAGCGATATGACGGCTCAATTCGAACGAAAGTGAGTTTTGAGTAGTTGATTGACTGTTGGAGAGAGAGATGGAGAGATGCGAAGTGATTAGTGGGGCCATTGTTGGTTTAATTAATCAAAATCTATTCATCACCGAGTGGCATGGATGGGAGTGGTAGCAGATGGGAGTAGACGCTATTATGCTGCTTTTTACTTTCGTTTGCTATTTTGGTTTCTATTCTTTGGAAGAAAAGAAATAATTTGTTAATAATTCATTGCAATTCAACCGTTTGCATGTAAATATATTGAGAAGTAATCAAGTTTCAAATTGAAATGTTATTCAGCAAGCTTCGAGCACTCTCGTAAGGTCCGAAAAGCCAAGGTTTCATCCACGCACTTTTGACCAAACGCACGGGCCCTGCCCCAAATCAACCTAATGCTTTTGCCTTCCAAAAACTAACCACCGATCATACAGGGTGGAGGAAACGAGAGGGAAAGACAAGAGAGACAGTGAAACCTATATGCAATGTAAAAACCCGAGTGTTTGTTGGGGTGGTTTGTGGTGAAGGAAGGTGAGTAAGAGAAAAGAACACACAGCTTAATTGACACCACAAGTACGCCGCCTTTGACATTAAACGCGACGAAGCGAGACAGCCAAGAGTGCGTAAAGTGCGTAAAGATGGGTCCAAGAAGGGTACAAAAAGAGAGAGAGAGAGAGAGCGATGAACGAGGACGGCAAATAGCAAAAAACCAGGGCGGGGAGTTGTCGATTGGGGATGCAAAGGCAAATGCGGGCCAAACCAAAGCGCCCAAAGACCCAAAAAAAAAAAAACTCGAACGCGCACAACTTTCGCGTCTGTGTGTTTGTGGCATTGTGTGTGCACGAGATTTCGCTTTCGGAAATTTTATAGTCAAATTCGCCTGGGCCCGACTTCAGCTTCGCTCGTTTGAAAATCAAACTTTTCTATCCAATCTATCAGGGCCCGCCCTGCCTATCTCCTTCCCAAACACTAAACTACTTTCATCTTCGTTTTTTTCTTGGCTTCTTTCTGCTCATTGTGCGTCAGTTTTGAGGTTGGTACTTTTAGTGAGGTAATGTTTGTATTGGCTTTACGGCTCGATACCCTTTCCTTATTCCGATTTACGAGGCGCTTCGTTATGCGCTCGGTTCCCCTTCGCTATACGCAGGGTTCGTGTTTAACCACTCAGTCCGGTTTTTTTGTTGCTGTTGTTATCTTTCTCTCCTCTCCAGCAGCCCTCGGCCACTCCGGACGCACTGTGAGCAGCATCGCCACATAAATGGCATTAACCATGGCCTACATATTTTGCGGCTGGGGTTATCCCGCTGCGTTTTTATATGCGTGCTTCTCCTCTTCCGCAACTGCGCGCCCGGTGGAGTTGGGCAGCTTTTGTACCGCACTTCACATACCTTCAGGCGTTTTGTTCTTCATTTTCTTTTTCATCTTATCGCTTTATCCTTCCCGAAATAAATTATCCTTAAAACGCGATCACCAAATTAAGATGATCTCTCCATCCAACCACAACCATGACCATGACGATCACCGCACAACGAACCAAAAAAAACCCGTCCGACCTTCCACACCGATTCCACTCGAACGACTCTGATTTTAACGTTGATTTGCATTCCGGTTCCTGTCTTGTGTATGTATGTGTCTTCCTCTTCCATTCCTACCAAGGACGAACGGAAATGGTTTCGCGCAAGAAACGGAACCCGGCGAGCAAGATAACAAGCCGATCGCGGGACGTCCATCCCAAACAAGGTGCGATGTTGACAATAGTTTTTGCTTTTTTTTGCGATCTCGGCCGACCCTTCGACCGGCTGGCCTTGGAAGCAGATGAACCCGGCGGCGGCGGTGGTGGTGGTGGTCCTGGTGGACACTTCAATTGTGCCACAAACGAGCCAACGAGAGATTGAGACAGCTACATCAATCACGTGCGATCGATCCAGACCGCGGGACCGTTGCACCAGCCCGTAGATCGAGGGCGATCGAGGGCGCTGGTACACGATGGGACACGAGATGCTGTCAGCATTCTTGCATGCATGTGGACTCCTTTAGTCGCGTTCTTCACTTTCAATCATTTTTATGTTCAATTGGCTCGTCGCGCTTTGTTCCGAACAAACCCTGTACGAACCCGGTGTCGCGGATGTGTGTTTGTTTCGTATGTTTATATCTCGTCTCGGATGATGCCTTCCCTCTTTTTTCTTGGTTTCTGTGCCTTTTTGCCAATAAACATCGCACAATCGCGAGCCACAAGTCCGCCCAACCTTGGGCAGTTAGGTGCGGAATGGTTTTGCAATTGAATAATCTGCTACGCTCCTGGTCCGCGGCTAATGAAAACATGTTTGCCGGAGCTGGTTTTTGTAATTTGCAGATCATGTCGCTCGAGGCTACATGAGTTCGTAATTGTTGTATTGACAAACTCGCTGGGACTCGCTTTTGTTAACGAGATATGGGGAGTATATATACAAACATAAAAAGCATGTCATGATGCATTTTTAAATGCTAAACAAGGCGGCTTGAAAGCAGAAGTTCAGAAAATGAAAGTACTTCTGGATGAAACAAGTTTGACATTGACCGTTGGAAAAATGGAAGCTTCTCACACACCACACACCTTATCCAGTTCCGATCGAGTACCGCTTTTGGCTGCTTGAGGCACTGCACTGCCGGAAAGGGAGACAGTTGGTATCTGCCGGAAGGCAAACCCATACGTCACAGCCGTCACACCGACTGACCGCTTACGCGCTGCTTGAGGTCGTTACGTTTTGCTCGCGATTATATCATGACGACCCGAGGGGGTGGACACCGATTTTCGGACGTCCCCTGCAGGTGCAAATAGCGAACCAGTTTCGAGAGGGGATTTTCGGGTAGAGTTTCGAGCAGGGTGGGAAGCAGTAATGACATTGTTCGGAGCACGACATGATGCAAATATTACACAAGGTTGCTTATGGAGCTGGAGTTTGATTTTATGTAATGTTTGATTATTGTGTTTTATATTGTGGAATACGTAGACACAATTGGCACATATTCTGCACTGTAGACGTCACCATACACGAGCCCAGAAAGCGTGCAAAATGTCTCAGAATAAGTGAGATTCCCTATAATACTTCAGTAGTACTACCTCGAAAAGCAGTTTATTACACCAAATCTCATCATTTTCCAACACTTCACCTTGAATGCCACTATTTCTCAGAAGTATATTGCAACACTATTGATAGTACACATTACCCTGGTGCGCAACCACACCACCTCGGATGAGTCACGAATTGAAACATTGTAAAATGCCCTAACAGCACGCAATGACCACTCGCTGCCGCCATTATTATCTGGAAGTCTGGCGTCTTCCACCCCGCATCCCTTATTCATCTGACTGCAATTGCATTTAATCTTCCGTATTGTTCGCTCCCTTTCTTTCCCACACTCGATTGTAACGAAGCAGAGAGAGAGAGAGAGAGAGAGAGAGAGAGAGAGAGAGAGAGAGAGAGAGAGAGAGAGAGAGAGAGAGAGACAGAGACAGAGGAAAGAGAGTCCCTCCAACAAAGTGTGTGAGAAAATCGTCCCGCAAGGGGCACAACAGGATCTCTGATCGTCTTGATGATGTTTGATCAACTACTTCCTCCCCCCCCCCCCTTACATATCTCTTCTTTTAACCATCTGTCATCCCCCCTCCGACAAGCGCCACCATCCTTCTTTCTTTTGGTGGAGTGTCTTTCCTTCTTCTTTTCGGTTGCCGTTTGCCGTTGAATTCGCGATGACCGTGACACAAAAACCGCAAAACGCGCGTGGCTGGCGCGGATTCGGCTGCGCTCGTTGGCCGATCTTCGGCCGCGCTTGTGCTTTCGATTTATTTTTGCGTGATTTCGGCCCTCGGCGTTTCTGTGTGTGTGCGTACACTGGAGCGAACGCCACACTCAGCATCATTCGTTGCTCGGATGGCGTTTTTTTTGGGGTTGTTTTTTGACTGAGAATCCGCGATCGCGACCGCGTTTGGTCGCGGAAAGAGAGCGATCTTCCAGTGGCGCAGATTCGGTACACGCATTGTCCGTCTGGTGTGGTGCGCGCGCACGTGTGTGTGTGTTTGTCGGTTGTTGCTGCGGAGGTCAGATCTGCGGTTGCGTAGACCCCGCTGTAGGCCAATCCGCCGACCAGACAACATCCGCGCGGGCCGCACAAATTGGCAAGTGTCAGAGGTCTAATTGGGCGCGTTCGGTTGTGTCCTTCGCCGTTTGAGTTTGGTGGATTGTTCGTGAAGTGCGTTTGGGTGAAGATTATGGACGCGCACTGTTCGCTATCATCGTCAGCTGTGAGATCGAGACGTTCGATTGGGGTCGAACCTTCAAGGACAGTGAGCTTTGGCGACCCAAAAACCGGAAGCTTCTTCCCACGCCGCAGCGTCTGATCTGCTTTCTAGCATCGTTTAAGCAACATGAATTTACCCGATTTTGCATAATCTGGGGCGTTGCTGAAGGCCTTAATCCCTTCCATCGATTCAAACTTAACCCGAAGGTCGGTGGCTCGCACTGTGGTGGGTGTGCACGAGTCGAAGGTTAAAAATCATTGGAATCCGTTACGTACGAGGCCTTGATGAATGTTGGACGTTTTTTTGTGGCATGTTGCGTAGTTTTTCTACTCATTGTGAAATTGTAAGGCATAATTACCAGTTTTATAGACTTTTACAGCTCAAAACAAAAAGTCAGCGATGCTCTTGCATGCACCGATTGTTGATAGACGGTAAAACTGTCGCTCGTTTTGATGTGGCTTTGAGATCTAGCGCAGAGCTCCAGTGAAAAAGAAAACAAATATTAACTCGTTTTTAATAAGCTCTCCAATCTTAATGACTCTATTTAATGTCACTCTACACTCTAGCACCGGCAACAAACAGCTTCCAACCTCATTGTGCCGAGGTTTTCTCTTTCCTTCTGAAACACTTTTGCTTATTACTATGCCGCTGCGGCTGCTTCGGAATAGATAAAACCGACTCTCATGAAGATGATGCCCCAAGATGTCATCGAAAAGCGTCTTTTAATGCACGAAACATTATCGGGTGCACGGTCGCTCTCTCCCCCTTTCTATTGCTTACCACAACAAAAACACCAACAAAACCCTTCATCCCAACAGGTAGAAGCAACGAAATGGAAAACCAACACATCAAAAATCCACCTTACGCTTTTTTACGCTCTCAAACAACTGGGTGAGAAACGGGATCAAAATTCGACACAGATGAAAGTGAAACGAAGCGCACAACAGCCATCAAACAAAAAACCAGATTCCCAACAACCAAAAAAAAAAGCCAACAAGAAATGGCGCCAGCTGAGCGAAGCTTTCGTTTCCGCGGCAACGAGTATGAGATGAAGCGAGAGAGAGAGAGAGAGTGAGAAAAAGACACTCAGCTAAAGAGTGACGATACACGGTGCGTGTACACGCTGTGAATGTAAGAGCGAGCGAAGCGAGTGCTGGTTCGTGTGAGAAGGGTGGTCGCAAAATCACACGCAGTAACCTTGTCTTTGACCCAGATTGCTGTACGCGTAGTAGAAGGTCCACCGTCATCCCTCCCTCTCTTGGACGCTGGAGCTGAGCGTGGACGAACGGGGGAGAAGGGATGATCGTGAATTTACTCACCCGCGCCCATCGTTGGTGTGGTGTATAGCTACGACGGGTGGTACGAATTTTGAGCAGTGCGTTGAGCCGTTCGTCTAGCCGGGCCGGGTACGCGAGTTGACCATGGTGAAGTTCAATGTTTCTGAGCGTCGAGCTCTGGGAGGGTTTGGAGAGCAGATGAAGGAACTGTGCGCTTAGAGAAAAAGATTAGAGTTAGAGAACATGTGCGGCTTTGGGTGTAGCTGGTCGAGCAATTAACTCCCTGTCCGCTCGACCAAAACAAATGAAGTACCATTCCATTCCTGGCGGTCTATATGACACACAGCACCGAACGACGAGTACAAAAAAAGCGAAGGCGTCTAAAAACAGCTGGCCAACAGTGAGTAGATAAGTGCGATACGACACGCACCAATATTTATTCTCCTATCAACGCAACGCTACACTACTTGCGAAGGGCGTGGGTGAAGCGTGATAAGGCCTTTCGATGTGTTCTACTACTAAGGCCAGGGTGGGTTTTTGCTGAGAGATGGTTACGCTTCCTACTGTGTGAGTGAAGCGAAATAGAAATAGATAAAATATCAACAGCAGCTCTAACTGCTAGCTCGTGTCACTACTATGAGTTTCGATTCACAAACCAAGCGCCACGGAACAAAGGAAGCTTTTATGATGGAGAGATAATTAAAATATATCTCTGTGAGCAACTAAGTTTGGAACTATTTTTATTGAACTATTTATATCACTCCCTTGGATACACTTCCGTTCCGTCACATATGGCTAGGTAATACATCTTAGGTTTTATCAGTTTATTATGTTAAAAAGTAACACATTGTTGCTCCAAGTCAACCAGTTTTACTTCCGAATGCAATTCATCCATCCAGTGGAACGAAGTCGCCCGTTGCGGAAGTCTCAACCTTTCCACTAACAATAATAGGTACCGAGGAGTGATCTTTTCGGAAGTCAGTGTCAGTGACGTGACAAACGTGACCTTTTCCTAACTGGCAGCTTTCAGTCTGTGTACTGGCTGGCGCTGGACGCACCACTGCAACATCAAATGCTGAAAACGTGCGAAACGTCCACAATGGGTCGTTCGAGACGATAAACAAAGGCATCGCAGCATGTTGGTGCGATAGTGGAGAAGAGTGCCAGACAACCAGGTTGGATAGTAGGTTTCCGGATTTGGAAAGAGTGCTGTACTGCGTACTAGCTGCGTTTTGTACAAAGATGACATTAAGCTCGAGGAACTAGCACAAAACTGAGCTTACATGACACATAGTTGTAAGGGAAAATTAAGGCTTTTTAGCAAAGTCTTTCAACTGGCAATCCAAGTGTCTTTCTGGACATCTCTTGAACACTCTGCTCTGGCTGCCATACAGCTCCAATGTCTTCAGAGTTGATCTATCTGTGATCTTCATTAGCCAATCTGCGATCTTCTAAATTCGCCTGCCTAATCTTAATCCGTTTGTCTAGCTACGTCCAGCACCTTCGCCTCCCAACATTCCACCGCAGACCGCTCCAATCAAACACCTGATCAAAGTGACGCACTTAGTAGTGTACATATTTAACAAACCAACCCACAACTCTGCCCACAAGAGTCTTCATCCCGTACCCAACCCATCCGAGTAGGCGGTGTCTATAGCGCGTGCTTCACCCCGAAACCACCTGATTAATTGTCCTCCTTGTTTACATTCGATAACTGTCCCCCCGAACATACAGAACGATTTGTTGGCGCAAATATTTTTGTCCCCTCACCCTACTTCCTTCTTCGTCTACATAGTCTGCGTGGGAGTGGTCCGATGAGTTCAGTGTGGCGGTGGTTTTCATCTTATTATGGCCATTTTGATCGTGTTGTTACGATTTATATGAGGTGATCCAGTATGGGGGGGTGAGATTTGTTTTTCGGGCAACACGTGTGTAAACAATCGTGTGACGTCATTCGTGGCTGGAATCTGGATTGAACTGAGCAAAAATCCTGCCTCTTGGACACAGTGGCTAGGGGGGGGTGGCGGGAGCCTCTTTGAACAGCTGAGCTGGGGCGCGTTTTGGCGCGAATGGAACGTTCTAGAGCATGGGGAAATCCTCTCTCCTCCCGAAAACAAAAAAAAAACACTGTCCAAACATTCCACAAAACCTTTCCACCCCTTCGCCCACTTCTTCCAAGGTCATCCATGGTCGCAAATCTTAACGATCTACTTCCTTAATGAGCGGTAAATACGGAGGGAGTGTTGATCGTGAGGGTGTGTTGAGATGGAGGTTTTAGCGCCATCAGAAATTGGGGTGGGAGTGGACGGAAAGGTGGCTTTATTTTTAACAAATTCGGTAAACTTGAACTCTCTCGCTATCCCTCTCCCTGTCTCTTAATTGTCGACGGGACGGTAACCCGGGGACCGAGAAGACCTCGTACCGGGTCGTTCCTCGACGGGTTTTGCGGCTTTGCTCTACCCACCCTGAAGGACGTTCTATTTTTGGGGAACGCAAAGCAGCCGCATCTTCAGCGCAACGCATCTTGTTTTGGCGTTTGACTCTTATTTTCCACCCCCCTTTGCAACTTTACCGGTTTTCCGAGAAGCCAGTAAGTGTGTGTGTGTGTCTGTAAGAGTGTTTTTCCGTCCCTCGTGTGTGGTTTTGTTATTGCGATTTCTGTTTATGTTGTTTGACAGTGTACATACCCCGGCGACTTCGATCGTGTTGGAGGGATTTTTCACGCATTAATATTCCTCGCTCTCGCAGTGAGTGTAAAGGGAGGAGGAGGAATAGGCAGGCTGGGTGTCAATGATGTTTCTCTTAGCGCTCTCCCCCCCCCCCCTCCTGAAATTCAAACCTGACCTGCATGATTTAGAATTAATGAGCACAAATTGGCGTGCGTTATTGCGCAGGGTTATAAATGTGCCCCGTAAATGTCACCCGTGCGTTTGCGGTTTGTGCGGGACAGAGTCTGTGAAGGGTAGGGATTTGATAATAATAAAAAAAAAACAATGTTTGAAGTATAAAAATAAGATCCCACACAATGGAAAAAATAGCTTTGAATTGGGTGCTTTTTGCAAATTAAATATTGGAAGAAAATTCATTTTACACTCATTTTTTTCATTAAATGCAATTTCGCTTCACATTCTTCGGCAAAACTGTTTCGCTTGAAATTCGCAATTTATTCGCACCCGAAAGCATAAAATTCAATTTTATCGGTCGCTTCAACCAAACCATTCCCCAACTATATGCTCCGGTTTTATTGACCTTTAATGGAATGGAAAGATTAAAGGCCCCATTGCCAGCTTTCCCTTAAGTTGATTTGCACGCCAACCATCACACACAAACTCACACACACACACACACACACACACACACACACACACACTGCATCGGTTGCATTATGCTGCACGCCCACGACCTAGGGCAAAAACCGGGCACACAGCCGGTTTAACTCCAGCTCCAATCCAATCCCCTGGGGGGGGGGGGGGGGCAGGAAAAGAAAGGAGAAGAAGGAAAAACTAGCAAACGTCGAGCGTCGATCGCACGGCGATCACAGCGTGCTATTGCTCTTGTGCTTACCACCGTACTGGTGCATTTGAATTGCATTCACTTTATCGCCCCCCACACTACCCCGCCACACACTCTACGCCGCCAAATTTTCCCCCAGTCCAGTGGGCGCGAGTGCGCGATGTTTTCATTCCATTCGCTGCTAAAGTGATTTCGTTTAATGCTACCATTTCCTTTCCCCTCCATCCCTTCCTCCCTCCTTTCCGTATCTAATGTTTTTGGGCCTCTTACACACACACACACACACATTCGCGATGCATTTCCACGGCACGATCATTCGTCGCGCGCAATGCACTTTTGCGTGTTCCCTTTTCCGATGCATTTCTGCTTTCTTACGTGCGCGCAACGGTTGGCCCGCTCGCCCGTTGGCCGTTGCACTTTTCCTTTTTGCATTGTGCTAGGTCGGCGGAGGTCGTTGCCTTTGAGATAATGCACACATATTTTCCTCCCGCTTCGCTCCCTCTCTCTCTCCCTCTCTCTCTTTCTTTCTCTTTCCTTCCGCTTGCCCTTTTTTTCGTTACGTTCGATGCAATCGGTTGTAAAGATGCGGAAAAAGGGGTGAGCAGAGAGAAAGAAAGAGTTTGAACTTGTTTGAGTTTGAACTTAGTCAACCTAAGAGAGACAGAGAGAGAGAGAGAGAGAGAGAGAAAGAGAGTGCAAGAAAAAAAGAAGATAGATGGCCATTCCAGAAGAAAATAAACGATGGAAACCTCCCAGCTAGCGGGATTTACACCAAGGCAGCGTATGGCAAGCTTTAAAGTGCATTTGCCAAGCCGTGTAAGTGAGTGTGAGCTGTGTGGGTGGATCGACCCTCCCTCCTCTCCTTCCTACACCTTCCCTTTCTGCCCCTTCCCTAATGGTGAGAGTAGTTCTGGTTCATCGTTTGCTCTCTAATCCCACTCACTCTCACGTGTTCATCTGTGTATCTATTTTGTTTTATGCTGTACCCCCTCCCGCTGTTCCCCTGAAGTCCCTTGCAGGTCGTGGGTGTGCGATAGCTCAATGTGTTTGTGCTGAAATAGGGAAGGGTTAAAATATCACCAACGCTGTCGTGGAATGTGCAGAGGCCAGGCAGCGTTGCAAGAGCAAGTTCGAAGGGCTCGGCTTGGCGGATCGTAAAGATCGCTGCTCGATAGCTGGAAGTCAGTCGGTGGTGGCGCCATGACCGTGGCCGCCACACCAGTGCCACACACGGGCAGCTGAGAGCGTTTGATTCGCTGATGGGCTATGTGCTGTCGTTTGGCGGAGGTTATTGCTCACGTGCTGCTATAGGTTGAGGGAGCTTGAATCATTCAATCCATGTGAATGCTGAGCATTGCTCGCTGTTGGTGGGAATGGTTATTAATTTAATGTGTTTAAACGTACTTTATTCTGTACAAAAATGTTAAAATCCATTTAAATCATTAGAAACCTTACTCGTAAATAGATATAGAGACAATAGATATTGCTAACCTTTCTCTCTTCACGTCCTATTATCGCCATCCAAGCAAAAGGTTCATAAATCTGCCACCGATCGCCCCCGCTCTTGGAAAGAGTTTGCGTGAAAGAGTGGGACAGACTGTGGCAACCCTGACAAAGAAATGGCCTAGATTTAAGTGCTCACGCCAGGTCAGAAGACGTTTAGAAGAAGACAGTTTGGTTTTAGCGAATATTATTGCCTTTCCCCTTGGCAGTCATGCTACGCGTGGGGAAAAGGAATAATACGCAAAACTGCAATGCTGTGCGTGTTGATGAGTATGAAGATTAATTTACAGCAACTTTGACCTACTTTTGGGATTTTAAAGCTATTTTTATGTTTTAATGAGATTTAATTATTAAAAAATAATACGATCGTTTTATGATATCAAAATTCTGAAGATCGCCATCGACGTTCTTTATGCAAACACATTTCACCTTACCAACACAGCATCATCAACCATCGTTAGCTTCTTTTTTGCATTAAATTGCCAAACATCTGTCAAAGGGGAACGAAACACGAAAAGAAAAACGCTCCAAACATTGCACTTGGGCGAAACGAAACAAACACAAAAACTGCTTCCCACAAAAACGGGTTATGCAATTGTCGGGGTGGTGATGGTGGTGGTGGTGGTGCGCAATCGATGCGATACGAATGCATCGCGGATGCCATTTTTCATTCTCGCTCGTTCGCTGCTTCACCTCATCATTCACAGGACCCGGGGGGGGGGGGGGGGGGGGGGTGGACACGTTTGCGTTTTCTCTTCCCTTTTGGAGGGATTCTTCTCCAACCATGAGCTCATTCAAGTTCATTCCTGCCATGCTGCCGATGCGATGCTATGTGCGACCGGCAGGAAGGATGCTGTGACAGTCGAAAAGTGAGACGAATAAGCGAGCAATGTTTGCCTCCCTTCCCCTGAACCAATGAACTATTATCCTAATTTTTGCCCTCTCCCCCAAAAGCCATTGACTTTTCTTCGGGGGCGTTCAGCGTCAGCAGTTCAGCGCCATTGACTTCTCGAGAGCACGTGTTGTTTGTGTTTGGTGGAGAAAGAGCGACTGCGAGAGTAGTTTTAATAATGCGAGAAAAGAATAATGTGCAATATATATCAAGCGTCCAATGTCTCATCCACTGTTTGACCTGTTCCCAGTGGTGAACAGTTTTCCAGAGGTGAAGGTTGGATAGCCAGGGGCGTGGTGTTGGTGGTGACATTCCCCATTTCCCCCTCAAAATGATGGATACGTCACAAGTGTTTCTATGGTTTGGTTGGAGCGGATCATCTCCCTCCTAATGCGCTTGCCAACGTTACTGTTCCCAGCAAAAACACCGGACTGGTTGTGTTTACATTAGCTCACCACCATTTTCCACTACGCTCCTTGGACATTGATCGATTGTTTATTTATTGTTGATCGTTTCGGTAACATTTTCTCGGCTTTTCAAATCATACCGTGTGTGTGGTGTGCGGTTTTTGGTTCGATTTCAAATCGGCTACATTAGAACTAAAGTGATGGAGACGCATGGTATTTATTTATTGTTACATTTTCTTTCTCTATTTTCAGGTGAGTTCAAGGGGACTTTGGGAGCACACAAAAATTGATGGTTTGAATGGCAACCGATGAGGAGTACTTTTGAAGCAGTATGGTAAGACATTTCTCAATCAAAAATTCAATTTATGTTGCAAAAATTCACCAAAAAACCGTTACCAACATTCTCGGCGCAATGAAAAACATCTTCAATCGTCTGTGGGAAAATTCAGAAACATCCAGTTTTTTCTTAGACTACCTCCACGCCATTAACAACACACACACACACACAGCAAGAACCGGTTTTCATTCCGCGTGTTCTTCAATTATGCCTTTCTTTCTTCGTTTGTTTTTTCTTCGTCTCTCTCTCTCTCTCTCTCTCTGTCTCTTTTATGTTTCGCACCGCATCCCGCAACATAAATTTCCCGCTTGTTTCACTTTCGGTCTTCCAGCGCTCCCTCTGTGTGTGTGTGTGCAGTGCTCGGTGCAGTCTTCAATGATGCACTGAAATTCCTTTCGGTTTTTTCATCTTCTCTCTTCGTTTGCTTTCCTCCCCATCCCCGGGATGGCACTTGGCGGGAAGGCGGGAGTAAAATTATGCAAGCGTACAGTTAACCCGAAGTGTTGCTGGAAGCGAGGCGCACAGAAAAGAGACAAGAGCGTTGCAAGCCACGCGTGGAGCAAAAGGGGGTATCGTTTTGCGTTATGGATCATTTTTCTTCACGCTTCATTCCATCCCATTTGGCCAGCCGACGATCGGCGGGGCCCGAGGAGCGATGCTGCATTCGTTCGCTGCATTAATGCGTGACTTGCAACTGACCTCAGACAATACATTCTTGCACTCCGCCTTATCTAATCGATGCATCAGCATGTTTGACTGTTATGATGCTACGGTCCCCGCATTGGCGCTGTTGGATGGGTTGGAGCATTTGCCCCATACATTGTATGCCATCATCGTGGATGGTGAAGGTTCTTGTGAATATTATTTTGTACTATTCGAGCGTTTCCAGGATGGGAAGGAAGGAAAGACAATGTGCGAATAAATTTAAAAAATCCATCCCAAATGTGGTGTGATTTTATTGGTTCAAATATTTTCTCTCCCCCTCTCTCCGTGCGGACGTGTTATTTTGATGTGTTTTCTTCGCGCACAGGAAAAGGAATTCACGCGGGAATTGCACAGTTAATGATGCAATAATTGACCATCATACATAATTTATGGAGAGGTCGGTCCCCAAACTGTATCGATTACATCTACAGCCACACATCTGGTTTTGGTCCGCTGGGAAGCTGAAGCTGGCCACAAATCAATCACCAAGCCATGGCAGAATGGGAAACCAATAACGAGCGACAGTAAAGCGTATGATAACGGGTCATTAAATAAAGGGGGCCGAACGAAACTGGTCATAACAGAACGACCAAAAATATGATCTGAAAGGAGTGCATTGTTGCTTTTCGCTTTTTCGTTGGGTGGCGCCAACATGTTTTTATATGCCAATCAAAATACAAAATGGAATGTTTGATTTTTAGTGTTTTTTTACATATTTTTTAAACCCATTACACCCTTTTTGTATGCTTCTAGATCAAATTAATGGTCCAAATATTCTTGCGTACCTTGCGAAATCACGCCTCGATTCTTTAAAAGAACAAAAAATCGCCTTCCAAAATGCGCTTTTTTCACCACAAACACATCACGTTTCTCTTCACTGTACGCACTGAAACGCACCACACAAACGCACACGCACACACGCACGCCGATAACAGTTGAGGTGTTATCGCCGCACAACGCACCAGCCGTCAAGGTGAAGTACGCGCGTTTCCACTTATTCGGGAATCAGCCAATTATCAGCTGGAAAGGTTGAAATTACAAACCTCGCGTCTGGGCCGCACAGCAACACAATCACACGGTCCAGTCCGGCCACAAACAAGCCCCAACGAACGGACGAACGAACGATGCCGGTGGAAAGTGACCTGTTGAGAGTGTAAGCAGGCAAGCAACGAGCGGCCAAAAAAATGGAGGAAAAGACAAACAACCACCAAACATGGACTTATGCTAATCGGCACTCGAGACTTGGCATTCAATAAGAAGAAAACGAAGAAGAAGAAGCAGCTGAAACAAGAACAACGCACAACGTACGTGACAGTTGTGCGGTTTCTCCTCCCGTCGCCGCATGGATAGGGCTCTGATAGTAGGGCTGAGGGAAAAAAACGGGTGAAATGGTTGTTGCCCCTTTTGGGCTTTCCCGGCCACAACAACAACAAAAAACGCATAACATAACGACAGCGGTGTCTCACAGTGAAGTGAACTATTTACCAATACGCGGGGGGGGGCTAAAGCGCTAAAGCAACGCAACGCCACGCGCGGACAAATTAACTCCTTTCGCTTGGCAAAGCAGCAGCGCAAAGAGTGAAGCGCGTGAAGCACTGTCTGCCGTTTACGTGCCCCCGCCGCTCGTTTTGCGTATTATGAGTTCAAGGGGGGGGGGGACTGACCACCCCAAAATAGCGACTCGTTGCACCTGCACGTGATGATCATATTTTCCGAAACCAAGCCGACCCCCAACCTTCCCATCTTGTCGCTCCATATCGCGTGTTGGGCGCGCCTGTAATGCGGTGTGGCTTTCACGCCGACTGACACATCGGGGCGCGCGGTCTCGTTTAGCTTGACATCGTGACAGTTTCAAAACAAAGCCACAACAACAACAACAACAAGCCTAAAGCCCAACAAGATTTTCGCACAGCAGTTCGATACACACCGACATGTGGCGTTCTGTTTACCTTTTTAACCCTACTTTCTATGTACACGGACAGGGTGGGCGATATAATTACCCCCTTTCGTGATGGGGATGAGGGGGGAAAATGGCATGCTCAATCACATGGCAGCAACACTCGCACAGAGCCCGCGGTTTTTTTGTCTTTTGGACTCTCCCATTCTCAACCCATGTGCTGCCGGGCGCACATGTCTCCAGTGCTTCAAGGTAAACGCTTTTCGGTCCAGTTCGACGCGATAAATAGGATTAGCAGCGGGGCTGTTGGAAAAGCGTGGTGAGTTTGAGAGTGCTCCCCCAGAGCACCTGAGCAAAACGTGACCGCGTGTGGTGAGTGAGTGGTGAGAACTCACGGAGCAGGAATGAACACTCCGCTCACTCCGCTCGGAAACCTTCGACCGGTGAGCGAGAGCAAAATTCACACGTTTCAATGTAAACATGTTTACCATTCCCCCCTCCCTGTGCGCGGTCACTGATGGGGAGGCTGTGAATCGCATCACGGGGGGCTTTGCTCTGTACCAAGTTCAACGGCGAAGGCAAACGAGAGAGCGAGAGAGAAAGAGAGCAAAACCTTCGCCGTGAGAGAGGCGCGCATTTGCATACATCTGGCAGTGTTGCCAGTTAGCTTTATTTTTGGAATTCCCTCTTTCGCTCAGTCTCTCTCCCCTCATGAGTTGGACGCAAGTGAGTGCAATCGGGAATCAGTGGGACGGATGCATCCCCTTTTGGCACCTTGGGTCTACCCAGCGAGCTAGCCCCCGTTGAGGTAGGTCCGGAATTCGTGTTTCGTGGAGTGCCGCCTATCTCTCTCGCGCATCAACTCTTGCCAAACCCACGGGACCTATGCCAACAGCGGGAGCCAGGGAATCGTGCTACCCTTCTTGCCTGACAGCCCTCCTCCTCTGCTCTCTTCACCGTACGCCTTTGCACCGTATGACAGATCACAGGCACAATCACGTTTAGAGCGTGCACACATAACACACTTTCCCCTTTCTTTCTTGGCGATCCCGGGCTAGAAATAGATCAGATCGAGCCGGTTTTTCGCTCTCGACTCTCGCCTTCTGTTCTGTCCGCGCTGTTCCCCGCTGCTTACTTAGTCATCGGGCGAGGTAAATGCCGTGGTGCCGGCTAATGTGTGTGTGTGGATTTTGCACCCAGCAAAGACCGGGAGCGACCGGGAATCGTGCAAAAAGCGAGCGAGATTCCACTGCCTTCGTCATCGGGGTGCGCGTTTTATGTTCGGTCGGGCAAAAGTGACTTTGAAGACGTGCAGGAGAGCTACTAAGCGATTTACTTAGTGATTGCTAAGTGATAGAACCTTGTTAACTTGAAATGGTTTGTATAGTTGATGTTTTTAAACACTATTTTATACACTTTTGACTACGAACTGTTACCATATACTAAGGTAAATTGAAGTGCAAGAGTTATACTAACTGGGTGATTTACTTGGTAATTACTTAGTCATAGAAAATAGTCTACTTACAATATTTTGAGTAAGAGACGTTTTTAAACATTGTTTTATATTTTTTTGATAGCTCTTTACCACGACCTGCCATCAGACACTAAAGCAAAACGATGTGCACGAGAGCTACTAAGTGATATACTTAATGACTACTAAGTAATATAAAAATGAAAAAAAAAATGAAAAAGAAGATGTTTTCAAACTTGTTGTGTTATTCATTTTTGACAGTTCTCAATCGCTAATTGTTGCCAAATACTTCAGCAAAACGACGCACTGAGGAGCTACTTAGTTACTTACTTAGTGATTATTTAGTGATAGAAAATGGTTTATTTACAATCATTTTAGTAATAAACGTTTTATGATTCTATTTTAATCAATTTTCGAAAGCTCTTAACTGTGAATAGACTGTAATGATACACTAAAACAAATTGGCGTGTAGGAGAGATACTAAGTGACTTAATGAGAAACTATTTAGTAATAGAAAATGGTCTACTTACAATATTTTGAATAAGACATGATTTAAAACTATTTTGATTGAGCTTTACTACTTACTGACACTATATACTAAAGCAAGATGACAGCTGTCAGTTTGCAGTACTCAGTGTACTGTTGATATCTTAGTTTTACACACAAAAAGCACCTCATCTACTAAACAGTACCCGAACGAAACGATTAATGTCCCTTAATACCCAATTGCCCTTGTTCTTGAACTTCGCCGTTTTAATCAATGTGTTAAGTGAAACCCTCGGAATGCAATAAACGATCAATAATGGAAAGAGAAGTAATTGGAAAACAAACACACACACACGCGCGCCTGATCTGTCTGGCGGACCTCCGTTCACAAAGCGATTGGATGGATTGGATGGTTGGGATGGGATCGTCGGCGGTCCTTGAGGATGCACTTTCTCAACCTCCGCTCACCTCGTATAGGGCCGCTGTATCTGCTGGTTGCAAAGGATTCAGTCAAATTGGCTCTGAAAAGGGGGGTGGCCGTGTGCGGTCTTAATCGCCTGTCTGTCATAAATCATAAAGTGTCATTTGCGCGTTGCGTTTCGGTTTGCATCAGAATGCTTGGGTGAATGGGAAGGCGCGAGGGTGCTTTTTTGTCTCTCGCTCGCAAGTTCGCAGGGTGTGTTTGGGTGTACGGGCATGAGTGGACTGTTTTAATTAGAGGAATGATAGTTGTACTGAGGCGCTTTACAGTGAACAGACATAACAGACATCTTTAAGCGCTGTAAAAGCTAGTCTGGATAGTTGTCGTCAGCTTGCTCCATCAAACCTCACTGACGGTGTCATTGAGTCGAATATTACCCCTTCATCTCCATTCCCTAGCGTAAGTCATTCACACACTAATCATCACTCCAACGTCCGAACCGCACTTCCTGTATAGAGAAGGGGGGCTGGGGACTTTCTACAACTTCACGACGTCGCGTCACGACGACGACGACCAAGACGGGGCATTTTGCATTCTGTGCGCGCTGCAAATAACCGTGCGGCAAAGGGTTGCTGCTTGCGTCCTCTTCTGGCCCACGCTCCTTCTGCGTGGTGGGTCGCGTATTTTCTAAACGCACTTCTCACATACCCCCACACACAGATGCACACGTGTATGTGGACGTGGTAGGCCATGTTAGCTCTCCGCTCGATGGGTATGCGTCACCATGGTATTGGTGACGATTAGAGTATCCTTGGAAAAATGATTGTTTACTTCAATGGGTTGTAAGTGGGCAGCAAGGGTGGAGGGTGAGTTGAGGGAGCAAAACACACACATGCACACAAACACACACAGTTACACACACCCATGGAGAGCTGCGCTAGAGCTTAGCAACTTCTATAGCACTGCTGTTTGTGTGTTTCTATTTACTTCCTGGATTTTGCCCTCGACCATTTCGAGACGTTGAGTGCACTGGCAGCAAACACCGTGAGCAATTGGCATGACCGATCGATGTATGTGTGTGTTCGTGGCAGGGAAGAATTACAGCAACGCTTTGCTTAGAAGCTCCAATGCTCGCAATAGAGCGAGCGACGCCATTTCAAGCGAATTAAACTCACACATTGTCCCAAAAAAAACCACAACCCAAGTTTTTCGAGCACACCGAAAATGGTTCGAAACCGCGAAACCGACTCAAAGTAGTCGAGTTGTGTTGTTCTGTTTGTTTGTTTGAATTCTTAATGCACAAGCTGATTATTTTTATTTCTAGTTTTTGCTGCTGCTCGCTGCCATTACATCTTGGCCAGCATTAACCGCCATTGTTGGCTGTTGTTGTTTTTCTTTTTTTTGTTGCTCTGATCGGCAAATCGCTTATGCTGTTTACGCGCAATGTTTGATTGATGCGATTTGGCGCGTTGTGGTGGTGTGCCCCAGCATCGCAGCGGTTCGACACATCGAGCGGGGGGGCAAGCTTTAAGCTACATTGTCAAGGGCAAATCGGCACCTCTCTCAGGTGTTCTCGGGTGCGCGCGCGATCTCATCTCGATACCAGGGGGTGTAGGGGTGTGTGGTAGGCGGGGAGGAAGTGAATTAAATTCAAGGCAAACGGAACCGGCCCCACGAGGGCGAGCGGGGCGGAGGGTTGTGAATAACTTTGATATCGTACCGGGCCGAACGCCACGGGCCGAACCACGTCGGTTTTATGCATGCGCATCCGTAAACACTTTGAATCCTTACGCACACATGGGAGTGTGGAGGAGGGGAGGTGACATGGGGAGATATTTTTAGAACCGAACGAGAGGCGTGTGCGTAACACGTCCCACCATTGACACTGCTTGAACGGGGAGGACGATGTGATGGTTCAATTGAATATTTCAAGCGAATCGGAAGTTGCACATCCGGGCTTTGAAAGTTCAAGAAAGCTTGGGCGCGCGTTTCCTTGAGCGCGCGGCCTCTTCTAGCGGAACCGGAAGTACATTCGTGGCCGTTCTCTCCGTCACGGTCAGTGTGCAGGGGTTAGGATGCAATGCGCTTTATCTAGATCCACTTTGTTGCGTTTGGAAAGCAATAGAAAGGATCCGTTCGTCCTGACGGCTTGACATATTCTCGAGAATGTGACTTTCCCCTTTCACCGATTTGCGCTCAAGTAAGGATAAAATGCAGTAAAAGTGATAGTATAAATCTGCCAAGCAGGTTCTATTCTCATCATCCAACACACGATTAGAGCTAATTATGCTAATAGAAGCGAACACAACCGACCCGTTCGCCGTGCGCAAGCAACCGAGAGAGCTCCCTGGCGCAAACTATTCGCGCAATACCCGTCCCTGGCTGTACCCACTGTGCGTGTATGTGTGTGTGAAAAGTGGCCGACACAATAGCAATCAACCTTTCAGGGACATTCTGATCAACACTTTCGAGGCACAGTGCTGGGGGTTTTAGGTTCCTGGTCGTTCGTCGACTGGCGATGGGAGGTCGGTCATCGTCGCGTCATCTTTGCAAGGACAGAGCACAAGCGCAATTTAGGAGAAATGCGCAAACCTGCAAAGAGCTGCACGCACAAAAAACAAACACGCACGCGTAACGGGCCCGAGCACGATGGCGTAACGCAACTTAGAATAGAACTAGAAAACGACCAAACGGATGACGAATCGGACTGCTGCACAAACGCACGTTTAGAAAGGCGTTTGCAGGCGATGCATGGTAGGTGCAGTCACTGCACGGACGGTTCGAGAATTAGATTGGAGTGCGCACTCACACACGAAAGTACATTCCTGGGGTAGCTTGTAAACCGAACCGTTTAGTAGACGATGACGATATGGTTTAAGGAGGAGTTTTTGTTTCGCTGCAGATATTTGAAATGGCAAGATCATACGGCTTTCGTGGAATGACACTTACGGTTTTATGTGTTTTAGTACACCCAACTAGCATTGATTGACAATTGATCACTTTCTTAGTAACAACCATATTCAATCGTTTATTAGCTCGATCGGTCATGATCCCGGAGTCGAAAGAAGTGCACGCTGGAAATTCCTACGCCCTTGAGACCACGGGCATCATAGCAACCATAGTAAAGTGTTGTTTTATTACACTTGACACGTCAAGCGGCGACGGCGGCAAGGCGGAAGGCGCAGCCAGGTCCAACAGGCGCAAGGCGTAGAGGATCTATTGCACCGCGGCACGCAACGGGAATATTGGCTGTTAACTGATTAATAACAACCCCTTTTGTGCAAAGCGCAGTTAATTGTTGGTCATTACGCGGAAACACATGTAAGCTCATTTATTGGGAATGGGTTTATTATTTAAATATTCGCTCAAAGAGAGTGATTTCTGATCGTTTGCTTATGGGTAAGACATGACCCTAAGAGGGTGAAGTCATTCAGGGGAGGTTTGACCTAAGGAAGGAACTCTAACTGAGCTCCAAGAAAGGATATCGGTAATTGTTTCATTATCAGGAAACGAAGCTCAAACTACCGAACGCTTCCTGTACGATCGTTGATTGCGCTAAACCAACAGGGCCCCTAATCACTTTGATCGTCAAATTACAGCACCAACCGCACCAAAATGGCTCCTGCAGCCGTTAGACAAGATTTGTAAAATGAAATGATTACAGCCCCACACACACTGTCGGCCACCTCAGTGGTCGCGCAAAACGGTCACCGGGCGTCTTCGGCGATCAATTGCTCCGCTTATTGCTTGGCTGTCGAATCAATTATCGATCATTACCACCAGAGTGCTCTCTGGTGGTGTTTATTGCGCTTTGTAGGCAAAAGCGGTCGCACTGAGGCAGCCCGCCTCGCGCAACCGGCTGGTTTGGTGCTCTATTATTAGAAACACACGCGGGAGCGGGTGCGCAATTACTTTAATCTATCTCTTATCCCTTCAACGGTAAAACGAACTGATTCTGATCTGGTAAGAAGAGTTACTTGCTTGCTTGCCTCTAACAAAGAACGAACCTCAGAATAGACGCTTTATGCTTTCAATGGCTTCTAACTTCCGTCCTATGCTAGAAAAGCTCCTCAAAAACCTTCATGGGGGCCAACCAATTCGCGGTGACCTTCCGCCCCGGTGCGGTGGTTGTAAATTCACGATCAAAAACCTACGACGACAGTGACAACGACGACCCACCAGCACCGTTCGATCTAGTGCCTGCGCAGTGGCAAGGTCGCACCACCTATACACCTCTATCTCCAGTGGTACGCAAAACCCCTGCTCACACACACACACACACGCACGAGTGTGGCGTAGTAGTAATGGAAGCACTCGCGCTGAGAATTGTGTCTTGTCTGCCAAAAACGCACCCCAAAACCAAAACATCCCACCACAAACGCCAAACTGCCGACTGACCGGTGACGTCATCGTGGCGATCGATGAGAGAAGAGATCGCTGGCGGCAACTGGGGGGTTTCAGGGGGGAGGTGAGCAGTAAACATGTTATTCGTCACGATCAAGGTTCCCCCTTGATGCTGACCGTGAGGAGTTGCCGAGCGTTGAATATAAACCCCCCTCTCAGGGGAGGTATACGGTGAGAGGTGTGCTGAGGTGTACTCGGGCGTCTACTACGTCTCGCGTGAATAGCTTCACTTTGCACCCGGATCGGACCGGCTGGTGGTGGTGGTGGTGGTAGTGGCGGAAACGTCTTGCGCTGGGAAGAGGAGGGAAGCAAGGCGTCAATAGCGCTTTGCAAAAGCTCGGCTCAAGCTTCCCCTTCCTTCCGTGGCATCGCGTGTCGGTAGTGGTTGACCTTACGAAAGTTCCGTCGATGGGGTCGATCGGGAGGTGAAGGGAGGTTTGGAGGGGGGGGGGGGGGGGGGAGCGGAGTGGGGGTTGATCTTGAAATTTTAGTTGCTCGCCGCCATACCATTTGGCGGCCAAACGAGTCATGTAGCGCGCCGATCGATGGCAAAACCATCGGCAAACCGTCCCTTCGTCCGCGTCCGCACCACACATTGCAAATGCTGCAATGTCGCGCGTGTGCGTGAGCGAGTGAGACTGTCTGGCAAATGGTGAGCAGATCTCAGTCAGATTTCATTTCAGTTTTTTTTTGGGAATACATTCCGAAGTACGGAATCATGATCTTGAACGATATTTTGATATCAAAATGCAAGGATCTATTTTTGGAGTTTGGTGAGAACTTAGGACCTCCCAATTTCCAAGATAGCATCGACAGCAATAGGTTCTGACAGTTTCGATGTAAATGGAGCATGGTTTTGGAGCTACCCTAATTCTACCCAACTATGGCGCTACTACGAAAACAACAACCTAGAGATCGTGTACAAGTTCTCCTTGAAAGTGAGGCTCTAAGAACGCACCACCGGCGCATTAAGATATTGGAGCTATATTCTACGCGCGGGGTTCTTTGCTGCAAAGAAGCAACACTTAAAAAGCAGCCCCACTCTCGCAAACACGAACGCGGAAAACATTTGATCAATCAAACGCCGCTGGACACCCGCTTGGAGGCTCCGGAGCAAGCGAAGAACGGCGACGAACAGGTTTGTTCCATAGGCTCTCGCTTTACCCAACGCCATGAACCTCTCAAACTCATCTAGACCCCACACACTTGCTCAATGTCAATGGCGTGGAGAGTTCATTAGTTGAAAGAACACGGCGTAGATCGCGCTCCAAAAACGGATCGCGTAAGACTTCGACAGGTTCGTCTCGCTACCATTTTCCCACTGCAGCGTAGATGGCGATTTATGGCGCAGAGCACCTCAGATTCCCCTCCAGAAGTGTGACAAACGACCTGTCATAAGGTACCCGGGGTCAGATCGCACATGGCAGACCGGAGATCGTGTAACATCGTTGAGACATTTGCATAAATAACAGCTCCAACAAACAGTGTGTGGAAAAGTGCGCACCTTATGGGTTTTTGCACTTGGGTGAGGCTTGCGAGACAAGTAGGTGCAGCAGCCATCGGGCTCCCTGATGTATGCTGGAAGCCTCCCCCCCTCCCCCCCTCCACATAGGGCATAAATCTGTCAGACCGCACCGCTCCGATACACCCGACACGCTATCCGAGGGTCGTTGGGTCGATTAGAATACTAATCGATCGCGCATTAAAAGAGAGAGAGAGAGAGCAAAAAAAAGTGTAATTAACTTTACACCGCAGATCAGGTCGAAACAATGTCGTGCCCTGACGGGTCGTGCTGGCGGGAAAAATCTAACGGCAGATCAACCGGTTTGCTTCCGGAGAAATATCGATTTCGGGTCCGCGGCATGAACCGGCGTGCCTTACCCGTCCGATCGCAATCATTGGAACTCGATCTCTGGGTGGAAGGCGCGCGGCCGCGCGCGCGACGAATGTGGTCAAGAATGTTAATCATTTTGCTGTTTGCGGATTACATCAACGCGATCGCGCCAGCCTGTGTCTGTGTGTGTGTGTGTGTGTTTGTAATTATTTAATTTATTTCAATTCTATCCCGACGGGCGCCACGAGGAGTGGCCACGGGTGCGGGCGGTTTGCTTATGATGCTGCCACCACTCGCACGACAACAAATAGTGAAAGTGAATTGTCTCTTTATTGTACGAGAAAAAGTCAGGCCGCTTAAACGCTTCTACGCGGTACAATGTTGCCCGAAGGTTTCCCGCTTGATTGAAGTCTATTGATAAATGTGAATTTTAAGCAAAAAAAAAAATGGTGATCATAAAAGTAATAGGAGATTATTGCACAAATGCGATCTACTCGAAACAAGGCAGGGTACGTGGTGGTGCATCGTCCCTTTTACTGCTGCATTATTTCTCATTCGTTCCACTGATGCAACTCGATCTTATGCACTCAGCAGCATTGGGGAAGGGGAAAAGTCCATTGCCCTTTTAGGCTGCACTTTCGCCTGATCGCGGTCAATGCAACGACACAAGCCGACACAAGCCTCAGGCCTTTCTAATGCGCACTCTCTCCTTCTTCTCCCTCGCCCTCGCCTTTCTTATGCTGCACTTGCTCCGTTCCGAGATGCGAATCTTATCTCGCTTGGAAGCAATTCTGTGCGGCTTTTTTTCTTCTCTCCCCATGTGTGCTGATTGCCTCATACAAAACGCGCGCCAGTGTGTGTGTTGGTGTTTTCTCTTTCCTCCTTCCTCCGGCCGTAGCTGGTGCTTCCGACTTCCGATGACGCTAACTCCAACGATGAATAGCGGACAGTTTGTTGCACTTCGGATTCATTGAAAAGCAAAAGCACCTTCCCTCTCCTTCTTTCTCCTTCTCTTTGGTCCGCATGGAAGATCACGATCAAAACAAAAAAGCAACGCGCAGCGAAAGCGAAAGAAAAATGACCTTTTTTCTATGCGATGCAGCGCGAGGGAGGGGGAGTTGTCGTGGGATGCGTGTTTCCTTCCCACTCTATGCTTTGGCGCGTAAATGATGCACCGCACGCAACAAGCGCACGGTGGTGCATCGCACGTTTGCACCTGCAGCTCCCCATTTGGCGCGCTCTTTCCCTTTCATGTTGCATCTCTTTCTCTTTTTGCGAGAAGCGGTCTAACGGTACTTAGGCTAAACAAACACATGACACATTGCACATTGCTCCACAAACCGGTGGCCCCTTATGCTGCAACATAACATACAGGCACACAACACAGTGAAAGAGAGAGAGGCCAATGAACGCGCTTTTGCTATACAAAAGTGAAGTTCCGTTTTTCAGTAGCATTAAACTCTTTGATCGCTATTGATGAGTCTACTAAATAATAGTATTCATGGTGCCAATAAAGGTTGATACTGAACGAGTAAGCCATCCATCACGAGCGCCCCACACAGCATGACCTTTTCGGACAACGGGAAAGCGAACTCCTATTCATCATTTACAGCTCGAGCTCTCCTCCAGAGAAGCAGGAGGGAAAACCGAAAAAGGTTAGGTTAAATGTGACTGGCCTCGGCCATCGCATAATGATGGCACAGCATGGAGAGCCGAAACGGACATTGCCACTGCTGCGCTGCGCTTGTTATCAATGCCATCAAATGCGCATGGTGGCAGCCAGTGAGCGACCAGCGAGATGTAATATCACAGTACTCGGGGCCCCATACACGATCCCGTCCGCAAGTGCAACGACTGCTACTGCTACTGCAGAAGAATATGCAACACATGAAGCGCAATGGTTTCTATCGCAATTGTCCCCGCTCTTCCCATCGTCCCTCTCCACCTTTCCTTGCGGTTACGAATGACGCACACGGAGAAGGAAACGACCAGTTGTGGCCACTTCAAAGAGCGTGTGCGTATTGAAAAGTGAAATGATTTCAACTTTCACTCCTATGCTTCCCATCTTGCTATCGTGGTTTTATCTGGCGCGTTGTGTTTTTTTGCGCCCGATGCAATTGAATGGCGCTAGAAGGTGTAAGTGTGTGTGTGTGTGTTTGTGTGTCCGGGTTCGGGTAGAGGATAATGCCCGGGCTCTCGATGGTAGGTGGCGTGAAGCGGCGAGGGCAATAGACTTTTCTTCGATTGGCCTGTGTGGCGAACTTTCGGCCAGGAAAGGCCAATGACTGGAAAACGTGTAAGCGGGGGGTAACGAATGGGGTGGAATGGAGCTTTTCACTACTATTGATAGCCTTACACTTACATTGGCAAGAAAGAATAAGATCGTTCGTTAGGAAACAATGTTGTTAAATGCATTGCATAGCTTAAGGCGTTTTGTATCTTTTCGGACTGAATAGACTTATTTTTCGATTCCCTGTTGGACCACTAATGCAGCTAGCTAGCGAAATAAGCAGTGGAATTTCGTATTTGTACATATGGTAACATTATCCGATTACAGAAAACAGATAGGTGCGTTTTATTTCGTCCCTTTCGAAGTACTTGCCTGCGGTTCGCCCGGCTCGAGCGTTACCAGCACCACCATTTCGCC
Organism: Anopheles gambiae; assembly: GCF_943734735.2. Classification (NCBI taxonomy): domain Eukaryota; kingdom Metazoa; phylum Arthropoda; class Insecta; order Diptera; family Culicidae; genus Anopheles; species Anopheles gambiae. Next base: position 114,197,049 of record NC_064601.1, read on the forward strand.
CTTAACCAGCAACTGAGGCACCTTGCGGGTGATTATCACATTCTTTTTCCCGTCCGCCGGGCGCACCTTCAGCTCGGGCAGCACGATCCCGAGCCGCCGCAACCGCTCGCTACAGTCGCGCGGCGCTTCCATGCTGTCCGGATGCTGTCGGTTCTCGCTGTACCGGTACTTGCGCCTCGTCCACGTTTCGCACACGTCGCTCAGCGCCAGGTTCCAGTGCTTGTCGAACAGCTCGAGCACACCTGAAACGTGCCCCCGGACACCCTTCTGTTTGCGTATGGACACGCGCACCCGGTTCCGGCCCTCCATCCACCGCTGCAGCTGGCCCAGCGGCCCCTCGAAGCCTTTCTCGAGCCGGATGAAAATGTTCTTTGTGTGTCGGATGGACCTGACGCGTGTCACTGGCCCTAGCGTGTTGTGGAAGGGAAGAGTGGACAAACTGGTAAAAACAAAGCACACATATGCACAACACAACCGACCGCCGCTTACCTTGCTCGGGAAGAAACCTTCTCTGTGGCATTTCGTTTTCTGCAAGCTTAGGCTTGTTTTGGGCCGCTCGGATCTGTCTGATACGTGCCTCGTCGAACTTTTCCGTAAAGCCGCCCAACGTGAGTTGCTTCCCTTCCAGCGAGCTTATATTGTCGTGCAGGCGGGCCTTTGGAACCGGCACCTTGAGCTTGGCGGAATACAGTGCTTTCAGTGGATTGAATCGTTTACTTCCGACGTCCAGCTCGCCGGAACTGTCCGATTCGGACGTTGTGCTGTCCGTATCACTATTTCCCATGCTTTTGGCGGCAGTTTTTAGTAACGATATAAAGCGGAACGAATTCAACAACACGAAACGAGATGTTTTGTACTGGCCTGACAGCAGGCCTGATCTGTCAAATGGCAATGTTTACATCAGGGGTGAGCAACTAGTTCGAACGCGATGGTGTGGTGAGCTTATCTGTTTTATGATATTTTCGATTCTGTCTGGTTGATATAATTATCATTAGAACGGTTTTATTCAAAGCTTTTAAACATTTTGTATCAAAAGTGGAGTTATCAAAATTAACAACAAAAATTACTCATGAACAAAAAGCAGCCAAGACACCAACCATGTTCGAAATTCGAACAGCTCCATCATTGGGCATCAATTCAGCATTTTAAATTCAAATGCAATGATTTGAAAAGAAACGTTGTTGTATGTTGTAATAGCACTTGTAATTGACGTAATTCAAACGCTTTAATGCTATTATTTCGATTTTAGCTACTAATTGAATTGTGTTGTTATTTTGGCGCTCCTAACACCCCTTATTAATTATGTTTATTTGTACAGCCCAATGTAAGAATACCTTTGGGTGAGTTTTGTTAACGAGATGGACCTAACAGGCTTATGTGTTTACGTAATTTAGTCAATCGGTAAGTCCATGCCCAGACGAAAGGATTGAATTTCGAACGAAGGTAGCTATGCAATACTTTCGGGTACAAGAATCGTCTTGCACTTTGTTTCAATGTCACCTGTTGAAGAAGATATCGAATTACAAGCTTTCGTCGTAGTTTAGTGACCGGCATGAGCGTAACAATCGAATTTTGTGTGGGAATTTTGGAACTTCGTATGTTTAAACGAATCAATAACACTTGCTTTACAAATGTGCATGTGTTTAAAATGTAAACTAAAATTATCTTTCTAATTTTTCTCCAATTACAGATTGTTGCACTGGACAAACGAATCACCTCTATGATCGCTTGTTAACCCCCTTCACCTGGAATACTCCCGCCCTGTTGAACGAGCCCAGAAAATGATACTGCAGTTCCGTTGCGAGCCACATCTTGCCAACAACTTATCAAGCAAACCAACCAACTGCTACTCCAGCTCGCCTCCTCGAACAGCAAAGGCGACGGTCGTTGGCAAACATCGTACCATCGGCAAAGCAACACCAAATGTCTTCAAGCTAGCAAAGCGCAACAAGCAATACAGTCTGCAGCAAACAGCGCGTATGGTGAAACTTTTACGCACCAGCGAGAAAAGCCTCACACCTTTTACCTAACCTACCCCCTGCAACGAGATCTGTGATAAATGATAATCGTTCTGAGCAAACGTACGTGTGATAAACGTGTCGAAAGTATATTTTTGTGAAACGAATTAGAAACGACCGTTACTGTAGTGATGAAATGAGGTGAAACTAGAAGTTTGAAATAAGAAGCTTTAGGTGATTTTAAGTTTGCGCGCTTGTGGTGAATATAATCGAGTGGTGAAAGCGTTTTGTGTTCCGAGCGCCACCTAGGCGGAATCGTATGGAAGCTCGCGAAGGTGACCATACTGTGTCTTGGCTAAACAAGATTGGTGAATACAAGTGGTGAGTGTGTGTGTGGTGAATAAGCAATAGGCGTTTTGCTGAAACCGTTCGAAAGTGAGAGAGTGTGTTTTAAATCATTTATTGTAATTGTGGCCAATGTACAGTGATCGGATCGTATTCGGATATAATTTGATTGAATAATATTGTACGCTGGCGTTAGCGAGCTTACGAGGTGGCTCTGCCATCGTGGCGATGCCATTTATCGACGATGAGTTGCTGTGGTCCCCGGACAACGATGGACGGATGGTGGATCTGCAAGCATGTCTGCAAACGGTATAATCGCAATTATAGTTGAATCACTAGAAAAAAATAATTAAATTAATAATCTTTCCCAATTTCTTCGCAGGAGAGCAACCAAGCCACGGCAAGCCAAACGGCCGAGCTGGCGAGCGAGTTAAACACACTGGAGGAGCAGCTGGAAAATGATTCGGACGAGCTGTTGCGACAGCTGACCGAGAACACGTTCGAGTTGGAACAGTTCTTCCAGGACTTTCCTGCCACCGAGATAAAAGTCGTAAGTAGTATCGATCGTTTGATGGGAGGAGATCATGCCCGAGAAGTGTGCTTCAATTTCCATTCACTTTGCAGGAGGAGAATAACAATGATCTTCAGCTAGACGAGGAAACGAACGGACAGATCTTCCTGCAGAATTGTAGCCAGTTCCTAACGTCGGCAGCGGCGGCCGCCCAACTGAGCGCCCTCTCCGTCACCGAGCCAAACGATCTGGACGGTGGGCTGCAGCGGCTCTGCTCCGGTGGAAACGATCAGCTCGTTGGCAGTGGTGGACTCACCACGCAACAGCTGCAGGAGCAGATACTGCTCGCCCAAGCGCAAGGGTTGCTGCAGCAGAATCGCTTCAACAACTCGCTGCTCGCCGAAAAGCTCCTGCAGAACCACCATCACCATCAGCAGCAGCAGCAGCAGCAGCAGCAACAGCTACACCTCCATCATACCCACACAAACAGTCAAAATGGTGTTACCAGTCTGGATGCACTCGGCGTGCCGTCCAGCAGCAGTAGCGGCGGCAGCAACAATGGCAACAATCATCACAGCAGCAGCAATGGGAGCAGTAGCAGTAACGGTGGACGAGCAAACAAACCGCCCGACATCGTCATAAAAGGTAAGGGTATTGTTTTATTTCGCACCGGAAGAGTTAGGAAAGAAAAAAAAGAGGTAGATGCAGGCACATGTTCTTCATTTGATAATTTCACATAAAAGTAGGTATTTGTATCATTAGCAAAATTTATTTCATTGGATTTCATCGAAACTACACTTGTTGTGTTAAGCAAAAACAGAGATATTAGGCAAAAAAGGCGTATCAGAGTTCATGTACATGCAACGGTTAAATTTGAATGGAAAATCCGTTGCAGCCGCATGTGAGCTGGTGGCGCCATCTATTGCTCACTAGCTAAACTGCGCGTAGTTTGTGCTGCTGCCGTTATTTCAACGCTGCTACCAAAGGAAGAGGTTTTAATTATGTTCTATAGTTTTTACCTGTTTTAAAATCAATTTCAAACAAACACCTTTTGAAAATGGTGCAAAAAAACCCCAAACCGTTAATTAAACCACTTTCACTGCCCATTTTTGTCCACACTTGGTGACATCCCAGCCCAAAACGAACTGTGCATATTGTGTTTGGTTGTGGGACTCTTTGTTCCTTAAAAAAAATCTGCTGTTCAAGCATAATCATTCCACCCGACAACAACAAAAAAAAAAACCGTAACCCACAATAATGTACCCAAACGGAAGCACGACCCGTTTTGAATTTGTTTCAGGCTCAGTGAAATGTGAAGCTTCCCTTCCCGGTGAGGGATCGAACAGGTGGGACATGTAAAGCAAAAGCTTATGCTTTCGCAGTGGGAGGCGTACATGTATTGTGAAGAATGTGCATTTTCACCTTGCGCAGTCGGTCCAGCGCAATTAGTAATTGATTTGTTTGTTGCTTCATTTGCCATACGGCAATGTGAGAGTGACAAAACGCAATCCGATTGTGTTTGTGCTACTTTGTTCCTCGTTTTTGATGGGAAACGGGAAGGCAGGCTTGTTTGACGGTCAAGTGCAGTGGCCGCACCGACGTTTCGCATTGCATCGGTCGGCAAAATTGGTTGCAATGCGTGAAAAGAAAGCACGGAGACGGTTCGGCACGTTGGCGGGCATGGGGTGACGAGGAACTTTTGCCTCGCCGGTGCCAATGTTTGTTCAAGTTTCCGCAATCCGATCGTTGTCGGGTTATCGAGCGTGTCGCATAATGGGTGCAGATGGTGGGCAGAATTGGATAAAACATGTGCTGTAGCTTTACTTTGAACCATTTGTACAATTATTGGACTTAAGTCTATTTAAAAGCGCATGTTAGAAGAACAAATTTCAGGTTCAAATGGATTAGCAAATCACTTTCAGCGCACCCAACCTCTCATTCACGTGGCACACAAGTGGACAATCGAGCCGTTGGGTCGTATTACAACTGAAACGGTGAAAAAACTGTCCTTCACCACATTGGCCATACGCATGGGACATGCCAGAAGGCAGTACTGGCTTGTAGGGAAATGAGTTCGGAACAGACAAACAAACAAACAAACAGAAAAAGGTGATACCAGAAATCTGATTCCCTTTTGGATGGATGCATTCCCTGGGACCGTAGCCCGTAGTGGATGAATTCTTTCGCGTCACCTTCCCCAACCCGATTTAAATTTGAGCTCTTGAAAACAAGGGTCATTGAACTTAATTAAGCAGTCGACGTTCTAGATAACGGACAACGAAGAGAAGCTGATTTTGCTGCTAAATTTAACTAAAGTATTGAAGATTTGCGACTTATTCTAGGAGTACTTAGTGTAATTTTAAATACTTTTACGCTAGAGGGCGCTCTCAAAACACCCTCCTTTGCCATAAAATTAGTGTATTGCTTAAGTACCAACCATCCCAAATGAACCCAAATCACGCTAAATACGATACAAATCAAAGGGAAAAGAACGATTCATAAATAACCCACAACCGATTAACTCGCCTGCCCTACGGTTTACAGCACACAATCTGATCGTACTTGCCCCCAATTACTTTCAATCATTTCCATCCTCTTCGCTTGGGGGAAAAAAACCCGCCCCGAAATGGACCACACTTCCCGGCGTTGCGCATAATCATATGAATCGATCATTACCAAACAATCGGCACGTCCCTGCATTGTGCCCGCATAGCCCGCAAGCGGGAACATGCAAAGGCCATGGCTTATGCAACCCTGTGTGTCTCGTACATGCCTTTTCACCGCTCTTTCTGTGCACTTCCTTTCCATCCAGTGGTTCGGTTCGCTTCATTTACGTACAGAATCTTCACCCCTCCTGCCGCTGCCGAAAGTGGGCATTCGAAATGAAAACGAAAGGAAGCGGTTATTACTTACTTTGCGCTTACTTTGGCCGCTTGCGCCTCTTGAAAGCGAATGGTGGCATGAGGAGGAAACGGGCAAAAGGAGGACGGGACACCGAAATGTGTGTCACGAAACCCGTGGATGGAAAACTGAAGAGCCCAAAAGCAATCACACTTTTCATCGCTGCGACACAGCTTCCTGTTGCGCGCACATTTGGCGCATTTATGTCATACACTGCGCTAAAGGAAACGAACATGTCTTTTTAGGGTTCGGATTTTTATGTTGTTGATCTTTCACTTTATCATCGCACGCGATTGCTTCCGTTCCGGTGCCACAGTGTGATTCACTCCGACTATGCAACGGACCGAATGTTTTTGCACGAATGACATGTGCTGGTGGTGGACTCGGACGCTTTCGGACGACGATGGTGAGGGAAAGTGAAAAATTAACCATGACATTTAAACCAGTGGTGCCGTGTCGTTGGGTGTTTGTGTCGTGTGTCGTGCTCTTCCTCCTCCGCTTTTCTAACTCCTCTACACAGCTTTGCACGCGCTGTGTTTGGGTTGCAATTTTTCAGTGTCCTTTTACGGGATGTTGGGATGTTGTTTTGTTCGTGCCTTTTTTTTGATGGTTGAAATGTTTGACAAATAACTCGACGAAATGTAATTCCCGCTTGCTTGTGTTTGATTGATCGTTGAAAGCAATCGTGCATGGAAGTGTGTAGTTTTGACAACTGGTTCGGTTTCGTGCGGGATCGGGCTGGAACATAAACCATGATTGTTCGGAAGGTATGCCACGCTGGTTTGGAAATTGTGTCATCTTTCTGCACATAATTTACCCCCGGGTAGGCTGGTTGGCCCTTGTTGCATCATTGAGAGAACGGGGGGAAAGTGACTGCGTAAAGTGGCTCATCGTGTGGTCAAAGGCAGGAAGAATGAAACTGCTCGAGGGCAGGTTTTTGGAGCGCAAAAAGAAAGGTTTTTTGGCAAATAATTACTAAAAGGCAATTTTGAAAAGGAAAAGTCTCCAGCGTCGGTTTATTTCCACACTAACACTGTTCCCAACTCATCGGTCTAACACTTTCGATTGCCTCATAGCTGCAATTACAAAAGAAGTCGCCGTTAAAGCGTCCGTAAATCGTTGTGTCCTTTGTTGCTTGAAGCCGTCTCGCGGTATTAAGGGTTCGTTATACACATCACCGCTCCGGTCCAGCGTGCGAATCGCATCAACCGCTGTCCGTGTCCGTTAGGCGGTTTACCCCTTAACCTCTACCCAGGCGGGAACACACCTAGGCCGACGGTGTCGATCGATTCGGCATTCCGATTGAAGATGAGTTGGCTAAGCGCAGGCGTAGGCGCATACATTCGTTCCCCCGATGGTGGCCGCCACCGCGGTGTGAGCTTTCGCAAACCGGGCAAGCCTGGCAAAATACTATTTGCAATAATTGGGGTCACCAGTTTTATGTTTTGTCCGACCGGGACCGCATTGATGTGTCATGTCGTATCGCGCACACCACACACGTGTTTTGGCAGAATGGCGTCCCTTTCTTGGGTGGCGGAACGGCTCTGCGCAAGACGGGGTGAAGCGCACGGGATCACTGTTGTGCGGTTGTGACATTTAACTCAAACCGAAGTTTCCTAAGCAACCGATGCCCCCCTCAACCGTGGCCTTGTGTGGAAGGTGCTGGCTGCTTAGCGGTGATTGTCGTTGCAGTGTAGCCCGTGTTGCTCGAAATCGAAAGGATAAAAAACGGTTCCCGTAACTGCGTGCCGTACAGTTCTGGTCCTTCGAGCCGGATTGGAAGCACTCGCACTCGTTCGCCCGCTCGCTTGTCAGTCACAGACGAACACATCGGGGTGGGTCCAATTTGTCATAAACGCTTCATAAACGACATTATCACACTGGGACGTGTCGTGGATCTTGCATGAACTATAAAAAAACATGCAGGCGCTCGCCATCTACGTAATAGTGCGAAGGAAGTGCACATAATGCAACTTCCTTCACCCACTTCGGGTGTGTTACTAAAATACCCGTTTAATACCCAAACACCAATACGGTGCTTTCGGAAGTTCCCTCCAGTTTGCAATATTGTCGCTCGTGTTTTTTTGTCACTTCCAGCAACCAAACACCAGCCAACGAGGCTCAACGCCGAACGAACCAAGCGAGCAACAACTGAAGGGGTCTCCACTGGGTCATGGCTAACTGGCTGAGCGGATATTTTTATTTTTCGCCTTTCCACACCTTCCCCGCTCGCACGATCAATCGATCAACGCACCAACACACGACGAAGGTGACTTTCTTTCCCATTGGATGAGGGGAGGGGGAGGGGGGGGAGGTTTCGGGCTCAAAACTGAACCGACAAAAAACCTGATCCTTCTCGATTTAGCAAAATAACACTAACCGGACCCAGTGACAGGACAGGTTGACACACTCCGTTGAGAGAAGAAGAAGCGAGAAGGGGGTTGAGAGTCATTTCCGATTAATTAATAAGTGACCCGCGTAGTATAAGCGACCACGCACCGTGCACCGTGCGTGTGTCTAGCTGCCCCGAAATGGGAATGCTGTGCGAGTGTGCGTTAATAAAGGCACAAATCACGGTTCACGGTCCACCGGCTCCGGTCGAATCCGGTCCGATCGATTAGTCGGCGTAATATCGGCGTATCGATGAGATTAATCGAGTCAACGATATCCCGTTTCTTTGTTGGGGTGGTGGGCGACGGAACCGGCGGGAGCTTTGGGGAGGGCTTTTGGTGTTGGTGCTTGCGTATTATGTAGGTGAACGAGGGAGATTAGTGTAATGCATCGTCTTGTTGATGGGTTTATTTCGGGTTACAGCATAATATCGAGCTTTTGTTTTGTGCTTTGGTTGTTTGTTACTGTTTGTTTACTTTTTGAAACATGTGTTTTCTTTTGTTGTAGTTATTTATCATTCACTTGATCCTACTTATAAGTCTGTTGTCTGTTTAGGAGAAGTTTGATGAGCTTGTTTATTACTTTTGATTTTTTGTTGATGAATTTGGTTAGTGATTTTTACAGTTTGTTTTATCTTTTTTTTTTGTTCATTTCATTAACAAACACATTCTTTCAAATTACTTACTTTTATGAGTGATTTGCATTGTCTTAAATGTTTTGTTACTTCAATTAAGTTTACGTATGAGTGCATGCTTATAATGTAATAATTTATACTTTTTCTGATTTATTGTTTAATTGTGTTATTAAGGGGATTATGTTCCAAATAATTTCCCATGTATTGAAACTTAAACAGATCTCTTAATAGACGTTGAAGTAATGACTCCACCAATTAGGCAACTTTTGCGACTAACTCTCACTGACAGTGCATGAAATCGTATGAAAAGTGTACTCGCCTAACACACCGAGCGACATCACCGAACAGCAGGAATTCCCGTTCGATTTCGTTCCCCTTCGTGACAGGCCCCCACTAATTTATGCCCCTACCAAGAGTGTGTCCAATCGTTGTCAAGGAATTTGGACATCACAGTTGGTTTATGTTTAGTTTTTCCGATTTGATTCGTAGGAGCTGTAGAGCTGGCGAGGTCCGTTCATGCCCACCTGGAGCGTTCTTGGTTAGGCTTTTTTTTGGTTTTGTTGAGAAACTATGCAGATGCAGAAACCCGATCGTACGCATTTGGTATGCGTGTCGCATAGGGTTGTCGCGTTTTTCTTGAACCATTTAGAACTGGGCCCAGCGATCAGCGGGAACTGATGCTGCGTTAGCGAAACGCGACCGATCTGATTCTAAAGGTGCGTTCCAAATACCGAGGCGCGTGTCCATTCGCGTGGTATCGATATCTTCGCACTGGATGTCTGGGTATGAGCATGGGAAGGGCACACGGTGCCTTCGATCGGTGTGCCAAACCCGCATAGAACCGTGTCTAACCGAACGCCGATAAAGGTCACGTGTCCTTTTACCTTCGCCAGGGGTTTTTTTGTGTTGTTTACCCTTTTTTCCACTCGCTAGTTTTGTCCTAGTTTTTACCGGTCACAGGTTGTGCGGTGTGTGTGTGTGTGTGTACGCTGTGCACTCACCCCGTGGTAATAAAAACGTTCCGCGCAAAGTTGCAGAAAACCTCCTGCATCCCTCCCAAACAGTACGATGGGAGTGTGATAAAAGCCAAACGTGTTAGACAGTCCGCTTGTCCAACGGTTTGGATGATAATTGGATGCTTGTACCACACACAAACACACACACACGCTGGGCACTGGTTTTAAAGGTGTTTTAGTTTGTTTATTTACTTTGAAATGCAGTTAAAGGCAAAGCTACACAAAGGGGGGAAACATTGGCTTTGCATGCTTGCAGCTAGATGATGTCAAACCTGTCAGCCCGTGGGCCAGACACGCCGTTACAGAGTGAGTGACGTCTCGTTGCGGTGGGACGTTATGCACTAAATTCGATTAATAAATCCACCACGTGATGATCAGACTGATTTGCCTCGGTAAAGCTCAGTTTGGGAGCTTTCATTCACCGCACACCTTGATAAACAACCAATGTTTAGGGCAGTCTGGGAAAGGGAGTGCAAAAAGCAACATAAACTCGGCAACTCTACAATACACGGTCGCCATAAAATAGCGGAAAAACGTATCGTCTGTTGCAGCATTTAAAGCGTCTCACTTAACATTATCCTGCACTGGGAAGATAGCAAATATTCGGGATGCAATGTAAATGACAAAACGCTCCGTGCAGTGCGAGAAAATAAGAAGCTCCCTTTCGGTTGGCCAGAGATCGAGGTCGATAAAACAGATAGTGAAAGTCTAGCCCACACAAAGGAACACGATGGTGAAGCGTGGTGCAGCGTGGTGCGGGTTACTGAAGGTACGAAAATTGAAAATTGTCATGCAATCATTGTCTGGCGCATAGTTTTTATCGCTCTGTAGCTGTTCGTCTCGTGCTTTTTTGCTCGATAGGAAGTTCGTCGGGGACGGTGCACCGGGCGGTGTCACATTGTCATGTTTTGCTGTCAACCGCACAGGACACACAGGACACTGCACCGGAAAGCAGTTGTGTCGTGTGTGTGTGAGTGTGTTCTCGGTATCGGTGGGCGTCAGTCCACCCAATATGGTTAACCTTTCCCTGGTCGAGGTGTAAAGCTGGAAGCGTCTCCATCGTCCCGCTTGTTCGTCAAAAAATGGATGCTTTCGTGAGCATTCCTCCGGATGGCGATGACGGAGACGCGTCACGTCACGTTCCGGCCAGCAAACGGGAAAAATTTGAATAGTTCCCTTAATGCGAGTCGAGACCGTCGCGTTTGGCATATTATGCAAATTATTGGCAAGAGAAAAAAAAAGCACGGGAGAGAAAGAAAAGGAGCAAACACGGTGAGGCAGATTATCTCCCATCGAACCGGTTCGTTATCGGGAGGTTATCGAGTTTGGGTGGAGATCACGGAATGAGTGGGAAGCGTGATGATCGGGAACGAGTAAATGAAAAATTATAATAAAATCCAGTAAATATGAAACCCATCACACCGAAAAGGGCCACCGAACACTGGATGCACTGGAAAGGATGGAAAGGATGGATCTAGCAGAACTCCAAAACTCCTTACTCCAGGGACCGAGTGTGAACCAGCACCGGCACAAGCAGGCAGCCCTGGGCAACAAAGGACCACAGCCAGAGCAGAGCCCAGACCACAGCAAGCCAAAGCAGTGAAAGTGGAATAATGACAAGAAGCAGACGAAAGCAATAAAATTTATGATCCACTACCGTACCGCAATCGCTTCCATAGCGCGCTCACACAGAACTTTCAGCTTAGAGCTCGAAGCAGCAGCAGCAGCAGAACGAAAGCCACCCCGAAAACCAACCCTGGGCGCCACGACCGGACGAAAAATGGGACACACAGCACTGCGAAGAAGAAACAAATGGATCGGAGCGAATGTTTTGACGCGATTTCGGAGGGAGGAACAGGCGGAGACGACAGAAAGGGATTAAGTTTCCAAGTGCAGTGGAAATGAGGAAAAGTGCATTTGGTGCGCGCGGGGACGCGCTAGGCATCGTTGTACTTTTCGGGCTGGGGAAAAGGCTACGAAATTGATTAGAGACCCGGGAGAGCTCGAGCTCCTGTCCCCGGTTGGTGACACCATTTCGCCCGGGGCTCATCGCGATCATTGACTGCAACGCCATCGCCGTCGCCGCCGCCGCACGCCAGTCATCGTCGTCATCGGACCAATGCCATTGCCACTGTGCTCAGGGAGGGTCTGGCGATTTCGGTCGTCTGTGTAACACGAGCCCAGGGTTCGAGCTCTTTATTCGCGGACGGTTTGCTTTGGCAGACAGAGCCGTCACTCCAACAAAAAGGAAGAAAAAAAACAAGGACAAAAATGTCAACGGAAGGATGCGCGAGCTGAATTCGGGAGTGTGGAATGACAAATTCTGCAAACGCATCCTTTCGGTCTGCCCGGGACAGACCCCGGGACAGACAGGCAGAGTAAAGGGGGAAGCCTGCAATTGGAACATCCGATTCATCCGTGTCGACAGCGACAGGGAGCCTTTTATTTCGCTTTCCCGCGTGGCAGGAGAGGAGCAAGGTGGAGTTCCATTCTGCTTGAAAGTCTCGGTCTGGCGTCACCAGCAGCAGCAGCAGCAGCAGCAGCAGCATCACCAGCTATCGATGTCATTCTGGCAATTTAATAGCCATTTGGCCGTAGCCGTCGTCATTTAGCCCAGTGGGCACTTGGGTTTTATGACGGCCCGAAAATCCCCCCTCCGTTGACAGGGCGGCGTCTAGAGGTAGCAGGGCACAAACATCCAGACATTCCCGGGACATCCGGTGAGTGTGGCAGTTTGCTCCTGGGCACTCCCTGGAGCGAATCCTTTAACGTTCGATGGTTAAAATTCTCGATTGGACCACTTTAAATTTTTACTACCAGATTGCTGTGAGTGTGTGTATATTTTTTACTCTCACTTTTTAGACTTCATCCCAGTTTTTGGAAAGTAGAAGGTAGAATGCCTGACGCTTTGCTTTGTTTACGTTGGCAAATGGGATGGCTTTTTTTTGTTGACGGGACGAAGAAATTTTACGACCGTATCGTTATGGTGCGGTGAAGGAAGTGTATGAATATTAAGTAGCGATGAGATTGGAGAAGAAGTTCTGCTTCTTCGGGTTTGGTTGCTCTGAGGCAATGCGAATGCTGCCATTTTTGATAGTTTTGTCTGTTAGGGAGTATGAGTGCAGGAGTTTGAAGAAGTTGTGGCATGTTTGTCGTGTAATGATTTTGTTTTTGAGTCTCGATCGTATCTTCATGGGGGTTTGAATTCAAGACTTTAAGTCTACAAGAAGGAACTCCCGCTATGTCACTGACATTCCTTCAAAATTCTATTTCGATTAAGAGTGTTCTTTCCAGTTGAAGTTGAATTTCCCACTTACAACAATTCCCAACATTGCACTTTTCAAATTGAAACGTTTTACCAGTTACACACCAAGAACCCACGCGCGCGTACATCATCATCGCTTGAAGCTAAATCGAATTTTTATCACCATTGCCACAGTGTCACTGGGCAATCGAGAAGTTCATCCATGTCGTCATTTCGCTTGTATTTGTCTGTTTTTTTCCCCACGCACGACACAAAAGTCGCTCAAGCTTCCCGAGGACATGGACGACGCTGGAAATGATGGAACATCCTTAATTTTGTATACCATCAAAGAAGGGAAGTCCTCGGTGTGAGAGGAAAGCAAAAAGACCACAGGAACATAAGCACGAAGAGAACACTCAGAATGCTCATCAATACAATGTCCCGACGCCATCGTCAGCGTAATCGGCGGGTGATGTAATAAAGTTCGTCTCGGCTGCTTCCGAAGTTCTTCCGGCAACTGCGGGACATGAAACTTTGGGCACAGACAATCCGGTGGGGTGTGTGGTTGGCGATATATTTTATAACTCCATCAATCGGCCATCAATACACACACACACACACACATGTGTGTGTAGAACGTGCAACACCCTGGACAGCTTGTTCCCGGGGCGAGCGATGAACATATAACCGCGCCACACCCACACGGTTCCCAAACCCTTCCAATCGATCAGATTGACTGATTTATCGGTCGCTTGTTGGGACCGGAGTGGCCGGAAAGAAAGGGATCGAAACACTGTACTATCATCACATGGCATCATCATTTTGTCAATCAGTCAAACTTTCGGCGCGGAGATTGGAGCGTTCGCGGACGACCGTCCCAGAAAGGATGTCTAGATTAAGGAGCTTTTTTGTTGCGTTTATGTGTATGTGTGGCTGTCTCCGATGGTCACCCGATCAGTCAATCCCGTCAATCAGTTTCTCATTGAAGCTCACACAGCGGGAACGTTGAGGAGCAGCAAACGCAAAAAGAAAGCAAGACGACGCCCATTGACTGGGAAGTTATCGTGTGTGCGCGCGGATGTACTCGACCATGCTGACGTGTGTGACGTACGGAGCGTTTCGCAAATCCATAACGAGCGGTATTTCACCAGTCTCATCAGAAAACGTCAACAAAAAACCAGGATCAATTGGTCACGTACTGCACGTCCCGGAGCATAAAGCTGACCGTCCGAATCAAAGCGAGCGCGGCCCCATCCGTGAAACGTCATCCAATTAGTACTACACTAACACTCACCACCCTTGCCCAGGAGGTATTACTGGGTTTTGGGAGGGAGTTTAGAGCAACACTTTCATCATCGTTGGGGCGGAATTTGATTAACTTTTGCCCGGGAGAAGCGAAAATAAAGTGTATATCCCGTCTGGATATCGGGTTGAGTGGTAGGCGAAGGCAAAAAAAGGAGAAAAAAAGCATGCAGCATGAAATATTTCTTCAAACATCGCGTGAAAGGGAGCGGAAAAACTGCAACACACACAGCAATCGGCAAAAAAAAGCGAAGGGAAAAGAGTGAAAAACGTGTAAACTTTGCTAAATCACTTGGCTTTTTTGTTGTTGGGTGGGAAATGGGGGATAGAAGAGTGAAATTTTGGCTGCTACCGAAACAAGAATAAAGCTGCGATCGGGACGGGACGATAGAGGAAAAAGACTGATTTTGCCTTTCTTTCTTGTGAAGAAGCAGCAGCAGCAGGAGAGCATCCTGGAATGGCCTGGCTGGCTGCAGGTATTGAAAACATTTATTTTCCAACCTCCACTCCACCCTCGGTTGGAAAGTGTTTTCATGCTTTATTTTTGTGTGGGAAAGTGCTGCTGCTACTGCTGTTGTTAGAAGCGCCCCCCGGGGAGCCTTTTTAGCTAAATTCGAACGGAAAATCTCGTTCAGTGCACATGATGATGAAGGTAAGCTACCCGAAGGAAGGTGAAAAGCGGTCTCGGTCGGAAGGAAGGAACACGACGACGACGACGACGACCCCGAAGCAGCAAGCGAACAACTTTTGTTCGGCAAGTTTGTTGGCCTCGTTCTTTTTTGTTGTTGCTCTGCATGTTTTGTGCAGATGATTTTGTGGTTTAGGGGAATATTTTATCCTGCCGTACACACACACACACACAACGATAGCAAGCAGTTTTGGCAGACAGTGAGATGAGCCCGATGTAAAGAATATGCATCTTTCTTGCTGTTAACATTGCACACATTAAGTAAGATGTTAAAGACTTTGTTTGGTTTTAAAAATATTGAGCAATTATTTTACTTCCAAATAAGTTGTTGCGTTTTTTGTTAGCTTCCCCCTTTTCACAAGTGTATTGAACTCGGTGTCAGAACTTCTCAGAAGGAAAAATAACTGTAAGCAACTGCTATACCGACAGCGCAAAGGGACAGCAAGCTAAGCAGGACGGTCCTTTCCCCTTGAAACGAGTACATGGGCACACAACACACACTTACAAGTCTGGCAGGACGCAGGTTCACAGTACGAAGAGCATGCCTCTTCTTCGAGCTCTAAGCTGACAACGGGTTCGAGAAGGATCGTCTCGATCCGGCTCGGGTTGGTTCTGGGTGGACATAAATCAGTCGCCAGTAACAAGTGCACCTCGGGGCATTGTCGGGGCGGGAAGTGTTGTGTTAGAAGCTGGAAGTTGCATGCTAGAGTAGCAAAGACGTTAGTTTCACTTTTCACCCGGGAAATGGGGAACCATCTTTTGCTCGGATCAAAACGTGTGGTTCGTTTTTTCTTTCTTTCTGGATGAGCCGGTGACAAATGCTTGCCGGGGGCTTTTATAGTGGGAATCATTGATTCATGATGTAATAAATAAGGCACGAATTTGTGGCCAACTTCAGTCGTGGCGTCTAGCCGTTGGCCGTGTCTTATCACCAGAGCTCGACAGAGTATATGCGTGAGGATCATGTTCGGCTTCCAAGCAGCTACCAATGTCCTCTTGAAACTCTTAAAGAAAACCACGTGTTAATGTCTGTAAGTGTATTCGACAAGTGCCTAGACCCGTTTTTTGTTCGATCCCTTTCCTCAGCTTGTATTTCAACCCGGGAGTGAAATTGAAAACCCACTCGTTTGCGGGCACCAAGTCCGCTGTGTAAGTGCTCTCCGATCGTTTGTCGCTCGTAATGCGTAATGCGTTTGTAAGTTACCGTGTTAGAGCAGGGCGCCAGGCCCAGGCCCACGCCACACAGCACAGTGCCAATTGCATCTGGCAGTCTTTCGGCGACTCCGCAACCGTGCCATAAATGGACAATCACGATCGATTGGGACACGGGAACGAAACTACTACGACGGGGCTACACGTCATCGGTTATGTTCGGTCACTGCGATCACTGCGAGACCCGCGCTGGACCGTTACAGAAAAAGGCGGCGTCCATTTAGCTGCCTTCTGCACCTCCCTAGCCCACAGAGCGCACACCTTGGACGCGCGCATCAGCTTAGGGGCGTTGGCAACTTCACCTGCGATCGGGACCACGTGATAGCGCCCTGATTTTGCGCCAACGCACCGCAACAACCTGGGTGTAGTACACGGGTTGGAATGGTTCGGACCACCACCGTCACCTCTGCGACCTGTGCGGGAGATGCATCCTAGCCCAGGCCTGGCCCAACTGCCCGGTTTAGAGTGCAAGACACCTGGTACGGCGGGTCATAACCGAAAGGTGCACGGGTGTGCTAGTCACTAGACCTTATCGCGTTCACACGGCAACCAAGTGGTGGCTGGGAGCTCGGTGGTTACTGTCATAAATGGGTAAAAATGACATTTAAATTAAGGCTTTCCTTACGGTGCGCGGTGGGTCAGGTTCTCGTACCCGGGTTACGTTGGTTAGCTACATTGACAAATTCATTGCGATTACGCGAATTACTTACCCCGTTGGCAGGCACGTTGGCGTGAGATTCTGTTGGCCAGTGCGGCGTGGGACTCGCCCTAACCCGCCCGTGAGGGGGCAGATTTTTCATAACGCTTTAACGGAGGGAACATGAAACCCTTTAATGAAGCGTTTAATTAGGCTACTTAATATTCGGACGTTTTGAATGCTGAGTGTCGAAGAGAGGATAGGATTGCTGGAAATATTTCCACCTCTTCCAGTTGAGTTGTTACGTGTCTTGCAAGAGATCTTCCATCTTACAGAAGCGATAAACGACATTACGAGGGAATGTCTTTGTATCATCGTTCGTCATCGTTCATCGGAATATGTGATGGCAGTGCAACGTCCCCAATCCGACTAACGACTCTTTGTTCTTCTAACACACGTCCGCGGCCGAAGTGGGATGAAAGTATCTGGGTTAGTTAGAGGACGGAAGAATAGTCGCAAATTTGCGTCTAGCCTGCCTTCTGTTCACCTATGGTTTTGTATAACAAAGTAGGTGCTGAGTGCAGTGGCCTAGTGACAGCTCTTTATGTCATCTGCGGTGCGATCTGTGTGTGTGGGGCCGGCGCTGCTGCTCACGTCGAGGGTTGAGTGCTTGAGGTTTTGTTTTAGAATGTTTGAGAAAAGAGCGTTTTGGAATTCTTCGATCTACAGAGAGGGCCGGAGACGCGTGGAAAGAGCTGGAAGCTCCTCGTGTGCGTGTAGGAACACTTCTCCTCCCCCTTCTACACACCGACTCACACACACACGCGCAACGAAAACCCTTCCTTTTCTGTTGTTGCCGATCCGCATCACAACAACCGCTCACAAATCGGTTCCGAAGCTCGTAGGTGCAACGGAGATGCCAACAATCTCTTTCCAACGCCATTGCAACGCACTCAATGTGAGCTCGAGTCAAGCACCCGAAGTGATTACTCGGTCAAGGATAGCTCGACGTTGTTTATGTGCTTTCGAACTCCTCTCACGGCGCAGTTGCGGAACGCGTTCGAGAGCGCGCGAACACTGGCGGCAGACACTTGCGCACAAGCGCCCCTCGCACCAACACACGATGCGCAGAGCCGGAGCAGCATGACGTCTCACATGTCTGGTTTGGTGCGACCGAGTCAATGCTTCCTTAACTCCGGTTCTTCTTCACACACATACACACACTGATAGGACAGCCACAGGGTCAGCCATCCTTGTTCGGTGATCCTTTTTTGGGTAACGGTCGTGTAGGAAACGGGGCCTCTACGCACCAACGACATTCCGTCGATGCGTAAGGAAGCAAAGCAAAGCGCACGCGAGAGACTGTGAGTGCGTGCGTACGCATGAGGTGTAATGGACGATGGAGTTTGCCTTGAATTAATGGGTCGGTTGGAAAAAAGTGTCTTCGGAAACTAAATCTTGATACCGTTCCAAGAACCGTTGAGCTTATGTTGTAATGCTCGCCACAGATTGAGTGCAACGCGCCACACACAATCACAACCGCAACCACAGCAAGAAAACAACCCTCGCTTTTAAAGTGTAAAATAAATAAAACAAACATCACCCGGGGTAAATGCAATCACAGTGGCGCGACCCCAATGCATCGCTAATGTCCGGTATGTTGCGCGAAGGTACCCCAAAATCCGTATCGGATCTAACCTGGAAACATTGCGCGCTTGAATACGCAATGGCGTGCGCAACGGGTGCACGCAACCGGAATGCAAAACCGCTGCACCCGCGTCGACGCAGAGGGGCCGAAAATGTGCGTGCCGTGCATGGCCACCACACGTGACTGTGACGGACGGGCGGCGCTGTGGCGTGTTCCAAATTTTGCGTGCAATTTATCGCCTATCGGGGCGAGTGTGATCGTTCGTCAGGGCGGCTGCAAGTGTGTAGCAAAACGGGTGTAGGTGTTTCGAGCTGTAACAGCATTGATTTATATCGTTTTTTTGTGTGTAGGTTGCTACAAAAGATTCTGAGGAATGACGATTGAAGTTCGTCGCTTGGACTCACACATGTACAACCTTGTGTATCGATCAATGATCTCAAACTTCCACTCATTCCAAACAGCTTGCCCCAAAATCCGTCCAGTTTCGAATTGAAATAAAACCTTCAACCCATGAACATGTTTAATATCCTGCCTCGGACGGTAATTGTTTTGCACAGTGTGTCAGCAAGAAAAAAAAAAACTTCGAAGAAAATGCCCCCGAGGCATACATTCTCCAATTCGGGAACCAAAATCAACCGAAACTCCATTCCAACCCGATTGACAGGCCAACAAGGGCCTAACGAACGAAACCAACTGGCTGACAAATGGTTTTTGTATTTTCGGAGAGCACGGGTGAATGTTGAACTAAATTGGAGTGACACAAGAAGAAGAAGAAGCAAACAACAAGGCGCTAGGTTTCGCAATCAACACGACACGACACGTGTTGAGCTTTTCCTTGTTCTTGTCTCATCGCTCGATCACAGTGCAATGACGTCCAACGAGTTGCTGCTGCCATCTTGACGATCGGATTGTTTCAGAGCGTCTCAGAATGTCAAAAGTCACCTGCTGTTGACCCTTTCCAGCCCTCTCACTCTCGCTCTGTGGTACTGATTGCCTGCGCTCGGGCTTCTTGAGTAACCAAGTTGCCCAAAATGAGGAACTCGCGCGTTTGTGGGCTTGCTGATCTCGCCCATTGTCGCCTGCTGCAGAAAAAGCCTCCCTCGAATGACTGGTTATTTTTGGGGTGAGTGCAGATTACTACCTCACCACTCAACCACCCAGTTTCTCGGGCCAGTACCAACAAGCAGGGAAAAACTTGATTCGCCCGACAGACTTCAAGAAATAAGAAACGGTACAAGGAATCACCTTGAGCAGTCAACGCAACCGAACGCTTTTGGAGAATTGGTTGGCCCCTACCGTCTCCAAACCGGACCGATGCGTTCCGCTTTTAGGCATGTTTGGCTGTCCCAGCCATCGCACAAAACGGTAGTTTCGACCGTTCACACTCTCGGTTTCGTTTTGCATCTTCGACAGCCGGTTTTGTTATTTGTTGTTTTTTTGTCGCAGCCATGTTGGTACACTGTTACTACGCTACAATTTATTTCTTCTTCATCTTTCGCTGCTTTTGGGGGTCCGAATTTCTGCTTGCAAGCTCCCCAACTCACTCGGGGAACTGACCATGGGGAACCTTGGAAGTTTTTCGACCCCTGTGCAATCTTGCCGGCTCTCCGAGCGCGAGCGCAACGGAACGGTGGAGGGAAGGCAACGGTGCGCGTCCGCTACATCACTGACCGAGTCTGTGGAGCGGCTCAGTCGGTCAAGTTGTGCCCCGTCGGAGCGGCGAGTACGATTCGGCCCGGTTTTGGCCTTTTTCGCGCGCTCACAAAACCTCGCACCTGAAGGTAAAAGTTCAAAGCACTCGCTAGTGGGAAAACCTTCGCTTTCGAGAGCTTTCCGCTGTTTGGTGTTACTGTTGGTCGTGTTTTTGGCGGTGCGTATGCGTGATGCGGTGATGAGATGCGGCATACTTTGTAAAGATGCAGGGGCAGTGTAATGATGAGAACAATTATCGAGCATCGAACAATCGTGGCGGGAGATCATAGGCTGGTGCGATCTCAGGGATTTTGAGGGCTTAATGAACTGGTTGAGTACATCATACATCCATACACACGCTCACTAACTAGCTGCTAGTTGGTCCGAGATTGATGTTACTATTTTTGGCTTCTATTATTGTATTTTCCACACACATTGTTCCTGGCTTCCTTCAGATGAAGCCCTCTGGGCACCATGTAGATCGATGCAGCACACCAAACACGTTTCGTTCGCGGATGACATTCACTTCTTCACAACCACACACACAAGCACGTGTGCTCTGTGGTGGAGAAGTTTATTGTTTGCAATTTAGTAGGTCGCACCGACCAAACTTAGACACCAAAAACGGAGCTAGCGGAGCGGCTTAAGGTTTTGTCCGCCGTACGGCCGTGCTAATGAAAACCGAAAGGAAGGGAGTGCGAGAATTAGACGGGACGGGAGATTTGTGGTGTGGCTTTTTGGAGGGATTGGCCTGCAGGCAGTGGCTTCGGGGGAAGCGTGGCTCTACGGGACGCTGTCTGACTTTGTGTTGTGATGCTTCGTTCGAAAGCACTTAGTGGTGAAGGTTGCATAATATCTTCCTTTTAGTATTGCTGAGCAGCAATAGACAAGAAACGATCGTAACTAGATCATACTTAACCAGCAAAGCTATGAGGACAGGTTTTGGGTGTCTTGAAGTCGTAGTCTCCACAGTTCCCTATTTTAAGACCATGATAGAAGACTTAAATGCTGCTGGTACGATGTGTACACATGACTAAGGTATGGAGTATCGACAATCGATTGTGAGGTTTTATGGGCATCACGTTTTTCAAGGCTGAACACCCGTTAACAACCGTTCACATTTGCATGGTAAGAGGACCTACCTTCTCGTCCAGTGTGTGCACCTTTGAGGCTTGCATGACTTTCGCATTTACCTTAAATTTAGATGATAATTGTAAATTACCTCAAGCATGATATCAATAATTGAGGATTTAGTGTTCAAAATTACTCTCATAAAAGTTGATTTAATAAGCAATAGCTATAACTTTTTTGTGGTTCCATGTCTCATATAGGGCCTTGATAGATGGAGAGTTGAATATATTCTGATTTTGAATCATTTTAATGTTCGTAAAAAATAATTTGACCAATGAGACCCACGATAGGAATAGGTTACTTGAGGGAAGTTTGAATCCCATTGATTATGATTTGTGTTCTTCATGAAATCTTCACGTCAATTTCTTCACGGCTCTCTAATAACTTCAATGTCCGTAACGAAGATTTTGATTAATAGAAACCTTGACTGGAATATTTAACTCCAATGAGTTTTGAAGTCTTAGAACTGTGACATAAATTCTACTCGAATGTTCTGGACAAAAACAATTGGAGAGAGATCTTGGTGGGAGTCAATATCTTGGAAAGAACTCTCCAAATTCTAGAATTCTCGCGTGCTAAAACACATTCATCCACACGATCGTTCAAGATCCCACACACAAACACACCCCGCTTAGACGCACTTGCAATGAGCATGCAATTAAAGCCCCCAGGAGCGATCGCCCTCTCAGTAGGTCAGCTGAGCAGGTCATTATCGCTCGATTATGCATTGCGTTCCGCTTGAGGCGGGCGCAATATCGTTCTCTAGCGGTGCAAAACAATTCTCTACCACGCAAGCTACCACCCGCAGCAGCGGCAACGGCAACCGATTGTCGGGATGCTGCGGACCCGTCTAATGCCACTGCCTTGGCTGAAGGCTTCACGCGGTTGCATCTTTCGCGCACCGCACACATCGAGTTCACGCCGTGGGTTCATTGCCGTCCGACGCGCAATGGCACGCAACCGTGTTGCGCCCGTACGCAATAGCAACGCGGCGTGTACGGTTGCAATGTAGGTTAGTGAATTTCGCGCTTCCTTCCTCCCGCTCCTACTCGGACGAGTGCCTCCTACCCTGTTTGCTCTAAACTAGTAACAAAAAAACACCCCGAAAATGAATGAAACCCCCTGTTCGGTGGAGATCATCGCGCCACGTGGTGTGGTGGGAAGTGGCGCAGAGAAGCATCACCGTGGCTTTATTACACCGCGCGCAGCAGCAGCAGCAGCATGCGCAATCCGATTTGATGCAGCAGCAGCAACAGTGCGCCGATGAGAGTCGGATGTGGCCGCTTCGACATCTTCCGTCATCATCACGCAACCGTCCGCTAAAAGGTCGCCTGCCCAAAAGCTCCCCCACGAAAAGCCCCAAAAGTTGACCACGAAATACGTAGTCGCTCGGCAGGGAAAGCAAGACACAAGCAACCCACACACACACATACTCTCTCTCTCTCTATCTCTCTCTTTATCCGTCTCTTCATTTTCGTAAGCACCGGATGACGATGATGATGGCGTCGCTGTACGGAATGGCGGAATGGCGTCCGATCGCGCGGTGTGCGTATTGCGTAATAAACTTGCGCGCCTTCCACACTTCCACAACCGCGTGCGTCGACGATCTTGGGTGTAAATGCACAACAAAAAGTGGTGATTCTTCTCACAAAGTTGTTGTTGTAGTTTGTTGTAGTCGCTCTCGCTCTCACTTTCACTCGGGCCGCCCAGAGATCGCCTCGGGGGGAGAAGCCCCAAAAATCTGTGCCAATGGCCCGACCGGAGGTCGCGCACCAGCATCAAAACCGTTGGTGGGCTAGGTTGAATCGCTTCGCCACGAACGCTTGTGAGGGTTGAAGTTGTTGTGTGTGTGTGTTTTTTTGTGCGTATTTCTCGTTCCATTCTCCAGCCCGGTGTTGCTGGTGGCTTCTTTTTTTGCCTTCTCGCGTCTTCTCTCACGGCTTAGTTGGTAGATTTATGTTGGCGTAGCGTTTTTTTTTCCGGCGTTTATGTTCCGTTGTCCGACATTGCCGAAAAACGCTGCCTCATTGATGCAATCGGGCGCACGCGTTGCGCCATGGCCCCATGGCGGTTGACGAAAAAATGGCAAACGTTCGTGCACGATCTTGCACGCAAATCTTATTAGAAAGGGAAGGCATGGCGCATTTTTTTTTTTGCGCTCGGGTGGAGAGTCGTTTTAGGGTGAGAAATATTTATCACCGAAACTTGAAATGATAAAATACATTTCGGAATATTTAAAACATCATTTGTGCAAGGATGCATTTCAAACGCGATCGCGTTGATTTCCACACCTTCTTCTTCGTTCAAATGTTGCCAAATGAGCGTTGCCAACCGTTCAATTAAAGCGATCGAACGAGCCCGCAGGAAGACGTCAACTGGCCGTCGAAAATGTACGGCATTTGCGATTGCAACATACGTTACATATTACTAGAGGTACGTCGCCCGAGGCGCACAATTGAGCCGCTCGCAAACAGAACGTTGATCGGTCGTGGCGGCGGACCGGACGAAAAAGCGCCCGAAGGAAAGGAGGATTGGAGCAGGAGGGTTGGGTGGATTTCGTTCATGGACGTTCATTCACTTTCGTCGATTCTTTTCGAGCTGCGATTCATCGTCAGGTTATTCCTTTGAACGAAAGAGAGAAGGAGAAGAGAGAGGGAGAGGGAGAAATACACAATAATACAACTTGATGGTGTTTTGGAACGTTCTTCGGTTTGCGGGTTTTTAAAGCCATCTTTTTCGTCGTCTACCCAATATTTTGTGTCCCATTCCTGCCGAAGGAAAGTATTTTTGGCTGCGGGAGATTGCAAATCACGTGCGAAAACGCGTAAAGTTTTATGCTGGACATATTTTTACTTCGTGCACCTTAATGAAGCCATCAGGGAAGCGGACCTGATTCGCGTTGGTACGAGTGTTTATTGAAACCCGGCTAACGAGGTGTTCAATGTGTCCTATTTAATGAGGGAAACTGGCAAGGCTGTTACAGCAAAGTAAAATAGTTCAAAGAGTAAAAAAGTTTAAATTATCGAAAGACATTTTTGCAGCATCTTTCTAAATTCATTCCGCTTATTCCACTATTCAGTAAATAATTTAAAACAATTTACGCAAAATCTCGGCGCACGCAGCCTGGCATTTGGCGTCGATTGTGTAATGCGCCAATCATTACGCCAACCTTCTAAGACGCGGACCGTTCCCACCTTCCGACCGCCCGCCTCGTGCCAGTACCCGCAGGATGTGTGTCACGATTATTTTCATCAATTTATCCGACACGATCACTCGAGATCCTCAGCCAGGGCGTGGAAAGAAGGGAAGTTCATGGTGGGCCTGCATGGTAGTGTCTTTTTAATTTTTCGATCTAACCACTACCTACGAGACCGTTTGGCTGGGGGTCTCCCCCCCGACGGGCCCAAGTGCAATCGACACTTGTGCATGTGCGACATGAAATGTGACGAGCGACAGCTCGAAAAGTTATTAATTTGCATAATTGGTTGATGAAGGTGTAAGAGCAATGACTTGAATGCCGGTCTCCGCGTCCTCCAGCCAGCGAGCAAGCGAGCAGCCCGCGCGGAATGCGGTTTTTAATGATCCATTGTCTAGGTATGTGGAGCGAGAGGATGATGATGTTTTGTAATCGGGAATAAAAACACCAAATATTTGAAAACTGTTAGAATTTGTAAAAAGAAGCTGTAGAATCCTCTTACAATACACAAGATCATGTTTCGGTTCACCCAAGTGGAAACAACCACTTCAAAAATCACTGCCTCAAGTGTGTTCTCCTTCGCAAGCAGCCGGTGTAAAGCAAGGATTGCTACTCATAATGTTTTTAGGGTGCTTTCTTCGGGCTTGAACTTCTCAAACACAAAACACATGAAGCCATCAATTATCCTTCGTGGCTCGTTAGCTCGCCGTCGGCACCGTACGTTGCTGACGTTGTTGTTGAAGTGCGCGTTATCGTTCGATGAGAATTTCCCAGCACAAAAGTCACGTTCCGAGGGGTGGGTAGCTTCGGTACCGAGAGCTATAATCACTGTTTGACTGAGTGCACCACTGCAGCACGGAACCTTTCTTTCCCTTTTGCCGAAGGCTAGAAAAATGAGAGAATGCAAGAGAAGAAAAACTACCGACAAGTGTCAGCGGGCACAGGACAGGAAGTGTGTGATGAATTGTGGTAAAATCCACACGACAAATGCGTTGTACACAAGGGCGGTTGGAAAAGCGATGCACAATTTGATGCAATTGCAAAGGACGGTTTCCGTTGTGGCTGTGGTAGGAAAAAAGGGGTGAAAGGGTGTTAATGGAAACAGGGGAAAAGATTATTGGGAAGCAGCGGGTTTAACGCTGTCAACTTGTTTTCCTTTGGTAATGATAACAAACTGTGCTAACCGTCGCGGAAGATGAGAATGTGTGAGAACTTGCCGCTCGAAATGGAAGATTCGTGTTGAATGGCAAATTGTTTTTCGTTTAGTGTTGGTAAACATGGTTTTGGGAAGATCTCACAACTGTCTAAATAATCTCACACTAATCTTCGTCCCCTTAGTACCTTTTCATTTCGATAGAGGGCGTTTTAAATGTCTCAACTAATAAGTTTATATCTGTGTTCTTCTCATTACAGGTATGTGCAACAGTCTTGCTTCGTAAGTACACAGCATAGAAACCTTCTTCAGAAGCATTCATTCAGACTGCGCTCCCTTCCAACCCAACATTGTAACGATGATTAATCCACTACCTAATGTGTGCAAACTCTGTCTTACGCATGTCGGGCCGGAAAAAGGAACAACATGGAACTGAAATTCGATCCCCAAAGGTAGCTAGCGGTACTGAAATGTACCGCAAAAATGCGTCCCCTTAAGCAACAAACTACAATGTCCGCTGCATTCTAACTTCTCCGAGAGGCTCGCCGTCTCTTATGCGAATCCTGGTCACGGCACCAAAACACACTCGATTGCTCTGCGCCGAAACGAAAACACTCCACATCGACAGGGTCGAGCCTGGACATGGCTTTTGTGTACCATTCAATCATGCAATTTTTGCGATACGGCTAGTTTGGCTGCTTATTGCGATCATTATTGACCATTTAAACGGGACCGTGTGTGTGTGTGTGTCGGTGAGTTCCCCTTTACCACTTCCTGCACCGCGCTGGCGCGCGCCGTTTTGTTCGCATGTTTATTTACTACCACTTCTGACCGTTTGTCGTAATGAATTGCGACGAGTGATAAATGTTTGGCTACGGCTGCCGACTTTGAGTCAGTCAGTTGGGCAGCCGATGGCAGTGCTGTAAGGTTTGATGTGGTACCGTCCCTTGGGAGTTGACGAAAGAGAAGGCGGGAGAGGGAGAATGGAAGGGAACACACGCGGGCTGCCTCGGGGCGATCGCGCTTGACGAGCTACTGCCGTTCGCCGCTGTTTGACCCAAAACAAAACGGTTAATCCGGCACACTGGAATGGTCGCGGTGGCATATGTGACCGCAAGAACCCCCAACCAGTAGGTGTAGGAGGACATAATCGGAGAGCTAATGGTGGGCCGGTGCTCAGCTTCCCACCGATCGCAGGCGCAGTGACACGCGCAGTGAAGTGGATTTGGATTCCGAATGTGCATAACCTTTTGCCAGGAGAGCAGTCTTAGCCAGCTGGGACGAAGGAACTGTGTCTAGCTCGGCGTGGCGAGCCACCGGCGGCTTCCAGCAGTATTTGTGTCAATTATCGCGAGATGATGGTTGATTGTGGCCATGATTGATTAGTCGCGCCTGTCGCTAATGTGTTCCGTGCCGTCGTGCGCGTTGGGAAGCTGAGCTGAGCGGTCGGTCGGTCGGCCGGTCCACCGATTATCTGGCGTGCAGTGGGCTGAAAAGTGCAACTTGTTGCACCGCACGCATACATTGTTTACGGATTTGTGCCTTTTAATTGACATATATGTGGTAGGACAGCTTCGGTCGTCGGGGGCAGGTTTCGGATGTGTTTATCTTTTATCGGATGAGATGAAGATAGACGAAGAGAGAGCGCTGCGGGACTTGTTTTATTTTTATTAGGAGCTTACAGTAAATTATGTCGCTCGTGATGCAAGATTGTCGTTTTGCTAGGTCAATGAGAGCATTAAGCCATTCAAAGTTTGTCTCTTTCATGGAATATTGAGCTAATTTTTCGGAAATGAATAGATAAAGCGCAGTCTTTTATATTTTAATGGTGCTAAAGCGAGAAAATCCATGACCAAAGAATGTTACATAACTGAAACTTCTTCGGAATGCTCTTCCCAACACCCGCTGCAGCTTGTCCAGCCATGAATCATGCGCTTTGATTCGCTTTCCTGAGTCGCGCAAAAATCAATCATCATCGATCAGCGACGGCATTGAAGCGCATGTAGGCGCGAGCGTCCGCCAGCAGGCTGCAGGGCGATGGGCAAATAGCTGGACGTTGAAAAATGAGCACTCCACAACATGGCGGGAGAATATTGGCACATTTCCCTGTGGCAGGGAACAGCTTGTTGAGTTGTTGATTTAACGAGACGCCGCCGACGCCGCTTGTTGTTCGGAATCATTATGATTCACTTCAACCAGCCAGGATAAGGATAAGTGGGTTAGATTGTGTTTTTGAGAGAATTGGTCCGTCGATTGTCGAGTGCACCGAGTGGACACCACCGCGTACAGATCAAATGACCGAGCCAAGCTGCCAGGCTAATCTCGGGACAGTTTGTGCGCGGGGCCAACGAGTTCCCGTAAATCAACAGCAACCGCAATCGAAACAAACTTTTATCTAATAACATTTATTGGAAAGGAATAACATAAACATCCATTCAAATCCACTCCAGAACCTGCCCGACCCCCGCTAGAGGCGTGCCGGTGTCGGGTGGTACCGGAGTTTTGATTTACAACCCGCGAGCGGTCCGCGAGTGTCTGCCGGGCGCACCGCATGCTGCGTAGCGGACATGCGTACACGTACGTGCGCATGTTTCGTAAGCTGTGGCAGCTTTTGTCAGGGGTTGGTAACGGCTGGCTAGTGCTCTTTTTTTCCTCCTTCTTCTCGCTGGTCTGTTCGCACCCAAGTGGCCCTCTTTGATCGCCCTTGCAGGCGAGCGTCAACAGCTGCACTGTACAGGTTCAGACAGGGGGAGGGCGACAGCGGGTCAGCGGGTTCGGCTGAGCGAAAACCTTTCGGGGTCGGGGAACACAACCGGTCGAGAAGGTGCCATAAATTCACGCCACTGGACTTCCTCGACGCCTCGGTTGGCTGGCGTCGGAGGGTCAGTCAGTGGGCCGCCCTTTGGCCACGCACTGGTCCTCGAACGATCGATCCCCGGCTCGACTTGGAACTCTTATCGCAGAATCGATATCAGTTACAGATTTATGTGATCGCGTATTTGCAACGGCTTCGGTGCTGCAAAACGGGAAGCTTTCCTGGACGGTGGCGCTGAACGGTGGGAACGGTTTCGCAATCGATCGCAGCAAATAAAAGGCGTACCGTGATCGAGTGTGTATGCCGTAATGGAGACAGCAAAAGGAGCTGTTTGACATTCCAAAATCAAGATTTTTCAGCTGTATGTGTTTTGTGAGAAAAACACAATGGCAGCTACATGCCTCATTTTGCATAATAAAGAGGTGCTTTTACAAGACGTGCCTCTGTACGGGGTGCCGTAACGCATCGGAACAAGAACACTTTCTTGCGGATGTCTCGCCGTTGCGTAAGAACTCCGTGCCCGGCTGCCATCGTCATTACGCACCCGGCACGGATTGTCATGTAGTGCTGTCTGACGCCGGGTTAAACGAACGTACAACAACCGCCACCACCACCACCTGGTTACGATGTTTATACTGTAAGCCAGCGCACCGAAGGACGGATCGTGACTGTCGACGCATGCGACTCCGAAAAGAAACCGGAAGGAAGCAATGAATTAACGGCAAAAAGGGTTGCTCGCTGTATGTGGAGCGACAGGTTTAAGGAAGTGGGCACGACAAAACATCCTCCCGGAGAACGTTTCACTTTTGAAAATATTTGAAACAGTGGTGATCATTGCATAGCCGTTTGCACGTACCGTGGTTAGTGGTAGTAGAGAACGTTGAAACGAAAAAAAGAATGAAGAAAGGGTTATATCACGTGATAGCAATGATACAGATGATAAATAGCACGGCGGGAAAGAAGCCTTCTTGATGTCCCTATGACATCGTCGGGAGTATATCAACAAACACGTCGTGAGTTCGAGGCTAGATGGGACAGTCAGTAAATAGTTTTAAAAGACCTTTTTCACTTATAAAATTGTTAGTAGGCTTGTATGACGACTGAGTTAACTCCACTTGCCATTTATGTAACCTTCTTCCTATCCTTCCCTTTCCCCTTAAGGGTCACTTGTTCCATTCCTTGCTAGCTAATCCGTACCGACCTCACATTTCTGCGTTCAAAGCCCGTCGTCAATCGATCCCAAAAATGGAAGCATCAACTAATCAGCTGCATATTTTCAAAAAGCTCTCTCGCACATAATGCTTAGCAGCAGCACTTCCCTCCCCCCTTCCCCCTTCCTTCATTTTCGATTCAGCCATCCCAATGTTTTTCCCACCCACTTAATTTGTGGAGTGGTACAAATCGATCGTTTTGCTGCGATCGCCATGAATCACCGCCGCGCAGCGGTGAAGGGACGCTGTCCCAACGGTATCGAATTGGAAACGCCAATTACGCTCCGTAGCTCCCCAAAGGGTGCGCGCACACCGTCCAGCTGCGGTGTGGTTTTGTGTACGCGCGTAACGCATTGCTGACATTCCGCAAGAAGCGCGTCGGAGCGGAAGAAGGGGGGCTCCCAAAAACGGTTTGGTGGCCGTTGGTCGAGTTTGGTGGCCATTTGTTTTCCAAAGCGAATCTTGTTAGAAAAACGCACAGAAAAACGAGGCACAGGGCGCTCAGGGTCCGGTGGCCACAGATAAGAGAGTGAGAAAAAATCCATCATCTTTAGGCACGGGCACGGGGGTGCGTACGGGCAATGGAACGAATCATGGTCGTCCAAAAGTTGCCTGTTAAATCACGGCAACAGAGAGAGAGAGAGAGAGAGAGAGAGAGAGAGAGAGAGAGAGAGAGAGAGAGAGCGAGAGAGACCCCCCGGTGTCTTCTGTGCCAGATGGAATCTGGGCAGTCGGGGCGGGCTGGCCGAAAGGACTACGGTACAAGCGCTGTCTGGGGCTCGGTTTCAAGATTTCAAGATGCAAGATCCCGCACTTAGTTTCTTAGTCGCAAACGCACTGCAACACGCTACAAGGAGTGGCGCTCGTGCTGCTCGTGGTCCACACTCGCTAGACGTTTGTGCTTATACTTCTTTATTAAATATCACCCTATCCTTGTCTACGCGTTAGCACCGAAATGGCTACGCAAGTTCTCCCCGTCTGCCCATTTTTAAGATCGCGTTGCACTTACGCAGAGATTGTCGCTCCCGATTACTGCACCCGGTGTGTGTGTATGGCCCGGTGTGACCATCTGGCGGGATTAGTTATCGTTCGGTGAAGTTAGCCCCAAGCCTCAGGCCCTCGCGTCTGTTACCGCCTGTTTAGTAGATTTGCTTTGCATGAAACTTCAGGCCCTAGTGGAACGGTTTGGGAGTCTTGTACTTCTTTTGCTGCGCTGGCAAAGGTAACGCGG
This sequence comes from Anopheles gambiae, assembly GCF_943734735.2. NCBI lineage: Eukaryota > Metazoa > Arthropoda > Insecta > Diptera > Culicidae > Anopheles > Anopheles gambiae. The sequence continues at coordinate 114,227,965 of NC_064601.1, forward strand.
GCATAGGGCGCACTGCTTGGGAACTAACCGGCATACTGGGCGGCTTTAACTAGATTGCAGCGGACAGTTTGTCACCAACAGAGTGTGTGTGTACCTAGGGTAGCATGTTAGTGGTTTGGAGACGGGAAAGGCTTACGCCTGTAATCAATAACACTGTCCTCAATTTGGTTTTCCAATTTATTGTAGTTTCAGGCCACACTCGTTACTTCTGCTGCGCCGTTTGCCGGGGACAGGCCCTGAGAAAACGGACTTGCTTACAACCGAATGCGTGACTTGACTTCAACACACACATAATCGGAATTGATGCTCTTGTGCAAAAGAAACCCCATTATTCATATCCTTCTGTATGGTCAGAAGAACGCTAAGTACCTAAGCCCCATAGCCTCACGTCACACCTGCTTCGCGTGATATACATTTCCAAGGATAAATCACTGCAATTCTCACCTCATTATGTCACAGCAACCGGCAGGCAATCAAACAGCAATACGACACAAATCCGCAAAGCCCATCCATCAGGGCCCCAATTCCAGCCCAATCCCAATAGGGCAACCTTTCGGATTTTCAGCCACAACTTTGAATAATGTACTCGGCACCTTTCTGCCCAACATTGTACGCAAAAACCTCAACGCGAGGTGAACGGTGGTCCACTCCGGTGCACACGCAGTGTCATGAACTGCAGCGATAGCTACCCTGTGCGCGAGACCCTTACCGGTCGTGATCTTGATCACTGTGTGCCTCCACTGCACGAGATGTAGATGCAAATGAGGCACAAAACCGCCCCCCCCCCCCCCCAATGTATGTCTGCCTGTGTTCAGATCGTTGCAGACTCCTTTTCTGTAGGTCTGCGCGCATCAATGAACCTTTCGATGGCGCTGGAACAAGAGCATTAATAACTGTATGAATAATAATGATGCTGAATCGATTGGGGGTTTGTGGTCACTAGCCACTACTACTCCTACTACGGTGTTGGGCACTGTTTCAAGCACTGCACTGTTGCATTGCTTTGCTGCTCAAAAACATAATCACTACCTTTCGGTCGACGAAACGGTAGGCAAACATAGATCGTGTAAATGTTTTGTACAAGCGTGTGCGATTATTGATGGAGATATGGATCGAAACGATTTGCAAACCAGTGTTTAGAAGACCTCCCAAAAAGGTTTTGATTGCATCTGTGTCTGTTCGTGTGTGAGTAGCTTGAGCCAGGTGTAGCGTTACGATGGAGAGATCAAGATGAGATAACCTGGAAGTTTGTTATCTAAGTGTATATTTTGACAGATCAGACGATAGTAACACATATACCTATTAGAGGGCGCTGTAAGCACATCAAAGCTTTTCGGCAAACAAGACGTTCGTCGTCTGTGAGCTCTTGTGCTGGTGGGAACCTAATTTATCGTTCAATTGGCTTAATTCCAGACCGTTTGAGTGTAATTTCGAACAGTTTTACCATGGTCGGACACACAGCTAGGGCTGTGAAGAAGTCGCATTCACCAGTTGGTAGTGTTACTCAATTACCCGTTAATTGTTTCTCTTGCCCCCCCCCTCGCTCAAACTAACCACCAATTTTGTTTTCTTTCCGAAATGTAACCAGACACTGGAAGCAAATTAAGTTTCGGCTTTGCCCGTCCACAAATTCTTAGCTTCACCGTTCGAATGGCGTATCTGCTGCATTTGCTACGGCGCGCTTCGTAAGTCGATGGATAAAGTGTGCTTTGGCGCAACATAGAAGCAGCAGTAGCAGCAGTAGCAGCACGAACCAAACTGCAGTAAAGCCAGCACAGCGAAAAGGGGAAAACTAGCACCCGGGAAAAAGGGATAAAACTTTGCAGACAAAACAAATGAACCCAGCAGACGCGAAACTTTCGACACTTTCCGGCGGGAGTGGCGTGGTTTGTTGGCCATGTCTGTTTTGGTTCAGGAACGGGAGGGAGAATACGGATTAGATGCCAGTCCCGCCACGGATTTGATGCAATTTGTTTATTTTTGGCCTGGAGTTGATTCGAAACGATAAAGTGATTTGGGTGAAGAAGTGAAGGAAAACAGGGTTAAAGCAAACATGGTGGTGCGTTCTAGTTTCAAAACTCTTCGTTCGCTTCAAATTACCCATTAAAATTGCGCTCTTCAAACACCAACGCGGCTGCCATTTGCCACACGTAAAATCTCCACTCACACGGCGGTGCGATTAATACCTACTCAATAATTTTCCACCGACGGTAATGAACGGTAACTTCCGTTGACAATTGTGACAAATTGTTACCACGCGCTCGGCCAGCCCCGTGTGCATGCGTGCGCGTGTGTGTGTCTCCCTGTCTGTCTTCCACACACGCGGGTCCGACCGGGTGACACAACACAATAATGCTGGGTGACGGTTTTGGCCCGTTGCCGCCTTTCAACACCGTCGCTGCACTCGTCCGGGCGATGCAATTATGCACATGCACCACACAGCCACATTGCACTCCGGCTAGACCGCCTGCAGACGGACTCCGGGCCGCACGCGAGACGCAAATCGAGGGCTCCCACCATGCTCCCAAACGGCATAGCTGCAGCATAGCGCAGCCAACCGTCTGTCTGTCGGACCGCTAGACGCAGCTTCTCCCTCGGCTGACTGGCTGGTGAGTGTGTGTGTGTGACGAGCCTACGGTATGTTGGGGGCGGAGCGATATGCAAAACTAACTCCGGGACTCCGGGTCGGCATGGTGCGCGGGTCACGCGTGTACGACATTTGCAAACATACCCACCTACGCGAACCTATGGGGCCCTCGATCCTATCGCACCCCGGACTCGCCACTCTGCGGTCTCGTATCGCGATCTTTAGCACATGTTTAGTGCGAAACGCCACACAGGGGTGGACTGCCAATTTGGCGGGGGGGGGGGGGGTGGAGGCTGACGATGGATCAGTGGATGAGGGTGGGAGGACGCTTTGCATTCTTTATTTATGTGTGTCGTTTGGTGGTGGTGCTGCTGTAACGGCTGCTGCAGTTCGTGCGTACGCACCCGTCGAAATCGTTTAAATCTTCGACAATGCCCAGGGATTTCTGGGACTGTTTGTTGCTGTTGTTTTTGCGCTGGACAGGAGGGGCGTGACAGGACATTGCGCTTGAACTATTAAAATTTCAATTACTCGGAAAAATTGCGATCGGAATTGGCAAACGGGAAAGAAGGAGCCGGATCGGGACGGGCGTCGCTCGCATCGATCGACGGGCGTGGAAGGACGCACCTTGTGCTGATGTCGGAGCGTTACGGGGTTGATTATGCAAAGTGGGGTGGTTTGTTCAGGGGTCCAAAGGGGGAGATAAAGTGGTGGGGAGGAGATTGTGAAGTAAAGAAAATTATATTTACTATCGCCTTTTGTGGATGAAAGTAAAATCGATCTCCGGTGTGGCGGTGGGTAGGTGGGCCGTGTGACACACTCCATTAGCATACGTATTAGACGGCCATGTTCTTGGCAGTTGGTAACGAAGTCTTAAGCTTTTGAGCTTGACAAGCTTACAGTTGGCTTTGGAAGTGTTGATGAAGAATTTTGAGATTTTGTTTTCCTTTCAAAATTAGTTTTTAGGTAACTTTGAATCAATTTTAAAGTCTTCAAACGTTTTTAAATGAACTCACATCAACAATCAACGACTTACTGTTAAATCGGAAGTTGTAACGGTGATCTGCAAGTCCCCTCAGTGGTCACCCTCAGCATTGCACACATTTTGCACACGATCACGCACTGGTTTTCTGGTTCACCCTGAGCTGTTGCGTACTAAACTTCCCAATGCGTGCGCTATCGGAGGACGGACATCAATCACGCACAAAGTGGCGTGTGGGAGCAGGACAGGGCGGGTGATTACAAGCCAACACACCAAACCACACTTCTCCCCACACGACCACCTCACCCCAAGAAGCACACCAAAAGCCATGCGCACCACATCCTGTTTGGGGCCGGTTCTACCGGCGCTTTTCCCTCATTCCGCTACGAACGTTTCCTTCTCGACCCGAGCGTTCGCGCGGAAAACGAGTTCGTTGCTTGTGCGTGTGTTTTTCTGCTTCTTACAACTTAAATAAAACACTTACTTGCGTTTTCTTCTTACTGCTTTTTCGTGTGTCTGTGTACACCACATTCGCTTCCAAAACGCACGATTCGCACCGGGGCGAGCGCTGGCGGCAAAACTAGCTCACCCGCCCGGACCTATGATTTAATAATTGCACCGCCGCTGGAGCAACATTCACCGCGTGCGTGCGTGCGTGCGTGCATTCTGCCCACCTGGGCAGATCGGGTTTCAGGCCCGCCGCTTAATCTGTTGCCTTTTATCACCCCGACCTGGGCGAGTTCATTGGTTCATGCACCTCGTTCAAGGGTGAAGTGACAGGGCAGAGCCGCGAGCGAGCGATCGAGCGAACGATCGAGCGTGCGGGGGCCTGGAGGTGTGGCTGGCGTTACGCACACGAGGATAACTGCTATCGGAACCGGTGCAGACAGCACCGAGGAGAGCCTTTGCAGCCGGTGAAGGGGCAGAACGTACCATGTTTAGATGCTGGTTCAACATGGTTTTGCTGAAGCCTGGTGGAATGGTAAATTAGTTCAAACGCTAGAATGTTCGAACATAGAGAAGAGAAAGAGAAAGAGAGAGAAAGAGAGGAGAGTTAGTATACATATTCGACCTTTACTTAGATATAGTTTGTTGTTTAAGAACCAATTGGACCTTCTAACCATGCTCAACGTTTTCGAAGTTCAAAATTTGACAGCTGTCAAACCATCTTCGAATTATTTGAGTGATTCAACGATCAAATGAGACCTACCAACTGTGTTTAAGTGTTTTTTTACTATGAACTTTGTAATTTAACAGCTGTCGAGTCATCTTCGTATTATTTTACTAATTTGAGAATCGAATCAGTCCTTCTAAGTATTCTAAAAAAATTTCGAGCATTCAAATTTGACAGCTGTCAACCAATTTTCGAATTCCATTTGTAGTTCTTACTTATTCCGATCTCGTTTCGCTCATCTATTATATTCGTCCCGCACCTGTCACCTGTCGTGCCGACCGATCCGTTTGCTGCACTTATTATGAAACACGCTCTGTAACCGGTCATTACAATGCAAGTTCCTGTTGTCGAATCAACACGATCCTCTTGCATTACCGCACGAAAACACCTCCTTCCAAGTGATTTTAGCACACCTCCCTTTTGGAGCGGACGAGTTCCTTCCCACCCCGGGCGGGGGTCGTAAGGGTCGATCTGTTTCGATCTGAACGGCGGGGAGGGAGGGAGACCGTCACCCGGCTCGCGTCAAATGGTACCACTCCCTTTGCACTGCACTGATGCGAAGTCACGAGACTTGCGAGACCCGCTGCGGTCGCTCTGATATCTGATTCGTGCCACGCAACGACGTGCTACGACTGTTTTCACTGATCCCCTAGAGCCGTGTTGCGGCTGGTCCACTGGTGCACAGGCCAGTGCCAAGTGCAAGTGTCTTGCACGAGGCAGCAGCAGGAGCAGTGGGGCAGTATAGGCTTGGTCTTGTATTTAGCAAGAACATTGACGAAACACATTGCTTGGACATATAACTGCATGTGATAAAGAATACGGCGCTGGTTTGCTTCATTAATTGCCTGCTGGAGGACCTGTTCCTTGAGTAACGTTCCCAACTGCACTTGAATGTGAAGTTCTTACCTATCGGCTCCTTTCTTATGTAATAGTTCCCATGGAAAGGTAAATACTGCTAGTGAATGAGAAACTCCTTCGCTTGATGATAAGAAAGACTACACATTAAAAGGGCCATAAAAATCCTCGCAGCATCAACATGGAATCGCACAAGTAAAGCGAATGAACGAAACAGAATAAAAAAGGAAGAAAAAATAACATAAAATTAACTGTTTTTGCCCGTTTTGATCTTCCACGCAAGGGAAGTTTTGTGCAAAAATCGGAAAAAGGAGAAGCAAAAGGCACAGCCACACACGCACACGAACACACAAGAAGAAGGGAAAAATGGACAACAAACACGCTGCTGCTGCTGGTGCTGCTGCTTCGAAAAAGGAACGCGTTTTGTCGTGATGGTGGTGCACCTTGACATCGATTAGCACGGGTGCGAGCGCGCGTTCGAGTTCGCTGTTTCGGCTGTAGTAAGGCTGGGCCGCGCACACGGCACACGCACCTGAGCCACCGCGACCGATCGCGGTGTGAACGGGCTGGAGAGCAAAAAAGGCAGAAAGAAAGGAAGCTTCACGAGTGCCTTTTATTTTGCAACGCACGACCAGAGCGCGGTGCGGGGTGCTACAAATCAGCAGCGCGATAGAACCGGCATACCTTTCGGACACTGCAGCTCGCAGCACTGCACTTGCACGCACTGGGCTAAGGGAGGAGGTGGCTCAATTTCGGCGTGATGCGGTGTGTGCTTGTCGTTCAGCCTTAATAGCTCACCAGAACGCAGCAGCCATTTGCAGCACCGTTCGTGAACCTGTACTTCCTTCCCTTAGGGGATGGATGCAGTTGTGCGGTGCGTGAAGGAGTTGCATCGTTGCAAACCCTACCGTTCAAGAACGGTGAAGAAAAACCCACCACAGAGAGTGAGCAGGACGGAGCATACAAACGCATTCGAATTTTCCCCATGCACAACTTCGTGATCGCCAATCGCCAATGCGTCCTTCGCTTTTTTCTGCGCACGATGGACGTTGCTGCCGGTCGCTGTCGATACGGTTGTGCCCCGTGCCCTAGAGGCGAAGGTGGTAATTATATTATTTAATGCCGATCACAAGCACTCCCGCTGTCCCTTCTGCCGGTCTGCGATGCTTATTTATGACCGAACGGTACGAAGCAGCGGAACGGTTCGACGTTTGCTGCCTGAGCTACGAGATCAATTGATTGAATTGAAATGGTAATTTATTGGTTGCTCATAAATGGTTCATAAATAAGTGTGTAAGCGCGAACGACGGGACGGACGGACACAGACACACACTCGCAGCTTGATGCGGCTGCAGGAAGCTAAATTTGAACACAATTTATGAAAATCGATTGTGGCGGGAAATTATGTGATCTTTCTATCATCGTTAACGTTTAATGTTTATATTATTAGCAGTCGCGAGCGATCGTGTGGCAGTGCGGAAGCGTTAAGAGCTTTTGGAAGGTGTTCTAGTTTTTTAGTGGCTCATTGATGTGTAGATGTAAAAATGACACTATTAAGATCATGATTTAGCGATCGTTTAGTGTTTATTCTTACAGTGAGCGTCCACCCGTCATCATTTGATGAGCTTACATTAATAACAACCTTATTCTAGCATCAATATCTCATGTCTCGATCGTCGCAGATCACACGATACACCATTTAGATCGACCTCCTCCATAAGCAAGATAAAAGCTCTAAAGCAAACCAGGCCTCAATTAATTAATTTTATCACTATCTTCTCCCATCGATCAGTATGTACCGCTCGCTAAACAAACATCGAAAACGGCTAATCCCTTTTCCAAACCTCTCCCCGCGTAAGGTCAGCGGAGATTGAAAAGATCCTAATTAAAACATCGTGTACGGTAGTGGTGTGTTTGTCGCACGCGTACAATGTAAGAAAACTCATTAATCAAACCGTTACAACGGGACAGACACCTTGCACCGAAAAAAAAAACCCGCTGCACTTGGACACTCACCACGGCACTCTGAAAACGCTTTGGTAATTTATTACAATCCTAGAGGGAAAAACGACCCGGAGGGTGAACAGGGGAAGCCGCGGCTCTAGATCGTGTTTAAAGCTCATTAAACAATCACCCGCCTACAATGGGACAAACACTTCAACCGTTTCGATCAAACATGCATAAATACATCAAAACACACGCGCACGTAGTGTCCCGTTTTTGCTGGAAGGTGGGAGAGGTGCAGTGGATGCCCCCTCTCCCTCCCCACACTGTAAAACTGCGATTTATCTGCGTGCATTAAGCTGCACAAGTCGCAACAATACTTACACGCCCCAAAACAAACAGATCATTTGTCAAACGTGGCTGCCAATGCATTCCGCGCGTTCGTGTGATCTGTAGCGAGGTTTCGTTTGTTGGGTTGTTTGCTGTTGCTTCGAAAATGGCTTTCGCTTTCGTTTGAAGCTCACAGGTGCGCTCCCAGGGCCCCGCAGGAGAGCTAAAGGATATGCAAAGTGCGCCCAAAGGCAGAAACGAACCAACGTAACCACAGTCGCCCAGATGCAGATGCAGAGCCTTAGATGGCGAGGAGAAGCAAAAAGCAAAAAGGAACGTTTAAATTATGCTTTTGCGGAGGAACTCTTCTACCTCAATCGGTACTCCAGCTCCAGCAGGTCAGCAGGGCCTAACGTTGCTAACTTTTCCTTTCCGAGCGGTCCAGAGTTTAACCTCGTTTTCAGACACAACCGGAGCAAAAGGTTGGTGGCTTAGGGCGCGACCTGCACCGTATACCCTCGTGCACTGCACAGATTCATCTCTGTAAGCTTGTCTACGGTGGTTAGTGGCGTAGTGGCATTCTGACACTCTCACTCTCTGTGCTCCAGATCGCGTGAGATGTAGCGCGTGTAGCGTGGACACGAACCGCTTACGTCGTCTCGGGACGTCTCGGGACCGTATCATTCGGGACCGATCTAAACCTTCGTCTTTTGGTGGACCCGGCAAGAGCCAGAGTTATCGCCCTGAGGCCCAACGGCTTCTCTCGGTAATAGTGACATAATGTATTTAAAATATTAATAACCATCATTTATCAGCAAGATCCTTTCTACCCCTTTTGCATCATTTTGGGCTTACTTTGATGCCGTTTGGGCTGAACTCACTAAACTCCGATCAGAGACTGTCTCGCTTACTTAAGTTCGAGTATCTCGCAACTGCACTTCCAGTAGCCCGTAGGGCAAGTTAAGCAAGCTTGTAGTTAGATCAATCAAATGCTCCTAAAAATATTAGCAAAAAATGCTTTAAGCCTTCCACCACGGCAGTTATCTTCGTGCGGGTCTTAATTAGGCGCGATAATGTGGGCAAATCCCCTCGCGCGAACGGTGGTCTGCAGCCACGCGTGGGTGGCTCAGCCCGATGATGAATTTATCTCGCTCGAAACCCGTGTACCCGGTGAGGAAAACATTGTTGTTCACGCCATGTCGATCAAACTCGGCACTCGGGGTTAGAGTAAATAAAGTAGGCCCGCGACGCTCCTCCCAGACAGCTTCTTGCGCGAGCTCTTAGCCACCTTACAGACGGTGCGCCGTGGCGTCCGTTATCTGCATTAGATGCTTGCCGACCGGCTAGCGTTTTCCCCGGAAAATGTACCACGAAGGGCAGCACCGCGATGGCAATTTGTGGGTGGACGCCTGCTTTGGATAGCAAACGGGGGGCAAAATTTACAATTTGTTTTGCACGCCACTCGTGGCTTTTGCTCTGGGCTCAGCAACACGCCGAGACAGCCGGGCAGACTTCCACAAACGAGCCTTCCCCAGGTTACGGGGCGCCTTAAAGTGCGGTGGCCATTTACCAAACCGTAACCGCCCGGCCCCCGGGTAAGTAATGGACCACCGCCAACGGTCTGCGCGGTGCAAATCGAAATCAGCTAAACGAGCCTTCGGCCTGACAAAATGTCCCCACGTATCTTGACCGTTTGATCTTGAGGTGAATGTGTGGCTGTGTGCTTTCTGCGGGAAACTAACTGCGGGAGCAAGGCCGGTTTTCGCGATGGCAGTCGTTGAGTGAAACGAATATATCGATTTAATGAAGCAAATAATAATAATTCAATTATTTTTATTTTAATGCAGCCACACACTCGCCTGCGCCTTCCCTTTTACTTCCCCTCGTCCGTTTAGCTTCGGCGTAGGGTAGCTCTGTTTGCAATTTCGCTTCGAGCACCTTCGATCGAGGCGGGTTAAATGTAAATTTGTATCGATATGACATTAGTGGGTTTATGGATACGTTCAGCACTGCTGACGGTTGTGCTGGCGGGACGACAGCGTCTGTGTGTGTCTGATGAATTATGTTTTGTAATGCTTGGAGTTTGACATGTTGACAGACTCGCTTCAATGTTGCCTTTGCTAATAATATAAAGATGAAAGGGTCAATTACATTGTACAGGTGTTGCGGATCAAAACGGCACAGGATATAATGTGATTAGTCTAAGATATGTTTCATATGTTTCATGTTTCTCTTGAATAGTTTGAAAACAAATAGAAGTACAAGTTAGCATATTCGAAGTTTGTTTGTGCTGCTCAAATAGGATTTTAACAACCAAAATGAATAAAATTCACTGTAAGAGTTCCATTGATAGTTATGTCAGTAAAATGAGGTTTAAAGGTTTGATTTAATATCAGTACATGTTATCCCAAAGGTACTTTTGGGTTAGAAAAAGCGAAAACACGACTCTTGATACAGCTCTCAACAAAAGCTTTAGGCTAAAACCTCACCTGTTACCGTAATTCATCATATCTTTTATGTTTTACTTAGCTTTGCCTTCTTTTGTTTCTTGTCTTGTTTTAAGCATCTTAAAGCTCCTCTAAGCATCTCGTTGATTACCTTAGTATCTCATGTTACTAAGCTTCTATCCCCCCAAAAAAATACAAATCGAGCCAGTTAATTTGCTTTCACCTTCAGCTGTGTTTATGATGAAAGAAAAGAGGCCCCTGCTTTACAACCTATCCCCTTTCTCCTTTATCATCATTCCGAATGCATTTGAAGTACTCTGATCGAGCAGAGCAAAAATGGACCGTCTCACAGTACGTGTTTTTGTGCTCTCATCGTCGTTAAGTTCAAAAAGTTCGGGCATTAACGAAAAGCCCAATCCGATCCAATGGAGCTCTACGATTCTAGCAGCGATGGACCCGAAAAAAGAAAGGCACCAGCATCATGCACCTGTCCGAAAAACGCAACCTAATTGCAGGCGGGTGTTTTCAATTACCTGTACAAATTAGCCGGCTTAGTGAAAAGTGCTATGTGGAGGAAAAAAGGCCTTCCAATGTTCTGTAGAATATCGAAGGCACAGCGGCCGGCACTGGTTAAAAGCATCGGATTAGATTTTTAATCTGTAAAAGTAGCTTTTTTCCGTCTGCTTTAACCGAAAGAAGGCATGAAACTTCTGCAAGGGAATGTGTTTCAAATGGGAAAAGCAAAAAGATTGCAACAACCGGTGTTACCAGGGAATCGGAAAACTCCTTAATCGAAGAGAGGGGAAGCAAATTGTTCTAAAGCAAACATTACTCCGACTCCGCGAGATGGAAATGACGGTAGAAAAACAACGGCGGCTTGTGGTTTTTCCCCCTTTTTTTTGGCCAGCCAACGGGTAATCTGTTTTGCCTTTTGCCAACGGTAATAATTTAAAGAAGTCCTCGGCATAATTGAATTTTACCGTGCGCTGTGATCGAGCACTCGAGGCGAGCGGACGGGATTAGGCGGAAAGAAAAGTAATGCAACCCCGATTGCTCGCCAGTTGTTTGCACAGAGCGTACAACTGGAAGGGTAGCTGGTGGTTTAAAAGCACCAACCGACCGACGGACCTGACCCAGGCACTAGCTGCACCTCGCGAAGAGTGATAAATGTATATTTTACGATGCCATAAATTGCTGTGCCGATTATGCACGCTTTCCTTGCATCTGGTCCAGCACCGGAGCTACATTTCACACGATCGGTTCTGTTTTGGCGGCGGTGGTAGAGGTGGTAGTTGAATAATCGGGTCAAAGCTGTGCTGCAGGTGTTGAAACTTATCATTCAGCTTTCAGGGCGGGGATTAAGGAGAGGAAACTGCCGACCGGCAAAGGGAACCGCGAGTGACACGAGCAGTAATCCGACGATCGGGTCCCGGGCGGGAAAATAATTCACCGGCTTAAAGGAAGGCTAAAGCATTGCAAGCCCGATCACGTTCATCACGGCTGGGTGGATCGAGCCCAATCCCACCCCTCAAGCGCGAGCTTTTGCTTTCGCACACCCCACCTCTCGACAGGGAAGCTAAACGCTGGAAACGCAGCGCAGTAGGAAGAGGTAGGAGGTAGGAGAAGGAATAAAAAAACAGAACCGACGCCTAATCAATGCTGTCAAGCCGACGCAACCAAACACACTCCATTTGTTATTGACAACAAATAGAGCTTTCGGGAAAGGGGGAGTGAGAGTGCCGCCCAGTGTGCGCCCTCACCGCTTGCGCCGTGACACGCATAAGCTACACACACACGCCGCACGCAGGCGCATTCCCTGCGTGCGCAAAAAGGAAGGAAAAAAGCTGCAAACGGCCATTTGATTGCATAATCGCAAAGGCGTACCGCATCGGCAAACGCATTTTGCAGTGAAGTGCCGTTTGAAAAACGCGTCGCCAGCCGTCTCGCAGGCTGCCGCCGCACACATGTGCGAAAGAATGCTCCGGGAAAGGTCGGCACCTCCTGATGTCCCCCCGTGTAACACACACACACCGCCCGTGTAAGACGACTTTTCCTTTTTATCGAGCGCGGAGAAGGGAGGGTCCCCGACGACAGCGGGGACAATCTGGACGGCATCTTGTGTGTATGTATGGATGGTTGGCGGTCTCTCTCTCTTAGAACCCGCAATCGCGTCACACACGCGCGCGCAACAGATACGACGCGCTCAACGCCTTTCGTACGCGGCGCTTTGCGCGCCCAACCAACGCCTTTGCCGCGTCGGCAGTAGAGTTATAATGATTGAACCGGTCGTTGTCGGATTGCAGGACTTCTGTCCTCCGTTCTCCCTTTTTCTTCTAATACTCGCACCCTCACCCTTTCAGCAAAACATTAACCTCACTCGATGACCTGCGTCGATGTGCAAACATTGGACAGACAGGCAGAAAGGCTTAAGATATTACGGCCAGTCTGGAGGAGACCCCGGGGACGAATGGGGTGTGGCGTTCAATAATAAAAAAAGAACGGGAAAAGCATTGAACAGTTCATAAATGAAAGTGAGTTTGAAGGAAGGGAAAAGGGTGCGCGTGTGAGTGTCTGTGGTGCAATTTGCTGCAGTATTTGCTAGATAAAGCGTTTAAGATACGCAAACCGGGCGTTGCGGCGGTTGTTGAGGTAGGTTCAGAGTTTGCGACGATGCAACGACGATGGAATATATTTACACCGTGCTGATAGATTATTTCTATGTTACAGTTAAGATAGCACTTTCTTTAGCGTGGCGTGTGGGGCTCAACAACAGACAGGGGTGTAGGCATGCAAAGATTTCATAATTTGTTTTGGGTTAGTGGGGTTTTGGAAACACTTGACTGCTCGACTTGCAATGCGGTACAGTTTCTATTCACTTAGTAGTAAAATAGTAATCATTCGAGTAGTTTTGTGGAAGTAATTGATTATTTATTATATTTGTTACCCTGCTGTTTGAAGTTAACTGCCATCGAGATGAAATATAACAATTCTAACTTAGTCTTGCTTGTGTTCTTCACACTAAGCAATTCGAGCTTGAACTGCTCGAATATCTAAACCGCTTAGTATACGAGAAGCATTGAGAACAGTAATGATTTTCCTGGTTGCATGATCGACTCTAACGACCTCGTCATTGATTTTTCAATGATTGTTAGTGCCACACACCTTTTCATTACTCATTAGTATTCTTAAGTAATCAACTCTATGGACAAAAAACGATCCGTTACACTAGATATCGCTTGTCGCGTTACTAAAACTCGTTTGCTCGTTCGAGCCACCCGACCCGTCAAGAGTCGATCGACGTTTGATCGCTTCTGGGTGTCAACAATCTCTTTCATTCACAAAATACTACATACACACTCAAACAAGCACTGGAACTGGAATTGCAGCAAAAATCCCAACCAAACGCTGCAACAGGTGTGCTGCAGGAATGGTAATGTCTGTTTTTTCTCTGTGCTCTTATCGTTCGTTTGTAATTGCAACTAGATCGGTTTCTTTAAATCGTAAGCGTTTTCTTTTTTCCTCTTCTCAAAAAGCTAGAGGAGTGTTTGCCATCGAGAAAGTGACATTCCAATTCAGTGTTGTGGCTTTAAATCGGTCTCCAATCTCGTGCCCTCTCGTTTCCCCGGGCGTGCTTTTTGCCGCTAAAACGTCACCTAACATTAATCATCGAACGAAACCCAGGGCTCAAAACTGACAGCTTGGGATTGCAAGCGTTCGGTCGTGTGTAAATCGACGATCGTTGCTTCTAGTGTCGGTTTGAATCGAAGTCGAAGGGAGGACAGTTTGGGACGCACAAAGTTTGAGTAGTCCTTTTATGATTCAATTTCTACTTCAATGTCTTGAAATGGCAGCCTGAGTGATGCTAGAGCTATGTCTGGCTGAATGGTTTCTTCATCATTCTCCAAACATTTATTCGTCAATAAAAAAACGACACCTTTAAGAAAACGCTCTTCCCTAACACATGCTTTCCAACACTTTTCCCTCTCGTTTCAGGTATGTACACCCCCGAAAAAACAAAAACATGGAAAAGAAATCCAAAGAAACAAGGACACTTAGCAGCAAAATACCACAAATGCTCTGTACAGCACTCTCCCACCCAACTCTCGGTGCGTGTGCGTCGCCCAGCTAGCGATCGAGATTGCGGGACTCGGCGTTGGATATGGAGCTCCGGTCAACCGGAAATGTGACTTTTGCGTGCGACTTTCCCATTTCACGCGCTTCCGTTCCCGATAAGCAGTTCCCGTGCTTCCGCTCCCCGAGGGGTGGGGATGTGTGTGTGTGTTATGCGAACTTTTGCACACACAAAAACGAAAATGGAGAGAAAGAGGCAGACAGGAAACACTAGCAGTTGGAAAGCCCCCGGCAGGAAAATGGGAGGCCAGTCGAATTCCTGGCCCTCGTGCAAAAACTTTCCGTTTGATGCGTACGTTCTTTGCGAAATTGGAATTCTTTATTGCATGCTGCTGAGAATTGTTTCTTTTATTTTGTGAAAAAAACCCCGTCTAACATAAATTCCCAGCACCAGAAGAGAGGAGGAATAGCGTTGGGGAACTGTTTTTTTCCCCCGTCGTGGTATTTCTGCCAGCCTAATCTTCCCCGGGCAAGGGCACGGGCACATAAAAATCACACCCAAATTGATTTGTGACCTCTTGAACAACTTTCGGCGGCAGTAATTGATCTTTGTTCTCGATTGTAAACACGAAACACGGACGGACGGATCGTGTTTCCTTGGGGGGGGGGGGGGGGGGATGGAAAGTTTGTTCCGTTTTAATTTATTGGAATGTTGAACTGGTACGCTCCTGGGTGGGCAAGGCAAATAGTTCAGCAAGTGTTGTGTTTTTCGCGATTAAGCTGTTTCGTTTCTGCAGACGATTAATAATACAGCCGGAAGGTGTTCCTGTGCGCGATAAGCGCAAACTAGCCAATAGTGAAGTTGAATAATCATGCTGCAATAACTCAAATTGAATTATGTTCAAACAAGACACCGAGACCGGTTCAGGCACGTTTGAAGAAGCTTTAAAATCGATCCATTTGACGTGGCAATTAAATCCTTGCCGCCTGCCAATCTCCCCCGGGGCGGACACAAACAAACAACGCACCCAGCCAACAAATCCTCCAAAATCCACAGCCCATAATCTCCCTCCACGAGCGCTACATAAATTCTCATCTTCAAAGCTCAGCTTCCACCCCACAAAAAAGGAAAAGTTCCTTTTGCTCAAAGACGAACGCTGCTTTTTCCTACTCTTTTTCGTTCGTTTTATTTAACGCCGTCTCGCGAACGGATTCATCGAACGGCGTCTAAGGGCGGTGTTGTGTGTTGTTCCGTGCGCTCATCGACACGAAACGGAAAAAGCCGACAAAGACAACGCCAACGCGAGAGCGTGCCCGAAGTTGTCCTTTTTACGTTTGCGGTCGCTTGCATTCGACACCCCATTCGATTGTCCTTTCGAATTTTCCTTCCCTCCACCCCAGACACCTAGGGGGCTAACACTTTACCCTAACCGCCCCACCGCCGACAGTGTCCATCAAGCGCGCCCGCGTGTGTGTGTGTGTGTGGTGCACAAGCAGGTCGGCATTGCGGTAGGCCATGGGCCATCTTTCTTTTTCTCACCAAAATCCCCAAACCCCGAACCCATGCCGAGCGTTTTTCCACCCTCGAGGTGCAGGATTATTCCCACCCCAAGTCTACTCCCCTTGGGACGGGGATGAACTCTCTCTTTCTCTCTCTTTCACTCACACTGCTAAAAATGCTGCCAGGCGTCCCGTTTTGTGTGTGCGTGTTTGGTTGGATTGTACTTTTTTCCTTGTAGTAAATGCACCGGGAGTCGGCGCATTTGCCTTTCGGGCGTTCGGGACGCTCACCAACACAACGGCACGAACCTCCATCCCCGTCCTCCAGACGGCGACTGTGGGAATGCATTCTCGAGGAAGGTTTCGGCATTTTTCGGGAATGCTTTCCCACCGAACACAGCGGTGTGGAACGGTTCGTCTGAAGGTCGACCGGGGAAAAACAGGGCGTACGTCCTTGTTTGGTGGATTGTAGGAGTGAAAGAGAGAGTTATGAACTTTCACAACCCACACAAACACACTCCCACAGACAAATGGCCGAGTGCTCCAGCCAGTGAGCGTTCGTTCGCAAACGAACGTTTGTGTTTGTGTGGGTAAACACAGACTAGCAGCAGCAGCAGCAAGGACGACGACACAGCCATTAGTGAAAGTGTTTCCGTTTATTTATTCTGCTCATGAAATTTTCCTTTTCACTCGACCGTCTGCTCCCCATCGCCTCCTCCACGGAGGTTAGATCGTGTCGGTCGGTGAGTGAAGGTTGTTCCAAGGACACGACACCACCTACCTACATGTCTGGTGAGCTCTCTGCCGCAACACCACCATCGTCCTGTTTCGGTCGAAAAGCACATACTCTCTCTCACTCCGTATCGCTCTCCGGACCTGGCTGCGGGTATGTGTGTGTGTGAGTTGTCAGGAACTCCCATCCTGAGCGAAACTGAAAATGGATACTCAGAGCGGGAGGGAGGATGGGAAGGCACTGTGTTTGGGGTTGGAAACCGCGACGCCAATTTCACAGCACGTAACGAAAACGAAAAGGGCGTTTCACTTTCACTGCTCGTTTGCCGCTTTGCTGTGTATGAGGATGGCGAATCGATGAGGATGGGATGACGCTCCGAGCATTGCACACCGACCGACCGAGACACTGGAATGAGTGCTACGGGTGTACCGAGAGCAGCACGCGCTCGCGAGTAATTGTTTGAGGTCATAATCATGATCGGAAATATAATAATTGATTTACTCGACTGCTTCGGTACAATGGAGGATGGTGGGCTTAAGGCGGTGTGTGGAGGGAAATTAATTGGCGTGGGTGAAATAATGGGTAGGAAATGAATAATTTCAAGTCTTTAGGTTCTTTGCAACTTTAGGTGTGAATTACGTGTAATTTTAGAAGCCGATTAAAGGCGTTTCTTGTTTTCAATTACGTTAAATGCGTCAAATTGAAGTAATCTTTTCATTTGAAAAGGTATGAAATTTTCACAGCTTATCTGTAACATTTTTACCATTAATGGGCATTTTACTATTATTTTAGCTGTTGACTTCAAGAATGATTTCTAAGTTAGTTTCAAAGTCAAAATATGGCAAAAGTAGATGCCTGTAGGCTTGGTCTTGCTCGAGTCTGTCACGTGATGTCATTTGTAACAATATACCAAATTGCCTTGTCGAAAACTTTCACTCCCTTCCTTGTATTTGAATTTGGATGTTTTTTATGAGCCTTCCGCCTTTTTATGAGCGTTAGAGGTTGTTATAAAACATTGATAAACTTAATTGCTCTCCTACATTTGATCCTGCCTGCACGACACTAGCCCACCGAACATCTATAAATAAAAATGTTTGTTGTTTTTTTCCTGTTTTGAAGCTTAACTTCTAGTACTGGAAAATCAAAACAATCCTAAGATCACAGTCCTTTAGTGGTAGTGGCAAATAATTGTGCCAAAATAGGAAGTAGTCCAACCTTTCCAGGCATCTCAATTCACACCGGAAGAACCAGACTAACCATTTCTTCGGCGAATCGACCATCAAAACACGACATTCTGCGCCGCGATCCTCCTTTTTTGTGGAACTGCCTTCAGTTTTGAGCTTAACTTGAAGCTGGCGTGGAAAGCTTTATTCTACTTCCCCGACACAACCGAGTGGAAACCCAACATAACAACAAGAACAGAGCGAAAAACAACAAAAAAACAAAAAAAAACCGCCGCGACGGTGGTTTCGTAATGATTGTTTCATAAAATTTATTGAGCATAAGTAATGCTGAGCTGGTGGTTCCTTTTTTGCGCGGGATCGATTCGCTGTGTCGTGCGAAAAACCCCCCTCTGCTACCAGCAAGGACCTTGGATCACCCGAGTGCTGAGGCGGCGGCCGCGGTGTGGGGGACCGGTCCAGGAACCGTCTGTGAAGTAGCTAAAGTAACCGAAATCGATGGTTTCCTCATTTCAGTACGCGCCGAGGCAAATAACCATGACTTATGAATATTCATTTATTTATTAGTCCAGCAACTGAACGTCCGCACAGACCACCCGTGTCCCGTGCTGTCCTGTTCGCCATCCCTCCCGTCACGCACTTACACGCACCGCCGCATCCTTTTTGATCGTCTTAAAGTGGTCGCGCCGGGGCCGAAACCAGAAACGGGCTCATTCGCGCCCACTGAATTATGTAGAGCTTGCGGGTACGGCCCAGAACGCCTTGTTTTTGGGTGGTGGCGAGTTGACCGGCACAACAAAAAACGAAAAAAAACGGAAATATGATTTCCGCTTTTGTTGCCGCGCGAGGACCGATGCAAATAAAACTGTGGGAGGAAAGTTTCCAACGCGTCCACAACCGCTTCGTTTCGCTCGCTCGTGGACCGGGAATTACGCACCGATGGTTAGTTAGTTACAGTCGCCTGCCACCGGGTTTTATGGTACGCAATTGGTCGGTGTAAATGGATGTGTTCGTGCAGCATAACACTGATTAAGGAAGGGAAAGGACTACCCTTTTTTTGGGTGCTGGTTCGAACGCAAGTACGAACCTATATTAATACCACCTTGATTACTTACCGGTTAAGTTATTCAGCCTCTGCAATCAAATTATGTTGATGTCATCGATAAGAACCGAAACCCTGCGCACGGTTTCGCGGCGATGATTTAATTCTACCGAGTGAGAGAGAGAGAGGCGGTTTTGAAGGAGTTTCGCTCTATAAATCGTCATGCTAGCATGCTTGAACCAGATTCATATTGGCAACGGTGTGTGTGTGTGTTGTATTGCTCTAATTACAGCCACAGTCAATTACGGGGGAAAATATGGAAATTACCTTACTGGAACACATTTTGTGTGCAAAAAGAGACTGAATTATGGAAACAGCGAGCTTGTTTGGCAATTTTTATGAAATTATTGCTTTTGTTACATAATATTTCATAACATGAAATCAAGATGCTATAAAAAAGACACTAGAAACATCTCCAAACGCACGATATCCCTGTTGATCTCTTACCTGTTTAATCTATTCGGCGAAAATCTGCTACCATCGAACCTTCGATCTGTAACTGATCTCTTTCGGGGGCCCTGAACTAGCCTGAAGGTTTTTATTCCGATTTGCCGTTTACCACACCGACAGCAGGCTAATCCAGCTTAAAGAAACTCAACTCTTCGACCCGGAGCCATCCGATATGGGCCCACATTGCCCGAACCGAGGGCCTAGGCTCCACCAAACACACACGCACACATACTCGCCATATGATGGTTATCGATTTTTGGCCAACTATGCCCCGATCGCACGCCGCACCTTTCCCCGCGGACGCTTTTATAAGGCCGGTAGACATTGAAATACATCACCAATAAATCACAACAAGGCTTCATTCTGTCTAGTCTTACACAATGCCACGGCGACAGAGAGAGAGAGAGAGGGCGAAGGAAAAAGGCACAAATTGGAACTAACATTCACATCGAACGATATTACCCAGCCGTGTGTTAAATCCTTTTTAACAGCACATGCAGTGATTCGGGAGCACCGAAATAGACCGGATGTGCTGTCAGCTCGGAACGGAAAGGAGGCAAAAGCAAGAAAAGAAAAAAAAACGTACGCAGCCAGCTACATGCGGTGAGGCACCAGGCGCATCCATTGCGCGGTTTAGATATTGGAAAACATGTTTCTTGCGTCTTTTTTTCCTTCTTTTGCAAAATGTGATACAATAAACCTGGTTTGTTGTTCGCGATCTAAGATACCAGGAAACGCTATTTCACACTTTTACATTTCCCCAATTTCCTTCCAGCCCGCTGCGTGTGGCTGTGTGCGTTATTTAATACGCCTAATGTTTAGTCGTTGTTGCCGTAACACATGGCAAGTAAATTGACTCCATTTGGCACTCGATTCAATGGAAGAGTTCGTGGGAGGAGAGGGGGGGAGAAGACTGAACGGGTTAGCCGACGGAGGGCAGACGGAAGCAAGGATTACGAAGTTCAGCCCAAAGTCGCACACGTGCTCGCTCGTGAAATGTCGAAACGGAGCCGTCCCAACACACACCAAAAACCCCGCCCTCCCGCTCACCGGCCGGTCGGGCCCTCGGTCGCCCTAATCCGTTGGGGTTGAAGTTCACATAATCATCATCGTCATTGATACAAGCGGCGATCCGTCCCTTGGCTTGGCGGATGCGTGGTTCATCCTGCCAACAGACAGCCAGGCGGGCACAGCAACAACGCCGGAAGCATAGAAATGAGTTTTTCCACCCCGAAAATTTGGCAGCCCGATCGAAACGGTACAGTTTGGTCGTCTTCTCGTCTGCTGCGGGACGCTACGCGAGCTCCCAGCCCAGCGGAAATGTCTAGTTTTCCGAGTGGAAATTTTACAGTGTCTTGCTCGTTTGCACTTTTGTTTGCCTTCCGTTTGGGCGGGGGCTAGGCTAGGGAGGAGAAGGTTAAGTTTTCCGTTTGTTCGATACCGGAGCGATGTTCGTTGGAGGCGCACGACGGCGGCGGACCGGAAACCACGACGTCTAACAATGTGCTGCGCCCCTCCCGCCGTGTATAATCCCACCCTGTAGGCGCTGCAGGCGTGTAGGTTCGTTTGTTTATGCTGTTTCGGGGCAAAAAAGGAAGAAAAAAGGTTGTCGGAGCCTTCCGTACTTGCCTTCCACCACCACGGAAAAAGCGAAAAACAGCACACGCACGTGTACGCCGAAAAGCCTTGTGCAGCCACTGTGCAGACGTTGCCTTTTCTGCGTGCCTACGTATGTGTGTGTGTGTTGGTGTGTCTTGGTAAGTTCGTCACACTGTCGGTGGTCTGGCAGTATCATGCTGCGAGCAGTTGATTTTCCTCGCAGTCCGCTGGCGGGGTGGGGCCGGTCGTACGAAGCAACGAGCGAAATGTGTTTGCTTTGACAGTTGCGGAAACTGGCTGAAGGCGAGACTAGGAAACTGTTTTTCAAGGTCTCGGCCACAGCCTACACGAAAATGGTTCACCACCACCACCACCACCACCACCACCATCTCCCCATCGCTTTTCCGTAAGGCATCGTTGTGGGAGAAAGAAGAATGTTTGCTGGGAGGATGGGAGAAAAGTTGCGGTGGCCTATTTTGCTGTGAGGATTTCTGTTTCGCGAAGTTTTCCATCAACAGCGAACGCACAAGCAGTCGTTTTAGACGCTGGAACAGCTACCAAATTTCATGCCACTGACACAAATCTGTTCCAGTCCTGTTTGTGTGTGTGCTTTCTTAAAACATGTTTAAATTGTTGCGGGAGGTCCACTTTGCTGGAAAGAGGCATTTCAAGCGAACTGGCATGACCACTTGCTTGCTATTTTCCCATCCCAAAGCTAATGGTAGGTCCTGCCTAGCAAAATCAATTTCAAACACTTTTAGAGCACCTTTCGGGGGGCGGTAGGAACGATATCAGACAACAATTGCCCAGCTGCAATCACCTTTCGAAGCATCATCAACCCTCACCAGCCACGGGAATGCGGAGGATGTCTAGTATGTGTATGTGTGTGTGTGTGTGAGTGAACGCCGGCAAGATCATCGACAGACAGGCAGACAGCAGCGCTCGACCATACGAGCTGACGTGTTTTGCAATAATAAACTCAGCTGGAAAGCGGCTGCCGGTGATGGTGCCTGAGCCTGAGTCGCTGCCTAGAATCGGTTCGTTTGGGAGAACGGTTTTCCGATAAATTTAGGAACGTCTTCGCCGCTCGTTGCCCGAGACAGTTGCCAGGAATGCGTACTACCGCTGATTGTGTGTGTGTGTGCGTGTGTTGTTAGTGCCACGAGGCAAAGCACTTGACCCATAACTGTTTGCGATAATGTTTGCGTTTTGTGTATTATGTCTGAAGAATAATATTTATAGAAAAACAATCGCTGCACTTAATGGCTTTTGGTGTACTGGACGCGTCTGGAGTTGAAAGACAGTTTTTCGATGGGTTTGTTGGAAGCTGGTAACTGGTTCGCAGTATGTGAGATAATGATCATTGAACATGATGAGGATCAGAATAAGTTTATGTTTAAAGAATGGCATAACACATTTAATACTTTCATCCTATTTCGAAGGACACTATACACATTTGACACAAAGTCTAGGCAAAACCATGCATCTGTAACCTACCTGATTAATTGAAATTTGAACGTTAAACTGCTCTTTTTCCGTAGTTGTTGAATAAATCGTGCTGAATAAATTGTAATTTTGTAACGATTTCCCCTAAAGGTCATCATTCATTCCTTTCTCTTAACTAACCAACACCACTCACTCGAAGGATCGTCCCACTGGCTTTAACCACTACAACATCTCCTCCACAGCATGCTAATACAATGCCGACTCCGATTGTGGCGCTTCCGGCAACTGGAGCGACCACTCGAATCTCATTTTATCCCTCAACTCCCATCCGGTCGGGACCGGAAATGGGCCCCGGACAAGATTGTTGTCTCTTTGCACGACCATTTTCGTCCTTTCCTCAACGCCCTATTGTTGAGCCACTCCCCGCTTTGGTGTGTGTTTGCACAGGCACAGACACTTTCCTTTTTCCACGAATCTCGGTGGCTGGCACGTGGTACTTTAGTGGGTCTTTGATCAAAGGTTAAATAGACCGAGATGAAACACCAGGTTCTGCATTAAGGACGGCTTCGCGGACGGATCCGTCTGCCCTCGGGGGGTAGAACGCCTCGGCTCGGCCAATATCTTTGCGATGGGCTAGTCCTTTGCCAAATCCCATTGGCCGGCGTGCCGGCACGGGGTGTCACGGTGTGCTCTTTTTATTCTCTTCCTTCGCTCACCCTAATAGATTGTTCGCGAAATCGTTTCCGTAGGGCAAAGCAGCAGCAGCAGCAGCAGCAGCAAAGATCTTGTTTGACCGATTTTAGATGTGGGCGAAACGGAAGCGTGACAGCATTATCATTGCACTTTAGCACCGGCGGACGGTTGTAATACAGTTTAAAGAAAGCGAAACGAGCCCTGCAGACGGGAAGCTGACTGTGTACATGTTTTATGAAATGTTGAAACCTTGTTTCTGCGGTTTTGTTTGATGTTGTGGCCGAATTTCTGTCCTGTTCGCTTGCCACCATGCCCCGCAGTGACTAGTATTTCCCGTTGATTTTCCATTAGAAATGAATTATGGCAGTAAAATTAAACGCAACCTCTGTCGTGGATGCTTTTTTTTTGGCTAAGCAACTTAAACCTGCTTTGCATTGCCTCACCTGCCTTCGCATCGAACGGTTGCGTTGCTGAAAAGGACAGCTCGCCTTGAAAAGACTTCGGAAGCTAGCCCCGAGGCGCGGTTCTTGTGCCGCTACCTTGTGCCGGATGTTTTGGGGCCCTCCCCCAAAGGACATGCCGGGGCCGGCTTTTTCGATATCAGCCGGTTTACACGAATGTAACGGAAGGATGAGCCGCACGTGTACGGTGTACGGGCCCAATCGCCGGAAGGAAGGATGGGCGCTTAGGCCTAGCCCTCCCCATCCCATGACAAAACCCTGAACATGGCTGAACGTTTTTCTGCGTACTCGTATGCATGTGCCAACGACCACCGGTGGTCCGATGCTTCCACCTATCATCATTATCCTGCCCATTTCCTGCTCTTGGAAGTTTTTTTTTTCTTTGTTTTTGCTACACTCCTGAACCTTTACCGGAGGCTACGAAGTGAAAGATTTTGCTTTCTTTCGCCACTAACAAGCAAAGTTTTTGGCTGGGGCTTTCCCTTCGCATTTTGGCCGGCTGCTGGTCGGGATCGCCCCAAACGGGGCGGAAAATCTGTACGCACGTGAGCTTGCCAGCTCCAACTCCATCATAACTCGCGCGTGCACACACACACAGTCACACGTACTTGAGACAAAATTGCAACAAGTGGTACACGCCGAGTGACTCAGAAGATTCCAAGAATCGCGCAAGACGCAGCAGCGGTCGAAGCGGCGTCTGGAAAGTTTTGCTGGTGCGGCTGCTTCCTCTCCGTTCGCTGGAAAAGAATGCGCGGGACGTGGAGGAGAAAAAAAAAACGGATGTACTGGACCACCCCAAAAACAACAGACACCCAAAGTTGTCTCAATGGTTTGCGATCTCCTCCCTCTCGTTGGATGGCTTTCAAATTATACGCAAATAAATTCTCAACCACTGGCGGTAGCGGCAGAGGCATGATTTACGCCCCTCCCTCTGTTGAGCTATGCTTTGGAAACAATCAACTTGCAGTGTGGGAAAGTGTGCTTTGCTTTCAGCTTTGGAAATCACTCCGCTTTTCGAAAAAAAAACTCCCAAATGGAAAGTTCTTGCTCGGTGTCTTTGGCTGTTTTTTTTTTTGGTCGGGAGTGATGATTGATTTCGTTAAAAGAGACGTTACACTTCCACTCGCACAAAGTTAGGTTGGCTTGAGCCGGACCGACGTCTCGCCCACTGTCTTCAGGTCACGGAACGCACTTTTCGGCTCGGGTCATTTGATGTACAAAGTTCAGTGGAGAGGTGGAGGGCGGAGGGTTCAGCGGTGATAAATCCCGCTCTAGATTGAGCGAGTCCGGTCGGTGCCTTGATGTAGGTGCCTAAGACGTCGGGATTAATGGGAGGATTATTTCGACAGGCATTGTGAAACTTTTCGCCTTAAAATTGCTCATCCTTACCTTTGCGGAACAGTTATTGGAGTTTGATTGAACGTGCAGAGCAGAGTTTAGAACGTTTCATTAACAATGTATTCTCTTTTTTAATTTCAGGTGAGTTGATTGAGACATGAAGTAGCTGTCATCGAGTAAGTAAAGAGCATTTCGAGCAAACAAGAGCTTATTGAGTAGTACTATAATTTGCCAATAGAGGGTGCCTAAAATGGCTAAGTATATCTGTCAAAGATCTATGAGTTTTTTGAGTTCTTCTGAAGATCTATGAGGTTCATAAATTGAGATTTATTAACTCTAAGTCAATTGTTGAATAGCAAAATCACTTCTTCCAATTGGTTTTACAACTTGGTGAACATAATGTGCAATATAAGACAATTTTGGGAGCAATACTCAGAACGTTTTGAGTTCTTTAAGCCTTATTATGTGTTTTTGGTAGCAAAAAAGCTCACCTACCTATAAACACATCTCCTCTACACTGTGTTCCAAAAATACACCATTATAAATGATAATATGGCATTCCATAAAAAACCACCTTCCAGACAGTGCAGGTGCAGGGAAGAATTGGAAGACTTACGCTCGAAAAGATGAACGTTCCTTCCCCAAAAATAGGACACTATTCTTCCATTCTCCCCTCAGTCTATGATGGTGGTTATGGTGGGAGAACCTAGGGGGGGGGGGGAAAGCACAAGGTAACGTTACCTTCAAGTTTAGGTCGCGTCAACGATCCCGCCGAAAGCGATACTTCATCTTTAATGCACACTACTACCATCGAGACCATCCCGTCCAGCCACGTAAAGGGAGAAGCTGGTGTCACGATGTGTGAAAGTGAAACGGCTCCCTTTCGGGCATGGACGACTTACGTGTCGCCGGATGCAAGACGTTCACTGACCAACCTAGTCACACCTGTTTTGCTTAGTCGCTGGCCAAAGCAAGAACAAGAACGGTGTCGCCACTGACGGAGCAGCACAGTATTTGCACAATTCTTGTTAGCTTTGGCCAGGCCTTCGAGTGGAAGCAACCGTGCTGGCAGTAATCGCCATCGTCTGGTGTCGAGGAAATCGATGTCAAGGAAACGGCGGCAGTGGCACATTGTTCTGAGGAATGGCGCATAAACATGAACCAAGCCACGTGTGTGATTTTTTTTCTTATTGGTCTTATTCTTATCCATTTGGGATGAAAGGTCCAAAACGATTCTTATTGTATTCGTAAGCTAGAGCACCTAGCGACATTCGAGAGAATGTAATACATTGGGAAGTAATTTGGAATACAAATTTGGGCTTTTTTCTTTCGAATTAACACGAGTTTTAAATGTCATTCCTGTTGAAATTGTAAAAACACCTTCAAAAAGCAATTTACACCCTAAATGTGCTCTTGTCACCTTGAAGTTATTTCGTCAATTTATGATAATTTTAAATGCCAAACAATTGATTAAAGTCGAAATTGTGTGCGAAACATGACAAATTGTTACATTTACATTTCCATTTAAATACAATTTCAACAGCCCATAACATTGAGCCGCTTCTCCGAACACCTTCTTCCATCTTAAGCAAATATGTGCGAGCTTCAATTTAACATGCCAGCAGAAAAGGAAAAACAGCAAAAAACTCCCAAGAATCGAACATAATCCCCCAGACACCTAGATCAGCCCACCTGAAGTATCATTCGCGACGCGAAAGTTTTGCTAAACAAAACACCATACCTCCCCTGACACAAAACACTCCAAAAGATGCTGGGCCCGGGGAGGTTAGCGGGGGTTCTCGAGTAGAATTATAATTGAAGCGGAATTCATTAAGGGATAATGAGAGGAAGTATGCGCGATTGCGACGATGGACCGACCGACAACCGGCTGGGACGAAAACAAACAGACCAGAGCCCGCTCATAAGAAGCGAACGAAAAGAAAACACTCCTTCTCACTCCCTAACCTCGCAAACTGCATTCCAGCTACACCCGCGCTACACCCAACCTGCATGAGTGATGGGGCGAAAATGTTCTGCGCGATGTTGCACGATCAGGATGGCAAAAGAAAACGCGCCATCGCTTGCTTTTCTCGGTGCCCATCATCGCCGGCACCGGGCGTCTCCATTTTTTCGTCGCTTGCTTCGCTTTTTTGGGTTGTTTTTTTTCTCTCCTGTGCCAAACGATGCTGCCTCTACTGCTCCAAAACCCCTGCCCCTGGATGTTGTTTCCTCCCGACCAAAAGTTGTGCAGCTCCTGATATTCTGGCGCTCTCGTCTCGAGTGAGCGGAAATTAATTTTTTGGAAGAATGCTTCTTTCGCTGGAGCAACCCGAGACATTTTTGTCTGTCCGTTCCGTGCGCGTTCCGCGTCCACGCCGCTTCTCCGGCAGGCGCTTCCGAGTGGTTGGCTCGTGTGCCCCGAGAGGTTTCGTGTTCAGCCCGGGGACGCTCGCTCCCCGGGTGTCATTGAACCCCGGCATGGTGCCGGCATGGTGAAAGCGAAACCGAGAACGGGCGACAAACGATTTTGGTCCCTTATTTTCGGTTCCGATTCTTTTGCTCGTGTATACTTCTGGCCGTTTGCATTCACCTTGCAAAAACTAGAACATGGCCTGCGGGGGGGGGGGGGGGGGGGGGAAGAAGACGTTGGGTGGAGGGTGAGAAATGCGCATAACTTTCACTCCTTCTTTTATGCAGGCTGCTGCTGCTGTTGTATTATTCCTCTCGTTAGGAGTCGATTTTTTCGTTCGTTGCAAAACTACTCTTACCTTTTTATGTTCCCATTTGCGTGGAAACCATCGCTGCAGACGACATACCCAGTCACTCACAGACACACACACACACATATGGGTAGCAAAATAAATAAATAAAGCTACCTATGCGTCCCACCCGCCCTAACAACACAACAAGCGTGTACACGAGCTTTATGCTGCAAAGCACAACATCATTTGGAATACATCACAACACATCCAAGGAGGCGCCCAGGCACAGATGCTACCATCTGGCACGGTTGTTTCGCGTGTCGCGCACCGTGTGTCGTGTTGCACGACCAGGAGAGAAGGGAGTTGGGAGTTGGGCAAAACAGGCAGCAATGTAATAATAAAAATCAAGCGCGAAACAGGTAACTTATACATGCTGATGTTCCCGGTGCGCTGTTTTCCTTTCTTTTTCGGCCTTTGCCATGCCACTTTGCCTGCTTGGTTTGGGTCGGTTCGGTTCGGTGTCGTTGGCTTTTGGGCGGGCTTTATTTGACGTTTCACTACATAGTTGCGACAGCCGGAAAACGGATACGTGGATCTGATCGCGCTTTGACGGACAGACGGCTCCAGCCGGGACTGTAAACGCTGTAAAACGCTCCAAATGGGAATTGCAAAGTGCACAGCGGCGTGTGTTGGCGTGAAAGGAATGATTTATTAAATTTCTCAAATTTATTAAATGGCGAGCTTTCGCTGCTTTCATGCGATACGGTTCCATCGTCACCTTAGGTTCAATGTATTCGCCCCCTTTTCCGCGGCGGACTGCCACGGAAAAAGGGAAATTCCCGTTCTTTGCTTCGTGTGAAATTAACTTGTCAAGCAATTTTAACACTCCTTAAACACACATACATCCAGACGTGCGGTTTTTCTTCCTCTCCTGCGCTGGAGGCCATTACTCTTGCGGCCATTACTTGGTATGCTACAGGTCCGAGACAAACACAACAACAACAAAAAAGGCTCCCATCCACACCCGAGATGCCGAGGTCAATTCAATGAATATTTACACACGGAGCGGTCAGGTTCGCGTGTTGTCGCGCCAGCCCGGATGGCATATTTTACCTTTTTAACCATTTCGATTTGTTTTTTCTTCTCTCCTTCCTCCCAACACGTTGACCAGTCAGACCTTACTCAAAACGCTACGGGAAAAGGGGCACAAGAGTGAAAGAAAAAAATCGAGAACAACTCTTTAACAATTCAATCGCAACGGCGAGGGAAAAGAGTACAAGCAAGCTAAAGGTGGAAAAGCGATAAAAGAAAGCTCATTTCTTTCGCATTCCATTCCATTCTTCCCGCAATGGCAACACAGCACACACAGCACACGGATCATCAATCCACGTGCTTCCAACGCTGCTCGGTGCCGCCTCTGCTGCACTGCATTTATTTCGAGCATTTTTCCAACCAAATAATTGGATGGCTAGACACGTTCTGCCCGTTGCCGGGGCGTTCTGAGCAAGGATGGTTTAGAAGAGGAAACAAGCAATGTAATGTAATGCCACGCATGCATGTTTCTTTAGCAGGCTAGACATTGTAACATTAATGAGGAGGGTTTTATTTTAAAATAAAAAATGCGTTCGATTGTTGACATTCAATCACAAAATCAAGTGAAGCATGGCATGCGGCACGTGTTTGTTCTGTGCGATTGATTTAAAATTATCCATTTTTGTATTATTTATTTTTTTTTCAATTTTCTTGTAGTTTTTGATCAAATAAAAAGCTTTCATACTGTTAAGAACTCCCATCAAGTTATCCATTTCTGTGCCAATCAATGGTTATGCGTGTATGGGCGTGTTTCACACAGTCCATTGCTACCTTCCATTGCTCACCCCACCAAAAAGCGATAGATTGTACATCGAACAGAGTGTACAAGACAAAAAAACACACACAACTCACGGGGAAAACTAAAAGCATAAGAGGAAACGGTCGCTTTCGCTGTGTCGAACAAATCTGTTTAGCTAAAAGACTCACTTGACATTGACAGCAGCTTACGCTGTAACGGACGGTTCCCTTCAGTCAGAATGCTGTCTCAAGTTCATCCTTCTTCATGCTGGCGGGGTGGAAGCAAGGAGGGATGCACAGAATCCCTATCCTAGCCTTTTGTCCTGCAGCAGAGTAAAATCACCCCCACACACACATACGCACACACTTTTAGCACAGTTGAGCACTCATTGGAGTGGAGCACTGTCTGGCTAGCTCTTGTCTGGGTCGTCGTCGTCGTAGTCGTTGTTGGTGCGTTTTGTACGTTGCTTCGAGATGGTACAACGGGGGTGGATGCTAGTACATCCCCGACAGTCCACACACACACACACACGGACAGCATCGGTATCGCGTTTCCGTTTCGACAGCGAATTAAAGTTTTGGGCAGGGTGGCGTCCTGCGAGTGGGTGTAGTTTGAGCTGGGCGCTGGGAGCGTCCGTGTCCGTCCAAAAGTGGCAAAGCTAAGCCCGGTGCGCTAAGGCGCTGTCGCTCACCTCAATCGTCTCGTTCGGCTGTGCTGTGGTCTGTGCGTAACAGGTTTTATGCCGTACCGTACGGAGGCGGGCTAGAGAGCACTGGAGTTTCAGATCAAATTGAATCCCTTTTCGAACCACTCTGCGCGCTACCATTCTCACTCCACCCGATGGTGCCGATTTTGGTAAGCTGTCAACACGGTGAGGGGGGTTGGGGTGGGATGTACTGTAACATAAAAAAAAAACACAAACCCTCAAACTTCGGTGTGATGATCGAAGCAACGGTAATGCTCGCACCCTTACGGTGCCGTTGCTAAAGCTGATGGATAATACATCCTCACGCGCCTCACACGTCCCTCGGAGAGCGATAACAATCAGTTTGATAGCAAGAGAGATAGAGAGAGAGAGCGAAAGAGTACATGTGTGAAGCGCCAACCGCTTTCATGAAAAGGATATCTGATGATGAAGGATAATTTTCATCGCAGATTGACTGACACACGCTCACCGTTTGTTGCATAAGGATAAGCCGTCTGGCGGGCAGGAGATCGGGAAGACGATGAGACGGCGGTTTTGCGGCGGAACAGACACTTGGAAAATAATGCTTCATCTATGGATGAGGTTTCATAAAGATACACACACACACACGACACGCAGGTACAGACAAATCACAACATCTCGTCTCGTCGTCGTTGCTATCCATGGCACAAGCAGCAATTGACAAGCTAGTACGGGCAGGTGAAGACTACAACAGGTCGCACTTCATCACACCTTCCCGAGCGTTAATCCCTTTCAAGTGCGATTAAGCTGCCGAAAATTGTACCAAACACCCAAGGGAGGGGACGGGTTTGCATCGCCGTAACGATAATCATGACGATGAGAAAGAGCAAAGAAATGAGCTAACGCAGCCGAAGAAGCGATCAATCCCTCAAACGGTTGCGGCTAGTGTTTCATAATTATGCAACTCAATTATTCATTTCCTCCTTCCCCAAGGCAACGCACGCACAAGATTATCCCTGTGGTGTACAGCAGTAGCAGTAGCAGCAGCAGCGCCCTCTAGGTGACGAAGGATTATTCGTCTGGGGTGTATTGTTTGCTAGCTTGGGCGGCTTGTCGCGGTGTGGACCCCTTTTTCCCAAACACTCATCAAAGGGTTTTGATGGTTTGGCGGTTTTAAGGGCGTGCGATCGAAGTGTGATCGTTTGTTCTAGGCGTTTTTGCTTAACAGCAGGCTGTGGGATTGAAACATGAAACGCAGTAAGTCTGAATCATTTATTTCTTTGCCGATAAGACACACACATGCACACGCGATGGAAGGCTTTTGTGGTGGTTTTGCGGTGTTTTGCCAGGGAATGGGTGAAAATCAATCTTTTCGGGGGAGCGAATTTGAACGATTTTGGAGGCGGGAGATTTTTGGAGTTTAGTTACTGTTAAGGAATTAGCATATACTCAACGTCTGCTTTCCTTTGATATGCGACATTTGCGTCTTAGAAGAATATGATGTTGTCAAGAGGTTTTGTAGGTACAAAACATCAATCAGATCTCTTGTGTTGGAAGGATTTTTACGGCTCCATGTTGTCAAAATGATGTGTAGCACGTTGTTTCGACCTCTTTGCTATAAAAAGTTGCTATAAAAATCCTAGAAAATCATATTGTAGGTGAAAAATACCACTTTTGCTTTACAGTAATGCATTATTTTTGAAGCAAATAATTCAAAACATAAAAGAATTTGCAAAGATATATAATTAAAATACAGAAATTGTTGTGAATTGTATATAAGACACCTTTTAAGGCTGACTTTTGTTTCAATGAAGCAAAAATGTCATTAAACAAGTAAAGAGTTTAAATCATTTCTGAGCCAACTAATGATGCTACCGCCCTTTTAAAAGTCTCAAAATTACCCTTGCAACAGACTGTTTCTTCTCTTACTTTCTCCCCATTAAACTTAGACCTTCCTCCATCGACGTAATAACATTTCCCTAAGTAAATAATAATTCACCGTACCACACCAGCTTGTCGGTCGGGCCGCCATCGCTTCAGCCACAGTGCAAACAGATTTTTGAACCAAGTTCACCTCACCGTACACGCCCATACATACCGACCCGATCCGATCCGATCCGACCCGTTTCAATTCAATTAGCTCACACAAAATTGTTTTAATGAGCTTCGCTAAGTAGCGCTTTGTACCCCGTCAGTGGATATCGTCGTTGACTTCCTGTCGCTTATTCGGTGCGGTATCTCGAAACACATCCACCACCATCCAAGCTAACCACCACAATTTCCACCACGATCATCAGCCCGGTTACTAGTTGATTCAATTTTTGGGGGGCAAGTGTTTTAAAACGATGCTCCGCTATCCGAAATGGAGGAGTTTTTGCGGACCAGCGGAAGAAATTATCTATTCCAGCCACCAAGTCGTTCGTTGGGAAATGAAGGTAAGATAGACAGGCTAGGACGTGGTCCTGCCAATGCCGATGCAACTATTACACTTGTCACTTGACAAAGGAACTCAGGGACTTGACACAGGGAAACGGGACACGGGAAAGCAGGAGTCGCGGCTGCACGAGATTAGAAGGAAAACTTAATTAAATTCAATAACCTAAGCGCTACCGCAAACGTTTTAGCCACCCCGCAAAAGCAAAAGGAGTAAAAGCACACTCACACTTTCCTCCACGCGCTCGGTTGGAAAAGCGTATTTTCATGGTTTGACGCCATTACCTCGATGGCAGAAAGCGGTAAAAGTGAAAAGAGAGAGAGAAAGAGGTAGAGAGGTGAAATTGAGGTCGGTCCTGGCTGCAGCCAGGATGTTTGCTATCTTCCGTTTCCCATCGTGCACACGCCGCACACTGGCGGCAGCTCGAAACATGGCAAACTTTAACTTAATGACACATGCAGCAACATTTCCCTTTCCGACGGAAAGGACGAGCGCAGTGTGGCGTGAAGAACAAAGGCGCTTTAGCTGCTGCTGCTGCTGCTGCTCCACGGCTGGTCGTTGGTACGACCACCAGAAGCCAATGAACTCTTTAGCTCCAGCGTCTGGTGCTGGTGATGGTTGCCACTGGTAAATTTTAATGTTTGTTTCAGTGGTGGTTTTTCGGGGCGCTTTTCACCCAGGTGGAGCAATGCTTGCTAAACGCGTCTACGCGCAGTGATAAAGCTCCCACAGGAACTTCTGGTCGTTCTGGCGGTGAAGCGCTGAAGACTTTCCATTAATGGGGCGGAGAGAGAGAGGAGAGAGAGTGAGAGGCGAGGGAAATGAGCGAAGGGAATACAAATTTATGTTCATTAAAGTTTTTGAACGATTTCATGAATTTGCACTTTACCCGAAGATGCAGCTGGCAGCAAACGCACACGCTGTTCGCTCACTCACTCACTCAGCCGCACTCCATCGGAAGATACGAGCAAGTTCATTGAGTTTTGAGCCACCCACAACCAACCCACCCAATCGGAACACCTTCAGCCGACGGGAAAGGTTCAGCCAGCAAATGCTTAGTAATTAATATCCGAACCGTTTCCGTCGGACCGAACGATGCGGTCAGCAGATGGGCACGCGGAACAACCCTCTAACCCGCCCCGCACGAAACGGACCGCACCGAAGACATTTCACATTTCAATTAGACCGACTTCTGACCGCTCGTTCGCTCGCGCGTTTGGGGCTTCCGAGCCAACTTTCATCTCTAA
Source organism: Anopheles gambiae (assembly GCF_943734735.2). Taxonomy (NCBI): domain Eukaryota; kingdom Metazoa; phylum Arthropoda; class Insecta; order Diptera; family Culicidae; genus Anopheles; species Anopheles gambiae. Next base: position 114,261,739 of record NC_064601.1, read on the forward strand.
TTTGTTCAGGTACTTTTACTTTTCTTTGTGCCTGTGCCGCATTCTCACTCCACCTGAAGCATTTCTTCTTCTGCTGGGAAGCAATGTTACAAGGATGTCTGAAGGTCTGATGAAGCTACGGTATAGAAATCCCGCCCGCAAACGGCACCACCATCACAACAAGTGTCGTTGACATTTCCGCTTGCTTGTGCCACTGCCGTTGTTGACGAACCGTGGCGTGCTGCATACAGGCCAGGCGTCGCCTAACCGCACGAGCACGCGGGAACTTTTGCGACTCAAAACCCAGGGTTGATGAACCGTCACTGATGACGGTTGATTGTTGTCGTGTTGCCGTCGTTGTGCTGGATGTTGTGCAGAGCGCGATGGATATGGGATATGGAAAATGATGAAGTTGAGGTTTGAATAAATTAAATGTTGGAAGTTTGAATGAAATACCGAACTGTTCATAATGATTTGATGCTGGTAAGTGCATAACTTGCAGAAGAGCTGTTAGTGGAAATTGCAAAAAAGGAAGAGAGGATGTAGCAAATTGTTCATTTGATGTGACAAAAGTTATTGCTTTAGTTCGCAAATGCTTGATTAACTCTGTGATCAAAAATTCCAACCAATGCAATGTTCCGTTTTGGATCAGTTTGTGAGATTAAAAGACGCCTTTGTGATATTGACTGAATCAGATACATCCATACGGTGCAATGCGAATACTCAATATCACAAAACATTCAGTTGTATTTACAAATGCTCTTCTAAACCCGAAAGCCATACTATTGTTTTACTTTCCAATTAGAATACTTCTCTACTTGTTGAATAGTTTTGTGAGTTTAAGAGAGTTTGGAATATCAAGTAACACTGTTGCTCTGAATTCAAGTTGATGCCATTCTTTCAAACTTTCAAGTAACCAGGTGTGCTGCAAGCACTACAAAACATTCAACTTTAGCTCGAATCGACCTGCCGATCGACCCAACCAATTATGACAATCGACCACGTTGCGATCATAAACGTCCCGTCGCTTGCCCTGTTAAAATACGTTAGAAAGGGCACCCGTTAAAAGCCAAAGAAAATGATGTCTCTGCTACCCGAGTTGCCATCGGGCTTTGCGGTGTGCATTGCGGGTAGTGATGGCGCAAAGTGGACTCCCGCCCGGTCGTAAAGGATGATTCTTATTTCCTTCCATTTTCCATTACCATCCCCTCCCCCTCCCTCCCGCTTTGTAGTGTAGTTGCCAGTCAGTTTTATGCACGTCCGTATAAAGAAGCTCATCTTATCACCATTGCCGATGCAGTTTGCTCAAAAAGGGGAGAAAAGGCTTCCAAGCCAGCACGTCGTAGTCGTTGCAGTCGAATGTAGCGTATCTTTGCCACCGTTTCATACCGTTATTGAATCACATTGGTTCGTGCTATGTTTTTTTGTGTGTGAGTGTATGTGCCAAACCATCACTGTCTATCGCCATAGCTGCCATCATCGTTACAATCATCGCTATCATCATCGTTGGGCGCGATGGGTCGTAACGCTCGCTGCAGGACGACATTGCCCCGTAAGCAGCAGCTTTTTCGCAACACCCCAACCGGGACCAATCTTGTTCGATGCAATAATGATCAGTAAAATCATTTTAACCGGGTTGTTCCTCTTTGTGTACGCCCCAGCCACCACCACCATCCCCGTTCGATCGCTTTCCAATGTACGAGCGCGGCAAGGCGGTTCATTCGCACCCGTTCCCAGTTCGATGCAAAGCTTTTACCAGTGCCGTGTTTCCCTGTTTATCTCTGTGTATGTGCCGTTCGTTGTACGGCCAAAAAGGACGATCGGAAAATTGGAAAATAAACGCGCAAGAAGCAAGCGTGCGAGGTTCCCACGGTTTCGTGCACCGTCACCGTTGCAGGACCAAGAAGAAGAAAAAGAAGTGTTTGTCGTTCTGCTTCGTGTGAATCCTTTCGGAAAGCGGGCGAACAGGTGAGCAAACGGTAGACGGTGCAAGGGGTCAAGGTAAATATAGAGCACAGCACCGTCGCCACAGCCGTGCCAGACGGTGTGCTGGGGCCGGGGGTAACACTCAAACACACACACACACACGAGCGAGAGTGGGCTTCCTTCTGGGTGTTCGTGGTCTGTGCTGTCGTTTGCCTTGTTCGTTTCGCTTATCGGTTGGCGTAAAACTGCAGCCCGGTGCTTCTGGTGCTTCTGGTGCGCCCCGACACCAGATCCTCCCAGGCTCCTGCTTAGTTTTACTATCCAGCTCTCCATCGCGAACGTGCCGCTTTGCCTTTCGCTTCGTCCTTTTCCCGGTCGTTTCCCGTGCGACGGTTTATCGCTTTTGTAGCACAACACAGCAACAGAGCACCGACGGACCGATGACGATTGCTGTAAAACGTAGCACCGGTTCGTCTATGGCCATCTTCCTCCACTCGCATACCGGTTCGAAGGACCACACACTGCCACAGGGGTTTGCGTGCCATGTGGAAAACGGAAGAAGAAGAAAAAAAACGTTACTCCCGCGTCTCAGGGACACAAAAGGACGCGCAGAGTTCGGTGCACGGTTCCCATTGCTTGCCACCCAAGCGGCCACGATGTTTGTTTCGCATAAAGATGGCGCAGTGCTTGTTTCGCTTTCAATCAAACTCTCGCTTTCTCGTTCCCGTGGTTGCCGGGTGTTGCGAGGATTGCGGTGGAAAGGGAAAAGTTTGGTTAGAAACAAGGGAAGAAACGGGCTTCCTGGCCGATGTTTGGTGGGAAGTTTGAAGGACGTTTATGAGCGTTGACTTTTCTTTCCAGTTGGATATGGGAATAGGTTTCTGATTTGATTTTTTAGTATTCCCAATCTCAAAAAAACACATTTAAAACCTTGAGGAAAATCATAAAACTCATTTCTTTTTCTTCTCATAAATTGTATCAACCGTCTTCTTCAAATTCCTCAAAATATTGTCCAAATAATTCTCATCTTCTCGCCTACTGTGCCGTTTCGTCTAGCTGCCGGCTTGCTTGTTCGCTTCCATCCCAACCATAAGCTGGCAGCGTGCCATGATCCCGACAATTTGTGTTCATTTGTTCCGACTGAATCCGACGCCATCCTGCTCTTCAGTGCTTCCGTTTCGCCTGCCCGTGCATCCTCCCAACCAACGCTGCCCACTAACTAGCAACATACATTCTGCTTTGGCTTCGTTCATTCCACTCCATTCCCACGAGCGTCTTGGCGTCCTTTTTCCTCTTCTTGAGGGCGCCGTTTTCTTTTCGGCCCGCCGCCGTCTGCCGGCAGAGCGTAAACTTTGCAAAAGAAAGGGACGACTTCCGTTAAAGCTTTTCTCATGCCTCCTCCCTCCATCTCCCCAGTGGTGGTTGGGTAAAGTGAAAGTTGCTGGCAGCAATGGGAAGATTTTCGCCGCCGACGGCGGGCTGGGTGGGTGACGCACCACCACCGTGTGAATCCTGCATTATTCCTCGCAATGGTTGATGCTATTTTGGATTGAAGGAAGGATGAAGCATTTACTTACACTTGCTCCACGGGGCCCCAGCGTCTGTGGGCGTCTCGCTTTCGGTGAAGATGTTCGAGCTGCAACAGCATCAGCATGTTGAACCACCACCACCACCACGACGCTCTGCCCAAGCGCCGGCTCGAATAAACTCTCGTCCTTATCATCCCGATACCGCGCTAGCGCTCGTTTGCTTTTCGGGGTGCTGCTCAAGCATTTATTACTCAACGAGAAAACAGAATCCATGCTTCCCTTCGCCGTCTGCCGTGCCCATCCATCCTTCCTTCCTTCCTTTTGCTCGATTATTTGGATCTCGCCTGATCTCATCGCCGGGAGAGCGCCCGAGCGGTTCGAACCATTCCTGGGCCGTCCTTTTCGTCCTTCACGAAACCACGACCAACCTTACCAACGCGAACGCTCGGAGGAGACGTTTCAATTTTTAGGGGTGCATTAACCTTTTCCCTCTCAACCCTCCCACGAAATAAAAACCCACCCTCAAACCATCCCGGGTATCGGGGAGTCGTCTGCTTTGTCTGCAGTTTGGCTGCAAGCTTCCCAGCTCCTCCTGCTCGTTTGCGTTCGCTCGTTTTCCCTGGTGGCGTTGGTTTGGATTTGGAGCCCGTTTGTCCGTTGTAAGGATTTGCACTGTACGCTCCCCCTCTTGTTCCAATCGAATCATTTACGTTGAGTTCGTGTAGAAACTCTCCGTTCTATTCCCCTTTTGGCTAAATCCTTTACTTACGGGATACACCCAAACAAAACAAGCATTCTCTGCTCTGATAAAGAGTGAGGAAGCAAAGAGAGGTGGTGGTTGTGATTCTGATTTCATGCGCAAATAGATGCCTTGTGCCTTTGCTGCTTCTGTTGCACGACACAGCAGACACAACAACCAGCACTAGAACAGGTCCTCCGCCCGGTCCACCCAAATTCCATTTTCATTTCATCCCACCCCAGTTTCGGGAGGCAAGCGAAGGAAGTGCTTATCACGGTGCTAGAGGGGGGGGGGGGGGGGGGGGGAACCCCATTTCCCATAATCATTCCAGACCACGGCAACGCCAGGCACACATTACGTACAGAAAGAGGGAACGAAGGCGAGCGTTTTTCGTCGTTTCGATGCTTCAGGGAGCGTAAATGGTTGGGGACGGGCAAAGCGGATTCGTTGCACACATGCGAAACGGTGGAAGATGTTCAGCAGTGTGCATTGTGTGTGTGCGCTTTTCTTCCAATGCACTTTGTATTATGAGGGTTTTCGTTCTTACGAAGAGGAAAGCTTCGACCAAAATGTACATTAAATGAAGTTAAACAGAAATTATTACATAAAACACCCACAATAAGTTACCTATTTTAGGCTGTAAAAGTGCAGACTTTGAGGAACACAAATCGAAGCATCGTATGTTTAGTTTCTTTTTAATTCGTCATCTTCCAACAAAATTCAATTCAAATTCCTGTGAATGAAGACACAGTTTCTTAAAACACATCAATAAAATTCGTCCATTCATCTCATTGGCAACCCGTTTCCTTTTTGGCTTTGTAGCCGACAATTATCGATTCAAGAATGTTATACCACCATGGACGATACAAGAAAAACTAAACCCAAATTGGGCCCAAATTCCGAGACGATACGGAAAGTTGCTATAATTAAATTTCCATCCTCCACTCATTTGCAAAAAAGGGAAAGGCTTTCCGATACATCACAAGCAGCAAGTGACTTCGCTTCTGCAACGGGGGTTGGCCAAATTTGATTCCCATCTGACGGACATGTTGTTCGTGGGGTTGAAATGTCGAAGCCCATACGTGGGTTGATTGTGAAATATGTATTGCGAAACCGTTAAAGGGATGTTATACATTCAAGGGCAACGGTGGCAGAAATGAAAAGCAGAAAAGCATCTCAAACCTGAAACCTTTCACGGAGCAATGAGGAAGAATTGCTTTAAAATCCTTTTTAATTACTTTAAATGGAATCTATTTCTAATTTGATAAGATCACTAATCATTCCTTTCTTTGCTTCTTTTCATTTCAGGTAAGAATCGCTTCACTTCAAAGGCCTTTTTGACCAATCCCAAAGGATCTCCGTTTAAGTAAGTTTGGAAGAATTTAAATCCCATTTTGTGCCAATTCGGACACATGTCTCCAGCCGAATAATTCAATTACTTGCATTAAGTGTGTCGCCCATCAACCACATCCCTTCAGTGTCGGATGTGATCTCGTTAAACCTCCACAAGGGGCTTCCGGCACAGGCTTTGCTTTCATTTCCGTTTCCCCATCCCCATCCCCATCAACACAGAAAAAAACACACATCTCAAGCAGTCGGTCGTCGGTGGAATCGGAATCGGAAACCACTTAAACCACTCGCCACCCCAGCGCCCCCGCCCCTGCCAGTTCGATCGGTCGAGGCCAATCGATTTCGTTGCGTATAATAAAATCTAGGCCACCGGAGATAAGTTATGCGTACGGCGGTGGTTTTGTCGAGTGTGTCTGTGTGTGCGGTACCGAAGCGTCACGCAAGCCGCAAGCGCGCAAAGCGCAAGTTGTCTCCATGTCTGGTCGGATTAATCTCTCCGTGGCAGGGCAGCAGTATGTGCGCTGAGCATGAATGATAATAAAGAAGCAAAAAAAACACACACACTCACTCTACCAAACCCACCGTGTTGACCAACAAACGGCAGCATTATGCAACTCCTTGCTGCAACTCCAATGCTGCCCCGAGGATCGTATCAAAGCGCTGCCCTGCTCCGTTGGAAGAATTTCTTCTTTCTTTCAACCACTCCCTTCCCTTCCATTTCCATACAGCCAATGGTGACACCAAAAAGGTATTGGGGGGGAGGGTGATGCTTGTTTACCCACTCGATGTACGCAATGTGCGCAACGCCGGAAGATACGATCCACCACCGCGTTGCCACGGGCTTGAGCGGACCACGCTGAACCATCGCCCGTACATATCTTCTGGGCTGTAAATGCACCACCCTATCTCTCTCTCTCTCTTTCTCTCTGACACACTCTCACATAAAGAGAGAGGGGTAAATGCAGTCCGGCGTATGCAACACCCCGATACGAGTGTCGGGCGTCGAGAGTGCAACGTGCGCAAGTGAGCACCGCAGCGGGCACCACCGTATTTCAGTCAAGGTCCGGAAATGTAAACCGGAGCTATTGCACCCTCCCCCCAAAGGGGTCTGATAATTGCCCGAACGCGTTTCGCCGATAACGGTCAACTTCATTGCATTGGGGGGGGGGGGGGGGGGTTTACGAAGTTTTTCCTGTCCATTATTTACACACACACTGTTTGGGGATGGGGAGGTTGCGTGTTGCACTGGGAGGTGTTGAAAAGGAAGGTGATTGAAGGTATGGAGACATTCAACGAAAATGAGAACATGAAAGGAAAATTATAAAAGAAAGACAGAATTATTCATAATTTGTTACTAAAACGGTACATTTCGATGAGCGAATTTCATCTTCTGCCAATATTGCTCTCCTTTCAACGCCTACGATGGTCTCCTACGATTCCGTCCTTGTCCGCCGTCACCAGACGCACGGTACACGTGACCGTACGCAGCACCGGTAAAGCAGCACGAATATAAAGATGAAGCAACGCAATGCCAAAACAGAAGCAAAAGAAGCAGGGAAAACCACCCTGCCGAACAGAAAGGGCTCTAAAATTACCATTCATTGACCATTGTGCAGGCCGGATTGTCCCGGGCGTGAGACACCGGTTCGATCAGTCATTCGGCCCCAAAAACCATCACTCCCTCCCAAACCAACGCAGGCCGGGCTGTCGGGAAGTGGAAATTTCCAATCGTTTTTCGGCGAAGGTTTCTCCCGCCACCCCTACACCTAAATGGTGCTTTTTTTCGTTTTGTATTGCAAACGACACCTAAGCCGGGGCCGATTTTACGTCTTACGTCACTGCGCGTCAAAACATAAGAACTCGATTACACTCCCGTGCGTGTTTTACGTATTGCGTTCACGCACCACCCAAGGGGGAGGGGCGATGGGGTGATATATAAAGGTGAGAGTGCACCCAACCCCCCCTCCGCACACCTTGAAGCAGCCGTTGCTGCACCGCTGCAAACTGTGGTGTAAATGCACCACGAACCGTTCGTTAATCGATTTGCTGCGGGACGGGAACGGGCTGCTACGCGCAGTCCCCGTTGGATAAGCAACCAAGCGTAATGAAGTCACTCCGATCGCGTACCACCGCTTACCACACGGGAGGGCAGCTATTGTGAAAAAAAAATGCTCATTAAACACCCCTCGCGGGTGCGGGTGCCCGCTTACTACTCGATCAACAGAGCACCCGAATCTCGAACGAATGGACGCAAACAAACAAGCACCCAAGAAGAGTGGTCGAGTGAGAGAAAGAGAGAGAAAGAGAGAGAGAGAGAGTTTAGGCCATTTTGTTCGCCCACTCCAAAAAAACCCAACACACACGCGGGTAGGGTAACCAAAACAGAACACGAAAAACAAACGCTTTGCTGGTGCACTTACCACCACCACTACTACTTCCACCTGTCATTTGCTCGATCGGCCGACTAAACACGGGCATCTAAACGCAACGCAACGCACCAAAACGTCAGGCGTGACATTGACACAGAAAAGGTGTAGTGCGCCCGTGCTTTGCGCTCTTTCTCTCTCTCTCTATCTCTATCGCTCCCGTTTGCGGTGTTGCTGATGGAATTTTTGTTTGCAAAATGGTAAACAAGCGGATCGTGTGTCCAGCTTGACATATTGCATACGTGCGAGCAGGTTATGAGTAATTGTTTACGAAGAAAGGATCAACACACAGTTCACGCAATGCATTTTTAATGTTTGTCATGCAATGATTCTTTCATTTTTAAGATATTTTTTTAAAGAATCCATGATTTTCTCTATAAAAACGGTACTTCAAGAGCTTGATCCATTCCATTGTAACAAATCAACCCCACAAATCGGCCGTTGTTTCAGCTACCAAAACAATCGAAAATGTGTACCATGACGCAGTAACATTTTGTTCAAGGCAGTGCAACAAAACGCGGGAGCAGGCAGGCAAGCAGAGCATGTGTGTGTGTGTGGGTCTTTTGGAACACCAAAAACACACATCTGACCGTCAATCAACCCCGGTCGGCTGCAATCTGACCAAAGCGGTACTAAGCACACCTTTCGCCAATGCCAAATTCGATGGTGTTTTTGGATGTCCATGAGCTGGGAAAGAGGGAAATAGAAAAAACAAAACACCAACCCTAACTTCACGTAGCCCGCGTTCGTAAACAAAGATGATGCAACACTTTATGTCCTTTAAGGTTTTTCTATTGCGTTTCAGGAAAACATTCTTTGAGTAGCATTTGTTTTGAGCTCTTTGTGGCAAAACAACTGTGGCATTGAGGCTGTTTTTATGGAGCTTCTTGGGCCTAGGTTAGCATTAAATTCGTTTCATTTAAAAGTATCCAGCAGGATGGATAATCATCTCACTTCTTGTACCCATCAAACCAGGCGAATGGACCTGCCCTCGTTTCACTCTCTCGAGAGCCATCGCTTTTAATGCATCGAAGCTGTCGTCGTAAATCTGGTGAAGACGATGAGCAATGGTCTCGAGACCCGGCAGGACCATAAAATTAACCCCTCTGGCAGTGCATAATGATCATTGGAAGCCACTGGAAGAAGAGGGAGCGAAAGAGAGTAACTCGTATTGTCAAGTGGGCATCACCACTGAAGGATGATCGCCCTCAACAGTTGTGCAAAGCTGGAGCATGACCGACGTACTAACCTGTCTCCTGTGGATGACTTTGATGAGTGTGTATGTGAGTTTGTGCTTATCCAAGACCAAGTTTTGCATACGCATGAAGATTGCAGGTGCATCGGGAAGAAAGATAATAGTAGTAGCAATCTACCATTCGATCGGCCAGCAGGCAGCGAGAAAAACGTGCTCATTTCACGTCAAACAAACGTATCGAGGCATCACTTCAACTTCCTTTCGGCATTTTTTTTCCAGCATAGTGTGTTATCGTGCTCAAAACGACAACAAAAAAGTGGCATACAAAATGAGGTGATTTTTCGCGGAAGATATAGAACGGGTGCAGTGTAACCTTGAACACTGTTGAGCTGATGAAACTGCCTTCCTTTACTTTATGGAGGGAAATGAAAAATCGCATCATAGCTATCAATTACACCTGGTTGAATCGGTCTCTTTCCTTTGTCAATGCACACCAAACCGCATGCTGAGCTAGTTGTTTCTTTGTAGTACAAACGGGTGAAACCTCGTATCAATCTCATCCATATACTGAAGATGCCAACCAAGAAAGTGAAAAGCACAAAAACAAGTTTCACCTGATAAGCGCCTTTTTTGCACAAAAGAGGCGCGCGCGCGCTCGCCAGGTTTTTTTTGCACAAGATGCATCATCGACGGATGTGCCGGGTCCACCCAACCCCATCCGCCCGCTCGCCACGATCCATGATGAGATGAATTCTGCGATCTTTAGCCGATACAACCACACACACACGGCTCATTAAATTGTAGTAGTACCCCGAGTGCGTACACGGTAGCGAAAAGGGAAAACACACGGGGAAAGCGCATTCTCTACTCTATGCCCTAACGCGAGCGCGCTTCTTCTCGATAGCCGGGCCAGAGTCGCACGCATCCGGGAGTAGGAGGAGTAGCGCATATCAAAGTAGAAGCGAGAAGGAGGAACTTTTCCTGCCGCCCGGGGGGCGTGCGAATTCGTTGCGCAAACATGCCGCCTCCCGCTTCGTCACAGTTAATGTATGTGTTTCAGTGGAATAATTTACATACCCTGCTAAGGGAGGGTGGGATAGCGCGCGGCCTTGTCCACACTTCCAAGCATACAATTTGCAGTGTTCAAAGCGATCTTCCCAGTTTGACAAAGCTATCAAGATAATCAACATAGTATCACAATCATTCAGTTATAATGAGAAGAGTCTTTTTTTGTCCGACAAATCCCAGTCTTTCCTCCCGTCAGTCAATGTTTAATTTGCATGCGTGTTTTTCCTGTTCTTTAATAATAAAAGAGAGTTTCCTGCGCCCCCGGGTGGACTCGAACCACCAACCTTTCGGTTAACAGCCGAACGCGCTAACCGATTGCGCCACGAAGGCGATGTGACTGTCGTGCTACTGCGTACGAAACAGATACGACACTTGCACCGCTCGCGTTCTTCGTTCTGGTTGAGATATTAAACAATCTTTCCGTTCGTTTGTACAGTTTGAGTTCAAAAATAGAATAAGAAACCATCGAATCGAGCATCATTTTAGACATTTATGTGAGAAATGTACAGCATCTTGTCGCTAAAGCAGCGTCCCTCCATTCGAGTGGCTCGAGATAGGGAGAAAGCAAAGAAAGCAGCAACAACATCAAACCAACCGGAACGAAATATGAATCTTTGCAAAACCGCCCGTCTCAGCAAGGTGTAGATAGAGGAAATTAAATGTATTCACTTTCAATAGGCACCGGTAAGGGGGGAAGATGGAAACCCCTCCTTTTTGTACCGCACGGTACACATACCTTTGTGCTAACATTACCGAACATACAGCACCGGCACCGTGTCGTGCAATCAAATCAAACTTATCAGCAATCGGATAGGAAAGAATGTTCAACAAGCGTTAAATTTGCTCTGCCCCGATACTAAGCAAACACCTGTGCTGTACTGAAATAGAAGCTATCTTCTTGCTTGTTGTCTTCTTTTTTTTTGGGGCCGCTCAATAAAGAAAGTCCCTGAAAGGGCTAGCAAAATAGACCTGGTTGGTGTGATATTAGCATGATGAACAAATTGTTTAAATTTTGTGTAACGAAATGATATTTAATGCTGATTTCAACAGAACAGTTTAATTAAATAAACACTATATTGTTGTACTTTTTATAAGCCACCCGCCCTAAACTACTCAAATTAACTCGCAAAGCCACTCCATTGAGTAGGATGCGGCCAACATTTCCTCCAGTTACACCGCAAACAGCAAAGCATGACATTTGCATGTAACTAGATTTTCGTAGAAAAACGATCCTTGTTACCTAGGCCCTCCTCTCACCACCACCTCCACCACCACCACTCCCTATATTGTTTCACGTACCCGCAGGACATTCGTTCGGGTGGTACTTGTTTGAGTTTGGAATTACAAAACATTTTGCCAAAAAGGTAGAATTTTCCTTTAGCCTCGTACCCACGCACACCGTGTTTGACCACAAACCCCCCAATGCCGAGGATTTAGCATACGGTCGCTTCCGAGAAATCGGATATGCGCTTTTCCTAGCCGGGGAGAAACCTGTTTCCTCCACTCTCTGAAGCCAGTGTGCTGCCCCCCCCCCCCAATGCCAGCGGAAATGGAGACTTTGAAATGAAATCGAAACCACAACGGGCAATAATGGAAGCAGCGATCCCTGAGCTGCCGCTGAGGTTTTGCAGGTTCGTGTGGGCAATCGGGGTGTGAGGGAGACACAGAAGCGAGACAACTGGTATGATTTTCAATTTCAAATCGCCATGTTTAGAGGGCAAACATGTGCGACACGCACATTGGCAGAAAGAAAATCCGCTTCATCAGGCAGGTCGGCTGATTAGGCTGACTTTGGGGGAGGGAAGGGCAGGCAGGAAAATGGAAGTGAAACACGGACACAAACACACACAGATATATATTTTAGCAGAAAGAAGGTCTAGCTACCGGTCTAGCAAAACCGGATCAAACAACAGGGAAGATGAAACCCTTTTGCCCGCTACGCGCATCCCGACTTTGTCCACCTTGTCGTGGACAAGAAGCCATATTCCACACCACCCATCGAACCGGAAAATCTTCTTTCCTTCTCTTCACTTGCGGAACGGGTTGGGCTGATTTTTCTGTGTCACTGTGTGCCACAGCTGTGTCTCAAGTGCACATTGTTCGTACACTAAAGCAATTTTACGTTTATGATCGTTAAGAAAATCTACTTTTTGTTCTTAAATTTAATATTTGCAGAAGTAAAGCACTGTCAATCACCAACTTCACCTCATTGCGACCCCCTTGTTACTTCCGTCTGCTTACCTTCTTCACTCATCTCGTTCGTCCCATCACGCCCGAGCCGAAGCGACACAAACAACAGGGCCCTTTTTGATGACAGGGCCTGGCGCACTGTGCGCGCGATGCAATTGATGCACACGGCAGTTTCTAATGGCCTAGTTTCTGGATGGTCTTTTTCCTTCCACCCTCTCTCCGCCCCTGCATGCCGCCTGCTTGCACACACAAGTGAAATTGCATTTGCAGCGAGCTGTCTGCGAGTGCACTTTTACGATTAGGCGATGGCGGCGGCGGCGGCGATGGGTGAGTTTGCCTGCTTGCATCGCGCTCACTTTTACTCCGGGGCTTTCTTTTTTTTCCTTGCCTTACCACACAACACTCTTTTCCCATTCTCCGGCTACCGGAATTACTTTTCCACTGCTAGTACACCCTTCCCCCCTTTGCATAGAGATCACCCCAAGATGGGAGAAAAAGTGTCTAATGCATCGGTGCAAATCGTACTCCATGCAGGCAAGCAAAAACACCCCCCCCCCCCCCCCGGGGGCGGGGGAAATATTTATCTCTTTACCCATCACCCACTACACTGACACCCTCGTCCTGGGCGCTTTCGGTCGAACGGAAACGTTAAATGCGGTTCTATTTTTGAGACTACACTGTTTTTGAGGTCATGGAGTGTTTGGTTCGTAGTTTGGCGGAAGAATTTACTGCCTCTACCACTGCCACTGTTTATGGGGACACTAACGGTGACATCTGGTGAGTTTTATGGCAGTTTTAGAGCGACAAAGAATTGAGCTGAGTGTGCACTGTTTGCAATAAATTCACCGTTGTCGTGAGTATTTATTTTCAAACTGTGCTATTGCTACATCGCCCTCAAGTGATGGATGAAGCTTAGAGTGATAAAAGACCGATAATCTTGTCGAAAGCAAGAGTGGGTGTAATTCAAACGAATTAGATGTGAAATTTGAAGCGATTTGTGTGCGTCCTCTCTCGCCGCCTTCGTGGCGCAATCGGTTAGCGCGTTCGGCTGTTAACCGAAAGGTTGGTGGTTCGAGTCCACCCGGGGGCGCAGGAAACACTTTTTATAATCACATATGTGAAAGAAGTAATGAGTGAATTCCAATAAACGACAATTGAAAATTTGAGTTGCACCGAAAAAAACATTTGTGATCTTGAATTAATATGCGGAATTATTACAATTGGAATAATCTCACAACAATGGGGAAATAGCAATCTCATTCTATAATACTCCAACCTCCAAAATTCACGCCACATTACAAGAACGGCCATAACTTACAGCGGATTTTTTTTTCTTTTATTTCCAGGTAATTCATAAACATCCATTCAACATCATACCGATAAACTCAGACAGGTTGGTACGATCTTTGAAGCACGCACGACAGTTTGTGCAATCAGCTGACTCTTTCTCCACATCGAAGAGCAAACCTTAAACGCCCTAGACACCTGTTTGTATCGGAAGCCTGTTAACATACCGATTGACACACACCTGAACGACGAACCACCACAGGGTCTGCGGCAATTGTTGACTTAAGCCTGCCGCTTTGCAACCTCCAACATATAAAGCACCCAACACTCGGGGCTACCTCAATTGACACTGGGCAAAGATAAGAACGCACCGTGATTCAGACACGCAACAACCCACAGCCCCTCCGTATTGTGTAAGCATCGTGCGTGTTGATATCAACTTCCTTCATCCCTCCGCGATTGGTGATGGAATGCCATATTTTCTTCTATATCTAGCAAACGTTCTAAGGCCCAAAATGAGGCTAGATAACAACACTTCCGACACACTGGGGCTTTGGGACAAACGCTCCTCCTAGTGCGTGTGTGTTTCTTTTGCTGCCAAACACCCCGAGACAGGAAGACTCATCGAGGTAGGCGCGTGCAGTACACGCCGGCACGGAGGGGTGGCCATTGAGCGACCCATTGAACGCGAGTCACGAGGAGTGACGCGTGTTTACTTACTGCCCTTTCTCGCCCCCTTGAGTACCCGGTGGTTGAAGTAGCTCTAAACCTTGGCTTAGATTTCGCCTCCGTTTGGAGTTCCGTGCACACGTTCTTATCGCAACTTTGCCATCATCGGCGGCGGCGGCGGCGCCTAGACCTAACGCCGCGAGCACACCTACCACAGCATGTAGGGTGATTGCTGCGATTGCTGTGAAGCCAACCCGGACGTGTGCGGGCGTGGGTCACGCACACAAGTCAGGATGGCCGAGCGGTCTAAGGCGCTACGTTCAGGTCGTAGTCTTCTCTGAAGGCGTGGGTTCGAATCCCACTTCTGACAATCGGGAACTTCTTTTTGAATGTTCCCAACACAACCGAAAGCACATGGGTGGTGTGATTATTTATTTTTAAAACATTGCTCACAGCATCACAACCACTAGCCTTCGGGGAGTTTGTGTGTGTGTGCGTACTTCTGAATCAATCTCTGATAAAAATAGATTTCATAAGTGACACCGGCAAGGCCATGTGGCGGGTGTAGTAAACACAACAGTATCGCTTTATTTCCGCTATTTTGTGCTAGACCGGCTGCACTTATCATGCCACCACCACACACAATATCACCTGTGGACTTGTCTTCCTCTGGTCGATTGCATCGTATCTTGACACTTTTATTGCAGCATCGCGTCTAGCGTCTAGTCATCAGCATAAAGGTGTTAATTGATGTTGAGAAATCATATCGACAGCCATCCATCGTGTTAGGGACACGGTGTTAAACGTGTGTGCCCCCCTTTGCATCTCGGTCTCGGTCCTCGGGAATTAGATTGAGCATTACATTTTGAGGCAACGACAGGCAGTAGCGTTACATAATGTAATCTTATTCCGTTTTACAAGACACCCCTTTCCCCCGTCTGCTGGGACGTTGAACTGAAGAACGATCGTCCGTAGACCATCGAGCCATCGCAAACCGTACATTCAAGTGTACGAAATATCAAAGTGCATTTCCACAGCGCGAAATCCACAGCCACCGCGCTGCGACCGAATGCGAAGAAGCCACTTGCACCCCAGCAGACCAGCGACGGTAGCATTGAGTAATAAGCGATTTAATGATACTTTGCTCGCTCCATGCCGCTCCGCTTGCAAAAAGGGACGCGCCTACAGCGGCGAACGCGAATACGACCATAAAACGAAATTACCAAAGGCATCCCCCTCTCACCGGTCGAACCGGTTGAAAGGGAAAACGGGAAAAGCGAACGCGGCCCAGACAAAAGCGGCTTTCGTGGTTCGCGTCTCTCCGGTTTGTGTGTGGAGACTGTGGGCTCAACTCAAGCGCGCGGAAGTCGTAGAACGCCGATGTGAAAAGACAAAGAAGTTGTAAATTACTCCTGTCCTCGGGGGGTGGGGAGGAGGATTGGCAAGGTACACGGACAAGAAGTCAACGGCACATCCTTCGACGGAGACCAGCCAGCCACAAATTATCTTCACTACATGATGCAAGATTCGTTCTCGTTCGTATTCTTCGATCTTTTTTTAAGAAGCTTTGCAGCAAACGTGCAGACATGTCGCTCCGTCTATCGTGTGCCTACCAAGCCAAGCCTCCATCCGGGAAGAACCTCCTCCCCCGGTCGTATCTTCCCTTAACCCGTTCGGTTTGATGATCTTGTTTCATGGCGTTGGAATTAAAGGAGGATGCTACACAACCTCCCCGGGAACGAGTTTTGAGCCCATGGGGGACCTGATCACTTCCTGATCTCCTGTCCGATCGGGTCGGACGATTACACTTCCTTCGCTATCTGGAATGGCAGGGTTGTGTTTCACCGCACATCAAAGTCGGGATATGGACGCCATCTGCAACGAGGGTAGTACTTAACCTCCTCGAAACGTGGCCATTTGTGCTATGCTTTCTTAAGAGCCTAGCTTAAAAGCCCACTTCATCACCGTTCATCATCAGGCGAAGGAAGCTGCTTAATGCTGCTTCAAAGACCTTAATGAGTGCAAGTGCGCTTCGAGCGTATCTTAAAACAGCGGAAGATGTTTCCACATAGTCATATGAATGAAGAGCTATGTAAAGGAGACAAGTGAAGGAAGATATCCAGGCTTTGGTTGCAAAATCCTACCCCAAAGCGTGCTTGTCCACCAATGGAAAGAACTCGTATTCTATTGCCTATTGATCAAACTTGGCCCAAACAGGCCCCAAAAACGACGCCAAAAAACAAAACACCACCGACCATGATGTGTCGACATTTCCGCCGAATTTTGCCATGAACCATCCAAATGACCGGATCGCTTTGGTGCGATCTTGGGAAACGGAAAAAGGCCCCTCACCACAATCTCAACTGCTGCTGACGTTTGCCGACCGGTGATGAAAACCTCTCTCCCGCTCTCGCGCTCTCATCCGTCAATCTATTGCCGAAAGGAAACAGTAGCGCAACAGCAAACCATGCCACCAAATGCCATGATTTCACATCCAAAGCAATGGCAATCGGAGGAAACAACAGAGCTTTACACTCCCCTCTCTCGTGTGGTGTTGTTTTTTTTCGCGAGCCTCTGATGCATCACAATGGACCCGCGCGATCGTTTGCTGCGATCGGAGGAAAGGCAAAGCCAACATCATCAGGACGTTGCTCAACTTTTCCAGCAGCCTGCTCTCACACAACCGGTTCACATCTTCGCACGGGGCCAACGGGCGAACAACGGCCACACGATGAGGAAACACGATCGACACGATCAACCAGTGTCTGTGTCTGTGTGTGCGGGAAGGGTTTGGAGATCGCCAAAAAAAAACTACAGAAACATGCGCCTACTACCATGCAAGCGAGACTCATCGGAAAGGTTGTTCTTTACACACACAAAAAACAGAGTTAGGCCAACCCCCGAAAATAACTGACCAAATTGGTGGGAACCGAAGGTGGGGTGAGCCCAGAGCTGTGAGCCCGCAAATGGCAAAACTACCCCCTCAGTACAAAACAGCAACAGATGCCAATGCAACCACTAACACAATGGCACACATATTTTCGGCAGTACACCGCCCCATCAACTGCTCCAGCAGCAGAGAGCGGGCAGCGCTCAGTTCAACGCACGAGTTCGAGGCTGACCTGCGCTTGTGGAGGCTTGTGCGGGCAGATCTTGTCCGCTATTTCGGGCCCCGGCATCTTAAGCAATCGCTCGCGCGAAGGTCACCCAACGGGTTTTTACTTTTACGCTGTTTCGGAGCACCGCCACAGGACGCACCACCGCGACACACACCGCGCGATGCGTAACGAATCTCGCGCGCGGGTCTCGTCACTTAGCGGCACTAGGACAAAACGGCCTAGATGTGATTGAGCTAGGGATGGGGGGGGTGCGTTGGGGACTACCATGCCCAACCTGGCCTGGTGGCTAATGAAAGCTAGTGAGCTAACGCACGGAGAAAGGGGGTTCGGTTTTAGGGTACGGTGCTGTAATTCGCTCCTTTAAGCCTTGCCACGATAACACGTGTCCAAAGCAACGGTTAATGCATAATTATGTGTTTTTGTGTCTTGCCGGTTTTGATTCATGAACGACTGCAACTTTCGCTTTTTTGTGCTTGTTGGTCGTAATGGAGATTTTAAGTTAATTTTAATCGTTTTTGTCTTTTTTTGGGTTGTTGGTTGGGTTTATCTCAAGCATGAAGAATGAAAACAGCGAAAGGTTGAGCTTTTATGTTGCGCAATTTGTTATTCTACTCTTTTTTTTATGTTTTTTTGTGATGTTTTAAAATTCATTTTACCGAATTGGTCCACATTTCTTTGAAGTTTTGTGTTATTTGAGTGTTCAGTGTGTTATTCAATCTTCCTCGACCATCGATGATGTGTTTTTATTCTCTTATTATGTCATTTTACTTTTTGTTTGTTCTTTTTCCTACTATTTTGGTTGTTTTTACATCTCTTCACTGTTTTGTTTTGTTTCCTTTGCTTTGTTTTGGATCTATTCTTCTTCTTTTACTTAATTACTGCTTAATTTTGGGTTGTTTTGTTTCGTTCATATCTCATCCCCGAAGTAAACAAACGTTCCCTTTCGATTGACACCATTAAAAATCGATCGCCACTACTTCCCGCCATGCTTTTCACTGCCCGCAAAGCGTGTGTGTGTTTTTCCAACCATGAGTTTCGGATTTTCCAACCTCCACCAAGCGTCCATGCCAGGCAACCGCGCACCAGTTCAACGTACCGGGCCGAGGGCAAGGTCGCCCGTGTCCAGGGCCCGTGGCTCGATTTCCACGTGCACCAATGCGTCCACCACGGTTCAGCGCATCGCGTGGGTACGCGATCGTGGGCTGGCGCGGGTTTCGCCACCTCGAGATTTTCCGGCCCGCCGCAACCCCCGCTCAAAGCGCACGCAGTCCACCAATCCGCTTTTAGCGGAACGGATCGTCGCTGCATTTCACGGATGAAGGAAATCAGCTGTTTTCGGGTGACCGTTTCGGAAGCGAGAGCCTCTTGAGCGAGGGTCGGAGCGAATCCAGGCCCGGCCACGGTTGATGGAGCACTGGCCCACAGCAATAACAAAAAAAAACTGCTTTGAAATGAACACAAAAAAACGCGCGCACACACAAAACAACAGCAACCAAAACACCGAAACACTAACGGGCTTGGAGAGCTCCAAGGTTGCACTCAATCAGCTGTGCCGAGCGGCGTGCCAAACGGTAAGCATGGCGGTGTGTTTTTATGATGTTGTCTTGCCGTTTCGTTTCTGTTTTTGTTGCTGCTGCTGCACTGTTGTGCATTTATTTTCCGCCAAAAAAAAAAAACGACCAAAAAGCCGCACATTACGCAACCGCTTGATTCGCATCGAGTCGGACGCGTTTCAAACGCCGCGACCGCGTCACAAACTATGTTGGCCCAAAGTTGCCTAACCCATTTGCCTGCTGGCTGGTGCTGGTCGGTGTCCGTTTTTGGTGTTTCTGTTTTTTGCGTATCGTTTTTGGAACCTTGAATTTTTGGACGGCTTTGGGGTTGTTCCTGCTGGTTGGGCCACGGCGCTTGTGAGATGTTTTTCTTTTTCCTTTGCCAATTAATCGATTTTATTGTTTAGATTGCATGCTGAAGCCAAAACAGAGACCGAGCGAGATCAATCCATGTGACCATTAATCATTGGTCAGTCAAACAATGGTTTTATTACTTCTTGGTTTGTTTTGATGTTTTGTTAATGTCTTAATACGATTAGAAGCATTAACATTGCAAAATTTAGGAATTCAATTTCATAAAAATACTTCAACGATCATTCGAAGTTTAACAGTTTGCTCACTTTCTCGGTTTCCTGGACAAACATTTCACAAAAAAAGACCCTCAATAATGTTGCACCTCTTTAGCGTTTGTCGTCTTATCGCTCCAGGGTCAACGAAATTGCTCTATAAATTAAAAGGTAACTTGGCTTGGCCGTTGACCGCACGATAGTCGAATGCAATCAGCGCGCCACATTCGGGCCCCCGTATCGTTCGTTTTTCTTCCGCACCCTCCCCAACCCCTTTCGGGGGTACCTTTCCTTCGTTCCCATCTCAACAACCCTCCTCCCGCCTCCTCCACAATCGGATGCATCTGATCTCATTGATCATGTTCGCTGCGCCGGAGACGAACGCTAAGATGATGATGATGATCGCTTTTTGATTGAAATCAACCTTCCCCTTCCCTCCTCTTGCTGGAGAAGACGGGACACGAGACACAAGGAGGTTAAATGCACTGCAACTGAACTGCAGCGCGAGCTGATCGTGTTAGGTCAGAGTGTGTGAGAGAGCGAGAGAGAGAACGGCGATCAAGGAAGATCAAGCCGAAAAGGGGCAGAGACGCGTGCAGCAAACAACCACATGCGCGCGAGAAGACGACCGCGACCGCGATCGCAGAAGGAAGGAAGCCCACGCATACACGCAGAGTGCGCTCACTAGCAGACGATGATGACGCTGCTGCCAACGCCGCCACCGCCGCCGCGCATTGCCACCGCAGCCACCAGCGCGCGATGCCGAAGTGCAGCGACGACGAACCGAGCCGAAGTGAATTCGCGCGCGCGCTCACACATTGCGAACAGAGCGCGCACCGCAGCAATCGCAGCCTTGAATTCGTTCGTCGAACTGTGCAGCGCAACAGCGATGGCCAGCAGCAGCAGCAGCAGCAGCAAGTAGCGTATTTACTACACTACGAGACGCGGTATAAATGTATATAAATATAGCACTCTATTGCACTCCGCTATTGCCACTCATTGCTGCAATGTGCCCTGTCCCCCCCCCCCCCTCCCTGCACTGCCCACCGACCCACTCGACCTGGCCGTTTGCTGATGCTTCTCGTTTCTTTTTTTTTTCGTTTTTTGCTATTACTTACACTGACCGTCTTGTGCACAAACACACACAGAAGAAGAAAAAAAAACAACCGTAAAACGTCTTCCAAAGAATCTGAGCGCAAATGTGTGTCTGTGTGTGTGTGCGTGCAAGTACGCTGGTGTGTATTTGGAGAACCGGACCGGACAGCAGCTCGCAACAGTGCAGTGTGCAGTACCGCTGGCGTTCACGCAATCGCCTTTTGGGGTTCATCTCTTTATTTCTGCTCGGCAGGAGGGGGGGGGGGGGGGGGAGGGGGGAGGCAGATGTTGGAAAGAAGGAATGTCAGGAGGAGGAGTGTGAGATTGAGGTTGCCGCGAGGGGCCAACTATCCGGCGGTTGACCATATGCTGCAGCATCACTGTCTACTGTTGCCTGTTACGGTGGTCGCTAGGTGTTAATTTTGATGTTTCACTTTTTCACCTTTTTTTCAGCACATTTGTTTGTTTGTTATTTTACAATGCTCGTAAGGTAGTTATGTTTGTAATGCAACAAGTTTATTGATGTATTTACTTATTTGTTTATTTTCATTTACTTATATATTTCCTTATTCATTTCTTAATTCCTTTTACTATTTATATGTTTACTTATGTGTTGTTATTGTTATTGTCGTTGTTTCAAGTTCAATTTTGATTTGATTGTTTTACAATGTTAGTCTTTCATTTCTTCTTGTTCTTCTTGTTCTTCTTCTTCTTCTTCTTCTTCTTCTTCTTCTTCTTCTTCTTCTTCTTCTTCCTATTCTTCTTCCTATTCTTCTTCTTCTTCTTCTTCTTCTTCTTCTTCTTCTTCTTCCTCTTCCTCTTCTTTGTTACTACCTCATCTTCTGATTTTCAATTTATAAGTTTTTATTATCCACTTATGGCTAGTATCAAGTTTTCTGAAGCAGAAAGGAAAATTGAAAAATGCACTGTGAGAGCTCGGTTCATGTTGTCCCTGTAAGTTGTTTATTCATACACTTGATGACTGCCTCCAAACAGTTGGTTTGGTACAGGTAATGGCAACGACCGGAAATACCTATTAAATTTGCTATTGCGATGTAAAGGATGAATACAAATCTCTCACAACCATACAACTCTTTGTGTGAAACGAAACATTCTAATCCAAGCTTTCGCTCATAAAAGATCGTTGCACGAAAGCCCTTCCGGTGACATTTCCCTGGAATATGTGTGTCCCTGTCCCTCTCCTTCTGTGCAGTATAACAATCCTCAGTCCTGCAGTTTTCGGTTCACCGTTTAAAACAGCTGAGCAACAAACAAAGCAAAACCAATAAAACAGGGCGCTACTTCGGCACTTTTTCTTTGTACCATCACGTCACCGAGTGTAACCGAGAGCACAGAAACAGAAGCTTTGATCGTAATCATTCGACTGCATCGATTGAGCTCGAGTGTTTTGCCCCAGTCCTAAAGAAAGAAATAACGCATCTTTACAGCATCAGCAGATAAAGGAGGGAGAGAAACACGGCTTCCAGAAGAAAGCAATCTCCTCCACTCATTCATTCAAATCATTTCCTTATCTACCGAGTGTACTTACCCCGTTCGGGTGTGCTTGTTCCCTTTTTTTTGCTGACTTCCCCAAAAAACAAAGCTTCCTATCTCGCCGTGGCTTTGTGGCTTTGAATTTGCATCCTAGACAGTGCAGCACCGTATCGACCGAGTTCGCTGCACTGGGGTGAATTGCAACTCCCCTCCCTTGCTGTGGGGTCGTCGGGAGAGACACATTTGTTTAGATTTGCATTTCCTTTCCCGAGCACGGCGGGGAATCGTTAACCTCCTGCCGCCGGGCACGTTTTTGCAAAGTGGAAGCAAAACCCCCAACGGCTGTCTTCCCCCTCCCTCTAAATCTTGAATGTATTGCAAACACACACAGTGTATTTAGCGTTGCTAACACTCACGTCACCGCCACCCTCGGGCCACGGTTTCGATCGCTCGAAAGCTCGAAAAAAGGTGAATGAATTGTGCAAACAAACGCGGGCAGGCAAGCGGGATGGATTTGTTTTCGGTTGCCTTTTTTGTCCGTTTTGATTGCATTTGCTTTTCCGCAGTCGGAGCACTGGGGGAAGGAGCCTCTTATCGGTTCGCTTACATTTGGTACATCCGGATGCAGACTTGTGATTAGCAAAAAAAAGGAGGACGATTAGATGATAGAGCGATAGTTGTGTAACTTTAGCAACCCGATCAGGTTGTACCTTCATTCATTATTTAATGTTATTAAATGAACTGGAAGAGACGCCGGCCAATGAATTCATCCATTTATATATGTAATGCATTGTCCTTCGCCTAATGACGCAACACCTAACACCGATGTGAAGGTGCTTATTTTTAGTTTCCAAAATTAGGGGAAAAAACCCCACATGAATAATCATGCCCACTAGTCTGTATTGCGTCTTTGCCGAAAGCACCTTTGCCGATGTTCAGTCCGGAACGCGCGCTGTATTGATTTGTTCAAGTGCAATCAACACGCGCCCGGCGAATGATCGCTCTAAACAGAATCAGCTGTTTGATGTATTATCCTTCTCCGGATTGGAAGCGTCTGCAAACCCCTCTTTTTTTTTGTTTGCTGTTGTTGGACCCTTTTTTATGTTGGCTGTCCCTGCGAAGGGTTCACGCGCTGATTGAGACTGTTTGTCGATACATACCGGGGCGGATCGTGGACTCGTGGAGCCCTATCCATAAAACATGCAATCCCCGCCCGAACCTGGGGATGGAATAAACATAAGCCAGCAGCGTGGTGAAGGTGAGCGTTTGGCCGGCTACTTGTACACGCCATCACCTACATCACTTCACGTGATGGCACATGATCGTAAAAGAGCAGCTATCGCAAAGAAATAAGACCAGTGTATAAGACGCCTTTTTTAGTCTGCAATTCCTTTTCCAAAAATAAAGCGCCATTGCGAATGCATTCAAATCAACAAAATAATAGTAACAAACACCCTCCCCCAAACAAACAAATTCCTGCTGCAATGTGCAGTGTTTAGAGCCGCCATCGCGCTAACTGGGTCAATGCGGCATAGCGCAAAGGGCAGGCGTAAATCCATCATGTGTGTGTGTGGTTGCAAATTACTACTCGCGTCTCGTGCCGCCTTTATATTGCACCATCCCGACCAATGGGGCTGGATAAATTCCAAACTGTCACCTATAAAAGCGCAAAACAAACCAAACAAACGCGCCCGTCTGCTCGTCTTCCTCGACCGGTGGGCCCAGTCGCGATGCATCCTAGACGATGAGTAAGACAGGGGGAGGAAGTGATGTGGTTTTTATTGAGGATAATTTTCGCGACACCAACCAACGGGAGAGGGCAACGAGCGCGGGAGAGGGCATCTCCAACGAGACACAAAGTTTTGCCATAAAAATAAACAACTGACCAGCCTGTTAAATTGGAAGCGTCTCGCGGGATAGGAGGCAGACGATGGGCAAAAATCCGTTTGGCAGCAGACGAGCTGTAAAGTGGGTCATCATCATTATATGCTTTCGATTCGGATCATCAAACTGCTCATTAGATTTTATGACTGCACCTTCCCTCCGGACGAGGATGGTTCCTTGATGCAAGGAATTAGATTTCATTTTCGAAGCAAAATTAGTTTCGTTAAAAATTACATCCTCTCCACCAGTACTGTTCTCCTTTCGTATTCTCCTATTAAAAATCCCGTCCCTTCCTTGTTTTCGTTCTCGCGCACACAAACACCATTAGTCATAATTTCAATTCCCACCCATTCATACCGTCCTGATGCAGCTGGCGATCGCCATTCATCCTACGTAAGTGTGTGTGTGTGTTTACACGATCTGCGTGCGCCATGATTAAGTGCGCGAATTGATACGCCTGACTGGGGACAAGCTGTTTTCAGTTTTCACGCCACATCGCGCCATTCCACCCGTGCTCCTTTCAATCGCGTATGCATCGCGTAGGAAGGGAACGGGGGAGACATGAAACGCGGAACAGAACATCTCCTCCCCGCTTCTCGGAACAAGAACGCACTGCTTTGTTTTTCGTCGTCAGCGTGTAACAACAACGCACGACCATCGTTTGGAGCGGGTTTTTGAAAATTTGGGTCAAATTTGTCAGCCCGTTAAGCCGCTGCACGCCCGCAGTTTGCAAGGATTAAAAACCGCGTACGCACCCCACCATCCCCATTAGGGGCCGGTGACAGGTTGATGAAACTTCATACGGATATTATTTGTTTGCTTTTATATTCAAAATGAGAGAAGCAAAAACGAGCGACGCTTCGAAACTCAGAAGGCGATGGAGACGCACAGTTGGTCACGCTATCGGGCTGGCTGCGTACGTGGCTGCCGACCACTTCGGTTAACTAATTCGCTTCGCTTTGTTGCCAGTATTTCCGTGCGAGAATATTGATCTCATTACCGAACCATTGCTCCCGGCGACGGGGGTTGCCGGAATCGTGCCCGCGATGAAGGAGGGAAGAAAAAAACGGAGGGCCTTTGCAGCTTCCCTCCCCGCACCCGGGCAAGTGGGATGATGGCAATAGAAATATTTGCAAGTTCGTTTGCCTCTAGCCGTGCCGTTGCAGCGGACAAACCTACACGCTTAAATGCTCTTTCTCTCTCTCGCTCTCTTCCACCTTCTCACCGTTAGTAAGAACGGACACGTTTCTTTTACCCAGTGCGCCATTTAGTAGCAGGCAGCGAACGGCAGCGCGATGCATTTGGACGAATATTTATTAATCGTAGTCGATGAGCGTACGGGTGATAAAAATTAATTCGCTCAATCTGCACCATCCTCCACGCGGGCTGCTTATGGGATGTTGTTTCATTTTCCTGTTTTTTACACTCTTTTGACGTTTTTTGCTCAACAAAGCGGACTCAGTGGCGCTGGGAAGGATGTTTTATTTGATGTTTTTGCTATCTCAATGTCTTGTTTGAATAGAATTTATTGGAATTTATTTTATATGCAATATAATCAAGGGCTATTTGCTTTTCCAATGTATGAATAACTGTTCAATTTAACTTTTTTTATCCTAAATGGTCATCAGGGCAATCGTTTTCAATGCTATTGCAAAACTATCCTCAAGGATTTAAGAGATCAAAACAAATTTATCATTTTAAATAATCTTATTTACGTTTTGTTAAATATCACATCGTTTTTCTCTCACTTCCGTCTTGTCGCCCGTGGTGGCAGTTACATCAATCAATTCATATTCCCACTTCCCACCATCCCCATCCCCATATTTGGTGCTTGCACACACCCAAACACCCATCCGTGTGCTAAGAATATCACAATTCGAGGCGCATCCGTAACCATTTACGTACATCATCGAACCAAATGAATCGGTATTGTGCGCTCTTTCCTCTACCAACATGGCGACAGGGCGCCAAAGAATGGTTATCTAGTGTAAATGACCTAATTGTTTAATAAATACTGCACGTTCGCAAAACCCCCTTCTTGCTTGTTGTTTCCACCACGCATCGGTCGTCATCGCTTCCTCCCCGGCACGGTAGCATTCGAATCGAACCATTTTCGAACCGCTGCCGCATCTGCATCGCCTTCACACGCACACACTGTGTGCGCTTTTTTGTGTTGTGTTTGCTCATTTTGTACAATATAAAAGCCCCCCATGAGAAAGACGCGAACGCACTGAGCAGCAACGGAGCGGTTAAATGAGCTGCAAAAGTGTGGATGTGATTTTTATTAATAAAACAGTCGAGTATCGCTGTGTGTTCCGCGTAGGTACGATGTATGCCGCAGAACGGTCCACACCAGTGTGCTCTCCCGGAGTGGAAGGAAGATTGCATTCTGCAACGTGACGACGAACGACGAACGACGACGAATATGCGTGCCAAAATGCGTCCGGATGCGGCAGATGACGTTTGAAAAATTACCATTCGTTGTCATCGTGGCGCTCGTAAAGATGACGCGCGTTGTTTGTTTTTCAATGGATTTACTACGGCGATGGGGAGGGCGCAGCGAGGATTGAATGGAATAAAATATGTCCAGGAAATTGGGACATCTGCATTCGGGCAGCAAGATGCGTTTGCATTGCGAATCACCTTCGGTGGCTGCTGGTGTTTATTTTGCAATTTGATTTTGCTATTTTCGTGCCATAATACTTCATTTTTAGTTGATTGGGAGAATATTTGTAGAAGACAGTCTTTAAAGTGGTTGTCAAGCTATTAAAGATGCAAGAAACGCTGCAAGTTTTGCGTATTTTGATAGCAAAAAGACAACAGAAATAGTTGGTTGTCAGCTAAACAGCAAAACATTTCATTTCTTTCGCGTTTGAATAGCCCAAAATGCTTCCTCCCTTCTCCTTCCATCAACATCTCGAGCGTTGAATCATCAACCGGGTGAAACATATTTCACCTACATCCCCTACATTGCGTTGTCACCGATAATTGCACTTTCCCGTCAATTGCAGGCGAGAGAAAAATGCGTTTAATTACACGGCGGGCGCAAAATTTACGGCATACATTAGCAACAACCAAAAAAAATACACCCTAACACCGGCCGCCATCAATCGCGGAAAGCCGTTCGGGGTCCATTAGCGCGATTCTCTTGCCAGAACAACCGCAAAGCAAAGGAAACCCGGTCTCAAATTTCTACCATCCGCTTGCCCGCTCGCTCGCAACATTGAATGAATTATGGTCCGTAAAATGTGACACTTTGCGCTACCAACAAACGAAATCTTCGTGTTAGCTTCCGCACCGTGTATTGGCATCGTTGGGAGCGAAATTTTGCGAGAAATTGACAAACGCTTGTCTTGTGTCGATTCAACGGCACTTCTCGGGGATGCATGGAACATCCCAAACCGCAACAGAGACCGCTGCAGTGTGCCAGCGTGAGAGATAAAGATCACTTTAACATTCATCATTGGTTATTATGGGTTTTCCGTTTTTCTAGGTCTAGGCTGAATTCAAATCAAGCACTGGTGCGCATGCGCAAACCATACACGCCCAGCAGCAGCAGCAGCAGCCCGTCGACACCCGCAAGTCGCGTCCCGTTTGCATTTGCGCTGCGCCCACCTTCGATCGAAGCTCGACAATCGTGGTTCTCGCGCTTCGTAGTGGTTGCCGGCGGGGGGGGGGGGGGGGGGGAGCTAAGACGTTTCTGTCGATGCTCAAATGGGTACGTACTCGTGTATGTTCCCATTTGCGCGTACTGCTCACACAGGCGTATACGCGGGCCCGTAGTAACGGCAAGCCATTAATGCAACGGGGCTCCATCAGTGCATCAGCTGGACTGTGAAGCAATCAGGGTGGATGGTTAGAAGATTAAGAGACAAGCTGACAAGCACCGTTGAAAGAGTTAAGACATGTCGAACAGTTTTGAGTGTTATAAACCATTGAATATCTCATAAATAGAACGAACACATTTGATTGCGAGCAGCATAATTCAACATTAAATTAAATTATATATTTCCCCTCCCTGAGAAAAGGAAAATCATTCCACCTGAGTTGTTAACGCCTGCTCAAGTGGTTTTACTTTCCCCCTCAACGCTTGCATCCGCAGAAACATACAGATAACACCACGGCACGGCAGCAACAATCGCACGCACCGTACGCATGAAAGGCAGCATAATTGCACATTAATTAAAACAGCAGCGAAAAACAAGAAAATTGCACTTTCCTTCTACTGCCTGCACCCCTTTGAAAAGGGAGAACCGGTGCCATACTTGTGTGACGATGATCGATTTCTCCTCCTGTGTCTGCGCCTAAGCTTCCGACTGCTTCGTGTAGGGCAACCCATTTCCACTGAGCAGAGAGAGAGACGAGCAACTTTTCTTTTCACGCATAGTTTTGCTCCGGAGTGTCTTCCGAGAAGCGCAGTAGGCGGTTCACAGCGAGCTGCATCGTGACGTCATTACGGCGGGGTTTGTGTGTGTCTGCGCGCACGCACAATGCCATGTACTGTGCTTGCTGGTGAAAACTGGATCACAAGCACCAGCAGCAGCGAGGTGATACCCGGTTGCAGCGCCGCCTGCTGCTCTGATTCACTTTCATCTCCGCTCTGTGTACGCGAACCGCTGCAAGAATTGCATTAGAAAAGCGATGCAGTGCAGTGCAGCAGCTACGCCGAGCCATCACTTTCATCTTCACATGGGAGCGGTTGACGTTTCTCTTTCGTTCCGTAGATTCCGGCTTGCGGTTGTGCTGCTGCTGCTGCTGGCAGGCAGGCAGGAATCGGGGTCACCGGAGGTTGGAAGTTGGTCAATCGTTTTCCGGTTTCCTTCCCGGCCCAAGGGGTGCTTGTGGTTTACGCTGTTTACATTTGATTGACAGCAACTGGCGGGCGTTCGTTTTGCTTAATCGATTGACAGGAAGAACTTTCACCAACATTAATTATTTAACATTATTTTTTGCGGGTAAAACAGGCATTATTAAAGCTCTATAAAACACAAACAAGCTAAGAAATAATGAAATTATGTTGCTTCTAGCAAGAGCAAACCGCTCAATCACATCTTAATGCACACACTCCTCGTCTAATTCACACTTCATTGCACTAATTCCCACCCATCTTGCATAATGCCACTGATCATCTGGCGGATAATTTATCGCTCCCGATCAGCAAATCATACAGTAGTAGTAGCCCTTCTATCTGTGGCTCCATTTATATCCACGAACGGCCCTTTTTCCTCCCCCTACCTTAAGGGGTCGTCTGGAGACCTTCACAGATTAGTGGTCCATTCATACGAAATTCAATTTATCAATGTCCTTTCGATTACCTAAGAAAGCCACGGCTCACCTCCGCCAGAAGTTTAGAATGGAGCATGCTTGATTTACTGCCCATGGTGGGTAAAATGGTGGACCAGAGAAGAAGAAAGGCAGTCAAGGAGAGGGACACAATTCTAACGATCCATTCAACCGGTGGTGTTACTGCACAGTTGGGAATGGTTCTTCCGATGCCAACCTGTTTCGCAGCCGCCGACGACCTTCTTGCAGGGAGCTTTAACGCTGATTTATAGACACGATGGGGCGTGAGCCACCTGAAGACGAAGGGGTGCTTGCTTTAAAGATGACCAACTTCAAACCGAATTGGTGTAAAAAGGGGCAGTTTCGCGGTGCAAAAGAAAAGGTAATGCTGGCCCCAACCGCACTGGAGTGTTTAATAACAGGGCTTTGGGTATTGAATTTGTAACATTAAATGAATAAATCAAATTGAAACATGGTTCGATATGGTGGGGTAAGTGTGGCGGAGTATGTTTTAACACCTAATTGATCACCATTTTCCCTTTCACTTTGCTGCAGGTAGCCCGCTGTAATTATTATTCAAAGTGTTATACAAACTGTTTAATTTAAAAAAAAATAATAAAAAAGCAATCAAAAAGACATTTTCACACCTTCAAGCAACTTCCCGCCACTAATCGCTTTTGCACCTACGAATGACTTCAATCCTCCCGCTCGATTTCCACCACCACCAGCTCCATTCCATCCCCATCATACACCATCAAAGCCTCATTACATCACCAGCGTCTGTCTGAAGCCCCAGACATCGTCGATCGTCAAAGTTAAAGTGCATTTACCAGCATGGAGACGCCCGGTATGAGCCGAAATCCCTTCCCAACACCCCCTCCTCTTCGGATGCCTTGGAAATGGGTTGTACTACGAAAAGATCGTTAATTGAGACGTTGCCATTTTGACCGCACCCAGCGGAGCCGGATGCCCAGACTCGCTGGGAAGGGGCACGAGCGAGCGCGCGCGAGCGCCAAAAGACTCATGGAAAAATGATTGATGAAGTGGCGGCCCGTGAGTGTGCCTTACGCTGCTGACGAGCAAGACAGACATGTCCCCTTCCCTCATCCTCCCTCGTTTAAAGTTCTGTGCCATAAGGGTGTGTGTGTGTGTGTGAAAATGGCTGTAAAGTTCATGCAATGATTATCACCACACACATCAATAGCCGGCAATCAGTGGGTATTTTTCTCGCCCTCCGCCACCGCATTAATCACGCACCGGATTGCGTCGGATGTGTGTGCGTTTTTGCGCAACACACACACACATACACACATACCGCAAATTGATTTCAAACAAAACTCTCAACTAAGCACATGGCGCTCGCAAATCGCCACACCAAATGCAATTAATTCCGTTTGTCTTTAGGCGCACAACGGTTCCGAAATGCTTCATTTTAGCTTATTTTATGTTGTTTTTTGCGCCTCATAAATCAACCCAATCTTGCATGACGAACACACGTACTACGTACGACGTTATTGCTTTCGGGGAGGGGGTCGGGTGGTCTAGCTTCGTGCAATGCAGGCAAAATGCAATGTCTCATTAGATTAGCATCACTTACCACGGTTGACCCACATTACAGTTTTTCCTCTCGCACAGAGCACGTTCGTTTGCTTCCTTCTCCTCAAAGGGGAAGAAACATTCTTCCTCCCCCAATTAACGGCTGAAAGCGGAAACACACCCGCGGCTCGATGACAATTGATGTGTTTTTTCTTGTGCGTGCGGTAGGTCGCTCCTTGTTAAAGTGATCGGTCAGCGATCAACTCCTCGGGGTTTGCCTTCCAAGTCCGAAAATAGGTGACCGTCACCGTCGGCGGAGAAGTGTTCCTCAAAAAAAACCAAACCGGCGTACGCGTAATTGAGCAATGGCGCCGTCGCCTATATTTATTCACCATCGCCAACACTCACTGTAACCGATCCGCACCGCCCCGTCGGAGGTGGATACCGCGCTTTGGATGGGATCGTTTTAAGCAGCAATCCGGCCACCATTCATCGGCCGAGACGCTTCCTGGGCAGACGACGTTAAATGTCACCATCGCGCACCGTCACCCGCACTTGGTGGCAAACTAGTTCAATCTTACCCACCACCACCCCCTACGCTCAATCCTCGCCCTGGTATAGCCGGTGAACCGGAAGGCCAATCCCTCGCCCCTTGAAAAAGGGAGACACCCCTCCAACACTCCTTGTCGCTGCTTTTACTTTCTACCACCAGCTAAAAATAGAACTTTTGTACGAGTCGAAATGAATGAGTCGCTTGGCGCGTTGACTGTGTGTGTGTGTGTTTAGCCCTTGCAGACATGTTCTAGTGACTGCAGTCCGATCGCCCGTTTTGTTGTTGCGTTTGGTGCGCTATGCTGCTGTGGTGGAAGATGGATCGATAAACAGGTGTCAAAGGTACTGGGTGGATGGTAGACGTGTTGATCGACCCCCACAGACTGTTGGACGCTGTTGGGACGTGAAGGGTTGGCATGTTGGCACTCTCATCGTAGGGCTGAGGGCAGGAGGGGTGGAGGGTGGTTGTTGTTTTCATAGGATCTTTATGAAGTATTACACAATTTCATGCGAAGAAGGAGTAGGTGCGTTTAGAAGCATAAATAATTGGCAAGGATATTGTTATTTTTTGTTAAAATGAAAGATTTAAAGCATTTTCACATTTTGTCTTGAAGACCTATTTTTTCCTTTTTTCATTTCTCCTTTTCTCGTTTTTCTTCTTTTTTCTATGTTTTTCATTCTTTACCTTGTTCATTATTTTGAATTTTTTATCTTTTGTTCTTTCTTTTCCTTTATTTTGCTTGTTTGAAGATTTTTTTCAGACTTCGTCTTGAAGACCTTCTTTTTTTCCTTTTTCTCTTTTTTCCTCCTTTTTCTATTCTGTTATATATTTTTCATATTTTTTTACAATTATATCATTACCTTTTTCATTGATTTTATCATTTTTGTATCTTTTGTTCTTTTTCTTCCTTGTTTTCGTTTGTTTTGTTGTTTTTTGGTTTTCATTTCATCCTTTTATTTCTTGTGTAATTGTTTTCTCTTTTGTGCTTCTTTGATCTTGTTTTCAGAAACCCATTACTATATCTCCAATTTCTTCATTTGTTTTACTTCCATTTTATATTTCTTTAAAGTTTAATAAAGTTTAACATTATAAGTATGTTAATATAATTGTTTTTCATGAAATTTTTCCTTCCTGTGTTTCCAAAGTACGACACTTTCATGTCAACCCAAAAGGTACACCATTCATTCACCATCTCGGTGGACACATCTGCCGAAATTATGCGTTCACGATTCCCCCCCCCCTCCCACTTCCCCATCCTCTTGTTTTTATGCAACATAAAACATGTTCCTCCCTGTGCTGCGTTGGTTTCGCTCTAACCCCAATTGAGTGGGACGCTATTAATTATCCACCAACCCATCTCTTCATCAAGGGTGGCATGTTCCTCCTTAGCAGGGACTGGTACACACGTGTATTTATATGTGTGTGTGTGTGTAAATACATCTAATAGTGACCGTTGGTGGCAGTTGGAATCTAGATCAATACCATCTATTTTCGGGGATCAACGGTGTCGCTCGCACTGTCGGCCCTTTTTTTTGCTTGACGGCTGTCCGGATTGCGGAACCATCTACTGCCCGCCCGTACTGCCCAGGACGTACTGCACAAGACAGGGCGTGTAAAAGGGTCTGAAAAAAAACACTTTTCAGTTCGGCTCTTTATTATGCTGTCGTCGGGCAACCCTCGGTGCCCTTCGAAATGGGTGGGGGGTTTCGCTGACCCTGACGGATAAGCCGACCACAGCATCATCAGGAAATTGTGCCCGATGGGTGTTTTGATGTTGTGTGACCTATTTATTCAAAAATATCACACACGCCGTTTTTTTGTTTGTACCCACACGATACAGAGAAAACAAAAAAAAGCTTCGATTGATGGGAGAGAAGAAAACTCCCCCTTTTACAGGTAGATGTATTCATCAATTACACTCATACACGCGCGCGTGCGCACTTGCATTCTTCTAAACGCTTGCACGCACGCACTCGGTGGAGTGCATTACCGAAAGCGATGCATTTCACTTCCCATTTTGTGTAAACGATAGTGCGCGCCCGTGAGTTTTGCACCAGCTTGCAGCGATGGAAAAGCGCAGCATTAAAGAAAAATGCATCTCCGCTTTGGACGCGATCGACTTTCCTCGTTGCATGCCGCTGCCGAGCGGTGTATAGGGGGTGTGTGTTTTCTGTTTTCCCCGACCCATCGAAGCCCCTCGGTACATTTCGCTCGAACAATTAACTCATTACCAAAGGGACGAGTCCGCGAAGAGCGCGCTTTCCCGAGCATGCGACCAGCGAACGAGAGATGCAGCGCACGACATAAATGCATTGCATTGCGAAACGGCTAATCATAAGCGATCGATCGCAGCACACACACACAGAGAGCGGCAAGACAGGTTGCATTTTCTTCTCTTCTTTTCATCCGTTTTTCTCCGTGTGTGTGTGTGTGCAGCTCCGTCATTTCCAATTGAAGGCACCAAATCACACTTTCCTTCGTTCTTTCTTTCCGCTGTGCGCGTTTCGCTTTCTATTGAATGCAGCTTGGCAGCTACGGGTGGGCTACGGGGTGCATCTCTTCCCCATGGCTGTTTTGCCATAATTTTCCCCCAACCTTGCACCGTCTCTTGGCCCCCCAGAACAAGAAGCGAAGCGCAATGGGGGAAAATAAAACTGCCATCCAGGGTGGAAAACGTGCCGCAGCGGGACGGCCGATTGAGGCTCAAACGCAAAACTCGCACTTAGAGGGAAATTGTTTGCAAATGTTTATGGTCTGGTTCGGTTGGTGGTTGTGTCGCGGGGCCGGCTTTTGCTTCTCGCGATGATATCTGATCTTCCCTTTTCATTGTCATCACCGTCATCGAGCCTGTGGCTTGGGCGAATGCAGCACGGTTAAAGACGTGTTTATGGGAAAGTTGTTACTGCTTGTGATGGTGCAAAAAGTATCGCATTAGATACGACCGGGTTTGTTGTTTTTTTTTCTTATAGTGCTTTTTTCCACTCCCAGCTGCTCTGCTCTGGGTGGTTGTTTAGGGCACCTGGGATGATAGTGTGCCACCCGCAGACAGACTGGCTGACTGACTGACTGACTGACTTACTGACGCAATTGAAGGGGACGGTGGGTTTATTTGCGGAGCTGATTATAAATATAGGGCACCGGTGTAGTCACAAGCGATTGTTTTGTTTGTATTCGTGTGTTTTGATCCAAAGCTAATCATCATTAAATCTTTTCCGAGCCACGTTTCCATTATCTAATTGTGTTCTCTTTTCTTTTACTTTCAGATGAAATCAAATATCAAGGTAAGCAAAAGGGAGGAATTAAGCCGATTTTTGCCTCATCCAAACTATTCGTTGCAAGAATGGCTGATCGATCGAGGACAGATGTGAGCAAAACTGCGCTAGATATATTGCCAACCAGGAAAAACACACACAGCGTGCAGTATCAGCTGGCAAACAACGTCTCGCTGTGTATGTGTTAGCTGTCACGGCAAGCCATGTGGCAAATCATGCTCAATGATTAATTCATTCATCTTCCGCTGATTAAATTGCTACATTCCAGTAAGAATGTATTTCCACTTACGTCACCGAGCCGAGGTCCGAGCCGGGTCCAATAAGAATTTTGTAACGAATGAACGCTCGTGTCACTTTGGGAAAGGCTATTTCTCTAATATGAAACGGTCCTAATTTCTTATTTCCTTTCCAATGAAAAAGCAGTTCATCGACCTCAGCTCTAATTGCCTAAAATGCTCAGCAAAAAATGGTCCAGTTCCAATTAACAATAAAAATATAAAAGTCCTCCATGCTTTTCCTAAGTAGTTAAAGTAATGTACAAGTGTCTCTCTCTTACACACAACCAAAAGCTTTGCACAATGTTCACCCTCGTTTAATCTGTTGGCTTCAAACACTTTTAAAAACACTCCTTTTCGACGGTCCCCATTTCACCTTCCCCGTCCTCTTCATGCTGATTCATCACAAGCTTAAAACACCACCCCTGCCACCCATGGGCTGTGGGACGGGTTTCGGTGTCTTTATTCGAAGCTTCATTAAATAGTCATTTCAAATTAATATCACCCTCCACGCGGCGTGAGCTCTTTGCGTGAGGGGGGGTTGGTGGGTTGGTCGTGTCCCGAGCAGTAGGGCAAAACCGAACCGACGAACCGTCAACCGTTTAACCGTCGTCGGCGTGCTTGAACTCTCGCGCGTTTTGCCCCTTAACGATCGACGACTAACGCCGCTAATCTATCAATTCTAGACCATGCCGTTTTAATTGAACACCAGAAGCACACGGCCTAGGAGAAGCAGCAGCGGGTAGGCAGGCAGGCAGGCAGACAGCCAGCCCAGGCCTGGCAAAAACACTGACCGGACCGACTCGCGCGTATCGGCCGACTGCAATCTTGCCAGATTATGACAATTATGAAATTAGCTGCAGACTCCAGGCCTTCGGTTTCGGTTTCGGAGCCGCCATGGCTACCACTTTGAAAGGCATTTCTGTGTGTGTGTCTGTGCGTGTTAAAAGTATGAGCGATTGGCACAATCGTGCGGTCGTGACTAATTATAATTTGCCCGATTCGCTCGCCGTAACGAGTCGCTTCCGAAGTGTGTGTTTTTAACGTGTTTATTCTACACCGGCTCGACAATTTGCTGACAAATTATTAACCGTACAATCGGCTCGATCGAAACGCATGGCGATTGATTTGTGGGAAGCGCGGGATTTTTCTTCAAAACTACCAGTAGAAGAAAGAACTTCATGTGTGGTTCGCCGAGACTCAACAGAACAGAAAAAACACCCACAAAAAACCGTTCCTACCTACACATTCCTTACACTACGGCCAGCGTGCAAAAGTGCTCGACTTTCCACGGCGGTGGCGCTTCCGTTTCATGCCCGCTGCTCGCGTTGAGATTTATTTATACTTTACTCAACTATGCAACGAGAGGGGGCTGTGTTTTCTCCCCCATTTCCGCGCTATTTTTAATGCGATGCTCACTGCCGCCGCCGCCGCGTTCGTGTGTTTTGCTCGCTTTGGGGCGGAAAGGCAATAGCCAATTCGCGTGAAAAAGACAAGCAAAAGAGGGACGGTAAAATAAAATAAACCATTTCCTAGCGACAAACAACTTCTTGGGGGGAGGATGACCAAATGCTGTCCGACGAAACGCTGTGCGCTAAAAAAAAAAGGTGAACGATAATGAGCAGCTTCTTAAAGGTAAAACACATGCTCGCTCCCGCCAAGGAAGCGATTATGCTTTCGCGCGCGCTGATAATGAGCATCGCCGTCCGCACCGCGGACACTCCCCTCCCTTTGGCTCAGTGTTGCTCTCTGTCACATTCTACGACACGGTCGGAAGACAAACAACAACCAAATGATGACCACCCTCAATGAGGACCACACGTTAGTGGCAGCGCAGCGCCGAGCAAATTCGTTTAGATCGCCACGGCACGCAACGAAACGCCCAACAACGTGAGTAATGTTGTGACGTTGGGGACGTGGTGTCAATCTCAGTGTGTGTGGTTGTTTTTCTTTCTAATAAGAAAGGGGGAGTAAAGAGTAAACGCTTCTCGCGCAAGAAGCGTCGAACAAGTCGATTTAATTCAATACTCGTGTTCGAAGAAATAGCGCCCGAAATTGCTTTGGGTGTCGTTCTTTTTTGCAAAGAGTTACTTTATTCATCAAAGACGCTCGTTATGATGGTGGAATCAAATTTTGAATGAATTTCCACACTTGAGCACACACACGCTCTGAAGACCATTCACACTTCGACGCTTCTTCACATAGTCAACAGATAATCCCCCAAAACCACATGCTCGGGGGGTGCTTTTTTCGCACTGACAACGATTGCAAACGATTATAATGGGAGGAAAAGGGGATTTAATTTGGCTTTCCTTTTGGGGGTGGAATGATTTCACAACGTGTGGATCATTCATTTTAGCACGGTTTTGCTCGATCGTGTGACAATTTCCTAGAAGCTGGGAATCGTTTGACGTGTGGATGCTAAACTTCGCACAGAAATAGCAGTTGCTTTTCATAGAATTTCATACAAGCAGCAGACTGAATGTAAGTTTTCATCTTAACGATAATTTCAACAATTATTTCTGCTTTCTCTCTGTCATGTACAAGAACAGATACTTCGTTTCTTGCCTCAAACAAGTTCCAGGACTCGTATGGGTCCAGATACAAGACCTGAACGAGATCTCATGATCAGTGCCTAAAGTTCAGGAAAAACAAACTCAAAGATTTGTTTATCAATTAAAGATTGAGTAAATAATGTTTAAGTTGCTGTAAAAGAAATTCTTTTCATTCAAGAGCCCTTAATATTGTACCTTTCAATCAATTCATCTTGACGAATGCAAACTATTCTTTACATTCTAATGCCTTGACGCTTCAATACGAAACAAATTGCGCCGTTTTCAATTCGATTTCAAATCAAATGTAAAATCCATCCACTATCGCTCAACCCGGATTAAACCACTCCATCGTTCTACGTTCCCTCAGCACACTTCAGGCAAATGTCATACCGGCGCTTCATCAATCGCGCTACCACCCTGCACATGCACAGCGCCTTCTTCCTCCCTTTGCGTGCAATGAATGATGGAGGCTCCACACTTCACAGGAACAATATTATTCGCGGCTGACCGTTACAGCCGTTTTGTCAGTATTTGTAAACAATTGCCGCCGCATACACAAATTGCCCGCCCGCGAGTGAGAGGCAGGGACAACAACAAGCCGAACGGCGGGAAACGGCGGTACAAAATCCGGTCGTGTAAATGTCAAATCGATGCCAAGAGCAGCAGCAGCAGCACCGTGGGACTGTTGTTCTCCTGCAGCCAGGCAACATGCATCGATCCTACTCACTTGCGGAACACACACACATGGGCGTGAGTGAGTCACGGTTGGCGATGGAGCGCGTCAGTGAAATGCAACCAACCCCGCGGGGCGGGAAATTTCGGGAGCGAGCACAAACAAACACCCCTGTACACACACTGCCAAGCAACGCAAAACCACCGTGCGCTGCTGTTTTGGCCATTGGCCATTGGGCCCTGAGCGCTGCACCAATCGCCAGGTGCAGGTGTTTTCACCTACGAAACAAATCGCTTTTAACGTTCCTGTCTTGCGTTCATTTTTCCTTCCTTTTTGTACTATTTTGTGCATTTGCCAGTCTATTTTAAAAAGTCTCGATTGAAAGGCGGTTGCCTGCTGCCTCCCAAAGGAACATGCACTGCTCACAGACACACACACATACATAGGCCCACCGTCAATGATAATTCATCCGGAAGCGACAATTCCACCACTGCAAGCCCAGGTGATTGCGCAAACGATCCAAGCTAGTGGAATGACAAGAGAGAAAAAAAATGGCAAAAGGCAAATATTTATCACGATCACTATGATTAGCTTTGCATGTGTGTGTGTGTGTGTCGCTGAGACCAGGGAGCGTCAACAAAACCGAGCCTCCGACCGCAAAACCGTCTCCCCAGCGCACGCCCGCCAAGGGATAGTTTGCATTCTTCGCAACTGCGCGAGACGTTTTCCCTGCGCCCGAGAACTTGTGCAAAACAAAAAGAAGAAGAAGCAGCAACAGCATGTGCTAACAGATCATTGTGCTGGCGGGTGCACATTCCTGGATGGGGAACGAGGGAATGGAACGAGTGTTGCCTTCCTGCTTCGGACAGAGAGTCGAGCGCTTCCTCGCGGCGTTTCGTAATCTTTCGTAAAGCGGGAAGATGTTTGAGCGGCTGGGAGACACTGGCAGCTGCAATAGAACGGAATGAGGTGGGGGGTGTTATGGAAAGGGACGATTGTTAGATCATTGCAGTGTAGCGCAGTGCTGCCGTGGTTGCACTTCTCACGTGGGATAGGGAGAGCGGGTGGCGAGATGTTGTCATCTTACGGAACATTCATTTCCTCGGCAATATATTTCAATTTTCTGTGTTCGTGTTCGGCTGCGAATCCGGGTGTGTTGGGAACGTGATATTCTTGCCTGAACGATGCCTTATCAAAACATTTGAATTGGAGACTGGTTTTTGATAGTTATTAAAGTCAATTTCTAAAGCTATAATTACAATAACATAAATGAACAGTTTTTCCTCATAAAATGATGTTCCAAGATCAACGAAGATCAATTAAAACACTTGTTACAGATCGATCATCATCATCATACCTGAGCTACAAGACAACTTCTACGAAAGCGATCCATTTCACTCGATCAAAACAACTCCACCCGAGGCAGTCCAATCAATTTCCCTTTTTGCTCCCTTACGAAAGCTTGCTGGCTTGCTGTTTGGAGGCACTTTTCACGCCCCAGCCCTACGTCACATTGCGTGCGATATGCCGACAGATCGCTTCCATCCATATTTTCCGTATCGCCGGGCTGTGCGGCTTTCCCTGCTGCTACTGCTGCTGGTGCTTTTCCTTCCCATTTTGCGCAAAATCGCGTGCGCGCCACAACAACAACGCGCGCAGCGCAAAAAAAAAGAAGACACACGTCTTTCCTGCCAGCGACGACACACACACAGACACGGCTAAGGAGACTGTACCTTCGGGCAGCAAAACCGGATCCGCCAACTACAAAGATCGGGTCTGATCCGGAGCCGGAATGAAACATAATTGGCCTTCCCCGATGCGCCGGTGCGCCTTCCATTCAATAGCTTGCGCAAATCTTTTCCTGTCGGCAGCCCTCGACATCCCTCGCACACCCCACCAGGGTGTGCAGTTTGCTGCGCTTTCCCAAACCAACCTCTGCCGGTGGAAAACCATTTTCCAGCCATTCCGCTTTCAGTGAGCTGCGGCGCCCACTTTCCCTTCGCGATGCTGTTGTTTCTTCGCGGCGCGCATAAGGGGTTGGCAGTTTCTTCATGGTTTCGCAGTATCTCTCCCCCCCCTCTCTCTTAGTCCACCCTTTTTGAATGCATCATAAAAAAGTGCAACACACTGCACACTGCATCGATGCTATTTTAATGCTGCCGGCTGTCTTATGATCGGTGCTCTTCCTCGTCATTGCGCTCCACGGTGATGATCTTGCCACTGATTTTCCAACCAGTAATGCTGCTGCTGCTGCTGCGGGAAAGTGTTGACAGTGAAACCGCCAACTGTCACGCTTACCCGCGGTGCACACACACAGAGACAGTAAGGGCAGGAAATTGCGGCGCGTACGCACAAGTGCACCTTGGCCTCGTTACATTTTTCCAACCAAATCCAGCCGTGCCAGCCAGCGTGTGTCACGGGGCTTGCTAGAGTGTTATTTATAGTTGACTGAGGAGTCGTTTGTGTTTTTCTTTCCCTCTCTCTCTCTCTCTCTCCATCATAACTTCTCGTTTGTGTGTGGATTCATTCGTCCAAAAACGCTCGAATTAGACACATAATTTCTCTCCTTAAAGGGCGACATCTCTCGCAAGCCGTCGCGGCAGCAGGCGGAAGTGGCCAATCCGCCGTCAACCTGGTCGGCGGCGTTTGTTGCAGCTGAAGGTTCGCGGAATAACTCAGACACACCTCTGTCACGACAGCAATTGGCGGAAAGATGGCACATTTC
The DNA here is from genome assembly GCF_943734735.2 of Anopheles gambiae. Taxonomy (NCBI): domain Eukaryota; kingdom Metazoa; phylum Arthropoda; class Insecta; order Diptera; family Culicidae; genus Anopheles; species Anopheles gambiae. The sequence goes on from NC_064601.1 coordinate 114,302,680, forward strand.
GGTGCTTTTTCCCCGTTTTGCCGAGGCGCTGGAAATAGAACACCTTTTGCCTTTGCCTCTCTTTGCAGCCTGACTGCTATTGGGTGGAAGTTCTCTTGAATCAAGTGAATCTGGATGGAGGTACGGAAATTACCTTCAAAGCGGCATTGGTACAGACACACACACACAGGATGGCATAAAATTGCTACCGGAATGGCGCTTTAATGAAGTGTTAGCGAACCAGTGTGTCAGTGGAGAATGTCAATTAGGGAGAGAGATAGTTGACATTAGAAGCAGCGTACTAACGTGATCTACTTTACGCTTGCGATTGGTCGATTCGATTCTAGGGGTTTGAACCCTTTTGCGTCTTTTTACTGAAATATGGACTAATTTTAGAACTCTTACTCATGCTCTCACACCACTCCAAGAATGCAATAAAACCTCCCGTTTAAGCAACCAGTGCATCAGGTGTACCATAAATTGATGATAACGCCTCTCCTCTAAAGTGCCTCCTCTTAATTTATCCGCTTCCTCGCTAATCCTGCACACCGAAACGCTTTGGCTGCTCTCCATCGCTTCACAACTGCATACTCCAGGGAATCGATCCACGTGTGGGACGTTTTACACTCTCTCTCTCTTGCCCCTGCAAACTCTTCAACAGTTGTCCGATTGCACCATGGGAGGGGAGCACAAGTACATCGATTAGCGCCGGATTAGCTGCGCGAGGGATGCATATCATAAAACGGAAGAAAACGGTGGCCTTTACCTTCACCTTCAGACACGCCTCTTTCACTGCCAAGTGTAGCTCATTCTCCCATTCCAGTACACAGTGGCAAGTTCATAAACATAAGAATGTTTGAGCCCCGTTTTCCGGACAGTACGAGCAATCAAAACAAAACGCCCGTGCGCTAGCGCAAACACACACGCACACATTTGCACTTTCTAATGCTCGAATGTGTTGCAACGCTCGGTAAACAATGTTGGGCGAGATCGAGATCGTGCTTCCGTGGCGCCAGTTTGCCAACCTGGGTGAGTGGGTGGGCTGGTTGGTCGTAAAGCGTTATAAAATAGATCTTATTGGCAGGTACTTGAACAATGTTCAGGAGGTGTGTTCTTCTAACTGGACGTTTGTTTCGAAGTTTGTGTTGGAGGAACAACCTTGGGCATCTTTGCTTCAAGGAAGTTATCAGACTTAGTGTCTGATCTTCTCCAACATGTTTTCGTAGGAAAAGAAGAACCTAAAGATGTCTCTTCCCTATCATCTGCATATCCGGCTCAACCGCTGACGACCTTCCTCCTTCCCCAAGCAACGGTTTCGCCGTTTCGCAAACGATCATATGAATGAAGCAACGAACCTCTCTCTCTTCCTCCACCTGAATGCCAAAGTGTCTTGAAATATTTGCATTCGCGTGGCTCACCACTTCGACCAACATCCATGCGCAGCGCGCGCTCGCGCTCGCTCGCGATCTATGCGCAAAACCCACTTGATCCAGAACCTCCACACACCAGCCCTTTCCTATCGCTAGGCCACACTAGGAAAACACGATGGCACGTTTCTTCAATACACCCGAGAGTGGCAGCACACAAATGGCACACAGCCTGCTGGAGCAGCTCCCTCGGAGGGGGCGCTCGTGGTGGCATTTGTGGACGCTTGTGAGCTTGCGAGCACTTCAAACTTCTTGCGCCACGGAAACACACAAGCGCGCGCGCAGCAAAAAACACGCGCGCACGTTCTCGCCAAAGCGCATCGCAAGCGTTTGTGTGTACGTCCCCACTAAATCTGCCGGTTCGGTTATAGTTTTTAAAAATAGCCCACCACACTCGTACGCACCAAAGGAAACTATACCCACACACACACCTAGGGACGTTCGTGTAGCTTAAAAAACTGACCGAGGCCTATTAAATAATGCCTTTCACACACATCCTGGCACATCACGCACGAACGCATGCACTTGAAAACTGAGAGCTGAAGAGCGCCACATGTTGCGAATGTTGCCAAAAAAGAAGAAAGAGACACTGGCCCCTGTACCGAGAGCCCCAAAATTTCATCTACACGACATTATGCAAAATGACGTAAAGAGAGTGCAATTGTCTTGTTTTGTTTGTGTGGGGTAATGACACAGCTAATGAGGTGCCGACCCCGCGGAGACATTTGCTGCTGGAAGCGCATTTCATAAAGCGTGGGCAAGGGTGTTGATTGAAACCGGCCACGGTGGTGGACAGTAGGCAGGTGCGTGCCGCCGCTGGACGTTAGGTAACGTCGGGTACGTGTACGTGCTGCAGTTAAAGGGAATGATTCATCGTCCCTTGTCTGTTAACTGACCTAGCACACGGGGTTTTTTTCTACCCTTCTCGAGGATATTAATGGTGTTTTGGAGGAAGGGTTATGCATAGTTAAAGGCGACAACTTCCTTTAGCTGTACGTGACTTAATGCTGGGTGTGGTACTAATTAGACAATTTCACAAGGAAATTCACACAAAAAAAGCTGCCACTGTCTTTGTCCTAGTCCAGTATAAGTAATTTGAATGAGCTTACAGGTAATTGTGGCTTGCTCTTGGTTTGCCATCGTCAGCTGATTCACATTGCCTTAAATAGAATAGTTGACGCGTTAGACGGATCTGACCATTGACCCGACACACTCGCATACGATTGTCTCCCAGCAGTCTAAAAGCATAACAACTCAGGAAAAACACGGAACGGGTTGTCACAGCCACAGTTCACTAACCCTTCTGCCGAGCATAATAGCGACCAAAGCATTCTATTGGACGAATGCTTGCTGCGTACTTTAAAAATACTACAGTCGCTCTTATCTGTACACGTTCGATCACACACACTGTTCCTCGGGACTAGGAACCCACGATTCCGCCATTCGCCAAAACACTCTTCATAAATCACAAGACGCGCGACAGCGTAACGCAAAGCATCTACTGAGAAGAATGTAGCGCGAAAACTCACTAAACCCTCTGTTCCGTCGCGTTTGCGTCATTCTTTCGGGCACTAATGATACCTAACGTAACGGACAGATGACACTTCCGGATCATCGGTCGGCCAAGGCAGGTGTCGTCCATCCTGGTTTGGTGAAAGCTCACACTTTTTCGTTTATTTCCGGCCACTTTTCAAATTGTCACTGCTGGGGACCATTTCCAATGCTAAAGGGAGGGCTTATGATATGAATTTGCGTTTCAGGAGCGCCTGAATCCAAACACAGCTTCGAAGAATGATATCAACAACTCCAAATCCAAAACATATAAGCTGTCCAAAATGTAAAAAAAAACTTATGCAATGTTTATACTGCTTTAAGCATGATCCTATCCAATCTCCATTTACCACTGATCGAACACAACCTGTGGCACACTACCGGGAAGCAAGGAGAAAAAGCATCCTCCCAAATCTCATCAAATTTCCACCAGCTAGTTTATCTAATCCATTCGGTAAGATGTCGAAGGCACTTCGGGGAAGGTTCCGTTGGCTCGATTCGCACTAAATCGATCCTCACCCACCGACCGGGATTGGCCCTTTTGCCGTTTGCCGAGAACTTGTCGAAACATCGCGGCAGTTTGGTAAGCGTTGGTGGGAAAAAAAACTTACTGCCGATGCGGTTTCCAACGCGGTGTTATGCCCGTGGTGTTAACATGTTCCGGAATTCAATCGCCAGTGGCTTGTGAACTAGGCTAACCATGCTCGCGCGGTAACCACTTCAGGGAAGTTGTTTGTCACCCGTAACACCTGTCTGATCGTTTGCCCTGTGTTGTGGCAAGTTCAAAGAATCGGTCATTGCACTGCACAGTGATCGGATGAAGAAATGGTTCGATCGTTCTATTGCCTGTACTTGTAAATTGTCTTGAAGAATCAATCTAAAGTTATGTTACGATAGTTTCAAATATTCCCTTTATACAGAAGATCTAATTTGTCCACTTCAGTTAAAATTGACCTTAAAACCAACTCACCGTGCGTACTTGTTTACTAACTTTATTCTTTTTCTATCTCTCACCTCGTATCATTTCAGGTAAGCGTCTTAATTTGCATTTTTATTGGAGCTCATCCAATTCCGTATTCGGTAAGTCACCCTTTCCACCCAGAAGCACAAATTACGCATTTTTTCCCCTTGTTATTACTGGATCAAACTGACGCAGAGCTCTTCTCCAATGTCCACTCCAATTCCGGGTAGCATTAAGGGTACAGAGGTCCTCAGTCCTTCATATCTTCCCTTGTCTCTTTCTTCCAGTATAGGGATCAGATTGCAAAAATTAAAAACAAAACACCAGCAACGCAATACATTCCCCAATATGAACGCTTTATATGAATCAGAGCGCGCCTGACCAAACGCGCCAAACGGTCTAACCGTGCACCGCCATGAGTCATATCTGCGTATGATGAAGTCGTCAGTTTTAAATGCTATTTCTGTTGTTTTTTGCTTCCACCAAACTGGAGCCCAATGGCTCTGATGCCAGAATTCCCCCCAACACACACACATACACACACACGAAACCGCATTCAGAAGCTCGCCGGGGTGGCTTCGAATGTGTTGTCACATTCCGCGGAGGTTCGCGGTGTGCGCGCGCGACATCGCCCTGTGCGGCTGGGAGCGAATCTGGGTCAGACATGCTCAAAATTCACGCATGATTTATGTTCCTATCGCGCTACTCGCGCGCGCTGTATGTGCTGGAATAATGGATGGAATGAAATTATTCAACAGGCTACCGGGAAGGGGTGGGCCTCCTGCTTGCGATTTAGACCCGCAAAAACAACGACAACAGCAACCATTCGGTTTTGGGGGATTGCATCTTCGGCGTCTTTGCTCGCGGTTGTAAGCGTGCACAAGTAGTGACGCAAGCTTGTTAAGACTTGCTTGCGGATCATTCCGGATTCTTGACACGCGATCACACGGCGTACCAGCTCGTCGCCCTGCTACAAACTGCATTGCCCACCACAATGTGGTAGTAGACAAGCAACGGGAGACATTTCTCACTTGGCGGGGGAAACAATTCAATGGACTTCCAGGAACTTTGGCGAGCGAGACGGAAAAGCAACAAACCACGTAGGTGGTATGCCAGCGAATTGATTTGTGACGAGCGGAAATCTTCTCATGTGGAGAGGGTACAAGTACTGTCTAAACGACTTCCGTGAGGCTATTTACGCGGACAAGCGGCTTTAGCGATCACATTGAACTGTGTGTGTGCTGTGTGCCAAACGATGCCTCAAACGACACCTACCAAACGATTGTATCGTTCTGCAGTCATGTTTTTCTAGAAGCTAAACACTTTTAACACACATTAATTGTACCCGATAAAACAGGTTCTGGGCAAAATGCCTCAATTAGTCAAAAGCGTCACTTTACATTCCCCCTCTTGTCTGGGTGCATGTAATTAACAAGCAAGAAACAATTTCCCCCATATCGAAACCACAAAACAGCTCAATTCCAAATTACCGGCGGGGGAGGTGGGTGGGTGGGTGGATGGTCGCAGGCACATTGCGACCTTGAGCAGCCTAGCACCAGTGTGCTGCCATTACTTATTTTGTCTGCAAACTTTCCCTTCCATCAACATCAACACAGTTTTGTGACGCGTGCAGACATTTTCCCCTCAGACGAGGAACATTTTCTCGGCCGAAGCCGTTTAGAGCAGCCCACATGAGCCGGCGGCCGGACGATGCGCCCCGTAGATAATTGTGTTTTATTCACCAAACTCGATCGGCGCTTGGGAAGTTTTTCTTTTTTTTTTTTGGGGGGGAGGGCCGGAGTGATGTTGCGAAAGCATAATTTTACCTTCTAGTGGGGGTGACCCCCTGCTGGTTGTTCCCGCCCCCCGAGCGGGGCTAAAAGTTTACCATCCTCCCCCCCCAAAATGGAACCTTTTGCGCAACCGATGGTCAACTTTTTTCGTACAGCGTGTCCTTTTTCCCCCGTGGGGGGTGATGGTTTGGAAAGGGCAAACGGTAAGGAAATCTGTTGGTATCGGATGTCCGAAAGCTCTCCCCCAGAAAAGGTTGCCAGTTTGAACTGTGTGTGTGTGTGTGTGTGTGTGTGTGTGTGGTTGTGCATAAAACATCGGAAAATTCCATGACGTCCGTCAGCATCCACGATATGCTTTCATAATGATGGACTGCGCAAACCATTGCTGCTGCTTATGGGCAAGAAATTGAGGCATCTCCCTAGAACTTCTGGCTGATTTCGGGTGAAACCGAGCGGCTTTGGGCAGGACGACGGAGCCTTAAGAGCGGATTTCGAATTGATTGATTAAGAAATTTAAAGCTGCTGCAAACGAGCCTGAACACAGGCCGAGAGGGCTGGAACAAGTTTTTGCTGGTTCACACTGTTAACAGCTGCATGAGCGTCTCGAGCAATTCCGAGATGTTGGCCACGCTATTTCTAAATTTAAAACCAATAAATGACCCTGCCAAACACATTCATGTCTTACGGTTAATTTCCCACTCCCCCGTTGGAGTTGACTGAACAGACGATGACACTAACTTCGTTACAAAAAAACGCTTACAGTGACTCTTTTTTGCTAGCGCATAGTTTCCCACACCCACAAAGCAGTTCCCACCCTTTGACGGGGTTAGGGTCGTCAAGCGGGTTGCGAGAGCTGCCACAGAAATGATTTCTTCAGTTACCGTACCTAACCGGAATCGACTTCAAAGCTAGAACCGAAATTAGATCTTTCGATTGCTTCCAAATTTTCGACTTAAATTAAGCCCATTTTTAGATAAAAGCTCTCCACTACCCGTCCGAGCAAAGTAGGCGCGTGGACAAAAAAAAGCTCTCTAAATAATTAGCCCCTAGTACACGCGAGTGCAACGGGGCCCTAGAGCATCATCATTAATTTATCACTCAAATGACCAGTTTGGCTTTTGTGTGTATGAGCGACGATGAGCCTACCACACCGCCAACAGATCCTTTTCCTTTTCGTTTCTCTGCTGCTATTTTCCTTCTCTACGTCTCCGCCTTCTTATTTCACTTTCCGACTCCTGTTTGGTCGCATTCTCGCATTCTCGCTTTCTGCATTCCACCACGCATTGGCTTGCCTCTCCCTTGCGTGAAGCCATTTCGCTTCTCGCTCGCCCATTCTTGCGCACTTAGTTTTCCCTTCTACTCGTCCCATCCTTTGCGTGCGCACACATCGACGACAGCGACGATCGATGCATTCGGTCCCCGTCGGTCCCTTCCCACATTTCCTTCCCTTCCCTCGCTCGCACTCACTCAGCTGACGACGACGACGGTGACGGCGACGGGGCGCAGCGTCTGGTTCAGAATCATATGGTGTGTGCGAGCGTCTAGTCACCGCCACTGCCACCGTCCACGCTTCCCAAAACCCACACCCCTAAAACGGGCTTTCCCGACAACCTGCCTCCTTCCTCCCCTCAGCGCTCACCGACGGGACCCATCGGTTTCCGTTTCCGTTTTGTGCTGGCCTTCTTGCCCTTTCCACCGACGCGCGTGAGCGATTCGTTCGGTCGCTCGCTGCTGCTGCTGCTGCTGCATTGAAAAGCGCGTGAAAAGGGGGTTGGTTTAGCTGTAGAAGCGTACGTGGAAACGGGGTTTTTGTCGCCGAAGGGCGGTGAATGATGTTTTCGCTTTTCATTGGGCACTCAGGGCACTCATTCGAGCAACAAGCGCGTACACGGTAGGGACTATGGGATTCAGCTTTGATAGGCGATGGTTAAATATGAATGGAGTGAGTTGTTTGCTTCTACTGTTACGATATTAGAATAATTCTTAGGTAAACTATCAATCACTGAATTGTTTAAAGCTACAAGAATTTGAAAAATTTTACGTGAACTCACGTGAGTGCATATATAAGTACTTCATCTGGGAAGCTCTTGGTAATGATTTTGTTCGTGGAATATCCTTAGCAACCACTGACAGCTTTAAGGAGAGTTCTGAACAGCTCTAGTTAAGGGCGCTTAGTGAAGTCTTTCTCCTTTTTTTGACTAATTTTATCACTCAAATGAGTAATCATTTTCTTAAATCTCAAAATCTCAAATGTATAAACCGTTTTAATCCATCATTGATGTTGATCATGAAATTATGTTATTAAGGTCATTCTAATTATTTTACGAAAACATCAATTTTCAAGTATATGTACCAATTACAAACTTACTCAAAACTCTGTTTAAAAATCACTCAAAACAAACACGCTAACCTACTGTTCAACCTGGCCGCCTCTCCCAAACTTTGTCATCTTTGTGGCCTACAACGTTCGTGCTTTCGGCCGAGCGACCCTGCCCGGGTGGTGGTTCTTCAACACACACACCACTACACACAGGCCCCGCACACGCATATTGGCATTGCACAATCTTCGTCTGGTGCGTGATTGCACTTCCCCTTCCCACCCCAAAGCGCAACCACAGCCAACAGAAACGGCAGCACGGGGCTTCTGCTTCGCTGCTTCGGGGCTGGGCTCAACTGCCACTGGGGTGGGGAAGACGGCTTCGGGAAAAACCAACCCCCTGAGCGCACCAAAAGGGGAAAAAAGAAGTGCATTTTCGAGCAATTTCGCTTTCGCCGCCACTCACGAGAGCGAGAGTGTGGTGCGCATCTAGCGTTTGATGTTGGTGTAGGTTCTCCAAACGAGCGCTACAGATCTCACCGGATCTCACCGTGGTGGTAGTGGTGGTGGTAGCTCCGTTGCGTTCGTGCTGAGCTCGGGCTCGGCTTAGGGGTTGGTTTTGGGCGAAAAGGGTGCGCAAAGCGGTGCAGCAAAGCGGGAGCTGGCGGAAGGTCGGTACCGTCGGACCAGGCCCACCAGGCACCAGCACTCAGAGATCGCTTGAATACGCGCTTGAAAAAGAACTTGAGTTGGCGAAATTATTCAAGTGATCCGTCGGGTCCCGAAGCCGAAGCAAACCCGAAGCCGAAGCAAAACCCGAACGGGGGTCTGCACGAACCTTCGTTTAATTAGCCCCCTCCCCCTTTTTTGCCAGGATTTCTTTCCGAAATGATACAGTGCGAACCATTATATCAACATTATTCGATTTATTGAATATTTTACTTACATAAATACAAAAAACACAACATATGCACAATAACCACTGCACTTAATTTTAAATTAACTCACATGATTTAAGAAACACTTTTTTACACTCGCACAAAGAACAATTAAAATCCGCACGGAACTTTCTGCTCCTCGCTGTCGCGCCTAGTTTTCTCGCTGCACTGTACGGGCCACCATCTCGAACACTACGACAAAGCGACAGGTTTTTGTTGTCTCCGTTCGTCGTGAAACACACATGAAATGGAAGAAAAATGATATTAATTAGAAGGGGGGATGTTGGTTGATAATTTTAATCACTTTTACTTACCTCAAATTAAACAAAACTCTATTTTTCACGGGGTTTATCCGCTGACTACCAAGCGCTGAAACACCACACAAGCACCAACCTCACTGGACTGAAAGTAAAGCCTACTGCGTGAATGTGTGTATGCGCTTCTGCCAAGCCAACCGCGCCGTACTGCGTGTGTAGCCAAGTGCGTGTGTGTGTATATTTGCACCACTGGACACAGAACACAAATCTCACCGCAAAGCAGAGCGTGTGTCGCCAAGTGTATGCATGTGTGTATTTGCACCACTGAATTCTGAACGTCCGCCGCACCGCACCACACAGCGTGTATCGCCAAGTGCGTGGCTGTGTGTTGTATCACCGTGGTGTGGCCAAATGTGTGCATGTGTGTACTTGCTCCACTGAAAGCCGGTATCGCACCAGATTTCGGGTGTCGCCTTGTGCGTGTGTGTGTTATTGTCACAGCACACTCGTTCGTCATTTTTTTTTCGTTTTTTCGCTTGAGCCACTCGATTTCGTTCTTCGCTGATTTTGGCAGCGCACGAAGGGGGTTCGGTTTCAACTTCCAACAACAACAACCACACGAGGAGGCTCGGGGACACTCATCAGGGGAAAATCGCTCAAATTAGAGCGAGAGACAGATAGAAAAAGTGAAAGGTCAATATAAAATCTTCGGCTTTTGACTGTTGGGGGCCAGGCCGCTACGGATTTTTCGGCTCGCTGTCGGAACCCACGTTCATTTCAATTCAAGAACGGGTCGCGTGAGTACGCGTTTTGTTTTATCGTTCCCGTCGACGTCCGCCGTCGTCGTCGTCGCGTTCGCTGTTACCGCGTAGCCGTTGCGTCGAGCGCAACGAGACGTTTTTGCAGAAACGGTGCCCGCTGCTGCACTTGCTTCACAGGCCAAACACACACAGCACATACGCAGAGCTAGATCGTCGTTAAAGTGGTCGACAACCGCGTGTTAAAAAGTGAAATTGTTCAGTGCTGGAAAACACAAAACCCAAGAAGGTGTGTCCTCTTTCCCGTGAGCTTCAAAGTGCAGTGCAAAAAAACACAAACACAAGCGCGTGTGTGCCACCGTACGAAGGAAACGTTCTCCCCGGTGAGCCAAGTGCCGTAGTAGAGAAGAAAAAAAACTAACCTAAACCGAGGAAAATCTACAAACACAAACACAGTTCCGGGAGAGGAAAGTCGTTTTTTGCATTACATTCTCGGTTTCTCGGCGTTCTGGCACTCTGGCCCCGGCTACGACTTGCGCGCACACACCGGTGAACAATTCGCTCCGTGTCGTGGTGCGTGCCGTGCCGCTGCCGTAATTTTGCGGGTGGAAAACGCCGGCACCCGAGTTTCCCCAAAAATTGCCCCGGCATCCCGGTCCGCTCCGGCGCCAGCTGTTTCATCGCTCGTGCGGCTCCGTGTTGTGGTGTGTAGAGAGTGAGAGTGAAAAGCAGTTTTCCCTGTTCTGATCCAAGTTTCCCAGAAAAAAAAACACCACCACCACCCTTGTAGCAAACCGGTAAAGACCTTCGGAAGCTGATGATGATGATGTTGATGATGATGGTGAACAGGAAAAACATCAATCGAATCGAAGCAGTGTGATTCTGTGTGAAAGAGTAAACAGTGCCCCGGTGCCCCATCATTCTTGTTTCCATCCTACCACACATGGCATGAAACAAACTCAATCTACCTCACCCGAAGTAATACATACACTCACCAACCTCAAAAATAGTGCAAAATAAAAAAAGTGTATAGTGCAAATTGTATTAGCGAAAGTGAAAATGATCAAGTAACGTATATAACGCTCCAGATGAGAGAAAACATTTAGCCAAGCTTATGTTAAAGCTTGTTCGTTAAGAGCCTCGGCCGGTGTGTGTGTGTAACAGTGTGTTTATGTCTCTGACGACCTGTTGTTACTAGGAAATATTGTGTGTCTGAGGAGCGCATTTATTGCACACACCTTCACGCTTGTTGGTAGCGAAGTAACGTAAAACAAAACATGTGCGAACGTAGTGACGACCTTCTCCACGTACAGCAAGACGTCCCAGCCAACCAGACAAGAGGCGAGAAGATGGAGCCCGGCAGTGAGTGTGATCGTCTCGGTGGGATCTCCAACTGAAGCTGAGTCTGTTAAACAATCGCATCATACACCGATGACACAGTAGTGCAGGGAGCAGTAGTGTGTGTATTTGAGTAAAGCCGCTTCGTGTAGAATGAATTGAACAGTTTGTGAAGCAGATCGTTTCGTGCGCCCGTGTGTGTGTGAGTGAAGTTGTTCTCGCGGGTTTTAAGTTTCCGTTTTCGATCAGTTTTGTCGCAGGTTTAATTTCCGTTTTACCGTGTTTGAATGTACTGCGCGTGTTAGTGTTTGCGATAGCTTGAATTGTTTTGGAATTGTTATACGGAAGGTTCTTCCCACATGAGAGTGAGCGTGTGTGTGTGTGTGAGTAGCAAAATGGTGAACAGTTGTTAGGTGGCTTTTGAAGAGCGTTTAGAACTCGTTGGTAGTGCAAATGTTTAGTAAAGATCGTACGTTCCGTTGCTTCCGTCGTTCAGTGTGTCACAGTAGTGTGCCGCAGCGGACTTAGAGAGTGAGCTCCACTAGCCAATTTAGAAGAATTCCAACCCATACACACAGACAGACAGCAAAACGGCCCAAACAATGATGATGTTACAGCATCTACCGCCGTCCCATGCGTTCGTCGGCAGTTCGGCCGGCTCGACGACCAGTGCCACCGCGTCACCGTCCCCTCCGGCTCCGGCAGACACACCGACTCCGCCTCCACCTTCGGGAGTCGCCCCGCCGTCTCCCGTCACCGATCCAGAGCAGCCCGACACCAGGCCGGAGCATCAATCGCGCATCATCATCCGCCATCATCAAGCGCGCCCGGGGACGCCCCGTTCGCTGACACCTCCAGCACAGGACGCCCGGGATGATCACCCGACGGTGGTCACATCGCCCCGCCATGCGAGAGCTTCTCCCGCCGACTACTCGCGCCACCATCTGGTGGAGTCGCGAAGCAGATCCCGCTCGCGATCCAGGTCTCGGTCCGCTTCACCCCGCCCGGAGACGAACGATCGGTCCAAGACACCGACACCACCCGCACCGACGGTGGTGCAACCGGTGGAACGTGTCAACGTCATCCGGTACATCAAGGAGGAGCGTCCCAGCTCCATCATACGGCGTCCGTCGCAACAGTACGACTCGATGGATGAAACGCACCGTCCAGAAGTGCATCGCCGTCGGCACTACAGTGCCGAGACAGGGAACGAGGCGGACGACGATGAAGAGGACGAACCACGTCCCCGTGACTACTACGCAGCTGCCACCGCCACCACAAGACGTACCAGCCCGTACAGGCCGTACGCGATGCAGCCCTCCGCCGTCGCACCGTCGTACGCGCACCAGCGGCTCTACCACAAGTCGGCCCGATCCGGCCGAGATTCGGCCAGCTCACCACGACGCATGCTCACCGACCACCAGGACCAGGATTCCGACTACAGCGAGCGGAGCCATGGAAGTGTGGTCGTGCGTGCAGGCGAACAACCGCACAGCGATGACGTGGTCCGACGAGCGACTTCCGACGACGATACGGAGCGGCTAAGGTTGGCCCGCTCGGACCGGTACACCGTCCTGCCGAAGGCGGAAACGAGATACGAGGAGGACGCGGAAGGTGACGCCGAGGAGGAGGAGGACGAGGACGACGATGAGGAGCTGGAAGAGGAGCTGGAGGAGGAAGATCTGGATGCGCCGCTCGATCTGTCCATGAAGATCAAGCGCCGTCCGAGGAGTGGCTCCGTGACGGAGGATTCGGACGACTCCGCTGCCGAACATCACAGCCGCGGTGCCGAGAGCGCGGCCTACAAGAAGAGTCTAATGAAGCGATATCGTAAGTGTCTGCACACATTTAAATTCGCGCGTAGTGGTTGGCTTTAAATGCAGGGGCTTTTAAATTTGCAACGTTTGCTACTGGAGAGCGATTGTTCTGCGTCTTGGTATTAAAGCAAGGAACTCTCGGAGCAAACCAGAAAAAGGGGTTACACCATGTTCTTTCTAGCATTTCGTCTTTCTAACGGCTCCGGCGGCGGTGGGAATTAGGTCATCCCGACGACACAGAGCGAGCGACTGTAGAAGAACAGAAGGTTATTCCTATAGGTGATCGATCCCTTTTGGAATTTGCAACACTGGGAAAGCTAAAGTTCTTTCGTCCGTTTTTTTTTCTCTGTTTCTCTTTTGAAGCCTCCCCAAGAACCATTCCTACCTTGGCCGTTTTGTTTCTTTCGTTGCACAGCGAAAGGACGAAGCCCTATTGTGCACCGTTGTTGCAGGCTCCGTTTTGGAAGCTGAGGGAGGAATGTTTGGTGGTGGCGGAAGCGATGTCGATCGAAGTCATCAAACAACCCTGGTAACTGTTATAAACGGGTCAGCCGACATCGAAAAAAAGGGGTTTGGCCTCTTGCGCTCTCTCTCTCTCGCTCTTCACACATTATAATGGGCATTCTTTTGGGGTCCTTTATAGTCGTTACATTTGCAGAGGACGATTTCTTCTTCTTCTTCCTCTTCTCTCCGCTCGTAAAGGAAACGGGGTGAGCAGCAGGAGCTGGTCCCGAATTTCTTCGGGTGCATTCTGGAGGCAAAAGGGAAATCAGAACGATCGGAACAGTGTACCCAGCATAGTGCCGGAGGGCAAACTGATGATGGCAAACAGTGAAGGAGCAGCGCTCTAGAATTGTGTTCTTTCGTTTCTTCCTCTCCCTCTCTCTCTTTCTCCCGCTGTCAAGAAGTCGCAAAGTCGTTTGGTGTTAACCGCGAGGTATGCAATTGCTGACAGAAGTACACTTCAACCTATATATGTACAGTAACTGGGCACAAGGAGTTTGTCCAAGCACACATTTGAATGGTGTAACGTTTTTCTCATCGACTTCAAGTTAGCGCATTGTTTTCAAGTACATTCTGCATGCACAATTCGATCAGACACTTCCGTACCTTGAAAATCCTGGAACAAACTTGAGCACTTCTTGAGACGCGTTCCAAGTTTCGTTGGTTCGTTGTTTTGAGTTTGGTTCGGATAGATGTGATTTTTAATTGATGCGATTAACGTCTCTCCCGGTTCGGCGTCACCGGGATGAACCCACCAACATCACCCGATTGACGTCAATCGCTGGACGAAAGGGGACGGAATGGACTAACATTCTGCATGTGCTACTCGGTTGTGATGTAGCTCTTCTCTCACCTGGAACCTGTTTTAGGTTAGTTTCCAGCATTTTTGGGAAACAATTTGCATAAGCCAGCAGCGGGATCTGTTTCCTGTGCTTCCCCGTTTTAAATTCCTTCCAGCTCCAGAAAAACAACCCGCGGGATCTACCGGGAAGAACAACTTCCAGGTGGTTCGACTTCTGAGTTTCTTCCAATATCTTACCGAAGATACGGCGCAGTTGCGTAGGAAAAACGGAGTCCTCGGGGAAGCACCATCAAACAAACCTAGCTCCAATGTAGGCCAGCCCCCCCCCCCCCCCCCCCCGCCTGGTAGTGTTTCTCCCAGTGTTTCGCAACCATTGTATAACTTCCGCCATCCGAAAAATCAATACGACGACGGGAAACCGCAACACATAACCCTTCCTGCTGCACGAGCGGCGAACGTTGGATGTTGCCAGGTTTAACTGTTGCCCGTTGGGCCTGGGCTGAAAAATCGATACCCATCACCAGGTGCTTGCCATTCGCTTGCCCAAACGGAATGGTGCGGAAATAATACACAAACCTACCATGCCGGAAGGCAGACCTCTCCCCGGTGGGAGATTGCCATCGCAGTTTCGGTAGCCAAGAGTCACGAACTGCAGGCCGAGAGGCCGGGCACTCCCTAATAACTATTGCCCTGTTTTAAAACCCCGAGGTGAGCTTCTTCATTCGCTAGTTATGGTTTTGTTTGAACAGGGTAGAATTAAAACACTTTCACATTATAAGAGCAAATTAAAAGGAAAAAGCTTGAACATTAAAAAGCGGATGGATGTAGTGAAAGTATTGAACATACAAATGGCTTCCAATGAAGAGGAAAACAGACGGAAGCGCCACCACATTTTAACAGCTTAGATAATAATCATGCGCGTTGTTTAAACGACGCTACCGTTCTAACACCCAATAACAAGTGTCAAACAGTCGACCACCTTTCAGTAAAGGAGGCAAGCGAAGAAGATCAACTGTGGAAGATACACTCACACGATCATTACACAACGACACCAACCACTCCTCTTCTACGTCCATTCACCTCTTCAATCGCTCGATCTGGTAGCTGATCAAAATCCGATCATTCTGAACGCACACACCCCTCCCAACCAATCTAAGTGGGCCGGTATGTACACACAGAGCGACACAACACGCACCCAACACCAATACACCCGATCGCGGGAAACACTTGCCACCCCCATGCTTGGGCGGTTGGAAGATGTGTATTCCGGGAATTGCACCCCCCAAACGAACAGTTTCCAAGCCCGTACCCGGGCTCGAACAGGTTCCTTCACCGGGAAGAGATGCATTGGTATTGGTACTGCTCGGGCGCGTGAACAACCTCCCCCCCCGGTAGCGTGCGAAGGTGTGTGGTGCAGATAACGCGGAGGTAAAGCAGCAAAAAATCTGCAATCTACACACTCACACGGAGCTTGTTTTCTCGCCGCCACCGCCGCCATTGACCGGATGTGCCATGGTGGCGGCAGAGCGTTGCCAGTTGACACGCGTTTTGCCTGCTGGCGCGCTGCTGGGAATGCAGGAAGCGTCCAATCCTGTTTCCAGCAGCTTCCCCGCTGGTGTTGAGCATGTGTTGGTTTTTGCAATTTGCATACGCAAAGAGAAGAGGGAAGGTTCGAAGAAAGAAAGTCGTCTATCTCAGCTATCTGTCTTGTCGCGCCACTGTTTTCAAGCGGTCTCTCTTTCACACGCCGCGCTCACAGGGTGATGATGAGATGTCCGCGGTTATGATGCTGACCAATGATGTCGGTGCGGTGCGGTCGGTCGGGAAGCCATGATGGAGGGACGGTGTGTGTGTGTGTGTGTGTGTGTGTGTGTGTGTGTGTGTGTGTGTGTGTGTGTGTGTGTGTGTGTGTGTGTGTGTGTGTGTGTGTGTGTGTGTGTGTGTGAAATGGCGTTAATGTCCGAGAAAGTGACCGAGCAGGGGTGGTGGGCAGCGAAAAGCGTCGAAGATTGTACTGTCGCTTCAAGTTCAAGGTCTTTTTCATTACGGATGCTCTCCACGCGCTCGCTCGCTCGCTCGGTTCGTACGTCCACGCTGGTGTCGATCACTCTTTCATTTTTGGGAGGGGTGCACTGTTGTGAGAAACAGTTGCTACAGTTTTAGATAACACGCCGCACAGAAGTTATTGTTTTATGAATTTCCCCTTCTGCTCTAAATGAAGCGCCGAGATCGCCCAAGACCTAAAACACCAATCCGTTTCCTATTACGTGCAAGTGTGTTTGTGATCATATTTCACGACTTTTCGAGAAAGGAATAAGGAACGTTGATGTGCTGCACATTGCGCTTCCTCACACTCACACAGTGTCGTGATGGATGCTGCAACGGTTGCAGATTGCGCTTTGCTGCCGGCCACAAAACAATAACAGCATGTGCAAAAATCGACAATTTATGTATTTTGACATAAGATTCCTGTTTGTTATTTTTACTTTTCCGCTTTTTTTCCTTCCTCTTGTGCTCACCCACACACGCTGCTGACACACACACACACACGCGACCAGAGCCAGATGCAATTCAGTGCAGAAAATGGTTCTATTTTGGTACGTCTTATCTAATGGTGATTTTTTCTTCTTCTACGCTGCCTCCTCTCTCTCTGCTGGGAGTGAAATAGTGAAAACAGGGAACAAGCAAAAAGACGAGGAACTGACACGCCTTGCTTGCTTCAATCTCTCACATATGAATTATGTACGCGGCAGTAAACGATGTGGAAGATGTCTCATCTGCTTTTTTCTGTCTTGCGAGGGGAGAGAGCGGGTGGAGGGCTCGGAAACTCGGAAAAAGAAATGTATTTCTGCAGTATGTGCAAGGTCTAATCGCTCGCAAAACGGTTAATGGGCGTTTGCGGGGTAGTTTTCTTATTGGATTTTTTTTTGTTTGAGCTCATTAACTCAAACCGACCAAATGGTGACCTCACTTTCGCTCTTCCTTATCGAACGGGCGTGTATGTGGCTGTGTGTGTTTTATACATTTTCTTCGCGTTCTTTACGTTCTGTGCACCGTGCGGAGGCAAATGATTGGTTTTTACGATTCGAGCCAGTTGTGCATCGTGTTTGCTGTCGTTCTTGAGTTTTTTTTTATATTTCTGTTATTAATACTGACCGTTTTACGTCTTTTCCACCTCTTTTCCGCGGCAGAGACTTGTTAGGAACGGCAGCAAAATGCTCCCTCGGGAACGACAAGCAGAGAAGCTCGATCATAACTCATACTGACACGGGGTTTCTGGGGCAATCAGTGTGCGATATTTCTCCCAAAAAACAATTTAGAAATAGAGAATTAGGTCGACTATTGCGGTGTACGACATTTTTGCGCTAATTGCTGGTGACATTGAAGCACGAAGGAACATTGCCGAATGTGTAACTACACTGCAAGTGTTTGTGGTACATTTTCCCCTCGTTTTATTTAAATAAATATACCGACAATCTTCTAACTCCAATCAAACAGCGCTATTTTTCTCCCTTTTTTCCCTGCGATAGTAAACACGCTTCAGTTTTATGTAAAATACTACCGATCGACCATGACCTACCTGACGTGGAGTTTTCTTTTGTCCGACTTACGGTGGCTTTTCTCACTACTTTCCCATAGGTTTGCCATCCATTTCTCGTCTCCCCCTGTGCGCCCATTATTATTATGCTTTCGCTTCGTTTCGTATCGTACCTTTCGATTTGTATGTGCCTGCTCACCCGTTCCGCATGGATGGAGGGGAAAAAGGCCATTTCAGAGGAATGGCGAAGGCTCAATACAACTCCACCGCCGCCGCCGCTGTACGTGTTTAAATTCACTAATCGGGCAATCGGGTGTGCGGTGTGCTTACCTTAGCCACGTATTCGCTGTTCGGTTGGGTGCGATGTTAGGTAGCTCACCCTGCCACCTGCCGCACCACCCACTCAGTACCCACAAGTTAATTGAGCTGATTAAGACAAGCAGAAGCCCTTGAAAATGTTGGTGAAATTTTGCACTTTTAAAACACAAACTAAAACTCCCCCCACCATCAAAGCTGCTCATTTCTCAATCGCAAAACAAAAAATGCCTCAAGAGCAAGAGTGACAATGTTGATCGGTGAAAGAAAAGTTTTGCTTCCAATGGACGCTCCCCGCTTCCTTCCTTCCGAATGCAATCGACGGGCTGGATGTGAGATAATTTCGTGAACGTGCCACTAGCCGAGATTCAATGCTCGTGAAGGTTGGCCACTAAAACGTTCGAACGTGTTTTTTACAATTAGGTTACAAACCGACGGGCGACGGTGACCCTCGGCGGATTGATGGGGTGGATGGGGTGGATGGGGTGGGTGGTGTTTGGATGAGAAAAACAACTCGAACCTCGGTCTCAAGGTTTTAAGGGAAGCCTGGGTGGACGGAGAAATTCGGGAATGTTCAGTGACGATTTGAAAATGTTGCCACAAGAAAGGATTGTGAAACAAGAACAACCATCAAACGCACTAAATTACATCTAGGAATATCAACACTCTGATGGAAAAGCCGTATTTTCCACCTCACACCAAACCTTAACCTCCAACACAATTATTCTTGGCAACAGTTTCCTTCTCGCAAGCTGAGTTTAATCGTAAAAATCAAACAATTTTGCAGTACCATTTCACACACACACACAAACCTCCCGCGTGGCAGCATTTTACTCTTTGCTTTAAAACATGTGCTAATTGTACTCGCTTCAGCACAAACAACAACGCTGCACAGTTGCACCGTTGCACAGTTGTTAGGAACAGGAACTTTAACGTGTCTGTGTGTGTGTGTGTGTTTTCCTTCCCATTCCAAGAAGTCTCGAACAAACCGATGAGCAAAGGGGTGACACAAAACACGGATTGCTCCGCAGCAAAACGCGTCAGCGGATAACCCGGTTGACATTTTGGAGCGATCATGCGCGGGAATGAATGAATTGCTAATGATGCTGCGGCGCTGCAAAGATCGCGCGCGCGCATCGCTTGCCAACTGCATTCCGATGCATCCGTCCAGGCGCCATCGGGAATCGATAGAGAAAGTTACTACCAAGAACCCCGACGGCCGACATTTACCACTCCAAGATCATGATAATAGTAAATGCAACACTGCACTCGCGCGCTTCCAACCGTTCGATAGAGCTGTCAACAAACACCGCACACAGCGCAGGACATCATATCAAAGATTGTTTGCTGTGTGCTTATATAATACGTCACTTTGCCGAGCATAAAAAAGCGCGTGTTAATAAAAACAATTCAGGACAAGGTTGTTAAAACGCAAACAAACAACAACGCGTTTACTACGCGCGCACTTGATTATCCACACACTCGCACACACAGGGTCGTTGTCGCGGGAATGTGTTTGTCGACACCACAATACAATCTCACACATCACATTGGCGGATGTTGGTTGCATACCATCGTAATAAGATGACCACCATTCCATTGAACTCGTAGTCAATCGAAGTTTTTGCCGCAGCACGGCTTCGTGTGCATGCTTTTTGTGCGCAATTAGCGTAGTAAAAGGTGACTGCGCGAAGAATGCGATCGGTAAGCGCGCTGCGCTGTATTCAACAGAGGGGTAGCTCGATCGGATCTCGATCGCATCGTTACAATAATTCTAGTTATTGCGTATTGTGTGTGTCATGTCAAAGTCTCCTACATCTCTGTCACGTGCTTTGAGGGCATAAACCTCTCTTGCACAGCACACCACCTTTATTGCTCCATATTGAGCAACATTTTTTTGGATACACTCTGTTTTGTCAGGTGTTACGAGCCGCTCCTTTGGACGCTTTTCGTACCCCTCTTACTCTACTACCCCTCTTACTTTTCGTGTATCCTCTTGCCACCTGAACACACGCCGTCCACTTATCAACAAAACCTCAATTTTTCGCCGTTCGACTGGACAAATATTTTGCAACTGACCCATTTGCATTACCTTGAGGACGGCGGCGACGGCGTGTTGATCCAGATTCTAAGAAGAGCCGGGAAGAAGGAACAACCCAATCTGGTTCCATGATTTGTCCAATGTCTAGCGAAGCCTCCCGCGTCTCTAAGCCGTTTTGTGTGTACACAGATGACACTCCAGTATTAATCCGTCGGCGACAACGTTACACAGGGGTATGGAATGAGAGCAATGAGCTAGATTTTATCGGGAATTTAGGACGTCGTTTTTCCGGAACACAACCATTCGGTTTGTTCAGTTGTCGTTTTTATTTCAAAATCTTGCAAGCCTTCCTAGGTTGCGGATTTTTCTTTTTGTTTTTGTGTTCTACAAAGTGATCCCATTACACAAGGACACGTGTGGTTAATAATCTTTTTTTGTTGCGCAGCCTTCGCTTTCAATAAACCTCCGAGGCCTTAAATTATTCTCGGAACCTTTATACATGTTCCAGGAACCAGCGTTTTCCTGCAGTTTCTTGCTCTGTTGCTTGGCACACAACAGCACAAAAAATCTTCCGCTAAGTCTTGCAGGCTTTTGCAACTTTTCTCGTGGGAGAGAGCGCATACAGCAAAACCAGGCACACACGACCAACAAAAAAAAACCCGGCCCAACAAAACCCCGTAACACAACTTTTAGAGCTCGAGTTGTCGAGTTCTGCCAAACAAAACTTGGCATTAACTCGGCCGATTTATCAACTCTTGCTCAGGCCCCGGGTAAATCCTGCGAGATTTACCACGAATCAAGTTATTTTCCATTAACATGTGCCGTTGCATAACGAGAGTACCAACGCACACACACGCACACACACACACGAATAAATCCAAACGGGAAGCTCGGGAAGCGCGTTTCTTCGTATTCGTCACACCGTTCGGAGAAAAGCGGACCACGCCAAAGACTTTTCCGTGTGTGCGTGTGTGCAACTTTTTCGCCTTTTCCACCCGGTTACAGCCACAGACCGGAAGCGTTGGCGCTGTATCCTGTGGAGCGAGTCGGCACAATGTGTTACACAGTAAGGGTCATACGAGAGCTGCTGGCGCTTGTCTAACTCTCCTCGGCCACTCGGCGTTTTCCGTGATCATAAATATTAAATGCAACAATGAATGGTCCTTTGGAAGCTCTGCTTTTAGAACCGAGAATGAAGTGTTCGTCTTCAATCACCCACGCCCCCATGGCATGAGGAATTTATATCTAACACGGTGGTGCCATGTCCACTCTACATCAGTAGAGTGAGGTTCAAGACTGTATGATACAGTTCCTGCTTTCCGGTAATTGTTTTCCTTTCCTGAGGCAAACATTTTCCGTGCGCTGAAACACAAAAAAAACGAACGAACTGCGCCAAAGTCCTTGAAGAATGATTCCCACCGGTTCTGCTTTGTGTTACTTTTATGAGGATGCGATTTTTATTATCTTTCCAACCAACTTGAATGAAACTTTCGGGTGTTTCCCCCTTTTTCATCCTCGACCGTTGTCGTAATATGGGTGTAAAACATCCTTTTACATATTGTGACAATTAAAAGCGTCAGCAGCGGAATGATTTTCCGCTTCATTTTATGACTCCCGATTTGTTAACATTTCGGAAAACGGAAACTTCCTATTCTAGTGCGTGCTATTAAACCAACAACCAACAACAGCAACAATGGAAACAGGGAACTCAGGGAACATAAAAACAGTTGCAACAACTTCAGCAGGAAGCGACAAACTTCCCGCGATCGATAAGAAATGTTTAATATTTTTACGACCCACTTCAAGCCCGTAATGTCTGCATCCAGCCCGGGGTTCGGGGAGTTGCAATGCAGCGCGGTTGCAGTTTTTACGACCTTTCTCCGTGCTGCCGCAAGGATGCCGGAGGTTTGTTTTCGGGGTTTTTCGATCGTAAAATCCGTCGCTGCTCTGCCACATATGCGCCTATGGGAAAAAGTGTGCGAATGGCATAAAATTTCGATAATTTATCACATTAAGTGAATGGTTTTTTTCTATCTGTTTGTACGCTTGCATGTAATGAGAAATAACGTCAAACGCCGCTTGTCTCGTTAGCAACCGTCTCGAGACCCCGTCCAAGCACTGGTGATTACGAAGACAACCGGGCCTGTCTGTATATGGCCTGAATCGATCAGCCGACGGAAGCAAAGCCATGCCGCCAACTCGGGCGTTTGCCATATAGAGCAGCGTTTCTTGAAATGCGCCATAATTTTCTCGTTTTTCTCGCGCCACCGCTTAGCCCACATGATCACAAAGAGCTGTGCCGCAAATCAGTTTCGCGCCAACAACATCAGCCCTTGCGAGGCCCTTTAAGATCGCCTCTCGGCGCTAATGAAAAAGCTGAACCAAACTAATGTATCAAGGAACTATTGAAGCTATTAAATGTGTCTTTCCAATACAGCCAAAGTGTGACACAACGCTCCAGAGAACCAACTCGCTCCAATTCTTGTTTTGATGATCAATTTTCATCCCCATGATTTACAATTCCCAATCCCAACCCGAAAACCTCTTCCTCGCCATTTCTCCTCTTCCTGCTTTTACCTTTGCGTAAGTCTCGTCCCGCTCCGACTGTATGGGTTTCCCCCACAACGACAGCGACGACGGTGCAAGTTGCGCAAAAGCCTTCGATGAATGATGGAAATTCTCCTTCCATCGATGTCGCGCGCACTATCAGCACCCTCTTTTCTACCCCTCCCTCTCCTTTTTATCGCAACTGTTACCAACTTCCCCCTCTCCCCGTGTAAAACGCACTTTTTCCAACCCTCCCTTTCGGCCACAAAAGTCCAGCAAACCTGGACCGACCCGGCGGCGAATAATCATTTCAGAAGCGGAAATTTGCATCATTCATTCAAACTGTCGCAATGGTTTGGGGCCGTCCGTTCGCTTTCGGAACCGGTTGTGACGGTTTTTTTTTTGTGTTTGTGTGTCTGTGGCTGTGTGTATGTGCTACAGTCTGGCCCATTGGGGGTACGCCGTCGGTCCGGTTGGTCGATTCGGACTGGTTTGGATTCGGACCGATCGGACCGGCCGCGAGTTTAACGAACGTGACTCCCCAGCCAGGCGGATGGGCAAAGATGGGAAAGAAGAAGGGCGGCATTCGATATCAAAGGAGGGGGGGTGATATGTTTTTATGTTTCTTTTTTTTGCTGTACGGAATGATTCCAGCGGCGACGATCGACGATCGAGCTGGGAGGGAGCAGAGCGTGCGTCGCGTTTGCTCGCCGATGCTCAGCTGTTTGACGCAAAGCTGGCTTGCTCTTATGGTACGGAGCTGTGTTGTTTTTTGCTTCTGCTTCGTCGTTTGCTTTCGTTTGCTAGATTTATGAGCAGGAACGAGAACCATGCACAAGCTCTAATCTGCGGCGATCACGCAACGATGACGTAAAATCGGAGATACGACGCCGCCGCATTACAATGTTGCGCCGAGCGCGCTGTTGGTGTTGATCTCTTTTCTCCCGAGTCTCTCTCTTCCTGTCTGTTGGATAGAATTTGCATTTTTATTGGAGAATCGAACATTTATTCGCGTCATATTGACTTGTTTTCGTGACATTCTTTGCGTCATAAAGCGTTTAATTTGATACAATCTTTCTCTTAATCGTTTTATACATGTAAGAATAGCTTTCCATCAACGAATATCATCTAACTTCCCTTATTAAACCGCTTTACATTCAGCAGGTGCAATCAAAAACCCTCCATACACACATGATACTCAATCGAGCCCCCGTAAGAGGGTAACGGTCACGTTCACATTGCATCGCGGGAACCGGAAAACAAGCGTGCGCGCGCTCGCGCGAGCGCCCGCGTAATCATTTCGCAACATCCGCCGAATCGCATGACGGTGAGGAGGGCCCCCTCCTAACTAGGTGACCACTGACCGGCACCGTCTCGTTGCTTTTTATTTTGGCAATTCACTACACCTCCCCTTCCGTCCCATTTCATTTTTTTCGGCGGGATCAGTTTCGTTTTTTATGAACCAACAGGTGAGGCGGGATTTGGTTGCACACCAAAACCCATCGTGAGAAACGGCGTGATTCATGGGGGGGGGGGGGAAAAACACAGACTCACTGACACACACACAGATAGATGGAGAATCTCACAGTACAGCGACCACAGCGAACATTACATAATATCCGCACGCGGCGTCAACCGCACCAAACACAGCGCCGCGCACCGAGCACTAATCCGAGACATTCCGCAACATTTCACGCAAACAAAGCCGACACATACTCACCCCGAAACAGCAAAGAAGAGAAAGAGCATTTTTATGATACTTTATGGTTTATATGTTTCACATATTCCTGGTAGCATCTGGCCAGCTGTGTGGGTGTGTGTGGGGAGACGTTTGAGGGTGATGATATATACACTCTTCTGTTTAATCTCAGCACAGCACGACGTGCCGATCCCTGCTGCTTCCTGCATATCATTTTGAGACGATTTAGTGGCGGTGATGTATTGCTGAAAGTATAATTATCTTCATTCTCGCTAATAGTAGCTACAGGGTGTGGGGGAGGTTGTTGGGCGTACAATTAGTATACTGTTGCATCGTTGAAATGCCCAACCACTCGCAGCAGACATAGGCAGAGGAAGCACACTCGTAAAGCATTAATCATAATCCGAAACTGCATACCATTCGACGCAGTCGGATTAAAATGCACACATACATGCTAATCGCATCAACACCCTTAATGGGGTGGTAGACACACACACACACACACAGACATAGTGTGCAAAAAACGATGGATCAACGAGTGGATGAGAGTGGATTTTACCATTCGCACAGGGGTGGGAAGTAGCAGAGCAGCAAGGGGGGGTTGCAGCATCATCGCCACTCTTTTCTGGGTCAATGAGGTTGTGGTGGAATGTGTAGCTCTTACTCTCCCTTTCTCTTTCTCTCTTACACACACTCATAAACGTGGCTTTAGTATTCTGCCATCGTATTCTCTCTCTCTCTCTCTTTCCTCCTCTCTTACTTTTTGCACGATCGTACGATCACCCGAGAAGGGGTACGAGAAGAGCGACCTCCCAAAAAGAGGATCGTGATGAATCCCTTCCCCTAGTCGTTTCAACCCTTCGTACAACTCGATTCATAGAAACAAGAGAGAGAGAGAAAGAGAGAAACTCTTTCCGCCAGAGCGAGGGGTAGAATGCACGGGGGGGATATGAAGATGAGCGAGTAATTTAAATTTTAAAGTGTACATAATGGACCCCAGCAGACGGGGGCAATAATGAAATGGATGGCGAGGGGGGGTGGGTTGAATTGGCCAACACAAAAACGAAAAGAATAAACAAAACCGAAAAAGTAAAACGGAAAACGAATGAGTGAAAGATCGCAATGCAAAACGGTGACCAAATTTGGACGGTGTTCGCGCGTGTGTGTGTGTTTTCACGGTGGAAGGTTATGTGATTGAGGAAGGGTTGAATATCTTCTTTTTTGTTGTTGCGCATACGGTACATATCGTTATGTGCATTATTTTCGGTGATTTGTTTCGATTACATTCGGCCTGGCCTGGGCGCCATTTACTGTAATTAAAGGGAAAGGGTTTTTTGTTGTTTTGTTTTACTGCTGTTATTTTCCTCTTTTGCTATGCGAATGAAATGGAAAGTTTTGCTGCAGCGTTGAGGTAATTTATCTATTTTTGTTTTGTTTTAGTTTTATTGCATGGAGTTTTAGAATTTTTATGTAATTTTATGCATTGGGTTAGACCTTTTCACAACTTTTATATAAAAATGTAATCTTCCAAACCAAATCTTGCTGGTGTGTGCAAATAAGGGAAGTAATTGAAACGGGATTACGCTTCCGGGGGCCTTCCTTGCCTACCCTACCTCTGCACTCTGAACCGATTACGTTGCCCACTGCGCAGCACAGGACGTGACGCAATATGGCTTGATGAGCGATGTGTTTTCATTAGCCCGAGATAAAATCTCCCAACCCCACCCGACTAGCACCGCTAGAGCGCGCGATGCAGGGGAAGGCCGACAATAATTTGCGTCCCGTTTCCCTTTCCCTGGGTTGTGTGAGCCGGCAGCTGATTGCGCTGCTCCAGAAAAGTTCTTCGAAAAGTCTGAGAAATTATCCAACTACTTTTGAACTGCAACCATTGCACGCATGATCACCACTTCCGCTTCTATCCGGTTTCTGGCGCCTGTGGCGCTCCGAAAAAAAACATCCTCCGTCCTCAATTCCAACACACACACACAAACTGCATTAAGCAGGAAATTCCATCTCACAACCAACATCCAACATCACATCCTTGGCACAGAAACGCCACGCGCAACAGCACTTCCTCTAACGCGCGCACCCCGGACGTTACCCGGTCGGGAGTGGTAGGCTGAAGTTTGCCGCAACAGTTGCATGCAAACCACCCTACCCCCATCCGCGACACGTATGCACACACAGAGATGCAAGATGTCAGGCTAGATAGCGTCAAGATATACCCCCGGCGTCTAGCGATGCAGTGCAGCGATCGTGTGCGGTGGCGGTCGTGTGCGGTGACGATGTCTTGTAAGTTCCTCCCCTTTCGTCGCCTATGCTACGCACCACGATGGGCGAGAGGGTGCTGCCGAATGCGCTGAATGAAATAACAACCTCACGGCCACCCGGCGGGTCTCCCAACGGTCTCCCAAGATCCCCCACCTGCCCTCCAACGCCGTGGGAGTTCGCTGGTTTGGGAAAGGTCATCGCGACGTATTACGATCGCAATATTTGCGTCAAAAAAAACCAGAAGGGAAGCAGCAGCAGACTTGCGAATGATTTATATTCGCTCGCATCTATGTGCACTCCTGTGATGTGTGCTTTTTGGCAGCAGCAAAAAAAAGTAATCCACACACGCACATACAGAGTGTGCAAAATAGTGTGCGGCGCTAAATTGAGGTAAGTAGGACATGATGCATTTCGAAGCAGCAGCATTAAAAATAAAATCCCCCTCCCCCGCGCACACAAACACGCGCTGCACGCGAATTGGTATGCAAAAGGGGGGGACGAGCGAGGGACCGGTGGTTGTGCGCGTTCGTGCACTTCCGTGCGCAATATGTGTCCTACGCGCGCCCTGCGTCATGCTGCGCACTGTTTGCGGCGTATCGTTGCGCACGGGAAACTCGGTCGGAAATGCATATATGCATCTGCATCTAGTTGGCGGTTGGCAACGGCGAACCGGGTTGTCGAATGAAAGCGAAAGTGACAGAAAGAAAGAGAACTGTCTCTGCTCGAGCAAAAAGACATAAATTTCTAATATTTAAATTGAATTTCTCGTGCTGTGAGTTCAAAACACTGCCGTCTCACGCCGAAGAAAGATGCTTCACACAGCAGGTCGTGTTCTGATTTCTTCGTGGTGATCACCGCAACCGCCTGCCCCCTCGTACACGACCGGTGCCCATTTAATTTGTGACTAATTTAGCCGGCCTTTGTCAGTGTGCAGTTTTGTGCAGCGCTGCACAACGATTGTTCTAGCGAGCGATAGGGAGAGAAGGAGATGGACAGACGTTCTGTACAGGTTGTACGCCCACAATGTATGGCATAAGGGTACGACCCATTACAAGCGCCATACCGATGCGGCCATCGACACCTACCGAATGAGGGGGGTTGTTGAGGGGGTGATGGCAAAAACCACCCACGTTCTACATTTTTTCCTCGCAACTCACTACTACTACTACTACTACTACTATTAAACCGAGCTGTGTCAAAGCGATGATGTGTCAAAGTGACGTTTCGGGTTGAATTTATTCATTCACAAACAAACACACACTCGCAGTGTGACATCAGGAAGTTCACCAATCGTGAGGTAAATGGTCGTCGGTATGGACAGCGGAAGTGATAAACAATGAGCTCGGAAATGGTTCCACACACAAGCGGCACACACAAACACACTCTCATACAAATCGAGAACTCGCTGTCATTCGGAATGGGCTTTAAATTTACATCGTTTTCGCGGACATTGCGTGTGTTTGTGTGTCTTGTGGACATATTTATCACCTCGCCGGCGCTCACAAACAAACCGAAGCAATCGAAGCGGAACAGGTTCAGCAAAACAGCCTCAGAGCGGATAAGAGAGAGAGAAGGTAACAAAGCGGATCAGATGTCAAACCCAGCACCACCCCGACCGAAAAACACAATAACTTTTAATCAGCAATCATATTTTCTACTGACGGTTGCGTTTGTGTAAATCTATAATTAACCTGGCTGCACAATGGCCAATGCACCACTCTTGAATTCAATCAACACACTCTCAACAAGCGGTGACTTCATCGCGCCTGACAATGAACTCGGTGTTAAGGGTCTTTTTGCTTTAAAATTGCACACAATCCTAACGCCAACGAAACCAGGGGCTGTCATCAAGTGCAGTTCTTTATGTGCGCCACTCTTGCCATTTTCCTTTCACTCACGTGCCGCTCATTTGCGCAGAATGGCAGCGGGCGTAATCCTGCTGCAGCTTATCAACGGCCATCTAAAATTCTGGACGGATGCCCGAAGCCGTTGTACATTTTATGGGTCCGTTTGCATCCCCCGACTTGCCACGTCTGCTGCCAAAGAGACGTGAAGAGATGCACTTTGCACTCGCGAACTTTAGCCGCTTCTGAAGCTTCAGACTCCAATGTCTCTCGCGCTGGAAACTGTAAAATGTGGACATGCCATAAAGCGTGCAGCTTTACTTTCACTTCTATCTACTGGAGCATATGCTAAGCTTTTTACCATTTCATGCCAGAATGCTCTTTCATTTTGGAACTCAGCCCAATACACCACACAGGACCTCGAGAGTTGGAGGTACGCTACAAGGTTTTTCTGGGCCTGGAGACAAGCATCGGCACTCTAGACTGCACTATCTTGGTGCTCGGTCGAGTGAAGGCTAACGCCGATGTCAATGGCCACGCGAAACGGGAGCGCCTCCGCCGTTCGGTCCCCCCCAAAGTGCATCAGGACATTCAGGACTGCTCGGTTACGACTCTTTGTTGCTACACTCTAGCACGCCAGACAGTATGGGAAAAGCACTCCCCAATACACACACAGACAGTTTGTGTGACTTTTCCCTTTTTCTTTCGCTGAAAAGGGAAACGAACCATTCGGGGAGGTAGTTTACGATTTTGGGAACAACATTCTAGCTCGGCGGTCGGTTCGTTTAGCCTTGCGTCGTACCTTCCCCAGCGTGTTTTTGGGTGGTTTGCTAGTGAAGTTTGTTTTAATTATTTATTCAGTGTTTAATTAAACAACAGCACTCTACCCGGCGCTCTGCTGCTGCTGCTGGTGCAAATTGGTCCTCCCGGTTGTTGGCTTGCCGGTGGTAGCAAGCGAACTTGCGCATCGATCGAAATGGGTTGTTTTTGGGATGGGTTCGAAATGGTTATGCTACTTTACCCGACGCTCTTTGCATGGCATGGTAAATTCCACAGAACGTCTGCGAGAGATTCCCGTCCATTTTGAACTATTCCAGTATAGATCCCTATCACAGCTGGACGATAGCTTCAAAGTTTGCTTATGACGAGGCCTTAGTGAGAGCAGCAAATCAAAACTAACAGACCAATTATTACCACACACTGTAACACTGTTCAATTGCCATTCCAAACATGCGCTCCAAACACAACCCTTCTGCTACCCAACATTTCCACTATCCCGGCAGCGGGGTCCAAGTCCATTTAGGGCGACCGGGTTTTGGGCCTGGCTACGTAACGAGATCGCAATGTCGCACATAAATGTCACCACTAATTACGAAATAAACTCCGCTTCGTGTCTGTAGCCGAGGGATCTTCAAAAATTCCAACCACTCACACTCAAAGTGCGTGCCCAAACGATGTCCGGATTGGGGAAAAGGAGGAAGCAAATGGACACGAAGAATTGGGTCGATAAATCAATTCGGGCTTCCAAAACCGGCAGCTTGTGCGTCGTCTGACGAAGAAGGACTACAAATGACGTAAAAAAACAAACACACACACGCGCGCCTGAGGCTGATCGTGGGGGCCCTCAAAAATGATACCCGTGTCACGATCGACCGTGATCGTATTACGTCAAAAAAAACGTATTAAAATGCTTTTTGACAACTCGCTTGTTGTTGTGGGAGAGTGGGAGGGAGAAGGCACGAAGTCGGTAGGAGATTACGTGCCCGTTGGTGTGACACTTGGTGTGTAAAGCAAAACAAACAAACAAACAAACAGACAAACAACCGTGTAGCACAGAAGTAGGAGGCCCACGCGAATCGCCCTACGTGCTCTCCTCCAGGGGTGTAGCTCTCCCGGTGCTGTGCTACACAGTGTTGTAGCGCACAATGAAGCAAACGATAAACTAGGTGACGAAAGTGAAACTGTTCGATTAAATCAACAGCAACGAAGAGGAGGTGCAAGGGGGAGGGGGGGAGGATCTCAATTAAATGCTATTCACCTCTGCCATGGGGAAGCGACACACAATTGCTGCACGGGCAGTAAACAAAGATGGCGCTGATGACTGATGACAGACGCGCAAGCGCCATCGCAGCAAACCGAACCGATCGACGATCGACAAGTGTTTGTGCGATCACTTGCAGCAAAAAAAAAGGCTCCAACAAAACGGGGTGGAAAGGCGAGAAAGTTTTCCTCCTGCTTTTGTTGTCGATTAGTTTTGCTGCACTTTGCAAGTGGCCACAATTTGTGTGTGTGGCTATGGGGAACACAGTAGTAGCCCCCACCGTTAACGAGCGAACTATCCCATTCGATTGTGCGCTGATGCTGGTTAGGAGTTTAGAGTGGGTGAAGGAAAGGGTGTGAGTGCGAGAGGGAAGGTTCGCGGTGGGGGCGACACACTGTTCGGTCCGCGCCACACTCCCGCGGTAGTTGTGTGGCGGACGCAACTGAGCAAGCCTACAATCTGGGTCAAGGCTTAGCGCGCGGCTCAGTGTGTTACAACAAGGTATACATAAATAATAGCGCCGCCATCACGGATGGGCTGCCTCGCTCCGCTGTCTTGTGCCTCGAGACGTGTGTGTGTGTGTATGTCTCTCACTCTCACGTCCGCATGTGCAACGTGTCCGACCGCTGCGCGAGAGACGGATCTTTCCTACCGGGTGACTACTATTATTTGTGGAAGTTCCGGAAGATACTACCCCTCAGGTGGAGCGTTGGTGGGTCGGTTGGGCGGTCGGTGGTTGCTTGCTGAAATAACATCAACACACCAGTCAACAAACAACACACGACACACGGAGAGCGGGTTGGTTCACATCGAGCAGCAGCAATTGTGAATCGATCAGTGCGAAGAAGCGATGAGTCTTTTGCTCTGGGTCGTGCAGCATCGAGACATTAGACACATTACCTTCGCAAGCTTCTAGAAAGGCTGTTCGTAGAGGGATGAAGCGGGGATGTCTTGAAAAACAGAACCAACATCACAACGACAACGATGACGCCGGGTGAAGCAATCGATACTCTCAACCGTGCGCTCTAAGCCGGGGAAGAAGCACGGATGACAGTGACAGTTTGGGGAAGCTCCTCCGTACCACAGGCAAAGGGTCTCTTCTTGATGCGATCTGGTTCGCTCCCTTCCTATTGTTTCTCAACCACGGCCGCTGTCGTACCACGGTGGAACTGCGGGCGGTGAAAACCGGAGGAGAAAAAAGCATTAGCCACAGCACAAGTGACATGCTTTTCGTCGGTTGCTTCACACAACCTGTCTGTCAAGTTGTGTTGCCTCTCGGATCGATGGAAGCCGGTTCGGTCGACCTGTCAGCAGCTCACTAATGTTGCCTGAAGGCGCAAGTGAAAGAAAGAGATAGAAAAAGAGGGTGGAAAATAACGTTTAACATTCTGCAAACGGTTCGTCTTCTGGGCCGTTTGACTTTCCCTTCCGACATTATTGGACATTAGACGGGGCACAAACAACAACAACAACATGCTCCGGTATCTTCATCCTGCACAACTGCTCACCTTCAGTACAACTTCCTTGAGGGTGACACCGTGGCAAACACACTTACAAAAAACGAGGCCTTCCGGAGAAGAAATCTCCTCCGAGTCAGGTGCTGTAGCGTACAAAATCTCATTACGATAATGGTAATCATATTTCTTCGCCCGCCCCGCCAGTTCTTATACCGGTTGTAATTGTGCGAAAGGTGAGAGAGTGAAACTCTGCCAATCGAGGTTGACAGTCGGGTTGAGCCGTGTAGAAAAGAAAGTCGGAAGTCGGCAGTGTCCGCACCAGCCAGACCAGTTTCGCGTGGCACGATAGGCCGAGAGTAGGCCAAGGTTAATCGCGTCGACTGCAACCCGCCACGGTCCACGGTTGGGGTAGGTTGTTGCGGTTCCAGGTTCGGATTCCATTTCACTTTGGACCGGACTGAGCCAAACAGTGGCGTTGGAACACGGAAACGTCTCATTGCAGCGACAGTGTGAAGTTTTTGTTTTTCAGACATCGTTGGGATTTTCCAGACACGCTGATTCTCGGAACAATCATTTGCAGTGATGTGACAATGTTTGAGAAGTGAAGACGAAGTGATTGGAGCTCGTTGACACGTATTTCACGTTCTGATCTCATTGGCTGGACACTGGACAAACCCCAACGGAAGTTGTGAGATAGCTCCAGATACATCTAAGGCAGCTCTGTACCCAACAAACACTTCCTGAACATCGTTGCCATGGCTTCTATTAGCAAGATAATTTATGTCATCATTCACTCCCCTATTAACTCTCCATTCAGCACTCCTCCGGACGCCTCAAGATGTCACAATCTTCTGGTTATCGCACGAAAAATACACCTCTTTGCTTTTTTTGTTTTTGCTACTTCCATTATCTGCCGGCATGTTTACGCAAGGGCATATCATGGTGTAATCTCCCAACCAGCGTCGTACCAAGCAATGGGAGAAGAGGAAGAGCCCATGAAAAAGCATGTCCTTACAAATCGGAATTCAATTCGGGCATTATCTTCCTTCCCGGACGCACAACATCCTCGTAATTTAACCGTGCCGTGCAGGTTTCTTCATCCCTAGTTTTTTTTATTAACTCCAACCCGAGCTGTCTTCCGGCTTTTCGGCAAAAGGCTTTCACCAACACACAGTGCCAGCCATAGCCATTGCTCCACACATTCAAAGCGTCTAGCCGTATTGATCCGGCTTTCCACAATCGGCTCGACAGTCCAGCTTTCGGAAAGGACTCGTCGGCCCGAGCACACTATCAGTCTGTATTGGTGTCACGGTCCCTCCCCAAGAGGCCCCAAGCCAGAGGCTTTGGATAGACAGCATTTTCGGCAGACCACTCTCTCTCTCTCTCTCTCTCTCTCTCTCTCTCTCTCTCTCTGTTTCTCTGTTTCGCGGAACTCGCCATTCTTTGATACCACCGCATCACAGCTGTTTCCTGGATGCGCCCTTACCCGCACCGCAGCATTTGTCGGCTCGTTTTCACCTACTAAATTATCCACGCCGGCTGAGTTCCGGACCGCTACTTTCACTCTTGATGAGTGCTCGGGTGGGTACAAAAAGGAGTAGCCATCACGGTCACGAGCAAGCTAAGCGAAAGCGAAAGCAACCGAAACTCTCCGGAAGTTCCGGCACACGAGCGTCGCACTCACGAGAGTTGGAGCCATATTTCCCACGAACCGTATTAACAGGCCTCCTGCGAGGAACGATTTCCACCTGTTAGTGACAGCCGTTAGCCTTCCTCACTGCTCCATTCACCTCACCCGCTCAACTTCAACTCCACGGTCCATATTTCTCTCACGCCGGCAAAAAAGGCAGGCACTTCTCTCCGACCGCGCCAGGCAGCAGTAGAACAGACAGTAGCAGCAATTTCCGGAACACCGGGCGCTGTGGCGTTGCGACGGTGATTAATAAAAAATGTATGAACAAACGATATGATGGGCAAACTTTTCATCATATTTAGGCAGCGGGTTGGTGAATATTTATGACACTGTTATGCAACTTGCTTCTACTCGGAAAATGGTTTGCGCTTTGCGGGTAGGTTGGGATGTTTTACACAAGCATTTATCAGCGCTAAACTTTCCCCCCCCTAAAAACAACCTCCCGCAAAATGAACAATCAAACCCAATGGCTGGCCTATCTCAGTCGCGGAAAAGCCTTCTGCTTCTGCTGTCTCTTCTCTGCTTGCGGGGAAAATCAATATCCACTGCTCACGGTCACGCGACCGTGGCACACAGAACAGCCAGAACCGGCTGGAAAATTTCCACCACAACCATCTGTTGCTCCGTACGTACGGTCGGTCGAATTCGTTCTCGGGCTTATGCTAATGGTCTCTTCGCTAGATCCGCCGCTAAGCCTAGCATAAAAGGCGTATGTTGTGTGCGTTTGGCGGTGTTTGGCGACCGGTTTCCGAGAAACACACACGCCGGTGCGTATGTCGATCGATTAAAGCTTTGCTCCAACGCCACAAATTGAACCTCATAATGCACGGGGAAACGTTTCGGCTCTGGCCTCTCTAGAATCTCTTTCGTTCTGATGAGGTGAAAATTGGTAAAAACAGTTTAAATTGTTTACAAACGATCAACATTAGCTAACCAACATTCACGTGCAACGTATTGAGTTCACTTGCCCAGGGTGAAGGAGGGAGCGCTTAGACGAGTTTGGAATCTGTTGATCTTCAATCAATTTTCCGCAACGCTCATCGACTTTTCCACCATCGAGGGTGGGGCTCGTGTTTTAGGCTTTTTTTCTTTTGGGAGTCACTCGTTGTTCCTCTCCCTCTCTCTTTCTCTTGCTCAGCTATATGCGTCTTCTCGCTCTTGTCGGTGGTTAGAAATCGAGGTTTTTCTCTCTCGAAGTTTCTCGTTCCGGTTGTGTCAGACAGCGTGGGGTGGGTGTAAGCTTTTACGTAACGTTCGTAACGCCGCAACATCTTTGTGATAAGGGTGTGCTGGTTAGGCGAGGGAATCCCGAAAACGGAAGGTTAATGCACGAACAATTTCAATTGAGCTGTCTGCTCTGGTCATTCTTTTGAGGTTTGTTTTTGGAGCTGTCACTTAGATGGTTGTGATAGATTTATTTGCGTTCTTGGTGTGCAAATTGGAACAAAATTTAGTGAAAAATACTTCAAGTAGAGAATGGAGTTGTCTTTATCATTCTGTAACATCATTCCAAGCTTCAACAGGCTTCACTGAATGTAATTTTCTTCTCAAAATCCATTAAACCCCGTCGTGCATGCACAACACGTTCGATTCTCACTTGTAAACTGTTTTGCCGGATCGTCATCGCCCCCGGGGCAGTCCTTCAAACTGTCCACGACCGGAACAGACCTTCGATTCTATCGGCTACGAAAGTCACGAAACACGGCGTGCCTGTGCCCTCGGCAGCTGCTTTTACCCACTGATAAACCCCTGGTCTCGATCGTAAATCGAATGATCTCAACTCTGACTCTGACTCTCCTCTCTACTTTGCTTCTTCCTTCACAGTGGACACCGAGATACCGATCCTGCCGCAGTCGCCGAGCCCGCCGCCACAGCAACGGTCCTCCCTGGCCGGTGGCCAGTCGCAGCAAACGGCCAGCCTGCTGGCCAGCACGTTACAGCCGTCCCAGCAGCACAGGCCCCTGCTCCACGGGCTCCTCAGCGGTACGCACCTCCCGCAAGGGCCGTACCACCGCGGCTACAGCACGTCCAGCACAGGTTAGTGAGCCCCAGTGATGAATTCCAACGTTTGCTTGCTTGCTTGTTAATTTGTCGATGTAGCATCTTCACGTGTCGTTGTTTTTTACACTCGATTTCCTCTTTTTTATTTGAAACACGTGTGCACAAAGTTACGCGTGAAGCTGCAAGCTGCTGAGTTAGGTTAAAAATAGAACAAAATATCACGTGAAATTTTAAATGCTCGTGTAAGATGTACGCTGAGCCTTGCAGCTTCACACTGGAATGAAATCATTTTCTTCTCATTAATTAATGCACTTTGTTTCCGTGTTCTTCTCACATTGAGTAAGAGTTCGTTTTTGAGTTTTTTTGCTTGAATTTCAATTTTAAATAAATAATAAATTGACATACAATGTAGATATCTGTAACTAAACGAAGTTCCTGAGACGCAATAGGCATTCTCCTTACCACCTAACTAACCACCTAAGAGCACTCCTCGGAAAAGAGCAAACCTAGCGCTCATTGCTCATCCTTTGGCGCCTCAAAATCCTAGTTAATTTTAAACAAAACAATCAAAAGAACGCTCCGTATCCGTACCGGAACGCATCTTTCTGTCGCAAAAGAAAAAAATGGAAGCAACTAACAACAAAAAAGGCAGACCCCCTTCTTGTTTGTCCTTTGGCTTTCGGTTGCGGTTGCTGTGCCGTCAAGTTTCACGCAACTTTTCCACCAAACAAAACGTGCGCTCACACTCGCGCGCGCTCGCGCAAAAGGGGCAGGGAAAAGGATTCGGTTCGATTTCGGTGCCAGGAGACCGGGGGGTTCGTCAAGACGCCCAGGATAGCCCGCGTGTCGGTCACCGTTTTCCGGGATGAAGAAGACGAGCAGCAGGATGATGATGAGGATGAGGATGATGATGATGGGCTGTCTTCGGCCACACGGCACGGCATGTCGCCACTTACGCGCGATTCCGGTGCGCGATACCGGGCCCCGGGAACGGGTTTTCCTTCTGGACTCGATGGCTATTTACTTGCATTGTTCATTTGTTTCTGTTCGCGTTGTGCGTCGTTCCAGTGGATGTTTACCTGCACATCGCCCGGTTGCGTGTCGGGTGAAGAACCGGTGGCTGCAAGGGTGCATGTCCCCTTCTTCGCTCGTCAATCGGCGCCGTATGTTGATTATGTGGAATTATTACACATGACGAGTTGTAATTATGAGACGCTCCGGCTAACGCGAGCACGTCGCGTCACGCGGATCCATCAAAATATTCCCGGATTTCGTCGTTGGTTTTTTTATTAATGGTGACCAGTACTAGGTTTTTCCATTTTCCTAAGCTTGGTTCGGTGCTCTACACAAACACAGCGGGAGAAAGACACCCTTTGCCGTGATCCGTGCACTGATTTGTTGTTGTTTGTTTGCCTTCTCGCTCTCTCTCTTTCTCTCTCTTTCTATAGCCCGAGAGTCCCGAGAAATGGTGCAGAAAGTATTAAAGAAAAACGCGATCGCGACCTTTTTATTCCCCCCTAGCAGAACGGAGGCCGCGGACAACCGCGCGAGCTGAGAAACTGCTGGAGGAATTTTAAAAATGTCAACAAGCAAGCAAAAAAAACAACATGGCTTCAAAGGGAATGCGTTCTTCTCCGTAAGATTTACGAGCAAACAGGACGAAAAGGAATATCCGCGTGAAAGAGAGTGATAGAGAGAAAGAATAAACACAACGGGTTTGCCGAGAAAACTCCCAATCAAAAAAATAAAAGGTAGCGGTAGTGACCATTATGAAACCGGAAGTATCTTTGGTCCTATAGAAATCGGAACCCATCAAGCAGAAGTCAAGGGAGCGAAGGATCATCTCTGAGCGAAAAAAAAGTGATGGTAGAAGAAGAAGAGGAAGGGAGCAATAGAAATGCAAATCGGCACACTAGAAGTCCTTTTTTTTCTTTGCTCCGCCGTGCGGCAGTTATTGTTCACGGCCGATCATTCTTGCTTGACGACGGTAGCCGACGGGTCGAGACGACTCTAAATGGACGTGGACGATGCGGTTGGATTGAATTTATTTATTTTTATATGAGGAAATAAAAATGTAAAGCGTCACAGGGACAGGAGGAATGGGGAAGAGGGGCATCAGAGCAGAGAAATTTCACATCTTAATGGAATGCATGTACGAGGAAACTGACTACAAAAAAGGAGTGGTAATTAGAAGCTGGAATACCTAGATGATGCGTCATGAGTTTCTTGCCAAAATGCAGCCTTGAATTGGAAAGGTTTTGGAGTAATAAGACATATCCTTCGAGGAGATATCATTATTGACAGCTGTCAATATTCTCAGTGATGACAATACATTGAATATCCTGAAGATCTGAAGAGTTATTCAATCTTACAAATCCTCAATCTCCCCTAAGCCTGATGGACAACGATTCTAAGCCATCATAATGCAAGCACGATGGAAGGGTCACATTTCACCCCACCCTCATGCGCCATTATTGCAACGTCTGCAACATTCTCTCCTCCCCCCGCCCACGGAACTGTTGACTCATCATGCTGCAAATCATGGAGCAACCGCAAAACCCGCAACTAAATTGCAAACTAATGCTGCAAATCCTCTCGAAAAACGCGTGAAAAAGGGGTTTTTCTTCCATCGAATTGCAGCTTTCTTACTTGATCATCCCAAATCAATATTTTCCCAACAGATGCCTTCCCAGCAGCTGCGCGCACCGCAAACGGCATGCAGCAATGCAACTGGACGCTTGATGGAACCCAAAATTTGCTTACTGTGTTGTGTGGGTGTGTATGCACAAAAAGGGGAAAAAAGCGTTCTGACACAATCTGACGACCGATTTTGACCCTTTCGCATCAATTGAGTAATCAATGCGGCATTGTGCGTGCGCGCGCGGTCTGCGGTAATGTTTGTTCCATCATCATGGCGAGCGGCTGGCAGCTGCAGCGTGGTGACATTGAAATAGGAAACCCCCTTAGACCCATGAAGGATGCCGCTCATCTGTTACTGTCAAAATCGTTGCCCCGTGTGTGACTCAATCCACGTTAATGTGGCACGTGGATTGAGTCACACAAAGGCGTTCTTCGGTTCTTCGGCCGTTCCTTCTATGTTGCTGCTGCTGATTATTGATCCCATTTTTATTCCGCCAGAATAAAAGCCCAATTCTCGGCTAATCCTTTCTCTCGCTCTCTCTCTATGTGTGTGTGTTTTGTTCTTCGCTTCACAATGATCGACGAAAGCTTGGGTTTGTGCGTTTGTGCAAGCGAGATTCCGGGATAAACATTTGGCTAATAGTAGCAACCCCTTTTGTGTTGCGAATATGTGAATGAAAGCCATGCAAACCCTGCTTCATGTATCCTTCTTTTCCTTTCGTTTGGGACCTTTCGGACACACTTTTGTGGTTGCAAATGGTTGCAACACCGCGTCATGCCGCGTCAACTGCATGGTGCAACAGATATGCTCTTCACTCGAAATTCTTCAATAGCAGCAAGCACACCGAAACCGATTGGAGAGGATTTTAATCTTTAACCATGCCGAATGAGGGCGGTCTGAAAAAAAGGGACCACAATGCCGCCGAGGAAAAAGGGATGAAATAGGTAGCAAACTATTTACCCAGACACAGCACGGAGCAGATGCATGCATTGTTGATTGTTCCTGCAACTCCAACCCCGCCAACCGTACAGGTGAAGCGAAGGGATCAAGGGCAAACAAATTAAGAGCTGCAGTGCAAACAATCCGAAAACGCTGAGGAGGAGGACCTTATTTGCACATTGACCAGCGGGTGTCATAAGTTCCACTAGGTCCTATTTCACAAGCACAAGCTGTACGGTTTCACGTCATAGGGAATCTTCAACCTTTTCCCCTTTTTTACCCCGTCAGACAAGTTCGATCGATGATGCAAAGTCTGTCTTGTGGGAAGAGAACGAACGAGGCGGAAGAAATAAAAACCTTACCATTTTTTGAGGTTTTTTTGGTCGGACGATGAGGAGATAAATATTTGAAAGCTCTCTCGTCTTCGGGCGACCTTGCGAACGGAAGATGCCCTGTCCCCACCTCTTGCACTGTGCTGTCCGACACAGCGGGGAGGGGTATTTTACATAACTTTCACTGTCTCCCCACCCGTCTTCTTGTGCCGATTTGCCTGTACGCACGTGGAGGAAAAGCGCCCGATCGTTTGAAGTGAACAGTGAGCCGGCCCCATGCATGAGTCATGATGGAAAAGGTTTGTTCCGGCACACTCTCCTTCTTCCGCATGGCATCGTCTGCGATACATCCTTTTCTGTCCGTCCGTCCGGGGTGGAACGGTTGAGTGTCCGCTTCTTCCCCCTACACCGCAGGACATTACGCGGGGGTCCTTTCTTTGGGACACACTTTGGTCCTCTTGAAATCACCGGCGCACCCGAATGCCGGAAATCGTGTTACACACACACACTCTCTCTCTCTTTCTCTCTCTATCTCACTATCTCCCCGACTGGAGTGTTCATCGCACTTTGTTTTATTATCTGCTGGACAGCCAGGAGGGTGGCAAAAGAGAAGGAAAGAGCTTCCGGTTGCTGGGGCTCCTTGGAAGTTCCCCGGAATAGGTTTCAGCATCTTGTGCGCAGTGAAAGCTTTTCCTGAACACACCGGCACACAGTAGGCTTTGGCGTACTGCTCGAGCCTCAATCAGTTATTCATGAACGCCGGTGTGAGTGTGTGTGTGTGTGGTGTACGCCCAGTAAGGTAAGGATCGGGACCATAAAAGAACTCACGTAACTTGCCTTCCGGGGACCAACCGGCGATGATAGCAAGTTGATTTTGTAATTTCCGCTAGCGAGAAAAATAGCTACCGATGAGAGGGACGTTCCTGCCAGTTGTCTTTTTGTTTGCGTTGGCGTTCAAACATGAAACTATTTGTTTTAGAGGACTTTTCAAGTTGTAAAGGACATTGCATTTGCTCGGAACAGGCCAAAATTTAATGCTTTTTTAAATTCTTTAAATTCTTTTAAATTCTTTTTTAACACTGGAAACATTTAATCTAATAGAAACGCCTTAAGTGGCCAACTCCGAGGGTCCTTTCCTTCTCATCACCCCATCTCCGATTCAATCCGGTTCAAATGACAGATGAATCAATTACGCCAAGCTGTTTCGTTATGCGTCTCGCGCAAAGTGACACCACGCCAAGTCACCACCGCGCAAAGACTACACACGTAATAGTGTAGCATTACCCCGCCTTGCGCTTTTTCTTTTGGCAAACCAGGCAAGC
This sequence comes from Anopheles gambiae, assembly GCF_943734735.2. NCBI lineage: Eukaryota > Metazoa > Arthropoda > Insecta > Diptera > Culicidae > Anopheles > Anopheles gambiae. The sequence goes on from NC_064601.1 coordinate 114,343,803, forward strand.
GTCATAAAGCATCGTTTAAGGCAAACCCTTCTTGTTCCTTGATCGTTGTTAACACAAGCGACCGTAATAGACCGAATCTCTATCTCTTTTTGTGCTCTGTAATCCTGCTGATTAAAGCAAACACGTCCTCGGCCAGGCTCTGCGCCAGCACGCAGCACCAAGCACCAGAAAGGATTCACACGTCTTGCGGCGGCCACCGCCGGGTTGAGAATATTGTGAGTGATCGTTGTTTGATGGGTTTCTTTTTTTTTGTTGTGTTCTGGCCATGCCCCCTTTCCCGCTGCCCTCGCGAACGTGACCAAATCAAGCGAAAAGCAATAAATTACGATGACACATTTCTTTGTCGTCTCCTTGATCGACCCCTCCTCCGGGGCCGCAGCTTTCCTTTTATTGCTTGCCAGAACAGAAAGAAGCGAAAAAAAACTTGAACTGTTAAAAATTACAACCAGAGCAGAGAGCGGTGTTGAGCCGTGGACACACTATTTAAACAAATAAACCTTCTCGCGGGCTCAACGATCTGCAACGATCGGGAAAAATTTTAGGCTCGCCGCGTGAGAAAAGCACCGAAATTAAACGCACCGCGGATAACGATAACGCATTTTATTGGCATCATGAGGTGCGGTACCCTTTCTTTTCCCTCGAGCTCGGGTGAAAACTGACCGTTTCTGTGCTGCTGCTGTGTGTGTGTAAAAGGCGGACATAGTCGCGGAAGGACACGCATATACAATTCGTTTTTTTGCTCTCTCCGAATTTCCGGTTACGCGCCTTTCCAGTTTCATTGGCACTGTTTTTTTTCTTCCACAAACTATTTCGTAGATTCTTAGATTTCACTTCCTTCTTTCTTCTTGTGGCCCTGGTTATCCAACCTTCGTTTAATCACACACACACACGCGGGGAAAGCATTCAAAGTATGCAAACATAAATGACAAAGAAATCAAATGCAACCGTTCTACAGATGCGGAAGGGATGCTGCTGCTGACCGGTGCGTGAAGATCCTTTTCCCCTTTTGCCCAAAAAAACACAAGGCAAACAGGGTATGTCATTGCTAAAAGCATTAAAAATCACACACACACACACATACCGCGGGGTCTGGTTTGATGACCAGTATGTGTGTTGAGCTAGTCCATCAAATTGTTGCGATTAGCTGCGCTGCTCAATCAGCGCCGCTCCCTAAGGAGCATGCGAGCACCGCCAAGAAGGAAACGCGGTGATCTTCTAATACATTTCCTCGCGCGGGTTAAACCCCTTTTTTTCGTTCGTCCCTGTCGACGCCGGCTGAAAGGGGTAGCACGAAGAGGAGGGGTGGAAAGCATATTTATAAGTTTCCCCGTTTGGCCGTTTTGTTGTAAGCGATTGCGAATGCGGGAAAAACGCTCCGAAACCAAACAACCACCGTAAGGCAACGGCACAGGGCACAGGCATGCCGATCTTCTTGGGTTTCACCTGAACCAAACACACGTACACACATACGCGCGCGCGTAAGGACACATTGTTTTGTCGCACCGGTGTATGGTAAATTGCCACCGCGCGCGGGTCCAGAATAACGCGAGCCGGGCCCGATACGTTTTGATGAAGTCGAGAGGAAATACCTGAACGAACCAAAAAGGAAGCGAATCTGCCCGGAGGATTATCCTTCGACCATTTCCCTCTTTTGGGTGTCTTGTTTTACCTTCCTCCGTTGCTCCTGATGGTCGTCGCGCTGTTCCGGGTTCCTGGTGTGGATCGAAAGTGAACAAGCGCAAACCGGAAGTTGTTTATTGAGGTCGGCTTTGGCGTTGCTGATGCGTGGCGCACAATTGCTTCCACCAATTAATATGGGCGAGTTTTGTGCTCTTTTATGCGTTTCACCCTTTCCTCTGCTTTGTGCTGTGGTCTGTGCAGTTACGGGCAGATTCAAGGCAGATATCCTTGAGATACTTTGTTGAGTATGAGTAAATTAATACATTCTGCTCAAGAGAATTAATTTGAACGAAAATCGGCTCGCTCGTGTTACAATGTTTCAAGCGATTTTTTTTTCCTTCTTTCAATTTACTACTTTTTCAAACTTTACATTCCATCTCATGCAAATATTGGCACTCCTTTTGAAGCACACTTTTTATCTTTCCAATTTTTACACTACTTTTTTGCTCAATTTTTGTCGCATTTACTTTTTCAAAAAATGTTTCACCCTAATTGGCCGTTTTCACCTCACCACAAACTAAAACCACCTCTTCCACATTGTGCAGTTTGTCCCACTGCTCCGTTTCCGTACGGCACGCCCTTCGAGCTGGACGACGATGGTTTCCTGGAGAACATTTTCCATCTGCGGTCGATGGAGAAATTGAAAAGCTCCCACCATCAAGCGTTCCTCAAACTCGCAAGTACGTACCCCCTTAAAACCTTCCGAAGAATTGTGGAAAGCAAAATTTTCTGTTCTGTTTTTCTTCTTCTTCTGATTTGTAATGCTTTATTATTCCAAGGACCACGGGAATAGACAGTTCGTTTCGCCGATTGATTATTGAAGTGAATGTTTATGATTTGCTGCGTTCTGCTTTAAATTATGATTTATGCGTTTTTGCTGTGAAAGGGTTTTCGCCCGCAACCGTTCTGTTTCCCACGCGCGCTTTTTTTCTCTCTCTCGAACGATCGAACGGTTGACAAAACTGTAAACTCATACCACTTTCAAGCGGGGGGTTTGAAGCAAAGAAAGCACGGTAAGGAAAAATGATAATTAATCAACGTTGCTTCCCGTATCTCATTTTTCTGGAACACAGAAAAATCCCTGCCAAAATCACGGATCCCCCGCAAAACTGGTAACTGTGCGTACACAAGAAAAACAGTCAAATCATCCGGAATTCGCATACCACCGGCTGGCTGTGTGCCTCCGTCAATGTGGGCAATTATGTTCACCTCAGTGCATGTTCTGTGTTATTCTTGGGAGCATTTTTTCATGCGGGGTAACTCCGGAGCCTGTTCCTGGGAAGTAGAGCTAGCTGTCGCGCAAAACAAACACTGTCCCATTTGCCAATCATACGTCCTACGAGCTTTGTCTAAATGTCTACTGCATTTTCAATTCTTCTGATTATAATTTCTCAATGCCACAAGGGGTTTTGTAGGTTGAATGATACCAGTGATCCCTTTCCACGATTTAGCAACTGTTGCAAGAACAACATTTCGTTTGAATGGAGAAGGAGAGAGAGAGTAAAAACCCACACAGCTTCTTGAATTGAATCAAGTACCCTCGATCCTCGATCTGGCCGACCTTTTTCTTCCATTCCAGTGGCCAGGAATTCACGACCATAAAAAGAAGGGTAGGCCCAACACAACGAAGATCGCTTTTTATTCGGCCCTAGCCCCGGCTTCTGATCCTTGTGGGAGCGCTGCTGCCGTTGCTTTGCAACTTTCCCACATCGAGGCAGCTACCCAATTTCGGTGCCAATTGTTCCGAACCGGGACGGATGACGATCGAAATTGGCACCCCCGCCCTCACTCACCTACACCTTTGATTGCCCCCTGCTTTTTTTTTGCTATAAAATTGATATCTTCTCACCTGTACCGATCCGTTTTGCTCAAAACCCAAAAAAAAACAACAACTCCCGAAAAAAAGAATAAGAGACCTTCGGTGCTTTGCTTCGCTTGCTGCGTTCCTAAGCAGGACCCCTTTTCTTTGGTTCTTTTTTTTGCGTGTCTCTGGATTAGCAGCGGCACAGTCGCGACGGTGTAATGGGTTTTTCTTGGTTTTGGGCAAAACGTTGTACGCAGCGCAGTGGGAAGTCGTCGCGAACGTACCCCGCGTACCGACCGTGCGCATTGGACGGGGGCTTGATGCGAACCAGGATTAAAGCCGAAAGCATAAACCCCTAGGCCTGATTGGAGTGAGATTGGTGGCCGAACAATGGCCGATTGCAACTAGCAATATTTCTTCCCAATCCGCTTGCGCACAGTGCAGGAAGTGCTTCCATGCTGTGCATCCGCCTTAACGCAGGCTCTCGATTAAGACGCTCGCGCGAACTGAAGCGCAATAAATACCATCGTTAAGTACACACAAAAACACCCAGAATGGGAGAGTTTAGAGTTTAGAAGGATTCGGAGTTGTTTCTTTTGTTCCATTTGCCAAACACCCTGTTTGTGTGCGACTGTTCTAATGACATCAAAAAGAAAAAAAACCCGTATCATTTAGAGCTCGCGCTGTAATCACACATGCCAATCGTCAGCTGGCGTTGCTGGAAAAGAATTTAATGTTTTCGTTTTCCCCTTTTCTATATCTTCCCGATGCTCCCGCTGTCTGCCTTCTTCAACCAACTGCAACAAACTGAAGGTTCGCTACCTCCGAGTCCCGCCGACAGTGGAGTGTCCGATGTGGACAGCTCCAGCAGCGGAGGCCAGCCGGCCTGCAGTGACGAGCTGAAGGCTCGCCTTGGCATTCCGACCAGCAGTACCGGACCGGTTAGCAATCAGCCCGGCCAACCATCGCATCCCCATCAGCAGCAGCAGCAACACCAGCAACAGCAGGCCTCCCAGCAACAGCAGCAGCAGCAGCAGCATCACCAGCAACATCACCAGCAACAACCACCGCCCCAGCATCAGCACCCGCAGCAGAGTCAATCGCTCTCGGTGCATCCGAATGGCGGGACCGTCGGTTCACCGAACGGTAGCAGCGCCACTTCCCTCTCCTCCTCGTCCGCTCTCTCGCAGGTGGCCGCGGCGGCCGTTGCTGCAGCCGCCACCCAGCAGCACCTTCAGCAGCAGGCCGCCCACCTGCAGTCGGGGCCGTTCCTGAGGCCCAACTTTTACCATCACAGCTCGCCACCGCTGCGCAACATCTGGAACCAGCGGAGTGTACCACGTGAGTACCTGCCACATGCTTCCTTATAATCTATACTACCTCCCCAACAAAAACCTCGCAAAGATTGTTTAATGTCATCTACCATCACAACCTAGCACAATCTTCCTTCTACGCGTACTTTCCACTATTACAACATCCAGCAGCATCGCAAATACGAATTGTGCTACCAGCCAGTGAAGCGTCCCCACACGGACGACACGACCTCTTTTCTTATCTTTTGCCAAGGTGCCACGGCGAGATTACGCCACCGGTGCATTGATGCTCTTCCACTCTAATTGTTCCCTGTTTGCTTTTCGGTCCCTTCTTCCTCTTCACCTTCCTTCTTGGTCCTTTACCATTACATCAAAATCTGCCCGCCTTTAAACGCCCCACCCCACGTCAGTATGGTTGACGTGCCAAGTGCGAGCTTCCCGATGGTTCTCAGATGCTGAACGTACGCTACCCTAGTCTTTGACCCCGAGCGAACCTGCTGGCCTGCTCCAGAGCGTGTAGTACGATTTCGGTCCGGTTATCACACAGCGCCGTGCTTGCGCTTTTTGGGCTGCAACCGTGCATGCACCGTGCATCGAAAGTGGTTTGCTAGCGATAACGCTGCCCAGGGAAGAGAGCGCGAGAGCAACAGTACCACCCGATAAGCGGGCACCCGTGGGCCATATCTTGCTCTTGTTTCGCCTCTTTTTTTGTTCTGCTACCTTCATTAGTTGACGTGTGTTTGTGTGTTTTTGTATTGTTTGTTTTGTGCAACACACGCTACAAAACGTTTACAATTGAAGCCGACATTGGGTGGACGTGGTGGGAGGATAGGGGAGAGGGGGGGAAGCAGTTTTATCAGTTATATTGTACTTTAAAATACTTCCTGATTGAAGACGCCGCACATAGTACGCGCCTGATACCTACTATTCCGTACTTCGGTGCGGTGCGATGGTTCCGTATTGCGGTACAATTTATTTTACCCCCTTAAGGTGCTATTTTTGGGGGGACAGTCTGCACTGATTGTCGCACGACTTACGGACCTGTATACGCAATTATACAACCGCGAAGAGATAATGCTTTATATATGCTTAGATCATGCACTTACGGACGGTGATCGGATAGCGTAATTGGTAAGTGCATGACGCAACGATTGGCGGCATCTCACAGCACAGCTGAGAGCAAAATCTCATCTGGAGCGGCGAAAGACGACTACTGCGCTCTCCATGTTTAAGGATGGAATTGATTTTCCATTTCTACATTAAAGCTATTGGCCGTACATGGTAAGTTACCCCGAATAATACACCCAGCAACTAGGAAAAGGTGTACGGCCTTCTTCGTACCACATATAAACCGAAGCAACGCGCAAGGTAATGAAACACGAGCAAAAAAAAGAACACCACATCCAATTGCGGAAGAAAAATTCGCAACATTCTTATCGAACCAACGAGCTCTCCACGACCCAAGTCGCAAGTGTGTGAGAGAGAGAGCGACCGCGAACACGAATACGCGTCTCCAAATTTGCGTTTCAAGGACGTCGCAAAGGCGTCGTCATTGGGCCCCCATCCGACCGACCGGGCGCTTGGGGCCCTTGGGGTAAGTGAGAGAGCGAGAGAGAGAAGAGCATGTGCGACGTCTGGTCTGGTCTTGTTGCCGCACTTGGACTGCGCTTGGGGGGTGGGGAATGAGCGTACAGAAATTTTGGACACCACCAGCACACACTAAAGCAGGAAGAAATTCACCCCGCAAAGTGGCTTACCAGTGGGGAGAAGCCGAGAAGCGAAGAAGAATCACCGCGCACAGAGAGCCGACCCGCGCGACCGTCTGGATAAACATTTACATTTCCAATGAAACATTCCTTGCTTTGGCTTTTTTTTTATTTTGGGGATTGGGGTAAGCATGCAATTTGCTGCTGCTGCTGTGGCTGCGCGTGTATGCGTCTTCATTTCCTCATACCAGAACTTCGCGCACTTTATTCTATCTCGTGTTGGGAAGTGGAGCAAACAAGAAAATTATCAAGCTCGATGGAATGTTTCCCCTCAACCCTTCCTCTTTTCTTCTTCTTCTTCTTCTTCTTCTTCTTCTTCTTCTTTCTTCTTGCACACACAAAGTGCACTTTGCACACTGAATTCGGCTATTTCTGCCAACCGAGCGACGGATACAAAATTACTAAAATTATCAGCTCCAGCTATGACGGTCCCGAAGACAAGCCAAACGTTGCACAGCAAAGTGACAGGTATGTCACTTCGAATTTCGCCTTGCCTGACCTGACTGATTGGGCTAACGAACTGCGGGAACGGAAATGCGTTTCAACGGGTTTTGTTTGCAAAACCGCCAAACTCACACAGGATGTGTGCGTCCCACCCAAAACAAAACCCCTACGACGCTCGAGTCATCTGCTCGATAATAGATCGGAGACCAGATTCGTTGGCCATAATGTGCGAAAAGGAAAAATGCTGCTGCACTCGACTCACAGGAAGCACGCGGGCAAAAGACGCACAGACATGCCGATCATTTCAGTGTCCTCTGCTATATTTAGCGACGTCTGACAAACTCGCCCCCGAAAAAAACGCATTTGAAAGGCGCAGCACATGCACAACAAGGCATTATTTTGTTTCCGACCGCCTGTCTCCGTACACTGTTACATGCCCGAATATCGTTACCGAACCTGCTGTCGGGGGGTGCAAAACGGCAAGATATTTTAAACCCATCACCAACCCCCGTCAACTCTTTCCTTTCTGTGATGCTGTGTGTCGCGGGAGCAGCACAAATATTGCATTTGCAGGGTGGTACTATAAAAAAGAGAACCAATCCCAACTGCGCCGGAAACGTAGCGCTGACCGGTCATTGAACCATCGCAGTAAGAGTAAGACGGGGAAGGTATTTGGACGTCGCGTAAACAAAGCATTAATCATCTTGCCGTGCCGTCATTCTCGCGCTGTCTTTGCATGCATTTTAATATGCATCCGAAGCGAGCGGGCGAATAGGCGGGGTTCCGAGTCGTTGACAAGACACTCACCAACCAAAAGAAAAAAAACGCCCGCTCCAAAAGTCACCACTGTCACAAAAATATAATTAAGCAAATGCTTACGATTCCTCCTACGCCTACACGGGAAGAGATCGTAAACGTTTGTCACCTGCGATTGCAACCCAAAAGGCCAAACAAATGTACGTGGCAATTATAATCATCATTCGTACGAAGCGCCATCCAAAGTCGTAGTCACATCATTTTCGCAATTTTACCGGAGTAGGAGACACATCTGTAGCTGTAGCCCCCGAAATGTGGCAAAGAAAACCAAGCAAAATTGCCAACCTTTGCTCCCGATGAAAACGAATCACTGGAAGACAGAATGGTGATGGCTGTCTACATTTTATTGTCACCTCTGTGTATGTGTGTGTGACTGTCACCTCAGTCCAGGAAGACACATCCGGGAACGAAGGAGCATCTTTTCAGGAAGACTATTAGGCAAACATCACCAAACAATTAGCGACGCTGCTGGTGTCGTTCGAGAACGTTTAACATCAGTCGTGTTGAGATATCATTCCTGTAGAGGTTTTTTTTTGCACTTCTCCATCAAACACACACACTGACCCACGATAATTTGCACGTCACGTCCATTAATGCATCCTTCTGTTCGCGCAGTAGTTGCATGGGCGCGAGCGTACGTCAGGCCACACGCGGCAAGCTAAATTTATTATCAACAAATTTGCTCTGCAACTTCCGCATTGGCTTGCGATGCCCCGAAGCGCCCGTGTTGCCGTGTGGTTGTGTGTATCTGGGGCCGTAGCGTGTATGTGAGTACTCAGAACTGAGCGAATGGGGGATGAAACCACCCTCCAACCAAAAAGGGGGTGGTCGCGCGAACGAGCAGACGAAATCGCGGAAACGCGTTCATCTGCTTTGCGTTCTCTTACTTTTTCCCCGTTCCTTCTCTTGCTTTCGGGCGTGATAACGCCAAACAGTAACCGCAGCTCCGCATCGTGCATCCACAGCCATACTATGTATATGTGTGTGTGTGGATGTGGCCAAAACGGCATTGGGGGGTTCCTTTCTACGCTTGCCAATTGCGATAAGAATGCGTTTCAGTTTTTTATTTGGTCGTTTTCGTGTTCGCAATTTGCTTTTCGACGAGCACACGACCTAAAGGGGAAGTCGTCCCATCGGGAATGGGGAGCCGGGTTTGAAGAGCGAAACCCCACACGACACACGACGAGCAGGAGGAAGAAGAACATCGGTTGCTCTTGGCCGCAGCCGAGCGAGGTGCATACGTGACGAACCCGAAAACCGCATGCAGCGGTAAGATGATAGGCATTGGGCGGGTGCTCGGGTGGCTGGGGGCACACCATGTTACTAGGCGGGAAGGGCAAGCAGTCCAGTACCAGTCTATACCAGTGTGTAGCGATAAGTTGCAGTCGAAGTGGAGCGGAGGGGTGTAGACTGTATTTGGAGTGTGACACAATCGTGAGATTGAGATTTTAATTTGCAAAAAATCTGTCCGAAACGCTTCGTTGAAGGTGGCTGCATTTGCTTCAATCAAAATTGCACTAGATGGCGCTAATCATAGCTGTCAATTGATAGTAGACCTCTTTTTTGGAATTAAAGGAAATTCGATCCTTCAACTACTTCCTCATGCAACTTGCTTTGAAATTGAATACTATTGCCTCGACTAATTACATCCGACGTCATCAAGCCGTTCACCAACTAAAGCAAACTAAATACTCTTGCGGCTACTAGGATCTACTCAATGAAATTCAATCTTCAAGTGAAGCGTCACTATGGCACTAAGGCCCCTTCAAAGACGGCAACTCCTCAACCCCACCAAAACGCAAAGCAAAGGCCTACTTTCTCCCTTATTTTTTGCAGTAGAACCTCCGCTGCACACTACCGGAAGAACTTCACGTTCTCTCCAATAGAACAAAAAAACCACCACCTCCACCAACGGAGACGTGCCTTCGTGCTTCATTATCGCTTCCTCCTCCCCCGGACCACCCGGGGAGGTTTCTTGCTCGATGCATTACCTCAGCGAATAACTCACGTAAAGCCCAGCCCTTAAGCAGCGAACCCCCAGCGACTGGCCGGTCGCCGCTTACCAAGATGGGTTTCACCGACAATCCGACACACACACACACACTTCCGCTTGGATTTGCAACAAAACCCCCCCACTGCCACCATAAGAGCTGGCGTATAATGGCGCCGTCACGGTACCGTTTTTGGTTTGTGGCCGTTGTTGTGTTTGCTACGTTCGCGCGTTCCGTTTGCGTTGTTGCGACTTGCTGAAGGTCAGTTCTTGGGCTTCTATGGCACACCGCTGATGCAAAGCCAGTGCAGTGTGGCTCGCTGTCCCCACGCCTCTCACCCGCTGCCCTCTGTGTGTGTGGTTATGCAAACGAAGACATCCGCGAGCGACGCACGAAAGGAAAAACAAAACACAGCGGCTTTTCCCTTTTTCGGGCTGGCTTGGTTGTTTTTCTTCGCTGCAGCAGGCGTGTGTGCTCCATTACAAATTCGTTCTATGTTTAAGCTTCTTGGGCGGGGTGGGGTGGAGTTGGAGTGTCCACCACCATGACACTAGCACAAACAACACGCTTTTCCGAGAGAGAGACACACAGTGGAGGAAAAAAAACTGCAATATCCTGTAATAAGTTATGGTAAGGCAGCACAGAGCGCACCAACTTCCATCATACACCACCATATGCACGTGCTGCACCTTGCCCCCGAAGGCCACACAGCCGGACAGGGGTGAAACTGAGGCCCTTTTGCTTTAAGGTCGGGCGCCGCGTATCGAATCGGTTCGAAAGTTTTGCAAACCCTTCTTGTGGCGTGCAACTGGATTGGAATTTGCAAAACCGGAAGTAACACCATTGCCTTTCAGACCAAGGAAATGCCTTTCAGACGCGCTCACCGCAGGTACCGCAGGTACGTGCGAAGAATCGTCAATCTCGGCACGGGTAAAACCTGCCCGTGTGGTCGTGATTCATCGTGGTGCGTACGGTGTCTGAAGAGACCTCTTGTCTAATAGCCCCTTTTCCCATTTCGATTCCGACATTCCAGCCCGCGTTCTGTCGCTCTACTTATGAAACAGCCGTTTAGCGAACCAGGGCTGCGGATATTCTCCAACGTCTCGCGCTTTGGTAATGGTTCTTTAAGGGAGGGGGTGGGGGTGTTTCTGACGCAACGGCAACGCCGCCCTGCACGAGACTCGTGGGTCGTGTGGAAGGTGTTTAGTCAATTCCTTCCTTCCGGCTATTTGCAACGCTAGTTGCCGTTGGCAGCCCTTGAAGTTTGCCTGAAGCCTTACGAAAGCCGAGCAACGAATCGATGTTGGAAGCACCAGTCCAGTGTGTGTGTGTGTGTGTGTGTGTGTGTGTGTGTGTGTGTGCAACACTTGTTTGTGTAAATGCACCACCAACCCCTTTATATACCTCTGAGGGGGACATGGGACTGCACATTCCACCACTTTAAATGCCCATAAATAACTGGAGGACATGCATCTTTGCATTGCGCGCAAGGTCGTGGAGGATGCGTTCGATATGATCAGTGTCCGTGCTTCCGATCAGCTCACACCAATGCTAATCACTTTCACAGCTCGGAAGTGGGTCCATTTCCTGCTGGAGAGCCTATCACTAGAAGAATGCAAACACACAAAAAGAGGGATAATTTATTCTTCACGCATCCCTTCCAGAAAGGCACTACCTGTTTCCATGGGGACGAACGGGCGCAGTCTGTATCGCTCTGGTCCCATCTCAGACTGGGCTGGGTGTCGTTGCCGACCAACTTCCGTTTCAGCATTAGCATCTTGCATCTGTCTCCGCATCAGTTTGAACGCCTTTTTTGTTCTTCAGCCTACTGGCGCGCCGCAAGTGCCGTTTTGGTTACGCATTTAACTTCGACGATGCGCAAGCAACCGCCGCAACCTGATACCTTTTTGTTGCGCTTTGCGCGCGGAGTTTCGGGAGCTGGGTGGCAACTGCATCGGTGATTAATTTCGCTTTTCGTCCAAACACAAACACACTGCGTATGGAAGTCATAAAGGCGACTCCCCGGACTGCGTCTTACCCGTTTCGTGCCGTTAGCCGTATCACGCACCTCGCGATCATTGACCTTTGTGTGTGTGTGTGTGTGTGTGTGTGTGTTTTGCGAAACAGATCCTACACGCTGGGGCGCGAACGACGCCGCCGCGTACGCCAAGACGCACCGCACCGAAATTGAGTCAAATTAAGCAATCAAACAAAACCTCCGTAAAAGCGTGGTAAGCGACGAACGGTTTTAGTGATGGAAGAAGAATCAACTCCTCTGTGTGTGTGTGTGTTGACGATACGGTACGCCGGTACGAAGATCACATTTCTCCGACCATCCAGAGGCAGATGCGTACTGTCTGGGTGGTGGCTGGGTGGTGGGAATCCAGATAAAATTAACCAGGCTCTGTAAATACCAGAACCTCTCCGGTACGGCACGACCCGCTCAATCGAAGTCTTTATTTCGGAGGAAAACTGGTGGAATTTATTTTTATGCGTTTCCTGTCCGCCATTTTTTTAGCTGCGCCTTGCGCTGCTCGTTCGCATTTTTTCGCTCCGCCGCTAATTGATTCGATCGTGGCACCAACACTTCTTGCTCCACTTCATCTTCCATGCTCATCATCAGCATCGAGCATCATCATCGTTTCGGGCACGGGACAATGTTGGCCCCAAAACACGGTGACATACACACAGAGACTGCCTGCGGAGCGGGAAGATTTGTGGCGAATAGCTGAATTCGCCGCTGTTTTACGAGCTGTTAAAGTATCTTCCGCACGTCCGGACATACATATTCCGGGCAGGGTGTGTGTGTGTGCGACAGTTAAATTCGGTGTCACCAATTAATTTCCTTCCATTTCCTAACAAGCCTTGTCGTAACCGATTACTCGCTCGGACCCTCGCACGCGAGAGTGATTTTATAGCGGCCTCGGAGTGTCTTAGTTACCCAGACACACACAGACACACAAGCAGCGTGAAATAGACCTCATCATCACTTCCCCCAAAAACAAAAGCAGCAAAACAACCCCCGCCCACTTAAACATTATTAAACACTTCCGGCGTGTACCTTCCAGAAACATCATTCCACTGGAACAATTCTAACGTCCCGATTTGGTTTGTGGGTAAAACTTGGAGTTCCTTATGGCACCGAAGGCCCCTTCTACTGCCCTGCTCTGTCACGTTCACTCAACAATTGGTGAAATAAAATCGACCATTAATCGACTCCATGTCTGGGGCGGAAGAGAGGACCCCCTAATCGTAACCGAAAGACGGTATGTGTGTGCGTCCCGACGTGCCAGCCCTCCAACTCCAAACGGCCGCACAAGAATTGGAGGAAACGAACGTGTCTCCAGCGATTGCACTTTCGTGAAATTGCGCATGCAAATCGCAGTCAAATCGCATTCACACGGAAACACACTCCAGACACACCAGGTAACTTCCTGAACTGTTTTTGCTGTTGTTGCTGTTACTGCCCGACATGCCCAACGGCAATTAGTTTTTCGTCTGCTTCCGTCTGCTGTACTCCAGACACTGGACCACGGTACCAAACGTCGGACAGGTTCTTTTTCTTTTTTTGGGGGAGTGGTGGTGCCCTCTTCTGTTCTGCTGTGTCTTCTGCTGATGATCTTGATTGTGTCTGCTCCTGCGTTTTGTTTTTTTTTTTTTTTTGTTCCTGTCTGGTCTGTTTCGTCAGCTGCACATCCGTTTCTTTGGAGCAGTATCGGGATGCACCGCAAGTCTGTGTGCGTTTAATTCTCGCTTTGCTCCAGACAGATATGGGGTGCTCTCTTGAGCAGGTTAAATAACACACATGTTGTTGTTGTGCACTGTGCACAGATAAACCACCAGAATTCGTACATTAAATTGTTGATTGAATACAGGGAGCACCGCTTTTACCACAAAACCCTTAAAGATCCTGGTAGGAATAGCCATCATTACACCATCAGAAGTTCTCTTCCGTTCGCCAAAAGCCTCATTATCGCCTTCATTCAGCCCACAAACGGAGGGAAGCCTTTTCGGTTGTTGGCTCGCTTGTTGGCTCGCTTGTCCGATCTCTAATTTGATTAGATAACCTCTCCACGACGGCACCTCCGGCAAGATGAGAGCTTCCGCCCTTATTACCGCACATCTCGCAAATCAAGCCGTTGTAACTCCCTGTTCTGGAATCTCTTTTTTACCCGGAATTGAATCGCACCAACGAAAAGCTTGGCGTGAAGCGGGTGTCAGTGGCGCAATACGCAACCGGACGTGTTTGTACAATCTGCCACCACACCACCGCCAAACGAGCGCCACCCAGGTGACCTTCAGCGAATGCAACCAAAGACAATGTGTCGATGACCATCGTGGTGGAGGTGGTCGGTCGGCCGGTCGGTCCCCGGCTGCTAGCCCGGGCTGCTGGTGCTGCTGCTGATGATGATGTGCGTGGTGGCATGCGCACCGCGACCACCGGGTTTGTTATTTCGAGGGGAGGACGAAGGAGAGGACAGCGCAAAACGACGACGCAAGAATTAGCGCAATCAATTACTGCTCACCTCGCGCTATGTAAATAGGAACGGGAGGTGGTGGGAAGTATGAAATAATTTAAAATAGTATAATGTAATGCAAAACATTCACCCCGAGCACTTTGCGGGCACGAAATGCTTTCAATGTGTCAGTGGGAATGGGTTCAAGTCCAACTTCCTGAAGAATGCATTTTTATATACAACTTCCCCCCAAAAACCTAAAAGCACGTGAGTGCATCGTTTGGCGACGGCTTGCGCCATACCGGTGTGTTTTCCCATCCTCAAGGGACTCAAGGTGACACTCACTTGCGAAAAACACACCCTCCGTGCCACTTTCCAGTGCCTTCGCCACGAAATAAAAAGGTAGCGGGAAGCTCCTCCTTCTTCTTCCCATGCATTTCACTCCCGTTCCCTCTCTCTCTCTCTCGCTATGGACTTTAAATGCTGCACGTGCTGCAGCGATGATGCAGCAGGCAGACCGGATGAACCAACAGGAAAACCCAGCAAAAAACAAACGACTCCTTTTCCCAATCCAATAAGAATTTGCCGGCATTAAAAATAACCTGCCACGCCGCTCGAGTTGTCGCAAAAGGAAGTTGGTGTATTGCGCGTCGGTCGGATGGCTTCATCGGTCATTTCCTTCCGATTTGCTTCGGCTTATGTGCATTCTTCTCCGTTTTCTCACGTTCCGGAAACTCTCGCGCCAGCTATTCTTGACTCAACCGAACGGTGCAAAGAGTGCAATTGCATCACGTCGTACATCGTTGCTTCTCGCTGGAGGAAGTCATCTACACACGAAAATAGCCCACCCATCAGCTGGTGTATAAGATTCAGGGAGGTTTTTTTCGTTTCATTTCTTACTAAACTGTTCTACACGCCACACACTGTTATACTTGCCTGCTTGAACGTGTTCTTCGGGCGTGTGTTGCGAAAAGAGGAGAAACAATACGTGTGTCAGTCAGAAGAGATGCATCACAGCGCTGCGCACTCACACTCACTCATCGCGCGCCCTGTACGGCCGAACGCGTGGCAACGAGCACACTGAGCACTCGCGCGGGCTTAGAGTTGCTGCCCTCATCCTCACTGCCCCTCCCCTTCCTCCTTCCCCCCTGGCTTAGAACTGAAGATCTCACATTCAACGCAGAAACAAAACACTGCCACAAGCAGCAGCATAAGAAAACGGCAAAACCGCGCACAGTGCACCGCTGTGTGTACTGTGGCAGCATCGATGCATTTTTATGTGCATTTGCGCACCACCACCACCACCAAGGGACACTGGGGTATAGGGTTGGTGGCGTTGCAGGCGTTGGATTTGCAGGGTGATCGCTCTATAGAAGGTCACTTGTTAGTTAGTTTTTCTTCGCTTCTGCCCTTCGTTTCCGTCGCGTTTTTTGTGTTCTTCGTTTCTACACAGAGACGTTTTGCGTCGTCGCCATCGTCTTCATCGTCATCGTTTGTACTGACGCGTTCCGCTCCCTCTAATTCCCCCTTTCACACGTTTACTCGCGGGATTCGATGGCGGTCCGCCTCATGCACATTCCCGTGCGGTATACCGCGTCTTCAGTGTGTGTGTTTAGAAGCGAAGTTGTTGCATTTTTTGTTTTTTTGTGTTGCCTTCTGTTCGCAACTGGCGGTAGCGCATGCAGCCTATGCAATTGGGAAAATGTTTAGAGGAGCGGAAGGTGCTCCAGTAAAAAGGGGAAAGTGGAAACTACTTTGAAAACTTCCAGCTCGTCTTATCTTTCTCGTTTCTCCTTTCCAATGCTTTTGTTTTCCACTCAAATGATAAAGCGCCCAACGTGAAGGAGCTTTTGTGGAGCTTGAGGGTCGAAATCCCTTAAATACATACTCCACCAAACAGCCACAATACCAGAATACCAGAAGTATTCGATGATTCAAAGAGATTACGATAATGGCTTTTAAAAACATAATCACCCTCCGGGAGTAACGCAGCAAGAGCAGCGAGAGTGCTGTGCGCGAGAACGATTGCGAGAATCGAAGAAGCAGCGCGATGCACCCGGAATGCATCAGCGAATGCACGCGCATGGCTCGCGGAAACTTCGTTGCGAACCACAGACGAAAAGCAGGAAAGGAATGGAAGAAGCATTTTTATGGAACAACTCGAGCGAGATGGCAACACCACCCAAAACGGGAAGAAGGGAACGAAGCAAACCTGGCGGTTCAGGTGTGCGCATCATCATCATCTCCCTCGGGATGCATCTCTTGCTTGGATCTTCTCCAGCGGGAACGTTTGAAGGTCACGCGGCACTTTGCTTCCTGGTCATTGGTCCGCAGCCGTTCTAAGGCGCGTCGACTTCTTAGATCGGGAAGACTTTGTGCTCCGGAACCCGAACGGGTTATGAGCGACCGCCTGGGCGATGATGGTTTGTGTGTTTAGGAGATGCACATTGTCCGTCAATCGAGCTGCTGCCGGCTGGACGAATGAGGAGTGAAGAAGAAGCAGTTCTCTTTTGGTTGCAATTATCTCTGTTGGATTCTATCCAGAATTGCAGTTGTTACATGAAACGAGTGCTGAGCTTGCAGAGCCTGCAACATCTGAAACAAAATCTCGAGCGACGCACGACAAGACAACCCCCGTTCATTATCTCCATCATCATCATCTTCGTGCTACATCTGCGACCCTCAACAGTGCATTTGTGGGTTTAGAAGCACACGAGAAGCTCTGCTTGGTGCGCGCCCTGATACAATGTATGCCTGTGGGCCACTTAATTGTTCACCCATATTTTCGTAAGTGTGGTGGTAAATATTAGAGCTCCCTGTTCGAGAAGTACCACTTGAACCACGGGGTACAACACTTCCGCCCGCGAGCCTCTCGGGGTGGACAAACATTGGGATGCTTTCACCTCTGATTCACTAGCTCTGATAGGATCTACCGGTCGATCGGTGTTTCCAACGGCTTCCGAAGAGCGATTGTATTTGTCTAGACTACAACTCTCTACTTTCTAGTAGAATGTAAGCAATAGGATTTCCCGCTACTATCACTCCCAAATACCCAGCACTTCAGACAGGCAGGTGTGCATCATTCAGAAGTTTTGGACAAAGTTAAAATTAATTAAAGCGCATTCGAAGGCTCGTCCACACTCCACCGTGCCATCGAACGATAACGCGCGAAAGCTTAGCAACCCTCCTTGTCACTAAGCCCTTAAAACCTGCCTCTTAAACAGGAAAAAACTGCACACTCATACACACACACACACACGAAAGCCAACATGTGCATTTTTTGCGTTCAAACGAGGAAATGCTTCGTGGTGACCCGCTGACTACTGATAAGCGAGAACCCCTGCCAGGTTCGCTCAATGGGGAGCGAGACCGCCCATTACAGCTGTTTCCTCCTACTATCACCACGCACTACTGCTTAACGCTAATCAGCTCCCGCCAACCCCACTTCTAGACCCTCCAATGCTCCTCCACTCTTCTTCCGCCTCATCCTATTCAAGTTCAATGTCACTGGGGAATGACTGATTCTGCAATTACTGACCGAGCGCTTTCTCTTCCCTTCTTTTCTTCCCACAGTGTCGGACAACTATCACTACCTGCATTCGATGAACTCGCCGAACGGCTACCCATCGGCAGCGGCCGCAGCTGCTGCCGCAGCGGCCAATCACTTCGCTTCCGGTGGCGCCACCAACGGAACGGCCGGCAACGGCCCGACCGGTGCTGCTGGTGCGTTGGGACGTAGCGCTGGAACCGGCTCGAATGGACCGCTCGCAGGCAATGGTACGATGGGACAGCACGGCCATCTTGCTGCGCCACACCATGCCGGCAATCCCAACGGCCACCATCACGGTGCCCATCTGGGCCAGCAGCACGGCCTGGGACATCACGGGCACGCCGGCTCGGGGCATGTTGTTGGTGGTGGGGCAAACTCGGCCGCCGCCGCTGCCGCCGCACTGATGGCGAACGGGATCGGGCTCGGCCATCACGGGCAGCACGGTCCGCACAGCGTGTCGTCCAGCTGTCCCGACGATCTGTCCTACATGCTCGAGCTGGGCTTTCAGCCGCGCAAGCTGAAGAAACCGAAGAAGCCGAAGCTGGAGATGGGCGTGAAGCGGAAGTCGCGCGAAGGTTCCACCACCTACCTGTGGGAGTTTCTGCTGAAGCTGCTGCAGGACCGCGAGTACTGCCCGCGGTTCATCAAGTGGACCAACCGGGACAAGGGCGTGTTCAAGCTGGTCGACTCGAAGGCCGTCTCGAAGCTGTGGGGCATGCACAAGAACAAGCCGGACATGAACTACGAGACGATGGGCCGGGCACTGCGCTACTACTACCAGCGCGGCATCCTGGCGAAGGTGGACGGGCAGCGGCTGGTGTACCAGTTTGTGGACGTGCCGAAGGACATCGTCGAGATCGACTGTACCGGGGCCTGAAGTCCGCGCCGGGGCCGCACCCGTTGTAGCTCGACGATGCGGCCCACGGAACGTACACCGTCCGACCGACAGGATCAGCAACAACCACCAATCCAACGCTAGTCCGCTTGCTTCCAGAAAACAGAGCGAGAGAGAGAGAGAGAGAGAGAGAGAGAGTGAGTGAGAGCTGCCTACTTCTGCTCCTGGTGTGTGACTTTTCCGTGCGTGCGTGGAAAATAGCCGGAACAATCGCTTGGTGCTGGTTGCTCGCCGGCCACTTCACTGACGTCTGCGAGTCTCCGTACGGCTGTACCCCCGCTCTCCCAACTGGAGTCTACCCCTTACCCCCAAACCTCCCCTCAAAGCCCTTTGTACAATTGGATCGTTTTACCACTTTGATATTTATTCGTCCTTTCTTTAAGTTTTTTTTTTTTGTAATTATGATTCGTTTGTTATCACTCTAGTGTTAATGTTGCCCCCCACCTCACCCACTTTCCCCACGCGTGTAGGGGAAAATGGATAGGTTTTATGTTAAACTTTTTGAACAAGAGAGGCGCGCTCAATTGGTGTACGTTCTCATACAATTTTGTTTTTAGAATACATCCAACCGATGAATGTTTTAAATCAAATTAAAACACTCATAAAGACAATAACACACACATACACACAAAGTAAGAGAAGCTTCTGGAAAGCTCCACAGAAAGCTCAGAATTGCAACAATAACAACAACAAAACATATAAATTAGTACAATTTACAAAACAAACAGGAATGAGCCGGAAATTGTGTTGCTAACCATCATAAATCCATCCATAAGACAGCAACCATCAAACGCAATACAGAAAGATTGAAGAAATAAGAGAGTACAAAAAGAGAAGAAGAACAAGAAGAAAACACAAACACACACATAAAGCATAAGTTGTTACTGGCAATAGTGAATAGTGTTTATGGAATAGAGTTAATTCTCGTCCACGTTCCCCCGTTGAGATAGTTAAGCAAACAGCAAAAACAAACAGTCGGAAATTGGATAAAGAAAACTGTCCAAAACCGCTAAAATGTACACAGAATTGTCACACACACACACAACAATAGTACCATACGTTTTGGAAATGATTTTAGTTTTTGAGCTTAACTTTTATCGCTTTTTTATGTCTTTTGTTTGTTTTACGTTTTTTTTTTATTAAATCCCATCAAATAACCTGCGTGAGAGATATTGTTTTGTTCGTGTGCGTGTTTTGCTAGGTTCGAAAAGTTTCTCATTTGTAATTACGATTTTGTAAGATAGTTATTCTATAAGTCGGGTTAGTGTTTTGTTTTAAGACATACAAGCAGCAAGTAAGCGAGTAGACAAGGAGCAAAGGATCCTACCATCGTTTCGCTACTAGTGTTTAAAGCTACTGTCGTGTTGGTGTACATTTTATGTTTTACAAATCATACCATTTAAGTTTGTGCTAGTAATGCTGCCCTGTTCAGCACTGTAAAAATGTAAAGAGGGAGGTTTCGGAAGCCTCCGTTCACACAGCAACACCTAATTTTGTTACTTTAATTTCGATCTACTACTACAGCGACTACTACTACCGCATACTACTACTACTACTACTACTTTTAGAGTTTAGCTCAACGTTTTACCTTTACTGCAGAGTAAGAGAAGCAATCTGGAAACGGAGGAGTTTACTTAGGGCGACGCTCGGTCTCTGCAATCATTCTGCTATAGCTTTCCACTGCCTTTTCCGTGTGAATTGGACTTGCTGCCACTGCAACCGGAAGTGTCCTCTATTTTTTTAATACAAAACTCCATGATGAAGCATGAATGACGATACTCCCGATAGAACAAGCTCCTACTCACTACGAGACCAGCATGAAGGGTACTACTAGAAAATCGCGAGGAAAAAGAAAAGAGAGAACACAGATACGAAGATACGAACAGAAAAGGGGACCGTAGCGGAGAGTGGCGCCCACTGCCCGATTGGTTTCCCTTTTTGAGGTTGAAGTTTATTATTTTCAATTCGGTTGTTTACTTTATTAATGAGTTTTATGTTTTGTTTTATTCTCACTTTTACTTTCTTTTCGTTTTTGCTTTTTTGTGTTGTGTTTAGAATCTTGATCTCATTAATTTATTCGTCTGCTTTCTTTGCCTCCGGGAAGAGTATTTGTCACATTTGCGCGTGTGTGCGTGCGTGCGTTTTTTTAACTGTGTGTGAGTGTACATTTCAAAAGCGATGATGAAACAAACAATCAAAAAAATAGGCTTCTACTTATGTGCATAGGAAAAGTTGCGTTTTGTTGTGCGTTCAAAACAAGGCACCACCGTTTTATTGCCTTTTCTTTTAAAGTGAGCTAAAGCTAGAGAGCAAACCACATTTTTTTGTTTTAATTTCCACAAAGTATCACACCATATCAGCAACAACCACTTGGAAGCCTTTTGGGTTTCTCAATGTATGAGCATGTTTTTGCAACCTTTTTTTGGTTGCGAATCGTAACAGACAGCAATGTTGCAAAAGGAAATCTGAACACAATTTAAACCGATCAATTACCCTCCCTCCCGTGTACCGTTGTTTATAAGCGAACCCAGAAATGTTAAAATAGCTTCAATAGCGTATAGTAAAATGTTAAAACCATAAAATATAGAACAAACAAACACTAACAAACCACAGCCAACAAACGACAGTACGAAAGGATATGCAAACAAAACAGAAAAAAAACAAACACACAAAAATATCAAACAACGTCAGAGAGGCGATGGCGGCACTCGTACGAAAGCGACATTGATTCGACTGTGCTTATATGTGTGTGTATGTATAAGAGCGGATGCTATTTTTAAAAAAATACTGTTGCAAACCTGTTTTATAATTGAGAATTATTAAGAAACATTAGTTTAAGCGCTCCCTGATCGGAGTGCACCGGATTGTTTATAAATAGTTTGTATAAAAAAAGTTAAGAGCGTGTGAGAATAGTGTGTAATGGTTGCAAGATTACAAAGCAAGGATAAAACGGAAAAGCAAAACAAAAACACAACCGGCTAAGGAAGATAGTGAATACGTAAGAACACACAAAACAGAGAGCTAGTGAATGGTTAAGCAAAGTGCAAGAAGGAGAAGGGAAAACAAACAACTGTGCATATTTTGTTGTAAATGGCGCGGCCAACCGTGGTGTAAAATTATATAATTACTTTTTAAGATTACGCGCGTTTCTGCCGAGATGTGACGAATAAAACGCTATATAAATTATAATTTCTTCTACTTTTTGGTTTTTTTCTGTTCTTTGTACTTGTTATATGTTGCACATGATTTGTTTACAGATTTATTTTCACCTTGTTTTTCATCATTTAGCTCGGTATAAAGCCGTTCCGCGGACTTTTCCTCAAACCAGTGTCCGTTATTTCTATGTGGTGTAATGCGTGAGGTATACCTTCAGGCGTAAATCGACGGAGCGAGAGGCAAGCGTATAACAGTTTCCTAATTGCTCGTCAAATAGCTTTTTTAATGTGTTTTGTTTTACTATATTTTACTATTGCTGTATCATTTGGAGTGTGACGAGTTTTGTCGCAAGCAGTGGAGCAGATGTAGGTAGTCTAAAATATATTTAAAAACAAAAACAATACTTAAAAACTCTTATCACCCAATTTGGATCATTAATACGCTAGCTAATACTGCTGCACTACCAGCAAATCGATCAATTTAGGTGTTTTTG
Source organism: Anopheles gambiae (assembly GCF_943734735.2). NCBI lineage: Eukaryota > Metazoa > Arthropoda > Insecta > Diptera > Culicidae > Anopheles > Anopheles gambiae. Next base: position 114,366,168 of record NC_064601.1, read on the forward strand.
TTGATTCACACTGCAGCATTGAGACGATGAAACTTTAGTCTGTTGCTACTCTAAACTACATAAAATGGCGTGAGATTAGTGTGAAGATAAAGGCGCAATGTTTGGTGTAAGCTAATCTAATGGAAAAGACTGAATTAGTAAAATGAAACTTAAAAACCCAAGACACACAAACAAATTCATAAGAAAAGTACATATTATCTACTGGAAACTGAGAGTTTCATACTATCGAGACACGGTTTGATTGAACCAGGGGATGAAAGTGTTCGAGCAGTTGGAAAGCAAAAATCAGAACACACAAGAGTGTATGAAAAAGTCTGAAAACAGCATTGTTAGTGTAGCTAAGCCACAAGGTGGAAGCATTTTATGCAGAACTGTAGCAGGAAACCTTCCCTCAAAAAAAAACCAGGAGCTACGCATTGTCCAGAACAACCTCTTTCTCCAAAACCAACGTTGGGTTGGGTTTTTTTGCTGAAACGATGATTGGCTGTGTAAAACATGGTGGAAAAATGTTGGAAGAAGTTCGGAATTAGAGCATAGTGCAGGTATGGTATTGAACTAATTGAATTAATTGGCAAACTGGATGTGATAAAATTTAATCTAAACTTTGAATGTCGTGCAAACCCCAAACACACACACCCACACCCACAAACATAAAACAGCCCCCGCGTAACGCTGGACGTCAAATAAGCAAACTTACTTATGAGCAAACGAACGTTGAATCGATCGCGTTAATATCGGTGTTAGAAAAAGGGGCGAAGCGAAGGCAGCAAAGCAAACATGTTAGATAAATGAAGCAACAACGGTTTCCTCGGTACGGAATGGTACGGAGCTGGCGAGGCGTAGGCCGAAGACGTGAAGCACAATAGACACATTTTGCACGATTTTTTACGCACCATAAGATATACAATACATAAATATACATTTGATTTTTTGAATCCATTTCTAGTAATAATTGTCATAGCATTTACAGCCGGGTCGGTAGCAACGTAAGGATCTCATGCTCTCGAGGATCTCATGTTTTTTCCCCACTTTATTCAGAAAAAAAACCCAAACTTATCGGTGTGGTCCAAAGCAACTAAATCGTGATCGTGATCGGAGGATAAGGCAAGTTTAAGGGAAAAAATGTCACGTCTCTCAGTGTTTTCTCAGCGTATTAGTTGTACTGTTTTCGACTTTGAAATAATAGTAAAAAAACATTGATAAGGATCAACGGTAAACTTAAATAAATACACAGGCAAGAGTGAAATTTCGATTAGCTTAAGGTTGTACACAATAAACACAAAACATGATCACAGATGAATGCTTCTCATCATGGAAAGCCCGAATCGGGAAGGGGGAAGATATGTGCGCAATATTAGTTAATTTTAGTCAAATTTTTCCATAACTACTGAGCCCGACTGGGTGGTGGGTGTGATTCGATGTGAAGCAAAACCAATATCATTATAGACAACATGTAGTTTAAGCTAGATGTCCGTACTAGAACATTCTATTTGATAGTAAGCGTAATTTTAATCCACGTCAAAAGCAGTGTGTGTGTATGACAGTGCGAGCGAGAAGGAAAGGGAATCTAAATGCTAGTTTCAATGCTAGTATGAATACTTATTTATCAGAGTAAAATTATTTATCTTGCTGCGCGAACCAAGCAAACCGATCAAATAACCGGACAGCTCTGGGGAAGAAAAAAGCGCCAGCGATTAGTCCAATTCTTTTTACCGCATTAACCCTAGCGTAAATTTTAGTAAAATTTTCAAAACACCCGTAACAGGTGTGGCTTTACCATGAGTCAAAATGTTCAAATCAACCACATGAACCTCATAAATGGAAACGCGAACGTCACAAACACAACAAATGGCAACTCACAGTACACAAACGAGCAAAAGAAAAAGACAAATGTGCAATATTTATCAATATAATAGGCAAATGAAAAAAGAGTTACAGTAAGATACTGTCGAAGAGTTTGATAGATAAAATGGAACAGAGAGAAGAAGAAAAGCGGAAGTAAACAACAAACAAATAAACGTTCGTTCAAAGTAAATCGCAAATATACCTCAAAACATACAACAAAACGTTCAAAGTCAATAGTGGAAATGAATGAATGAATGAAACCCAAACAAACATCGTTTATCAATGATTAATGCTTTCATACTTGTAGCATCATCTCGATCTTCAGTAAGCAAAAACAAACTATAGACCACATGTTATCGTACTATAACGGCAAGCCAACCAGCTTTGAAGGTGTTAAGGATGTTTCACCTAAAAGTAATAATAATTAGGCAGCAAAACACATCCTATCCCCCTATCCCTATTAGATGTATCTTAAAGCAAACGTAGAGCTAAGCCAATCCCCAGCCAGCCATCAAACATAAATCGAACCACTACGTAAGCGTAGACACACATTAGATTCAGGTTTCATATCTCTGGGGAGAGTGCATTTTTTGTGTGAATGTGTGAAAAGTGAAACGTGATAACAAGCGAAAGCGAGTGTAGCGAAGCAGAAGCCAAGCCTTCTCGGGTAGTTCTAGGGTTCTAGATCAAATTTGTCTCACTGACTGACTGAAACACCCCCACACGACTGACACTGATCGATAACTGATCTGATCGTACGTACCACCAGAGGACTGATTGGCCCACCCTGCCCCCCAAAAAAAAAAACGAACAAAAAAAACATGTGGTGTGGGCCTTGTGTGCGCGTAAAAGTGACTGGTGGTCAATAAAATGGAGAAAAAACGGGAAGCGATTCGTAAGGAATTCGTAAGGAACGGTTGCATTACTTTAGTAGAGAAATACATTCTTTCGACGTTTTTCCAGGACCGATGGAACCGGTGCTTTCCTTGTAGGTGCACCCTTGTACATTGTCCTGCTCGTTGTTGGTTTCAGAAGCAAATAAATAAAATAAAAACCAAGTAGACTGTAAGCTGTGGGCTTGTGTACAGCTGTGTGGTGCGTGTAGGCTAATGATTCGCTGAGGCAGCTTACATTATCACGCCGAATAGAAACACATACACATTAATATATCAGCAAGGTCCGCATACAAATGCACACTTTACACTTGTCTCTTATCCAATGCCAGGATCGAATATAAACGATCTATGTTTTTTTCTACTTTGCTAAATCGAATATTATACATAGTGGACAGTTTGGAGGCCGTATAACAGCACGATCGTATGTATAACAGCGCGTACAGCACTACCATGCATGGTGGCATTAGTGTACATACAGCCATGATACATACTAGATAACATATTGATCGATATCGAAAACAATAACAAAATCCAATTAAGCAGCTGTACAGATCGCTGTACAATGATATACCTCAAAATTGCAAGTTTCAGTCTCAGATCGTTAAGACAAGCGGCAGAGTACTGCTGTAGGGCCTGTTGCTCTTCAGAATGCCACAGGATCTAAAATGTAATGTCGAAACGTTAGGGATAGTATCATTGGCGCATAGGTCTGTCTTGTCTTTTGCGCTGGGCATTACTAAGCACTTCACACATCACATTCATCTTTATTGAATCGAGTAATCAGTCTAGTAGCATTTTTATACAACTATTACATTTGTAAGAGCTCCAAGCGCATGTTGGACAGTCTTGAAGTTGAGTGAAAGGGGATGATTAAATTACATCTTACGGAGCTATACGATCGTGGAATAAAACGGTTGCTGCATGGTTCAATAATAAGACACATAGTAACTGGAGCTGTCTCTATTCCACGATCGAATATCGGATGAAGCTATTATGTTAGCTCTTTCGAAAAAGCTCTTTGGATGGTTTGAATTTGACCACGAGAAAGAGGCATTAGATCGTGCGCATGAGGACTTATACAGTAAATAGTAAAGCGTTCGTGGCTTGGTAGCACGAGCAAGATTAGCGTAAAGGAATTCATCCATTTCTTCTATCAGCAATTAATATCGTGAGTGTAGTTAAAATTTAAACTAATTGCTAACAATATTTGATGAAAAGTGCTGTCCCGCACTGCACATCCAAGGACATTCACTGCCCGAAGCATGAGGAAGTATCGTAAGCTAATGCAGGAGAGAGGCCAGGCACGGCAAGTTCCATCTCTTGCCTATCCAGTGTGTACATAGGTTAGAAACGATCTTACATTAATTCTTATCAACCTAATAAAAACTAAATTCAGCTCGTGTTTTGCAGTACACTTTTGGGAGAAAGATGGAGCAAACCGGGCGATCAGCAGCTCGATCAAAGTGTAGGGCACAACTCAAGCAAGCGATAGCTATAATCGAAACTGATTATTCCACGTACACGCTACAGAACTAACGTAAAAGACTTATCGTCACGAAGCTGAAATACAGGGCAGATATTACGCATTACGCTAAGGGTCCGAAGCATGCGCAGCAACTACGCAGGACACTTGAATGTACTTAATATTACGAAAATTAAAAAGGAAGAACAGGCACACTTTCATAACCTCACTTAACTTAACTAGCTAACCCATACCAACTAGAATTACTCAACTGGCAGACTGGCTGAAAGCAAAATTCAAACTTGAAAAATACCAAAATGAGCAGAACATGCGTTATGTGATCGATGGGAAGTCCTCAAAGGTCCTCCAGAATGGTACCGAGAGAAGAGAAATATACATATTTTAGTTTAAGATTTCTCTTTTGAGTAGTACAAGCAGCGAACAATTATTTCCATCATTTGGTTCCTTCCTTTTGGTGTTGGAGATGGATCGCTTCGTTAGATACCAATTAGACAGCTTGGCTGCAATATTTTTCATGGTTCAAGATCAAACGCGTATGAATTTCAAAGAAATTGGAAGGTTTGAGCGATGGAAGAGTAATGAAATGATAGAGTGTGATTGAGGAAGCAATTTTGATCACCCATTTGGTTAAATTTAGCGAATTGACTGTGGACTGCAGTAAGTAAACTATGTTGTGATTATCCTTGGCGCAAACGAAGGATCGCAATACGTCGAATCGCGGAATAAATCATGAATGCAAAGCATGAAGCATCAGAATCCGTTCGATTCTGCTTAGGAAATGAGATGTGTGGCCAATTCGATGAGGCTAAAAGCGGTAAGAGGTTAGCTCGGCCCCCCATCTTTTGACTCTTTAGCTGAATACAGTTTAGTAAAATGTATTAACCTTAGAATACCTATCCAATAGGCCCGTAGCAGGAATGACGAGACAGGAGACAGGTTGAAGCAAGAATGTTTTGAATTAAATTATTTCAAACCCTTCAATTTTGTTCTTCTCAACAAAAGTCCAGTCCAAATAGACAAGACAACCAATGAAAGTGAAATGAAAGCAAAAACCGACATAAATGATACAGAAAGAATGAGATTGAATGAGCTATAAAGCAGAAAATGATCGAAATGATACTATTTCAACCGAAAATAATGGAATGTTTCTTGCACGAAAACTAAAAAAATCATGAAAATTGTATTACCCATTACGGCAACAGCAGCACTCTCTACTGTGGAACCTATCAGGTCAAGTCAAAACCAACCGAAACAAAAACCCATTGCAACTGCGGTGTATAAATAAAACCAACTTAATAAAATTTAACTCTGTGTTTGGGTGTACTTTTATTCCTACTTAAATCACAACCGAAATCGCGAGATATTATTTACTGTTTGAATGCACGTGGCATGACCGTTAGTTTTCAAATGTTGAACACATTGTCCGTTAAAACGCGTACGTTCGCCCATAGTTTCTGGTGAATCAAACAAGAGAGAGCGAGATACCATCAACACAATTATTGCTAGAGCGAGACAAAAACAGCATCGCAATGCGTACAAGCTTTCATCGCTCGCGCCTGAACGCGCCATGGAAGACCGGCCCCTGCTAAGCAAAAGCCAATTTTCACGAGCTCGCCAACGGTGCGATTTTCCCTCGCTGGCGAGCGTTTTTGTAAGTCGTTGTGAGGTATTTTGAGGGTGCAAAAGCTTGCGCTTGTGTGAGATTGTATTGGTGGGTAAAATTAAATGGCCAAGAAAATAAATACACTCCACCACCTCCCTCTCCCTCATTGACCCCACGGGGACCTACATTTCATGCTTGTGTGTCATATTAGCATCTGAGCTCCGCCATCTCACTTGCTCATATATGTTCCGCTAATGCATCAGCTGATCCGGTGGTGGCTTTTTTATGAACTGAAGGTATTGAACTTTTAACGATGCTTTGATTAATGTACTCAATGAAATTCCGTTGCAAATAATTGAACAAAATTGTGCACATTAAATTTAGTCAACCACCAAGTTTGTTTACGTTTTTTCACGCGTCCATATGCGCGAAAGAGATGGCATGACATAACGAAAGGCATATGTGTACAAAGGTGGACGAAGCGTTTGAAGTGAAGTGGGAGAGGAGATGAGCTCACTTTCAAACGAGCACTGCAGGCAACTAAAGGAAGGGTAGAGAAAATGAGCGAGATGCAGCGATATTCGAACTTCCATGTTTGTACGGGGCGATCGATGGAAGAAATTTGACGTTTGCAGTTGTTGTTGGTTTGTTTTTGCATTCTGTGAAAAAAAGTGTTATCTCCCCCTGTGTACGTTCGATAGTTGCTTGCAAAAACACAGAAAATATTCTACTTTCTGAGGTAAATGATACGCTTAATAGGTAGATAAGTGTTGCTTTGTGCTGTGAACAGAAAATCGCCAAAGATTTACATCGATACAAACCGTTCTTGGCGTTTTTTCCTCTGCACCGTCAGAGGAGTTGTTCGGAGGAAAAGTTTTGTGTTGAGTGCACTTTTCCTCTGTGTGTGATTGTGTGTGAGTGTGTGTGTGTGCCTCTAATCGTAATTTCTGCAATTTTATGTTTCTTCCATCGTTATTGAACAAAGTTAATGCGTGATATAATCGAATCGTAAATGGCCACGCAGTCGAAAACAATCCCATCGAAATGACCTACTAAAACAAGACTTTCCAGACAAGAGTTTGTGTTTTGTTAGGTTTTCTTCTTCGCAGTGGTGATGGTGGTGCATCAGCACAGAAATAGCAACAGCGCGCATGCAGAGTTTATCAGTTTGCGAAGAAAAACAATCTTTCCAGCGTATTCGTAGGTGCCCAGCAGGTTCATCATAATCAGGAAGCGTCTAAGCACCAGAATACAATAGCCTTGAGGAAGGAGATAAAGGGACGGGAACAGTTTGAGTTCATCTGTCTCACCACACACACACAATACCTTTCTCTGTTTAATGCCTTTTCCTTCTGCGATGCAAAACTAGCAGCAAAGAAAGAGGGAAGGTGGAAGGCTCGCCGTTCTGGCAGCGACCTGGCAGCAGAGTCCTCCGGTTAAATAGTCCTTGGAAAATCGATATTTCATTCGCGCGCGCCACACACACTCAGGCACATTCACACGATTGAAGACATAAAACAGAACTTCGAATGTATTCCGGCAAAATGTTGAGTGGAGGGGGGGGGGGGGGGCGTTTATGCAGCGAGACGCAAGCAGGCGGTGAATTTCTTACCTTGGCATGGAATTCATGATTGGATAGAGTGAGCGAGAGGCAAGCAAGGTGATTTCGAATGGTACGCGTTCAGAGTGTGTGATAAATCAATCTCCTAAAAAAGAGGGACGAATTCTTATGGAAACTGTAATCTAACGCGTGTCCGCCCCACAACATCTTACCGAGTAGAAATGTGAAAAACAGCTCTGGTGCCATATTTGTTCAGCTTGTCCAGTAGCAGGGAAAGGTTTTCCGTGGAGCCCTTGAGCAAACAAACTCTCTAATGACTCGAGCCGAACAGTTGAGTGAGCGTGTCTCCACCAAATCCTCCCATCCAATGGTAACTCGATTGCGATTGCGGCACGTGTTTCGGTCGAGTGGATTATCAGTGCCCGTTCTCCTGGAGTGTGGAGTTGTTATTTTACATCGATAAATAACTGTTTGCCCTTATAACACGTGATTGCTTATTGAAAAACGCCTAAACACGCCTAATTTACCAATACTGATGTCTCTCCTCATTCCCCTTTTGTTTTGCAGGATATACTGTTGTGTGTCGACAATTTCCGTGGGAAAAGTAAAGTGTAAAGTATTGCAAACAATTGGACGAAGCAAGCAATTTGCCACTCAACCAAGCGAAAAAGGGAAAATCAAAATCCACCCGCCTTTAAAACATCAAACAACAACAATGTAAACCACCAGCTGGAGGGCGCCTATCTCTCACTCTCTACGCAACGCAACGCATCTTTGGTGCGTGGTTGCGCCCCTTGTTTGGGTGGTGCGGAGGTGGTGCGGACAAGCGACGACGCCGTCTCGGAGGTCATCATCGTGATTGCCCTGCCAGGCGACTTTACCATAGCATAGCTTCTCTTCGTGGGTAATTCCAACCGTCCAAGAAGAGAGCGACGAAGAGAGAGAGAGAGAGAGCGAGAGAATAGTTGTGTATTTGTGTCACCGTGTGAATCATTCCCGTGACGACGGCCGCACGGAGGGGAGGTCTACGGGGCTACACATACACACGCCCACAGGCGGAGCATTATCGACATCGGGTATCGCGCCTAATACCCTACCCCCTCCCCGGTTCAAGTGCGCTTCCCTTCCAGTATGGAAAAACGGTCGGGCAGAGCGCACCACACGACGACGACGACGACGACAAAGAAAGAGCGCAATTCATCTGCTGCCGCCATCAGTAAGGAAGGAGGCGTCACAAGCGCTGCTGGTGTGGACAGTCGCAGCAGCAGCAGCAGCAGCAAGTTGGAAAAGAACGTTGTACACCACCCCGACAGTACTTCCGGGGACCACTCTCCCGTCCAGCAACCCACAACACCAGTGGCCGCATCCAGTGGTGGCGGTGCCGACACACCGGGTCCCAAGTCCGAGGACAGCCTGAGCATCAAATCGTCCGACTCGGTGACGACGAGCGGCGAGTACGAGATCGTCCCCGAGGCACCCTCCCCAGCGGAAGAGCTTGCGGACGGCAGTGGAGGTGTGCACCGGCTAGGGCGGGACCCGATCCGCAGCACGGAAGCGAATGGCTGCGGCCGCAGCGACGGTGGCGGTGACATTGGTGCTGATCTAGCTGAGTGCATTGCGGACGACGGTGAGCAGGAAAAGCGCGGTGCTGGAGAAGGCGGGTGCAAGGAGGAGGCGGCGGAAGAAGGCGTGAGTAAGCGACCGGAAGGCAAAAAGCTGACCGCCATCTCGCCGATACTGAACATCGAGGGTAGCGGCAACATGATGGATCTGGAGAAGAACATGAACGAGGTGATACACGAGCTGGAGGAGGAGCGGACACTGAGCGGGGCAAGCGATCCGAGCGCTTCCAATAAAGGTAAAGGAGAGATAGAGAGAGAGCAAAGTATTTTTAGCACTATATTGGAAAGCAAGAGATCCATGTCATGTTTGAATAGGGCAATTTCCCGTCCGTTTCTTTTGTTTTCGTTATCAATTCGATTGCAAGACTTTTTCCGTATGTTTTATGATTTTGTAAAAGTAACACTTAAAATTGCGTCGCATTGTAGATTCTAACTTTACTAATGAGTTCCCCGATAGCGATAGGAAGTTTGTATGTGTTAACCTTCTTTCACCATTCGCCACACATAACTCATCCTGCTTTATTTGCTCTTGTTCTTTGTTTTGAAACATCCCTTTCCTACACTGGTGGCTTATTGTACGTGTGTGTGTGTGTTGTCTCAACCCCCACCCGAAAACGGTACAGCCACCCCAGTGGCCGTCCGGAGTCCCGAAAAGCACGGTTCAACGGCACAAGACGGCGGCACGAGCGCGTCGAAGAAGCCGCAAGTTCCCACCTCGCTGCGACTTGGGCTGCAAAGCTTGGGGGCCAACTTCGGCGGCGGCGGTGGTTCTACCGACACGACGCCAAATGCGCTGCTCTCCCCGGATGGGCTGATCGGTCGCGGGGTAGGACAGTCCGTGTTCTACGACTGCCTGGATAGTAGCCCGCTGACGGAGAAGAAGGACGACATGAAACCGGTGGGAGGTGGCGGCGGCGGTGGTGCCGGTGCTGCTGCCGCCGGTGAAACCGATGAAGAGCTGTCCGACATCGATCAGGACTGTACGATATTCAGCGGCGTCACGTATCTCGGTGCGTCGCGCATTAACGCGCCCAAGTCGGAGCGCGAAATACTGCAGAAAGTGACGGAAATGAATGCGGGCGGTGGAGGAGGAGCTGGTGCCGGTGTCGGTCCCGAACCGGGCAGTGGATCTGACAGTCCGCTCGGGCTGAAAGTGTCCGTCAGCATTCCGACCTGTTCCGAGGGGCTCGTAGTGTAAGTACAGTGCGTGCGTGTGTGGGTGCGTTTGCTCGGTGGTTGGTTGTGTATTAGGACTAACTGGACATATATCTCACCTATTCGCTCTCCCATGCTTTTCCAACACCCTTTCCCCCACCACCACCTCCACCATCTGGCACAGGTTGTACGACTGTGAGTCGAACGCGGTGGTGGCAACGTACGAGGTGCTGCGGATACTGTTCTTTGCCCGCGGCCCGGTCGGTTCGCCCGATCAGGCCTGCTTTGCCTTCACCTGGTCCCATGGGGAATCACAGGAAACGGCCGTCCATCAGTGCCATGTGTTTCGCTGCAACATCCCGGAAGCGGTCACGCAAGTCAGCAGTAAGTGTGTGTCTGTCTGTCTCTGTGTGTGTTGTGTAGTATGTTTAGGCGAGTCACAAAGAGCTTTAAGTAGTCGTTCGTTCTTGTTTTTTTAGTCTTGTAGATTCATTTTCATCATTCCTCAAATTGGTTTTTTGCGTAGTTTTTGTTTGCTTATGCTTTAATCTGATGAGTTTTTTTTGGTATTTTATTGACTTTACTTATATATTTTTTAAAATTATTTCTTTAATCCTATTCAAACATTGACAAACTTCGAAAAATGATACGAGCATGAAACTAGATTTAGTAATATATTTAATCAAAATTTCTTCAGCTACTAAAGGCGTCATATTATTCTTTCATTTTAATTTCAATTGCATTACATATTCTGCTTTGAGTTCTTTTTATAGGGTTTAAAGTTTCCTCACATTTGCTTTATTTATCTTTTTTGTTACTCTAATTGTATGTTTCAACCTTCTAAATTCGCTTCTAATCCAAACCCTTCTTGCAGCCTGCTTCTCGAAAGCCTTCCAGCGCGTGCTGCCCCCGAGCATACCGGCCAGCATGACCACCTCCCTGGCAGAGAGTGGCGTCAACGTGATGCTCTCCTCGGTCACGTCCGACACCGCGGGCAACCCGATCCAGTCGGCCATGTACGAGTTTGCGGTGTCGCTCGAAATAAAGGAGAAGGAACGGAACAGCAGCTACGTGACGGTGCCGCGCGACGTCAAGTCCAGCTTCCGATTGCGGTGCCGAACGGACAAGGAGGTGTGCATTACGGTGCGGCAGGTGCCGTCCGACCGCTTTCCCTCCCTGCTGATCGAACGGTGCTTCGGGGTGCTGCTGAGTCCGGGCCGAATCGTGCGCCAGGCCGACATGCAGCTGCTCGACATGGTTAGCATGGGGTACGTGAAGCCGCCGGAAGGTAATGCACCCGCGAGCAGCGGTACAGGCAACAACGCCGCCAGCAGCAGCAGCTGCGGTGGTGCTAACACGACAGGTGGTGCCAGCGGTGTGGCGAGCGGGGCAAACTTCTCCCAATTTCCGTACCAAATCAAGGCCGAATGGAAGGCGAACGCGTTCGAGCCGCTCAACATGGAGACGCCCAAAAAAGCGCTCACCGTCGCGGTGGATCTAGTCATCAAGGGCATCCAGGAGCCGGTGCGGTTCGTGATCGAGACGTGCGTCGCGATCCTGTCCCAGAGCGAGCTGCGCATCGTGCCGAACATGTTCAGCAACAAGCGGCCGCTGCTGCTGCACTTCTACCTGACGCTGCGCGAAAACGGCGAGGGCACGTGGGAGGTGGATTCGATCGATCATTCGGACGAGATCGTAGAGCCGCAGGCACCGTCCGCCGCGTCGTCCCTGTCGCTGAACTTTAACTTCAAAAACTGGACCTTCCGCAACTCGGCCAGCGTGCAGTCGATGCAGGACTTTGACGACCCCAGCCCGACCGACTACAGCTCGGACGGGGACGAACCGCTGCTGAGCGGTACGGGCGAGGTGTCGAAGAACTGTTCCGCCGCCCAGCTGGACGAGTGGCAGGGCATCATCGTGGAGTGGTACCAGGAGGGGCCGGAAAGGCGGCCCAAAAATCTGCCCGCCCTGGTGCGGATGGGCATTCCGGAGCCGCTGCGGGCCACGATCTGGCAGCGGTTGGCGTGCGTCGAGAATCGGACGGAAATGTTCGACTCGTACCGGGTGCTGATTACGAAGGAGACGAGCTGCGAGTCGGTTATCCAGCGGGACATTAATCGGACGTTTCCGGCGCACAAGTTTTTCAAGGAAAATGGCGGCACGGGCCAGGAGAATCTGTACAAGGTGTCGAAGGCGTACGCGGTATACGACACGGAGGTGGGCTACTGTCAGGGGTTGAGCTTCATCGCGGCCAGTCTGCTGCTGCATGTAAGTATTTCGGAGGAGGGTTTGAGGGACATATTGATCAACCCCCTTTTGTGTAATATTCTCCTTGCAGATGCCCGAAGAGCAAGCGTTCTGTGTGCTGGTGGCGCTGATGTACAACTACGGCCTGCGGGACATGTACAAGATGGGCTTCGAGTCGCTCTACCTGCGGCTGTACCAGCTGAACCGCCTGATGAAGGATCAGCTGCCCGATCTGTACGAACACTTTGCCCAGATGGGCGTCGAGTCGCACATGTTCGCGAGCCAGTGGTTCCTGACGCTGTTTACCGCCCGCTTTCCGCTGTACTTCGTATTCTACATCCTCGATGTGTTTCTGCTCGACGGCATACCGGTGCTGTTCCAGGTCGCGCTAACGCTGCTAAGCGTTTGCCGCAAGGATCTGCTCGAGCTGGACTTTGAGGGCATCCTGAAGTACTTCCGCGTGACGCTGCCGAAGAAGTGCCGCAGTGAAACGCAGGCCAAGAAGCTGATGAAGCTTTCGTTCGAGTGTAAGGTGAAGAAGCTGAAAAAGTACGAGCTGGAGTATCTGGCCAAGAAGGAGGAGACGGAGCGAAAGGAGCAGGAGCTGAAGCAGTACGAGCAGCGGTACGGCGAGGAGCGCACCAAGCTGCAGCAGGAAATTGTGGCGCTGAACGAAAAGATTGAAGCGATGGCACGGGAAGATCGGAAGAATGCGGGCATTATACAGGACTACAAGCGCATCATACAGCGACAGGAGGCGGAAAATGGAAAGCTGCACACCATGCTGGATGATTTGACGGTGAGATGAGCGCCACGCGACCTTGCAAGTGATTGTTTCTTTACCAGTTTTCATTTCTTTGTTTGTAGAAAACGATTTCCACTTGCAGTAAATGCACGGCAAGCATACCACACTCGTCTCCGCTGCACAAGAGCTATGGGAAAAACTTCCACCAGGCGAATACCGTCAACAACAATAATGAGCAGCAAACGCATCCGCTTGCCACCGACCAGCCGGACGGTGGTAGTTCGGCAGGCACCGCGGGTAAAAATGCGGCACCGTCCGCCGTTATTGGTGGGCTTGGACCGCTGGATCCGCTGGTGATTGCGTCGCAGCGAATACGGGAGCTGGAGCTCGAGCTGGCCCAAACCAAGCTGGCACAGGTTGAGGCGGAGTGTAAGAATCAGGTAAGTGAACGAGGCTTTGAAGAATTTAGCTGGACATTATTATACAAATGGTGTTGATTGTCTTTGGTAGGATCTTCATCACCAGCTAAACACAACCGTTACCGAGCTGCAAGCGACACGCAGCAGCTGGCAACCGTGGCTGTCCAAGACGCTCAACTCGATACAGGAGAAGGTGGCCACCAAGCGGGACGTTAATGCACCCGCTCCCACGTTCCAGTCGTATGCCACCACAGATGCAAGCGTAAGCGATTGATAGAACAAGGATACTCTCCTACCCAGGGAATGGTCTCGTTATACACATGTTTGACTTCGTTTGCAGATGAAAGGCAACTCCAACACTCTGCCACACGTACGGAACAACAACAACAAGACGCCCCTGGCACAACGGCACAGTGTAGCGCAGGTAAACTACTCCGGATCGGACAGGACGGCCGCCGATGCGGACGGCAACGGGGAACCGGCGGTGCTAGCCCGAGCCAAGTACGACAGCAGCGTAAACATACTGTACAAGGATACACGGTGCAATAGCTTGAAGTAGATCGAAGGTGGCGCTGCTACTTGGTGCTGCGCGCATGCTTTCTCCGCCAATGGCGCCAATGTTATAGTCCAATATGCTTCGCACACGTGTGTTGCGAGGCGGCGCTGCTACGCCTAGTGTTTAAGAGATGCTCGTTCGTAGCCAACACACCGCTGTGTTTGTGTGTGTGTGTGTGAGTGTGTAGCTGTATGGGAAAGCTAGAAAAGAACCCCCCATCGCGGTAAGAGCCAGCCATCATCAATATTCTTGTTGTTTTAGTGTATTTTGTGGTTAGGAAGGATCAGGAAAGAAGGTCAAACCGGTGCAATCCTTCTTGCAAGCACAGAGAAGGAAACGTTTATCGAAACGAAAGGCGACCCGCTTTCGAATGATGCTAGAAGAGCAGAAAGCATCTTACATACTACGGCTCGATATTACTGATTCAGTTTCACAGTCAAACTACTTTATACAAACACATGACAAACCGGCCATAGCGGTTCTCCCCACTATCGTTGTTCCCACTTATCTCTCCACGAATTGTTCGATTGAAATAGCGGTACTAATGAACTATTTACCTTACTTTTTTGTGTTTAGCACCACCAGTGTTAAGAAACATTCCTTGTGATAGGGGTTCGAAAAAAAACTATATTCACGAACGCGTTACCAAAATTACCTTTACAAGCATGTGCGGTGATTCTTTTTGTTTAAGGTACTATTACTTCGAAAACGAAACCCGACCCAAACGAGGAGGTTTAAAATATTATTTAAAATTGTTTCGGCAACAGTAACGAATCGCGTCGAAGAATAGAATTTGAATTAATGGATAGAAAGTTGACTAAATTGATTACTCTGTACTAACTTTTCAAAGCGAAATGATGCCGAACTCTACATTTTTAGTGTTAAATTTCGAAACTTTACATGTTCATTTGAATTTCCTTTTTGGAAAACGAACCAAGCTTTTAAGTATACGTTGTTTTCGTTTTAGTCGTGCTAGGGACGTTCGCGAGCAACTACGAGGAAAATTAGCTTCTCACAGGATGATATTTAGCGCTTATGAGTGATAGTTTGTCTTTGAGCTCGTGCTTGCAAGTGCTGCAGAAATTCTAATTGGAATAGATATTCATCCCATGCATCTCATTTTAACTAGTTCTCGGTTGTAGTTTTTGCACAAGAGAGAGAGAGAAGGACGCATATCATTGGTTAGCAGTGTGTTTTAGCCGAGCCACCACCACCACCAATTGTTAATTGTTAGGGGTTTTTTCGTTTGAACATTTTCCCGGGTCAGGTCTGGACAAAAACAATCTCTCACATTTTCCAATCCAATATGACGCACGAACCACCTTTTCTCAACGGCGTAAGCAAATTCCAGCTCCAGCCTATCGTACGCGAAGAAAGAAGAAATAGAGTAGCCCGAACAGGTGGTACAGCTTAAAAGCAGCCCGATTTACACTGCATCAGGAAAGGAGGAAAGGGAGAAAACGGCAAGCTTGTTCAGAACCGGCTAGTAGCGAAGGAACACGATTAGGACGTATATGATCCTCTGCGGTAGGCAAAAAGTATATTCACATTCTCAACATATTTATAATTCCAAATTAAATAAAACCCCGCGGGAAAGCACCTGGTCAAAGGCAGGTGGTGTTCATTCGGATCGTTGGCGCCAAATGTCCGAAACGTCGGTGTTAACTTTGTCTTTGCTTTCGCTTATTATCACGACGATCCCATCTACAAAATGCTCAAAAATGTCTTTTTGAGTGATTTTGAACGTTAAAGGAATTGAAAATACCATTCTAATTAAAATATTAAATGAAATAAGCAAAACTCTGCAGCATATTATGACCTGCATTCGACTACAGCCGATCTCAGTGTGTGATTCTTGCCATAGAAAATCTCTGTCTCTCGCTCTTTCGCATAGCACTTCTCTTTCCCCCTCGAAGTCCTGGTATGAAATATTTCACTCCAAGCGGCCATCATGCATACACTGTCTCTGCTTAACTATTGCCATCTCGTTCTGACTTGTGAAAGTTTTCATCGGCGCCAAAATATCGTAAATACCGGAGTTGACAAGCGTCAACGATGCGATTCAAGTGCGCTCCATCGTCGATCTTTGGAGCTTAGAATTTTGGTAAAAATCCAAGTAAAAATGGCCACCAATCGGGAGAGGGAAACAGGTTCGTGGCATAACGCCCGTAGGCGCTTGATAAAGCGGCGTATGGTAGAATGGCAATGTGAATTTGCAAACCAAAGACAACTTCCGGCCGTGGGTAAGTGAAAACAGTCAACAGTTGTGAGCAAATATTCGATAGACAATGTATT
This sequence comes from Anopheles gambiae, assembly GCF_943734735.2. Taxonomy (NCBI): domain Eukaryota; kingdom Metazoa; phylum Arthropoda; class Insecta; order Diptera; family Culicidae; genus Anopheles; species Anopheles gambiae. The sequence goes on from NC_064601.1 coordinate 114,382,595, forward strand.
TCAGGCGAACCGCAAAGGAATGGAGAAACATTGGCTACTCAACGGGACAAGATGTTGTCTGATCTCCTTGGGCGACGCATATTTAGGCGTCGTTTGGAGGGAGTCGAATTGGATCCTTCGGCCGCAGGTAATCGAAAGCTGTGAAAAAAGAAAATATGTTGAAATAACCCCTGTGCAATGTATTCCAGCTGAACGAGCTCTACCTCAAAGGAATGATGCCATATTGGATCCAATGAATGTGGCCGGTAAGTCGGCCATGGCATCCATTATGCATAACATCTAACTTCCATGCATCATTTCAATTTTTAGACACACTTGCACCCCGTAGCACTGGCGAGGAGGATCCGCCGGTAATATCTATAATATCCCGGGGTCCATTCCAGCGTCTGGCGCTGCGGGGAACTGCCTCTGCTGTCGGAGATGCAAAGCCAATGACGCTGGAATCTGTCGCCAAGGTCCAGGTCGTGGAGCAAAACAGGGTGTCAATGGTTAGGTCGCCCTCCATCTCAGCTGCCAAAGCTATCCGTAAGGTAGCGGTAGTCGCTCCTATGGGTGTGTGTGAGGGAGTGCGGAAGAATCCTAACTGTTTGAATCTGACTAATAAGATTGCAAACCAGAACATAAATATTCATCAAAAGTACGCACGCCTACAGGTGCGTTTACCGCCTCTGGAGCCGTCTTGTAGTAATAAGCCAACGGCGGTAGTGCTTCGGCTGGATCATTCTGCAGGTACTGCAACCGTCGAGCACCGTTAGCCATTGAGGCCGGCCACTACCGCCATACATCTCTCATCCACTGGTGAGCCCATAACACCATATTTCCCTCGGGAACTTTCAACAACTCCATCCGTGGCCTACAAGGCCGTGCGTTAAGCGTAGCAGCGATGAAGCAACATTCCATCTGTCTGTTGAAATAAAAAGAAAATGCTAAAAGTATCCGTCTTTTCATTATTTTCAGCGTTAGATTTCTAAGTGAGAAGTTAGTAAGGTTGTTGAAAAGATGAACGGGAAGAGACTTCAAGAAGAGTCGAAGATAAGAATAGATAAAAGAGCGAGAAACAATGATTTATGCGCCCGCACTGCTCTATGGAGATGACTTGAATAAAACGATGTTGTACAATGGGAGGTCCTCGTTGTGTTGATTTCTATGCAAAAGTATTTCCTTGCATCAAATATTTGAAGCAACGGTAAAATGGAACAAATATCACGATCTCTTGTTTGACAGCGTTGAACGCCATTTCGATCGCTTCTGTCAAATCCGTCTGCTGTCACTGCACACTGTACCAACCGGGCGCCGCCATTTCACATTACACCTTCAATCAATTCTGCTGGCCAAAGCTGGCCAAGCGCTGAACCACGGCAAGAAGAAGCAAATTGTCTTTCAGTGCGTGCAGATTGCGAGTTGCGGTGTGCGTGTGCAGCGCGTCATGTGAAAAACAACGAGAAAAAAGTGCGTGTCCCACGGGTGAAGCAGTTTTTCCACCGTCAAAAGTAAGCTACGAATGGAAATTTACGTACCCCTTTTTAATTGATAACGCAACGGGATAGGAAAGTAAGATTGGCAAACTGCAAACCAACTCCCAAACACACACGTGCTCGGCTGCTCGGTGATGGGAATACGCACAGAGCATTAGAAGTGTTGCCAAAAAAGTGGTTGCTCGTTGGTGTTTCGACGCCGACTCCCTTTTTTCAGTGAAATAATGCAGAAAATCAAGCGCTAGCTTCCTCAACGTGTGTCCTCGTTCGCCAATCTGCGTGCGTGTGGTTGCGTGTGTGTGTGCGTGTGGTTGCGTGTGTGTGTGCGTGTGTGATTGTCGCAAACATTGTCCTGCTGCGTGTGTGTCTGGTCTGGCGATACGGTACGGTGGTGTGCGGCTGGTTGAGTGAAAGCATTTCAAGTCTCTGCACACGGGTGGAACGCGGCGCCATTACGACACACGGCACACAGCAGCACATTCCTGGATTGTTTTGTTGGGGTCGTGCTTGGGAAAGGAGCTTATGTGCGTTTCGGTGCCTTTCGGTGGGTGAGTTCCGGTTAAAACATTGCCTTCGGTGATGCAATTCCGTTTTGGCTGTTTTTTTTTATTGCCCTCTTCGAACCACCTCGAAAACAGTGCGTGTGGTGTTGGTGTGGTGTGGGACTGTGTGTGGATGTTGGTGCGTATCGCAAAAGTGTCTCGTTGCTGTCGTCTGCGCGTCCGGCTTCTCCGGTGGCCGCCCGACCATTCTCGACGAGTGAGTGGTGGTGGTGGTGTTGTCTGTACCTCTTACCTCCTCTTCCCTCCCCGGGGGACAGGAAATGTACGCAGCGAGAAAAGAAGAATTTGCTCAAGACAGGACCGACCTGTCTTGACGCGTTTTGTCCAAAGGGGGAAAAACACCTTCCCTTCTAGACGTCGTCGCCTGCTGTGAGGCTTTAGCTTCAACTTACTTTTGTTGCCATTTCAGCATTTTTAAGGGTCGCGCGCGTGTTTGTATTTGTGCATGTGTTTATTGTTTACAGTCCGGGTGGAGAAAAGGGGCACACCACCGACCAGAGAAAGGGATTTACGCCGTGTTGTTGCTGTTGTGTGGTACATTCGCATTTGATCGTGATATTAGATGTGACGGTTGATTGTTTGTTAGTGTGTATATTGGTGTTTTATTGCGCGTTTTTGTTCCACCCGGGTCGTCACCCGGACGCGGGGGGTTTACGTTGAATTGCGTTTTATAATTTTCCTCTTTTTTCCAGAATAAAACAAAAGTGTGTTACGTCGTGTTAAAAGTGTGTGCACACACGTTTGTGCAAAAGAAAACAAATCTTCAGCAATAGAGCGAAAGTTAACAGTGTGTGTGTGCTGCACGGTGTGTCGGCACATACAGGCAAACAAACACAGAAACAAAAACCTACCTCATTTTGTGCGTGGCAGCCCCTTTTTTACGGCGCTGAGCGTCTCCTAAACAAAACAAGTGTGCAAACCCTTCGTAAAGTGAAATCCTCTGCTCACGAATTAAGAATCAAAATCAAAGCAAGCAGTGTGTGAGTGTGAGTGTGTGTGTCGGTGTAAAGTAACGCAAAGAGCCACAGCGCAAAGAAGAGTGCAGTGCACAGGAAGCAGGAAAAAGAAAACAACAGGGCAGAGAATACGCACGTCATCGGAGGAGAGGAGGAGGTGCTACGTTCTAGAAAACCCAAACAAAACAAACCGCACTGCGACGACGCGCCTTTTTCCCTCCAGAAGAAGAAGAAGAAAAAGAAGAAGGGTAAGAAGAGAAGGAGGATATCCGCGCGCCTCATAGCGTGTGTGTGTGTGTGTGCGTGCGAATTAGTGTGTGAGAACAGCGCCTCCTGTGTTTTTCCCCCACTCATCGTCATCCTTCCCTGCTGTGTGGGCTTTTAGGGCCTCACCAATACACCGAAGGCAAGCAGAAAAGCAAGCGACGATATGGCGGGTGTGTTCGATCTGGAGCTGCACGAGGAGGAGGATCTGCGCGATTCTGATGACGACATAATCGATATTGAGGATGTAAGTACAATCCGTCGTAGTTGTAAAACGTAATTGATGAGCTTTTTGCGGTGCATCATAAATGGTTAAGATACATTGAAATTAAAGGGATTTTAGGCCCGCTTTTAGTTGAAGATATCTTATTAGGAATTTCTATGGAGAGAAGGTCTTACAAGAGATTACTCAGAAGATTTAATTACAAACGGGTTTTATCTGTTGTTATTACAATGATAGGCGATAAGTGTTCTTTTGAGAGCATGAAGAGTTTGTAATTCTTTGTATATTTGATATCAGTCTAAAGGATAAGCGGCATATATCTCCTTTCCTATGTGTGAGCCAGATGGTTATTCTTCGATGGGCATATTATGGCCTAATTTGGCCACTTTTCGCTTTTTCTGTAGATGTCAAAAGTTATTCGAAAGAAACAGGACCATAAGTGAGAGAGAGTCTTGAACTCAGGTTCGACGACGTACTAGCCCGAGCACTTAACGACAGCTCAATAGCGTCACTTGACTGAAGAGCTGTTAACAGCCATACAAAAAGGATTAAACTCCATCATTAAAACGTTTATTCCAATATAATCTTCCAATCAAACTACTCACACTGCACATGGCTTTAATCAACTTAAATTTTAATATCTTTACGACATCAACTAATCCAAAGCACGGTAATGCGAAACACACGCTTCTTCGCACCGAACCGCGGGTGCAATGCCCTCCTCTCGTATGGGGAGGAGACACCACCAGAAAGGGTGAACGCTCTCGGGGTCTCAGAAAGGGTTCGGTCCGTACGTCGTCCTCTTACATCCAGAGCAAATGTTGAACCGTTTTATGGACACACTTTTCGCATTACTTACGAATTATGTTGGCCCCCCTAGGCACCTCGTTTTATACTTCCCTTCTCCTTTATGTGTCACATCTGTCTCTCTCTTTCTCTCTCCCGAGCGATAATTGAAATGTAAAATTCAAGCAAAAAGGAGTAAAAGTTTCCCTTTGCGCGCCGGGGTCGAGTAGCGGCGGCCAAAAAGGTCACATGAGGTCAAGAACAGCTGTGGAGGGAGAAGGAGAATGTAAGCGAGTGTGTTGCAAATTCGTCCAAAAACTAAAACCACAAAAGCTGCTACCCCAACCCGGACCTTTCAGAATGAATTTCAAAACTGTTCTTTGCAAGGCGAGACACCCCCTGTACAAAAAAAAAACACTCACACAACCGGATAAAGACTGTTCGGTCCCCCCCTCCAATCGTCGGTTGAATGTACTCCGGTTCTGGAGCTCTCCTTCCACCCCAAAAAAGCACTCAACCAGACAAGGTTAAGTTGCAAAGTGTTAAGGGAGAGGGAACGAAGAGAGAGGGAGAAAGGAAAGGCGAAAGATGGCAAGAAAAGAGGAATGCGAAAAACGTCTGCACAAAGTACGCAGCCCGCGCGTTGTGTACGCAGGACTCCCGCCGAACGCAGCCACCCAAAACAAACACACACATAGACACATATACTCGCTCGTGTACGAATGAATTGAATACCAGCGAAAAAGGAGGAAAGTTCTTTGACACCTGACGCAGTTGTTGCGGTTTGTTGTTGCGCTCTTGATGGTTAATTCCCCCTCACTTCGCCCTCCTTCCCCGTCCCTTTCGCTCTGGTGTAAGGGAGGTGGCGAAAAAGGCGAAGGAGAAGAAAGGCAAGCTCCACATACGCCACCCGGCAGAATGGCGGTGAACGAACGGTGAACGGTGTTGTCTGTCGTCTGTTTTGACCGGCGTTTCGTTCTTTACCTTCGACTCCGGTACCCATCTCCACCACCATCGATCCAGTCCCGCTTTTTCCCCACATCTTGAAGAAAACGTGCACCAGCACGCACTCACATCGTCGCCGCCGCCGCCGCAGCCTGGGCGTGGTGTGTGGAATATTTGCCTTTTGGGGGTTCAATGCCGTCGACGCCGCCGTCCTCCCCGGCACGCTTGCTCACGACCTCCATCGCTCCCTTGGCGTCCCAGACGCGCGTGTGTGTGGAAGATCGGTTAGCTTCAGTTGTATTCTTCTCGCTTTTCGCACACACCGCCGCCGGCTTCAGAAACTCGCATTTCACCCTATATTGCAATTTCGAAAAGTTCAATAACACCAACTGCAAGATCATCCTCTCCCTCCTCTCCCATTCAGTGCGCGGCAGCTGCTCTCGCGTGGCATGATGCGTGTGGTTTAATAAAAAAAGGGAAGCGGCCTCCATTACATGTGGCGTTTGTTTGGCAGGTTTGTTTTTTATGTTTTTGTGCTGGAATGTTCTCCAAAGGGAATATGCAATTTGCTCTGGAATGTTCAAGAAAAGAGATAAAAAAATGCACAAATTATTCAGTGTTTTCAATTACGTTTTCATTAACAAATCTGCCACCAAGTCCTACAAAACGCCTAAAATTATGCAATACGCATGTAGTGGGGTGCTTTTAAGGTAGGCCCTCTGTACACGTGAATATATAGCTTTTTAATAACATAATAAGATGATGCTAAGTAGATAATAATGTGAACCGATTGTGCTCTATTGTCAGGCAATTGTTCCATTAATGCTTTTCACAACAACAACAAAAAAACGAGTAGCACGTGCTTGTCTCTACTTTTCGGTGCATGCTATTTTGTACTTAAAAATCGATTTTCATCCCATCTCTCGCACTCCTCGGACGGTTTTTGCACCCTCTTCCCCTGCCCCATTTTAATAGTAAACTTTTGTGCTGTGTGTTTTTTGTGCTACTACTGCCGACAGAAAAATCCCCGCTCATTCACCATCACCATTCGTCATCATTCATTCCACGCAAGCAAGTTTGCTCGTGTGTTTGTGTGTGTGGATATGTTGTGGTTACAGCGTACAAAAAAGGAGAGTAAGTAATTGCCCTTTGATTGATCCTCTCCCTCCCCATATTTGTGTACTACGAGTGCTTTTTCGCTCCGTACTCTACTCTACACACCCTACCGGGGATGATGGGGTCGTCCATTCATATACACACACACACACACACACACGGTGGCATGTGCGACACATCCGCCTTCAGTGTTGCCCTCCCAGGCAGGGCTGCATTTACTCCTCGTCCGTTTGTTGTTGGATGTGTTCTCTCCATAACAACACACGCAAGATAGTTTTTCATTGACGCGGGAGTTCATGTGTTCCCCCTATGTTTTAAATTAGCCCTCCTCGCTCCCATCAGCAATCACTGGTAGTAGCACGCACAAACACACACACCCACATCGACGGTCATTAAACTCTCAACAGTATTGTTTTTTTTTTGTTCTTTCTTTCTTTGCTCTGGAGTACAAACAACAGATGAGCAACAGCAAGGCTTGACATCCACTCCGTGTCTCTCTGCGGCTTTGACGTCATACACACAGACACACACTCCTCCCGCCGTGCTGTGCAAATAAGCGTCAGATAAACGGCATTGGCACAAACACACACACACACACACAGCCCTTTCTTGTTTTTGCTACTGCGAAGGAAGAGAAAAAACAGGGCTTCTTTCCCCCCCATTTGCGTCAGATGTGAAACAGAGCAAAGCAGCAACGAAAATTGCGTTAACCTAGGAATGTGTGCGGAAAATTCCTCTGACTCACAATGGTTGGAACTGGTAGCAGAGAAGCAAAAGAGGAATGGCGAAAAATGGGACAGAAGGGACAGGTTGTGGTTTTCCTCGCAAGAGTTCATGCTTCAGCCCTTCTCGTGTAGGGTGGAAGCAGAAGTGGAAGATTAAAGGAAAAACCCCATCCGGTCAACGGAATCACACGGAATCGATTGGCGATGGGCAAAATGCGAGCCGAAACTGGAAAAAAGCTTCACCTTTTTGTGCCGGTGTGAGTGAAAAAAAAAGGCTCCAACGGCTGGTGCTGTTTATTGATCGCGTCATGACTCATCGTGCTGTGGAGATTCGGTTGCGTACATTGTTGAATATTATTGCTTGCTTTTTGCAGTGTATTCATTTATTTGTTTTAATGAAAGACATCAATCTAGATGGACATATATGGCCCTGAGTGTGCACAGAGCAACACAGCTGTGTTTGCCAGCTGTAGAACAAGCAAAATGGCTTCATCACCACCATGCTAGGCAAATAAATGGAAGCCAAAACACCTCTACTCTGGAGTGAATGGAACAACGAGCTCTCGTCGGCTTAAAACCATTCCTAACGTCCCTTCCTAATCCATAATTTTGTGTGGCCAAGTGGACTGCAGTGGGAAGAGAGAGGTGGAACTTTGCTCACTTTTAGCATTCCCTTTTCGATAGTTCATTCTTTAAATGCCATCTCTCTTGCAATGGGAGGGGGAAAGAGTGCCATGGGAAGCATAAAAGAAAGAGGTGACCCGGCATAGACCCAACGTTTTCGCTCATTTTGTGTACAGTCATGTGTGTGTGTGTGTCTGAATGAGTTGGTATGCAAATCAGATGCTTACTTGTCTTTTCATTCCGCTCTTTAAAGAGTACGGCTCCTCTGCCTTGAGCTTGAACTTGTCTCTGTGTCACTGTAAGGACTTTTATTTTTAAGTGTTTTAATATCGTTTTAGTGCTTTTTGCTGTTTATCACTGAATAACCGCTCGGTGATAAAGCATCAGCCGGTCTCGTAGTACAGTCGTCAACTCGTACAACTTAACAACATGCCCGTCATGGGTTCAATCCCCAAATAGACCGCGCCGCCATACGTAGGACTGACTATCCTGCTATGGGGGGGAATCAATTTAGTCACTGAAAGCCAAAGCCCACAAGTGGGTACAGGCAGGCCTTGACCGACATCGGTTGTTGAGCCAAAGAAGAAGAAGAAGATAAAGCATTAAACAGCTGCTCGCTCGTTGAAGCCTCTTTAACCTATTACGCCCCAAAAAAGACCCCTTCAAGTACACTCTCCTCCATACCATCTTGTAGCAAAAGGTGCGAAAAAATCAACAAAAAATTGACCCCATTTTTGAGCCACCTTGTCTGCCCCCCCTCACCCTGGGTGGACTACTTTTGCACAAGACTCCTCGCTGCTTGTTGCTGCAAAAGCTCCCTTTCAGCTGCTGAATAGCTTGGCAGGGTGCTCCGAAACAAGGAAGGAGGCTGTAGTAACGGGTTGCAATCATCATCAGCATCAGCATCATTGCCATCATCATCGGGTCGTCTGTAGTTTCCTCGCCGTCAAGACCAGGGAGGGAGAGTGAGAGAGAGCGAGCAGCTGAGAAAGAGAACGGATTGGCTTGACGACTTACGCAAACTTGAGTGCGCTGGATGCAAAGCGCAATCTAGTGCGGACAGAGTACGAGTACAGAGTGAAAGAGAGAGAGGAAGAGAGTGCAATTCGGATTGTTGTACTACGCCAGCTGAGAATGGAATTTGCAACTCGCCTACTTTCCCTTTAAGTCGAGCACAAAGTCCACAAAGGCGAGTTGTATGCTCGATGTCGATGTGTGGTTTTGTTTAGAAGGAAGAAAGTTGCTTTACATGGGTTTTCAAGGAGGTGCTCATAGTTGTCGGACACTTCCTTGACTTTTTCCTATTGGAAGTGAATTTAATATGTTGGATATTGGACTCACATGGCGCCCTTTTTGGACAGATTCCTGGGAAATTCCTATTGAATGTGTCCAACAAGATTGCTATAGAGTTCAATTCCCATTACATCAATCATACATCAAGTTAACCAAAGAAAGAGCCAATAAAGTCCAATCCCACAGCTATGAGAAGTACTGGAAAATCTTGAATGATCCCGCTTTTTGTTACCAGTTTAGTTTAGAGTTTGAACTTACAAATAATTCAGCCATTATCGCAATTGCAGGACATCATATTATAAAGATTGTGAGTTGATTTCAAGGAAGCAATTGCCATTTCAAATGAGAACTTTGTCAAAAATGTGTCTATAATTTTGTACTTTTTTTGTATTAAACCTCCTATGATTCAGATTCATAGACTCATCTCACCCGCTGAACAGGAGCCGTCACATTTATTCTCGACCTACACACACGTCACACATTTTCCCATGATTTAATTAATCGACTCTATCGAACATCAGCAAACGATAAATCGATTGATTTTTTCTTCTCCCCTGTGTCTGTATCATTTTTTCCCCCCTTACCGGCTAACTGGTGCGTGCTACCGTTTAATATCACCGTCGTGGCCGCGCGTGTGTGGGTGCGCAGGGAAGCTCTCCTTTCGGCCTGGTCTAGGTGTCGAATATCGCACGTAGCTAAATTTATGCACCAAAACACACATACACACAAACACACACACACACACACACACACACACACACATAATACCATGTACTGCAACCAAGTCAGCCATCCACCCACGTACAAACGCAACTTCTCGCAATAGAGCCAACGCCGTGTTGTTGTATTATTGGGAGCACAAAGCGATTTGGCAGACGCACGGCGGATCCTCTGTCTGAAATTATAATAGAAGCGACGTGTGGCGCCGTCTAGCGCGTGATTGGGACCTAAAAATACCCCTCCGCTGCCAGGAAGGTGTAGTAGTAGTGGGTGGTAGTGGTAGCAGCAGCAGCAGCAGGTAGTGTAGTGTAGTACACGACGTCAGTTGAGCTCCATTTCTATGGCATGGAGATCTCCCTGTCGTCCTCGAAATATAAGATGACAATGTATTCCGTGCAACCGTTTACTCTCTGTATAACCTTTCTCCCACATACACACCCACCCACGAGTCTCTGGACTTGGGCGAGTGGGTAGCAATTTATGCTCTGGTTGCAACCTCCGCCCTTGTCTTCTTGCAATTATTGCGCCACGCAAAGAGTTCCATCCTTCTTAAACTCATCCTTTTTGCTCCTGCTCCTTTCCGGGTCCTCTCTCTCTCTAGTAGACCATGGTGAGCTCTCTGGGTCTTAGCAGTGTTTAGTGTCGCCCTAAATATAGAGGATGTGGTGTGGGATTTGTCGCCAACAGAGTAGCGAGCACGGGAGATGCTTCCGTTTTTGCGTTGGTTGTTTCCTTCCTTTTTTTTCTGTTGGTCCCATCCCGGTAGATTATTTTTAGAAAAAGAAGTCTTCCTCTTCTCCCCTCTAGCTGCTTGCTTTTGAGCGTTGTACGACGTTTCCTTTCCGGCTTTTCGGCAACCATCATCATCATCGTTATGGGTGGTGGTGGCGTATTTGTGTGGAATCATTTAAGGAATTTTTCTCGTCTGCCGGCCGGCATATTGCCGGCTGTCATTGAACGCGCGGGCTGTTTTGGGGGGAAATTTATGAGTCACAATGAGCTGTTTTTGCTGCTTAGTTGTGCTTCAGTGAATCATTCACCCTGTTGAGCAATTAATTACCTTTGCTTTCGTCAGGGATTTTCCCTGGAAAATGGCTTACCCTAAATTAAGATTTTGATCGCACTTTATGATGTAAATGAAACGTAATGGGAAGTATTGTTGTATTATTTGCCACTGTTCCTTCAGTATTTAAGTTGGAATTGATAGAATCAACATTCTTGTTGGACCTTCGAAAAGGGAAGTTGAAATCTCTCTAGTCAAGGGAAGGTCTCGTTTTTTTATCACATCAACTGATTACCAACACACAAATACTCACACAAACACACCCAAGGAAGGGCGACCAATGGTGTGGTCTTCTGAGGGGAACCGTTGCCGTTGCTCCAAACTGTGTGCGTTGCGTGTATCAAAAAAGCCCCAACCCTCCCCAAAAAAAAAACAAGTCTCACACACACATAACACCCCTTGCTGACTCTCTAGGCACGACTGCGCTCCATCTCCATCTCCCCTTTTACCCCCAAAGATGGAAGGGTGAAGGAAAAAAAAGAACTAGAGACCAACTGACAAAAGTAGGTCAATGACGAATGGTTAGGACGGGTTAGACGAAAAAACGGTGCCAACATAACGAGCGAGAGAGGCAGGGAGAGAGGGAGAGAGAGAGAGAAATAGTGAAGGCAAACGACCAAACAACGATTTCGGTGTGTTTGTGTGTGTCTATGTTCCTGTCGGTTGGATTGATTCATGCGATTATGCCTCGGAACAACTCCACACGGCTGTTGACGGGAAAAGGGGAGGGTACCGTTCTACGTTAAATGTTGGAATAGGAACGATATCTTGGACATGAAACCAAGTTGTGTGAGAAGGAGAAAACTATTTTGGTTGCATATTTGTCTCATAATAGCGTAATGTTTTTAATACTGAAATCCCCAATGATTTCTTTGACATGACAAACGCATTTGCTAAGTATTCAAAGTCCAACTAGCAAACGACATGATGTCACAATTACATGGAAGATAAAATCACTATCCTATTTTGTTGCTGAATTCTGTTTGAATTTTGAGTTTGTATAATAAGAATATGACACCATTGGATTTTGATGAATTGTGGTTAACATTGACAAATTTATGATATCGTCTGAAACAGTCTTACTAAGAGTCCTGCTTGAACACCACTATTAATACTTTTTTGAGGAGAAACTTGATTAATTCCTTCTTTAAGCGATCGGTTCACCAATTTTGCTTGTTGAATTTGTTAAGAAACAATAAAAAAGCTCGCCCTTAAAGACTTCTTGCAATACAAAACAGCGCAAAAAGTGCTCGTGGGTTCGCTCCCCTTCCGTGTACCTATCGCGTGTGCGTGTGCTTTTAAAGTGTTTCATGTGCTGCACCACCACCACCACCACCAGCAAGCACACACGAGCCGAATGGATTTGATGGAACCAACGTGTGTGGCAGCAACCGTCTAACGATAAGATATTGCGCTTATCTCAAAACTTCTTTTCCAACGAATGATTCCCGGTTTGTAAAAATCAGGGGGAGGGTTTGGTTGTGAGATATAAAAAAAACTCGTCCTATTAATGCACGCGATGCAAGAGTCGATTGAAAAGCAAAAACAAAACCTGATTCTTTTCGTATCCCCACCGCCATGATATGGGATGGGGGGGTTCTTTGCACCATCCCTCATACAAAGTTATAGTTGCTATTGAATAATCAATCAGGCGCACACTTATTACCGGCTGTGCGGTTGTGTGCTTTGAAGAGAACCAATTTGCTTACCAACTTTACCTTTTTCCCGCTTGAATCAAGTGCGTTTTCGTGCGTGCGTGTCTCCCGTGTTGGTCTGAGCAAAGGGCGTTTGGGCGTTATTTGTTGCTGAAACAGGAACAAGTTGCACACTGCACTACACCTCCTGCTCTGGGCTAAATATACGTATGTGTGTGTCTGTCGTCCATTACACAAGAAATTGAAAGTTTCCTTCTCGTTCTTGACACACGGGGGCCGATCGACTGCCCCGTGGGTCGGAATGTGTATCAGTAGGTCACACATACACACACCCAGTAGTGTAGAGCTCTCTCGGGCGCGTGTGTGAGCCGCGATGATGATGGGCCCCCCTTCGCACTGCCGTTGTGACACAGTTTCCGCTGATTCGCATTCCTCAAATAACTGTTTCACTCTACGCACAGCTGTCTGTCGAGAGAGAGGGAGAGAGAGAAAATGGAGGAATCCCGCTGCTGCAGCATGCTCGAGCCCGAAAAAGGCCGTATTAATTTTGTGCAAACCTAATTATCTCACCTTCTTTTTTTCGTTTTCGGTGCCTCATTTGGCTCAATATAAACGTTAAATTAAATTTCAATTTCTCCGTTTTTTTGTCGTCTCCCACCTTAATTAATGTGCTCCTTTCCGGGCTCTCTGGGGCTCAGCACAAGCTTTACGAATCAATCTTGTATTTTATCTTCTTTAAATTGCGATCCAACAAACACACACACACACACTTCCGCCCTTTACAATGTAGTTTAGATAAACAGGAGGAGGAAGCAGTTGTACGGCACCAGCTACACTATTATCTTCCTGTACTAACACTTTGGTACGTGTGAGAGACGACGAAATGGTCCATTTGCCCCGTCTGAACCTTTGCTCTTCTGACCCACAACCCAACCTGACTGCACCGAGTTTACTACACGTGTTTGTCGAAGTTTAATCGAACAATTACCATTTTCACAGAAATCTGTATCCCATTTCTCTGACGCAAATGCAAACACATAAGCTGCTGCTGCTGCTGCTGCTCTGTGTCCACAACAACACATTGTCGTCTGTGTGTGTCCTGCGTCATCCCGGGTGCACGTTGCAGGTGGTTGCAAGTGCAAAAAGTGCCTGCAGTTTCTTGCTTCGATTGCCTTGGGCTGGGCGGACAATGCAAGGAAGAGGGAGAGAGTTAAAATAAGGCAAAAGTAGAGTAATATGTGCGGAGAAAGTACACTGAGCGAGTGGTGTGGTGGTGTATAACTAAAACACAAAGTTTACAATCGGTTTGAGCAGTTGATGTCAATGCAATAAACGAGAGAAAGTCAACTTACTTCTACATGATTGGATCACCAAATATACATTTATTGTGATTCTTATGAAGATTGGTACAAATTTATGTATTATTCCTTCTTGAAACATTCAAGCAACCAGATCTTTATTTTTTTTTAGTTGATATCGTAAACCGAGACAAAAGCATTAAATGTAGGGGAACCTGGGGCAAAATGGTTAGGTGGGGCAAAATGGTCACCTGCATTATTGGCAAATTAACACATTTCTACTGATTTCTAATGATAGAAAATAAAATCCAATAGAATGTTTAAAGCCCACCATGAACGTTTCATAACCTAATATTGAAAATTTTCATATTATATTGAAAATTTCAAATTTCGTTTCATAACCTAATTAAATGTAAAAATTTCAAAGTTTAATTTTGTAAAATGTTTCACTTGGGGCAAAATGGTCGGTATGTTTTGACACGTGCAAAATGACGAGGCTGTGGTATAAGCTAAGGCCGCTACAATATACTAACTTAACAGAAATAAAACTGTGCTGTATGTATACTATACCGACATGGAAAACTACTGAAAACACGTGAATTATTGAAATATTCCACGGTTTGACTAAATTATTCGACAAAACACTTAAATACTAAACTTAAATTGCTACTCTCACAATTCTACCAACATGCAAGAGTTTAGACCAAAGCCTTAAGCTCAATGTTGTGGTCCATTTTGCCCCTTTGTTATGTTGTGTTTTGACATTTCTTGTGTAAGACCATTTTGCCCCATAGCAGGACCATTTTACCCCACACAATACATTTTTACGACGTTTGACGTTGAGTTTTAAAATTCATTTTAAACATATACAGTTGTTATTAATGCGTTAACGTCTGATTATTTTTCACGAATAAGACGTTGAAGTATCGATTGACGTCCAAATAACAGTGTTAAGTGCTTTAACCAATAAGATCCATTAACAGATCCATTGTGCCCCGCTTTCCCCTATTGTTTTCTGCTTTATTATTAAGATTTTTTAGATTTTTTTTTAAATAAATTATATCTCTTTCATGTCTTTTCCAAAAGTATGTTTCATCATTTATCTTTGTCGCTGCAGCAGCTGCTGCTTCTGTGTAACGGCTGCTACTCTGCTGTGGTAATCAAAAATCCCTTTCCCTATTAATCATCGCCTACTTTCTGGGTATTGTTCGCACTGCACGACACTATCGTCGTCGTCACTGTGGGCTCTACAGCTCACGAATTGTGCATGCATGTTTGTGTGACGCTGCACCCGCCACACGCAAATTGACCTTTTTTTTCAACAACACAACTGTGTTATGCTCCAACAGCGCGCACCGTTTCAAGCGCATAATTGCGCTTGCCCCGCGCTGTAACTAAAACCTCGTGTGGGAGAGTTGCATTTTTCAGTTCACTTTCGCTCATACAAATGTGCCGCCGCCCTCGGTGTGGTGTTGCATTTTGCACGAGTGTACCAAAAAAAAGCACACACAAAAACACCACTGAACATAGCCCGGTGTGGTGTGTGGTGTGTGGTGTGTCGTCATCATTGCATCGGCATGGTGGCAATCGAAATCGTTGCCACGGCGGCTGAGAATGAGGTCACCGTGTGTGTGTGTATGCCGTGGCCTCAATGCAAGAGCGAGATGGATGGCTGAATATAGACACACACACACACACATAAACAAACACACGAATCGATCGTGAGCTGCCGCCACAATAACCGGTGTGTGTGGGTGGGTGGATGGGTGGTATGAAGAAGAAGGAGTATGAGAAAACTCCTCTCCGCTTCTTACGTCATCAAGCTCTTTGCGCGCGCGTGACCTTCTCCGCGTATTTCCGCCTGCAATTGCCGCTTCAGTGTACAACCCCACTACACTGTAGTGCGCAAGAATGTGTGAGTGTGAGAGTAGTGCACTGCAACACTCATGGGGTGGTGTGCATCATAACGGGAGCCAGCTCACTCACCGGTCTAATGAATGGTCGGCAGTAGTAGGGTGGATGGAACAGAGGAAAGGGCAACGCAACGCGTGGTGTGTACTCCGATGTGTGTACGCGAAGCAAAACAACAACAAAAGAGTGCACACAGAGAGAGAGTGCGCCGCCTGTGTAATGGTGTGTGTTGGTGGTGCAATTGCACACGCATCAACTTCATGCAATGCTAGTGGCGCGCAGTAAGCGCGAAAGGAGAGTTATGATTATGATTGGACAAGAATTGAAGAGCCTGCAGGGGTTAATAGGAGAGGAGATAAGCAGGAGAGAGAGAGAGAGTGAGAAAAAGAGAGATGTGAAAGGCAACAAACAAACAAACAAACAAACAGTTCTAGTGCGAGTTCGATTTGTTCGTTAGAGGAGCAGAAAAAAAGAAGGGGTTCCTCCTCATATCACCCCCCATTTCTCACTAATGTGTGCGCGTGTGATCATAAACGTAAATATAAAACACACCTCACACGCCACACGCAAGTAGAGAATAGTTCCTTTCTGCGTACTTCCTTGCATGCTTTGTATAACAGGTTGAGGTGGATGTGGATGGGAAGCGCAGGGAGAGGCGAGACGGCTGGCTCACAAATCGTTGCAAATTTAATTACAAACTAGCTGGCACGATTTTATTACTACGCCATAACTATTGCAACAGTGGAGCTTAGAAGACAAACCGGGAGGACAGAGAAAGGTATAGGGAGAGCGAGAGAGAGAGATATTGTTATTAAGTGTATTTTTTACTAATACTAGCAGTTTTCTCTTATTTATAAACAATTGTTTCCTTTTACAATTTTCACTCGCTTTAAGTGAAATTTAAAAAAAAAACTATATAGTTTCGCTAAAAAAGGTGATATTTTTGCAATAAACCGTGTCGTGCGGTTTCTATACAATGTCGTAAAAAGCTGATGAGCCTTTTTTATGGACCCCAGCGCTATGGTGGAGTCGCCAATCATCTATCTTGGCACGTTTGTTTTTATTGTACTTTTGTTTATTATACTGCTCTCCTGTGAATGCAATCGATTGAGTGGGATTTCTCTCTCTCTGTCACTGTCTCTCTCTCTCTTCAACAACACAGACGCACGTTGCGGGTGGTCGATAAGTTTTTACGATTGTTTGACTACTTGAATAGCGCTCGTTTCAGGTAGGGGAGGTACACAGACGAAGACGCACAGCTTGGTGATAAGAACAAATACTTTGGTTTGTAATTGAAAGATTGCTTTTCAACAGCCCCCAACAGTTGTCGTCTTGCGTCAGTTTAAATGGCACTTGTTCTAGTTCTTTTTCGTTTTTTGGTTAGGAAACCCGACACACAGTTAAATATTGGTACACGTGTACCCCGGGTTGTCCCAGTTCAAGGACTCGCTTCCTATTACAACCCTCTGCCCCCCGACATTGTCAACACCGATGGGTGTTACTGGCGCGTACGATAGGCGCCAGGCGGAAACTAAACACCAAAAGCGCACGTTTCAGTGTGCGTGTGCGTGTGTCTGTATGTGCATTGATGATTAGCGCATGTCGCGAACTTTGTGTGTTGGCAGCTCGTTTTTGCGATGATAAGACACGGACGAGAAACCACTGTGGACAATGTGTAATGTGTACGGGGAATGGTGGACACGATAGTAGAAGAAGCAACCCCAAGAGTGAACGGAAGAGTTGCATTGGAGTTGGGTTTTTGCAGTGCTTGAATGTAACTCATTGCTTGCTCTCATCTCAGCCCCGCATGCTGCATGTTAAAGAGAGTTGTTAAAGAGCAGATCCTAAAAAGAATGTCTGAAGCGCATCCTTCGACAATGCTTTAAATGTTGTGCTTTTACTCTGGAGTTGTTGGCGCGCGCATGTGCGTAAGAAGGGGGCTTGTGAGGGGGCTGGCGGTTGTCGTCGTTGTGACGACTACAAGTTTAAAATGATAGTGGCAGTGTACTCTCCTTTCCTTGCTTTGGAAAGTTGGTATCTGCATTAGTACGTGTTAGGACTACATAATCGTTGGAGAGACAGTTTATGATGCTGTCGTGTGTCTTTTGAAGAACGTTTTTCTGTCTTTTTCATTCCAATTTCACTCTTTTTTGTGAATTAGAAATGATATTATCACATATATTGAAGTGCTGGTTAGAGTAAGATTTGATCTCAGGACTTGTCAGTTGCCAAACGATGTACCTTCCAAGGACAGTATCACTCCACCTGATCCTACTGCCGTCGTGTGAAGCTTCTTAATCCAATAATGGAACAGCTTACAGTTTTGATATTTTAAAATCCTCCTTTACATGCCATCTCGTGGTCTAATCGAATTATTTTAGGATGTTCTGCCGGCGGGTGCCTTTCGATGAATCATCTCGTGCCCGGATGTTTAGCCAACACGCCTAATTACCGACCAACACGACCAGAACCAATAAAATACATTGAATATTACTTTTGGGGCTGGTGCTGCACCAGCACCAGCAGCAGCAGCCATGCGAAACTTGGCCCTCGCCGAATAAATTTATTGGGTGCCCGATTTTCCCAATGTTAGTCTTGCAAACTCAGACTCGGGGCCAATAAAAAAACAAACACACACATCCATACACAATCAATCCCTTCAGTCCGCGGGTGTGTTTGCTTCTTCAAAAATGTGTCCAAAAGAGAGCTGTTGTTTGTGCGTACGGTGCGTCGTCCAAGTCGCCGTCCGTCTTTACGGCGGTAGTGTATTGGTAACAAGATACTGGCCTTCTTACTGCTGCTACCAACCTTGTCATTCGATTAGAAGAGAGAGAAGGTGGTTTCCGTTGTTGTTGGATTGTTGCGTGCTTCCGCGTTTCCGCACCAGAGCACCAACCAAACCAACCAACCTGCTCCTCCTCCTCCTCCTTCGCCGAGGGGTTCGTTCGGAAAGTCATCCAACTGCGACGGCGACGACGACCGACCCGACCGCACCAAACTCTACTACCAAGACACACTCAAAAGCAAAGAAGTCGGCGCGAAGGAAAAGACGTTCATCGAACGATAACGCAACACGCCGCGCCGGGCCGGGCGGCGCAGACTTGTGTACGGCCGCGCGCGAGTTCAAGGTAGCGCACAAGTGGAATATTTTGACGCAGCCAAAAATTTATCGCCACCGCCATCCCCTCCACTCCCACTCCTCCTCCCAACAAGGGGTTTTGTGGAAGCAATTCGAGACTGTGGTGCTGCCGTCGCCGTCGTCGCAACATGAGCGTCGATTCACAACACAACACATCTTGCCTTGGTCGCGCATACCTTTAGTGGAGCGCTTTTGGGGGGAAACAATGTGAAGAGAATGGTATTAGTTTGTGGCAGAATACAGAATTACATTCGTGCACACAGTGTGGAGTAACAGTGTTCTAAAATTGTCCTCCCCATGCACAACAACACTGTTTGGGAAGGGGAAAGAAAGTGGGAACAAAAATAAGAATTGCACGATTTAGTGTAGTTCGCGGGGTTTTGGTGTTGGGCTCGTACTCTTCCAACCCTTTTGCGCGCGGTCTCTTCTCTGTGGCAGCGAGGAAGCTCAACATGTGTTTTTTTTTGCGGGGGGATGGGGCCTATTTTCACCCCCAAAACTTAACACATTTAGCACACTTGTGTATACACACCCGGAAGTTATCGGGGACTCCCCGGAGTCGTTTTAATTGCAACCAATAGAAATATGGCTTCCAAGGACGATCAGCAATTCTCAGTAAAAGGAATGGTTGAGGTTGCGTAACTTGTGCGTGTTTGAAAACCCAAATCAGGAAAGAATTTCTAGAAAGAAATCCCGTTTTCAGCCGCCGTGCCTTGGGGAGGTCGTAGTCTCTATCCTCTTCCCCAGATCCCTTGAGCGTCGTTTACTGGCCTGGCGTTTAGAAGAAATCAATAAGATCAAATTTTCCCCGCCAACTCCCCCCCAAATGCGACGATAGCAAAGGGCGGGAAAAAATGGGAAAAACAAACAGATAACCCATACAGACACACATCCATAGAGAGAAGACACACGCTTGCGCTTGTATTTTGTTTCACTCCAGACCGCAGCAAAAACACTGTATTATAGCATTTATAGCGCGCTACATTTACGCCACAGTAATAGAGGTAGTGGAGTAGTATTAGTATTAGTAGTAGTAGAACTGGCCAGCGCTAGTATTACTGCTGTCATCATCCCCGGTGCGCGCCCTCCGTGTCATATACAGCGGACGGCTTTGTGTGGTTGTAGTCGTCGTCGTGTCGCGCTGCTGTGTTTGTATCCCGTAGGAATAAGGGGCCACCACCAAACAGCACATGATGGACGGAACGGGACGGACGGGACGATGTGAGTGTGTGTGCACGGTTTCGGAAGTAATGTCAATAACCTTACAAGGTTTTTTCCTCTAGACGACACACACACACACTGGGGAGGGGCGCCCATACACGTGTTCTATATGGCAAGGGCTGGGAGCTTCTAGAAAAATGATTTGAATTTAGTTTGATTTTTCTAACACTCTCCTTTATTAAATAATACTCATTTGACGTCCCAAACTCGTGTCGGAGCTGTCACCCCCTCGGGGAATTCGGACCAACACAAACACAGGCAGAGACAGACAGACAGCCAGGATGCAGATTGTTAAGTTCGAGTGGGTTCCGATACTTCAATTAATTGAAGTTTCCCAGTTTTTCGCTTCAAGTACTGCTTTAGACCTGTATGCACCCAACCTCTTCACTGCCCGTTGGCCTATCCTCTCCTTGGTTCATCCTAATGTCCAAAGATTGCAGAAGTTTGATGGACACTTAAGCACGGACACAGCGGGCGCAGGGAAGAGTGTGTGTGTGTGTGCGTGATTAGATAATTTCAGGGTCAAAACATTGGTGAGGGGGCATTTACATTCTGTGGGTTATGATGTTGTATTTGCGCAGCAGTAGTAGGGCACTGATTCGATTTGAGGGAAGACGATGACGACGAAGACGACGACGTCAATTGATGGGAGTATGGGGAGACTTCAGGGTTTCAAAGGGTGTAAGATGTTTGGGAATCGGTCGGTTTCACGCTTGCTCAATCAAACCCAAAACCCAACCCAAACTCTCCTCCTAAGCATAACTATATCTGGGTAGCGTTTGATTGATAATTGCAGCGTGTTTGTTTGGCCCATTAGCGTCTGTGCACGATCGAACTGCTGCTGCTGCGTGTGCAAGGCGAAATTTAGGCTCTGACGACATAAGACGACGCGCGTTCGACTTCGATCGCATGGGTTACGTATTTTTGGTACAATTGAAGAGGTAGAAGGGCAGCATTGATAGGCCAGTTGATGATTCTGGCTTCATGTTTTTGTAACACCGTTTCCGTCGAAGGTCCAGCTGGTTGAGATTTGGATGATAATGAGCAAATTTACCGGCCCCGCGGAAGCAGAAACGGCGCGTTTATATTTTCACTTTACGCGACCAGTCGCACATAACTAACAGCAGGCGCTGGCCCATCCATCATCGTAGCCCCGCAGCCACAGTCGCGCTACATTTCCCCACATGCTGTGTATGGAGAGGTGATAAAGAGAAGCCAGTGCCATGTACACAAGGAATGCACACGGGCTTCTGCTTTGGGTTGACCTTGCTCTCCCTGCTGTTGCTGTTGGTACTGCTTGCTACTGATAACCACAGCGGAGGGAGTGTACAAAAAGGTGTACAAAAAGGCATTAAACATTACCACCCGTCCGGCGGTGTGTGTTTGTGCAGTGTGTTATTTTTACTGCGCGGCGCCGGGTCCCATTTTGCGATTAGATTCTATTTTTTACCATTTCCCTCCTTAGATTGCAAGTCCAACGGAAAAACGCCTTAAATTATGCAATCTGCGTGACATCATCTGCTTGATAGCAGTTTTAGAATAATTTCAAAATGACCGTTCTCATGGCCAACTAGAACTCTAGCGGACTCACAGTGCAGCGCACGTGTGCTCGCCCCTAAATGTATGCAATCGCAGTGCAGCAACGCGTCACACGGTTTGAAAACAAATCGTTGCACATTTACTCTATTCGGAAAAATGAGGAGGGACGACCCGTCGACGCTTGTGGCTGTGTGACACATTGAGAAGCGAGAATGGACAAATGAAATACAATCCGGAAAAAAAATGCGAGGGACACCCCGGGAGAGGGAAACTTCTGAATGTTCTGTCTGGAGTCTGCGGAGGTCAATGACTCGCGATGTCTGATGGCAGGCAGGGATGCATTCTGTCTCGAACACCCGAGAGACAACAAGGCGAGCGTAGAGCGAGGGTTTCCGGGTTTGTGTGTGTTCCCCCTTTGTTGCGGAAAATGCACAACTGTGGCCGGGCGCGCTGTCGACGACCTGTGGTTTCTATCTATAGAGCATGTATGCGGATTTTCCTCACAATCTCATGTGTGGCTGTCGCGAGTGTGATGGATTGTGGGGGATGAGTTGCTGCAAGGGGGTCAGTTTAGGATAAAATTGTTGAAAATTATTGTAAAATTTTTGAAAAGTAATTATTGTTTCGTATTTAAAACATTGATGCATACTATGTTTTTGTCATATTAAGGCATAATGGAGCATTTGCATTTATTGAGAAATAAAAACCAATCTCTTCACAATCATAATAATGCAACAAGCTGCTAATGGCACATAATAATTTACGATTTTCTTTCATTTCCCCGCTCCTCATCAGGTCGATCTGGAACCCGAACTTCACATCAACACAAATCTAGAGTAAGTATACCCACCCCGGACACGGACATCAATGTTGAGTGCCTTTCTGATGAGCATATGCCTAACGTTACGCGCTTTTTCTTCTCACCCCCAGAACCGAAGGATCTGAAACGATACCACTGTCGGAAGATATTATAAACCCGGGACGAATCAAGCTAGGGCCGCAGGATTTTGAGCTAAAGAAAGTATTAGGCAAAGGCGGATACGGTAAAGTCTTCCAAGTAAGTTCCTGGCCGAGTGGAGCGAGAGAGAGCGAGATCCGCAGTGTGCAAGTGTAATGAATGATGTGTTTCACCGCCTTTTTATCGCTTCATTTTCAGGTCAGAAAAACCACTGGTGCTGATGCAAACTCGTACTTCGCGATGAAGGTGTTAAAGAAGGCGTCGATAGTTAGAAATCAAAAAGACACAGCCCACACACGCGCCGAGCGAAACATATTAGAGGCGGTTAGGGTAAGTGGGTTGCATTCTAGCTTGTAGCTGAAGCTGAAGTACTGGTTGAATTAATGTGGAACTCCTTTCCTCTACTCTTACAGCATCCCTTTATCGTAGAGCTAGTGTACGCCTTCCAGACCGGTGGCAAGTTGTATTTAATTCTAGAATACTTGAGCGGCGGCGAGCTGTTCATGCATTTAGAGCGCGAGGGAATATTTTTGGAAGACACTGCATGGTACGTACGGCCGGAGGAAAGCAGCAAAATGAATGCCAAATTGCAATATTCATCGCTTTCCTATTTTCTTTCAGCTTTTACCTATGTGAAATCATTCTCGCCCTGGAGCATCTGCACAATCTGGGCATCATCTATCGGGATCTGAAGCCGGAGAATGTGCTGCTGGATGCGAAGGGCCACGTGAAGCTGACCGACTTTGGCCTGTGCAAGGAACACATCCAGGAGGGCATTGTAACGCACACGTTCTGCGGTACGATCGAGTACATGTGAGTGGAGTTTTTTTTTTACCCTTCCTCAATCCATTACACCCGGACCGGAGTTTGGATGCTAATATGCTTCCCCTTTTTTGTTTACTTTCGTTAGGGCACCGGAAATTCTAACACGCAGCGGACACGGCAAAGCGGTCGATTGGTGGTCGCTCGGTGCCCTCATGTTCGACATGCTGACGGGAATGGTAAGCGCTCGTTAAGGGGGCAAACAAAGAAGAAAAACAGGCCTTTTTGACACAGTGCCGGTTCGTTGTTGTTGTGGTCAATGTTTTGCAGCCCCCGTTCTGTGCGGACAATCGAAAGAAGACGGTCGACGCTATACTGAAGGATAAGCTGAACATCCCGGGCTACCTGACGCCGGACTCGCGCGATCTCATCCGCCGGTTGATGAAGCGGCAGGTGTCGCAGCGCCTCGGCAGCGGGCCGACCGATGGGCAGGCGGTGCGGGCACATCCCTTCTTCAAGAACGTCAACTGGGACGATGTGGTCAAGAGAAGGCTAGATCCACCGATCAAACCAGTGCTTGTAAGTGCTCCGGAAGGCGAACAAGTGTTGACTTTTAGAAGGGTTTTGAGACGAACGGTGTTGTTTTTATCGTATCACAGGCCAGTGAGGATGATGTGTCGCAGTTTGATACCAAGTTCACGAAAGAGATTCCGGTAGATTCGCCCGATGAAACAACGCTGAGTGAGAGTGTCAATCTAATCTTCCAGGTGAGAATCAATGAAAGGTGAAATGTGTCAAATAGAGTCCTCTAATTGATGTCGCTTTTTTTCATTTTTCGCAGGGTTTCACGTACGTCGCCCCATCCGTGCTGGAGGACATGCAGTCGCGCATCACGATGCCCCGGTCGCCCCGTCGCATGCACCGCCACAACCTGCACCAGCACCATCAGCACAATCACCATCACGGCAGTGCGCACCACCACCACCACGGTGCCGGCAGCAGTCGAATGATGGGCGCGGCCGGAGCGACAGGAGCAACGCCGATGGAGAATGGCAGTGGGGGCAGTGGCGCCTGGAAGATGGCCCCGCATCAAAACATGCACAACCATCATCCGCACGTGCATCGGGGAGGAGGTCAAATGGTGCCACCGAACCAGCAGCAGCAGCAGCAGCCGTCGTCCGCTCAGCAACCTCACAATCAGACGCAACCGGCTGGTGGAGCGGCCGGTGTTAGCGGTGGTCCGCCCGGTAGCCGCCCGTTCAATGCGGCCTCCATCTCGCGACGAACGCCGCCCCATCTGCAACCGTTCGCGCCGCGGCCCTCGCCACAGGACGAAATGATGGATGTGTATCCGGAAATGTCCATCTCTTAGTGAGTGGTGAACCTTTAAGGGGAGTGATATTTTTACAGCAAATCATTAATCCATCTCTCTTTCTCATCATTCTAGGCCAACACTGGAGGATTATAGCAGTTATAGGAAATTCGTCACCTAAGAGATGTGCTGCAGCAGGACGAGAGAGACACCATTTAGAACGATGCAGCAAAATGAAGGAAGGAAGCAGCATCGAAGGGGGAGTGCATCTCCAAAAACTAATTAACCCGTAGTCTAGCGTAAACAATAAGAAAAGGCAATTTGTTCCGAACAATGCGTGCGTGAGTGCGTGCGCGCGCGCGTAGAAAGAGAAAACAAAGGTGCGTGAGATAGGTAGGGAAGAGTCTGTGTGTCTGTGTGTGTGTGTGTTACAACTACATACAACAAATCACCAAGGAAAAGATTAGAATAACGAATTTCAACTATAAGCCCTTTTTCCGTTTTACTTTCCTTCTTTCTTCTTCCAACGCTCCAACGAACAGAACCACTTCCGCCAGGGATTACTTTACATTTGTTTATTTCCCTCAGTTTATGGAGCTTTTCCTTTGCTGATTGTTTTTAAACTGCTCGACTCAGGCGATAAGCGCTAGTAGGCAAACATCCTGTCCTTTCCTGTTCTTCTAAACTCTCCCAGAATAGTGGAAACATAAAGGCGCCGCGCAAACACAGGTTGTTAAGCCGTGTTTTAAAGCAATTTTACGTTGTGCTCTGTAAGGTTAGGGGAAAGAAGGTGCGCTGTAGAATTATGAATGAAATTGTGTGAAAGCTAAAAGAATGCAAAAGGGCGTTGAATGGTGGTTCCCTTCCTCTGTCCAGCAATCAGTTTAAAAATCTTCCGAGTTGGAGTTGGAGAAGCGACGATGAAGCCTTTTTTTTATTATTATATATTCTTTTGTTGTACTCTTACCCTTTTCTTCCTCCCTCGAACACGGTTCACAACAGATATTTTACTATCGATAAAGAGTTACTCTAAATTGCTAATAGAAACTAATAGCAGCTTTAGCGGAGAAAGGATTCGATTTCATTACGCAAAAAATATTACGCAAGAAAAACCAACCCGACCGTCATCACACCCATACACATATACACACTCCTATCCACACGCTGGGTGTTGGTGATGGTGGGGCCGGCGGTGTGTGGTATATTTTGAGATTTTCTTTTGTAAGCAAAAACTAACTAAAACCATCGTTTATAGAAATTGTATTATAAATTGTGTGCTCCCTTTCCCTCTGTTCCCACTTCATCTCGCAAGCGGCCACTTGTTGCTGTGTTGCAATTGAAATTACCTGGTGCAAGGAAATGTTACACTCGCAATTAAATACTAGTACCGCGTAGACATCCAGGCGAGCAAAGAGATGATTATAGAGGGAGGGAGAGAGAGAGAAGAAGCGTTTGGGAGAATAAGTTGCATTTTGAATATGAAACAAACAAAACAGGTAGCAATCCTAGTTACAAAATAATAATGAAATGGAAGGAGATGTAAAACGAAACAATTGTTAGGTGTGGTGTGGTGTACAGTTTGTCCCTCCAAAACTACACACACACAGCATTGAAAGCACATTTAAAAGTGGAAGACAAAAGCAAGCAACGAAGCAGAAAAGGAAGACAAAATATTGGTTATTATTCCTTCTCTCCCCTTTTTTTTACAAAGTCATTTAAATACTTGACCCTCGAAACAAATCAAATCAATGGGGGCTAACCTGTTATGCATTCTATCTTACTTCTTAATCTTAATCAATGTAATGGGAGAAATGAAGCAGAAAACACACAAAAAACAAGAAGAATTAACCTATGTTCCTTCTATTTCCAGTTTCACCTTGTGTTTCGAAGAAGCAATGTAGTTGAAAAGAATGAAACCCCTTTACACAAATACATATACACACACTGCCGAAGTGAAAGAGGAAAATGAAATGAAAATGGAAACAAAAAAAGCAAAACAAAAAAAAAGAGATAAAGAAGTGAAAACAGGAAAAACAAATCAACAAAACATAAGAACAACCGAAACAACAGAAACCAAAAAAACCAAAACCGTAAACGAAAACTACCATATTGCAATAGTCTGAATTTAGCAAACGTGTGTTGCGGTATATAGTGTGAATAAAGTCTAGTAAAAAAACAAATCAATTGAAGCTAATGCACACAAACACGATGAAGATGATGATGATAAGGATGATGCAAATAGATAGTGAGAACAACAACAGAAACCGACTCTCGTGCACCACGTGCAACGAGCAGAGACAGCACACAGAGAGAAAGAGAGGGATTGGAATCTAAGATCCATATTGTAATTGAACTATGTGCATAATAACTACATTACATTGAAATATGCATCAGAACGGTAATTAGCAAATTAATTAAGCCTCCCAAACAAACCCCCTCCTCTCCCCATACCGAAAAGCGAATTGTGTACATGCGCAAGGCGGAGCGAAAGTGGAAGAAGCGTACGTTTAACAGAAGAAAGTAAAATAATAATAATAAACAAACAAACAAACAGAAGAAGGAATAAAACAAAAATAGTGTAAAGAGAGGCGATGTGTGTATGTGGAACCAAAATGACTGATTTTTATCCCAAAAAGAAGTTGGGTTGGCGTTGAGAAGCAAACGCGCATTGAAGATGTTTCCAAACCGGGTAAAGAAATCAGTTGTGAAAGAAGCAGAACAAAACAGTGAAGCGAAGTGAAGCGTAAGAAGAAATGAAGGGAACGTTCAACTTGGTTCCTTTTTTGTGCTACTAGTGAAACGTATTTTCTACCTCCTTTCTTGGTAGTATTACTGCTACTGCGCTGCTGCCCATGTGTGGCACCCGTGTGATGTGGAGGAGGTCGTCGAAAGCGAGGGAAAGCCACATGGAATTAGTTACGTACTGGTTTGCCTCCCCCATTTCTTCTCCAGTAAAGTGTGCTGAAAGTGTTAGTTTTGCATTCTTATTATACACGCATGTTGCTGCCTACTACCTGCTGCTAAAGCTCTAACGAGTATGATGCTTATAACATGAATCAGCTATGAAAGCCTATTTAAGCATACTAAAGCAAACCTTTGATAATCCTTAATCCGTGTAATCGATATAGTTTACTCCTTTTTGTATGTATACTACCGCATATACCGTATATACTAGCTCAATTTAAGCGCGGAAGCGCGCGTGTGTGTATTAGCCTTCTCCCTTTTTCGATTCGGTTTAAGCTGTAGAAATATCATTTAAGTAGCAAAGATAGTACCAGGAGAGTTATGGGGTTAGCGAATAGTAGGAAGAGAGAGAAAGAGGTAAACCTGGAAAGCAAGAATTAATAGCAAAATACCTGTAAACAACCATCCTAAATCAGCATGTAAACAAACCCCTCCGGATCTCCTGACCACATTTCAGGACCATTTTCCAGGAGTTCTCATAGCTGTGGGACACTTTGTAGACTCTTTCATACGTGAAATGAACCTAATGTATAGGGAATTGGACTCTATAGCAATCTTGTTAGACAAATCCAATAGGAATATCCTACGAGCCTGTCCAAAAAGCGTGCCAGTAGAGTCCAATTTCCATATGGACAAATGGAGTTCACTTCCAATAGGAAAGAGTCAAGGAAGTGTCACGGACAACTATGAGAACAACTGGAAAACCCTGTAACCACTCTGGTACGTAAAAATCAAAGCAATTATAGTTCGCAATTAATTGTGACATTTAACAGCAGCAGCTCACATTTATGTAGCATAAATTTTGCCTTACTTACAAAGTTCCGATTCCGAATGGGGGTTCACAAGAAAGAGGAAATTGTGAAGCGGCGTTCGGTAGGAGAGATGGTAGACGAAGCAAAGAAGCTAAAGCGTTGCTATGGTGAAAAGCTTTCATTTTTTTAAATTAAAATTACATACTTGCTGCTACTAAGACTAAGTTCATTCCGTTTCCATACACAGTGGGGTGTGGTTTTGTTTGCTCATGTTCAAACAATCAATAGTAAAA
The DNA here is from genome assembly GCF_943734735.2 of Anopheles gambiae. Taxonomy (NCBI): domain Eukaryota; kingdom Metazoa; phylum Arthropoda; class Insecta; order Diptera; family Culicidae; genus Anopheles; species Anopheles gambiae. The sequence continues at coordinate 114,411,152 of NC_064601.1, forward strand.
ACAATTGTTTACATCACTTCTCAGTGTTCACAAATCATGTAAAGGTATATAAAAGGGGATGTGGATAACAAACGAACGAATAGAAACGTGAAACTTTATATCTAGTATTTTTACATACATTGCTTTTCTCAGGCAGATGGAAAAGGTCGTGTAAAAGGAAACAATCATAACTTGTTTTTTTTGGGAATGTGCTTCAATTTTTTGAGTGTTTTTTATGTTTTAAAATACATTTTCTACATTTTTTGTCTTCTTAAAATAAAGAATAACAAGGAGCGGTTAGCAAATGGTAACAGTAAAGAGCATAGTAGGCGGCGAGAAGCATTTAGAAAAGTAATGTAAACTAATGTCGAAGCTGTAGCTGTTTCTTTCAACTCTAGCAAATGCAAATGGGTAAGAAGACAAAAACACGAAATCAACAAGAAAAATCGTGTTTAAAGAGGAAAGGATTGGAAAAGATTTAGATAATGCAAAAAAAGAGAAGGAAAGGAAAACAGTAGAGCAAAACCTTGTGTCCAACGGAGAAAAAGGACCGTGTAGTAGAGACCGATGGAGCAAAGCAATGGACGGATGAAACACAACAAGCCTCAAACGATGGTAACGATGTGTGCGGTATTTGATTTGGGAAAATATACGTTGAAAAACAATGGCATAGAACGAATTGTTGTGTAGTTAGTGTGTGGTTTTTGGAACAATTTGTTTCGATTATTTGGAAAAAAAGTGTGTTTGTTTGTATGCGCACGCACCGCACGGTAAATGGTCTGGTTGTTTCCAGTTTCGTTCTCTTAGTAGGCCAGTAAACAGCGCTACCCTAGCAACCGGCCCCGTTTTGTGGCCCAAAACGCTCAGTAGGCTGGTTATTCCTTTTCGAGCAACAAATCGTTTAACAAGCAGTGTAAAGTGTGCACCTGGCTGCAGCAGCAAATCTCCTTCAAAATGTCCGAAAAGTATCTTCGCCAGCAAAATCTGGTGCTGCTGCCACCGGAGCAACCGAAGTACACGCCGCGCGACTGGAATGCGAACAATCGGCGCCAGAATCTGTTCTCGCTCGAGCAGCAAGCACTGGCGGACCGTGTGATAAGGTGAGAGTGCCTTTTTATCACACAATTTTTATTTGCATTAACAACACGCTCCTCTTTCATCTCTTCTTGCAGCGAAAGTGATCGAATTATCGACGAGACGAAGCACACGACGGAGGAGAGCAAAAGTGAGGTCGACTTTCGGCTTCGCGAGCGCATCGAGGACATCCAGTTCCGGCGGGACGAGCTGCAGCAGCAGAAGAAGGACGCCCACATCGAGGAGGAAGCGCTGAAGGTGTACAAGCGGCGCACGATCGATGCGATCAACACGCTGCGGGAAATTGCGGTGCCCCTGTGCCAGAAGTGTATTGCGCTGCGGGAAAAGCGCACGGGCTCGGACCTGGTGAACGATGCGGTCGATCGGGAGCTGCGGAAGGAGCTGGACGTGACGGAGGGTGGGATCGCTTTGCTGGAGAAGGTGCTGGAGGAGACGGTGGAGCAGATCCGGCGGCTGCGGGCGACCATCTATCTGATCGACCGCGATCTGGCGGACAAGGACCGGTCGATCAAGATCGATGCGAAGAATCTGGAGCTGCGCCCGAACCAGATGGAGATGAAGATCTACGCCGGTCGGGTGCCGTTGGATCCTTAGTAAGGAGGGGGGGGGGCATCTTTGACTTCTTCCTTAACGGCGTACTAAACGTTCTTTTTTCCCCTTTGCCAGCAACTCCACGGACGAGGAATGGATCATGGTAACCAATCGGAACATTGAGGCAACGGCCAAGGAGATCAGTTCCGCCCAACCGCTGCGCTCCTACGTCGACCAGCTGCTGCGCCAGGTGGCCGAGGACATTCGCACACAGGTCGAGCGCACCAACGCCGCGTTCCGGGAGCGTGTGGCCGAAATGCGCTACACCAAAACGAAGCTCGAGAACGTGCACAAGGAAACGGTACGCCAGGTGAACGAGCTGACGCGCACCGTTACCCGGCTGGAGCGTGAGATTGCCGAGAAGGAGGGCTACGTAGCGTTGGCCCAAACGCGCCTAGCGAACCGTTCCCAGCGCCCCGGCATTGAGCTCTGCCGGGACAATGTGTACGAAGGGTTGAAGAAGGAGCTGGCCGCACTGCGCGGCACGATCGCCAAGCTGGACGGTAGTTTGGTCCGGTCGAAGGCGACCCTGCGCTATCTGCTCAACACGCAGGTCATGCAGGAGGAGGAAATCAACCTCAAGACGGAATCGCTACGCATCGACGAGGTGGACTGCATTACCATGCGCGAAAGTTTCAAATTTCAATCGTTTTAAATCAACCCAACAAGAACCGAAATAAATTAAAACCCCCGCGCGGCCCCAAAGAATCCTTTTTTTCCTTTTTGGGGGGGGGGGGGGGGGGGGAAATGGCTACAAGTTTAACGCTAGATAATAATGATTTGCTTTTATTATTTTTGTTGGTTTTTGTTTGTGTGTGAGTGTGTTTGTCGCGTTGTTTTGTTACCTTCTTTTGCTGCTTTGTTTTTTCTTACTTTCTTTGAGTTTTTCCTCTCTTTTTCTTGTTTGTTTTAGATTATAGTATCACTATCTTCTTCCTTCTAGCGCGTGTGTGTTTTCTTGTGTGAGTGTGTACTGTTTTGCTCTCTTACGTGTCCTTACGATCCTTTTTCTTTTTTTTCTTCTTCTTTAACATGCAATACAAGTTAGGAGTTGGTTGGTTGGTGGAATTGTTGTTGTTGTTGTTGTTTTTTTTGTATTTTGAAATTGCTATTAGTTTCGGTTTTACTTGTTGGTTCTGCTCGGTTGGATTAACCTCTCGCGGAGGCGGCACTGCTCTGCTCTGCTACTAACTAACGAATCGTGCGCCAACGATACAGCAAGTCCCGCGGTCTAACTCTATGCTCTTCTCTGCTGGTTGGCTGCAAATGTTTTGTTTTGCTGCAGTGTGTAAGTGTGTCAGTGTGTTTTACAGTATGTCCACATTAATTTAGGTTTCTTTTTTGTTTGCTTTAATTTAGATTTTACATTTTCTTACGTTCTCTCTTCTCGTCCCTTTGTGGTTCTCTCTTTCTCTTTCTCTCTCTCTCTCTCTCTCTCTCTCTCTCTCTCTCTCTCTCTCTCTCTCTCTCTCTCGCTCTTCCGACGAGGGCAGGGGTCCAGAGCAGTTGAACTGCTGTGTGCTGAGTGAGTGTCGACCCCCCCTAAAAATGCATCGACAGCGGTGGTTACTGTGAATGCATCGTGTGAGTGTTACCGGCGAAAACAGGGAAACATAGAAACCCGTGTGTGTGTCGCCTAGCAACGCATACCTAGCCCGTCCGTCCGTCCCGGGTGTGCTCTGTCTCATATCGCTCTCCCCACTCTCTCTCTCTCTTTCTCCCATTGTTACAATGGATTGAGTCTCTCCGCCACATGCCTTTGGGGCAAGCCGAGCAAGCAGCAGGTTGATTAGTATTAAAACGGTTAGAAAACGCGCTACTAAAACAGAAATCATTTGCATCAAGCCCAGTGAAGGGGGATGGGAGCTATATGTTTGCTAGTGCTGGTTAGCAAACAGTTGCCCACCTTCACTAACCTTCAATGGACCGGCTGAAGAAGAAGAGGTAACCGTTTGCACAGGCTACAACAACGGAGATGCGGTTTTTATAAAAGTGGAGCATTCTTTTTCTACCCTTAGCTTTTCACTCCCGGGTGCGCGATCGAAGCCGGATCGAATCCGACGACCACGACGACACGGGAGGAGGTGAGTGTTAGAGGCGTTCTAAAATTGTCCTATACCATATACCACCTCCCTCTCTCTCTCTCCCTTTGCGTGAAGACAGATGAGCTTCGATTCGAATTTCGGTAGTTTTGCGTGTTTTTGTTTTACTTGTTTACTTGTCCTCTGAATTAATATATATACTATATATAATCTGCCTTCACACACACGCGCACACCTACTACTTGCTAATTTCTATTTTGGAAATTTACATACTAGATTAAAGGAGGAAGGGGTTTTTTGTTAATATGATGATGCTTCGTCTTCCTCTTCCTAAGCCTTATCACCTACAACTTTCAAAAAAAAAAAAACAATCGCTCGAGCACTATTGCATCTTTTCCCCCCTCACAGGTTCGAGCTTGTTGTGCACCACTGCCAAAGGGGATTTTAGGGCGCTTTCGCTTACTCCGAACACCGGAACACGATGCATTCACAGTCTCTTCTTCCTCCTCTCCGGGAAATACCGGAATGCCGTACACACACACGCACACGCACGCACACCCACTCGTGGAGGTAGAGAGCCATCGTTTTGTTTTTCCCCGCGCGCTCTTCTGTCCGCAGAAACTGTGCCCTTGCCTAGCTTGTCTGGCCTGAATGAGGTTAATGATTCGCCGCACGAATCCGTGAACGAAGCGTGTATCCGCGGCGCACAGGGGCTGTACAGGGCGGGTTGCGATTGACGGAAGGGAAAGGGGAAGGACAGATAAAACAACAGTTCCTTACTTGGGGCACCTCTTTCTACAGGGAGGGGACAGACACTAAAAACGGGGGGGAGCATTTAAAGATTGGCTTATTAGTTTACTCTGTAGTGTTTTGGGGAGAGGCTTTACGAGTGAAACAGTTTCGTAAAAGAAATCGTATAAAACCTAGTTTAGGAAAATCTATCTAACATTCCCGGATTAGGGACGGCCCCTTCAATGCAATCCATCTACAGGAGCGGCATATGAAAAAGAGACTAGCAAATTGCTTCGAAAATTGCCCTATCTTTCCCCCCACTCGGCCGGTGCGCGGATGATGCGCCATTTGCGTTTGGGAAGTTGACCTCGATTGCCGTTTCTCGTGTTTTTGTTTTTTTTTTGCTAACAAAATACGTTGTGAAATAGATTCGATTGTTCCGGCCTGTCGGGAGGGGACTACATTCTATGCTTGAGGCTACTAAACATGCGCGTAATAGCGCAATAATAACAGTGTGACAACGGTCGGTTTAGGTTACTTCTCTTTTCGCGTCCCCGGGAACCGATTCAAACTGTACAACATTACTTTACATTACAACGGATGGAGTTAATGTCTGTGACCGGTCCCGGACACTTCGCGCAAGTCAGGCAAGTAAAGGAATCCCGTCCAACTTCAGGGCAAAGGTAAGGACTAGGGAGAAACGGCCCTGAACCTAGCAGAGATTGTGTTTTGCGGGGAAAAGACAGGAAGGAGAAGAGAACCAGCCGCACCAGTAGTAGTAGCGAGTGTGTGTGCTGTCGCAACCACCGGAAAACGCACCACCCTGTACGTGCCCACTCACACACATACACATACACACAGGTACACACACAGAGGCGGGGCGTGGGGAGAGACACACACACACACGGCGGCCGAACACCGGTCGGGCCCTTGCAGCGCCTTACGTCGACAGGTAGAGCCGGTGGTAGTCGTTCGCCCCGAACGCGCAGTTGCACTTCGGGCACTTTCGCTGGCGCGTCTCGTACCGCGTCCGCAGACAGTCGTAGCAAAACACGTGGAAACACTTGGACAGTACCGCGTCCTTCCGTTTCACCTTGCAGGACGGGCAGGTGAGCGTTTCCTTGTACTCGCGGATCTCCTCCAGCATCACCTCGTCGATCGTCGTGCCGGACATCTCGATCTTCTTCATCCGGTCCGCCTTGCGCCGGAACTGGGCGAGCTCCTCCTGCAGCCGCTTCGTCTTGTACGCTTCCGCCTCGAGCGAGCTCGTCTTTTCCGCCACCACCTGCTGGGCCTCCTTCATCTGGGCGTGGTACTTTTCGAGGTGCAGCTTCAGATCGGCCGCCGACTGGGCCGACTCGATCGCTTTGCGCTTGTGCATCTCCATCGCCTGCTGGCGGGCGACCAGCTCCTTCTCGATCGTCGTCACCGTGTTCTGCAGGATGCGTTCCTTCTCCTCGAGCTTTCGTAACACGACGTGCATCGCCTCGATTTGACTGTCGCGCGTCGTTACCTGTGGGGGGAAAGTAGGAATGACATTAGTACAGTGGGACCAACACAATTTCGCACACAGCTTGCTGCAAGGGCCATCCCGTGTGACAGCTGAAACAAAACGCAGTAGGCCAACGAAACCGTTCGGCTTACCTGATCTTCCAGCAGTTGCTTTTCCTCCCTGAGCAGCTTGTGCATCTGATTGGCCTTGATTCGATCGGACATGAGCTTAAAGTTTGCATCGTCCTTCTCGCGCAACTGCTGTATCAGTCTTGAGTTTTGCTCCTGCATGTCCTCGAACGCTTGTCCCGTCACTTCCATCTCGTTTAGGAGAGCCTCTTCTTCCTGTGAAGTGAAAGAGAAACCTGTTTAGAATGCTGCATACTTGCCTACCGAAGGATAGGTTGGTGAGAATGCTTAGCAAGGGTAGAACTAAACCAAATTGGCCGGGATATCAAAAAAGGGAACATAAATGGGTCAAAAGTGTTGGTTTCCGTACAAATGGTCGATAGCCGCTGCTCCAGCTACTGTCCGGTGGCTGCTTCTGGTTCTGGACCTGCTTCTGCAGCTCGTACTTCTGCTCCTCCAGCTGCTTGATCTTCCGGAGCGCCTCCTCGTCCGCCAGCTTCTTCCGGTCCTCCCGTTTGCTCTCCTGCAGCTTCTTCATCTGACACTTGAGGTCCTCGATTTCGGCGCACTTCTTCTTCTCGGACGCCATCAGCTGTACCTTGTCCCGCTGCTCCTTCGGCACGCCCTTGTACATGTCCAGCAGTAGCTTCATCTCTTTCTGATCGTTTAAAGCTTTCTTCAGCTGGTTGCGCAGATCGCGCACCAGGTCCGACTCGGCACACTTCACGCCCCGATGGTGGTCCGTCGGCCCGTTCGCCTTCCCGTCCATGCTGCCGACGCCGCCGCCGGACGATCCTTCCCGCTTCACCACCATCACGACCGTCCCGTCCGGGCCGATCATCTCCTCCCGCTTGATGCCGTTTGCGTCCATCTCGCCCTCCTCGCCCGAGTCCGACCTCGTCAGCGAGCCGGTGCTAGTGGCGCCGTGCCCGCCGCACGAGTTGAGCCCTCCGTTCGGGTCCTCCTCCTTGATCGCACCACACTGGCCGTCCCGGTCGTGCAGCATGCCGCCCGACTCTTCCTTCACGGACATACCGCCACCGCCACCACCTCCACCACCACCGCCCGCATCTCGCATCGAGTGGCAGTTTTCCAGCTTGATCGATTCGGCGTGCTGCTGCTGTTGCTGTTGCTGTTGCTGCTGCTGCTGCTGCTGGTGCTGCTGCTGGGCCTCCTGCAGCGCCGTCACCTTGCCCGTCTGCTCCTCCAGATCCTTCCGCAGCTTCGTGTTGTCCGCGGACACGTCTTTGTACTTTTTCTTATACCGCTGCACCTCGCCCTTCAGCTGGCCGTTGTGGTTTTGCAGCGAGAGGATGAGATGCCGCATCTCGTGATTGATCGGCGCCGTCTGCTCGTTCGCCGCCATGTTCTGCTCGAACTCGATCCGCAGCATCTCGTACTCCTTCCGGATCTGCGACATCACGTCCTCCATCTGGATCATGTCGCTGCGGACGCGCTTCTGCGCGATCAGCTCCTCGCTCTCCATCATCTCGATCTGGCGCAGGTGCTGGTTTTTGCTCGACTGCAGCTGGTTCCGGCTCTCGTCCAGCAGCGTCTTGATCTGCATCGACTCGTTGTACAGCACGGAGAACTGCGACTGCAAGCACTTGTACTCGGTCGTCTCGACGATCACCGACTCGGGCAGCTGCCGGATGTCCATCTTCAGCTTCTCCACCTCCTTCAGCGCCTCCCGGTGCTGCAGGTGCAGCTTGTCCAGCTCCTGCAACCGGTTGTTCGATAGTTCCTTGTACTCCTCCAGCTCCTTCTGCAGATCCTCCAGGTGCTGGGCGGCCACGCTCGTCATCGAGCCGGAGCCGCGCGACCCGCCGCCCGCCGACGACGCGTGCCGGCCGGATTCGGTCCCGCTGCCGCCGCCGCTGAGCGGATCGCCGCCGTGCAGCTGATGGTACGCTTTCAGCTTTTCGATCGCCTCGGCGAGATGGTTCTCGAGCTTGTCGTTCCGACACCGCACCTTCTCCAGCTCGTACTGCAGGTCGTCGATCTGGTTGCGCAGCTCGGCCGCCTCCGTCTCCTTGCCGTTCAGCATGTCCTGGTACTCGCTCAGCTTGAGCGATATCGTGTGGAACTTTTCGTGCAGCAGCGTGTTCTGCGTCTGCAGGTTGCGGTTCTCCGCCATCACGTCGATGTACGTTTGGCGCAGGGACTCGTCCAGATCGGGCGGCGCCAGGGCCGGCGATTTGCCGTCCTCCGATTCGCCCTTCAGCGCCAGCATCAGCTTCTCGTTGCGCTGCATTAGCCGGTCGAACACTTGGACGATTTTGGCCACGGCCCGCTTCGACACCTGCACCCGGTTCGCCAGCTTGTCGTCCAGCTCTTCCTTGTCCCAGGTCGATAGCTGCATCAGGAAGGAGGTTGTCACTTCGTTTTCATCTAAAGGGGATGATGGATGCAGAGGTAAACAGAGAGAGGGAGAAGAAGCAAACAAAAAGAGAGGGATTAGTGGTGGGCTCCTTCGATTTGCCAAACAGCAACGAAAGAATCCCTCCCGCCCGCCGTTCACTGTCATCTCAGCCTACTTTTGTTTTCCGATTCGTCCGCCGTTTCCGCGTCGAAGCGCTGCAGCAGCACGCGTATGTCTTCGTTCAGCTGGTTCCAGTACCGGTTGACCACGTTCAGCACGGCGTCGTCCTGCGTTTGGCGCTTCTCCAGCTGCTCGATCCGGGTGCGCAGCTCCGACTCGCATCGTATCCGCTGCTCGATGCGCTGGGCCAGCTTTTTGTTTTGGAACTTCAGCACCTTGATGTCCAGCTCCTCCAGCGTCGAGATCGGTCCGATAAGGTGTGGCTCGAAGTGTACCTTTTTGATCGGTGGTTGCAAACCGCCGCCGCCGCCACCGCTGCCCGTGCCAGCAGCGCCACCACCTGTACCGCTGGCACCGCCACCACCTCCGCCGCCGGCCGCCTCCTCTGCCGAACGCTTCGACATCGTTGCCCGGGGGGATGATGCTCCTCCGTATCCAGCTGACCGGAAACAGTGGGTAAACCTAGCAAACCGTACCGTGCGACCTGTCAACCCCAGGGTGCAGCCAATTTTGCGGTAGGGGTGTGCGGAATTGGCACAAGTTCCAAGTGGCAGAGACCCCGGTCGGAAGAGAAAACGGAAGTGGATTTAGTTAGAAAAATGGCCCTTTTTCGCTGCTGCCCGCGGGGGCACGATGGTGCCCACCGGCCAGCCGATGGTTTGCGGGCAGCAAATGTGCTTTTCCCATCAATGGTGGCAGGGAAAAAACCATCTAACAGCACATCTAACACCATCCTGTCGCGCTTGGGCTGAGCAGGGATGTGTTTTTTCTAGCCGAGCCTAGGCGTCAGCTGGGCGGCAAATGGACTATCTCTAGAGCGTTAGCTACACACTTACCTTAGCGGAAGCATAAATCAAGCACGTATTACTCTTTCTTTCAACAATTAAGTTAAGAAAAATGGAAAACGGATCACATCAACAAAGCCAAGCCAGCCAGTCCCGATTGAATAATAATAGCAATAATCAATGTTTAATCAGGGCAGGTTGGTACAGCTCCTCGTTTTCCTACCCACACACGCACACAACGCATGCGACAGGCGTCCGTGACAGCCACCGACAGCCACATCTAGCTGTCAAAGTGTGCTGCAAAGGAGGGGGCAATTGAACGAAGGTTTCGAAGATTGAAAAGTTTCAATGCGTTGAAGTGAGTTGTAAAATATTTGTTAGAGTAAAACCGATAGTTTTTAATTTTAGATGATAAAAAAGAATGCAACAACTGATCGTTTGTAAAAATCATACATTTTTACTAATCGTAGATTAAATACAAATCGAATGCTGAAAATCTTGGCCAAAACGATGAATTGTTTCGTAAAAGAAAATGTGTTCACTTATTATGTTTTCAAGCAAACATTGGCGAAACATTTCACAGGTGCGTAAATATGAAAACGGAATGTGGAAGACTTTTACCAAACCTGAGAATTACGACTCAATAATGAAGTTTTAATCACAAGCCTGTCTCATAAAGGAATTGTTGGAGTTTCTGGTGTTTATTTCGTTCTGCAAATTTCATCTTATTTTGAAAAGAAATCTATTCGCCACCGGTTTTTTATTCGACGTTAATTTGATGACAGAGCCAGCAGCAAATGTGACTGTTTCCGTCTCTTTCTTTTGCGTTGTTCCTTCTCACTTTATACTATGGAACTTGGAATGGACAAATGTCTTCATAGCGTGTAAAAATGAAACCAAACTATTTGGTGGAACATTCATTATTGTTGAACATTAAATGAGAGTAGTTATAGTTATTATGACTCAACAAAACGTTAAAATTTGTATGCCGGAGTGATTTTTGTCTGCTCATATCAGTATTATAAATTCTTCTGGTAGGAAAAGGTACCTTATATCCGGTTTCATATTTACTCACCCACACGTTTGCCGTGCCCATTGTGCCGAGCCCGATGCACTTTTGGCACTCGCGCGTGACGACTCGCTGCATCCTTCAACACACACTCACACACAACTTCGTAGCCTTTCAAAGCGAACGGTGGTGCGTGCGCGTCGTCCGCGCGTCGTTGTTTCGTTTTCTCATTTTTCGTTACTTCCACACACACCCACACACACACGCGCTGGTCCAAACTTTTAATGGAAATTATCAAACAAAATCAAACAGCAAGTCGTTGCGGGTGATACTAGAAGCGGCTAGAAATTGCCCTCCCTGTCGTGGTCGGCAAGCGACCTTTCCCAGTGGAAATGCGGCATGTGTGGTGCTGAGTGAGTGAGTGTGTGTGCTTTTTTTGTTGTTTGGTGTGGAGCTAAATTTGTTTTGATAGTGTGATATGATTTTGGAGTGTATGGGTGCGTGTGTGCGGGAACCAACGCTCTACTCATAGCGAGCTAAACGTGCCTCCAAGTTGGGAAATTGGCCGACGCCTCAGTACCGTGGCAAAAGAGCCTTGGAAATCGGTGGAAAAAAGGTGTGGAAATCGCGTGCGTGTGTCGGTGGCGCGTACCGACAACGCGTACACACAGCTGGCCTTTGCGGGGTGGCTGAAGGTTTAGTTTTTGCTTGTTTGTTGCTTTTCTGTGTGTTCGATTCGGTGTGATGCAAAACTAGGCACAAGCGCAAGGAGAGGATTGCATGAAGAAAAGCTTCTACGAGCGGCAACCACGGAAGGATACACAGAGCGAAAAGGATAACGTTGCGTGCGTGGTGGTGCAGCTGTGAGAGTCCAAGGTCTTGCAGATTTCGAAACGGTCCCTGTTCGTTCCTGTTCCGGGCCACAGTCCTACAAGGTAAGTCTGTGATAGTGGTGGTGATGGACTTCGTCGTCGTCCTGTCTTCAGATCGAACCGTTCGCTTTGGCTGTGGCTTCTTTGGTCGTTACCATGGCTACAATACAAAGACGAAGGAAAGGAAGGAAAATAGGAACAAAAATGAAGACAAAAGAAGGATCTGCCTCTGTGTGCGTGTGTATGCTGTGTGTGCGTTGGGTGAGTTTTCCTTTGCCGAAAAGGGAGTTTTCGCTCTCTCTCCCTTTTGCAAAGCAAACTCGCACAAATTGGAAAGATATTCTCCCTCTGGCCATACTCGCTGTCGGCCAGCTGTGAAATCCTTGTTCAAATAAGTCCGGTTTGGGAGGGGTCCGAAGCCGTGCGACGCAAGCAAGGACGAAGTTCCCTTTGAAGGACGTTTGAGCAACTGTGCAAGGCTTACGCAGAGAGTGTGTGAGCGAAAGAGAGCATTTACTCCAAATAATTATTATTCAAAAGTTAAAAAAAAAAAAATTTTACAAAGTAGTTTAAACAAAGAAGAATGATTTATTTTACCTTTCACTCTCTGTCTCCCTCTCGTGGGCTAACAAGCGAAATGTCCTAACAAATGTTTGATTGTCGCTAGCAACGCGAAAATGGGCTTCATGTGTTGAGCGAGTCTTCTTTCTGCTGCTCATTTTCCTTCACTTTCGAGAATGTCATTTCCATTTCATGTCGTTTGGTACCTTTTACAAAAAAAAACCTGCCCTTCACGCTACAACATAGGTGGGTGTCTCCCTTGCTGGGTCGATAATTGTCCAAGACATCAGACGTTGAGCTAAGGGGAGTGGAGCACAGCCGGAGCTAGTTAGTTACTGTTTTTGCTGTGTCACCGTCGTTAGCTCCAAACTTTGATAGCAAGCAATTAAAGCGTGGAATTAATGGGACATGTGCGCAAAACAAAAAGCGACGAAATGGAATATTCCTTTCCAAGAAGAAAGTGTGTGTGTGTATTGCATAACATCGTGTTCTAAACGAAGTTCTGAGGTTGGAAGAAGTTGCATAATTAAGTAAAATTACGTAGCTATTGGAGAATCTTCTTTTCCTTGTTCACGGTTATATGACGTAGATTCGGTCGTTAGAAAAGTTTTCTAAGCAACCTTTGGTTGCTATGTTCCAGATGAAAATCGAACCACGGCCGATTCTAATAGGAGCTCGGCACGTTCCCCACTAGACCATTGGACTCCTCTGGAAAGGGATCTATTATTTCCAAATAATATCGGATCATTGAATACTCAGAACTTGTTAGTGGTATAGTTACAACAATTCTTAGTATATGACCTTTAAAAAGAAAGGAAGTAAATGTAATTTCATTATATTCAGAGCTAAAAATATTTCTATTTTACCTTGGAATTTTGTCACCCGAAACAAATCTGTTTCCATGTATGTATTTCCGGCCCTCGGTTTTTGTGTTTTGCTTCTCTCTGCTCCAAAATGACAGCTTCATCGCAGTGCTACGGATTTGCAGTGTCCCCGCGTTTGTAGCAGTAGGGCCCCCGTCCGTATTAGGGTGGGAAATGGGGCCACAGCAACAGACGAAAAAAAAAAACCCATTCACGGATGCGCACCCGGCCTTAGTCGCGCTTAATGGAATCGGAGCGGATTAAAGCGTTTGTTCGGCGGGGTTGTGCCTCTGACCAATCGATAACCACGCCGCAGGCAGAAGCTGTGTGCAATGGAACGAAGGCACAAACACTACAAAAACACACCTTAAAAATCAAACGGTTTCATCTTTCCTCTGTCCGGAACCGACCGTTACAAGCGCCGGTAATAGAGGGGCGGGAGGGGTTTGCACGTTTCCGGATTAGGCGCCCGGAAGCGAGCAGCAGCAGCAGCTACAAGCACACAACCAGCTGGCAGGCGTCCGTCATCGTTCGTTGTGTTGTGGCCGACGGGCTCCCGGAGGGATAAAAAGATGTTCTGCGGGAGTTAATTTCAATCGATCGATCGGGTTCCTATTGATTGCGCTGTATTGGGGTTTGCAGCGGGCTTCGGGTGGGTGAGTTCAATGATTCTGCAAAGCAATTCCCCCACCGCGACCGTTACACCGGCGGACCAAACCGCTAGTTTTGGTGTTTGTTTTGTGTGCATTCCTTCTTCTACGATCCCTCGCGGGTGCATTGATAAGGGTTTGAAGGGGATTTGAAGGGTAAGAAGATTGACGGGGAAGCTCACCGTCCTCGATATTTTGCCTTTACACCTGGGCTAAAGGGCGACAAGTGAGAGAGAGGTTTCATATTTCACCTTACCGTAGCGCGCTCCCTTCTTATTAGGGATGGCAAGTGTGATGACGCCACTTGAAAGGTCTTTTCCTCTGACCTTCACTGCAAACTAACCTGATACCCTGCCACTAACGGGTGCCACTTTGCGTGGGTTGCATTTCATAGGAGAAAAGGGCTGATGATGGTTTCTTGGCGCTTGTGGCTTCGAGAATGACACATTCCAACATTTGTTTGAAGGTTTTCTGCCTGTGCAAGTCGTTCTGTTAGATTAGAACACATAATTTCGTTTCTTTTATACGACGCTCGTCGAAAGTGTTCGTCGTAAAACTTTCTCTCAGCTTGATGCTCAGTTTTATCTGTCATAAGTTTTCCAATATGCGACGTAGTTTTCCCTCCGCATCGTCGTCACAGGCACAGACACACAGGACACCTTTTACCTTACATTTCCGTCTACTACCGCCGCCCACGGTTTGATTGAGTTGAAAATCCAATTTGCCCTGTGCGCCCGGTGGTGTCCCTTTTGCATGCCTTTTCTCTTCCGTTGCTTCCGCGCTTTCCCCGCTTACCCCGTTGGGGGCCTGCGGGCGAAACACTGACAACACAATCTCATGTCGCATAACGATAAATGGTTTATCCTTTCTATTTCGCCTCCATTCCGCGTGACAATAAATACGACCGACAACAATAACGGTTTGCTTGGGACAGAGTCACAACAGTATGACATGTTTAGAGAGAGAGGTGTTTGTGTGCGTTCTTGTGTGGGTTGTGTAAGTGTGCCCTTAAACCATGGATCCATAACTCTTGTTGGGTTTTTGCGATATGATGGCGACGATGATGGTGTGCTGTCGTCAGCCGGTAAAGCACTGCAGCACGGTAAAGAAGATACACTTGGTGTCTGCATGGGCACTAGAACGCGTTTCGTTCGCGTTGCATTGCCCATGCAAATGAGCAACAGAAGTTGCCACAATAAGGCTATTTTTGCGCCTTTCTTTAGGTTGCATTCTACATGCCGCAGAGAATCGCCCCTTTCCGGTCAGGGCCGATAATAATGATAATAATAATAATAGTAGCCAAGGTTAGGTAATGTTTGCAGTCGTTGTTAGATAAATGGGCTAGCATTGTTTAAAGGTTTAGTTCTACGGAAGAAATAATCAGTATGCCAGAACTGTGTTTGTTTTTGAGGTTGCTCGTGTGTTGTCGCCATTGCTGCTAATGTATGTGTTGTGTTACGCTTTGCTGCTCAGTTTAGATAGCTTTTTTGCCTGTAGAAAGGATCGATACACAATGGGGTAATCGGTAAGCGCACGAGTGCGAACGCGCCTCAGGCAATTGGATCTCAAATCCAAGACATGATTTCGGAATTGGCTTTAAAAGGATTAAAAGCTTTTGTGCTTAGTGTTGTTGTTGGTCGATATCTATTCAGAATGGTCGTCTGTTGATATCATAACTTCCCCTTATAAAAGCCCCTGACACTTCATGAGAAAAGATATCCTGACCATTATGAACACGGAAGCCAAAGACAACACCTACATGGAAGCGGATAAACCTCCTGAAGAGAGAGATAACCATTCTTCGTTATGTGTGCTCAGACGTCATCTTATGGAATATTCATACAATGGCAATGTTACTGCTAGCGTATGTCTGCTATTTCTGGACCACTGCTTCAGATTCTTTTGCAGCTATGGCAGCTAGAACCCTGGTGGATGAATCATTCATAAGAAGCTTTTGGTTTGAATCTGCGAAATTGGTTGTCTGGAGCTCTTATTGGAAAGTGAAGTTTAAGTAGAGGATTTATCTTAACAATGGAGTGAACAAATATAATCGCTTTCTACTGCAATGTAACTTCCTATTCCATATTTAAATAGATGACTTGCATGTCGGCTTGTCATTTCCTATAAAAACTTTGTCTAAATTAATTCCAAATACGTCTCTGATACCAATGTCACACCAACGTCAGAGAGTCGCCACTGTAGCCTTGCTGGTTCGATGCCCTCGTTTCTCGCCAACATAACGTTCACGTAGCAGCATTTTAGGAAGTGTTAAGCGTCTTCTAATTGACCCGTGTCTCACCGTCCCTCTCATTTGAGCGTCCCTTTCAACCTTTGTTTTAACGACTGTAATGTAGAAAAAAGTAAACGGAACTTTGAATATCGTACGGTCATCATCTTACTCTCAAAACCGGTACGGATCACACGGATACAAAGTATCAACAATGTACGAAGCATAATCAAATCGATGTCACCTGCATTTAAATCCTCCGTTTCTCACTCTACAATCTGTGGAGTTCCCAACATGGCTTGACACGCAAAAAAAATCATCATAAGGCGCCCAGTTTGTCTGAAGGAAAATGCAGCATGGTTGTTGCGATCTTCCATAAAAGGCAAATCGGTTTCTGGGCCGTCTGGCTTGGACAATTTACGATTGCTACAGCAGGCCGGTTCGTCTTATATCCGGTGATTTGTGGGATCGTGCCAACCCGTAGACAATGTTGCTTTTGGATGGTGGTGGTGTGTCTGCTTTACGACTCCATCCGCTGGACATTCGCAACATTCGGCCTGGCAAAGGTAGCGTTTTGTCATTTTAATGGTGTATATTTGTTACCCTTCTTGTGGCTGTGCTCTTAATCGCTGTGGCTAGGAAAGTGCTGTGTGACTTACCATTGACCATTGAGCAAACTACTACTTTGAAAGCCATTTTAAACCCTCTCTTATAGGTCATCTAAAGGTCCGATGTCATGGTGTTCACAAGGTTACCAGATGGGGACTCAAACATTAAACTCCATTCAGCAGCGTCAGTGCCTTATCATCATTGCTTCAGTTTTGTTGCTTTTTTTTCTTACTAGATCTCCCATGCATGCGTAACAAAATGAGTGTTTTTGTTGCTATCAACATGACGTCTCGCTGTAATCAGTCCGTGTAGGAAGGAGCGTGAAGGAAAAACGGTTAGCATAACGGATGTGTGCATTTGAACAGAAAATAACATTTAATGAGTCATTTGTTGGGGTTTGCGGTGAGAAGGAAAGCGCTGAGAGATGTAGAGGGAGAGAGAGATGTTAGTCCTCCTCTCTGCAGTCGAATTATGAGCTAATCATCCTTTATCAGTGGGTTGAGGAGTGTAATCAAATTGTTGTTACTCCACCATACAAATCTCATGCAAGTGATTCTTTATAACCTTCTGTGAAGTAAGTGATCCTCGTAAGAAGCTGAAGTGTGTTGTTATTGGAGAAAGATTTGACGGAAGCGCTTTGCACGTCATAACGTCTGGTACTGAGAATTGAACCCATGACAGCTTGGAGTAAATGTAATAGAGCACGTCGATTTACCACTACGACTATGCTGGCTAACGTATCTCTTGTGCTTATATTGTAGGTTTTGTTCAGCCAAAACACTAGATTCTAGATTAAAAACTGGTTTCCATCTTCTCCGAAAGAGAAATCGAAAGTAGCTTCACAAGAAGTCAAAACTAGAACATATAAATTAACCCATAAAGTCACCGTTGACAGCAGTTATGCTATTAATGAATTCTTAAAACTAAACACCGACCATAAAACTTCCCATGCCGTCGGAAGCGTTCGATTCTTGAATTCCTTCTTCTTGCATCGTTTTACTCTTCACTTCCGCCTGCTATTACCGTTCGCGTAAACCAGAAGCGTAGCGTTCGTGCTGTCGATTTCCCCCCCAAAAAAAACAGAACATTCTCAAGTTTATGAAACAAGCGGCAAACATAAATCAACAAATTTCGGGCTAGATATAGTAGTAGCGCATCGCGCGCCCATGTTTTTCGCTGCTCCCCCAGTCGACTGGTCTTGTTTGAGAAAGGAAGTCGATTTTTCGGAAGTTTAAATCTCACCACTTCCCAGCAAAACAAAAGGCCTGGCCACACGAGGCCCAGATTCTAGGAGTAGGGCAAGCGGAAGGGATAGTTATTTGTTGAGTGTCCGCTTGTAAAGCGACGGTAGCCGGGCTGGCTCGTTCACCATTAATTCGTGTAACGTTGCATCCCCCAAACGTCCGGAGTGCCGGGAAGAAGAGGTTTAGCACAAAATGAATGATGACAGGTTTTGCTTCGGCGTCGGCTTCGGTGCCCCGTGGCGGAAAAAAGAATAAAGCCATCAGATCAGGGGCTTCTGCGCATAGCTGCGGGTGCTTCAGCTTCTTCAGTACATGGGACGCCTTCAAGGGGATAGTTTCTAGGAAATCCGCTACTTTTTAATGATACATAAAAACTCTACCATGTTCAGCGCTGTTCTTCGTCTGTTGCCCCATTCGGAATTGATCGATGTCATCCGTACATTGAGAGGACATTGCGAAAACAAATTAGCTTTTTTTTGCAAGCTGGAGCTGGAGACTCTTCAGGTCGTTGCACACACAGTACTTGACCGTTCATTATGCTACCCATGATGTCGCTCGAATGCATCCACTGAGTGGGCTTTTGAATGTGAAGCATCCTTCGGGAGGGCTTAGCTACTTGTCCTGACCTAGTATTTAGCTATTTTGTTCCGACTTCCCGGAGCGCTAACGAAGCTCTCTTGCTCGCTCTCTTTCGCTCTGTTCTTTGCTGATTGACATCGCAACAGAGAACTGTAAATCAATTATCATTTCAGTTATGCTGCTGCCTGACTGACACGCCGGCAACCGTAGGTATGGGTTCGATGTCGCTTCGCATTAGCTTCCCCGGTTTCGTCCTCGTCTCGCCTTTGGTTGGTGGTGCCTCCGATCGATGGAAGAGGGCTTTGGGTGATACTTTTACCAACAATTTACGATCTATAACCATGAGGCCACTGTCACTGTCTGGTCTTCAAATGCGCGCAGCGTAAACAGCGGAATGAGTGCCCGCTCGATCCAATTAATGTATCATCAATCGCAATTAGGGAAAGTGGTTGATATAGTGGGCACTTTTGGGGCTCGCTCATTGCGCGGTCATAGCGGTTAGAAAGTGAGCTCTAGTTGACGGTTTGAATGATTTCATATACGTCCGTACAGAGCCAATGTTGCAATTGAAGTTAATTAATGCTTATACAGCAACAACGATCTTCGTTCTATTTGGTAATATTAAGCCTGTTTTCTCTTTTCATCTCACTTACAGGTAAGAGAACGTGGCGCAATTGTTTGTGGAATCTAATTACGACGAGCTCTGACGTATTGATGGGTGAGGAGCTACAACGAGCTCGAAGGTGTATCGACTGCGATCGTGGTGGTGTTAAGCAACTAGAGGACTAGAGCCGACTCTCATTGGTGCCCATCAATCCGGACGTTCTGTTTATTTAAGAAGCAGTTTCCACGACCGAAATTGCCTCATCTTCACCACAGGATACTTTCCGTTTTGTGCGCGCCACACTCATACAAAATCAACGTTGCATCATAAAGACGGCACAACGACGGCGCCTCTGGTACGATCCATCAACGGATCATTGAAACAGTGAATATTGGTAATTTTTACTAATGCAATGGCCGCATTTCCGCGGCGGCTGAATGTCGGTTACTTTGCTATTTGTGCTTTTATCACTCACACTTGCCATTATCAGTCGTTTGCTTCGATTGTATCATTGTAGGAAATGATCGCTAATGGAGGAGCTGTGGATTTAAATCCTTGCCTCCCCGCCTAGAGGTGTGTGCGATGCTGGGGTTATGCAATCGACCGTGTGCTGCATTCGAGGATCAATTTACGAGAAGATTATGAACGACACCGAGCGTAGAAGGAAGCGTTTTTTTATTGGAAGGAAACGATTGAATTGAAATGCACAGGCCAGCGCTCGGATGTAACCGTTACGGAAATGGACAACAGCAAAATTGATGATGCACTGATGGACCACCCCAGCGCGCGTGTGTGTGTGTGTGTGTTGGGCTTTTCTTTCTGTTTGTTGCTTCCGCTCGGAGTTGAGGCAGAAGCGCTCGGCTTAAACCTGTGAACTCGACACCGCGCTCTCTTTGCGCAGTTGCTTGCGGTTACAAGATGGCCCCAATTTTAACGACAGCCACCCGCCCGATTGCAGCAGTACGCGGGGCAACATCACCATTGCCCAACCCCGTTGATGACTTTTCGGGTGGGTTGGTCGGTTGTTTTGTCGTGGAAAATTGCCGCCATCCTTTGGCTGCAAACCGGGCGTGTGCAACCGGGCGTAACGATTTGGCCCTCTTTCGCGCGGGACCAAAGTGACCGGCGACTCCCTCACCTCAGCAGCGCATCCGCAGCGACTGTCTACTCAGTTACCCACTAGGAGTGTTTTGGGGGGCGGTAGTTATTTTCCTTTAATTTTCACAAATTTCGACAACCGGCAAACGGTTGTTGCTGCGCTGGCTTTCTTTGCGGGGTCGAACAGGCGGTGATGCAATTTTAATGGAGACCTTTCTCCCGCGAGGTGTGAATATTTGGGTGTCCAACTCCCTGTCGTTTGCTACGCTTTGTTCCGCTTGGTGTTGGTGCATTTATTTTGTCCACAGCAACACAGCCCCCATCAGGGGGGAGTGCATATGTTTATTTATTTTCTTTCCTTTCCTGCCCCCAACCTGGTTTGCTGCGGACGAACGGTTGATTATGATGCTTCATTATGCTCCATTTACTCCATTCTTCGGCTCGGTGGCACGAGTAGGAAACATGAAGGTTGGAGGTTGTAAACTTTCGCCTTCAGATGGGGTTGAGCAAAAAGAAGGGTTGTGTGGAAACACGTTTTGGAACACAAAAAACCCCTCTGAAGCCACAAACAAAGCGCCACAGTTCATAAAGCGATTCATTACGTTTAAGTGATGGAATCATTACGCGAAGTCTTGCGCGGGTTTTCTCTAATGTTAGTTTCATTTGTTCGTGCGATGTGATTATGGAGTTTTGGCTGGAGTGTTTGATTGTGAATAAGAAGCACGAACTAAAGCGTCGCTCGAGAGGTGTGGCTTTTAATTAGAGCATCCATCCATTTCACAACTGGTCATGGTGCACAAACTGCGAACAATATTGCACCAACCAATGGCGATGATGGCGGTGTGTAGGTGGAGGAAACCATCACCAGCCAATGCTGCACCACTCGAACAGTTGTGTGGGAAATGGAGCCGGCTTTAATGAAGTTTTGAAGTTTGAAGGAAAACTGTGAAAAGTACATTGCTAAACATCACAACAACACGTTCTCTGTTGACGCCAAACTCCCCCCGCACAAACAACCACAACAACATCAATCTACGCAATCCATAATTTCATTCTGACCTCGTGCCGCACACCCGCATAACCCCCGGCCGCAAGACGCAGAGCACCAGTAGAGTGTTTGTGTTCGTGTGTAGTTTTCGGTGAATCTTGTACCCGCAGATCGGGCCGGCCTTAAGTGAGTGGTCTTATTATCCACTTAAAAGTAGCCGCCGATACAGCCGCCGGGCGAACCATTTTGCAATACACACCAATACCAGCATCGGCCACCATATTTCCGCGAGATCCCTTTTTTCATACTGTGTGGAGCATTATTTTGCGTTCCAAGTGTGTGTGTGTGTGTTTGCTGATGTTTTCGTGTGTGGAGAAGGTTTATGCTGCTGGTTCGGGCTGACTGATTTTGGACTGCTGCGAACGTTTCGTTGCAACGTTGCCGTACTTCTGGATGCATCTGATTGGCTGACTTTATTGAGTGTGGAAAGGAGAATAATCCAATAAGAAATATAGGCAGATTTTAAAGCAATATAATACAATTAGATTTTAGAGAACACCAGAAGCATCAGAGCGAATGGCAAAAGGGAATTGCTTTTTCTAAAATAAACGACACAAAAAGATCAGAAGGTATGAGAGTAAGATCGCGCCTGGTAGCTTAGCTGCACATCGTGCAGATCGGGGGGAGAGGGTTAATATGCTTTATGCACTATCTCGCATCACGCCTCTTGACACTGTGCGCACAGATCTCGGGTCGCGACGCGGCCGGCTGCCCCGGGACGGACGAGGGAACCACGTTATTTATAAATATTCATGTTTGTGTTTACTGTCTGCGATGCCGGTTTCTTGTGGCAGATATGTTAGACGCTTCCCGCTTTTCCCTCACGCAAAGCCGCATATGGTCAGCCATTGAAGCATAGAGTTCGGGCGTGTGCGTGTGTTTGGTTGTATGGTTTATGCGCTGAACGTTCATCTGGAGATAAAGAACGCATCCGCGCACAGGCACACACATGATCGAGTGCGAGCTACTGGATGATAGGAGCAGAAAGCCTTCTGGCATGCGTGTCTGTGTCTGCTGTTGCGTGTGGAAAACATTCTTTGCCACTCGGCGGCGGTTAACATTGGCGTTGTTCCAATCCGCTGGCTTAAGCTACACGACAGTACGCGCACGAGATCGTGGGGAGCAGAGATGCCGTGTGCCGGTCGTAATGCGCGGTAATGATGGTGCATTTTTATGCTAGATATGATTCTTGTTTGTCCTGGATTACTTAATGGGTGGACTGGTAGAGTAGCATGAGGCTCTACCACAATAGCTCCACAACCATGTCAAACGGGGCAAGCACTAACACTAACGAGACGGTTCTTGCGGTGCGTTTGTTGCAGCTATAAATGAATGTTTAATTTAATTAGCTGCACAAGACGGACGCAGCACAACGCGGATACGCACATGCGGCGGGAGTACGCGTCAAACGCCAATCCACCGAATCCTCCCGCTTCCAAAACGGTGGCGACGGCGGCGGCGGGTCCATTTCGCGGATTGTTTCAAGCTATGAAGTCGCCCCGCGAAGTTGGTGCTATTATTAGGCCGCGGCGCAAATGACGGGGTCCACGTACAGCGAGCGAGCAGTCGACGTTTAAAGCCCTCTTAAATCGAGCCAAGCAGCAGAACGACGGAGTGTGTTTGATGTTGTGCACTGGTTGTTCCCTTTTCCTCGTGAAGCGGGGCAACTTTTTCGGGAAGATTCATGGAGAAGCATGGGAGCCATAATTGATATGAGTTATGATAGTTTCGAGTGCAGTTCCGAAGGTAATTGGTTTGAACTTTTCGGAAGCCATTGGACCCGGGAAGTCCCTCCTTACGTTATTGCGGTGGCCTTTTGAGAGATTTCTCACCGCCCAAGTTGTTGGGGGAGAAGTACAGTTTACAGCCTCTTGTGTGTGTGGGTTTTTTTTTGGTGGAGAATAGCATAACAACGTCCTCCTCTTATTCAGCTGCACTCCGAATCTTAAGTGCTTTCGAATACTGACTCCCCCGAATACGGCGTTTTGGCTTGGCGAAGGTGTGTGTGTGTGATGATTTATCGTTTGAATGGGAGCGAACCGTTTTGATAATGTGAATATGCGGTAGTAGCAGTAGAGTAGAGGGTTTTATTTCCTAATCTACTGTTGGAGCTCGTAAAACGAAAGGCATAAAAATGGCGCAGAAGAAACGCACGCGGGAGACACGCGCAGTTGTAGAGCTAATCGGTTGAGATTTGAAATGACTCCGTGAGAGCTGCAGGCTTTATTTGTTGGAACTCTCTTGTTTAGGTGTGATTTGTGGTCATTTTTTTGTTGGGGGAATGGGTTTTGTACGGAAGAAGATACGGCCAAGAATTAATTACCATTTTAAAGGCTAATTTGGAATAAACGGTAGTTTTTGTGTCACAAATTATGAGGTGTTGAGAGAAACAGAGGCTGGATTAAGATTTTGAGATGAGATTGTGTACGAACTCCACACGATTCATATCGCTGGTGGTTAGCGAACATTTTTGGGAAAACACTTCCAATTAGTGTTGAGCTGCACAACGAAAATTGAAACCACTAACCAATGATAAATCAACCAAACCGTGAAGGGGTTAAAAGGCTTCGCTCATTATCCTCCTCGTCGTCCGGAAACTCCAATTAGTTCGATTGCTCACACAACCACCATTCGATACATCAATAAAATAATGTTTTATTGCCAGTGAAAGTCACACTTGCATTTTTAATAACCCCCCTTTGAGGAGGGGAAAGGTCTAGCTTGTGCTTGCTCGTGTGTGTTGTTCACATTTACAATAATTCGGCAATGGGTTTTACGTACGCCCAAAATAATAATAAAAACACAACTCCTATATGGCTGCAATCCACACGTGCCCCTCTCTTTTAACGACGGGAAGCCGACGTTGGGGGAAGTTAAAACAGTAACTACACGGTAGAGCTAAACCACGGGAAAGTAAAGAAAATGAGACAGGGCAGAAAAATTAAGCTGCTCAAATCCTTCCTTCAGCTTCCTTTCACGCTCTGTTTTCTTGTTAGTTATTGTGTGTGTGCTTGTGTTGACTTCGTATGTACACCCGCGGTGTGTGGTTTATTGGTATCAGTTTCACTTTTGTCCACGTGTTGCTGGAGGATGTAAGGTGGGAAAAGCACAGGCTGGTGGAGACATGTTGTTTTTATAATGTTCGATTACTTATGTGAACATATGGGCTCTGGTGTACGAAAGCGCCCCTCAGTCAGTCTCACTGTTACACGATACGATCTCACATCGGGTTGTGGGTCTATAGAGTAGTGTAGTAGAGGCACTTGCTATAATCAACAGACCATAAATTAATGCTGCCCGCTCGTGGCCCGAAAAAGGTTAATAGATGCTCGCACATTAGGAAGCGATTTGGCTCCGGACTTCTCTGATGGACCACTGACCTTCATCATTGCTGCCCCGTCAATCAACCCTGCCTAAAGGGAGTGCAAAACAAACCCCAAAGCTGATTGGTACGTTCGATAGGAGGGTGAGTTTGAGTGTGTGTTGGATCTGTGCAAAGTGCCTCGCGCCGCGGTACGGTTAACGATTCGCCTTGAGTCACTATTTTCGGAAGCCTTCTTTTCGATTCCACCGGGTTGAAGGACGCTTGAAGAGAGGCCCGACAACGGTGGAAGGGAGCGAGTTGTTGCTAAAATGCTTCTTGTGTTGTTTTTATTGGAGAGATGTCTTCCTAACGAAAGCCCAGGGTATCTTGCTGCTGCAGCTGGTACCCGTTTTCATTCGCAACTGCCTGATTCGCATGCAGATCTGGTCCGTTTCTGTGTGTGTACGGGACACGTTGTTTACGGAAAACGGGGGCTAGTTGTGAAAAGGTATCGATTTACGGGGCCGAGTTCTCGCCCGGGCTGCTGTACGTGACACAGGCGGGCTCTCAAGTAGGTCAGACGTCTTCCACGCGCTCCTCTCTCGCGTGCTCACTCGCTCTGTTGGGCAGCTGGACCTACCCTAACCTTAATGTCCGGGAGATGTCCGGCAACGACGGCGCAGCGTGCGGTGTACTTTCTTCTTCGCCTCGCCGCTGCTACATTTGCTACAGAAACACATAAAGAAAGAAACAGTTGGGTCAGTGAGAGTAAACGCACCCGTGTGTGTGTGTTGTGTATGTCAGTGAAGGGTGTGAAATCAATTATCACAAGCGCGAATCGTGATTGGAACACTTTCGACCCCCAGAGAGATGTTGTAAACTGTTGTGCTTCTTTCCACCCGGACTCCACCAGGTCAGCAGCAGCCATGTGGAGCAACCACCGATGGCATTTACTTACCTACTGAAGGCCACACCTGAAGCAGGAAAAGAGCGGTCGTCTTGTGGCTTGTGTTTGTTTTCTGGTGTTTTCATGACTCAGCTCTGCCGGCGTCGAGCGATCGTTCCTTGCGAGGAAAAGGTGAACGGATAGGATTGATTACGCACGGGACGCGAGAGTCGAAAGTTGGACGAAAATAGTTCACCAAGCCGTCGTTAGTGCAAGACTAAATGAGTGCAAGAATGTCATCCTTCCTCCTTCTGTGTCTTTGTACGGTGCGGCGGCAAAATCCGATTAGAAGCGGAGTTTCAGTCTTGCTGTCGTCAGTGAGATAGTTTTCTTTTATTTTCCTTTTGGTATTTGGGCTGTCTTCCCCAGTCTTCCCCTTCCCAGTTCCCAGGCAGAAGCGCAATTGCAACAATGTCTGGTCAATGTCTCAACCTCCGGCGAAGCAAGGTACACACTGCTCGGTGAAGGTTCCGCCCGACCGAGTGGGGCACGCGTTCGGAACGATTTTTCTTTTCACCGTACAATATCAAAAAGCAATGCAGAGAATACAAATTCAAGCTACCAACTACTAAGCTGCTGGTTGCAACTGCACACAGCTGCAATCGGTAGAAGCGTGCTTTCAGTACAATTTTTCGGGACGAATCGAAAACTTTGCGATTTCTTTGTTCGGCGCTTTGCTGCCACTGGCGCCAGCGACGAAGGTGACTGGTAGTTTGGCTTGCCTTCCCCCTGGCCTTTCCAGTGTGGCAATCTGATTAAGATCAGCAATAGCAAGAAGACACGAGGCGCAATGGCAATGTAGGTCAGAAAAGGTTTATCCGACGCTTCGCTTCGCCTCTGCGGCGCAACTTTTGCACAACTTACTACGAACGAGCGGGGATTGAAACGCAAACGAAGTTATAGTTGGGCTCCAATATTGGATTGGGTTTGATTGAATCGATTGATTTAAATCAATGAAATTAACTGCTCGAGGGAGCAGCAGCGCGCGAATGTAAACGCCGATCGTTGGTTTCGGATTGAAATTGGGATTTGAAATATGACAAATGGGGTTTAAAGGTACGAAATGATGGTTGTTTATGTTTGATCCTAGTCACGGCACCAAAAATGTATAGAAGAGCTATTTCTAGGCTACTGCTCTGCTAAGTGACCTTTCCAAACTCCCCACTGAATGCAATTTTCTTCGGCAAGCAACCACAACACTCTCTGCTACAAGTTATTGCACTCGCGAAACTCTTTCCGCTCCATTTCGGCATTCCGTTCGCATTCCAGAGCCAAAGTTGCAAAAGAGCCAAAATAAACCGCTCGCTGCTACAACCCCTCTAACGCTGTTTGTCTATTTGTGTGTGTGTGTGTGCTTGCTGTTCTTGTGGCGTCCCAAAAAACACCATCGCAGCATATATTTTTAATGCACAAACACACTGCGGGGCCCCCATCATCACCTTTTGAACGCCACGCAGTTTAGGTGTGTGTGAGTTAGTTCGGTCGAAAAAAGAACAACTTGCACCATCGAAATGCATGCACCCAACAGGCAGGCACACAGATTTATGCTGTGGCGGTGGATTTTTCAGTCGGGACGTGTGTTGTGGTCGCGTGGATCGTGCTACCGTCGTAACCGTGTAGCGTAGAAGCATTTTCGTTATGTTGAAGCGGAGAGACACTGCCGCTTCTGGCAGCGTTCCATCTGATGGTGTTTCTTACCATCCCCGACATCGAGCGAAAGAATGTTGGATGACACCGAAAAATCTGGTTGCCCGAAAAATTATGAACCATTTTCTTCCGGCCTTTGTGTGGCGGTGAGAAAGCTATTTATTACACTGTTTCTGTGTGCCGAAACAGAGACCAAACACGCGTAAATGGTCACATTCAATGATGGATGTAGAAATATCCTGGTCACGGCACCACCAAGCAGCCTGGTTGTTGTGAAGTTGGACGAATTTTAACGTGCACGAGATTTAGTGCGTTGCCTGGGTGATCGTTTGCTAATCCTTGGGTGTATTATGATCTTCTTTTGACAATTTCAATCCAAACAATCTACGTAATTGGTAATTTTCAATCATTAACCCGCAATCATCACATTTTTCTCGCACATTGCATGGGCAATTAAAGGATTATGCATGTAATGGTGTTTGCATGTTTTTTTGCGTCATTTCACGTTCACCAGCTCAACTTGAACGCATCTCAAAGATCATCATCAATTCAAGCCCATCAGTTATGGTTGTTTGCCCCGCCTGCTGCCTTGTGCTGTCCCCCCTGTGCCACTGATGCTGATGAAAGTTTATGTCGGTTTTATTGCCATTAAATTGTACCACAAACACCACATCGGTGCGAGGCGGCGCGATTTCAATTCTGATTAGTTAGCAAAAATTTCGGAGTTTCACGGACGGGGACGACACACTGTTTTCAATTTGTCAAACAAGTGTGAGCACAAGTGTGTGCATGCTTGTGAGCAAGCAGGAACAAGGCGTCCTATCACTTAACACCGCACCGGCAGAAGGTCCAATAAGAGAAGAGAGTGTACACACAAATGGGCAATAAAAATATGCCAGCGGGAGGCACTTTTAAATTGCACAACAGTGCACAACACCATACCGTACAATGAATGAAGTAGAGTTTATGCTAATTATATCACCCACCCCCCGTTATTTTGCGTTTTTTTGGTGAATGTCGGTCAGCTTCGAAGGAATGGGGGATGCGTTTGTTCGGGGGCTTTATGGTTTTATAATAAGGAAAGTGGTTTAAATTATGTGCCACCGTAAACACGGATATGATACGCGTGTTAATTCAATTATGTTTGCTCAATGGGGGAGGTTTTGGCGAGGGCAAACAGAACCGTAGAGAGGAAAAAGGCCACTTTAGTACTTATAATAGTTAAACAGCATTTTACATTGGAAGGAAAACTCTGATCCCTGGTCCATTTCGCGGTGTGTGGGGATTGTTTTTTTGGTCTGTGTGCTTACCGGAAAATGGTCCACTCCATAACGTTTTACTTTCCACGCGGGCTGTGCAGCGCTTTAATGGCGTTCCATCTCACCGGTTTCACGTGCAGCAGGGGCTTCCTTGGCACGGCAGGGAAAGTCTCCACACTCGCTGCAGACCACGCTGCATTTGGTGGCAAGATTTGGTGCAGTAGCAGCAGCAGCAGCAACAACTACTCCCATTGGCCATTATCGGGGTTTCGGGCCCTATGGCTGACCAAACCATTTTACTTCGCTACCTTTCCACCCAAACGCGATCACCCACCGACCAAGACGGGCGTAACCGTGCTGCGGCGGCGCTCGGCTTTAATTGTTGGGTTGCCTTTTTTTACCCTGCCGCTTCCGCTTGATTCCGTTTATCTGCGTTTGGTGTGGGGTGTTTTTGTTGTAGTTTAGTGTAAGTAAGGTTGGCGGTGAAAAGAAGGGGGCTGCCGGTAATAATTTTCCTCTCCGTCAAAGCGCACACTGTCCGTCGTCTGACTTTTACGTACCGGTTGGACAACGTAAGGTGCAGCTCAACCTAAAAAAAACACGAAAAAAAAACGTCAGCGGAAATGGAGCTTTTCATCAATATTAGACGTTTTTTGTGAGTGAATGTGTGTGTTTTTGTTTGAATGAAAAATGTGGTAAATTAAGGGCGATTAATTTGTTGCTGCTGCTGCTGCTGCTGAGGAGGGTGTTTTTTGCGTTAATATTGTTTTTTCAACTTTTCTGTTTGTTACTGTGCTTTTCGTTTTCTTTTAGCAGCAGCAGCAGCGGAGTCGTTCGTGCTTAAACGCTTGAATGATTTGGTTTGATTTTGGAGCCTTCTTGAAGCGAAACCACTACACAAACCCAGACAGACTCAGGCAGCGTTTTCACAACGATTTTTGGGGAGAAGGGGGTACGAATTTGCTAACAGTAGTTTTTGTGTTAAGCCACCGTTGTGTGCGTGTTTTAAAGTTTTGTGCAAGAATAGATTAAGTGCAGTGCTTCGTGGACGGTAAGAAGCCTCAGCTCAGCTGCAGCACATGCGTCACAATCGACGCTTGGTGTGGTGTTACTCGGTTGGAACGGTTTCGGTTGTCTGGAGTTCTAGAATGTTGGTGATGATTTTGAGACATTCCTTGGTGGTGGAGGTTTGGCATTAGGTTGGCGGTGTGTGTCCATTATGTTGCTGTTGATAATTTAAACGACACGTATTTCCGGCAACATGTGTGTAACTTGCTTTTGGTGGTTTTACGATGGCGTGAACGGAATCGAACGGGGCAGTAATGGATGCTTTTAATTGTTCGCACCTTTGTTGGGGTTTGTTTTGATTCCTTTACACTTTTTTTGCTACATATTTAGGTATTAGAAAGCTCATTTGAAGGTAAACAATTCTATCAAAATCATCAAAATACTCACGATCGTTAGCGAGAACCTTCTAAAAATACCAACCACACTAGAAGATAACAAACAGCTTCTCAGCATGACATCCTTTCCAATGTAAGAGACGTCAGACCTCATGGCGCCACTTCTATTTTTTGCCAAATCCCTCACAAAGCACCCGATGGTGGTGGTACTGCTGATGGACTTTCCAAGACTGTTTGTGTGAGCGTTCGGAGCTAAGACTTCCCATCAAAAGAAGCAAGAATTCTTCAGTGTACACACACAAAAACACTCCTTCCCTTCTAACAGACACTTCAAATGTGCTGCTTTATTTCTTACTACGTTTACCGGATCTCCAATTTTTGTTTATACATTCACAGAGCTCTACTGATACTGTTCACATGTGCTTTTTCCCTCCACCGAAAGGAAAATACGGCTGGTTGGTGTACTGCCTCCGCTCATGCCGCCGATCATGCGTCGAAAATTAATCAGCTAAAGAGACTGCCTTTCCTGTTTATGCTTCCACGTGCTGGTGCTGGCAAAGGGAGGTGAAGCGTACCATCCAGCGATTTACAGCAAACAACAGCCGCCTAAACGCCAATTGTGTCGGCAAAGAGGCATTGACACTCTCGGCAGGGTGTTGGTGGTGGTGGTGGTTGAGTACGAATGCAATTGTACTGCGTTGCATCTTGCATTCATTTATTTGCTGCTGCTGCTACCGCTTAAAACCGGAAGGAAACACTGTCTACTTAAGGGCGACAATCAAGAAAGACTTTTCCTGAAGAAGAGTCTCTTTCTCTCTCTCTTTTGCTTCCTCCAAATCTTCCCGTTGGTGGTTTTGCATAATGACACGGCACAACCGTTTGGTCGGTGTTTGAAGTGTTGTTTTATGTAGACATTCTTAGCTGTAGAAGAAAATTAGTTAAAAGAAGTTTTACCGCAGGTAGTAGGAGCTGTAAGGAAAGAATTCTATTTTTTGTGTGTGTTACGTTTTTATTGTTTCCCACTTTCTCGCTTCTTATGCATATTTGCTAGTCGTGCATATTCATGTGCTCGAAAAAAAGCTGTTGTCATCTACAATTTGTTTTTTTCTTTCGTCACTTTAGTCCACGCGCGGGAATTTTCTCCACCACCGGAAGCATAGAGGAAAGAAGTAGTATTGTCCACTAGCGAATGCGGCCTGCTCTCGACAACAATGCGCATTTTAATCCACTTCTGTTGCACATGGAGTGTCGGTTTTTTGTTTTGCTGTTGTGTGGTGACACTGTTCTGCATGTTTTGCCAAGTTTTCTCGCTTTCCAGCGTAGTAGAAAGGCAATGCATACAAAAATTGGATACCATTTTCCATAGATACATTTTTTCTCCTTCCATTCAACCCTGCTCGCTGCATGCGACCAAAACCGGTGGATTTGGCATTTAGCTTGCAATGAATAGTGCAGCAGATACTCTGCTGTGTGTGGTCGTTGTGGACGAGAAAGGAGGAAGAACAAGTTTTAAATGTTGGGCAGTGCAGTTCCAACGCGCTTGTTGGTTGGTTGGTGTAGCATAAAGCATAAAGCGACACCGGTGGAACCGGCACATGGAAAGCGACGAAAAACGTGACTACAATTAGTGCACGATTTGAATCGCTGTTGCTGTTGCGATTGTCATTCGGTTCGGTCTTTTGTGAGCGGCAAGTGTTGTCTGTACGTTGTTCGTTTTTTTCGAGCAGCCTACCGAAGGGTGTGGGTTTTAAGTGTGCTCTTGTGAATGTTGTGAACTCACTACGTGGTCGTTGTTTTACATCTACTTGTGGTACGTGCGGTGTGGTAAGTGCAAAACGATTGGCATTTGGGGACGGAAACGACCTGGAGAGCTTATTTGGGTACATCTTTTCAAGTGTTACAGTAGAACTTGCAGATGAAGAGACTAAACTTCACTCAAACACACACCATTTCGTTGTAACATCGTAGAAGACATGCCTAAAGTGGCTTAAAGACCACTCAGGTTGTCTCGGTTGTATAACGAGCCCAAATATGGCAAAACACGACTCTGAAACGTCATGTGAAAGTGTTTGTGTTGTCACTCTTTGTGTGTCTCTGTTCCTATCGGATCGGTAAAGCTATTTAGAGCACACAACGATGCAATATCATCTCACTTATCGTGTTTGAATGTGAGTTTGTTATAGCTTTTCTAGACTGGATTGTGCAGGTTTAGTGTAATGACGTGTATTTATTTTAGTATATCTTAGGATCACCCTGCCCAACCAAGAGTTCGTCGTCTGCTCCACTGAGAACGGTTTAATCTGATTGAACCGAATTAAAATCGCACTGCCCATCCCATAGCCCCATGTAGAACCTTTTTCATCTCAACCAACGAAAGCCATCTCTCGGCAGCTAACTACCGGAAGTAGTCACAAAAGCCAGACACGGTCACTAACCTCCGCTGTTTTATTCGAAAGGCAATAAACCCAGCACACGACGAACCAGCACCAGCTGGAAAAGCAAACCACCAACCCCCGATGGATTACTTTTATTTGCAGCAAATCCAATAAACCAAGCACACGCCGCGTGGCGCTGTCTGTCAAGTGTGCTGTGTGTTACCATTTTAATGGTCGATGAATTGGAACGCACCTCTCGGCTTCATTGATCTTTCGGTTAAGCAACATTGTTGCCTAAATGAAGGTATGGATGGACACGCCGACGACCAGCTACTGTACAACTACTACGCTCCCCAACATATGATGGACACGCGTACATTAAATATTCTGCTACGCTCTCAACATCGTTTTGCATGATGTAAATCGCGTGCGGCATGTTTAGAAAGGCTTGTATGAGAGTGTTTCTTGTTTGCTGCTGTTACTTTTTTCCACAAAAGGTTCGGATTAAAACCAGTTGTTCAGCGGGCGGAAGTAAGACCCGATGATCCATTCGCTGGTGGTGGTGGTTTACTGTGGTGGAAAGCCGGCCAACAAAAGTGCTGTTTGTCGTCCCCCCAAAGCGTTTTGGGACGGAAGCATACCGGTTTATGCGCTGTGTGTCCCATCTTTCACCTACCGAACAAGCTGCTGCTGCTACTACTTGCTAGATAAATATTCAATTTGATCCATCGAACCGTGAAATTATAACCCAACAGTCAAAAGCCGAAGATTTTATATTGACCTTTCACTTTTTCTATCTGTCTCTCGCTCTAATTTGAGCGATTTTCCCCTGATGAGTGTCCCCGAGCCTCCTCGTGTGGTTGTTGTTGTTGGAAGTTGAAACCGAACCCCCTTCGTGCGCTGCCAAAACCCAACTAACCAAACCGTGCTCTTTCGAAGTAAATTTGCTTCGATATAGCTTCGATAGAAGTTCTCTACCGAAGGTGTACCAACTTTGATAGGCAGTTCCTACCGAAGTTAAGCTCGGGTGTTTAGCCGAAATGTTACAAAAGAGAAAGAAAAAATTCTCTCGTTTGCTGCCGCGTTTCGCTCACACGCGCGCCCTGCCCCCTTTTATTTACGTACGTGTTTATAGCCCCTCCTCCTCCTCCTCCTCCTCCTCCTCTCATCTATCTTCCTACCTTATGTGCAGTGGTTATGTGTTTTTAATTGAAATTGGAAGGAGAGATATTCGATTTATTTATTACGTGCGATTTAATCAGAGAATTGAAACATGGTACATGGTGGATCTACTGTTCATCACAAGCGGGCCACACTTTAACTATTTGTGAATTCGCGCGTGAGGACGTAAAAGACGCAATAATAATGGAGCGGTTCTAACGTAAACAGACAAAATCGCTCAGCTGAAAATTTGATAGAGCGGAATAGCATTTCATTGGAATAGCATTGCTAGTATATCATCCGCGCACCCTATGAACCGTACTTTTCCAAATATCTTAAAAAGTACGCATTGTATGAAAAAACCGTCTTTACAAGATCGATTCAGAATTTCAAAACACATTTGGAAAAAGTTTTTTGCTAAAAGTGACTTTTGAAATTTTACTCAGATTAATGTTTATTCCTTTAAATTAATTCATAAATGGGGTAAGGGAAATAATTTATACTAATACTAATAGACCACGACTCCATTGCCTGAAATATTTAGTGCCTCAAAGTAGTATATCCTCTTTGCCAAGCGTTTGAGTTGAACTGATTCTTCGCAAAATGTGAAGAGAGAGTTCGGCCCCCCTTCAAATGCTTCGAGAGAGTGAAGCTCCTCCCCTTCCTCCATTCGTCATCCATCAATTTTTCTCCGCGCACTCACACATCTACACGCGCAGCTGTTCGCATGGCAACACGTGAGATGCGTGACATGCTTTCTCGCTCATCACGAAGGATTTGCTTCGAAAGAGCTCGGCTTGGTTGGTTGGGTTGAACTGATTCTTCGCAAAATGTGAAGAGAGAGTTCGGCCCCCCTTCAAATGCTTCGAGAGAGTGAAGCTCCTCCCCTTCCTCCATTCGTCATCCATCAATTTTTCTCCGCGCACTCACACATCTACACGCGCAGCTGTTCGCATGGCAACACGTGAGATGCGTGACATGCTTTCTCGCTCATCACGAAGGATTTGCTTCGAAAGAGCTCGGCTTGGTTGGTTGGGAATCAGCGAAGAACGAAATCGAGTGGCTCAAGCGAAAAAACGAAAAAAAAATGACGAACGAGTGTGCTGTGACAATAACACACACACGCTCAAGGCGACACCCGAAATCTGGTGCGATACCGGCTTTCAGTGGAGCAAGTACACACATACACACATTTGGCCACACCACGGTGATACAACACACAGCCACGCACTTGGCGATACACGCTGTGTGGTGCGGTGCGGCTGACGTTCAGAATTCAGTGGTGCAAATACACACATGCATACACTTGGCGACACACGCTCTGCTGTGCGGTGAGGTTTGTGTTCTGTGTCCAGTGGTGCAAATATACACACACACGTACTTGGCTACACACGCAGTAAGGCGCGGTTGGCTTGGCAGAAGCGCATACACACATTCACGCAGTAGGCTTTACTTTCAGTCCAGTGAGGTTGGTGCTTGTGTGGTGTTTCAGCGCTTGGTAGTCAGCGGATAAACCCCGTAAAAAATAGAGTTTTGTTTAATTTGAGGTAAGTAAAAGTGATTAAAATTTTCAACCAACATCCCCCCTTCTAATTAATATCATTTTTCTTCCATTTCATGTGTGTTTCACGGCGAACGGAGACAACAAAACCTGTGGCTGTGTCGTGGTGTTGGAGATGGTGGGCCGTACAGTGCAGCGAGAACTAGGCGCGACAGCGATGAGGAGCAGAAAGTGTTGTGCTAATTTTTCTCTGTGCGAGTGTAAAAAGTGTTTTTTTTTTTTTATTATGTGCGTTAATCTAGAATTAAGTGCAGTGGTTATTGTGCATGTGTTGTGTTTTTTTTTGTATTTATGTTATATAAAATATTCAATAAATCGAATCATATTGATATAATGGTTCGCACTGTATCATTTCGGAAAGAAATCCTGGCAAAAAGGGGGAGGGGGCTATTTTAACGAAGGGTCGTACCGAACCCCGTTCGGGTTTTGCTTCGGCTTCGGGTTTGCTTCGGCTTCGGGACCCGACGGATCGGTTGAATAATTTCGCCAACTCAGCTTCAAAGCCAGCTTTAATCTCAGCGGATCTCTGAGTGCTGGTGACCGGTGGGAATTCACCCGGCTGACCGATCGATTGCGTGCGCGCACGCTTGGCGTATGCAAATTGTGTGGCTTTGGTCTGGCCTGTCTCTCCCTCTCTCTCGCTCTCTCTCTCTTTCTCTGTCTATCTTTTCCCTTTTGCGTGCGGTTGAAGGATCACACGGAAGCGCGCCGAGCGAAAGGGTTTTGCATGTGCAAACCATGTGTGCTAACGGTTTGTGCGGAAATTGCACGAAGCCAAAGTATACGGCGAGCATGCTGCATCATCCATAAAGCTGCGTTATAAAGAGATAGCACAAACGAGGAGGCACCAAAAAAAAACCACTCACTCACAGAAACCACAGCCGGACATCATCTGGAGGAGATATACTGGCTGGCAGGAGAGAAACGGTTGAGAAGCCTCTTCCATCTGCTTGTTGTTGTGTTGATGGTCGTAAAAAGCGAAGCACGGCGAACGCTCTCGCAGTGTCGATGATAAGTTTATGGCGATGGCGATTTTTATATGCATGTTATTGATAATGCTGAATGAATGAAGGAGGCTATTAATGAACGTTATGCTGCAAATTGTCCTCACTTAAGGCCCTGACCTGTCGGGGCTGCGGTCTTGAACTCTCGCTTTTACGGAGCCGGATGATGGGGACGAAGACGAATGAACTTTGGTTGCGGTTTGTGTGTTTCTGTGTGCTGATTTTAATGAGTCTTCACTTTGAATTGTCATTGAACTTCTTGAGAACATCATTAAGCTTATGTTTTATTGAACAATCACTTAATCAAAATATTTTAATTTTCTTTTCAGAATCACCATCAACATTGATTGTGCATGAAAAACTATAGAGGAATAATTGAAGCTGATCTTCCGGGTGAAACAATGTAAGTGTCTATTTACAATTAATAACCATTGCTCTTTAAATAATGGTTGAATTCTCATAAATCATTATCTCGAATGAAAGGTGAAATTAAATTGACTTTCAAAACTGTTTCATTAGAACGAAACGAATAAGAGTAACCGACAGAGAAGCGAAAGCGATCAAAACTGGCGCAAACTTTCAACTGCACTTGAGTACTGAAGTGTGTTTATTTTTATCTTATCAATCCGACAGAGCGTTTGGCACATGCCGAGTGGTGGTGGTGGTGGCACTGGCATGATAGCTGGATCTAAGTACCATGCACTTCCTATTACTGCTGCCACTAATCTTACCACATCCCACGTGAAGCTTTCGCTCGCAAAAACCACACGAGACTCCTCACACGCCGGGCACGAAGCGTCAATAAATCAATTCCATTCTGCGTGAAAGGACGGAGCTCGAGCGACTTTTATTTGGCTTTCGATTGGAAAACAAGCCGTCGAGGCCAGGACGCCCTCCTACACGTCGTTGCAGCCGGTCTATCTGTCTGCACCCACCACCTCCTGCTGCACTCTCCGGGATGATGATGCACCGCGCGAGTCGTTTGTAGGTCTTCGGCAGGATTTTGTGCGTGATTGGGCGCGAGCGTACTTTTAGAAAGTGTGACTTAGTTTCTGTACAACACGACAACACGACACCATTTGGGTTGGATGTAGAGGATAGGAAGGAGTCGAACAGAGGAAGGAACGAGGTTGAGATTGAGGGCACACGGATGAAGGTTCGGGAACAACGCTTTGCCCGCGTGTATCGTGTAAATCACACGTCGACGGGCTAGAATCAAACAATATTTGTTTCTCCAGAATGCAAAGAAGGCAAACCAAGGAATAAGACAGCGGCGTACACTCGACCGCACGTGATTTGTTGTATGCTATTGGCTGAATTGCTTTTTCGGGGCTTGGAGAGTTCGGCTGGTTGTTAAATTGTGTCAACGGGAAGATAAATGGGGCAAACATAATCCATCTTGCTCGAGTCGTGTGCTGTTCGATTTCCCTCTGTTTCATTTCGCTTTGCCGTCCTCCAAAACAGAGCAGAGATCCGGTGTGTCGGTGCAGTTACACATGCAGCTGAGGGGTGCCGTGCGATGGATGTTTATTTCTTGTGCTCGTTTGAATGCAGGCCGTATGAAAATCTTGGTTGTCTCGTGATGATCACGAGGTTCTTGTGATTACAATTTGACATACTTTGGGTACTATATCTTCTCTCAGTTGTCTCTTTACTCTGTTCAATATTTCAAGGTTTATTCACCATGATTTATGATATAATTCTTTTAAAGAAGTATATTGAAGAAGCACTTTCTATGCCATTAGCGCATGTTCATGCCTATACAACCAATATCATGCAAAAAGCGCCTAAAAGTATGCAATTTGCTTGTCAAAATTGAATTATTATGATCTTCAAATGATTTCTAGTACTTTGAATGTAGCTTACATTATAATTTTAAAGTGAAAATCTTAAACTGAAAGGAATTCATTATTTTCGCCCATCTACGATTTCGCCCATCTACGATCTGTATTGAATGAAATCCTACGCTCTCTAGCAAATATGATAAATGTTAAGGTCGTCCAATTGTGCCAATTAACACGGTTCTCCTGTTCGATTGTCGAACAGGTTGCAATGTACGCATGCTCTTCCGGAAGTGTAAACGCTCTCCCGAATAGCTCGTCGAATGTTTCCTCCCGGGAGCAAGTAGGTGGACACACAACACCTTTTGTATGCGGCGTGTCCTCGATACGGTTCCTTAAAATCCGTCGCCCGTCGAGGCAAGTTCATGGAACTACTCTCGGTGGTGCTTGCTCACCTTAGAACGGCTCCGCCATGTGTTGTCCGTGTACTCGTAAAGAAAAAAGGATGGAAGGCGGCTACTTCGTCAATGGCCGGTGGTCGGGTGTCGATTCCGTCACCCGGTGTTCACCGGTGCGAAGGTGAACTTAATGCCATTTATGGAATGATTCAATCGTGTACAAGTGGGTAGGCCTGCTAGACGAATGCGACTCTCCGCCATTCGGAACCGGACCACGGGTGGTGATGGTAACGGTAGGTGAAGGACACAACGCTCTTACGCTACCTTTACGTTACCTTCCGTCAGGTGATCGCACGGGTGCGCACCAACGATCATCGATTAAGCGATCGTTTTGGGTACAACTACTGGCGCGGCATGCGCTCTTGCAGCTCTTGAATGAAGTTATCGAGCACGCGGACCTATAATTGGGCAGGCTGCTTTATAGCCTTCTTCGGAAGTGATTCGCTTGTGGCGAATATCCCTGCACTCTTGGTTTGATTTCGCACAAACCCCAAGAGCTGCAATCGGTGCCAAATGCATAGCCCTGTGCGTTAACCACCTGTCGTTTGTTTAATGATTACGCGAACTACTGGACGTTACATGATACCAGTGGGGCCCGCCTCCGGGCATTAATTCCTTTTTGCACGAAGTTATCCACCGAGGCCACATTTCTTCCTTGAAGAGTGTAAGGCGAGATGAGAAAGAGAGAGAGCAACTAGGGCGTCAATTTGGCATAGACAACCTTCGCGCATGTCTCTCTTTCCTGCTGATGAAACGTGAAACAAGTGAGAACCATTATCGAGAAGACATGACATTGAGCAGTTCTAGTGCATAATGTGTGTTGGTACACCCTAGAGACAGTTGGGGTCTCCTTCAGGCTCTGCAACACGCCTCGTGTCTTGTAGAAGGCGAACAGCGAAAAAGCAGGTCATTATAATGCATTATCGCGGTCGTGTGTAGCAGCGCAAGAATCTTATCTCGTTCAGGGCCGTCGATGATGATGAATGTTCGTTGTAACGAAGCAACATCCTTTTTTCCTTTCTCTGTCCATTTCCGTTGCGCAGTTACACTTGTGGAAGCGCCGAACCAGCATGAAGTTACCGCTGAAGAGGGCTGTAAAAGTGCATCCAATGCAAGCATAAGAAGCACTGTTGACACACTCGTAATGAGTTAAGATGTCAAAAGAGTGGGAGACGTGTTTGGCGGCTCATTAAATAGAAGTTGTTTTGAAAAACAACGGGGGCATGAATAAATATTATTCCATCCTTCAAGGGCGTCGTGGTTGAGAGGTTGGAGAAGCTGAAAGTTATTTACGTTCACATGTTTGATGCACGCCTCCTCGGAGGATTTGAAGTAGTTTGTTGAGTGTCATTGGCAAAGTGGAAATCAAGAACGAAAAAATAGCCTTATGTTGGAGGTGAAATTGTGAACTATTGTTGCGATAAATTGCTTTTACGAAGCAGATGCTATGCTAAGAATAGAAGAGAGTTGTGGGAAGAAAAGATTAAAAATTCAAAACAAATCTGATGATGTTATAAGAAGCGAACGAAAACAATTCTTTCTGTAAAGCCTCGGCTTACCGGTTTAATCGATAATTTGTCCGTCGAAAGGGATCAAGAATAATGTAAATTAACCCTATTTTCTCGTTCCTGTCCCCCCTTTATCCAGCTTCTGTCGTCACATTTCAAAGTGACAAACTGTCTTTCGGCTGCAAACCGCAACCGCAAACATCGTTACACACACACCGCCCCTAGATCGTATCGTACACTTTAAAATAGTTATCAAACAGATGCACCGGTAGTTGCGGTCGCCCTGGTCCGGATGTGAGCTCAGCCCACCTTTTACATCGCGCGCTCTCTTTCTCTCTCTCTTTCTCTCTCTCTCTCTATCTCTCTCTCTGCCTCTCTCACCTCTGAACAACATAACGAATGGCTCCCAGCGATCGGGCAGCGAGATGCGCGGTCTTGTGCGGTTGACTTCTTGATGAGCTGCTTTAATGCGACCATTGTATGCTAAACTAGTGTCAGTGTGCCACTCGCACGGCGACTCAGGGCAGGGGCGACGGTACGTCTTCGTTTATGTTTCCACCGGTGGGGCAGACACGTGCGTACATGATGATGTCAGAATTTTCCCACCATTTGTTTGGGGAAGCGGTGGGGAAAATGTATCGCTAGTCACGATCAACCGTCGCAGCTACTGATCCGTACGCACACCCGCGAATGGGAGGGGTGGGCTTATGGTTCCCAGGTTTGTGACAGCTCTTTGATTTTTGTGAACGGGAGTCTGGGATGATGATGGTCGTTGATGCATTAATTTGCCCCGGTAGCGATCTCCAAACGTACCACAACAAATTACACGAGCATTTTCTTCTGATTGACGTTTCATCCCTGGGGGGGATGAACTACAACAAAACCCGTATGACGATCGGGCACCATAGCTGGGCGTAGCTAATAGTGGTGCACCCGAAAACAAACCACCCTGAGTTTTTGTATCTCTTTTTTGTTCGCATTGTTCGCGTCTGTGCTTTTGAATTGGTTCGAGATTTCGGGTAATGATCTCGCACCACCGTCATCAACCCGACGAACGTCATGATGTAACTCACGGGCTGTGTGTTGTCAAATTTTATGCAACATCTTACGGCTGATGTCTTGCAGCAGCAGCAGACGGGATGCAGCCGAGTTGCAAACGCATTTAATCAGTAACTCATTTGTGGCCAGGTGTGTGTGTGTGTGTGTGTGTGTGTGTGTGTGTAAAACGCGGTCTCCACAAAGTGGGCCAAAAACGGTATCAATCAATGGCTGGAGCACCACAGAGAAGACAGAGCGAGAGACACTTTGATGCGTGCGTTTATTTCTCTTCTGTTTCTGCTGTGTGTTTCTTTCTCTTGTGAAATGGGCCAAAAATTGCACCCCGAGGGGATGCGATCCGAGAGTGCTTTTTTCCTTCGTTGTTATCTAAGCACACTATCGCGCATAACAGCCAGGCAGCAGGTGTCTCACAACATTCCAACCGCACAGCAACGCGTCCTTGGGTGCTTAGTAATTTTAGCTTTAATTTGATTGTTGAATCATGGCTCGCGTGGAAGGTGTTACCATTTTTCGGCATTTGGACTGTTTGATTGATACTTTCCGGTGCCGGGATCACACACACGCACGCATTGAGATAAATGACAGTTCCCTTTTGCCTTTGACGCTGAGATATGGAATGTACCGGACGTAATAAAACGGGCTCCAATTTAAAACCCTTTCATGTCAAGCACTTCAAAGTAAGGCCGTGGATTTGATAGGAAGGCGGTCTATTCCCTACCGTGGTGTGTGGGACTCGTTTCGCAACACCAATCATTTCTAGTGCGAGGTGATGACGACGACGTCGGCTAACCACTTCCGATGTTTTGAGTTGGAAGTGCATCGGGAAAACGAAGGCAAGTTGTCGCCCCTTGGTACGTCCGTTGACCAGTAGATCGTTAGGCAGCGTTGGGTGGGAAGAGACTTGAGTTATCGTACTTGTTTGGGACTGAGATTTGTGATTCTAACGACTTCTAACGAGGGACCAGAGATCTCAGAACCTCAGAATCACGTTTTTTATGTTCTATTCTATTCAAAAGGCGGGTGCATCATCATTGTAGGTTTATTGCCTTTTTGATAACTAAATTGCCAGCGTGTGATGTCTGAGAACGCTTTCGAGGCGGATAGATTGTTCTATTGTTGT
Source organism: Anopheles gambiae (assembly GCF_943734735.2). NCBI lineage: Eukaryota > Metazoa > Arthropoda > Insecta > Diptera > Culicidae > Anopheles > Anopheles gambiae. The sequence goes on from NC_064601.1 coordinate 114,452,488, forward strand.
TGTGTGCCCAGGAAGAGCAGCTTCGTGCGTCCGGGAGTCGCGTGTTTCATTAGACTTCCTGCTACAGTGACGCCAGTACGCGTAAGCGCTCATTCTGACTCCCAATACGCGCGTGTTGCCTTAATAGACGGTTTAAACATCACGCAGCTGCGCTCAACTTTTTTGGAAGTAAAAACACGCAGATAAACCGGATCTATAAAGTGAGTTTTGCTGTTCGAATGGTGGTGTGGCTCAGCTCAGAAGATAATTAGCAGCCACCGACAAATTTAATCGGTCAGCACCGCCGGCAGGCAGTTCAGCGCCGTTTATTACTCACTGGGCTCTCGTTGCTTTCCTTTTACGTGTTGTCGATCGAGAAAGAAGCACAAAGAGAACGACTGGGCGACACCATAAATAAGGGCAGTCGGAAGGAAGGCATGCCAAGACGTGTGTGTGTTCGATAAAATGGGGCCAACCGAAGATACAGCATCTTGGCGGCTGCGAAAAGCCCGAGAAGAGAAGCAGAAAACTCGGACCCGCAATGCTTATTGCTGGTGTGTTTGGACAGGCAGCCTTGTGAAGGTCATCTCTCTACCGGCAAAAAAGCTCCGGTGTCTGGACGTCCCTGGGAGAGGTGTGTTTGGACAGAGATGTGAAGAAGAAGCAACAAGGGGCCGCCGAACAGTGTGTGCGTGTGTACATCGTTCGATTGTTTGGAGGCCTTTTCTTTCGATTTGCCGAAAAGGGTGTCATGTTACGGTTGGAAGTTATTGCTTATTGCGCTGTTTCCCTTTTCCTTTTGCTCGGTATTCCTACTTTCCTCTGCCCCTTTACTTTTGAGGATGAGATGGAGCTGTATGAAAGATAAATGAGGAACATCTTTACAGAAACTGTTTGTGTTGCAGAAAGTATTTTAATGTAAAACAGAGTTTGTAGTTGTTCTCCTCTAGCCAATGTGAGTCATTCCAGAAATTGCCTTCCTCTCAAGATCACGATGCCCGCAATGTCAGTTGTATTTGGCATCCAAACCCGCCTACCCAAAATGTGTTGTTAATCCGTTACCATTTACTTCTCAAGTCTTTGCTTACCGATACTCTCTTCAAGACTCGCAAGTACCTTGAACCCGAACTTTGTAGCAGAAGTTAATTTACCATGTGGCTGTTGTGTTGCCGTTGCCGATCGCAGTTAATCTATCCTTTGACCATGTTTGGGGCTAGTAGCATTGTGCTCTTCATGCGAATGCTACCTCCTCCTGCTTGTCCGTGTTGTGTGGTGGGTGTCAGAAATGGTTCCAACGTGAGTTCACTTATTACCTTTCCTGGGGAGTTTTGAAGAATGCGTTTCTTCTTCACTAGCAGTAAGTGTCAGTAGAGGGTTATCCGCAAAAAAGAGCGGGCAAGTTATTAGGGCCTGCGTGCGTTAGCAATTAAGGACGATGACTGTCGATCGGTCGTAGTTCACCAAACATGGAGCCAAAGTTTCGACACAGCACCGTGGTGGACCATATATTTTACCATAACCGACGCATCATCTACGGATCGAACGAAGGCTAATTAATTCAAGCCCGCGAGAAGAGTTCATGTATGGACATACCGAAGAGCGAAGCGCGTCTGAGGCAAATGAAATAATTATCGCTGCCTTTAATGTGGTCCGACATCAGCAGCAGCAGTGATGTTTTGATGTTGGGCGGGTAATTTGGAAAGCATGGCAGCTTTCCGAAGCACTGCGAAACGCTCTTCCGTTCCACGCAGTTCCGCCTGTGTAGGTAGCAAACATTGTCGTCCCCCATGAAAGCATGAAGATTAATGTTGTAATTTAAAATTGCTCCCTTGGCGGGTGTATCGACCTTAGATTGAATGATTTAATAAACCATCGTAATGTACCGAATTAAGTGCAGCAAATTCGATTCCCTTCATACGCGCAAGTCGGCAAAATCCGTCGTCGTCGTCGTCGTCGTTGTCGTGTCAGCTGTAAAGTTTAAATCGATAACTCTCTCGGTCTCTCCGACCAGCGGAAATCTTATTTCGTGATTGAGCCATATTACCGATTCTTCAGTGGGGTGACACACTTCCCCGCCGACACGTGTGAAAGTATGCAGATTCCGCAAATGGCTATAAGGTTTGTTTGTGGCGTGTGGTTGGATGGTGTATCCAATATCTGCACCATTTCATCGCGTTCGCGTGTCGCCGGGTAGTTATAGTAATTTTTCCTGATACGCCAGCCAGCATTCCACGCAACGAACGAACGGACCGAGTCGCATCTATCAGGGAACGATCAGATTTTCTTTCAGTGAAGTTTTGTTTCTGTTTTTGCGGCGGCAAACGAAGGCTGGTGGGGAACACGAGAAGAAGAGTCGTCATGCAATAAACTAAACCAACCACACCTTTCATGCCTCGCTCTCATGCCATGGGATGCGTTTTGCTGGAATGGAGCCGGTTGTCATTCGCTTTGCAACCTCCAACCTCCTGTTGGATATTTATTTCCATCCACCTTTTCTTAATTAATGCAGTGAAATATGGCTACCGCTGCTGCTCCTCCTTGCTCGGGAAGTTTGTTTACTACCTTGTCAGCTGGAAAACGATAGGCGCTACACGCGCCAACGGATGAAATAGTATCGTCAACGTTCAATAATTACAACGAAGAGATACTTTATGGCAAAGTTGTTCGTTGGTGGAACGTAATTTGTTTTGTCGTTTTGCATCGGGAAGAACCTGTTGTAGCAAAATACGGTCACGAATATGGTGTCTTAATTGATGTAATTTGACTTTCGGATGATAAACAGGCGTTGTTGGGAATAGCGTGACTGACTCGTTTTAAATCATCTTAACATCTAAATCGGAATAAAGGTGCTTCAATAATACTACACAACCAATAAGACAAACACAGATGTTTGTACATTGAACCAATTTGTTTGTGAAGACTTATCTCTGTACTTCAATCCATATTGCCAATGGTCCATGTGAAAGATTTTACGGATGAACAAACAAATCCTTCCCTTCTTTCTTCTACCTTCATGTTCAGAATAATACAACCCCTGTCCATTCCCTTGTGTGTACATATTTCCCTCATTATATAAATCCTCCTTCACCCCAAGGCACTTCCTTCCTTCGCAGGATAGTGTGACGGTTGGATTTTCGAATCGATACACGCACCGTAATAATGTGCATTTGCCGGTACAACAAAAGCGGAGCTTGCCGTATGTCCATTATGGTTCCGCTGGGAGCAAGTAGCAATAGCCGAACGAACCAGGGCACACAGGGGTTTAGCAAAATAAAGCGCAGAATTGTGTGTGTTTGTGTGTAACGCAGCGGCCGAACAACGGTGAAGTTCGTCGTCTCCACGTGTCGAAATCGATTGCACATGGTTGGACGCGAAACGAAAAAGGGAGGGCGTATCTCGAAACACACCAGGAGGCGGCAGAGCCGCTCAGCAGCAGCGGCGCAATGAGATCGATCGATCGTGTTTTCGGTTTTGGGCGTTGCTGTGTAGTCTGGTGCGCTGGTGCGCTTGACGGACTCCTCATGTGCAGTGAAAGTGACCGGTACGCGAACTCAACCTTTTGACCGGTTGATGAAGCAGCGGCTGAAGCGTTGAATGCAACTTTGAAAATAAACATTTTTATGCATTTTTGCTAATGTTTGCGGCTGGGGGAGAGAGGCGGACGTGTGATGTCTGTGTGTCCGAATCTTTAACGGGTTTGCTTTTTTGCTGCACGGTTCACGGTTTTTGGGGGAAGCGAGTCATGCTGTTTTTTGCACTATCGCTGCTGTTGACCGGAACGGTTTATGTTTGTTGTTTTGAGGGTGAAAATGTGTTCCAAAGCTAACGCTCTAACTCCCATAAAGTGGCACACAATGGCTTGTACGTGCTGTTTTTCATTGCTTCTCGGTTGCCCAATGCCATTGTATGCTTGTGAAATGGAATAAAAGGTATCAAATTGTAAAGTAACATTTAATTCAGAGATCTCACTGTGACCTTCTGATTGCAACTCACAATTTCTATCAAAAGCATTGATTTTTGTTCGATTCTTTTGGACAAATTCTATAACCTGTACCACCCCCTCGAAGACTTCCAACTTATTCGTGCTAAATATTTGATGTCCAAAGAAAATTCGATTCTGCTACTTCTCCGTGCTGTCCCTTTTTTTGTTTGCTTTCGGATGTCGAAATGAGATACTTTACCAGTGTGGTTCAGCTCGGGATGGGTAGATTTTTGTCTCAATAATTGAGTTATCCAGCAGCAGCAGGATTTAGTGACGCACGTCGTCTGCCCCTCTCATGCTTTGGCAAATGACACCCTCAACGTTGCGTTGCGGTTCTGGAAACATTCATTCTAACGTGTTGTGCACGTGCGTTCGACTGCCTGCCTTGCCTGTTGGAGAATATAACATTTTTCATATTCAACACGACACCGACCGAACACGAAGCTCATTCGCCCTCGAGGGATATTGCCAAAATAACGCCCCAAAATGATAGTTAAGAGGAGGGTGTTTCGTATTGTTGCTGTATCGACGGCCATTCGTTCGTGTTAGTTGAAGTAAAACGTATTGGACTATCCAAGGGGAGGATGAGGATTTAGATTGAAATTATTTCATCGAGGAAACGTGGGCTGTAACATAATCACCGGCTCATCAGAACCGAAGGCGTTCGGTTGCTTTCAAGGGTGGTGTCGTTCAAACAGTCTGTCGAATCGGTAAATGGGGACTTTTTCCATGGAATGTTTGCAGTTTTTCTCTCGCAGAGCAGTATTTTTATGATTTTTCTACCAAAAATGATCTCCAATACCTCCATTTCCGTGCGCAAAAAGTGATCCAAATGCCATTCACTTGCGATTTCCGCTCGATATATCAGTATGTAAAACGGCCCCCTTGTCTGTACGTCTGTTCGACCTGTCCGACTCTGTCCACCCTGACTGAAGGCAACCGGAAGGCCTTTAGGTTATGGCAGAATTCGAAAACGAATTGCTTCCTGCTGTGCTGGTCGGTTGTGTGAAGTTTATTTCCTCGGTTTTAGCAAACTCTAAAGCTTGGTGCACACACACAATCCAGCCAATTCGCATACGATTATTCAAATGATTGTTGCGTGCGGTAAATGAAAAGATTTTTCTCATTTATTTGCACGGTTGTATACAGCCGGAGTGTTGTATCGGAAATGGGAGGAAGTCTTTGAGTTTAGTGTTTTATTGGTGTATTTTAGAAAGTAACCTCTCGGGTTTTGTTTGTTTGGCTGCATCCGCCCTACATCCGGGGCTTATCTTAATGTTGAAGGCGCAAAGCCTGTAGTGTTGCGAACAACCAATCAGAATAATTCAATAATTTAGCACATCGATTTTAAAAGACGCTGTAATAAGGAAAGATTTGGCGTTTGTGTGCGCTTCAGTATGGAAAAGTAAATTATCTTTAATAGCCGCCATATCGTTTGGCTGTGTTCTTTTTGCTTCGTTAACGCTAATGTATGCAATAAGTAAGACACTCACTGCACAAACAAAAACCCTTCACAACGCAGAATGGTTGAAGAAGCAGCAACGACAACGACGATTGATGAGCAAATCGTGAGCGAAGCAATCATTTTCGAGCATTATGGAGCATCATGTTGCACATTACCCTCCAAAACGGAGAGTGCACCCAGGGGTCGTCATCGTCGCTGTGCCTTTTTCTCACGAAATGTGTACTGCACGAGTGCAAGTTCGGACCAACTGGAACCAAGCATGGGAATGAGATTCGGTTGGTGTGGAGGTGCTTTATGGATTTTTCTGCAAACGTTGCAATGGCAGTGCATTTGCGCGTGCTTGTGGCTTATTGGAAGACGTCAGTGTAGGGCAGGGAAAGTCGAAACGAAGATCAGCTCATCGTAATACATCTATAAGCCGTAAAACAAAACTGTAATCCCATACATTAAAGATATCTTTGCTTTAATCTAAATAATCGCTTGCTCCACAAATCGATCAATACTCTCTTGCTTTTCTTCAACAAAAAGAGAGCATAAAAAAGGGCGCATTATCAGTGCACTCTCATCGCAATGTGTCCAGTTTTTATCAGCGGCTTACACGCTTTGGACTGTCTTGCGATAAGATAGACGGCGCCGAAAGAGATACGAACGGAAACAAATGCCCCAAAAGTGTCCGAAAGTGTTTGCAGATTCACTTTTAATATTTGTACTTCTATTTTACTACGCAATCCCCCAAAACAAGCCCTGCCAATTTAATAATTCGTTATCGCTTTTCCCTCTTTTCCTTGTTTACAGAATGCTTCCCAGCTGGTCGTGACTGCTAGTGGGCAAAATTCCGGCCGGAACGATTGAAATGATACTGCGTGGTAGGTGAAGCGATACAAACGCCACCGACCCCACAGCTGCATGACGCAGTCGTAACTACATACCTTCCTCCCCAACCTCCCCATTTTGGCCTTTCCCACGATGGAGGACGTAAATCAAGAATCTACCATACCGGAGGTACCGCTGGCCACCACCACCAGCACCACCACCGATGAAACCCAAGCACCGAACGGCGACGACACTGAGACCGGCGAGAATGAGACGGAACAGGAGAAACTCGCCGGACAGGACGTAGACTCGACCAAATCGTCGATGGAAAGCTCCTTCACCGTGACCGACTGCAACTGCTCGTCGCTGATCGAACGCACGGACCAGCTGGACGCGAACGAGCTGCAGCTCGACGCGAAGGTGACCGAACTGATTGAGGATCTCATCAAGCCGCCGACCACCACCGGGCCGAACGGACCGGCCGGGTGTGAGGAAAAGTTTAAAGTTCTCACGATCGCCGACGAGGCGGAGGAGAGCGGCGTCATCGCGGGCAAGGGAGCCGGCGATGGCAGCGACAGTGGGGTAGAATTCGGGGCCGGATCCGGTTCGCTTACCGACACGGGCGTGCTGCAGCGAGCGCTCAGCAACAACAGTGCCGGTTACGCAAGCAGCTGCTGCGGTTTGGACGGTGAGCCGACCGGGATGAGCATGTCGTGCAACTCGAGCATGATAAGCTACAGCTCGGATATCTACGACAAGACGGGCAATACGGTGGTGCTGTGCGGGCGGCTGAGCACCGACTACTGTGCGAGCGAGGGCGGCAGCGAAAGCTCCTCGGTGACGGGTGGGCCCGTCAGCTCGGCCCTGCGCAAGGCGGGCAGCACGATCAAGAAGAAGGTGGCGGTGAAGGAACCGCCCTCGAACCGGTCGCCGCGCAAATCGACCGAGAGCGTGTCGAGCAGCGGTCGGAGCAGTTCCCGTTCGCGCGGCTCTTCGCTCGGCCGGTCGGTGTCGCTGAATCTGAAGACGATACCGGCGTCGGCGGCTAATGTGGCGGCGGCGGCAGCTGCCAGAGAGCGGGCTCGTTCGCGTGACAAATCGGCCTCATCGGCGGTGGGGGCTGCAGGGTCTCCCAGCGTCATGTCTACCAGCTTGAATCGTGCTCTGCAAACGCCCACCAAACCGATGCCACCACCGAGACGCCCGCTGAAACCGGACTCGCTTCCGACCGGCATTAAAGACTCACCGTCCGGCCAGCGAGTGACCGTGTCGCGCACTCCGTCCATTACCCGTGGTCGAACGCCACTGGGAACGCCGACGGACGATGGGCGATGGCCGTCGGTCGGCGGGAAGGGTGGCGTGAGCTGCAGCGGTGGCAATACGACACCTCGTTCCATGCGAGCAAGCTCCGTCGCACCGGACGGCGGCACCATGTCCATCAAAACACGCATCGGACCACTATCGCTGGACGGTGGCAAGGGTGGGGCAGCAACCGGGTCGCCCATGAGTCTGCCCAGCGGAGTGGATAAATTTGCCACCCTGCCCCGGCGACGCAAGGAACGCTCGGCGGAGGATCTGAAGGCTGGCATCGGCGGTGCTGGATCCGGTTCGCGCTCAAACTCGGTGACGCGCGACCAGTCCACCAATCGCATGGCAGTGTCACTGTTCAAGAAGCTTCCCGCGAGCAGCAAAGCAGCAGAACAGGCAAGCCCTGGGAACAAAATATCAGCCTCGACGCATCCACGGCTCGCTGCGGCCACGAAAAAGCTCATCCACAAGACGAAGATCTACCACGAGACGAGCGTCCAGACGGCCATCACCGGCAAGGACGTGGAGGACGCATTCGGCGGTAACGCACGCACGGTGCGCATCGATGCAGCCGAGATGGTCAGCAAGCAAACGCAGTCCGACATACGCGACAAGGAGCTGGAACGGTTAGAGGAAAAGCTGAAGAAGGTGACGGGCGAGTACACGTCGCTCATGTCGAAGCTGTCGGAGAAGTCGCAGCTGGTAACGTCGCTCGAGCAGAAGCTGCTGGTCGAGCGGGAAGAGAAGCTAGCGGCGCAGCGCGAGCTCCAGAACAACACCGACCGTGTGCTGGGCATGCTCGAGTCGATGCAAGCCATCCCGGCGGACAGTGGCGATGGCGAGGAGTGCGACAGTTTGCTGATGCTGGAATCGCAGCTCCAGCTGTCGGGCAATGTGCTGGAGAAGAAGCAGGAAGAGATCGTGCGGCTGCAGACGATCTGCCGGGCGCTGCAGATGGATATGGAGCGGTCGCTCAAGAACCAGGAGGAGCTGCTGCGCCAGAAGACTGAGCTGGAGGAGGAGTCGAGCGAGATGCAGGACTTCCTGCAGGTGGAGAAGCAATCGTGCATGGATGCGCTGAAGGAGGCGGAGCAGGAGGTGAGCATGCTGCGGCAGAGTCTGCTGATGAAGGAGGGCAACATCGAGCGGCAGCAGGAAGAGTGTCGCCATCTAGTCCGAATAGCCGAGCAGAGGAGGTAAGCGATGGAACGATTGTACAAAATCAAGTGATCGGTGTACTAATTACGATTTGTTGTTTGCATTTTTAGACAAGAATATCTGGGAATGCAGGCCAAGTACAATGCTCTGGAGAGCCGCTCGAAGGACATTCTGCTGCAGCAGGGCGCTGCCGTGTCGGGAGCGTCAGTCGCATTGTCAGGACTCGGATCTCGACTGGACAACTTGGTCGAACAGTTGATCGCTTCCTACAACATCTCAGAGCAGGATCTCGAGGTGAGTCTTGCGGTCGTGTTCGATCATCCTGTACATGGTTATTGTTTAAATTGATAGTATCTTGCGTGTAGTGTCTTCTAGATGGTTGTAGATCTATTGTTCGTTTAATGCAAATTTAAACACATTACACTAACCGCTGCTGCCATGATCTATCATCTCATGTAACACGATTCACACCATTCACACATCACTAACATCTTTCCATCTTCATCATGCTACTCTCTTTCTCTCTCTCTCTTTGTCTCTTCTCTTTTTTTCTTGTAATTCTGTTCTTAATAACCGGACCAAAAACGATCGCTCGTGTTGTGTTGATTGTTCCCGTTTCAATTATACGCAATATCGCTCGCTCTTCTTATACCGTGTGTGTTTATATGTGTGTGTATGTATGGTTTTTGGTGGAACTAATTGTGTTTACATAAAATCGGACGGGGTTTCCCTGTGGCGTTGTGGTGCTTTGTTTATCTTAACTGTATCCCCCTCACTTCCCCTACCGTGATGCACCGATTGCATCCGGAACTGCACTTGCAATGTCCATGCCGTTCTTTTTTGTGTATGTGCAAATGGCAATGCGTTTCATTGCTGGGTGGTACATCACCTACATCACCGCGTTGTAGCGATTGCGAGCCATACGGTAAGTTGAGCCAGTGTGTGCTGCATGTTTCCCGGTTTGTGTGTGTCCGTGTGTGTGGTTTTGTACTTCTTGAAAAGGTTTTGCCCCGTAGTTTGTTGCCAATTTGCTGGGCGAGGTCAACGCCCGGCTAGCCCCATATCCAAACATGTTGCTGTGAGTCCTTGACCCCAAGATTTGTCGTTCGTTCGCTGCTTTGCTTAATTCATATAAATCATTAAGCAACCCCAAGGGTGGTTGGATCAATTAGCTTTCTCATAAACCAGGCTTTATGCCCCGTTTGATGGTGGAAGGGGGAGGGTTTGCTCGTAGGGGTGAGAGGTTTTTTGGCCCGATCGGAAAACTGTTGCCGCATGCTGTAGGGGGTGTATCGTTGTAGCGGATAATTCATTTGTTGGCAGCATGACAAACCCACCATGACACCTACAATGAATGTCTAATTTGAGTTCATTGCTACGAAATCTCCATTATTTGAAATGTAAATAGTTGTATTTAACATAGTTGTATTCTAATTCCAAACAATAATTAATCAAAATTATAATAAAATGAGCAAAACTCTTATTGCAAATTAAATCCGCCCGTTAAATTGCAACAGCTATACACTAGCGCCCTCTATATGTCAGCGTTGTAAGTGAAAGCTTGCTTTGCTGAAAGCTCTTCATGCTAGCTTTCCTTGTTCCTCTTTCTGTGCTCTCCTTGTTCCTCTTGCTGTGTCCAACAAAACGTCTTTTAAATTTATTAAAACTGTGTGTTCTTTTGTTTAGATAGTTAACTAATATCAACTAAATCAATCCTAATTAGTATATTAGCATGTTACTTTCATCTAGATACAAGAATGTCATACCTTTCTGCATGAAAAATGCCTTTTTTGTTGTTTGATTTTGAGAGACGAGTGAAATGCCTGCATACTACCACATTCAAAACGATTAACAACCTTTCCCCATATTTTGCCTTTTTTGCAGGACGTAATCTACCACAACGAGGCGTACACGAATAGTGCGAGCAGTGGCGATGGCAGCCCGGAGTACGAGCAATCTTCCGATGCGTACTCGGGCAAACAGCATCACCATTCGCAGCAGCATCAGTACCAGCAGCAACAGTCCCCGGAATCCCACTCGGCATCGGCGAAGGGAGGCGCAAAGGCTACCGTACCACTGTCACCGCAGCGTGGCCAATCGTTCATAGCGGCCGTCATCAGTGCTATCAAGAACGCGACCAGTAAGACGGCCGCCACAAAGTCAGCGGGAGCAGCCACGAATGGTGCAAATGCTGCAAACAAGGAATGTCGTGAAACAAATGGCCACGGTAAGTTAAAATGCATGTATTTACCGGTGTGAATGAAATGATTTTAACACCAACTTTTTTCTTTTATTCAAGAATCGGACTCGACGGAGATGCTCGACTCGGAAACGGAACCGTGCCTCATGATGGACAACGTGCTGGAGGACGTGACGATGCCGGACTCGCATTCCCACAACATGGTTTCGTCGTCGACCCGCATCTCGCAGATCGAGATGCCATCGTCGCTCGAGAGTGGCGTTGGAGCGACCAGCAACGCGATGACGATGGCGCACGACGAATCGCTCGATAATCTTTCGCAAGCCATCGCTAACCGGCAGCAGATCGAGCTGCAGTCGAACATGATCGCTAGTGGTCGGTCGTCACGGTTCCACCATTCGGTCGGTAGCAACAACGACCAGCAGCAGCAGCACCAGCAACCGTCTCGCAACACACCGTCCGTGGTAACGTCGGCGGCGGCAGCTATGACGACCGCTCCGGACCACACGACTGCAAGCCACTCTTCGTCGCTGGACGACGAGGAGAACAGCTGCTGCGCGGAGGCGTCGATGGCCGAAATGCCGTCGATTTGTGAGTACTGCAACGCGCAGTCGCTGGTGGATCAGGTGATTGATGTGGACAATCTGATCACGAAGCTGCTGAAGGTGTTGCGGATCGTCCAGATGGATAATGATCACTGCATACAGGAGCTGATCAATCATAAGTATGCTGGAAAGGGTAATGGTATGGAGGCATCGACTAATTTATTTTGTTTATATGGTCACAGAAACAAACTAGCGATCTCAAACGAAGAGATTCAGGACCGTGTGAAGGAGTACGAGGAGCTGAACTACAAGCTGCAGGACGATCTGAAGGACGCCTACCATCAGCTGCAGGTGCGGGGCAGCGAACTGAGCAGCAACAAGGTGGAGTTGCTAAAACACCGACAAGAAATCGATGTAAGTTTGCAGAAACAAATGCGTTAATGTATGCAAGAATACATGACCTGTCTTTTATTGTAGAAATTAAACGAAGACATTTGTCAGTTAAGCACACTGTGCAGTGATAGCAAGCAGGCCAAGAAGATTGTGATCGATCGGGAGGAGATCTTGAACGCATTTAAGCTCTGCAACGAGGATGGTGTCGTGCCGGAGCAGGAACTGTCCCAATTTATCGTTCAGGCATGCACTGAGGTAATTGTGTAGCTTAAACGAATTGAGTTCTCAGTGCGTATTAACTCTTCGTACTCGTTTTGTCCATTAGATTCCCAAACTGAAGGCCAAGCTGTTCGAAAAGGAGCAACAGCTGGCGACGATGGCAAGCAATGCCACGAGTGGGTCCAATTTCGTGATGACGGCCAGCTGGCACCAAGCGCTGAGTGAAGCGAAACGACAGTACGAAGCGATCGATCGCGCTTTGGAGGTAATTTGCTCTTTTTTTTTCTTGTAGATCTTTATGCTGCAATCAATTTACTAAACCAATCCCGCTCCTTTGTAGACACTGGACAGCGTCAAAGCGATCGTACAGCAAACACCGGCCCTGATGGAGCTGCAGCGCGACCTTGAGGAGACGAACTTTGCTTCCGCGTCCAGTTTTCCGCTCGTAACGGCCGCTCAGCTCAACCAGCTCAACTGTGGCCAGGTCGGTACAAACGGCAATGGGGCCGGCGTAAACGGCAACGGTATTATTGATCTGAACGCCAACGAAACGACGCTCGGTAACGAGGCGGCAAGTGTGGGGGCCGATCCGAGCTGCTACATTGACTCGACTGCTTAAAACTTAACGGATATCATCAGCTGGGGTAGATAGAACGCTTTATTTATTACTACCTTCCCTCTCTCTCTCTTTAGGCAGACAGGCGGTAGCATTCATTTTACTTTGATTGTTTACCACTCGTGGGTCTTTTCGGTCGAGGATGTGATGGAGTGTTACTTTTCCGTTTTTTTGTTTTTGTGTTAGTGTTTTTTCGTTGATCAAAACAAGCATGACATTATCATCATTCATTTTCGAGCGCATGGTCCATAGTAACTGATTGCATTTCGTTTTGCTACACTTAACTCTGGGGCAGCATGCAAGTGGCGACCGTCATGAATAGTGAACCATGTTGAATCGAGATTAGAAACGTTAGCAAGCGTAGCAGCAAGTGGCAAACAAGGTAACAATGTCCCCCCTTCTCTAGTTCGATAGTTAGCATTAATCGTAGAGGTATGATTGTGATTTGCTGTTCTTGATGCTATACAGACTTGAATGAAACGATTATTGGACGGGAGATACAAGATTAGAGCCAATAGGAAGGTGTTGTTACTCGAGACAAATAAGTGTAAAGATAATAATTTATTTCCTAATCGCATTTCGCAATAGAACACTGCATACAGCTGCTTCCTGTTCCGCTGGTAGGGTAGATAAGGCGTTACGTTGTAGAATAAAAAAGAATGGGAGGGAACCAAACAAAACGGTCCATTTATCCAGTGTCCCACTCCAGCACCTCGATCGACTACTGTGTTCGTTAGCCATGTGCACGTTCCACACGGGAAGCGTACGACAGTATATTTCCCTTTATACTCCGTTGATAGTTCCATGCCGTACGATATAGCTGTAGAGAATATTGATTACTTCTAGTATTCCTTCCATAAGATAGGTAGACACGAACACTCCCTCAGTTGGCAAATGTAGCGTTTGAGAAACGATTGAAATGCTGGATTTTAAAATGCTGGAATTGAGTGTGATGAGAAGTAACGACTAAACCAGCAGTATGCCTTTATTGGTTAGTGATTTTCCCTTTTGTTTGTGCTTGTCCACACCATCGCATGTGACGCAGCGTGTGACAAATGTGACGAACTGGAGTGGAACTGATCCCCCCATTCTTCCCCCAGCAAGTCACCGATACTTCCGATTTTAATTGTTCCATTTGTTTCCTTTTCTCTAGCATTTATTATAGTCTTTTCTCGGTGTAGGAGAAAACGCATCTATATATAATAAGCTTTTGACTGCAGAGAGATGATTTCGTTTCCCTACGAACGGCGGACGCGGTCGGTCCTTTCCCTGTATATGATTTCAAATTTTGTGTTTGGTTTTTTTTTCTGTGGTTCAAAATTAATCCCAAAATTTAACTGCTCCCGGGAGCGCTCAATTTCTTGTTTTTGCTTTGTAAATATTTTCTGGCGGTAAATATGGTGGTGTATGTTGACAGTTGTAAACGTGTAAATTTGTATGATATACTTTTATGTTATGGTTATTTTTGTTTTTGTCTTCTTCTTTACCTTTCTTTTAACATCTGTGTGTAGTCTCACTGTATTTTAGTTAGCATTTTTTACTTTAATTCGGACTTGTTAAGAAACTTGTCTATTTTCTCTGCCTGTTTCTCACCACCTTTCACTGCTCCGGGATAATGCGTTCGTTTTGGCACTACTGGGCATTTTACTATATACACGTACACAAACTAAACAAAAAAGAAAAACGAACTGCTCTAGCTTTCACACAGTTTGCACGATGTATCAAACTTTACAGAAAACAAAGAGCAAGCAATAGGAAGAGAAAATAGTAAAAATCAGTGTCGCACAAGCGCGGCAGACACTCACACACACAATCAATGCGATGGTGTAGATAAGCGCAAAGGAAAGAGAAAATGTATAGAGGGGGGGAAAATAACACATTTTAATAGTTTGCTTCCGAACTGATACTGATACTGGCAAGTCGTTACAGCAAAAGTCACACTGAGTCACAACACTCAAAACCCGCATTAGGACTGGCTAGCGATAATGAAATTTCGGTTTTTAAACTCTCTTAGCTAAAACGGATACTCCAATCCACGCGCGGTGGAAACACACAATTCGTTCGAATTTATCTAAACTAAGCAAAACAAGGAACAACAAAAAAAAACATACACAAACCTAAACGAGCCAATTGATTAGAGAAAAGGAGCCTTTAAAGCAAACGTGACAGCGGCGGCAACGTGGTGTGCATGTATTAAGCTAAATGTTATATCCTTCAAATGGATGTTCCCAATCTGTCCGTAAAGTAACGAAACAGACTAGACATAAATTTACCTACCCGTTGCGAATGAACGAACAAAAGAAAGTAACCGATCAGTAATCAAAAAAGGCCATTTGCATAAGAGGAATGCGAGAAGGCGAGAAGAAGAGAGGAGGAGCAGGGTCAGGCGAGTTAGTATGTTGTTGGTAAGTGTGGTGTAAGTCGAAACTATACTTAGTTTTAAACCAATAGCGCAGTACCGCTGCGAATAGTTGATAAAAAAAAACTATGTTCGACATTAGTCAAACTTCGTAAGGTCTTCGGGACGGTTAAACAAAAAAAAATACTACGGACAGCAACTTTATCCAACTATTTTGTGAATAAAAGTAAAATAAAGCGCAAATTGATCGTTATACCTTTTGTTTACTACATCCGTACATACTAACCACATCTTCTGCTTCTAGTGCTCACGGCGTCCAGGGACTCGGTCCAGGAAGTATTCCCCATCGTCGTTGTGATCCGTACCGTAGCCATGCGTAACCTCAAACTCACAGAACGCAACGTACGCGAGGAACGTGACGTAGAGCGTCGTTAAGCAGAAGGCAATGCTTTTCCGAGCCTCGAAGCGTGTAAACAGCACCGACAGCAAGATTGTCATCGAAGTGACGAACAGATAGATCGCACATGTAGGACCGGAAGTTCCATCACGCACGTGAATCTGGGTCGTGCCAGATCGTATCATTTGCACACAAAACACGGTACAGAGTCCGATTAAAATATCTGCAATAAGCTGTAGTTAAATGAGAGCGTAAAGGAGAGCTAAAAGAGGGCACACTTACTGAAAACGGGTGCACCTAAACAGGCGGCAAAGCCTATCCGGGAGTACCCACGCACAGCTAGCGTACGTAATGTTATCAAATCGATCCAACAGCTGCCCCAGGCGAGTATCGTTATGGCAAAGGACGCCGAGGAAACGTTTGCGATGATGGACAATGCCTCCAGGATGGCAATCAGCTCATAAGACAGAAGCATGATCACGTACGAGGTACCGAAAATGGCAAACAACCCAATGCAGGTGAAAAATGGAGGCTTACGATCGTAACAGGATGTGGAACAAACGATCACACTGAAGCAGGCAGAGCCTATGAGACTTCCGAGGCAAATCCAACCCAGATTTTCACTGGAAATCATGTCCACTGAAAGAAGGATGCATAGAATAGATGAGAAAAGGACAACAAGTGTGTGTTGAGGTGACTTACCGAGTGCCGTGCCAATGAGAAACAATGGAAATAGGATCAGATTCACGATGAATAGACACTTATTCCATCCATGTAAGGGTAACGCAAAGTTCACCTTAGGTAAAAGCAGAACCGCTACAACCTCCACAGGAATGCTGCAGAGGAGATACACTTGCCTGTACCATGGTGCTGCACGAAAATCTTCTTCGCGAAATGTCCTCAACCCCTGCCAGACATGTTCTAGCCAACTGGCACTTTGCTCTTGATCCACGTTTCCCACCGTTGCAGTCAGTTCAGTGTCAAACACCTTCCCATCAGCATCTCGTATGTCTATCTGACTGCGCGAGCGAATTCCCTCACGATCCATCACACGAGCGGTTGTGTAGAGTGCTCCAAGAAACGCAAGGTAAAGCACACCCAAGGTAGTGGTCTGCACGATTCCTACCTGCTCATCGTACATAAACTCTTCTACGAGAAGCGATACGATCATGAGACTGATGAGATTGGGCACGATCACCTCCGGATAGATGGCAAACGAACCCGTCCAAATGACGAGTGCGGCTAGGAAGGAAACTTGATAAACGGCAGTGCCAAGATACTGGTTGTAGATCAGCTCGGTGTCGCCGGATGTGTGGTGCTTTAGCTCTGATAGCACTTGGGCTAAGCCGTTACCATAGGTAAGCAGGGTGACACCGGCAATGTATTCGTTTAGCCGCCATGATTTAGCCACGTACAGTACGCTGTCGACGTAGCGCGTTACGCAGAGATGGTAGATGAGCGTTCCGAGTAGCAGCACGAAGAGGAGCTGTTGGAATCGAAGGAGTGAATTGAAATCAGTTTCGATATTTCGATAAAACAGTATCATCTCTTACCAAAGCAACAATGGCCGACGCGAACAGAAGCAAATTGGAACTGTCGACGATGCAGTAGACAAAGTGCATGTAGTCGAGGTAGTGCATCGACTCACGGCACTCCTCCGTTTCCCGCACGAAGAGACATCGCTCATCCGCGAGGACAGAGTGCACGTTACTGCACGGTTGCGCACGGAGCGATACGAAGATGTTCTGGTGTGCTTCATAGTGGGGCGTTGAGTTCTGGGCTAGGTCAAGCAAAGTCACAGCTGGATCCATTGTGTACTTTTTGGGTGATGGTAATGTAAAGAACCCGGGCTACTATGATGATATCTGTCAACAGTTCCACAAGAGGTATGCTCTCAGGAGCTTGTCATTTCAGTGATCCAAGCAAGCTGAGGAACTCTTTGTGTTGTTACAAGATGTCACTCTTCCAAAACAGTTCCCATTTTCAGCGCCCTGTGAGGCACGCGACGTACGTGAACTTCCCACGTCCTGTAAGTTTTAATTATTTCCTGAGTATCCTGAAGTAAAATTGAAGTCCATAATGTTTTTTTCAACTTCCAGGATGATTGTTCCTACCTCCACCGACTCCCAGTGAACGAGCAGTGTGAGTTTGTACAGGCCACAGAAGCGTGCGCGGAAAGTCAATTCTACTTCAACTACGTCGGCTTTCTGTACTGTACCATCGGTTCGGAACGGGACTACCTGTTTCAGTTGGGATTTGTTCTGCTGCTTTGTGTTTGTGTTTACTACTTTGTTGTTTTAGGGACGACAGCTGATCAGTTGTAAGTACATTACACCATCCACTGTTATCAACGACGTTAGTGTGATATCTCTTCTGCTCTTGTAGCTTCTGTCCAACACTGGCCGCCATTGCCAAAACACTCAACATCAGTGAAGCACTGGCTGGAGTCACGATCCTCGCGTTCGGCAATGGATCTCCGGATCTGTTCACTGCCGTCGCCAATCCAGACGCCGACACAGAGTTGATGTTTTCCGAGCTGCTCGGTTCGGCTGCCTTTGTGATAGGAGTGATTGGAGGAACTGTGCTGTTGATACAACCGTTTGACTTTCCTGCGTGGGGAATCCAAAGGGACTTGGCCTTTTTCATAGCTGCGATCGTTTGGATCACGCTGAAGGCAGCGGACGAACGGTTCAGCTTGCTGGATAGTTCAGTATTGATTGGAATGTATCTGCTCTTTCTGGCTCTGGTTATATGGGAATTCATCCAGACCAGACGGGAGGAAGGCTCAAGCATCTCTACAAGTAAGCATTTAAAGATGAAGCACTTCTGCTTATTACAAAATACCTGATATACTGTTTACGTGGACAGGAGCAAGCAATCACAATCGCGAACAGAATCCTGAAACTGATGTTCCAACAAACGAAGGTATTCTAACCGATTTCTGTGATCATGTGAACCCTCTTGATCCTGAAGAGTGGAATGAAGGAGGATGGATGACGAAAACGTTTTGTCTCCTAAAGGCACCCTTCGTTTTACTACTTCTTCTCACCATTCCAATCGTCGACACTACCGCCGAACGTGATGGATGGTGTAAACTTCTCAACATTTGTCACTGCCTAACACTGCCGTTAATGATTGTGTTCTTAAATGGTGGTAAGCATCCATACAATTGGTCTTGTAGTTTGAAGAATTCATAACAGCTTAATTCTCCTACTCCAGTTGCGCTTATGAAGGTAGCGAATGTGTACATTTTCTTTTGGATAGTCTTGTTCGCGGTCCCCGTAATGGTTGTTGTGTTCTACACATCACGAACTGATCGATGCCCTACCTATCACAAGTCGTTCACGATTCTGAGCTTCCTGGGATGCATACAGGTCATCTACATTGTGGCCCAGGAGGTGGTGAGTGTGCTCGAGACGGTGGGCATTGTGTTGAAGCTTTCAAAGTCTGTGCTGGGGCTTTCACTGCTCGCCTGGGGCAACAGTGTTGGAGATTTGTTTTCGAATGTCGCCCTAGCACGCCAGGGCTATGGTAAAATGGCATTTGCTGCCTGCTTTGGAGGTCCACTGCTCAGTAAGTATCTGTACTAAACTGTACTAAAATTGCTATTAGACAGGTTTTGATGACATGTTGCATACATTTAGGCTGAAATTGAAATTAACTTAAAATGACGTCATTTTTTTCCAGATCTTTGCCTTGGATTGGGTCTCACCTTCATGACAAAAGCATTCAGTGTTCCGAATCTTGTTGCAGAAGTAAATATCGTCAAATTTGCACAAGGTCAGCATCAACATTAGCCCTATCTAAACAGATTTGTTTCTATTACAGGTACGCAAAGGTGTTATGGGCGAGAACTGTGAGGCGTACCTGTTTCAAATACTCACCACCACCTGGCTGTGCCTGCTGTTTACCAACTTTCAGGGCCGAAGAAGCGTCGGTCTCTCGATGATAGTGACGTATCTGATGTTTTTGGCCTTTTCTTTCTTGGGTGAGTTTGAGCTCATCCATCCCTACGGCACGGACCATCATCCTGATCCGAACGGTAATGGCTAACGGTAGATTCGGATGTAGTGCGAAGCCAATTTAGCCACAAAGACACTCCCACCTCTTATACATAATATGTACACAACGATAACTTTATTAAACTTGTAGCTTTATTAAATATTAATAATACAGTACAGAAAGAAACAGTGCTCAAATCAGTGTAACGGTATCGTCGCAAATGAGCCGACGGTTTTTTAAGGGCTTAAGAAAGAAAAACAGTCTGCTACTGCTGAGCCGAATGTATGTGAACATACACTCATTTCGAGTAAACTTAGGACAAATCGCTTCAAATATTAACTGTTTTACTGCTCGGTCTAAAAATTTGTTCTTTTTCGTTGTAAAGACTCGTTGAAAGGTGCTTTGTTTTTGTGTGTAAAAAAGGAAACGATCAAAATACTTGCTCACGATGTGTGAGTGTGTGTGATAACACCACACATCAGTACACCCAGTACACAGACCAGAGATTCATTCTTAATTTAAGAATATGCACTACACTTTACGCGTGCTCCCATTGGGCACGCTAAAAAATGTTGGAAACAAACACAGTCAATACACGTTGTTTGGGGGGGGGTGAAAAACAAACGATGAAAAAACAAACGGGGAGCTAAACTCGGGGGAACAACTACGATGAAACTGCGGGTGTTGATGGTGTTGAAGATGAAGTTGGGGTTTGCTCCGGAGCTTGATGGAAGGATGAATAACACAACTGGGGGGAAAAGGTAGATACAATAAATAGGCGCATGCTGCGTTGCTGATGACTTTAACTGAGCGTCATCCTTAACCAGTCATCATCTCCATAAACTCTGCAAATAGAGCAAAACGCAGAAGAAAGGTGAGAAGTGATAACATTATGAAGATCGTCCAGAGTAATCGTATTTTAAAACTATTTCAAGCCGATGATGATGATGATGCAGTTTGCAGTTGAAATTTGCAGTTATGAAGTGATGAGGTGACAACGAAATGAGCCAACCAGCTGCATAGTGCAGTAAGACATGTCCATGTTCACGGCTAAATCTCAACACCCATCTGGATTAGATTTGCTCGCGTAGATCTTTTCCACTGGACAATAGCACTGGACGGGGGATGCTCTAAAAAGTCATGACCCTATTTTTAGCCGGCTCACACCGCTAAACGAAGCATAGATGGTGTATGGTGTTGTCCCGGGTTCTCTCCCGTCGCACAGCATCAACCGATCTATCTTCGTGCGCTACTTGCGCTACCACCTTTATGGGTGCCACATTCACAGACGGTGGTAAAACATGAAACATGTTTTACAATAATTGAGCACAAACCGCCTTTTCCAACTCTTCTTTTCTTGATGTTTTTGCTGTTGATGTTGTAGAGATGCCGCGCTTTCGACAGCAGCCAAAGCAGGACGTTGATTTATGATCGCAACACGGAACGCGCAACAAGAGCAAACGCTAAAAAGCTGCGCGTCATAATTCTGTACATCTTCGGGCGAGATCGGGCATGATTTACGGGCATATAAAAGGTGTGTAAGCTGTGCTTCATCTCTCTCTCTCTCTCTCTCTCTCTGCCTTTAGAAAGGTGGACCATGCAATCGGTGGACATGGATTCATGTTTTTATGATCATTTTAGGGTGATTTTGTGACGGAGAAATGATGTCATTTTTGCTATTTGCCAATCAAAAAACAAGAAGCCGTCGGAACAGTTTTGTGGCGCAAAACCCCCATTTCAAACAATTAAACAAGGGAGAAAAAGGGAAGAAATTTATCCATCACGATCCATTAGGGGCAGTGCTTCCCTCGCCCCGTTTGGCAAATCAATTCCGAGCCATTCCGGTGGTTTTTGTCGGAAGTTTACGCAACCCGGCTAACGCACGCGACTCAACTGTGTGGTTTGCGTGTTATTATTAGCATTTATGAGATGTTTATAGCAAACTGGGAGGGAAATGGGAGCGATGGGGGACAGCGAAACCCATCCAAAGCCTGCCTGGATTGGAAGGGAAAATCGCGTAGCACGCAGCGCGTTTATTTGTTCGATTTCGGTAAACATCAACGCAACGGCTTGTTCTATGTTTTCTCCCCCCCCCCCCCCCGTTCCAAAAACCGGTTTCGATGTTGGGCTTATATGTGTGTGTTGGTGTATGGAAAATGTGTGTCCGTTTGAACGTTCACTTACCATCAAAGTCAACCGTGCCGGAACCGTCGGAATCGATCTCCTCGATCATCATGTCGAGATCGTCGTCCGTGAGCTGATCGTCCAGCTCGCGCAGGATCTCCCGCAGGCAGGTGGTCGGGATGAACCCGTTGCCCTCCTTGTCGTACAGGCGGAACGCTTCCCGCAGCTCCTTCTGCAGCGCCTCCTCGTCCTCCTCCACGATGAACTTGGCGGCAAGGGTCACGAACTCGGCGAACTCAATCTGGCCCGACTCTGCGCATAATCAGTGTGTGTGAGTGTGTTTTATTGTGGTAAAAATAGCATTCATTTTTACACCCCTCCCTTTCACAGGATACTTACTGTCCTCGTCCACCTCCTCGATCATCTCCTCGAGGATCTTGCTGTTGAAGGGCTGTCCCATCAGGCGCAGGATTTCCGCCACCATGTCGGACGAGATGCTGCCCGTCTTCTCGCGATCGAAGCTGTTGAACGCCTTCTGCAGGACTGGAAAAAGGGAGAGAGATGAAAAGAGAGATGGAGATATAGTTCGCATCTTTGCTTTGCATCATCAGGTTTTGTAGGCATTGCCAACAATAAATTCCGCCCAATTAGCGTCGTCAATCGAGCGTGACATGCAAACGGCGTCGAAAACATGGTCGTCGTCGTCGTCAGCGATCGGATAAATCTGTTTCCCCCCTCCCTCTCCCGTGAGATTCTTCCGGGATTGGATGGGGCGGTGTGGGGTGGCAAATCATCATTTTACGTATGCAACTCATTAGATAGATTGGCGCTGGCTCGCGGCCAACAGTCCGTGAAAGTGAAAATGGTCGTGTCTGATCGTCACCGTCGTCGTGGTGGCGGTCGAGAAGATCAGCTGAATCATTTTATTGTGTATGAAGAGAGGAGTTGTGTACAGAAGAACAAGGGGGAATTTGTTGTAGGAAAGGCTTGCTCGCTTGTCTTGTCTGCACGGCCGTGACGAAATAAATGGTCGCTATCAAGCGCAAACGTTTAATTGGACCGTGAAAGTCCCGGACCCCGGTTGTTGCAGCCAAATAGTGTGCGTTTGATGAAGGTTAATGAACTTTGCTTTACATTTGCTTCAAAACCACGCAAGCCATAATCATCAATTCAAGCATTAAAACAGGTCCCTGATAAGAAATTCATCAACGCATCATCGCGTCATGGGAAAAAAACGGGAGGGCAGGGCAAATAATTCATTTTTAATATTTCCCAACACCCCATCGGTGCGATATCGATTAATACATTTAGCACGTTTTTCTTTCCTGCTCCAAAAAGTGCCGTGGAAAATGGAGTGAAAAAATACACTTCCACAGAAGGTGTAAAAAACGAAAGAAAAAAAAAAACCGTACACGAAAACACTCCTCCGTACGCTTAATCGCCCACCGAGAGCGGCGACGGCCGAGTAAAGTCGATGGTGCATAAGAATAATAATAATAAAAAAAGAAAAGCCATGCTTATTTTTGGAACGGTTACAAATTTTGAATCTGTTTGTGGAAAAACTGGGGGGAAGAGAGCGGCTTTCGGCAGAGTGAAAGGAAAATGATGAAAAATCGACACAGAAACATAAAAAAACCCCGGACCGCTCTCGCAATGAGATGCGTTTTCATCGGTTGCTCATTAAACAGCACGCGTTCGCGTGGGTGGAAAACTTCCTCCCCAAAAACACTCACACACACAAACAAGAACGAAGAAAGCGGAAGCAAATAACGATGCCTTTGCGTACATGATTCATGCGCGCAGCGCAACCATCGTCTGGATACGCTCCGACAGGTTGGTCCGATCGATACTGACCGCTGCCGATCGTTGCTAAGCGATGACGGATGGCTGTCAAAACATGGCTTACTAAACATCCAAAAACCGGTCAACAACACACGTGCAGCTCACAACACAAGGGCAGACGCCAACTTGGATCTTCCCCCGCAACCGCCCGGAGAAGAAAAGGTAAACAAATCGAGGCGAAGGAGTCTTCGGCACGAGTCAAAACAAAAGTGGTTGTTGTTGTTGTTGTTTTGCGCCCTAAGTCCTACTTCAGGAATAAAAAAAAACGATTGACCGGATACAGGCAATTAGTCACGCGCGTTTGCGTCTGAAATTATCCATTTCGTTGGCCTTGAACAAGCTGAGCCGTGCCGTGCCGTGTCGGGCCATTTGGGTGTCGCGTGGTGTCGCCCGGGCGTGGGAAGAGTGCAGCTTGGCCAGCCTGACATGATGTCAACCCAGATGGCGCCTCAAGCGCGTAATATGTTAAGCGGGCACCGACGTCATACAGCGTCAGACGACCTGCCACCTTTTCCCTCTTTTCCAGCTTAAATTAACATCTTTCGATCGCGCGAATTATTTGATTTGAAGAAAAAAAAGTCCATTGGGTCACGATACTTACTCGCAATCTGCTCTGGGGTGAGATCATCCTGGAAAGGGAAGGAGGCGAAAACACAGAATTAAAACACACATTCTATCGCTATGCTAGAAATGTGTCCCAAGAGGGGACGAGTGGGTTTTAGTTGCGTTGTTGCGTTGTTGCTGTCCTTGTCGATCGTTCGCTCCGATTCAAAAATTAGAGAAACACATCTTTCGTTTGACCCGAATTTTTACAATTTTCATGTAGCCATTTTTCTCGTGTCATGTACGGCTAGTCTGTTAAACACGGCGCATGGAATTTATGTCGAATTAAAAAAGAAAGCGGCACCACGATGTGCTGTGCTGTCCATGGAGGCGCATGGTATTTTTCATCCAAAGGGGAATGTTAAATAAAAATTTTACGCTTTTTTAAGTGATTTTTTTAAAGATTTTTATGGTCAATTGGAATATATAACTGCAAGGAAGCAAATTAACATTTAAAATAAAGCTAATTTATCTACTTCAAGCAAATCAGAGCAATAATTAATTAATTGTCAGTTTATTTAAGAAAATCTACAAAAAAGTCTTTTAATATTGTGCCAAAAATTTAATTACAATTTTAACACAAAACAATGATCTTTAAAGGAAAATATAAACACAACACTTCAATTATGCACAACTTTACGATCACTTCATAACAAATTTTAATTCAAACTGCTCAAAATTGTCTTTCCCCTCCAAATAAACTTTTTCAACCATTTTTGTAATTAAATCACATTTTTCTACACAAAACTTATCCACTAATCCAACACCTTCTGCTCTACTAACCATGATTAAATTGGTGGTTCTTGGTTAAAAATCACTTCCACAAAAAAATAACGCTTCGAGTCGAAGTTTTCTTCACTTGTGGTCCACAGTTTTTCTTCACTTTGAGGTCGAGCTGCTGCCGACACGATCGTTCACTATCGACTGATCGTCTGCACCGAGCCGAACTGGATCTTAATTCACTTTTCCGTCCCACACACACAGACACAGAATCACAACGGTGTTTGCCTTTCCCTGTAGTGGTGTGTAGTTGATTTCACTAGGATGGAACACACTTCGTTCCAAAAAATCGCTTTCCCCCTTTCTGGTGCTGCAAAGTTTCCCAACAAACTAGCTGCTGCCCACGAGCGTACGGCTCGGTTTTATTAGCTCTTGGTGCTTCCCAAACCCCTTCCAATCCTTTCCCCCCATGCATGTGTGTGTGTGTGCGTGCAATCCGAAGGCAAACGACGAAACGCGTAGAACTGCAGCAGCTTTAGAACGCTCGAAAGCAGCAGCAATTTTCTAGTGTGTGATGTTCGCCTCTGCGCGGGAACGGGAAAATTGGGCCAGTCAACACACACGCACCAGCGCGTATTTGTATTTGTGGTGCGTGTTTGAACGGATGCTGTTTGGTGTTTGTGTGTGCGTCTTTCCCCCCTCAGATGGTAAACACAACCACCAGCGGTTGGAGCGGTTCTCGTCTGCTCAGCGTTATAGCTGTTTTCCACCGCGGTCGTGGAAACTCTCGTCGAACACTACGACGTGGACGGACACGGGCACGATCGGACCGTGTACCAACCGGTTGCGGATCATGGAAGCGGATCGTGGGTCATGCTCGTACGCGATCATTAGCACTGCAACGGCTTGTGCAGTTCGTGTGCAGTTCGTTTGACCAGTGCCACAGTTTGTTTGTGTGTTGCAGTTGTCGCCGTCGTCGTTGTCGGGGAAAAAAAGGGATGAATGCACATAGCGAGAGAAGGTGGGTTAGGGTCAAACGATTGTAAACATGGTGGTGAGTGGTGGTGACTGGTGGGTTTCCTTTCTCCCCCCCAGGCAGGTTGAGACAGGGACACAGAGGCTTAAAGGGAAGATTGATGATCGTTGATCGGTGTGGCGCGGCTCATCGTGCTGTCGGTCCCCGGTGGTCGTCGATTCCTTCCAGAAGGTCGCCAAGGAGGGATTGTTTTTATTAAGTTTGGAGCGAATGTAACAGGGATGTGTGTGATTGATCATGCTTGAAATTGATGACAGATTCAAGGCAACCGGGGAAAATGGTTTAAAAACTAAAATGAAATGGACCTCTTTTCTAGATGATCTTTCATTTTATCAAACAAAACGGAATGTTTTTTTCGTTTTGTTTAAACAATTGTGAGTTTTGACGTCAACCTTACGCTCCAAGCATTTCTCGCTCAAGAGCAAACTTCCTCAAAGCCCTATTGTCGGCTATTTTTGAGTGCATTCATAAATTCATCTGCTTTAATTTTTTACGACTACGACACGTTTCATTTCCCACAAAAAAAAACGCTCACAAAACGGGCTACAGAATTCCGTGCATGTTTTTGTTCCGCCATAGTGCCAGAGCGCAATTATCGAGATGTTAAGAGAGCTGTTGTTTTGTTTTGGTTGATTTCCCTTTTTCCTGACCCCGCTGGCGCATTGTTTGTCGACCGTTTGGCGGCAAGTCACGAAAAACACACTATCAATGGAAAACAAAACACCGAACGGTGCAATACGCAGTTTCGAATAGTTCTAGAAGCATTATTGACTACGCAGACCAGGGAGATCGTGGCATCAACGAAACAACGACTTGTTGTTTTGTTGTCAAAGTTCATTTTAGTGAGCTACGGGCGGGCATGTTGATCAACACGACAAACCAACCGCGTGCGTGGTTCAGAAGTAAACGATCGGCATAAAATCGGCTAGAAAGAGGGTCGTTTTATTGCTTGATTCTGATGTAAAGCAAGTAAAGAAGAGAATAAAAAAACACGTCGACTTTGCTCGCATGATAATGAGATCGTCACTGGGAGATCACCGTTTCACACCCATCGTGGCATGAATATTTTCGTGCAAAACAACAACAATTACGTTTACCAAACAAAACAAAAATACTTCCCATCATGACGTGAAGATCGGGTCGAGCCCCACAAAACAGTACGATTAATCGAGATGCACTGGCGTGACAGATGGGGCGGACCCCATTCGGCTACTCATGCATACCAGCGTACGTCCTCCCCGGATCACCGGACGCCCAAAAACTTACACAAACGTGAAGCGTGAAGCAAATTAATTTCCCAGTTTTTTTTAAAGAACAGGAAAAGAAAAACGGCGAGACGAAAACGAAATGCTCAATGAAACGAGCGCAAACCTTGTCTGGTGGGGGGGGCCCTGGTGGTGGTTGGTTGGTGGTCGTGGTGCAACAAAATTGCGCGAATGTAGTTAGCGGTACTTGTTGGTCGTCTTGGCTGCTTGAGGGGCAGACGTGGTTGTCGTGTTCGTTACGTCCCCGGGATGATGTACGGTAATGAGCATTTTCCCGCGTGATCTGTCTCTTTCGGCGAAGAAAGTGGGAAAGAAACCGCGCAATGACCCAGGGTAGAGAAGATTGTTTGAGATCGTAGATAAATTGTGGTGGACGAGATTGGACAAAGCTAAAAGACAGTGGGCTGTTCAATTATTGTTCTTAAAAAGTGTATTTGATTTAGAAAATAGCATAACTTAAGACTTTTATAGGGTACTTGAGGCAATTTTAAATACAAAAAGTAACGAATTTAGATCAAAATTATCATTTATTGTCTCCATTCGTCCATTAAATTCCCTCAAAAAGCAGTATTCCTTTTGAAGTATTTCCTGTGGATCAAGAGCGACAATTCACCATTCATTTGATCTACAACAAGAGGATGAGTATCTTGTTAAGACTTAAGATGCAAAAATAGCTAAAAAATCAATATGAACTAAACGATGATGGATCATCATGACTCCAAAATTAACATTTATGAATGAAAACGTACTCCCATGTGAAATATTTTAACAAAAATGAAGCAAAAATCGATTAACCAACGAATAATTTCACACAGCAACCGATCGTTCGTCATCCATCGGTCATCAAAACAGCTAAAGGAGTTTGTGGGATACGCTAGGCAATTTTAGAAGCAAATATGATTGAATTTTGATCAAAATATGCCCGCCATTAGTTCATAAACATTCCTAAAACCCCATTCCGCCCAAATTCCGCACAAATCCAACAAAAAACCAATCCATTTCCATGAATTTCCTACCACACGCGCGACGATCGTTTCTCAACATTCCTTTCGTTTTACGATCGCCGTAAAGGGTTTTCAAGCTGCACCGGCGAAGCAAGGATCGCGCTTCACGTTGCTGCGCCAACGCCAGCACAGATTGACAGGTGACAGTTGCAAGTGCAAACACCGTCCAGCATCCAGTGCACTTCATCGGGTTCGCTGTGGCTGTGGATTGGCTTGCTCAGGGTCGCTCGCTCCATTCGGCCGGCTAACTAATTGGAACGTGTGTGGGGGGGCTTGGGACAGCAGGGCCAATGGGAAACAAAGACTCAAATTTTGCAGCCAACTTGCACTTGGTCTTGTAATGTGTAGTTTCCCTTTGGGGGGGTTGGAGAAAGTGTCGTGTACAAAAATAGCTTCCAATGCAGTCGTGTGCAGTGTGCATATGTGCATATATGTGTGTATGGTTGCGCACTTTCCCACTACAGCCCGGCCGATATGGGTCAATGTGAAGCGTACAGGCGCCAAACGTCCGGCATGAAAGGGATCCATTGTACTCCATCCAAGGAGGCGGTCTTCGTTCCAAGAGAAAATCCACCATTAGAGTGACATTGATAGCAGGTGTGCGCGGCGCACAGGAAAACCCACGCTGGAAATGAGATACGCCAGTGGTACAATTAGCCAGGCGCAAGCCGTGTTTATTACCGCTTTGCTTTGCACCTTTTGAGCTCGTAGCTCATGTTACCATCACCCACCCACGTGTGTTGTTCGAAGCACAAACACTGGACGGCTTTACAGTCGCTTTTGGTGGCTGCGCACCATTGTGTGTTCTAAAATAATCTCCAAAAACACTACACAGTCGTTGCTGTGTGGGGAGCTGCCAGTTTTTTGTGTCGAAAACGACTGTAATAACCAAACTGAAGCTCCAAACTACACACCAGCTCTAACAAAGGCGACGGAATCGTTTATTTACATTGTGTACATTACGGTTAATCATAATATTTATTGGTTATTCTACTGGCTGGCCTGTAGAACTTCCCCCTCGGCCATCGCGGGTGGAATGGTGAGCATCGTGATCTTCTATTGGCCGTTGGGGAATACGCGTCTCGCAGCACGCGCAATTAAGCGCTGTAATCTATTGCCCAAACAATCGACAGGTTGGGGACCGTTCGGACAGTGTGGTCGTTGGCCCAGTCGGCTGTCTAAAGTGTTAGAACGCCTTAACAAAAGTATTGTTACATTAAACGCCCAAAAATATGCACAATGCTTACCATAATAGCCTTATTAACTGTCTTTAGGAATTATCTCAATAATAAAACGTCTGCTGGGTCGGATTTAATCCTAGCTAGACTGAGCTGAGAGATAGGTACGGATAGGTCAACAAGAATACGCTCGCCACTGTTATTGTGTTGTCTGGTATAAATCAACAACTGTTGTGTTGTCTTCACCTGCACACTTGCTGCCATCCAAAACCATCCTCCTGGGAGGGAGAGAGTTTTCCGTTTTCCATGGGTACATCCACTTGAAAATTCAGCTCCACAGCATTGGGAATTGAACCACCATCGTAGATCATTCGCTTTTTCTTTCTTTCGCCCTTCCAGCAAACGCAAACGTTTGATCGTGCATTTGCTATTGCAATTGGTTGAAGAAAAAAGAAGAAGAAGAAACCCCTCATCCAGCTCCAAAATCGGGGACAAATCTTACTCCCCCAAAAACCCACCTCCACCAGCTGGGAACGATGTGTGACGTGAACGTTGATCGCTTCTCGGAAACGGTTCGGGACGCATAAATCAGAAAGAGTTGGAAGTGGGCTGGCTATTTATAACACAGTGTAACACACACACGCACACGCGATCATCAGACGACATCCCGCAGTAGTTCTGCCCCCGCAGCAACAACGATGACGAAGGAAAAGGAAAGAAGTAGGAGAAAAGTCATAATTTTTGTACCGCGCCGACCATGGGCACGACGACCAAGTGGAACACCGACACCGTGTCCCTTGTTGATTTTTCTTTTACGTTTTCTGTAGCGACCATAATTGTCGGGTGAGACTTGCTGACGCTGGTATCTGGTTCTTAGTTCCCCCCTATTTCCCCTCATGCTCAGATTGGGAAGAAGTCGGTGAACTTGATGTTTAGTCAGAGGTGAAGAAGAGGCTTGACGTGGCCGGGGTCACTACGGCTTGTGATCTGGCGTGATCGTGTAGTGATGTGAATCACCTTTCAACAGGGCAGGACCGAGTGTTGTCACACGTCCGGCTTTGCATCTGGCTGTTTCACTAGTTCACTAGATCGTATTTACACGTCGCAGGGGATCTTTTTCCGCTTTAACACACTTTTTTTAAGGTAAAGCTACAAAGAGGAAGCTGCTAATTGACAGTAGCGAAGTAGTATCTTGCTCTTCTTGCTCAAGAAAAGCGGAAAATTCAATTTTAAGACCCCACTTTTGTCGGTGTACAGCACACGGCAATCAATCATGCGATATGATATGGCACAGGGAACGTACTTGTACATAACGTGCGGCTCGTGTCCCACGTTGGGGGGCAACGTGCCAAAAGCAACAACCATTCGAGCGTTTCTTTGTTTTTGCAAGTTCAAGTGGAACCTGTACAAAGGCGGACCCGGCGTCTTCTGACTGTGTTCTGGCTGCCAAATGGCAATCACAACGACTTCATGGATCTCCATCAACAAGGGGAGCAATTTACTTTCCTTCAACTAATAAATAGAGATGGCCTCGTCTCGTATTGTGGCGTATTACAATTAGCAGATCGTAAACTCTCTCCCCGTGCTGCCATATGAACAGAGCAGAAAGATCGTGCAATCACGCTTAATTGTTCCCAGCTGCGCTGCTCATTTTTCTGCAAAATGCTGTTGAAAACCAAACTGTAAAGCGTATCTTTGTGTGTGACAACGCCGCAATGTTGTACAAAATATGCTTGAAAACTCATTTTGGGTCAAGCGATTAGTACGGTTAGACCGGCGAAAATCCCGCAAAGCTGACACGACTGTGTCCCTGCAACTGCAGAGTGGCTGGTGGAGTGCATATTCATCGGGAATGCATCCTCCTTCGGGCGGAGGTAATTTAGATGCGCAAAATGATGATGATATTTCTCCCTCATCTCCCCTGATGGTGGTGGTGTGGGTTGGTTGTGTGTGTGTGCGCGCACCGGTGAAAGCGAAAAGCGATAATTCCACGCTAAATTTATGACATCCAACAAGTTGTTCTTGATCTTGGATCTTGACGTGCGCATGAGGTGGAAGACAAAAAGGGAGAAAAAATGAACGAGCGATGGAAGAAGACGAGCGTTTCTTTTTTACGCAGTTCGAGGGCACAAAGGGGGTACTGCTGAAGGTGTGGATTATTTTTTATAGGCGCAATACAGGGAAAAGAGTGCTGCTGACCGCTCATTTGACGTTACATTGGGAGATGAAGAGTTCTTATTTTCGTGTAAACTGTTTTCCTTCGAACTTTTAATCCAACCTGTGGTGAAATTCGATACAGTACTGTAAAAACGCCCAAAGGTATGCAATTGGCAAACCATGCCTCTGTACGACGCGCAAAACACAAGCAGACACAGGCACACAACAAATTGTGTGGGATGAAGAGAGATTAAAACCATCTCAGTATTGGCACGTCGTTATCGAGTGACTGGTAGCGGATGATACGATATCTCATAAAATACCCAATGAATACCCCCGTCTTCGTTTTTTTCCCAGCACTACTTCCACCAACACAAAAACACTGCACGAAAGACGTAGCGGGGGAGCGGCCCGTGTTAGCAAGCGTATCTAAGGGTTTTACGAGCTCGAAACGAGACTTGAGCTTCACCATCCAGGCCCAGCAGCCTTGCATCCGAGCAAGGGACAGCGAGCGTAAGATTTGCGCACCGAAAGCCACCGCTATCGAGCGATATTTACGACTGCATCCACTTTCGCAGCCTCTGCTGCTGATCAGCATCGCCACTCTCTCTCTCTCTCTCGCATGGAGGGGTAAATGGACGACCATTTACCGGGGTCAATGTGGGACGGCTCGGCTTTGGTTAATAATCGTAAAGCTATAAAATTTAATCCAAATGGATGCGTGTTTTTATGTCAGACACGGGGGTTTGGGGTGGTTGTAAGCTTTGCTGCTTTCAGGGCGGTACATACACACCCACACACAAACGGACATCATTTTTCCGTTTTCGAGTGGAAGCCATAGCTGGCGGGACTGGAGGTGCAAAACCGGGGGAAAACCCAGCTCTATGAGTGATTTATTGAACATTCCAGGTTATTCCGGGAACGATTTTCTTATCGGTATTGACATGGACGAGCTAACCCGGTGGCCGGTGGGATGGGCGTTCGGGGCTCCCACCACAAGATGGAAACCTTTTGTGTGATGGTGTTATTCATTATGGAAACTATTGCAGGTCAAATGGAGACGTCAATAAAAATCGGGATGATAGCAACAAGTTTAAAGGTGATGGAATGAAAACAAGCGATTGCATACTTTTAGGCAAATGTTAAGGAAGAAAGCTAATGCGACAAATCGCCTGAAAGTATACAACCGATAGAACAAAATCATCTTGTTATCTGCTTGTTTTTCGAATTTACCACAATCAGTTTAAATTTTTCAGAGCAATTGACATCTTCAATTGTCGATTTCCCCTAACTACACTACATTTGACCGTGAATAGCATCGTTCGATGCGTAAGCCTTCTCACCTCACATTTCCGCAACTTCCACAGTGTGGTTCTCCAGGAAAACTCCTCACTATGTGTCAACTCGCAAGCAAATGGGCCGAGCGGTTAAGCTTCGTCTGGTATTATTAGGCAAAGTTTTTGAACAAAGTCCTTGCGAACGGGTTGCATATCCTGTGACCCATAGGGAACGAGCAAGGGAACGGCGTTTGAAGCGCCAGAAGCAGAGAGAGAGACGGAGGCAAAAAACCGAAAGTTTGTAGCAAACATTGAGAGTGACTTTGTTCCCCAGAACACACCAAAGGGAACCAAGGGAGAAGGGAAGCACAAAGAAGGTACACACAAACTTTCCTGCCTTCAATCGGTTAGACGAGGAACGGAGGAGTTGAGCTTTCCTCCCGGACTTTGGGGCTCGAGACAATCAAAGCGTATTCCCCCGGGACAGCTGGGATTCGGTCGAGCGGTAGGAAATTCGTACGAACGACCAATTCTCAAACGGTTTGTGCTTTTCTATGCCAAACTTTTCATTTAATGCTGCCCCAGCTGCTGGGCCGCTGCTCCGTACGTACTCTAGAGAGAGGCCAGCATTGATGTGTGTGTATGTGTGTGAGTGTAGCGGTAGTTTGAAGCTGTTGTTTCTTCCTCGGAAAGCACCATGGGAAGCTATTAATAGGATTATGTTATGTGAACTTTAACTTTTCCCGACGGCCGGTACACTGGTGACGGTTGTCGGGCTTTCCTACGCGAGGAGATCAGCGTTTATTTGTCTAACTGAGAGAGAAAGAGAGAGAGAGCGAGCAGTTGATGCAGCAGGAGCAGGAAGCAATCGGGATGCTGGGGTCCTGGATTTTGGGATCAAATTGCGTGTGGAAATTGTACGGAAAGAGGGAAAGTACCAGAGCATACAGTGAGGATTGTGTGACTTGACGTGGGTTGATTATTTAAAGAGTATGAAGTGGGCCGGTACCACCCGGAGGGGTATGAGCAGGAAACCTATTATTTGTACAATTTCGGGCTGCTTATGTCGGGCGGGTGTGTTAAGTAGTGGATTTCAACTTCTAATCTAATTATCGGTTAATGCGGTGTGATTAAAGAATACCGAACAATAAAGATAAATGGCTTTCGGGCATTGGTAGAAGGGAGGGAGGGGGGGAGGAGGAGGGGGGCAAATTCTATGCGTTAATTGGTTAATTTGGGAGTTAATATGACTGCTTCGAGTGATATGATGTTCTTTTTAAATCACTTGATAAACGCCTAGTTTTATACTATTTTTATGTAAGTGGTTGATTTTCTAGGTCCAAATGATTCAAATGATGATTGTGCTAAGCTTATCGTTAAGTCTGTTTTAGTCCTCTATTTCAGCAATTATAAAATTATACTTTATAAACGTAGTTAACTTCTACATACTCGCGTATAGTTTGTATACTCAACTTCACGTAGGGAATAAAACGCCTAAAGCTATGCAAACTATTCATTCCTTCTCAAATATAATATATAATGGTTTAAACTCATTATTGCCCCAGTATAATATATTATTGCTTGAGAAAGAACAAATTGTATCCATAAAAATAGATTGAACTTTTTAAAAAGCCTGTAAATTAGCCATTATGATGCCAATAAACGTTCTAAAACGATAAAGTTAAATCAGACGATACAATAACACACATCTGCATCGTGTTTTCACGGGCGAAAACTTGACAGCCTTCCGAGCCTTTTTCGCCCAGTCCGTCAAACCATCTGACATTCACCACATACACACACACTAATGGAAAGTACGATGCCACCAATACACTCGAAACACTAACAGCCTCTGTGACATGACATCGCCTCAGCCTCCGCTGGAAGGAAACACTCATTTTCCACACT
The DNA here is from genome assembly GCF_943734735.2 of Anopheles gambiae. NCBI lineage: Eukaryota > Metazoa > Arthropoda > Insecta > Diptera > Culicidae > Anopheles > Anopheles gambiae. Next base: position 114,487,038 of record NC_064601.1, read on the forward strand.
CACCAGGCGCCTCCATCCGTCGACGGCCACTCAGTGCCATTCTCACCACGTTTCTCACCAAACTCTCTCTCACTCTCTCACTCTCTCTCTCCCTTGAAAAGAGCCCAAGATCTCTTCTCCTGCAGACAAAACCGAACCCAACATCATCCAGCCGCCCCAGTCGGTGCTGCTGCTGCTGGCTTCAGTTGTATTTTGCCATCTCGCACGTGAAGGACGTGACGTCGTACCCGCCAGGAGACATCACGCTCCCCCGCGCTCAGGAGTGTGTGTGTGTGTGTGCGTGTGCACCTCCTCCCCCGTCTCTCTCTCCGTCTCTGTGTGTTTGTGTGTCTCGTGTGTGCTTCACCTTTCACATCATCCTTTTCAAAAAACGCGATTTTGTGGAACGTATGTGTATGTGTGTAGCAGGATTGGAGCCAAACCACGGAGCACGGCGTGGACGTTGGCCACAAAACGCGGCAGGGCGGGGCGGCTGCCCTACTGCCCTCTGAGTGAGTGTCGACAAGGCGGGGAGAGCTGTGCGAACCTGTGCTGAATGTTTAATTGTATGAGCCCGAAAACAAGCGTAAAGTGTAAGCGCCTGAAATCATAAGTGAGCGGTGGAAAACAATCGCAGCAAAAAAAACGAACACACCTTTACCCCGTCCTCTATGCGCTTCCCCCACCAACCCCCACCAGCAACCTTCGTCCGGTCATCTCCGTACACGGTTCTCGCGGTGTGTACGCTGCTCGGCCGACCCCGAGAGGCCTCTGCAGGACGATATTGATCTCTACTGCTGCCCTGCCACACCGTTTCTGTACCCGTGTCCGCGTGTGTATGTGTGTGTGCGTGAGTCTGCGTACGTTGGGTGTGTGTGTGTGAGTGTGCTGCGGTGGAGCCACCCTGCTGCTGGTTGCTGCAGTGGCGCCTGTGTTGGTGGCGCGCATCCAATGTGGCAAATTATTACGCGAAGCTACGGAAGAGTAAAGTGGGGCCCAAAGCGTGGCCAAAACTCTTGATCTTGAAACGAGGCATTAAGGGATTGTTTGTGTGTGAGGATTAAAATTGTAAGCCAAAGCAGCTCTTTTCGCTTTTCGACTTTTTATGGGTGGATGGCGAGCGAAGCAATGGGCATATCGATTGGCCTGGCGAAACGGGCGTGTTTTGTATGAGCACTAGCGCACTGCTGCTGGAAAGGGAATGTGTTTAGCATTCTAAACCGTCTTATGTTGATTTTTTACACTAAAAGCAGTATTTTTGTTAACAAAAGTAAGCATTTTAGGCACATTTGTTTCTAATACTGTTCCTTGAGCCTATTTTTTGCCCTCTTTTCCTTTACATCAGCAAAAAATAATAATAGCAAAGCATCACACACGAGCTCCTCTTGCATCCTCCCCACCACAGTCGCTTCATTCCCTTCATGTCTAGGAGGAGAGTGTAGCAAACTGACAAACATACGGTTTGGTCCGCTGAGTGGTCTCCAATGCTCATTCATTTCCTCTTTGAATTTCGTTAAATAAACCTTTTTCTCTTGCTTGTATCCTGCTTAACTTTTCTCTCTCTCTCTCTATCTCTCTCTCTCTTTTACTTCACCCCCTTAACTCACATCTCCCCCCGCAGCAATGGTTGCTTTGCTTCCTGATCGGAAAGCTTCACATCCTGCCGCTCTTGCATGCACAAAAGGCGGACTCTCAGTCACTCATACCCACTCGCAGAGCAATTGAGTGAAGTTGCTGGGAGCGCCAAGCGGATGAGCCCAGAGCAGTGATGGTTTTAGGGCGGTTCCGCACCAAACCAGCAAGCAATACGAAAGCCGTAAGCACCGTTTGTTCCGAGGGACGTTGTTCCGGGCGCGCGGGTGTGTGTGTGTGTAGGACGGGGCTGTGTGTACGTGGTTTTACATCCTCCGGGTTGGTGGCCTGTGTGTGCGCCATAGCGTAGAGCCTCGCGTGTGCTTGTTTTGCCTTTCCGCCGAAGGGAATACCATTCTCCAATCCCCATCCCCAGTGGAGTTCATTTGAAGCTGGAGAGTTTAGTACCGTGTTGCGGGTGTGTGTGTGTGTGTTTGTGTGTGACACCAAAAACAGTAAATCTGCAAAACAACAGAAGGAAAAGCTGCCCCTGAGATGGGTGTTTAATTTAATGCAGAGCAGAGGGTTGGGTGTCAACCGTGTCGGAACTGTGTGACACAGCGCCAGGGTCGGGTCGGGTCGGTCATCATCTGCAGTGATCCGCAATATCCCTCGCAATCGCACGCGTGTGTGCGAGCTTCTAACAATTTGTTCCCTCCTACCTTCCCTCCCTTCATTACGGGAGGATGGTCCCATGTGCTGCCGTTTGGCACTTGTTTGGCATTCCGTTTGATCCTTGACGCAGCCCCGAAATTATCGACAAAGTGCCTGGTGCTGCTGTTGATGTTGTTGTTGGTTGTGGTGGTGGTGATGGTGGTGGTGGTTCCGTACTGAAAGCGGTATCCCCGGTAAGAGTGACGTATGCGTGGTTGGCAGATCTGGCCACTTGCAGCAGCACAGGGACAGGGGATAGAACGGAGCTGAGTCGAGCGAATTCGGTGCGAGAGACTTACTGGCGCTTGCCCGTCCAGGAAAGGATGCACGCTGAGCACGGTGGAGAATGGTGAGAGCATTGTTTTGCGAGAGGAAGAACGAGAGAGAGAGAGAGTAGCAGCCTGCTGAGATTGGAGTAGCAAAACAAGCGAACCCGCAAAACCGTTACATATAGCGCCCGAACGTGACTGTTCGTACTTTTGCGTGTGACGTTTTCGTTCGACTGTGCGCGTGTGTGTGTGAGTGGCTCGGTTCCAGCCCGATTCGTTGCAGGAAAAATTAGTGCCCCGAAAGGACTCCGAACCGAGCACTCATTCAACCGAGGGCTCACCGCGTGAGTGACACGTCGTTCGGGGAGACACGATTTCCGCGCCAGGACACAGTACATTCGAACCGTGCCGTGGGAGCCAACAACGCCGTTGGTCAGTGCTATCGCTGCCAGGACCAACAAAACACACACTCACTCCACGGCGCAACCTTCAGGACGGTGGCAGCGAAGGAACCAGTGGGAGGAGGGAGGCGGTAGCCAGAGACTAACTTTGGCTGGCTGGGCTGGCAGTTGGCGTGGTTAGTGTTCTGCCGTTCGGTTGCTCGGTTAGAAGGCCACCGGGGCCAGCTACTACTACTTCGATTGGGTCGGGAATTCCGCGCGGGCGTGCAGTGTGCGGAGCGGGTGAGCGGTCAACGCAAACGGTTCGCACACACTCTGCGGACTGCAGATGTGTAGACCAACGTACACACACATACGTACACACGCTTAAACACGGAAGGTTTATCGTGCGAGACGCGGCAGCAAGTACAGCAGCAGCGAGAAGCAAACGTTGAATATTTAAACATTACTGAATGGGGCTGTTGGGCGATGGTGGTAGGGCGGCACACAAGGCGGCAGGCCCGAATCGATTTAATTTGAGCTAAAACAATACCACTAACGGAGCGCAAAGGGGACGTGGGACGGGTGCACGCCAGTAACTGTGGCGGTGATTGGGTTGGGAGTATTTATTTTTCATTCGTCTTACTGGGGGTTTCCCCTCATTTTTTCTTCTGTCCTCCGTCCTCGTTTAGAGTTTGTGAAAAAAGGTAGTTTATTGATTGGTGATGAGTTTTTCCGTTCGAGTGTTATGGTGAAAATGGTCCAAATCGTACGATGTGAGTGTTGGGAACGAGTTTAGTAATGCAAAGCATTTAAACGACAGCACAAGTGTGAGTCATCGTGTGAGTTAAGCAAGTGACAGAGAGAAGGGAAAAAACAACAACTTTAAAGTCTCTTCGTTGTGTGTTAAAAAGCTGCCCATCTGATGTTAGTTAGAAAGATCTTACCCTTACATAATGGACTGTCGGAGGGACACTCAGGGACTACAGTTGGATGTTGTAATACAGTTTCAGACTCTTCCTGTAGGTGTGGAAATCAAAAACTTGCCACTTGCAAACGGTGAGTGTAAATAAAAAGTGTATGAAAAGTCTGCATGAAAAATTGCCGACCACTCTGTAGGAGTACAGAAAGTGGAGGGAAAAAATCACAAGACCATCTTAACTTCAAGCACAGTGTATGCGTCTGGCAGTGACTCGGTGTGTGCGCGTGTGTGCAGGACGTGTTAGAAACTTCTCTACAGACTCCCACAGCAATAGAGGAAGCGGACAGCGGTAAGTGCACTGGGTGGACCACCCGAAAGCACCAAAGCGTGAACAGCGTGTGGCGTCGATGTGTGTGCCTTCTTCTCAGGTGTTTGTGTGCTCCTCAGGGCTGTGTTAATGTAGAGCAATGTGAAGAAAACCGTACACCCAGTTCGTTCGCCAGCACAGCATGATCCGACTGCCAGTGACCAAACAACGCAACGCAAAAAAACGCGGTAAGTTTTGCAGGTGTTTTATTTTGGTGCCTTTTGCAGGTTTCTTGGAAAGTTTCCGCCATCCCGGCCCGAAATGGGCGATTGTTACGGCGGCAAACCCACCACGGGGCAGTATCCGAGGGGCTGGGGATAGAAAATGATGCCTGAAGCACTGTGAACGTATTTTTTCTCTCTCCTTCTCTCTCTCTCTCTCTCTCGTTTGGGATCGAGCGAATAGGGGACGATCTTGCGTTTGGTGGCGGGCAAAAACTTTGAAAAACTTGCTGCAAGAGGGTTTGGGTTTGGAAAGCGTGTTTGTGTTTGAAATCGAGGTTTGGCGGAATTTTTACAATGGTTGGGAGGGTTTTTTTTCGTGCAGGCTGGTTTTATACCAAGGGAATGATAAATGATGGTGCTTTTTCTGTTGCAATCAATGCAAGCAGCAAGTGGACATGATTAGAAAATGATCCAGTAACAAACCGAGTTCGTCGTCTGGCACGTTTGTGCTTGTTCGTGGAGAGCTTTATGCTTATATTTAATGTTAAAAATGTTTTAGCGATATTATTTAATCTAGAAACTATGTTTCAATTGAGCATCAGAACATATTTAGCGAAAAACACTATTCTACTGAGTATAATACTTGTTTATTTGCGGTTGAGCGCATACTCAGCTGAAAAGGTACACTCAGCGAACAAAATACGCCTAAAGGTATGCAATTTACATGGCACAACGAATATTTGCTCGTTTTTCGACATACATAACTAATAATTGCATATTTTACAGTTCGCCTTGAATGCTGGCTTTATGAGCAAGCGTAAAACTGCTCCATTTATGCATTCAAAGGGGCTAATCAGTTTTTTCTCACTAAATCACGATGAAAATAATATCCAAAATAATTTTCAACAGCGCTACAAAACGGAAAAGTGTTCCACAAATAACCGTTCGAGCTATAACTAGCTTTTAGCGAGCGAAACGTACCAATGCAAACCCTTTCTGTAGAATGATAATGGCGTTTTGTGGGGGGGAATTATTGACTTAACGCAGTTTTGATCAAAATGTGTACCATTCCAATAAAGTCTAATAAACGCTTCGCTGGAAAACTCTACACAGAGACAGACAGAGAGTGCTCGTCGTGGTCGTGGATTAATCGAGTGCGCACACCAAAGCATCGCTTCCAACCCCCCCCCCACCACAAACGGCCAACCTTGGACACTGCATTCCTGGGCCGACCCACTAGCCAAACGCTCCATTTCGGGCGCGGTGCATTTCGTATCTAACGAGCCACGAGCGACGAGCCTGGTCGGACTGTAAATGTGGCACCGGAATGTGCTGATGGTGCCATTTTGGAATATCGTACCTTCAAACTCGAATCGAATAACAATAATGGAAAAGTGGGGAGATATAAAACAAAAAATGAAAGGGATAGCAGAACGTGGAGCACTGCGTGGAGGTGCTGCGTGGCGTGGCGTGAGCAAGCGTTTCTGGAGCAACCACGCCACGCCAGTTTTAATCGAATACTAAACACACGTACACCGTTCGTTTCTCTTTTCCCGAACCCGACTGAAGGGAGTGGATGTTCCGGTGCCCTGGGAGAGTGCGGGACGCATGTTGGAATTGGTTCAATATTCAGTGCATCGCAAGCGCGAACGGACGCCGTGCTTTGTACGCCGAGCTCGTTAGGATTTATTAGCTCGCTCGCCTGCTCGCCAGACCCCCCCCCCCACAACTATGCCCGGTGTCCACCCGGTGGCATTAGCATTAGTTTTGGCGAGGCGGTGCTGCTGCGTGGGTCCATCTTTTTCACCGACGCTAATTATAATAATTAGAATGCAACGCTTGTCGTCGGGACCCTCACCCGCAAAACTCCTTTTTCCGCCCGCCCCGCTCGCCCGGGACAGGAATGCAAGCTTTGCAAAGCTCTGGGTGAGTTTTTGGGCAGCACGCGTGACCCTTTTCCTTTGATGGAACCGCGGTGGCGGTCATTAATGTGCCTGGACATGTGCTTTAATGATCGAAAGTTCCGACGGACAGGGTTTGGGCGCTTATCTGGACCCCGGGGGAGGAAGAAAAATAATTAATGATACGAAACTAATAGCGGAGAGAGGGAGGGTTTTATAATTAAGCTTCGTACAGTGCGCTTCTTTTTTTCTTTGCTGGGTTTAGTTAACGTAATGAGCACAAACGGGGAAAGACACATAATTACAAGGAATCTTGTAAAATTAAATTGGAAGCTCACTTGATTTCCAAGAACTCATTATTATGCAGTTTTCAAAGGACGTTTGTTAAGTGGTGCAACATATTCAACTTTAAAAATGATAAATAAGAGTACATAGAATGTCAGCTAAACCGTTCCTTTACTACTGTACGCTACACAGTGCAGTGCAAAAGATCGTAACAGCACCGACAAAACAGCAAACAAGCAAAAGAGTTTAATTTAACATCCTCACGCCCGCCTCCCGGTTGGTGTTCCGTATCATTCCCGGAGATGCGCACCGTACGGAAAACTGCTTCCGAGTTGGTGAAATAGTATAGCTGCAGGTTTAGGTTAAAGGGGAGGCGAAAACTGAGCTGTGTGTGCATACCGTGTCCAGTTGGACCATGACCATGCGATGGGACGCTTTGCCCCTTTTTCCCGGAACTCTGGCTGTGCTTTTCGCACAGTGAAAACGGTGTGTGCCACACAAAACCAATGGAAAGCACGTGCACATCCTTCCCCATCACACGTGTGTGTGTGTATATGCTGGTGGCTCATAGAAAGCGGAAGGTTTGTGTTTCCCTTTTTCTTTTTGGTGTATTTTATTTTTATTACACTGATGACGTCCGCACATGGCATGTGCATGGATGTAAGTGTGAGTGTAACATGTAACAACACCCCGCGGAGGGAGTGTAAAATACAAAAAAAAAGGTTTCCCAGGACTGCTCGTCTGCTCGTGTCCAGAAATGGAAAGTAATATTTATATAAAACTAGAGTCCAGTTTTGCGTGGCTCTTCCCTGTTTTTTTGCTTTGCTCACTGACTTACACACAAACGGCACGGACATGCAAATATAAAATGCAAAAGGAATAAAGGCAAGCGGAATGATATAAAAAGGACAAACTGTTTTTGCTAGAACACACACACACACACACACACACACACACACACGCACACACAACTCGAGGCTGACCTCGCCTGAAACGGCTTGCGATGGGGGGAGAGCGTTGATGACGTCGTCGTCACCCCGTTTTCCGGTTCCGATTTCCCATTCACGTGCTCGCAGTTTGTGTGAGTGATATGACCCACTCCACTTTATCCCCCCTCATCCAGCTTAGGACTTTCATTTGTCCACTCGATGAGGTGACGAATGATGATAACGCCCAATGACGATGGTGATGATGATGTTCACACGGTTCGCCGACGATAATGTGACAATTTACGCAACACGCTCCTCAGTGTCAGTGTGGCTGTGATTTTGTGCTGAAATCGCGAGTTAACATCGCATTCATTATAACGTCCATGTCGCATGTGTGTGTGTGTGTGTGTGTGTGTGTGTGTTTGGTGGCCCACTCTACTGGGTATCATTTTTAAAAGATTTTCCCAAACCCCAAAACTGACAACTTGCTGACGGGTGACTTGCTGCTGCTGCTGCTGCTGCCGCCCGTGTGACAGTGTGTGGTCACACAGTGCGCGAATCCATGCTTTTTGGAGGATTTTTAATGTGTTTTATACCCAACTGATGGTGTGTGTGTGTATGCGGGACTGATTATGTGTGCTGTGCGCTGTTCGTATTTATTAAACCACCCACCGGGAGCATTTTTTTGTCTCCTCCCAGTCACAGTTGGGGGGTTTTTATTTCAGTTTGGAGCGTGTTTTTTATGTGTGTGTGTTTGTTGCTTCCCATCCATCCACAGGGTGTCCGTGACGAGTTGTACAAAAGAAAGGCAAATATATTTTTATAAACTCATACTGACCCTTACCCCACACCCCCCCCCCCCCTTGGAGCAGCAGGAGGAGAGTTTTGAGAACGGTTGAGCAATTTCGGTCACGATTATGAGACTCCCAAATAAGACCCTACGTTCTAGGGTCGGTCGGGACGATCCGCCGTCCAGTGGTACCAACGTTTTTTTTTGGTTGGGCTGCCCAAAAATTGAAAGGACACAGAATTGGAGTGAAACGAAAGAAGAAAAAAAACATAAACCCCTGCAAAACAGCAAAGCGAACCGTCCCGAGCGAGCTGGAAAATTAACAAACCTCACGCTGTGGTGCACGAATTAGCGTGTCCCAGTTACCACGGGACACGGTCGGGCAACCCGCTGCTGCTGCTGCTTGTGCTGTTACATTTTGCTATTTGTTTCGTTCGTTTTTTCTCTCTTCTGTGTGTGTGTTGCCCTCGGTCACGACACCCCGGGTTCGGTCACGTGAAAGTTGGAATTTGGTGGGCCCTTTCACAGCTTGGGGTCGGTGAGACTAGAAGGTTTGTGTGTGTGTGTTTGTATGACACAGTAATATGGTGGTCAGTGTGTCCCGTGGTACGGTGCTGCCGGGGCGCGATGAGTCGCTAACTGTCGTGTCGAAAACCGTCATGCACCGCACAAACAACCAAACGAAACGAAGGAAATTAAATGACGGATCGTCACCATGAATGACGTAGTAGATGTGAGGGTTTCCACAATGACAATGGCATACAGCTCTCGTTGGCACAAACGGTATGTTTCCGTATGCAATGCAGCATTAAGCGTGTAAAGAGCGCGTTTGCGGGTTGAATAGCCGACGCTTGTCATGCTTATTGCATACTTTTAGGCTGTTTTCTGTGCATCGTACGGAAAAGGGGTCGTTTACTTCAACTTTAAGAGCTTTGTGCGTGTCCTCCTTTAAGTCCAGCTTTCAATCTTACTCATTAACCAAAACGTTCACTCTTCGTCCCCGCTTGCCATTGAGTGCATTACGATTAATCCAGACAAAAAAAAAGAAGGATTAGATCCGTAAATGGTTCAAATTAGTCACCTGTCTTGTGGTCACATTTATGAGTGACCATTTTTTTGCCCAACAGTTGTTGTTGTTCTTTTTACCGTTCCTTCTAATGGGTCACATTTGTTCGGCATCGATCGGGTGCACGGTCGGGAACATGTCCGTACTTTCCCCGGCTTTAATCCCGGTTCTTTTCCACTCAAACCTTACCCAACGAGCTTAGAAGAGCTTGAGGGCGATAAATAACTTCAAAAGCCCTCTTCTGTTTTGTGAAGCGGGGTTTTGGTGTTGAATGGTGGTGTTTTCTTGTTGTGGGCCTTCCCGCTCTGCCAGTACAAATAAAAGCCAGTATGAGCCAGCCAAACTTCACACCTTTGCAATTAGACCTTTACCGTGGGCAATAGAAATGGGGAGGGAAAGAAGGGTTACCCATTCCCGGGATGGGTGACATAGGAAAACTGGGAGAAACGAGTGGGGCCAGGAAAGGTTCCTAATCCTGATTGATAGGTTGACCTAAACGCTGGCTATCGCTTGTGATGTGGTTCCGTTCACTTGCGTCCCATCAACCGGGCTTTTGAATGTGTGTGTGTGTATGTGTAAGTGTGCGCACGTGTTCGTGTTTAGCGATGCGGAACTTGTTGTAACTTGTTGTTTCACACACACACACACGCGTGCTGACCCGAAAAAGGCTGAGCATTTCACTGCGAGGGTGCGGCCAACATGACGACACTAGTCCATTTGGACGAAGATTTTCCACCAAATTGACCAAATCCAAAATTACCGAGACACACATACACACACACATATAAGGGAAGCGAGTGAGGAAGGTAGCGCTCACCACAAATTGAGCGGATAAAGTGACATTCGTTCGAAAGGTCGTCCAGTCCTGCCATCCTTCCTGCTCGCGCGTCCGGGCGGGTTTTTGCGGCGCGGTGGGCGTTCTTCCGTTTCGATACAGCACGGGGAGGACGGTGCCGCTTTTCCGTTCTGCTGTTCTGTGCGTGTTAGTCGCTCGATTAGACCGTTTATCTAAGCGCGATAATCCTAAAAAGCATGACAATTTTACGCCATTATCGAGTGACCGCAGAAATTCCGGCAGTTGGAGCAGTTGGTGCGCGTGCGGGACCGGGAAGGGATGTCAGATAACACCAACTAGCTATCTGGAAATGAGAAACACATGTCCATCGGTGTGCAGTACTTGGGGTGGCAGTTACATGTGGTGAATTCCACGGCTGCCTGCGACCATCAAACACGGTGAAATCAAATCGTTCGACCCCTGAAGGAATGCAATGGTGAACTAGTTCGCCTAAAGTTATGCAATTCATAATACAACGGAGTTGTTTCGTTGAGTTTCAAACGCCAACGCGTTCTGTTACTTCTACACCAGATTCACATCACTGATAAACATCCTTCTTATGATTATTACAAGCTTAATCTTCAATATCCCCACCGTGAAACTCTTCCAAGTTCAAAAGGGTACACACAGAGGACCGGCTTACTTTCTCCTTTCGAATGAAACAGATCCCACCAGGCAACTGCTTTATTCTTTTTCATGCTGTATTACACCCAAGAAGCGAAATCTCACCCATTCATTCAAGCGTATCAGGCACGCTGGAAACATCACGCATCCGTCCCTCGGTGTGCGATTAAGGGGGATTCGTACGAAATATTAACCATCCGATTTGGTCAACGAACGAGAGTGAGGGATGTTTGAAGATATGTTATGCTGATATCGTTGCTACCTGTAGGTTACTAACGGATGCGTACTCATCAGTTCGTACAAAAGGTACCCCGGATTCGTTTAACTGGAATTGATGAAGAAGACTATTGTAGCAAAAGAAAAAAAGAAAAGGCATAAGCTCCTAATCGATGAAAAGTGTACCTCGAGGATACTTGTAAGATAACCGTTCATGGAGCAACTCTGGATTTGATTCGGTTTATGAACTTTAGAATGTTTGCTACCAACGAACCGAAATCCTTTGTCTAGGTGTGCGGTCTATGTAGATCTATCGAAGATAATTCCAGTACTTGGACATGGTGCTTTTGTTTTTAAAAATGTTATAAAACGAGTGTATTTTTCCTAAACTTGAGACAAGCACTGGTTCATGTGGGCTGTGGATTTTAAGCATTCTGCTATGATGTTTTCAAGCTTATCGTATCATCTTTTGGTACCACCTGCTACACTGCATTAGCCTACCCCAAAAAAAAAAGCTCTCCGTTATCTACCTTTTTTTAGCCTGAGGTTCATTCCAGGCTAGTGCAATAAAACTCGCCTCCCAGAGGCCATTAATTCTGCCCCACATATGTGCCCAGGTGCAACACTCAAGTCCCGTAGTACTTTGCCGTACCAAAAAATTATTTACCGTACACGTGTGACTGTAGATGTGGCAGCAAAACGTACTGTTAAAACGTTTTCGGTGAACATCACCGTAGAAGAAAGATCTTGCGTTGTGTCGTTCGAATTTCTTTTGCGCCCTTGGTTAGGCAAGCTGCATTACATTCGTAGCCTGTTTGCTTTCTAAAATAGAGCAGGCAGTGGTAAAAAACGATGCAAACGATGGAGTTAGGAGCCACCAGGCCACGTGACACAACTGAGTCCGCTTTGGTCCAGTCCTAGAATAAGGTTTTTTTTTAATGGAACTGAAATGAAACACTGAACAAAAAAAAATGCTGCTCACCAAGGAATGTGTGGGGAGCGTTTTGAAGGGAAAGGCAGGTTACATTTTCTCATCATTTAACTCCCCACACCATGTGTGTGTGTATATGAGAGAAATGTTCATGCACATGTCATGTCTCACACACACACCGTACAGCGCATACAGAGCGACCTGCCAACGTAAGGGTTGCTGCTTAGATACAGCGAATGATTGAGCCTACTTGACCATTCCAAGGGTTCAGTGAGTGTATATATGAGCTGACAGAACAGCTCTTCCCTCAAATGGAAACACCCATACACACTCACACACACACAAACACAGTAATGCTCGGGAAACAGAAATGGGAACACATCCCATTCTGCAGTAGTAGTAGGTTTGAATTATTAAAGTTTCTGCAGAGGACATAACCATGGTCGAGTTGGATGCTGTGAAATAATTGTACATTTTTAGCCTTCATCCAACCCAACGCTCCAACGTTCGCACTATGCAACCAAGGCCAACCTGACAACGGAGCAATGTGTGTGTGTGTATGTGTGTGTGTGCACCTTTGTCCCATTTCCATTTAGATCATCCACTAACGCTTCTTCCCAGAACTTGGGTTGGTGTGGGCGCAACGAGCAGGGAGATAGAAATAATATAAAACCCATGTTATCCCGCCATCATCGTTCCCGGGGCGACAGGCGGGAGTGCCTCGCATCGGGTTACAATAGCCTGTTAGCCGTTGTTCCCGCATCGCTCGGTGGGGTGGGGCTGTTGGTTTAGGGGTTAGTTTGTAGTGCCGGCCGACCGTTTGTCCGGTTTGATGGGTAACGAACTGAAAGATTTCGGATCCGTGTCCCACAGTGGCCATGTAGCTTAACTTTCCACCATTCCCTGGGACGATTGGACCGACTGGTGTGTCACACAGTGCTCGGTGGTCGGCGATTACCGGTAGCGATAGCCGCCAGGCCTGGGTTTTATTATGCCTGGGAGGGATTTTTTCCTCGCTCACTCTGGACTGTGTGTGTGTGTCAGAGAGTCCCGGAGCATAAATCTACTACTCGTTATTCATCCATCCATATGCATTCATCGGGTTGGACGTTGTTGGGTGCACTTGTGACGGAGGAACAGGTCAAAGGGACTGCTTTGAGCCCACCTAATGACTGACTAGTAGTGACGCAAATGCCTTTTGCATTTTTTTGTACTCTTCAAAACTGTCACAAAAATCAACGCTTTTGACAGTAAGGGCAGTTGCTAGGGTAACACTTTTCGACTGGAGCGTTAGAAACCATTTTTTCGGAAGGATCAATCTACCTCGTGACGTGGCAACTGACCCGTATGAAAATGATAGAAGATGTGTAACGTGGAACACATCGAGCCCGATTGTCACTAAAATACTCCTACCTCTCCTTCCCTTTCCCAGTTGGTCGTAAAAGTGTAAATTTTATTACGGACCATCTTTGCGCGGTTGCGCCCACCAACACCAGCTCGGTGTGACAAACCCTGACCGATCTGCTGTCACCACAAAGCGAACGGTGTGGTGATGTGGGGTTTTGCTGGGCATCGGGAATTAGGGACCCTTTCAAAAGTGGCAAAGAAACTCCTTAATTGCTACAACGTGTGGTTTTTCCTCCGTGTGTGTGTGTGCGTGTTTGGGTGAACGGGACCTCTTTGAATGCGGGACCAACCAACCAACCAACATCGTCACCACCGTCGACCATTCGAGAAGTGGTGGCAATAGCACAGCAACCAGTAGCGTAGGTGGGGATTTATGTGCTCGGTCCACGGGAGAGGGGGAGTTGAACTGGCAAATCACTGCCCACCCACTGCTCCTTCCCCTTCCCTCTTGGTGATGATGATGGTCTTCAGTTTTTATTCAACTTCACGTGCAGCAGGACACACTTTGTGTGCTTTTTTGTCTGGTGTGTGCTTGCGGGAACGATATAAAACAGCGTTTGCCCTTTTTCGGCATTCACACACACACACCGACACAGCAAAAAGTCTATTACACCAGCAGAATGTAGGGGTGGCAGCGGAGGTTAAGATTGGAACCCGTTTTCTGACACATTAATTGGGCAGTAAACGCGAACGGCAAACCTTTACGCCCGCCCGTTCCGAGTGGTTACACCCAACTTGGCTGGCACTGGAGCGGCACAGTGTGAGTGTAAGTAAGCTTACTTCAAAGTTTACTCGCTTGACCAATATTTGAACAGCTCCGGGGCACACTTTGGACACGGTAGGACACGGGAGTGTTGACCGTAATAAACGTTGACGTCGATAGCTGTGAGCGCCCAATCCCTCCCCCAAAAATCGCTCGGACGGTGCAATAAATTCAAACGCAAGCACCATAAATCCATTTTGAACTATTATTAATTTCGTTTTATCAGCAACTATTTGCCTGGAGCGTTTCTGCTGCGGAGGGGCGATGGCTTGGAGCAAGCAGTGTTGTAGTGAATTGTACAGATAAGCCTGATAGAGCGTCGGGCATTATGCTCTGTGGCACTCTGTGCAAAGCTCTGTCAATGGGGGCAAGATTTCATTCAACTGTCTCCGAGTCTCCGATGGGATGCATCTTCGTGCTTGATGAGCTTCCCTTTTTTCAACTTCTTTGGTTCTTGAGGGCGCTCCTGAGCGTTGAGTAGTTCAAGATTACCTTTACCCGGGGAAAACGGGAAAGAAAAAATGGATAAAAATGCTTCCCAACTCGACACAGACAGCGTTCATTATCGAGACCAATTCTACGATTACAAGCTCAAGTGGGCAAGGCATTGAGGCTCAGGTGCGGCCCGAGAAAGAAGCGTCTGCGAATGGTCAGCTCTTATTGGTAATCGGTCAGCCCGCAAAGACAGCCGTGCCCGTGGATGACAGCAAATCGGATCGGATCGCTTTCTACAACCGTGCCACGGCACGAAGGAAGCGAATGGATTGTGGACCGGGATGATAATACCGAGCTGCTGGAGTGCACTTCTTGCAAGCGAGTCACCCGCTCACCGATAGGGAATTGTACCAAGAAGAGCTTCGATTCCGGAGAACTATAAGCCACCGGAGCACTCGAGCACATACACCAAGGTGGCAGGGTGAAAATTATTTTCCAGTTGCTCCTTCAGGGTCGAGTGGCCGGGGCTGCCGTGTAACGATATATATATGTACTTGCTGACGGTTCAAGTAGCTCGCGATGAGTGGAGCTTATTGGAGGTGAAAGAGCGCTGATTGGGTTCGAAGTTCGCGTTCGGAATTGAATGTGTGTGCTCTCTCGAGATTGATAAGAAATAAGTGAGTGATACTAATAATTTCTTTTACATTACTCAGCGCAAACTGGTTTCTAGTGAAAAATATAGCACAGCATCGTTTGTAAAGAGTATCTGTTAAAGGCATTTTTCATTCGAGAATCATCGCACTAGAGAACAGTTTTATTATGCTAGTTGCATAGCTTTAGGCGCTCTGTTCAGTGAATATTGCATACTTTAAGGCGCAAACTTTAAGCAGCGACCATAGTACACAGGAAAGCTTTTTCTTTTACTCAGTTCAAGCAATGTTTTGTGATTCCTGCATCATAATAAGGGGACCAGAGCAGATCACACAAGCCGTAAAAAGTTGTCCCACCCCTCGGTTGCGCTGCACCATTGCACTGCACCATTTGCTGCTTGTGTTGCAATTAGGTAAATTAAAACTCTTCTCCGCGTCGTTGCAAAGCGACGCTCAAAGCAGCAGCAGATTCGTGTCATAAAGCAATGCATCTTATTTATGGTGAGTTGGGTGTTGTGGTGTGCAATCTGTCACGTCTGATGTGTCTCGTTTTGGGGCGCAACGTAGCGCTCCCCAACCTCCCTTTGCCTAAGTGATGATTCGTAGTTTTATGATGCTCCTTTATACTATTTCGCTGCCAACAAGGGAAGGGACGGGGCTTAGTTTCGAATCTTATTCAAGAATCTCTCTGCGGAGTTGTCGTTGCCGCAGGTTGATTTCTTCACACGACACGACCCAAAATGATGTCATAGTGGAGCACGGAGTGCAATGGAAGCAAAAGCTGTTCCCGATTTGGGAAAACAGAGGTTAGACATCGATTTGCGCTTGTCATGGGCAAATTTAAAACAAGCACAAACGAAATGGCACATTTCGGGGGGAGCCGGGTCGGACACAGCCAAGACGTTTATGCAAATCGTCGAATGATCGTGAACGAGCGTAATGTGTCTATGCTGTTTGTCGTTTTCGGTCTTCGTCGTTCGTTGCTGCAATCGATCAAGAAGGTGCGATGTGCATCGAGGTTGAGCGATGTGCTTTCTTTGGCCTTTTTTTGGGCAAATGTACACACGGAAAATCCCCCCCCCTCCCCCTGTGTGCTTTGCACGGCTTGGTAGCTTTGGTGGCCACATCGTCAACCATACGCTTGGCTGGGGACGGGTGTCGTCATCTTCTGTGGTTTTCTTGTGTGTTTCTACGTGATAAACCTCCATACGCCAAAGACAACGGTGGATGCGGCGTTAAGCCTTTACTTCGTTTTTCTTTCTACCATAAAAAAGAAAAAGAGAAGGAGCGAGAGCGATAGAAATGAAATGAAATGCAAGCGAACGCAAACGCAACCGAACGTGGCTGGCTGTGAAGGCTTTTAGCCGTTCCCTGGAGCGTTCTAGCAGCAGCTTCTGGAAGAAGAACCTAGCTGACCTGGCATACATTTTTGGGGCTGACTTTGGGGTTGGCGGGACACACAAAACGAACGAGAAGGAGGAAAAATCAAATAAAAAGCGATGTGCCCCAAAACCAGGGCACAGATCTTTTCACCGAGATACTCGCTCGGGTAAAGGAATTTTACGGCGGCACGGTTCGCCGCTTGCTGTGCAGTGTGCAGTGTGTGTGCGCGCCTGAATCTATGCAAACCGTTGCGGCAGCGAGCGAAAGCGAAATCCCGCAAACGAACGGATCCCAAAATTCACCCGCGTGTGTATGTGTGTGTGTCCCGAAGGAAACCAAATAGAATAGAATCTCGTTTGCGAATTGGCTTTAGTTGTCACCGTCGTCGTCGTCGTCGTCGTCGTCTTCACCGAATACGGTCCCGGTATCAGTGAACGAAGTTATCGTGACCTCTGCCACCGGATCGGTGATTGAATCTGGAGTTTATTTGGATTCTGCTCCCACCGTCGTCGAGTGCAGTTCGTTTTTTTCTTTTTCTTCTTTTGTCACACTGTTTCTTTTGCGTTTACGATAAAAGGATAAGGTTTATATTGGATGCCTTGGCATACAGGGAGTAGCAGCAGCATTCCAACAGCGCACAGCGCAAGGAACAGAAAACGGTCCCCAGAAGTCTTTCGATGCTGGGCGCCTGTATCTTGTCGCGATCTGGTAGCGTTATGAAGTTGGCAACGGTTTGGCCACCTTCGTACAGTGGAACAGCCCGTATTTTCCCATCCACCTCCCAGCTAAACTCCACCCGCAACACCGGACACGGAAATTGGTACATTTGCATTTGCCATCACATCCGGCGAAGAAGCGCAAGCAATTAGTTATCGGTTGTTATCGACCATTTCTGGCAGCGGTCCAGAAAAGCCAAATAAGGGTGGTGGTGCGCGGTTCGCATGGATGCAGCCTTTTCGTGTGACAATTCGCTTTCTCACCGAGGTGTGGACAATGTAGATATGAGGGCAGGCCGGTACAATGCGGTGATTTTTGTTGTTCTTTTTGTTTTGCCGTGTATGATGCAACGCCCTTTGGACAAAAAAAAAACACACCAGGACCGGCGGGGCCACTCAGCCACCCTGGTTTTCTGTCAGCAAAAATGTTGTGGTTTTTTTTGAAAAGGGGGAACGCTGCTTCGTTTTTCCCTTGTTGGTTCTTACACTCACGAGGACATAACAAAACAAATAAAACTGGCGAACAGTGGACAGTGGTGGGAAATATTTATATCCATCGTTTGTGGCGTGAAAAATTGGTACCGGGCAAATAAATTTTGTTCGCGCCGCGGCAGTTCACAGCCGAAAAAAGGGGGAACACTTTAATTAAGCCCGAACCTCACGGGACCCACACCACCGCTGTCCCATAAACAAGCGCAGTTTTTGCAGATGTCCCTTTCCCGCAACAAAGCGTTCGTTTACACATCGACGAGGTGTTTTGTGGTGCATATCATCCAAGCTTTTTAGCTTTTTAGTCAAATAAGGGAAAACCACCAGCAGCAGCAGAATGCCAAGCGATTCATCAGGGATCGGGTTTTCTTCAATTAATTACACCCGCAGCGTTGTTTCAGAGCTGCAAGTGGGGCGGGACAGCCAATTTCAAAGTGTTGGCGTAATGGCTCTTTTTCGATCAGTACGAAGTTTGCATCCTTTCCGAGGTCGATGGTTTTGTGCGAGTAGTGCGCGATTGAACTGAAATCGACATCATCAATTCATCCTGCGTCTGTTAGATCTGCGTTCCGATCCATCCAATCAAAGAGAGGGAGAGCGAGCGAGCGACGGTCGATTTATTTCAACCCCGGCAAGCCAAAACCAGACCCTCGCACAACCAACGGACCCTCCATTACCGAGTGAACGAGTTCAATTAGCCCGAATGTTTGGCCCCGAAGGATGGAAAGAAGGGGTTTGTTCCGTACTTTACGATATCTGCAGTTAGACAGTTTGGTTTTGCCTTGTTTTGCTATACACATCGGAACGGTGTGGAGGCTGGCTGATTGATGTTTTCGCAATGGGCGATGTTTGCGTTGGGAGGGTGGTGGAAGGCGAGAGGGATTTTAAAATGAATTATAAACAGTAAAAGGAGTACGGTTCCATCGGAGGAGGAACAAATTTACATTAAGATTGATTTTGTTTTTTTTCCCCAAACCGATTACACTGTTGCTTTGTGTTGTGCATACTTTAAGGCGCTTGGGAGCGTACAAATAAAAGCACGCCGTGCCGTATGCAATCGGCACTACAAAATGACCTTCTGTCGCTCTTAAAACGTTATAAAAGGGTAATTTGAAAAGGATAAAATCGTAATTGCAGGATAAAACAATCATTTCAGCGAATGGGCATTAATTGCTTAGCAGTTTTATAAATGAAAAAATCGTTAAAAATCAGCCGATGAAGAGTATGGGCTCGGGATGCAGAAAAAGGGCGACGAGCTTTTCATAGCTTTCAATGCAAGAGAGCTGCCAATTAAACTACCTTAACGATGCTTTAAAAGAAACCTCTTCAAGCATGCTGATTAATTTAACTTAAAGTGGATGTTGTACACTTTACCTGGTTCGGACTAAGCCCACCAACTGTACGGTTCTGCCTCCCTGAAATGGCAACTAAAATGAGCGCTGCAAATACTCGGAAAAACCGACTGCCTTTGATGCCAGGGTGCCATCGTTCCGTTGGGTTGGCCATTTCGGCCGTAAAATCGTAAACCCATCACCCATCAAACGAAACCAAAAACGCCCCTCCCTCTGCGATATCAAAGAACGTTGCGGTACAGCATTGGCGTGTATCCATCCATCCTGCCCGGCTCGGCAACAAAACGGACAGAGTCTGACCGACCGAACTCAGCGCGCACTGTCAAACTGATCAAATGTACATTAAATTCCCATTTGATGGGTTCCGCAAAACAAAAGTGACAGATTGTCACAAATAGCGCGTCACGCACGGCCGACCAACACGGCGTTGTCAATGTCGGCGCTGTTGCAGTGTGCCGGCCGCGTGATGGACAGGACGACCCAACGACGAGGACGACTTTGGTTCGTCACTTGATACACGTCAAAGCCTAACGGTGTACTGCACACGCAACCCAGTTTCGGCGCTGTGCTCGAGTGCAGTCCCGACCGACGCAGCTGGATGTGTAATAAAAATATATAGTTTAATATGGCAACCGTGTCCGGCGCAACCGCATGCGAAAACTGTGTACACCACACAGCACCGGAAAACGGTTCTGCTCGGTCGTACGCAGCCGTACCGACAGAAGTAGGCGCACTTTACAGTCCAAAACATAACTCATGCCCTGTGTCTGGGTCGGGTATTTTGCTGCCACGGTGCTGCCGATTGGACGCGAGCGCGCGTGTCTAATAAATCACACGCTCCACGGGACGGTGCCGGGGATTGTTTATGCCGAATGTTGTGTCTTTCCGGGCCCTTGTGCACATCCTAAGCACATGTATCGGATATTTGCGCACAGTTGCGCGCAGTGGCAGGCAGGCTTAGTATGGCGAACGCTTCGCGCCCAAGAGTTGCGTTTTTCCCGATAGCACAACACACCCGTTTTGTCAGGACGTAAGATGAAAAGCAAAAGACCGCTGGACCGCTTGCATCGTTTTACATTTGTGCAAAAAGGAAGCTCACTGGTTGGTGCCGGAAGCAATAAGCACAAGAAGCTGCCCTTGCAGGAAGTTCGTGGAAGATGATGTGGAGAAGAAGGAAAATAGTGGGTTAAACATCGTTTTGTGCAACGAAGCGGCAAGCTCCCAGGATGCAGCCAGTAGAAGAGAGCGTGTTTATTCCCATTTTTGCAGATAAATTTTTATTTATCATCCGCAACCTCAACCAGTTCCAGCGTGGCGTGTGTTCCAGGATGTGTTTTGCTCATTCCTCGCTTGAAATCCCTCGAAAAGGGGTTTCCCGTCATGCGCTCTTATTCACAGTTTATTACTGCACTGTCTTACCGGGGGCTCAATATCCAATCTCCGGGCATCGGATATCGATGCGTTCCAGCCCTGCAACACAAGCTGCGGGTGGGTGCAGGAGCCATAGCGAGGATCGGCGCTGTTCCGGGTTCAGTTTCCGGTGTTTGCAATAACGGACATTTATATCCGGCCACTGTGCAAAAGGAAGCCAGAAAAAGAACGGGAACCTTCATCACGGTGTCCGCTCGAGAGGGTTACATTGCAGCTGTATGTGTGTGCGCCGTGTGTATGTAGCAATGATGATTACACTTCTAGCGGCAGACTCTTCGCATGCCATAAACAGGCAGGAGCAAACGCGCGGTAGCTCGCCTCATATGCTTCGGGTTTATTTTAGATATTTACCCATGTCAAATAAAAACACCAGCTTCATCCAGCAGAACGGGTTGCTTAGCATAGAGCGAAGCGAAAAGCAAACAAAAAATAACAGACGTGAAACGACCGAGCACGAGTGAAATCAAACAGAAACCATAATCCAACTGGTTGAACTTTACTGCGAGCGCCCCCTCCCCCCAACCAGGGCGGAAAGGTTTGTTGCTAATAAAATTCAAAAGATACCCCATTCGCCAGGTCACAGCCGGACACCTTTTGTTTCACAGCACTCCCCCCGGAAGGGTGGGTCTGGAAGGACTGACTAAAGTGTGTTCATACATTGTACCCTTTGCCGGCCACGACATTGATTCGGATTCGGAGTTACAGGCAGTCTCGGAGCGTCCAACATTGTATGGATGTTGTTTCCATAAGGAATCATTAATTATGGGTTCCGGGCAGGGAAAAAATTGTTGCCATCAAAGGGCTGGACAAGGAAAAATGGGATGCTGGGACGTTTTTCATGAATGTTTTGTACGCTCTACGTTCTATAGACGGCATGTTCATTTCCCATGTCGAAAACTTCAACCGACAACCGCAAAAATATGCAGATATAATGAAACAAAGCTTACTGTACATGGCTGTAGAGATTTGGATATTTTTGCTTCACTGCACTCCTCCCACTACCAGCCCACTGCATTGTTTCGATTCATGCCGTACAGGATTTGGTATAGAAAAAAAAATGGGTAAAAAGGATATGCCCAGTTTTGTGGCACGACAGCGACATAAAAATTTAATTGGGAAAATACCAAGAATCGAATAAAGGGTATATATATGTACGTCAGATCAGATTCTTTTTCAAACCTTATAGTGCTATTGTTATGGTGAACAGAATAGAGCATTGAGAACATAAACGAACGACGACTTTGCTGTGCAAATTGTAATACAGTGTTGCGCGCGCTATATACGCCCTAAAGTATGCAACACGCACAGCAAAGGCTCAATCGAGGTGGCTGCACGGTGGCGACATTTTTGTATTGTGCTGCTAAACCCGACTACTATGATTGTTTTTGTTTTCTTTTCTGTCACTTATTGTCAATACTAATAATGGCGATAGTGCAACAAAACAAACTTAAACACGTTTGTCATGGTATCGTTTTATTTTCTTCTTGGAAACACATTCCGTAATACATGAAGAACTATACCGACTCACTATACCCCCCGCTGACAATGACTTCCATAAAGAGAATACAGCAAAAAAACGGCACCAACAAAAAGAAAGCCATGAATCATCCTGCCCCAGCCCAGTCTAAATATTAAACATAAATACACTGATGATAAAACTGAAGTTTTCCATCTTTTCCCTTAGCACAACGGACGATGATATGTGTTTTGTGTGTGTGTGTGTGTGTGTGTGTGTGTGTGTGTGCTTGCTTGGCACATTCACTTCGCTTGGAAGCTTGTTATGAGCAGCCCCGCATACACACATTGATATCGATTTCCTTCCCATATCATAACCACAGACTGGAAGAACAACAACAACGCACGGGGCGACACAAAAAACAAACGGCTCGGAATGGGTTTCTACCGCCTTTACGCCGTAGCCACATTACATAAGTGTTCGATTCTGACAAATGTTGGCAGCCCCCACCAGTGCAGGATCCGGTCGGTGCGTTTATCCCGAAACTTGGAGAAAAAACCACACAAATAAAAACCCACGCGACTGTCAGCGGCGATTGAAGCGAGCAGGATGTTGGAAAGATGAAGAAATCCATCCAGGAACTTGATAGCAGCGTACACTACCACTGCTCTCCCTCCTTTGCTATATTCCATCCCCCCGGTATGACTCGCTATATCGACCGGAAGTTGTCGAAAACATGGCTCACATGCAGACACAAGAGAGAAAACAGCGCACGACATGGAAGTGAATTTGTTCAGTGAGTGTGAAAAAAGTTATCGTAATATCACTCACCCACAAACACACACACACACACACACCCACACAATGCCGAACCAATAATAATGGCAACCATTTTGTGTTCCACTGTGTGGTGGTTGCTGGATGTTCCCATCCTTTTTTGGTGCAAAAAGACCCAACCGTCCGTCCGGTTCGTTATGATATTATGACTCGCGAATGGTAAAAAGGTCCGTTTTTAGTGCGTACCAGCTCATCAACTACATGCCGAGAGTTGAGAGACATATGGTGCCGGGTGGTGCTATAGTGCGCTGTGTGGTTTGAGCAACATAGTCACCTACACAGCAGGTTGCCGGAAAAAAACCCCCGGAATCGGAACTCCCAGCCCGAAACATACAGTGCGCGCACACACAGAACGACCTTCAACCGAAGAGGCGTCGTGTGGTGTTGTGCACGGAACGGCACAGCTCCCGCACGGTCGCCGGGAAAACATGGTCTCGCACGTGAACGTTCACATTAGATCGGGCGCTGGGGTGGGGTGGGGAGTGTGTGTGTGCTGTTTTTTTTTCTGTTCGGTTTGTTTCTCGGCCGGATTCGCCAAGATTTCGGATGAAGTTTCTCCCGGCAACAGCTGCTTCGGGCGTATCGAAGCGTACACAAGCGTCAAGAACTGGAGCCCGCGGCACAAAAACCTGAAGTACGACGATGGCGAGAGGGACGGCCTTGCTAGTAGTTTGCTGCTTGTTTCCTAGTTTTGCTCGGGCCATAACTCAGCATACGTGCAACGCCACCGCAGCTCGTTCCGGTGACGACGACAACGACGACGACGACGTCGACAAGGACTCGACTCGAACATCGGTTGTATTTTACGGTCGAAATATCTACAGCCCGGGTGAGTTGTGGTCGAATAACTGCGGCAAACACACAGACACACACATACATCTTGGTCCACAGCCGGGGCCAGGTTCATGCGGCATTCCGTACCGATGGCTCGCTTGGCGCTCGAGTGCGACTGAAGTACATTTGCTCGGGCAATATTTGGGTAATATAGCCATAGTTAATGCAGTAACAGCTGGAGAGCAGCCATAGTTGAGCGGCTGCTCATCTCCCCCCTGTTCCGGTAGATTCCTTCGCTTTGGTTGAGCGATAGAGTGATTCGGAGTGAGTCGGTTGAGTGTGTGTGGTACGGTACAAGAAATGAACTGTACATCGCTACACGCTATTTGCAGGATTTTGTATCCGCCGTGTTATGGTGGGAGATTCGGTTTTGGCTGGTAGATGGCAGTCTTCACTTATCGCATCTAAAAGGTCTTTAAATTGTATGGTAAGTGGATATTCTTGTATCTTAAAGCGCCTTTTTTGTGTAGTTTCGAGAAAAAGGAATGCTAAATGGAATATAAACGCCTAAAGTTATGCAACATTCATACGAAATATCACATTTAAACCCAATGAGCTATTTCTATGCTAATAACATTGGAATTGGAGAATTAATCAACAGTTTTTAACCTCACAATCTGCTCAAAAGAGACTACAAACGAAAGTAAATTAATAATTAATGTTAAAGTTCAATCGCTTTTACCACGAATGCAACCGTTTAGCAGGAAATCGTCTATTTACTCCACGACGTTAGGATTTTTAATATTCATAATAACCTTTTACCGTGTCCAAATGCGCTTTTTCCTCGCCCTAAATGGGTGCCCATCTTTCTGCACTGTTTGCTCCAACAAACAATCATTTGTAATAGTCTTTTTGGTCCCCTTTTTGCGAACAAATACTCTGCTTCTGTCGAGCATTCTCGGAAGCTTGGTGGTAATTTTTTAATATCAGTAATATTCGAAGCAACTGTGTTCCCTCGCACACCATTCTCTCCCGCCTCGGCACCTTTACCCATTATGATTTGCTTTCTCTCGCTCCACCCGGATGATAATGGACCCACGCACTTGCGCTTCTCCGCATTCCGCATTCGACGCGACTGTTAGTTATTGTTTGGCGTTTCCTCTCTCGCTCGCTCGCTCAAAGCAAACAAATGAATGGCAAAGGCACAGATGAGGGTAGAAATCTCATCAAACGAATGACGCAAACCTGGTACGCACGGCCGGGGCTGGCGACAAACAGTCCCCCGCTGTTGGGCGGTTGGATTTGTGCTGGATTCTGTGTCGTCGCACCGGAAGTAGCCCATGATAACGCGCCCAACCAAACAGCTTGACAGCTCCAAACAGGAGAGAGAGAGAGAGAGAGATTGAAGGAGCAAACGAAGGGCAAGCCTGGTCGAATATGGCCTTGGGGGCAGGTGGTGGTGGTTTTTGGACACGAGATGGACAGAATTCTGGTGGCGCCACCGCCGTGGTAAATGACAAAAGCGAACGAACGAAAATGAAATGGATGCAAGAAGAAATGGGGCCTTTTTTTGCTCTCTGTGTGTGTGTGTCGGTGTGTTGGTTTGTTTGTTCCCTGTTTTCTAGGGATCTTCGTCGCATGATTTCTTGTAAGCCGTCCCCACCACCACCACCACAAACTTAAGCACATTTCCATTAGTCGAAGTGGTGTGAATTGGCGTTTCCTGCTGCTTCTACTGCTGCTGCTCGTACCTGAATTGGGATTCACAGCTTCGAAGGATTTAAATTTACTTCACCTGGCCTCACTCGATCCGCCACAACACTCTCTCCCAATGACATGATGATATCCTATGGTCCTTTCTCCGCTCTCTCTGTCGCATACTCATACATAAAAGCATCAAACCAAACTGTGGCGGTCGCCCTGCGGTTGTGCGACTGCGGACCGGCGACGGAATGACTGATTGCTTTCTGCGCAAATGAAAACGACGGGATGTATTTAATAATAATTACACTGCCGTCTGCTGCTGCTCCCTTTCCCTCCCCCA
Source organism: Anopheles gambiae (assembly GCF_943734735.2). Taxonomy (NCBI): domain Eukaryota; kingdom Metazoa; phylum Arthropoda; class Insecta; order Diptera; family Culicidae; genus Anopheles; species Anopheles gambiae. Next base: position 114,512,719 of record NC_064601.1, read on the forward strand.
AGCGGCGCGGTGCCAATTTTATTCCCATTGGCCGTTGCCAGTTGGATGGTGCCAACAAAGAGCGACCACGAGCACGAGGTAAAAGGACGTGCAGGAAAGACAAGCGAAAAAGTGTCCCGGAAGCGACAAAAGTGAAAATAATGTGGAAGAAAGTGTCCTTGGCAAACTTTCCTTCGGTGCCGACGCACAGCAGGTAGCCCAGCCAGCCAGCCACAGCGCAACAGAGGCTGACGCGTACTGTACGCAAACCAACAACATGCAAGCCCCGCAGGAAAGGTTCAATCTCAGCTTTGCGCTGTCCCCATGTGCGTTGGCGGAACGAATTAAGCTGCTTTGCATTTCCCGTTACCCCTCGCGCTTTCGCTGACACTTGTCGCGTTTCAAAGGGGGTGGAAAAAGCGGGAAGGTACCGGTGGGTTGGAAAGGAAATTAAAAATGATAATGAGAAGCATAAGGAAACGCGCTTTGAAGAGAACGCCTCTCGCCCCCTTTCAGCTGTTTCGTGCACATTCACAACATACGCAAACGAATGCAAAAAACAAGGGAAATCAAATGTAAATGTGTTCCTTTTTTTACAAATTGAAGAATCGAGCGCTTTTCTCGCTCGCTGTCTCTGAGTTCCGTGATGCATATCGAAACCGATGTTTGTGAACCTTGTGGTGTGTTGGGTGTGGTGAGACCAACAAACAAAATGGGAGTAAATTTTCCCACTCATTACACCTCTAAAGAGGATGGCAAAGGGACGCACCAATCAATCCCGTCTTCGCGTGTTGTGGTTTTTCCTTGCCGTCCGTCTTGTGCTGTTGTGGAGGAGAGCTGATTGTTGCGCTGATTTAATTGGTTGCAAGTGAGCTGGAAAACGCGTTCCGTTTCTGGGGATGGCAAGAAGGTTTAGGGCTTTCCGGGAAGAGTTGGTGTTGTTGTTTGCAGGATGATTTTTTGTCTCCTTGGCCATGGTATTTCGTTTGAAAAGAACGAAACGCCATCCGGAAATGGGAACAATTTTGTAATCAAATCAATTAATCGCTCCCGCTTTTTTTAGAGGTTTTCCATCGTCTTGAAACTCATTGGAGTTGTTATTGTTGTTTTGTCCTCTCCGAAACAACCGAAAATTGGTAATGAGAACTTGTGCTGGAAAAGAGTAAAGTTTTTAAGGTAAAACTTCTTCCTTCCTGTGTCACTCGTCTCAGCAACCCCCCGATGGTTGGACGAAAACGAAAACAAACACACACACAACAAAACTTATTCGATCTCGCTAAACAAACCCCGTTGCCGAAAGCGGGTAGATAAAGTAGATAAATTGAAACAAATCTATCCGAGTGCGGACGTCCTCTCCGCCGCCCTCGGCACTGCGACGACGACGACTTGAGCGAGCACGGCAGGAAAAAGTTGACCCGTTTTCCTCATCATCCACAGTCCCTGGTTGGTTGGCCCCATTTTGCCTCACTCGCTCTCACTTTGCTTCATTCTGATTGTGCGATAAATGCTTTCCCAATCGGTTGGATCGCTTTCTCTCCATCTCTCTATGTGTGTGTGTTTGTTGTTGTTGTTGTTGTATTGATTGGCGTAAAAGGGAAAAGTTTCGAACCGAAAGGAAATTACTTCGTTTGTACGTAGAAGCGGCGAGCAATTTCGCTCGGGCAGGCCGGGAGGCAGAGAAGCAAAGGAAAAGTCAAACAAAATGCGCGAATCGCGTCGAAGGGTGAGCAAAACTTTTCGCTTAAATTTGCGTCAACCCGTGCGACCAAATTGGCAGACTCGTGGGAAATAAGAGGGGCAGGAGGGGGTAGAGGAGTATGTTTGGACGCGTTTTTGGTGTGTTTGAGGGAAGATATTGATCGCAGCTGTTGTTTGGCTTCTTTTTAGTGGGACAGAGCTGTCAAAATATTGATGCTAGTTTTGCGCTGTTGCTTCTGAGCAAAGGCAGAGCAAGAAACGGCGATGACGTCGTGCATCAATACAGCTTAGGCTGGCATTTATCTTGTTGTGAGATTTAAGCTTTTGGCATAAAATTAAAGAAAAATAATGATTTTTACAGCTTCAGATGCTTTTTATACGTCAATGGCATACAAACTGGACCTTGTCGATCATTATACGCCTAACAGTATGCAATGCGCACAACAAATGTCTGTTTATAAACATTTTGAGTACTGAACAATGTGAAACTCTCACCAACTTCTGTCATAAAGAAGTTTGAGCGTTGAAATTATGTAAAATAAACATTTGTTTTCCTGTTGTAGACTTTAATTCTTAAAGGTCACCTACCGGGTCTAGCCAGTTTCTGTGGGTGTTGTGCGGATGAGTCTCTGATATCCAACGGACTCACACACAAACACACAAAAGCCAGCTTATCGACACTTTGCGATCGTTGGCGTATCTCAGCGGAGGAGTAATTTGCCTCTTGCTGAAGCATTTGGTCCGAGCTATTTCTGTCTCTCCATTTGCTCTCTCCCTCACTGTTCCTTTTTCTGTGCCCCTCAACACCCGCCGGAATGCTTGCTATTCATGGTGGAAATATGCGAAATGATGCGCCCTCTGTTTGATGCAATTTTCGGTTCAAAAGCAAAGCAGGAAGAGACTGGGGCTGAAAAAACTTACGATACAGCTTAAAAAAAAAAAATCATTCCTTTGGTATTGCTAAACACCAATGAGAGGAAAAACTTTCTTCCCCTTCGTGGGGCAAACAACAACAACAAAAAATCGCCTCATTGAGGGAAGAAGTGTTTGGGGGGAAAAAATAGCGTTTGTGGAAAATCTCGTTCACAATGATGCTTTTTTGTTGTTGTTGGTGCTTTCTCCCCATTTGCTTCCCATGGTTGGACGCAACTGTTCCTTCCTGTTTTCGTTTTTCGTTTTTGAATGCTGAGCACAGTATTTTACGGGGGGCAAAAGCAAATTTGAATAAATGGCATTTGGAATGCGGAATCAAATCGATTTAAGGGCGAAGCGATTTCAATGGCCGCTTTGGGGTGGACCGCTTGAACTGCACAAAAAAAACCTTTTTGTTGTGAACAATGTACGGCAGAGACGCGCGAAAGAGATTTGTGTGCGATTTGTGTGAGGTTAATTAATGACGAATCCGATCCAGATTGGTGCGCCTGTCGTTAACGGAGAGGACGCTGATTTTTGCCGTGATTAATCGGTGGAGATCCTTTGTCAAAGTGGTAGAGACTCATATTTAAATTGAACGACTAAATCACTGCTTGTATTCGTAACAAGCATCCAAGTGTTGGCAAGTCTGCAAATGAAGGATAAATACAGCCAGTCACAAAAAGTTGTCAAATAAGTGCGATGGGAAAAGGTTACATATCGTTATCCTAATTTCACCGTTCGTTGATTTCTTTCCTTCCCGGTGCACGAGCAGCAAGCAAGCAAGCAAGCAAGAGTCAACATCGTTCGAAACCTCGCCCAAAATTGGTAAATAGAGCCGTTTAGGACATGTTGCCTTCTTGGAATATTGCTCGCATGTCGAAGACGCTTTTCCTTTTTGGCTTGCGCCACTCCCAAACACATCTCGCAACAAGAACACAGAAGGGATGACAGTTATTGCCAGTTCGTCGAGCGCAATTTGAACATGGGAGCTTACGTGGAAGCCCACAGCGTACCGAACTGCTGCACAGGACAGTACACCACACACACACACATACACACAGAGTAGGTGTAGGTTTGTGCCGTTGGCCAAGTACCCCGGAGTTGCCGTGCCCGAAATTACAACCATCCTCTCCAATCGAGATGCAGCTGCGATAGGGAAAAGACATTCACAATATGAAACGACTATCTTTCGCTGACTATCTTGGGTCGGGGCAATTGGGTGGGTTGAAAGACTGACTTCTTTTTCCTTCGCGCACTGTTTCGTACGGATGCTTACAAGTCGCCAAAGATACGTCCAAAGCACAAGGGATGGCCCCAAACGAACATTTGCAGTGGCAGAAAGAAGCCATAACAGCAGCAGCAGCAGCACAAATAAACAAAGTTGAAACGGGTCCAAAAACTCGTGCTGACTCCGTCGTCGACAAGGATACGCGAGAGACAGATAAATGTGTGCCAAGGGCAATATTTTTCCATCGCAACACTTTTGCACACACACACACACACACACACACACTGGGTGTATCGTCGCCGTTCTCGGGTCTGCACCGGACCCGGACCGGAGTCGCGTCTGGGACGCGGTACTGGTAGAGCTGAGTAAATTGAGTGCACGACGGCGAGATAGTTTAGACATCTAGTATCCTACCGATTCCGTACCCAATGGTTTAGATGACTCGTCGCTCGCGTGTGGACAGAACCGAAAAGGAAAAACGTTTTCAATATTCCTAAAGCGTCCACACAGCGCACCCTGTCAGAAAGCATGCACCCGCAAATGGGGGAGGCGGGATGGTGAACGAAGTTTTCATTTTTCAATATTTATCAGCTGCACTCGGAACGGATCGGAGCGAATTAGAGACTTGTCTTGTCTGCGGGGCAATAGAAACAAAATGCCCCGGCGACATGCTGCCGCAAGGATAAAGTTTGATAATAGAGTTGAGCGGTTGAAGCTCGTGAGCGAGCATCAGTCAGCCAGTGTATCAAAATGTGCGACGAAACGCATTTCGGGAGATGGAATGGTTCAAGTTTTAATATAAATCAAGACAAATCAACTTAAAAGTTTGTCCCCATCACGAGGTGAGCGTGAAGCAGGAGAGCAAGCAGGACTCATATCTTGCTGAATCCATCAAGCATGGTTCATGATGCTGGCTAAAGATGTAAAACATAACAGCGAAGGAAAAGATAATAACCGCGTACCAGTTTTTGTACGAATAATAGCCAGCTCATCTTCAAACATCCAAGATTTTGAAATTAAACAGAAACATTTGTAGAAAAAAATTGCATAGTTTTAGGCGTCTTCGTACCAACTTTTTAAAGTCGATATAATAACGCCTGAAGTTATGCCATCCGCATGACATCATGTTCTGTTTTCAACCACACAGCTCACAGCACTTATTTCCTGCACAATCTCACTTGACAAGCATCGACAAAACAAATCAACAATATCTGACATCTTTTTTATTACTCCCGCTGTGCGCTATCGTTCTGTCCGCACCCGTGTGTGTGTGTGTGTGTGTGGGTTTGTGTGGATTTCCGCTCAGAAAAGTTTTAAATTTAACTTCGATTCACTTCACCACCCATATCTTAACGAAACAAACGAGCAGCACGAGAAGCGGATATGAGCAACCGCTGAGGAAAGGGGCGTGCCATTTTGTCTAGCTTTATTACTTTTTAATGGGAATTGACATGGAGAAAAATATTATTGCTTTCAGCACGGCAGATCACGGCAACCCACCCGGGCGCTTCTTCACTTCGCCCGTGAAGTGAATCCCTTGATAAATCTCTCTGACAAAGCTCTTTACAGCGAACGCAAGGATGTGTGATGCGATCGGACATGTGTACATCGATAGCCCGTGGACCGTTGTTTGGCGATTGTTGTGGCCACTAGACGATTAAAAATTTAACGACTCGCCTCGGTTCCGGTAGGTTGATTCCATTTTCATTCCCACTGCCAACGCCAAGCGCAACAATAGCGGCGCCATTGTGGAACTTTTGCCGGTGCCGGGTTTTTTTTTGTGTGCCGTTGAGAGAAACAAAACTTTGCAATAAGAACTTTCAGCCTGAAAGTGCTTACGGAAAAATGAATTGTGCCGGTGAAATGGGTTCAGATTCACAAAGAAAATTGTTTCGCATACGTGAAAAAAGTTTCCATAATTCTTTCCACTCCCCAACGGTTGATACTAGCGGGTTTTTTTGTTCGGGGCCTGGTAAACCGGTGAGTGATAAAATTTACTCTAATTGCTTTTTCGTGTTAGGGGTTACGGCTGTTTCAGGGCTGGACAGACAATGGTGCTGGACGGTCCATCAAGAGGGGATCATCAAAAATTTCGGACAAAATGTAAGATTGGTCCGACAGAAGGAAAAAAACCCCTCGCAAATGCACTAACCACCCAGCCAGCCTGGCAGGCAAAGCCGACAGATAAGTAGATTTCAAGGCGCGAAAAGTTTTTCGATCGTAAAAACGAGATTTTACGATCGAAGCGCGATGGGATTTCTTACGGCAAACAGTTTTGTCGCTGTGTTTGCTACGGCCGCCACAAAAAAGGGGGTAAAAGTGCACTGAGTTTCGGTTTGCCGGTTGGTTGGAGCTGGCAGGAGGATGATTAGTTTTGAGGTCATTTCCCCCTCCCTCTCACTCTGCTCGGCCAATAGTTTAAACGCTCAAGATTAAACCATTCGTGATTGGCTTTCGTTTTGTAATGGGGGAAAAAGAGATTTTTTGATCGTTTTATTGTACGAATAGAGGGTTCCAATAGGTTTCAGAAAGTTGTGGTCAGAGCAAATGGGATTTTCATGCTGCATTGATTGCTTGTTTGAGGTTAAAATGGATTGAATTTGGGTGTCGTTAAAGTGCAAACAAAGGGTGACATAATGTCTTCGTTACAAAGTTTTGTAAAGTCAATTAATATTTTAACAAAGATACGCAAATAAACACACTCATCGTAACATTTTGAAAAGACTCGTTCCCCATTTTGAGACTCAAACTCACGTCTCCCGTGTGAGAGTCCAGCACTCATGCCACACCACTGTGAATCAGTCCATCCTGCCCTATGCTAAACTCGTACACGCCAACCGTACAAGTTCTAGGATCGTTTATCAATTAGCAAAACTATTTCAGCTTTAAGCATTGAAAGTCACACTGGCACATTTGTCCTTCCCTGCACTTTCGCCACCCTTCTCCGCTCTGGTTACTCAGGTCCCGGGGTTAGAAATGTGAAATTAATTAGCATCAGCGCACGATTCGATGCCCTCGTGAGAGCTCGTCCTGGAAGGCAAACCGGTCAAACGAAGGAGAACAATTTAATTTGTGCCTTGTACGACTTACACCAACCCTCGAGTGTCTCTACTACTTACCCCCCCCCCCCCCTCCCAACACCTCCCTCTGGGACAGAGGGCAGCAAACATCAAAGCAACTGCTGCTCTGCTCCACTGGAACGCTGCTCCACACTGCACTCCGTTATTTGGTTTGTAATTGCTTGGTAAATTTGCTGCTGCTGCTGCTGTTGCAGAGGTTGCTGCCCTGGGAGGATGGCGTAGCATCACCGGCACGGCATTTCGATAGTGCTGCTGCTGCATCCGACATCAACGAGTCGTCCAGATCGGATAGCTGCGCAATGGAGAGGTTGTGCCGGAAAGGGCGCGGTGACGACGGGAGCGTGATGTTTTCTGCAAAGGCATGAAAGGAATCGGGCAATGAATACAAAAATATAACTGCAAAGGCCGAGGTGAAAGGGTATTGACAACTTCTGGTGAGCTTACAAAAGAAGTAGAAACACACACATGAGAGCTGAGGGTGCTCTCTTGTTCCTTCCTTTCCCTGCTCTCCGTGTTACGGGTTTAGGGGTAATTTACATTTTACTTGTTCATTTTAGCCATCAGCGCGTAGAGACTCCTCCCGAAGACATGCAGCATATCATGATGAGCGACAGTGTTCCCTTCCCTTCTTTTCCACTTCATCCGCTCCGCACACACACATGCGGAGAGAGAGAGAGATAAGTGGGTTTATTCTATTCACTAGCTCAACGTTCACAGTCTGCAGTCGACCGTTCAGGGGAAGCGGCACGTACCAAAAACGCTGCATGATGCGCGCTTGACGTGACGGAATTATGGCTTCAGTTTAATATTTCGCGCTCGCTCCTCTCGGCCAAGTGCCCGTGACATGGAATGTGTTGTTTTCACTTAATTTCAATCAAGTGAAAAACCAACTGGAACTACTTACACACCGGGGAGGAGAGGTATTCCTTGTTGTTGGTGGCTTACGGCGAGCATAGGAGACAGCCACTTCACCCAGATAAAACCCCTCAGAGCGTGCGCGCGGCGTCCAATCCACTAAATATTCCAGTCACAAGTCATACTGGGCCTGGGCAGTGGTGGTGCGTTTTCTTTTAAAACAATTTGCCTCCCTCTGTCCCTGTCCCTGCCCTCCAGTGGCAGCCGAAGCTAGTTGGGAAACGTTGAAAGTGTCACGAAGCACCCTCCAGCAGCGTTGCAGCGACGGAATGGGACCGAAGTCGCTGTCGTCGTCGTCGTGACCTGCATGACTCTTGCAGCGCGCTTCTCCACGGTGCTCTTTACGGCGCAAAAAAAAAAAAGAATCCTGCCCCGACAGATGACGTTGTGTGTAAGCTGCTCAGCGTTACGGGCAACATAAGCAGCGGGTCCCAGACACACACACAACCCCTCCTCTCATGCCCTCTTTGCTGCGTTGTTTTGGTACGTTGTTCAGATGGAGCTTTCGCCGCAACGAGCCACGGCCAATCAGGGAAAACCACCCCCCGGAGACAGGGATTTGCGCGAAGTTCGGGTTTTTCTTGTCCTGTTTTTATTCCCCCCACACCCTTTCCCTTACTCCCACTCTCTACCCCTCACACATAGCATTCTTCGCGCGTACCGAGGCCGCATCCACTCCCGGAGGGGTTCAAAATGCGAAAGTGAACGACACACACACACACAAAAAAATATTTTAAATTAAAGAAAATTCAATTTAAAATTGACAAACAGCTGCGAACAGCTGCGGCAGGGGGGAAAGGGAGCATAAGGATGCGGGTGGGGGAGCGTCGGTAGCGGTAGCGTCTCGGGTGGGATTTGGGATGAAACACATGCGACAACACTAGATATGAAATGATCCACCTCTTTTCACCCCGCACACTCTCTCGCTCTCTCTCTCTCTCTCTGCCGTGCTCCCCTTTGGGCAAAAGGCTCGCACAAACATAATTCCTCACACCAACCTTCTCCTGGACACGCGCTGTCGTTGTCAGGATCGCGTCAGGGTCCCGAAGTCAACTGCAAATAGTGTGAAGATGGCGCGCGCGCCAAGCTTTTTTTCCTAAGAAGGAGCAACATTGGGGATGACTGGTGGAGGTGCGAGGGGGAAATGAAAACGAAAACGTAACGATATCAACGCGGGATTATTTTTTTGTTACTCGCGCGCCCTTTCCATCCAACACATACGCGCGAAGGGAGGGGGATGGATCGTCACGAACAAAAAGCGCGCCACATACACACACTGGGAAAAGAAAAGCAAAGGAACGCAGTAATAGGTTGCTGGCCACGGCGGGAAAGCGCGGCAAAGGAGATAAAAATTCTGATGACTTTATTTTTGTGCGAGGCAAAGATCCCCTCTACGGTAAAGGCGTTCAAAGGGGGCGTTTTAGGTTGCGTTCGTGAGGTTTCTCTATAGCCTCCGCGGGGCAAACGAGACTTTAGCCCACCCCCTCCACATTGAAACACGTTGAAATGTACGTGTGTGTATGGGTTGGTATAAAAATGAGAAAAGATTCAATTCACCGTCCTCTCTCGGTGCTGGAGTTGGAAAGAAAGGACAGCATAAAGAAGCTGACAGAAAGGATCCGCCGACGATATGGAGAAGAAGGATGAAGCCCTCCACTGTCACGATGGTCGACAACCCCCCCTCGCCGGTGTATGTGTATCCTGCGGCCCATTTTACCCGAGTAATAGTTCACTTTGCTCGGCGGCTGTCGGTGTGTGTGAGTCGCACGTTAGAACGTACAACAGAAAGCTTTGAATACACATCGTTCCATTTCTGGGAAGCAGGAACCAAAGTGCTTTATGCTTGAGCTTCATCACCATCATCTCGCGCGACTCCGTGTGTCCGTGTGTCCGTGTGTATGTGTGTGTGTGTCCTTAAACAGGTACGACAGTGGCGTTATGAATGCAAGCGAGACGCGCACGAAGGAAGCGGGGAACAGAAGCATAACATTTGCGTGCCCGCTTTCTTAGTCAGATTAGGTTAGCCGCTGGGAGAGAAGCGAAAGATAGATATGGAAAATTATGATGATTTTTTCCCCACCACCTCCAACTGCGTCCCCTGACCCCACACACACACACCCTTTTCGAGGGAGTTGGAAAAGGCGAAGGACAAGCAAATGCCATTTGCATGCTTTGCTCGCGTGGACCGTGGCAAGGGAGAGAGAGAGAGAGAGAGCATCATGGCTAAAGGTGGAGATTAAGTCGCAAACCTTTGCTGGGGTGGGGTGCTATACACAGAACACACATCGCGTTTTGACCGACCAGGAGAGAGAGATTGAGTGAATGAGGAAAGGACAGCAGGAAAAATGGGTTTAGATCTCCACCGTGGCTGCTCTGGAGTGCGCAAATCCGTCACGCGGGTGGACCGAGTTTTCCATTACCTGAATAGGATGCTCTGTAAACCTCCGGTCCCGGTGCGGGTATGATGAATGTGGTCGGAGTGTCACGCGATGAAATGAAATCACTGTGTGTTGCAATGCAGCGTGATGCGTTCATTTTTCTTCCCCCACAATCTTCCCTATTTTAGGTTGGCGAGAGGACGGCTTCTTATGCACTTCACTCACTCTCCCACCGGCAAGCTTTTGCATGGATTGGATGTTCCGATTTAATTTGGAAAAAAGGCGCACTCGACCACCCGGGTCGAGTGGTGGCGCGGCAAAGCAGTGGGAGAACTTTTACGATGAATGTTGTTGTTTCGCTTAACAAGTTTAGGTGATTACATTTAAATTCAGTTAGCGTGGCACCCCGGGCGCCACTTTCGATTGGATTTGGAGTGTATTTTTATCATTTTTAAAGGAAATGGAAAGCACTCGAACGGCACTGGGGTGTAATAGAACCAGAATAGCGTTAGTTTGTAATGAAAATTGCATACTTTAAGGCGTTTGGTATCACTTTACGAACAACTTTATCATTATTTTTACCATATAGAGTATAAAGCGACCACTCCAGAAACAATCCATCGACATTAAATTGCTGCAAAAACAGGAGGAAACCCGCACTGCATGAACAAAGCTATCGCCTTAATTGTCGCAAAATGCAATTCAATCCCGAGCGGTAATTTAAATTTCTTTCATTGTGTTTCAACGCAAACAAAGCTGAAAATGAGGGAGGGAAAAGGCAGCAAACCCCCAAAAGGTTTAAATAAAAACCTTTTTGACACTTCTGCGTGGAGCTACAGTAACAACAAAAAATCTCCCACAGAAGCAAACATGACATCGCTTCCCCAAAATAATGCCATTACGCGTTGGGCTGGTGTCCAGTAGTTTCGGCGTCCGGTAAATGAAGCACACTGCCTGCTGCTGCTGCTGCTGCACACAGGGCGGCCACGTGCAGTGTATTAAGTGGAATAATTAAACACTGATTGGCCATTATCCACTCGAACGCAGCTGATGGACGGGTGGATCACGTGTGATCCGGGCCTGTGCGCTGCGTTGCGTCACTGTGTGCTGCCCATCGTCCAGCGGGATTTTCGGGCGGGAACCTGGGGTAGAGATTTTAATTTAAAAAAGATTTCGCACAGCCCGTTTTTCGACCGGGGGCTGCTGCTTTTGGGACTGAGTGTATATGTACATTCTTTCTCCAATTACACAGCCCGCACAATGTAACGTCGTGGGGGTGTGAATTTGATTGGCATTGCAATGGAATGGTTTTACGGCGGGGGGAAAGAGCTTATTTTGCAATTCCGAAAAGCGTTGCAAGCAGGGAAAACAAATAGTCGTGTATTGCATTCGACGAGAGGCATTTCAATCTTCTCTCTTCACACTGATGTGTGGAAATGGAATATTTTAAAGTTTATACCACGCCTTCCGGAGGCTTGCGGTGTTCTCGCATGCCTTTGGCAAACATATTTTCGCACCCAAAATCAATAATCAACCTATCAGCGGCACCGTTTGCCGTGGAAAATTCGACTCCAGCGCCCACAAGTGCATGGGCAAGCGTGTTTAAGATTTGCTTTCTAACTCTCTCCACTGTACATGTGTGTTTGTGTGTTTGTGTGTGTGTGTGTGGTTGGATGAGCTTCGCTAACAATCAACTGTCATTCGTTCCGGGAAGAATGACGCACCCAGTGCCCACAAGCCACACTATGCACAAGGGATTCCGCTTACCCACCTGTTTTTTTTTGTGGTGGATCCCTGCGCACAACTTTATCTCGCTGCAATCACTCACAACTTTGCACCGCGCGATGCGCGAAGAAGAATCTCTGCCGAAAGTCTTGCGCGTGGTGACAAAACGACGATTCGCGGACAAACTTTTAAACCACGTCAAACGTGCGAACCCAATTTGGCGAACCGCGATCCAGCGGAGTCAAGCGGACACATGATGGAACGCCGCTCTTCCGAGGGTAGGGTTTGGCAAAACGGGGGTCTTTCGTAAACTTTCCCAAACACTTAATAAGCTTTATAAGAACTGGGAAATTGGTAAAGGAATGTAAATAGAGCAGTTCGGTAGTACAGATTGCATAGTTTTGGGCGCTTCCGCGTACAATTCTATCTTGCTTCTTGTTTGCATTCATATCGAACATTAGCTTTTCTCGAACCCTGGCAAGGTTCTGGAAGACGCTGAATCAACTCGAATGTATTTATTTTAGCACACTACCGGAACCTCCACCTTCCCCTACTCTTATCCTTATCCTCTAGCAAACCAGTCTGCCCGAGCGTTCCGAAAATAGTTTTGCCGCGAATGAAGAAGTGTCGCGTCCCGTAACGTCCCACACAACCGTGCCCTCAGCGCAGGGACGAAACATAGTTTCGCGAGAAAATTCCTGTATCGTCAACACCTTTCCTCCATTCTCGCACGCGGATTTCGGGTCTTTCGGGTTTCAGCCACAAAAGAAAGCAGGTAATTAGGAGCGATTGCCATGAGCCACCGCCGGGTTGCAAAACCCTTTCCGCGAAAGCTACGATAAGAGTGTGTGTGTGTTGGGGTATCCTCTCCTGGCGCTACCTGATTTTCGTAGAAAAGGTAAATCCTTGCTTTCTGCTGCTGCTGCTGCTGCTGCTGGATGAAACTTTTCCGGTTAGAATTAAGCACGGAGGATGGTGCTTCAGTTTCGTGCTTGGGTCGTCTCGGCAGCATTACAGCGCTGGCGGAAGGGTACGGTAACACAAACTTCCATCCACAGTCCCGGGATGTTTGTACCCAAGATCGCAACGCTCGCAGTCTACAATGCGGAAGCGAATGACAGCACCGTGTTACATCGTGTTCACCCGTTGCAATACTGGCTGGGGCTAAGCTTCCTCCGCCGATGGCGAAACGTACAAACGTGCGCGCAAGATTCTAGAGCGAATTTAAGGTTTTGGTAAAAATGGGGGAAGCACAACATGAAACGCATACGTACGTGCTTTGTTTTCGCACACGCACGCTCGAGAGCATCAAATTTAAACTTAATTAAAATTCTTCGATGAGACAATATTTTGCTATCGAATTTTATCTTTTCGTAAAACCATAGTGGAACCTTTTTGGCAATCGTGTACGCGTGCAGATAAATTCCATACCCTTGTGGCTCGTGCACAGCGGGAAGAGCTCATTACATCTGTGCTTCATGTGTGTGTGTAATGAAGATACGTCACCTTTTCGTCTACCGTTTCAGCAGGAAAAAAAGGTGCGTTATTATTTTCATCATAATTTTCTGCGCCCATCTTGTAATGAGCAAAACATTCCGGGAGAGCTGCTGGAGGGGCACGGCTGTAACGGATATGCTACTACATCGCTCCACAACACATCAGAGGCCTTGTGTTCGTATGTTCGTACACCGCCCGAGGGTGACCTCCGAAACAGCCCCAACGCCGGTGAGCATTCTCGAGCAGGCAGACCCGAGAGTATCGTGATAATGGTTGTAAATTTAATTAAAATCTTCTCCCAACCTCGGGTGCATATGTATGTGTGTGTGTGTGTGCTTGGTAGGTAGGTGCCTGGGTATGTGAAAAACTGTTCCCGACGTAACGTGATTGACTCAGGGCGAAAAGCTCACCCACTCAACTGCCTCTGAGCAAATTGTACGCTGAGGCTTTAACCTTCCCGGGGCTCTCAATTTTCGGGTAAAAGCCTCCTCCCAGGGACAGGAACCCCCCCCCCCAGCTAAGGGTACGGATTTCCCAAGAATCCTTTTCGGCAAAGAGGGGGGGGGGGGAATGCCTCGGGACCTTTTTGTGCTGCGCCGGGAGAAAAGCCCCATTTGACGAACGCAATAATGAGCCAAAAACTAGACGCCGAATCATGTTTACCAAGCAGAAGATTAATTTTGTGACCGTTCTTTGGAAGAAGCAAAAAAAAACATGATTAAATTTTCATTCGATTGAAGTTTGCCACTACCAATCTGAGTGTGAGGAAAATATAATCAAACAACCCGACATACCGTCCAAATAAGTTTGCTTTGTTGTGATACAAATAAGAAAGCGATGGAGTGTTTTTGCAGAATTCGAATCAAGCTCCAATGCGCCTGAATTTATGCAGTCGATGATTTGTAAGGCTAAAAATCCTATTAGATTACTTTAAATGCATGCTTTAGACCGAATATTAAACCATTCCAACCAACTCTCTCTGTCTCTTTACAGCCCATTCAAAGGCTTACGATTGATCCACCCAGTTACTGTTGCTGCTTTTGGCACACCCGAGGCGATAAATCGAAATCATTCAATGTAACCGAGCCACCACCATCATCATCATGCTCGAAACAAAATAAGGTAATTACAGTTTCGTTTTGCTCCGTTTTTGCTCGGTGTATTTAAATCATTTCCAGGCTTCCAGGATTATCAGAGAAAAACAAAACAGCACAAAAGGCAGGAGGGAATCAAAGCCAAAGCCACCTGTGCTCTTTGATGACGAATTGCACTGGCCCGGGCAAATAACGCTCTGCTGCCACGATGGAGATCGTTCCATTCCATCGACCGCTCAATGCCATCGACAGGTGATGGAAAACGTTTGGCAAACATTGGGCTGGGGGGGGGGGGGGGGGAGGGAAACAAATGAAATTAATCAACAGTGCACCTCGCGTTTTCCATATTCTTCAACCGTCAGTATCAGACGGGAAAGCGTGAGAGCTTTTTTTGTGCCAATAAATTCGCATCCCTCTTATCCTTTAATACCGATGAAGCTCGGGATCGTTTCCCCCTCCCCCAACCCCCCTTTTTCCCGTCGCGTTTTTACCCTCAACCCCAAACGGCTGGCAAGTATTTATATGCGATAGTATTTATTTGTGGTCTTTGGGTCTGCTCCTCCAGCATTTTCCAATTTTTGTCCGTTTCATACCGTTAGACTGTTTCACCTTTTACCCTGTTGTGCAGTAAAAAAGCGTAGCTACAGCAATGAGCCAAAAAAGCGCTTCTTTCTCAATCTCCCGAGGATGCTTTAACTATCGAAACGGGGAACGGTTTGGAAGCGCAGGACAAAGCAAGCAAAAAACTCACACGAATTGGTTGCATCTATAGAATTCAGGATAGAGATTCGCCCCCCCCCCCCCCATCCCACCCCTCTTTGCTAGCAGCGGATTACACGAACGAAACGAAAGGATTTATTATTTAATTTATAGCCAACGAATGCTGCTGAACTGGAGCTGGAACCGTGCAAAGTACGGAACGGAGTACCACCACAGCGCAACGGTCCGAACAAGGTGAGACGCAACGGGTTCGTCGTTTGCACCGCGTACGCCGGTAACGCTTTTGTGCGATAAAATTTGCGAAAGAAAGAACCCGTGGGTTGAAATCGGCAGCAAAAAAAAGCACAGTTTTAAAAACTGTACACACACACAGTTAATCCGCCCAACGAAGGAACGGAATTTTTCTGCCAGATTCAATTTTTCTCTTCCTCTGGTCCTCGCACCCACACATCTCGCATGGAGCGTAGTTTTTAAACAAAAGGTTCGCAACTCTGGCTGAGGGTGTGGTTTTGCTTATCGCGCGGCATTATCGTGAGCTTATTTTCCTAAGCTGTGCGCGCTGTGTCCCGCGTTGTTGTATGACCGGTAGCAGATTGCACGAAAAGCGGGAGGTAAAACACCGCTTTCACGGTTTCCTTTGTTTGGTGACAAAAATCATAATTCTAATAAGCCCCAAAACCCCTTTGGGCAGTTGTCCGTTTTGCTTATTTTGTAATGTTTGCTGTTGAATTGAAACGGTCATGCAATAATGCTAATTGGATTTGCTTTATGAGATGATCTTAACTTAACTTATACGTCCTCTCGACATAGCACAATGATATGATTAAAATATTAAAGACAATATTTTCTGGATTTTACGCACTTTTGGAGTAATTTATCACATCAGGTCAACTAAAGCTGTTGATTTACTTCTTATTCGTACACTATTTAATGAAATTTAGCTTGCAACCACCAAAATCTGAACGTATAGCAATCACAAGCATCCCTTTGCATACCTTCAGGCGCTTAGCAAAGCAAAGAGATTCAAAGCAAGAAACCTTCGCCAATAAAAAAGAAGTTCGTTGCCATCTTCTTAAAGAGATAAACAAAACACCATAGAATTGAGTCATTGACCCCTCGCTTATTTACCCATTTTATTTCCTTTTTCTCTCAATCTCCCACCTTCACATTCCTTCGCTTTTCTGCAGTATACTTATTAATAGCATCACTCAAAGGGCAAGCAATAGCAAAGGGAAATCTGATCCCATGCCCACAAAAGGTGGTGGAAAACGCCAAGAAACGCACTCATTTTCCATGCAGCGTCGTATCGAATTTTTCCCTTGCGCATCAAACCACTACAAAGGACGATAGCTTCTCCTCCTCCCACAGCAGTCATTCCATTGCTGCTGTTTGCTTTCTGCGCGCCTTGCCTTAAGGATGGAAATTTTTGCTTTGGCAGTTTTGTTTTGTTAGGATCCGAAGAGAATTGTTGCCAGTCCACAGGACAGTCGGATGAGAAGAGTAGTAGAAGGACTAGGAGCGTTATCGTGGCCGCACTGTGCTTCCCTTCATCCCGCAAGGCGGAAAAGATCACTCCTCCGCTCCGCAAAACCACTTTGCTCTTTCAATTTCACTGCTTGCTTTTGCCGTTTCCGCGTTTGGTTTTGGTTCATTTATTGAAATTTATATTATTCGACCGAGACTTATGCCGCTCACTGTGGAGCCCCACATTTCTTTTGTGTGTGCCCATATCGTGGCGGTGGATTTAAATTCACGCTTTCCCCCCGCACAACACAGTTGCCAACTCGCTGTGGACTCGCTCTGTATCGTGCGGAACAATTCTTTCCAACCGAATTTTTTTTTGTCCACACTTTGCATACAAAAGCATACAAATTTCTCCCCGCGGAGTGGTGGTGGTGGTGTGTGCGCACGTGAATGTGATTTTCTCGTTTGCTGAATGTAATCCCCGCTTTCCCCCTGTTGCTTTTATCCAGCTCCAGCACTTCGCGCGCACTTCGTTCGTGGGGGTAAAAAAGTAAAATTCACCATCACTCCCATCACTACCATAACCCTGTAAGAAGGGCAAGGGATCGTGTTTTTCACCAGGTACACACACACACACTCCTGGAAAGTCAAAAACTCACTTCCGGCAGCCGTGAGGAGCTTTCGGGGTGAGTCGATTCCATCCCATTGTTGTACCATCATCATCATCGGCCCCCCATTCCCCCCCCCCCCTTCACATCACCTTCATCCATCCTTTCCTAAGCAAAAGGGGGGATCCGCATAACTACGCTACGATTAATGTTCCTTCAATTGAATATTTAAAATTCAATTTGTGCTAGCGCGCACATACACACATACACACTACCACCAACCATGACGGCGACGGCAACGATGACGAAGACGCCAACGACCATCGTTCGACATTGTCTCGTTTCCCTCCCCCTGTCCTCCTCCCTGTCTCCCACACCCTGTGGGGTACATTGATTTTCCAACGCGAGGGCGTATTTTACGTGGCACGTTTTATTTTCATCTGTTGCCCGCTTAGAGCGAGTCTGGGTCGATTTTTTGTTGTTGTCCGGGCCGCCTCCCTTCAACCACCGTTCTCCAATCGTTAACTCGTCCTTGTGTGTGTGTGTGTGTGTGAGAGAGAGTTAGAATAAATTTCCATGGACCAAGTCAGCGCTTTTCACAAAAGAACGATTTCTTCCGGCTGCAAATTTGTGGCAAAAGCGAAAGAGAACGAGTGGCATACAAATAATTTCAAACGAATTTTTCCTCGTCTTTTCCCCCTTTTCCATCATCCCATGTATCCGGGGGGAAGGTTAAATATTTCCAATCGTCTGACCGAGACCGAGTGAAGGTTTGAATATTATTCAACAGTAGCTCCACCACCCACACCGGCAACAAGCAGCGCCAAAATTGATCGTTGCAGCGAAATTAAACCACAATTACTTCCCTACACACCACCACACACCCCGTCGAATCCGGTTATCTTGGTTTCCGCTCACACACACCAACACACACAGACACACACTCGTACCGCCCAGTGGAAAAGATTAGTTAATGCTCTCGTCCAATGCTCTTACCCCGGTCGCCTTTCGGCTGCGGCGGCTCGAGGCCCGGCAGGAAAAACACTGAACGACCCGAGATAAGGCCGCCTTCACCCACCCACCCATTCGTGTTAGTATTGGTTTGCATAAGTTTATGGTTTAAATTAAAATTTGGCCCGACCTTGAGGGCTGAGGGAAGGTCGGCAAAAGAACGTGACGGTGGGGGAAGGTTTTTTTTCTTTGAAGAATAAATTGGATGATGATGTTTTTTTTTCGTTTTATGAACGCATACTGTGACACAAAAAAGCCTAAAAAGCAAAAAAAAAAACAATCACGAAATACAAATAAACAGTTTGCATACCTTTAGGCGTTTTGTTCAACGTGTTGCATAACTTCCAATTTGGTGTTTCTCCGCTCGCTTAGTGAGCGGAATTTTCTTCATTACACAAAATTGTTACAATGATACGACCCGCACTGTAGTTGCAAACTCAATAAAATACATTCTCTCTGTCTGTATATATCTCTCTCTTTCTGTCTCGTTACATCATTCACACAGGCTTGCGGAACGAACGACTTTGCGGTTAATTGAAGCCAGTCAATATGGCGTTAGTTTAAGTTTTACGATCCCAAATTCCATCAATGCCAACACACACACACACAATCTTAAAATCTCAGCCGTCATTTTATGACTCAAACTGCATTTCCCATTTCCTGCCTCTCCCCCTTCCACACCACCGCACGCGTAGTAAGAAAGTCCGCGACATGGCACCATTTATCTCAATTACCTTTAAGTGAAGTGAAATTAAACTCATTCCACACCGTTTGCCCGGCTCGGAACGGAACCCGGGGACAATAAAATGTTGAAGAAAAAGTTCACCCACAATCGACGGCCCGCAGTCCGTCGCAAGCTATTTCTTTTTGCGTTTTCCCCGTGGGCGCTTTCGAACTCCCGGGCCCAGGCAAATGAGAGGCAGCCTGCAAAAGGCAGCAATAGAAACCCGTCATGGCAGTGTGTGTGTGTGTGTGTGGAAAGCGCATACACTTTTCCTCCCAAAACGCACGAATTGGCCTCCTCATCATCCAACCTCCCGCACCGTTCCCTCTCGCATGCCGTGTATGTTTCAAAGTGCTGTATCACTCGATTGTAACTTTGTTCCGATTCGTGCGCTTACGCTGTGTTATACATGTAAGAGCGTTTTTTTTTGCTTTCTTCTCCATGCTGCCGTTTTACGATCTTTGAAAGGAACAAGAAGAACCTTCCTCGCGACCTTCCTTTCCTCCTGCAGGGAGAAAATCCCATCCCTCATTGACAGATCGGGCACGAGGGTGGTGCGTGATGCGGACGAAACGAAGCGTTTCGCACACATTTTGCTTTCATTTTCCAAATGAACGTTTTTCCAAAATCGAAAAGAGACTAACGGGGCAGAGAATGCGATGGATGGGGAGGGACCATTTTCCTCCCACACACGTGCACTCCTGACGGGGGTAGGGTGTCGCAGCATGGGAGAGCGAGAGAGCGAGAGGTAAATTGCCGCAAAAAGTAGCTCGTTGTAAACTGTCTGTGTAGTACACGTTCGGATGAATAAATTAGAGTAACGAATATCTTGTCTCCCTGCCCACCCAACCCACTGAGGAGTTTTCACCCCTTTCCATGCTGCGCGGGTTACTGGTAAAAACGGAAACTGGTTCGTCATTTCCGCTGGTGTCCCCTCCCCCCCCCCCCCCCTGTGCCACCTCACCAGCACCACCGCCACCTTCAAAAAAAGGGCCTGGGCCGGGGTTTTACTTGCAAGAAAAATAGCTTCCTTCCACACCAACCCCGGGGAAAGCCCGTGGCTTTACATCGACAAGTAGGATTTTTCAGCATTACTTTACGATTCCCTCCCCCCGTGCTCGTCCCTGCTTCAGCCTCGCCAGTTTCTTCACCTCATCTCCACCTGATTACTGAGCATATTTTATGCAGATGATATTTGGCCCCATCCACCGGAAAAGCCGAGGTTTTCGGCTAGGAGAAAGGAGACGCAAAGCAGCATCATCCTCTCCCCCCCCGCCCGCGCCGATGATAATGATAATGATGCCGGATGAATGCTGGTGAGTTGTGGGACTACCTCTGCGTCGGCGTGTGTGTGAGTGTGTGTGCTTGTGTTTATTTCGCAGCACGGCGGCGAGCTCCAGATGGGTTGGCCGAGTTGTGTGTCTTTGTGTTGAAAAATGAAGATTTGAAGCTTTCGGGCATCAATCGAGGAAATTACCTTTTCGGCGAATCGAAATCTTCCCGGGCACGAAGTTTACCCCGGGAAGGATTGGCCCGGGCCGAACAGGATGAATGCCGCTGGAAAGTGGGGAAAAACGTGGAAAGCGGAAGATCGTTTTTATAGCCCGCCCGGCCACCCTTGTGAAGAGGATGTGATGGGGTTAGGCGGGATGAGGCCGCTGTATGTGTGTTTCCTGTGGCTTATCGAAGTAGAAGGGGATGAGAAGGCTCTCCCCACTTCCCGCCCGCCCGGAAGTTGTTTCGTAGTAAAAATGTGCAAATTGTTTCTTCTTTTTGTTGGTGGTTTTTTTGAGGTTTGGATGGGTTGAGATGGACGCATTTTTCTATCTTCTCTCCGGTAAGCGGCAGTTATATCTGTGTCTGTTTTGCTGTGGTTGGCCATTGAATTCAAATGGAAGTTGGATGGATTGATAGAAGGGAAAAAGTTTAAGATTTATGAAAGATCAAAAGTAACAGAAACAGTAAAAAGAATCAGCTATTGCTCAGCATTTTTCAATAGTTAAGTAGAAGATCGACAAAGAAATAATTTATTGTTCTGGGTTCAAATGAAAAGCAGCACAAAAACACGAAGAAATTTAAGCTGTTGCTATGGTTTTGCATACAGTTTTTATCGCCTTTAAATGAGAGAAGAACTTCCCTTAATTTCAGTGTATTTAACAGAGATAATCTATTGGTAAGGTTGTTAAAAACACAGCTTCAAAATCACAGAATCAAATCTTGCATGAAGTGAGTCCTTCAAACACGTTGCAGAATAGAGCTTTTACATGAAGCTAGTGAATTTGGATCAGGGCCGGTCTGGTGGTACAGTCGTCAACTCGTACGACGTAACAACATGCCCGTAATGGGTTCACGTCCCGAATAGCCCGTGCCCCCATACGTAGGACTGACTATCCTGCTATGGTAACAATAAGTCAAAGAAAGCCAAGCTCACTTCACTAGTGGGTACAGGCAGGCCTTGACCGACAACGGTTGTTGTGCCAAAGAAGAAAGAAGAAGAAGAAGTGAATTTGGATATGTTTACAGGGCTGCTCAACGAAATTTGAAGGATCCTCTTTACTCTGAACTGAACGCCGAAACGAAATTAAACTGGGGAGTTGAGGACAACCTCTGAAGGGACCTAAAACCAAAACCAACCCCATACCGGTACTACCCACACTGGTTCAGGAACTGACCATGACCTCATGCTGGTTCTGGATCTGATGCTGAACCTATACCAGTCCAGGAACTGATGCTGAACCTATACCATTCCTGTAACAGATACTAAACTCATTCAGCTTAGGAAGGCCTACGTTTTAGCACAATTTGCGCAGTGATACATAAGATATCAAAATATATGCATTTATGTGACATAAAGCAATTGAAAACAGCTTCAACCATTGCAAGAAAAGACGTTTGGAGGAGTTTGGAGACAGAAAAATCATTGCCAGCCCCCATATTGTAGCCCGAAATCGAGTGTTTTCCATCCAAAGGCTCATTTGTGGCCGTCTTCAACTCTCAACGCTGTACGCTTTATCTTTATCACTATCATTTTCTCGTTTCACTCTCACACCATTGCAAACCATCCTAAACCCGCTTCTTCTACTCCTTCACATCCCATGAAGTACGGCTGGAAAGGATGATTATCGTCCATCGAAAAACGACCTGGGCTGAGGCAAATGGGTTTCGTATGCAAATCATGAACCAGCGCACTCATATAAACCCCGAGCCCCGTGTTGCAGTTTCGCCGGAGCCCGACCACAATCAGAGAGCATCGCGGCACACACCATACCTCCGCACCATGTGGCCATTAAAAGGCACCACGGCATCCCAGCCGTCGTTTGGTTTGGTTGCGCGTGTCCGATCGGATCTCTCTCTCTCTCTCTTGGCCACCGTCAAAGTGTCGTGTTCACCTTCTTCCGTCGGCTTGGTGGCGGGCGCTGATTGTCGACTCGGTGGCAAGATTGCTTTATTATCGGTTTGAAGGCTTGCCAAGACGTACTCGGTTAGTGTGTGGAGTGGTCTCCCAAGCTCCCCGAGGTTATTGCGGCCTTTTCCCACCGGGTGCTTCTCGGCGCTGTTTCCGCGCTGGCCGGCAAAACAGGACTGAGCAACGGGATGTGAGTGTGTGTGGGGGTGTGCCTCGGCCGTAGAGAAATTGCCGCCACCGTGGATTGGAATTTGATTCCGCTGGGCCGAATGATACGATCGGACGGGGCGGCCGTCACCGTCGTCATCGCTGTTGGCACGGGAAATGGGCCTTTCCCAAATCGTGTTTCCATCACCGACAGAGGACAGGTGATTAGAGCGCGCGATAGCCATCGGGCTCGGGAAGCTCGCAGTGATTGAGGCATTTTCGTGCGAAGGATTGGCGCTTCTGGGCGAGATTAACGTTCGTGCTTGCAGGTCGGACGCGTGTGTGCCTGTGTGGAATGTCCATAATTGCCGTGGCTCCAAAACCGAGCCAAAGAATGCCCAATTTGATGACCTCAAAGCGAGAGATTGATTCGGGTGGAATGGTATTCGCATGCGGTTCAGTTACATCGGTCGAAAAGTGAACCGACGCTACGCTCAAAAGCTCCACCAAAATAGAATGCCTGAAATCAATAGGTGTATTTGCTGGAAAGCTAAATTCATCCCCCATATACACACACATAACGATGGCAAAGGGAACAGGGGGTCTCTAATCAACGGTGGAAAATGTAATCACATCGCTCGGTCGGGTGAAAACAAAGCTATAAAGCAGCGCGCTGCCAGCAGGATGGATGGAAAATATTTCAACCCTGTTTTGGGGGAGCTTTACAAAAATACACCAGCACATAAATAGGCGAGCGCGCACAACTCACAAGCGCAATTGCACGCACGGTTTGCCGACAAAGAATGCATTGAATCGGACGGCGCGGTGTGTGCATTCGAGTTTTGTGCAAAATGGACTGGTGCGCTTTGCTGCACGAGGAATCCGTACACAGTGCGTCTCGGCAGAAAAGGCTCACATTGGGAAATCAATTTCCACTCTGATATTTTTATAGTTTAATTGGTTTACATCAAATAAATTGCATTGGAAGGACTAGCAAAAGACAAATGGGCAATAATTGTGTAAAAATATTGAATAAAAATAACAATATAATGTTCTAAAACAAAGAAACATCCCAAAAAATCGACTTAAGGGGAAAAGTTGCTTCGTTTACAAATGTTTAAAAAGTGTTAAAAAACATAATACATTTACAAAAACAAATAAGCAAGCTCATTTTCTTGCCACTCACTGTAACACTTGCACACGCATGAAAAGCGAAAGCAGCTTGCTTGAGCGAAAGCAAGCATAAACGCGATAGCTTCATACATACTCAAACAGCGCACACAAAGACCGAGGCCGAGTTATGGCTCTTTGTGTGTGTGTGTGTGTGTGTGTGTGTGTGTGCCGCTGGCTCACCCTCCCCCAATTGCTAGAAAGTTAAATATTCCGAGAAAAACGGGGATCTATCATTGGGTGGAAAATTTCCAACAAACGGTTCCGCTCCACCCTCACCGTCCGCCCCACTTCCTCACCGCTCCAATTCGGAATGTATACGCTGTCCTCGAGTTGCTCAAACGTAGATATCGTTGCTTTTGCCATTTTGCGAACCCGGCAAAGCGAACCGGCCGATGCACATTACCTCCATTATCGGGGGTTTCACATGGCCGTACACACACACACACACACACACATGCTCGGAATGGAGTCTCTTCGGAGTGTTTGAACTTGCCAACCGGTACACCAAAACAAAATGCTGGTTCCAAACGATCCGAACTGCCCCACCCACCCATTTATCGAATATTCGCCCACTTCGCCTCCCCACTGGTCTGGACCGGGCTCTGTGCTTGCAGTTTCATCGCATCATTGTTCACCAAAGGTTCGCACAATTCGTAGTCGAGAGTATGGGAAAAAAAAGAAATGGACAAAAAAGCGCCAACACACACACAGACACACAGAGACAACGGCACAAACTCTCAAACGCCGGACAAAGAACCGTCCGAATGCACAATCGATTCGCAACAAAGGAATCCGCTCTTGCGAAGCGTGTTTCACTGGAAAAGTGTGTACGATTGAAGGGGTTGGATGCGCTTGGCCAGCTAATCGAGCCATTCCTTTAATGTGTCGCTTGTTTCTTGGAATCTTTTCTTTTTTTTCAAAAACATTCTTACATTCAGCTGCTGGTCCATTCCTCCGGATTGCCCTGGTACGGCAGCAGGTAATTAGGCGGCAGGCAAACGAATCCATGACCATGTCATGTCATTTCCGATTACCCGCTGGGATCGCTTGCGAGTACCTTGCGGGGTCTCAAAACCACGTGATTCGTGTCCCCTTGATGCACAATAGAGCGAGCGAGAGGGGAGACTCGAACAAAGTTAAAAGCTCGTAATGTAGCGGACGCGGGAAGTCATTCTTCGATCGATGACGATTTCATCGATGCGTTGCTGTGTGGGCTCCGTGCCGGCCTGCCTTCTTCATCCTTACATTGTGTGCTTGTGTGTGGCAGGAGGGGAGAGGGAAAGCGGTAGGGCGTGAGGCGGGCAAATGGGAGGAAATCATATCGGAAGCGACGGTACTGAATATTCATGAGCGATTCGGAACGGAGATTATTTGATCGATCATTGTTTCGCCGTCGCTTTCCAGTGCGTTGCCGACCAAGTGTAAATGTGTGCCTGTGTCTGTGTGTGTGTGTGAAGACTATGTTGTAGTCAAACTTGCACCAAACAAAGCGCCGATGGGTTTTCGCACAAACTGTGAAGCGTACGCGTGTGTGTGTGGCTGTGTTCACCTTGAGGCAAATCGAATGGCCGGGGTTTTTTGAAGTT
Source organism: Anopheles gambiae (assembly GCF_943734735.2). NCBI lineage: Eukaryota > Metazoa > Arthropoda > Insecta > Diptera > Culicidae > Anopheles > Anopheles gambiae. The sequence continues at coordinate 114,538,067 of NC_064601.1, forward strand.
CTTCCGCTCGGGCGAAAACTCTCTATGGAAAGCTTTCTCTGCCTCACCCGTACACAATATGTTCGCACGTACAAAGTTGCTATTCTGTGTGTCTGTGTGCGCGTGTGTAGCTTGTAGCTCACACACACACACATGGTGTATGCAGGAGGGAAAAAAGCGACTGGCATAAATAAGAAACTATATCCCGGCGGCGGTGGTAGATCGTTGAAAAGGTTAGCGAAGCATTTCGATTAAGCACGCTCACATGCACAAGGGGATGAAACGAGGCTATGAGTAGCAGCAAAAAAATCTCTCACACACATAGACACACACACCGGGTGTTCATTGTTCCACGTATAATATGCCACAGGCGAAAGCCGAGCGCGGATGGGACCGAGGGATCAGCGATGCAAAAGCGCCCGTTGAGATCGTTGCCGTAGGCCAAGAGCAGCTCGTGTGCAAATTAAATAATCCATCTATGTCTTGTAAGCTGCCGGCAAGCTGGCTTTTGACTGCGGCAAGAAGGCGCGGCAGAAAATGAGGTGGCTCAATTATTCGTGTTTCGCAAAGTTTCGTCGACGTCGATGGAGGCGCATGGTGCTTCATAATTTGTGAGAGCATTTTCCGGAAAAATCAAACCGGTACCAGACGCGAAGGCTAACATTGTTTACGCAGTTCGAGGAAGTGACTTCGTTCTCGGAAAGAATGTTGTATTTTTGAGAAAAATTTAATTAACAAAAACATGTTTTAGTGAAACGCAGTTTCGGTGCCGTGACCAGGATGATAACACACGTGCCACCGTAAAACAAATACATTCAATCACGGCACTCATTTTACAGGCCTCCGCCCCCCCAGAAAACAACACTCGCGGCACATGCGTGTGAAGAGCACAGGCACCGAACAGTGCAAAATGCAAAACCAAACAAAACCACTGAAAAGCTGCCCAAAGTAGCATAATTAATGAAACATTAGTGTTTCAAAAACGATAAATTTGTGTGCATACGCACGCGTGTGTATGTGTACGTTCAATGATTTATACGCGGGCGAGCACCAATCAGCCGCCCGTGTCCCGCGGTCAGAGCGTGTCGTGATTCATTCCAGGCACGTACAAACACAAAAGGGCGTTCCACTGAGCGCATGTATGGGAGAAGCAGCGCCCGGGGGACAGGGAACAGCGGCCGGCGGGGAACCCTAACTAAAAGCCAAACAAAACTTGCCATGGAATGTCATGGGTGCGTTTGTGCTATTATTTATTGATGCCATTAAAAGCGCCCGGCTGCAAACTACAAAGTTGCATTGCTGTTACTGCTGCTGCTCGCTACCACCCCCTGAAACCCTGTCCCTCACCACTGCTGGTTGCTGGCGGTTTGCTGTTATTGCTGTTATCGTGCTCAAGCACACACACATACACACACACGCACACACACACGACTGCAATCGATCGACCTCGATACAACGAAGGAATTATTCACGATCCCACGCATTAGAGCGGCGGCTGTTGGCGAATCCGAGCCGAAGCTGCCCTCCATAGTCCAGGGTTGAGCGGTAAAGAGACAAGGCAGGTGGCAGGCGAGTTAAAATTGTTGCACCGATGTAGCGACGGCACGAGTTTGGCAGCTAATTTCATAAATAAAGTAAATTGTTTGATGAGTTTTTGAGGGCGCGCGCGCGAGTTCGGTTGTCGCTGATGGGTTGATGTGCATTGGTTTTGTTTATGTTGTTGCTGTTGTTGATGTTGAGAAGCAGCAGAGGGTGGGGGGTACACCGTGTCAGTCTGGGATGACGTATGCGTCAACAGGCCGGGCGACATGTAGTACAAATTCGTTCAACGCAAACCTCTTGCAGCGTGGCTGCCGTATGTAGTTGGAAACGATTTGTTGCAGCTGACGCCCATGGGTGAAATGCGGAATGTGTAAGCAAGTGTATGTAATGGGGAGTGGGGAGTGGAAGCTGCTGGTTTTAATGAGCACTGCACTGTAGGTGTGAATGTCAAACATCGAGCGCTTCATTATAGTAAGCTCGTTGTACTATTAAAATCAACATGTTCCAATTACTTTTCTCACCTCAACGCCCATTTGGCAACGGTGGGGCGCTCTATCGTGCATAAAAAAAAAATTTCATCATTTGTCCCGGGTCCCATCCTGTTCATTAATTTGTGCAACTATCACGGTATTGCACGCCGACGTGCACATCAATACTGAAGAAAAGAAACAGAAGGAAAAAAGAGTCTCTATCCAACAAAGACGGCTAAACCAAAACGCGAAAGCATACAATTGCAGCGCTCGTCGCAAGCAGATGACGTTACTGAATGATTCATTGCTGAATGGGTGGTGAACTGGTACCAACAACAACAACAACAGGGAGAGTCACCGCGTGAGCTTCTTCCACAGCAGCGAGCAATTTCGATAGACACGATGAAACGGGCACGCAGCGAAACAAAAAATCACTCCTTAAAACCACTTCCGTGTGCATCGCCACGGAAGTAAGCTTACAAACTGAAGGCACACCGGGTTGGGACAAAAACGTTTCGATGTGCATTGCACACAAAGACAAGCACCCACTACTCACCGGCCAGCTCGACGACGAATTGCTGCCATTGGGCGTCACCATCGTCCAGAGGGCGTCCGGTCAGCTTCCCGGCGCTGTAATCCGAATCGCTCGCCCGGTGACGGATGCGGTTGTCATCGTGATCGGCACCACGATTGATGCCCGGTACTTGGCGGTGGCGTTCGTTATCTTTGCCATTGTCATCGCCCGGTCGTCGCGGTCGGTCAATCCAGCTCGGCGTAGACGACTGCGTACTCCCGGTCGCATTATCCCGATCCGATTGCGACGCCGCTAACGAAGGCATTGATTCGTCGGGCGTGAGGCCCGACGTACTGGTGGTAGTGGTGGTGGTCCGGCAATTGGAATGAGCTTTTCGCTGTGCCACGTCCATCTCGGGCCGGTTTGGTGAAGATTTCGCTGCCTGATTGTGCTCCTCCTCCATCTCCTCCTCCGGGCGAGGTGATTGAAGCGTACGGGAGGAAGTCGTATCACACTCCGACGACTGTGTCGATGCATAATTACGCAACGATGGCTGACGGCCGCGATGGTGCCGACGTGGACTGACCGCCAGCTGCACCAGCGAATCGATCGGCTCGTCCAGATACTGGATCTGCCGGCTGGAGAGCTGGTGGATGTGGCTGAGCTCACTTTTCACCTTGCGAAAGTTAATGGCCTGCGTGTCCAGGAAGAGCTGCGGAAGGAAAAGAGCAACGATCGGTAAGTTACAAAGGGAGAGAGAGAGAGAGTGTGTGTGTGTTGGCTGAGAGTTAATGTACTGTGAAGGAAAGAATGATGGTACCCCAACCGCAACAACACATTATTCATCGCTGCTTTTAATCGTCTCAGGTGTTTCGGGCGCGGATGCTGAGTGTGTACCATCGCTGTGTAAAGCTACACTCCGCGCCGACACTTGAGCAGCGAAGAGCTCGCAAAGGTTCAACAGTCGCTGCTTTTTACAGAATTGATTGTCACCGTTTCTGAGAAGCTCGTGACACTTGAGATATTCGGCTCATTCTGGGAAAGTTTAATCCCTCAACTTAATGGTGGGGATGAAAATCTCGAGCTTTCGTGGAAGTTCTATCCATCATTACTCTTCTGATGACGCTGATGATGATGCTGTACACCTGCTCCTCGGGTGCAATGTTTTGTAGGAGCTTTTAACCGAAAAGTTGATTAAAAGGAGATTTTGTTCGACCAATTGCATACTTTAAGGCGTATTTCTCCGTCTCTCAGCGCTACATGCGCCAAAAGGTATGCAATCTGTACAACAAAAGCATCTCAATTTCTGGTCATGTGGAAACCTTATTAAAAATTAACATAAAGTACGGCTCGCTCGCACCTACTTCGTACCTACCTCCAGTCGCTTGTTTTCCATCTGCGCTTCCAGCAAGCGTTTTTCCAGCTCCGCCCGCTCCTGCTCGGTCCGCTTCGCCCTCGCAAGCGCCTCCTTAAGGTTCCGTTTCAGATCGTTAATCAACACCAGCTCGACGTTTTTCTCGTCGACCGCGAGCTTTAATTTCGTAATATCGTTCTCCATGCGGCGGTACTGCTCCCGCACCAGCTCGCCCACATCCTGCGGCCGCGGGACCGTGCGTAGCTGTGTCTGCAGAAAAAAAAGCGAACAAAAAATCGATTTCAGACCGTGTGCGGCCTCATGGAGCAGAGAGAAATAAAAATATATACATACACACACACAGCGAGAGAGAGAGAGAAACGTCAAGCTTTGACAACCGAGCGATAGGTTAGTAATTAAAAGGAATTGATAATTATTCTGCGCGTTTCCGTTTGCCCTGTTTATCGACACACAAGCCACACAAACACACAGGCCACAGCGAAAAGGCGATAACGAAGCCGTGCCATGGTTTGCTGCTGGTCGGCCCCAGCAGGGGAGGGGAATTGAAATAAGGCTTTGCTGTGCCAAAAGGGATTTGAGACATGCGTCTGATAGGGTGATTAACGTGTGGAAATGAAACAGTTCCGGGAAGGCTCATTTCGCACGTACGCATTACCAGACCCCCCCCCCCCCTCACACACACACACACACACACACGCACAAACACCCACCCATACGACAGCAGCGAAAAGGAGATTAGTGCGCCTAGACGCCTATCGTGTACAAGGAATTTATCGCCATCTGGCGTCTTATTGACAACACAGCATCGGGGAGGAACCGCCCTGGGTAGAGTAGTGCGTTACTGACGCAGCATCTCAGCAGCCGCACCCCGGGATCATGGAACCCTGGATAAGGCTCCAGCAAACGTCCAGTGTCCGTGATGAACGGCTCGATGGGAAATGTATCCACACAAACACACCTTTCGCCGCACAGCAGAATGGGAGCGCTAGAGGGCGCTGGATGAGGCGCTGGAATGTTTTGGATGTTCAGATCGTTGGTCGGTCCAGTTGCTGATCTTTCTTATTTGACAACGTAATTGCGTGACCGTCGGCCTTTCGGCACGTGTCCCTCGGTTGTATGGCTGGCCGACCGAACGGGTCCGGTCCATACCGGGAAGGAGTGTGTGGTTGTGGCTGAGTAATTACTACAATCAATCAATGTGTGTTTTATCAGTCGAACGTGTCCTGCGGTTGCCGGTGCGCATTACCGTTGCAAATGTGGTCGATGTCAACGAGCGGTGCCGCCTAACAAGCGCCATATGGGACGATGTCTGTGGACTGTTGTTTTCTTACGACCATTGTGTGTTACGACCATCCTCTTCATCACCTTCCCCCCAATACGGGCGAAGAAATGGTCCGGAAGAGAACATACCGCAAAGACAATTGCTGCACAACTGCAAATGATCACTGTACTTTAAATGGGGTTATGTTTGGAGGAGGTGGCAAAGGGAACCGTTCGGACGCTCGAGGTAACAGAGAGGTCAGCGTATTGTGTGCGGTTCTATTGTCCCTGTGTAATGACTACAATCATCAATTGGTTTTGTATAAAGCATTCTCGGTGTTGTGCTACATCACAGTGCGGAAAGGAACGTATTTTCACCAAACCATTACAGCACAAACACCCCTTTAAAAATACACCCGTAAATGTTTGGATGTGTTTTCCTCCCCCTCCTTCTCCACCACCGCTGGGGCTTGTTCCTTGTTCCCGATTTCATCAACAGCGCACCGCGCTGGGGTGGCCGGAGCGCGTTCGATAAAACTTTTCCAATTTCCTTATGAAAGGCGCGATAAAAAGTATCCACCGCGAGCCAAGGGGAGGGAAAAAATCAACACTCAACTCTTTCACACAGAGTGTACAAAAAAAGCAACCAACAATACACCATGAAAACACATATTCATCACGGGACCGCCGTGTCGAGCGGGGCCATGAAAAGGGTCGCCCGGGAAGGTTATTCTGCCCGGGGACTAACTGCCCCGGCTTGGCAACAACATTGAAACATTGATTAATTAATTTCCTCCTTCGCGAGTTTCTGACGGTGAAGTTGTGTGTGAAGTTGTGCTGCTCCTCGCGCCGGATGATGAACTTGCTTCCGTGTAAAGTAGCATGGCTGTGGTTTACAGGAAATGGCTGGGAAGGGGCTTAAAAATCATACTTCAATTGAAAATGTGTGTATATTCTATGTAGATAGAAAATAATAACAAAAAACCTTTCAATTTGAATGTATGCCACGAACATCAAGTTTCGTTCAAATAATACGCCTAAATGTATGCAAGTTTTAGAACATAATTACATTTTTTAACAATTTCGCTACTCGGCGGCATAATATTTTGATTATCTTTTAGGTAAAGTTCAAACAACGATACACTGAAATTATTTCAAATGATTTTTGCTTAAACGTATAAACAAGGTGAAAGAATTGCGCATCTTATAATCCAACAAATCTACAAAAAATGTAATATTTTATAAATCGAAAGACTAACGCGGTTTTACCTCTTTGCAATTTGTATCGTTACAGGTAAGCATCAACATTTTACCACCTCCTCGCAAAGGAATGCATCTCCATCCTTGCTCCAAGAATTTCCTCCACTATAAACGCAATAACGATGCACACGAGCCAAGCAAGAAAGGAAGCAAAAAAAAAGGTGTAAAAGGTAAAGCGCGGCACAAAACTTCATTAATGGCCGCTAGTTTAATTTATAGCCCCGTGCCCCATTTTAATGCAACATCCGATCCTCCCGCGCCGATTCCGCTCGCCCGTGCACACACAAATCGAGCCTGAAAGTTGCGCCCATAGTTTTGCACCGTCTCCCTATACCCCCGCCCCCATCGCCCTCGTACAATAACGATTGCCCCGAGCGCGAGCCCGCGAGACAGTGATTGCATCTACACGGTACACGGGTTTTTGCAACAACCCAGGGGGGCAACTATGCTCACGGTTCAACGCCGGCTTTAGATAAGCCATCGCGCGCCCCCCGTTGCAGATAATCGGACAATGAATAAATTGTGCTAACTTAAGCGTATCGCCTTTCTCGTTGGCGGCCCTTCCCGATCTGGCGGCGCTCTGGGAGCAAAAAAAAAAAGGTGCGAAAGTCGTTCCTGACCTTTTGCCGCTATGTGGAGCGTTTGGGGCGAGAGCTGAGGAGAGTAGCTTAGCAAGGGGGTGATGGGGAAATAAAATTTTATAGTATCGTGAAGCGTACCGAAAAGCGTGTTCATTCCGTGCGACTTGCTAAAGCTTCGGGAATAGAGCGCCCGAAGATTCCATTTCCCGGGGTTAAGCGCTTTCGTTTCGCTTTCTAACACACAGCTTAACACACACACACACGCTATCGCAGTTCACGGTGAGTCATCCTGTAGCTCACGGTGGTCAACAGTGTTGGACAAAGAAAGAAAAATGATAAATTTTCCTAACCTAAAATCGTACCGGGCAGTACTCTCTTGGGTGGCAACGATAAAGCCACACACACATAGAAGCAAAAAAGAAGTCTTCTGTTCTATAAACACAGGACAAAAATACCGTTGGACCGATGGACAGCAAACCGTTGGACAGAGGGGAGAGCAACTAGAGCAGCGAAACGATGAGCCTTAAAAGAAACTAATTACCTGCAGATAATTAATCTGCTCCGTTAACTGGGCGCTTTCCTGGGCGTGCCGGTCCCGATCGTCCTGCCAGTTTCGCTGCAGCAGCTGACAGTTCCTAAAGGCAAAGAGAGAGAGAGAGAGAGAGAAACAAAAAAATAGACAGTAGAAGAAGCATGAAGCATGAGAATGATGGGGAGAGTGGGCAGAAACGGTACGGAAGAAATAATTATTATGATTGTGACGAAAAAGTTTTATCCCACACCCCGCAACAACTGCTCGCACCGAAACGACACAAACACTAGGCTAGGAAGGGCGGGCGGGCTGGCGCCAGTTCCTACTAAGAATTAGTCCTCCGGTAAGTATGGCAGCGACTCAGAACGGATGGACAAAATACTGCCAGTCCCGGGGGGTTCCAGCGGGAGGGGAGGCGAAGAGTTTTGACAAATAGTACAAACACAGTCAAGTCAGCAGGCGACGAAAGCGGAACTCCATTGCGGGAATTGCAAAAACGACAAAATGGGACCTGAGGGACCAGTGCCAGTGCTCCCAGTGTGTGTGTGTGAGGAAGCGGAGAAGGCAAATACGGTCTGCTCTGTCTGCTCTGTCTGTGATCCTTTCTGTCCGAAAACTCACATACACATTCCCCTTGTGCTTGGTGGACCCTCGCGGGTGCGGGAATATTATAAATACACCCCGTTATCGTTAAACGCAGCACAGAGACAAAAAGGGAGAAAGAGATCGAGAAAAAAGAACCCCCTGAAGGATAGAAGGGAAACGGTTTTTGCAAAGAAAATGGCGAACGTAAATAAGATATTTCGATGTATCTAATGAGGATTCATTTAGCTGCGCGCTTCGCCGAACGAAAACGATGGACGATGATTTAATGCTGGCGATTAATTTGAAACCTTCACATTCACGCGTCCTTCCACCGAGCGAGCAAGGCATGGGATGGGTGACGGTGAAAAGGGGAGGGGGGTAAACAACGAGCAAGGAACGAGCATCAAGAACAAGCGGACCAGAGTCGGTCTTATTTGTGCTCGCAAGAAAAGTGGAAAAAAGACATAGGAAAAGATTTTTCATTCTATCATCTAAACGATGGCTTCGCATTGGATTGTGGTGCGGGGGGGAAGGGGATGGAACAGAACGGGGTGGGGGGATTGGTGGGTGGCAAACAGAACCGTTTAATGATCGGATGAAATATCCCAGGGAACGAACCACCACCACCATTGCTGCTTCGAACAATAACGATGGACACTGGATTGTTGCTAATATTCGTCCCGGCTGTCCCGTGCGCTTCTTTCTTCTTTCTCGTGTTTCACGATTTGTTTCACCCCATCAGACAAACACACACACACACACACGCATAGAGAGCAACCAGCAGCTTTGTTCGGCAAAGGCAAAGGCGGAACCAATCGGTACAATTTTGCTTTCTCGCCGGCGGTTGGGAGCCAGCGCGAAAGGAGGACGATATGGTTGCGAGATAATAATGGCGCCCGGCCCCGTGCGCTCCTTCTCTAATGAGCCATAGCGGCGGTGGGGCAGCGTAGCCCACCCAGAAAGTATAACAAAAAAGTACATTTGCGGATGAAATGAACAAAAACTACAACGGTGTAGCACAACTGGAACGAAAAGAAAGACTCCCGATGGTGGTGGGTAGAACATCGAAGGAAAACTGATGGTAATTATACTTACGGGCATTCGGGTTTGTCTTGCGTCCGGTCCGTGCCATCCTGTGGGTGTGCCTGAGCATTGCAAAAAAAAGAGGAAGAGAAAAGAAAGCGTAAATTATTTATTTAGCACGAATAGATTGGATCAGTCGGAAACAATCTGGTGTCGATTTGAGCGCGGCGCCTGAATGTAGGCAATTAAAAGCTTCCCGTCCTAGTTTGGGATGGGTGTCGTTCTATTCGTGCGAAACCTTAAAGGTTTTTCGAAAAAGGAAAAAAACCCTCAACCATGAAAAGGCTCTCTCTCTTTCGTCAGCCTATCGCAGCCTTGTAAAAACAGGTAATAACGTCAAAAGGTAGGCCCGCGAAGCGACTTTTTTGCGGATGAAACGATCGCATGAGGGCTTTATTTCCAACGGCAACCCGCCACCCCGGCATTACACACACTTTGATCCTTGTGTGCAGGTGTACAGCTTCTTCTCGCCCAGGTGGTGGCGCCCCTGGAGTGGCATGATTTATTGTACAATCACACCCCACACACACACACGCACGCACGGGCGCGCTCGGGAAAAAGCAGGCAATGTTGCTCCGTGGTTGCTATTTGGGCGTTACGCGGCAAAACGACTTGATTGCCTTTCCCTCTGTGCGTGTGTGCGTGTGTGTGTGTGCCGCTCTTGTTCGTGAGAGGCAAAGGGATTCCCATCGATCATTCCCGTGACAAAATATATACGATAATATATGCCTTTTTTGCCCGGGATGCTGCTGCCGTTGTAAGAAGATCTTGATTCTTGATGCTCGGGAGTTGGTTCTTGGGTTTTCATTGCCAGACCCAGGCCCAGGCTTCAGTACCATTTTTAACCATTTACGAACCACGTGCAACTGGGTCAGGAGGAGGCTGCCCGAATGGCAGTAAAGATTGAGGCACGTCTTTGAAATATATCCCGGTCCAGATGGACGCACGAGCGCGTTGGAGCTTTTCATATCTCACGTTCACAAAAACACACGTGCGAGAGGTTCAAGGGGGTGTATGCAGTACGACAGGTATCGGTTTCTGTTTTGGGGCGTCCTTCACGAGCTCCCTCTTCCCATCGTGTTCCGGGGAGCGGGGAGTATCGAATATCCCTGTTCAACTGTTCCGGCTGCCCCGAAAGAGTGAGCTGTGTTGTTATGCCCGAAAATAATGAGTCCCTTTTGGGAACGGCCAGGAAATACGAGGAGTGCAGCAGTAGCGCGAGGCCGGTGCGAGGCCCATAAATCTACAAAACTTCTGGAACACACAGCGCAACCCCCCGCGGTCGGATGGTTCTGGTTGCGGTTTGGCCTTCTCCCTTTGTGCCGTGTGCAAAATGCCACCCGCTGGATGTGGTTCATATGTCTCCGGGGCTTAAGCATTACAGCACAGGTACACGACGTCCATGGCTGCTGTTGCTCGCAACCAAAGACGTCAGAGTATTGGAGAAAGCAGTGTGTGTGTGTGTTTTCGGCGTGGGAAGTCAACGGGAACGAACATCAAAATTCGTTCGACAGTTGATTTCCAAACAATTTCACGTTTGATTGATGTGTCCGGATGACAGGGTAATGAGGCTTACCGTTTGCTATTGAGGGTGTGTTTGCATGTAGAGGGCGCTTTCTCAAAGTCATCAAAGTCGCATTCGTAGTCTGAAGGTGTGGTGCCTGCCAAACTCCAAGCACTGCCCCCCCCCAAAACTGGTCGGAAATTGATGCCAAAATGAGTGAAAGATTTATGGCAGTAGATATTTCTCTCGCCCAGGCCACTCAAGTACGTTACCGAGCTGGCATGCGCTCGTTAGGAACGACCTAATCCGTGCATCGACCGGATCCAATGCTTAGCGCACAGGAGTGCCAATGGTTGGGTGTGCCATGTGTTGATCCAAATCCATCACGGCAAAGCGGCTGTGGATGGTTTTGCTGTGGGTCCCGCTTTCGAATCCTTATCGAAGCGTTGTTGGAAAATCACTTGAGGGGCGCGGCAAATAAGGCCGTAAGTGGTCTAGCACTTCAAAAAAGACGGACTGTAAATACCATTTTGTAGCTCGCTGATTCCCCCATTCTGCTGGAAATACACTCTTCTTGTCTCTTTCTCTCTCTCTGCCATACTTTACTTCGGAAAATAAAAACTCATCATCGAAGCTGGGTTCCCTTCCGGACGCTCACTGTTTGGGCGATGGTCGTGTAAAAAAGGGTAGTTTGGCAGAGATTATGGAATATTCTCACATGCTCATGAATATCCCTCCAGGAGTCGACCCTTTTCTACTACATACACACACACACACCAACAACAATGAAAAAAAGGCAGCCATTGAATTTATGCGTCCCTTTCGTGCCGCATCGTTTAAGACCCCGAGTGTACACAGCTTCTTCAAAGTTCAAATGGACACATTTGCCCCTGTCCCGGGTGAAGAATGGTAATACTACTTGTACAGTGGCAGGCAAAAGCCGATGAACATGTACTCCGCCTTCCTCTTACTCTCGCTCTGTCTTTGGAAAGGATAAAATATGCCTCCGTTAATATATTGACGACCGTGCTCACCACCCGGTTTCGGGTGCGGAATCCTCTCGGGAGCCATACACGTGAAGTACACCGCTGTGCCTCTTTCCCCCAGCCACCACGAAGGATTTGCTGTAGAGAGTGAGGCCCCTTTACATACACACGTTGAACTATAAAGCTCCCGGAGCTTACCGATTACTTGCCATCGCTCTATCGATGTTGGGCGCTTCAAGTCCACTCGAAGCTAACCCACACCGGTAGATGCCTACCGCGCGTAGTTTCGCTTACAATGCGTACACAACCACTCGTTCGTTCCTCAAGCCGTAAGTTCCGCGCACCATTCGGAACAACTTTCCGAAGCGCTACCGCTACCGTTCGGCGCGTTTTGCGGTAGCGATTTACCTGCAGAAAAGTTGTGAAAACTCTCCCGTTGGTACCACGTTCACACAACAATCTATTCCGTTCGATCCAAGCCCCACCTTGCAAACCCCTTGCCAGTTCCGGGGACATTTTGTTGCAAATGGTTCGGTAGAACTTGGTACAACGAACGGCTCGTTCGCTCGGCAGTGGAAAGTTCTTCAACGAAACTTTACAGGTTTTGTACAGAGCCATGGAGACATGTTGAATGTATGTCGGCGGTACTTGCTCAAGTACGGACAAGCTTTCCATCGCAGCAGCAGCAGCAGCAGCAGCAGCAGCAGCAGTGGCAGCTCTTTACCAAACAATCCGACGGCTTATAAAAAGACCGGCTCGAGTACTGAACGGGTCCTTGAAGCATGCCCCCTCCGGTGAGCACACACATAAAAGTTCCTGCAAATACACACACTTACACATACACACACGTCTGTATCGATCAATTGTTTTGTAGCTGCGAAATGGTGTTTGCTGTTACTGCCATTATTTAGGTTGTTAACTTCACCAATCGCCCTCGATGCCATTATCCGTTGCGCGACTAGCGCCCCCTTGTTCTACACGCGCTGTGTGTGTGAAGATGTGCCGCACTCCAACGCCCCATTGGCGGTGTGCGCCCCATGCTGGTAAACAACCTTGTCAGGAGACTTTACTTGCCCGGTGCTGCAACACGGCGTGGCGTGTTTTGAAGAGGACTCCCAACCCCTTTCCGGGAATGAGCCGGGTCGTGTGTTTTTGTTCAAACATGCTCAGCCTGCGCTTTCTCCGACGAGTCCTCTCTAACGACGAAGATTAGGCCAGCAGGCAAAGTGGAAGAAGGAGTTAAGTACTGGAGTGCCATCACGAGACACACGTGCAATCACGAGTAGTAGCCAGTGCACGGCCGCATCCTCTCCTGTATGTAGTGTGCCTTCTTATCCCTTCGGTTCTGGTATGGGATCGGGCCTGGCCGTGTGCGCCGTATTGACACAAAGTGATAACTTTTTCGCAGAAAACAACTCAACAGATCTTGGGGCTTTCGGGGCGACGGGACCCCTCCCTATCCCCCTGCTTCGGAATGCTGTCCCATCCGAACAGAGCTGATCCGTTTCTAGTGATGTGCTCTCGGGGGCAAGTAAGCGTGTGGCGCGCGGCGTTGGTGGCACTCTCTGCTTGATGCTTGCTTCCGGTTTGGAGTGGAGCGGAAGAGCAGCGACTGATTTAGAGCTCACGGGCACCGATGGCATTGCGGGTTCGGTACGGTACGGTTTCACCAGCCACCAGCACTGGGGTGCGTGTATCGAAGTTGTGCCGTCCCGGAGCAACCAAACTTTGCCACCGGAACACCGGTCGAAGGGATGATAAATGTTTATCGATTGCCGGCCGTACAAAAGCAAACTTAGCTGCCCGGGTTTAGGGCTATGTTTAGCCCCCTTTAGTGCTCGGTTTGGGCGGCAACGGTGTGTTTCAAGTTCGGCATTTGCCGTGGTCCGGATTTTCGCTCGAACCTTGTGTGTGTGTGTGTGGATCAAGGGAGAGCTTTTGCCCCATTACTTTGCCTACGAAACCGGCGCCCGAAAAGTAGGATGTTTCATATTTTGGAATGGTAATAGTTTTCCTGAAGTCGTTTACATAATTTAGTACCCCGGGGTATGTATGGTGCAGGGGAGTTTCGCAAGGCTCTGCGCAGTAGGACACCTCTAGGGTATACATACACACACACACACTTACACACAGCAGCTCCTATAACGGCTATTGGTCCGTGAAAACTGCACCAACATGAAACAACGTCCCCAGGGTGCGTGTTTGTGTGTGTGTGTGTGTGTGTGTGTGAGTGCGGAGAATCGCTTCTTTCTTTTGTAGGCTCGTGTTTTCGATCGATCGATTGACTGTTGAGCATGCCGGATACACTTGAGCCCTTCGGCAACACAGCAATGGGTGCTGCATTAAAGTGAAAGTAACCGTACGCTTGGCACTGCACTGAGAGCAAGCCTAAACAATCTATTGACGCAGAGATTGCGCCATTCCGGAAATAAACAATCGTGTCTGCAAAAGAACTCGATCGTTCGATTGGGTTTAAAAACGCTCCCATATGACGTTAAGAGGCAGTTACTGTAACGCGGATTGCATAATGTTAGGCGTTTACATACAGATTTCACGCTGTTGTAGAACGCCTGAAAGCTCCAATAAACAGCACGAGTGTGCTAACCATTGACGTGAAACTTTACAAATATATTATCCCAGGTACTTGGGCCCGATGGGGAAAGCTTGTCCGTAACGACCAATATATAGTATTCCAACCAGCCAAAGGCCACTGACTGTCCAACGCACACTTCCCGAATAAAGTTGCATCGTTCTGTTTCGGTAGAAGTTTACGTGAAATGAACGCAACGAGCTGTGTTGTTTGCAAAACACAACAAAAAAGCGTTTTACATTTTTCCGACATTTCACAGGACGGTTGAGCATTGAGCGAACCTATCGAAGCGATTCCACCCATTTGGTGCGCCTCGCTCCCTCTCTCTCCCTCTCTCTATCTCTCTCTCTCCTACGCATTATGATGCTACCCGGGTCGAACCGTCAGTGAACCGATAAATCGATAAATCAATTATTTTTAAATATTTTAACTACCAAATCAAGTACCATGCCGCCCACTTGAAACGGTCGCGTCCTCTTCGCGCTCTGGCCCCCTTAGCATGGGGGAGCCCTTAGTACGCCCTCGCGCGCCGTGCACAGTTGCGGCCCTGGGAAAGAGCGAAAGAGTGCGGATACGCCCCTGAGCCATATTTTTACGCTGACACGTTAATAGCCGCAAACGTCAGCACACTGTCCGCCTGTCCGGTGCGCGAGGTCAGATCGGTCAGGCGGACGGCGGAAAAGACACGGACATCCGGACGGGGCAGAAGAAGGGGAAGGGGAGGCCACATGAAACCTCCAAACCTTTAAATTCGAGGGCCTGTGTTTAATGGAGCCTCACGCCCTTTCCCGATCGAGCAAAATAAGAGCGTAAAACGCGAGACTTTAAAAATAACACAACAAAACCAAGCGGGCAGCGGGCGCATCAACTGCTAATAATTCATTCACTCATTATCATCGCACCGGTGTTTGGTCACGCTGGGCCCCGGGATGGGTTGGCAAAGGGGGGGAAGAGGACAAAAGAAATAGATACAGAAAAATGGCAGCTGAAAAACAAAAATCGCTTCCTTCGCGTCCTCCGCTTCGTCCACTTTTTTGCGCCATCGGGATCCACCGGTCATACATTTTTGTCAGTGGTCGCCCCCCGATGGGTCGGCTGGTCGGGTGGTGGGCGTTTTCTTTTCTGTCGGACGTCCGTAAAGGACAGGATGTGGTGTTTGGCTTTTTCTGTGCGTGTGTGTGTGTGCGCGCGCTGTTGTTTCCTTTTCCGTTTGTGTTGTTCCCGGAACGACGACCACTGGCCAGTCAGTTTCTTTCCTTTTTTCGCCTGCCACTGGGAACGGTCCCGTACCGTCGTTGATTAAGTACAAATAATTTATTCTTGTGAAAGCTACTTTACATAATTAATATTTCATTGTATTTTTGCTTTGGACTTTGGCGCTTTCTTTAACGTTAGAGTCACGCGCCGCTTCACCGCACAAGGGCGGAGTTTACGTTTTGCATCATTATTTGTTTGCGTGTGTGAGAGAGAGAGAGAGAGACAGAGAGAAAGCAGAGCATAAGTTTTGCTCATTTAATTTATAGTTTCTTTCTTTTGTTCTGGGTTGGTTTCTGTTTTTTTTCTTTTAATGATATTGCAAAGGGAAATACTTTGAAATCTCCAAAGGGAACGCGTTACCGAGCACAAAAAGAACAGGAAGGGTAATTATATTTTTCCATAGTTTGCATGAAGTTTGCAAAAGCAAGCAAAAAGGGAAATCAATTGCAGAATGATGGCAAAATGAGAAAATAAAGGAATCCGGTACATAAACCATCTTTACCAAGTGCCACTGCGAAGCACTGCTAAAAGTAACTACTCAACCAGATGGCGCTGCCTGTTACTACTGCTCCTGATGACTTTCGTAACCGTATTACACGAAGGTGATAAAACCCGGGCACCACTTAATGGGAGGAAGCACACGCATCACCATGCCCCTGGGTTAGCATGAAGACACACACACACACACTGGCACTGAGATTTGCTATTAAACTGTTACCTATACACAGTCATCCCGAATACTGCAAAACGAGGCCAAGCTACAATGCTACAATTCTGTGGCTCCTGCGCCCCAAGAGAACAGCACAGAACTGCAGGGACGAAAAGGGGTTTGGCTGGAGAGACAGTAAAAACTTTCACTGTCTCCCGCTCTCCCATTCCCGCGCTCGTTCACTCTCGTTAATGGTGTAGAAGTTAACCGAGGCTTAATAAAATCATAAAATTAATTAGAATTGACTTTTGCTCTCTGACTTGCTGTCTCCCTGCGCGTAGCTCACCACGGGTGAGCCCTCTAGCAAGTGTCCTTGGATGCACACAAACACACACGCGAGCGGGGAGAGGAGAACAGGGGACCTGTCGGTGTGTGTGTGTGTGTGGTTCAGTTTATGTGCCACGCCTTGGCTGTCGCAAAATGGTGCGGAGAAAGTTTAGCGATTTAGCGACAGTCCTCCCTTGTTCTCCCCCTTCCGCTAATCTGCATTCTCGATCGAACGGGGGAAGGGTACACAGTCACAACCAACACACGTCCCCACCGTTCCACCTTGCTTTGCCTGCGTGATATGCGGTGTTAGTTAGTGGTTTGTTTTATGTATTTTTACATTCTCCCATCAAAGCGTCCCAAAGGGGGGACACTGCTGAAAAGGACGGCACGAAAATAAGATTTTAAAGGGTTCCCTGGAATGAGGAAGCGGAAATGAAAGATGAACAGCACACCACCGTGCGGGAAATATACGAGCAAATGTTTCTTCAATTTTATGAGCTCCGCAAGCGACCGCGGAAGGCATGAGCATTCCGCGCCGGGCCCATTTTTAAATGCTGCTTAAGCTTTTAATTACACTGACTGCGAACAATCGATCGTCCCCAGGGAATGGTTGCCACCGAAACTTTGCCCATAAACCAACCCGACCCGATTTTAGCCTGATTTCGATGATAAATTTCAACCTTGTATTGGAGGGTGTGCCCAACCTGAGGCTGAGGCTTTAAAGGCTTTGGAATGCTATAAATCGGAGAGCAAATATGGAAGCAGGAAGCGCAGTTTTATTTCCCTCCATAAATGTGGGTCTCATAAAAGGCAGGAATGGAAATTGCATCAATAATCACCGTTTAGCGCTTGGGAGGGATTCGCCCAACAAGGTACACTTTTAAGTTTGATTATGTTGTAAGGTGTGAAAACTGCAGACGAGAGTCTTTTAATGGTGTTGTCCTTTCGGTGAATTGAATTGGCTGAGCCCCGACCACCGTTTTCTAGCAGCACTTAAACTAAAACATCCGATTGTTGTATCCCGTTTGCTGCTCAATTAGCTGCCGAGAAGCTTGACGGGCAAATAAGCAAACGAGCAATCACCCTTCCCACTTACCTTAACAGTCGCTTCCGGTGGATCCGTTTGCTGCTGGTGCGATAAGAACCGAACCACAATCGACAGCTCCTTGCCTATTTTGTACAGCGAGCGATGCTCTGAAAGTGCAAAAAACGAAAACAAAAGTCACTCAAAAGGAGATCCAACAGGCAGACGGACAGGCGAAGTGTTAATCACCAACTGCATTTAAATATCGGGAAAGAGTGAAATTAAATCCACTCCACATCACCACATCGCCACCTGCACGGTGGACGACATCGTCATGTTTGTCTCATTGCTAATGCAACGGGCAACTCGACTCCGGGCATCAGGATGCTAAAAGGTTGGTCACGACGGTCCCCGCACGAGGGCGTCGTCGTAAGTGTCGCGAGTAAATTGTGCTCGAAAATGGGTTTCCCGCTTTTTACCGGAGGAACTAATTTTCTCGCTCGTTTCACGCGGGCGGCATGTTGTCTTTCACAGGTCATCTCGCGGGGGAAGGGGTGAACAAAAAGGTGGTGGAGTTAGTGAGCAAAATAGCAAAATGGTCGGAAAATATAACCCCGTCAACTGAACCGCATGCTCCGCAGTCCGGTGTGTTAGCGCGGTCACAGTATAAACCACTTCTGTGTCCTGGTGTGTTTCCCGAGGTGCCACACAGCGTGGGAGGGGGGGGGGGGTGAAGTTCCACTCACGGGAATGGATGTTATTCTTGCATTAAACTCTAATTAAAGCCTTGAAGCATTATCCATCGCTCATTAGGCAGCGGTGGGTGGGGGATTAGGGAAGGGCCCAGCAGGGTATGCTGGTTGTTAGCTGGTTGGTTGGTTAGGTTGGATGTGGTTTACCCGGACCGAAGTCGACGGGATGATGCGCTCTAACCTTTTGCTGGAGGTGCGTTTTTGCGACCGTTCCGAGTGGACCGACAATGTGCCCGGGCTCAGAAGACGGGTCGGACACAAGGACACAAGCATAGTGCGGCATTGTTGAAGTTGAGTGTCTGTGTACGGTGGCCACTCAGCCAGCCCGACACCCGCTACACACGGAAGCTACACACAGCCGAAGCGGATCGAACGACCCCAAAACCCGGACCCGAACGAGCCGGATGCGGGCGATTTGCATATTATAATGAAAATTGAAATCAATATAATTATTTTTTCATTATTTCTGCACACTGCACGCCATTTTGCTGCCCCCGTTTGCCTCACTGTGGCCAGCAAAGAAAGGGGTTTGTACGGGGGAAATGGAACGGGTTGCGGTGCTGATCGGTTAAGAATTGTTTTAAACTCGACCACAATTTGTCTGCAAAGGGCAGCCTTTGGGCACAAACCAAAAAGAACCAGGTCTGAATGTCTGGCTTTAAAATCGAAAAAAGAAGATCTAATAAGCTAACTGATCAAGTTTAAACAATTTGTACGGCATAAAAACATCGACTTAAATCGGTTAAAAGCATTTTCCCCGCCAGAAAAAGGAAACACTAAGAACGGTTTCACACCAAGCGCTAAATAAACAAAGCTAAAAACTCCATTAGCCTTTGTGTAACAAGCAATGAAACGGAAATTAATAGTTATTTCCATGCAACCCTTTCGCCTGGAACCGTGACCGAGCTTCTCTCCTTCCGGGCATGACTTCCGATTGATCAAAGCGCCCCGATAGCGACGGAAAACTGTTGAGCAACGGCGAGGACTCTCCCTCCGAGCAACTATTTGTCGTTGTCAACCCGAAGGATACACCCGAACCATGTTGTTGTTTTTTTCGTTCGTTTGCCGCAAGTCGATTAGGTGACTATTTTGCTGAGGTTTACCCTCAAACTCACTGGGTCCCGCAGATGGGCCCATTGTTTTTAACTATAATGACACCGAAAAATAATATTAAGAACCAAAAAAACAACTACGGAACCCGTACCCAGACAACACAAAATTAATGATCGCGTTCGAAGCGTAGTGGTGCAATTCATTGTCCTTCTAACTTTCACGCAATTCCGGGAAATTGAGTTTCCCGAACCCGGCCTGCGAGTGCTTTTTAGTGGAATTTCACTTCCCTCCCCCCCGCCCAGCTCAATGTTTTTCCAACCGAACGCACGCGGACCGGACTAAGTAGGCATTATTATTAACCTTCCGACCGTGACCGATGTTAATTGCGGGTACCAGGGCCTCCAAAATGAAGCCATCATCGTCTGTCGCTAGTAGGCTAGCACCCGGCGAATATCGTCGTTGCGATGGCCTTGCCTCTAAGACCCTCTTTGGTCACCGGGGGGGTAAGGTGAGCGTAAATATTTTTCATTATTATTATTATGAATAATGCTGTCATTTTTGTTGGGTTGTTGCATCGCTTAATCGTGGTTGGGTCACGGCGGCCCACGGATGAAGTGTAGCGGGTGGCAAATCACCCAGACGAGAAGGGCTTGAACCCGAATACTTTTTAGTGGTAAGACAGATATTGACATCGATTAATGTCACCTGTCAGGCGGGGTTTTGGATAAGATTCGGGAAGGAACTGGCTGACACTAACACCGGTTGTTCCACGATAGATGATGATGGTTTTGAAGGCTACCTTCACACCTCGGTCTGTGATGAGTTGGACATTAAAAATGTAGGTGCGCCCAATAAGTAGCCGCTAGCGAACGTATCAGCTTACCTGGTCCCAGCGCTCGAAGTTTGTTCGTCAACTCCAGACAGAGAAATTGTACCGTTCTTAGTGGATGGAATTGAAACAGTTTACTGTCTGCCTTTCGGTTCGATGCTTCATCCTCTGCATGTAGCGCGTGGTTGTTATCGACGGAAGAGCAATCTGTAAACTCGTCACACTCTCCAGCTGGTTGTCGATCCTGAGGAGTAATAAAGAGAAAAAGACGATTAGTCCCGTGTAAGAGCAAACTCTGCAGTGGCTACACCACGAAAACAAATAAAAATAGTCAACGCAGATTGATGGCGTGGATTAGTTTTCGTTCCGAGGTCGATGGCAAAACCCATCTCCACCGACAAAAAGGAGAATTATTTGTGTGTGTATGCCCGTGTCGCACTAAAAACATTAGCTCATCCCTCAGCAAACACGGCTAATCCCTTTCGCCAGGCGCATAAATTCTATTTCTGCTGGGGTTTTCTCCCTCAAAACACCTTCCCCCTTCCTGCCTGCGTATTGGAATGTGAAAATTGGAAAAACATTCTAAAGAAAGGGACAGACCGAAACACCAAAGCGAAGTGGTGGTAAAAATTTGGCAAACAAGGTAAAAAAAGCATCATCCTTTTCGATGAAGGTACGCCAGGTATCGTCGAGTCGCTTTTGCGCAAAATCCTGTGTTACCCAAATAACAGTTAACGAAATCATCGTTATCTCGTTACAGACCGGGGCGACATTTTTGGACGCCCGCTCGTCTGCCCTCCCTATCGGCTAGTTTTTGGGGCGGCTGCAAAGTTAGTGGAAAGAATAATCGCACCGGGAAGGAAGCGGGAGCCTTACCTTCCGCTGTCCGCTGACAGCCGGGAGAGGATGAGCCTGGGACAGCATTCCGGACCAGGACGGCGGTTGACGGTCCTGGCATTCCACGCTCGTCTGTCCAATGCCGTCCCGGTGATTGACGTTATCTGCGTCGCCGCGACCTTCCCGTTTCGGGCCGGCACTCATCTCACCGGTGGGCGGTAAAGTGGGCTGCGGGGTTGGAGTATGTTTCCCACCCTGCGCGTCCCACCGACAATCCACCCGTGCCCGTCCCGGGCGGGCCGACGTATCGGGCCGGCGTGACGGACAGCAGCTCCGCACGAACTTTTGCTGCTCGCTTGCGTGCGCTGGCTGCTGGGGGCGGGGAAAGGGAGCCACCGGACCGGCTGCGGGGTGACGCCAAACGGGACGCTTCGTCATCCCCACGGCACCACCACCATCCGGTCTTTGGGGCGTTTTTCTAGCCCCAAAAGCTCTGTTGCCGATCGATTCGGGCTTCGATTGCGGCTGCTGCGGGGCACCGGCGGCGGGACAGGAAGGCTCGGTTGAAGCAACCGCAGCAACACCGGTAGCAGCAATATTGGTTGCGGCCAGCTTGTGGGTCGGTATGTTTTGCAAAAAGTCGGCACACTTTTTCACATAGTTTGGGTTCATTATGCCTGCGTTGGGCGTTTGTCCTGGAAGTGGTTGTGATTGGGCTGTAGAAAGAAGAGTGGACCGATGTATTATTGTGATGCTTGCAGTACGGCTGGTCCTTCCGTCCGGGATCTCACTGTTGGTGACAGGTTTTGGGCTAGAAAACAACAACAAAACACAGGAATAAATACACTGCGTGTGTCGGTCACACCGGCCAACCCGTGTCGGATGCCCCCGTGGGGATGTGCTCGGGCAAGCGGCAATTTTATTAGATTAAAATCAAACCTGCCTGCAGCCGACCGAGTTGGGTTTGTTTTGATTGCGCGCACATCCGTCAACAAGGACTCGAAATTTCTTTTCCAACTCACGTCGCTTTTTTGCGTCTCTCCAAAGCAGAACAGTGCCGGGTGCAATTTTTAGTAAACCGAAATCATCTGCCCAAATCTGTAAGGCGTAAAAAGTACAGCACATAATCGTGTTAAAAAAGAATGTTTTTCTTTTTCGGGGCACTATTCCATTAGCGCACTAAAACAATACTCACGTACGGGTTGTTGACCCACAAACGCCGGGAAACTCCTTTTCAGGACAGCGATTTTTCCTACTTTCCAGACGCACGCACTATTCGATTGACAAAGCCTACTCAAACACTGACAAATGAGACAACTGTCAACCCGTGACAAGGTAGATAGAAGAAAACAAAGTCGAGATGATTAGAGAGCTGTTTGTAGCGGGAAAAGACAAAACAACAATCGTTCTTATCTGTGTCGTACTGTCCCGTGTACCAATTTGACTTACCTACACACACACACACACACACACACACACACGCGCAGGACGATTTTGAGTACTTTTTTCGGTGGAAGTTCAGGTCGTCCACGGCGGAGGCAGATGACGCGGCCTATTTCGGGGTTGAGATGTCGTAAAAATAAAACTAACTCGACACTTTGCGTTGATGCGTCGTTTTGGTGGTGGTGTTCTGTGTTCTATCTGCGTGTGCGTGTAGAAAGATTTTGTTGGCTCGTTTTCGCGGCCATAAAAACGTAACCGAAATAATGAAGCACATTTATTACAAGTCGCGAGCAGTGGCGGGTGATAACAGAGTCTTAGGGACCGTCACTAGAATCACCCCGCACCGTATAATCATTACGACCGCCCCCTCCTCCCAGTACGCCCCCCCCCCCCCCCCCCATTCTGTGGTTGGTGAGATGAGTTTCGCTAACGATATTTTTCTTATTTTCGGTGCTTCGGATGTCCGGATCGTCATGAAGCGACAATTCCTATTAAACCACGCTCGTTGATGAAATGATCCCATAGTTCCACTAACGGTCCCCCCTGGAGGAGGGGTGGATGGGATGGATTTTACATGACATTTCAAACGCCATCAGCAGCTGACTGTGGGAGCAAGCGAGAGAGCAATACAGTAGGAGCGCGCGCGTGAGCTGCTCAAAATCGTTCGCTCAGAGAGCGGCGTAGCTCGCTCGCTCGCTCTCTCTGTCTCACTTGTTTACGCGGTAAGCATCTCACCTGTCACTTCGCGATCAGCATCCGCGGTGTGTTGTTGGCGTTAGATGTTTGTGTCCCATACTTCTTCATTCGATCGGTTTATTTCGACTGTTTTTGCGTAGTATAAGTGTACAAAAGCAAAGGTAGAAGGCCGTAAGCAAAAAATGCGCATTTTGCGTGTCTTAAATCGTTCTACGGAGTAGCATCTTTCTAGAAGCTTTGTAGGTCAAATCGTGTTTGCGTGGCGTGCGTGTAGCGAACGAATCGAAATGCGTGCGTGTGTTGTGTTTTGATCGATTGTTTGCTGCGCGAGAGCGTGTGTGTGTGCGTGACCGTAGACCGGTTTGACGAGCTATTCGCGATCGAACCTCGTCTGTTGCGTGTGTGTGTTTCAGTGAGCGTTTTTACGTATTTTTTTGTACAGTGCTCGTTGGTGTGTGACGATCATATGGCTTTCTCGTGTTTGTGTTTTTGCTTTTGCCCGCAAATGCACTCCGTAAATGTGAATTGTTGCATCACATTACACAAACCGATCGGGGGGGAGCGGAATTTGCAGTGTAGATTATAACATTCTTCACAGAAGCACGTGGGCGTGATGTGACTCACAGTGTACCACACTAGCCTTCATCTTATCGCAATTCCAAGAGGCGTCGAACTAGCATCATCATTGAGGGCACCAAGCGGCTCATTATCTCATTATCTATTGCTGTACGAGACAGAGTTTTGATGAGATACTTGTGAGAAGAGTGAGCAGGCGAAGAGCAAAATCTCATTCCCTTGTGAACGTAGCAGTATGAGCAAAGAAGCAATTTGTCGGTCTAATTTTAGGTGAGAATGATTTATGCGCTTTGCTTATAAATTGGGAAACCCCACACTTTCTTAAACAGCCACATAATCATGTTATAACTTACTAAACGATATCATTCAATAAGTCTGTAATCTGTAAATAAATCGCCACGCTACTCGCTGATAACATCATTAACATGCAGCAATGCATTATGCTGGTCGTCGCTTAAACGATAACGACAAAGTACTCACACCGTCAACCAACCTCCCCGTTTGATAGAAGCGATCATTCTGCGTTTGATGTTGCACTAATTAAGCAATCGGGGTACATGATGGGGCATGGTGCAAGTAGTAGTAAGAAAGACACTTGAAATTATCTGCCGCCGACACACGGGGCCGGTACGATAATGATGGATGGGCGATTACTACACAGCGAGCACGTGTCCCAAGCAAAAGCCACCATTCCGTATCAACAAACAACAATGGACTTGGGGAAGATTGTGTCACACGATTTGTCTAAAGATGGAAGCGCGTTGATCGTTCGAGAGCGGCGGATGTAGAAGCGACCGTGAACTTGAGCAACGATAACGAGCCGAGTTTCAGTTACAGCGAGAAGTTGGGTGAGAAGAATGGAGAGAAGTACACACTAACAAATTGTATCATTTAAAGTAAATTTAATTACTTAAATGAGCACAATCTATTACTGCCATCTTAATGAGCAATACTCATTGTCAGGTTTCTTTGCACTTTTTTGTTACCAATTTATCATCGAGCGAGTATCTTTAATTGCGCTCCATTAAACGCGTTGATGCATTTATTGCGCGAAACGAGGAAAAAACAGCGAAATAATGCATCCTGTGTGCATGAACTGTCCACCCTAATAATAATGTGACAAATGTGTGCCCTTCATTATCGGTTGCTGTTTAGTCGGTCGTTAATTTTCCGGCCCCGGCGCTCCCAGGCACACGTCGCGACAAATATCGAAGCGCACAGGGCGATATTAATTTTATTGTCACCATCTTTTGCAACGTTTTGCCAAACGTTTGGACTGCAAAATGCAAATGTGTTTCAAACGAAATCATTCAAAAATGTTGAAGCTTCCCTCTCGTTCTTGGTTTTTTCTCTCCCTCTTTCTCTTTATAAAGTCCATAACATCCGACGGGGGGTAATAACTTTTCCATCATCCGCCCGTTCGATTAGCCCTTGGAAGGAACGTGCAGCTAAGGAGGCGATGGTGGTTGGCAAATTTTCCCCGAAAACAGGTGGTCGATATTTAGCACAAGGCGGCGGGCACAGTCTGTTTCTCGGGGCCCTTGACGATCCCGTGCCGGTTGCCTCTGCCGCTGCTGCTGTCGAATTATTGGAAAAGTTTATTAGCATGTTTAATTATTTATCGAAGTAGTCGCTAAATTGTGCAGGTCGACTGGCTTGTCGCCATCTTTTGCGCCAGCATCCCCTGTGTGTGTTGTGTGCTCCCGGCCTGGAATGGGGGGAAATTCTGCAATCTTTCCCGACCGCTTCACCCTACCCATCGCCCCGGGTCGCTAGATTGAATTAAAATTATGCGGCTTCCGGCGGTGGCGGCTGTTCGGAAAAGCGGCTTTTCGGTTGGTACGCTGCTTCCAACACACAAACACACACACACACACACACACACACACACAGGCCTGATCATTGAACGCGAGAGCTTGGAGCGCGTGGCTGATAGACCGACCGACCGACCGAACCCGATGCAAGCTTACACTACAAAACCGGCAGAAATTATTGATTAGTGAAGCTCTCACGTGCAGCTTTGGAGCCGTTGAGTGTAACAGAGTCCTGCAGTGTAAAGGCCCACGCTTAGCAGCGCACGAAACGTACGCCATACGGGGGCTGCGGACAAAGTTTTTGCGCGAACCGAATTTGTGTTAGAATAATTTCTATTTATTCGCGTGATTACAGTTGGTGCACGTGCGGAGGGAAAAGGGCTCCCGAGTGATGGAAATAATTCCGAATTAGATAGTGTGTGTGTGTATGTGTCACGAGGGAGGGGTAGAAATTATTTCACTTAAGCTTTATTTACTTCGAATTCAGTAATTTATTGCTTCGAATGAAATTTCGCTCGCGCTGTTGTGGCGCATTTCCCCCCCCGGCGAGCTGTTTTTCGCTCCAAGGCTCAACGCTGGAGCGTGTGGTTAATTTCCCACGGCATTTGTGACACTGCAGATGTATGTCAGTGTGTGTGTGTGTGTTAGTGTGTTAGTTTCCCCCCAAACCGTTGCCTCCTGAACGCCAACCCCACAACACAGGGCAGATTTTGGCGTATCCTGCTCGATCAAACCGAGCTCAACGGCGGAAGTGCTTAGGAACTTCCGATGGGAGCCTCATTACAAGCGGCACCTGACACACCTACCACCTTCCTTCAGTGCTGCACCGTTTAAGCCGACTGCCGGGCGCAAATTTTATGTGCATACGATAATGACTTTCGAATTAAGTATCTTCTCGGTTGCCACTTCGGTCCAATTACCACTCCGATCACTTCCAATTACCGTACGTACACACACACACACACACTCACACAGGCCACGTAGCGTGTTTTTGTGTCGGTACCGAGTCGATGGAAAAGTGAGTTATCGTGGTTTTGGTAAGCGAATTTTACGAGGGTGGATTTTGTGATTATTTTCACTCCCCCCTCGCAGCAAAAAAGCCTACAAATCAATAGCGAATTGTTTGCTGCTGCTCTCGTGCTGATTTCACACATTTTGGGGGAGGAGGGATGGTCGTAGTTGTTGTGTTTTAAAGATTCTGCGAACTATAACCAACGGTGAAATGATTTACATGATGAAAATGTAACACCAAATATCAATAAAACGTACAAGAATGCATTTATTTGCATATCATATGCGACTTCCATGGAGTGAATCAACAAAACGGGAGAGTTTACACCATCAATTGGCTTTGTTAATTGAATTGTATGGGTTCTGAAATTTTCCCGAAAGCCTTTAGCAAATGAAAAACATTCCAATGGATATGTACTGGATGGAAATTGCTGGCATGACCTTTTTGCCACCCGTTAGGATAGTTTGCATAAATGTTGGAACTCTGTTGGCAGGCGGGGCATGTGTTTATTGGAAAAATTACCCAGAAAAGTGTTGATGGAATGTAAAATAACATTGCAATGTGTATTACACCAGCGATAGAAAATTCCAATGCGTTGGGACTGATTTTCCCTTTCGCAGAATTTCCCTCCTTTCCTACAGTTCCGCACTTGGAGCCCCCGTTGGAAGGACGACTGTTTTCGTCCTATCAATAATGTCTGTGGCCTTTAAATTTTATGCCCCTCGGTTGTGGCGGAGAGGGATGGAAGAAAGGTAGACGCTGCTCAACGATTCTTAGTGTTTACGACTTTGCTAACGACTCTGGCTCGAAGTGTGGTGCCGGTGCTCGAAATCGTTTGCCGATGATCGGTTACGAATGCTGCAGGTCCTCCTCTCCACCCGAAAAACAGACAGCAACAACTGGGAGAGAGCGAGGAAAAGGGGCTCACGGCGCTAATGGTTCGTAATAAATAGGTATCAAAACTAGTGCTTACCACTGGCTGTTTGTGTCTTGTGTTTGTGTCTGTGTGGTCCTGTGGAAGCACGGTGTAAAGTTTCTTATCTGGCCATTTTAAGCATGAGCGGTCTGTTGTTTATGGCCACATTTAACCACCCGACAGTTAAGGGCAGCGGTTGGGTTGTTTTTTTTTTTTTGGGATACGAGAGAGCGAAAGAAAAGTACAAGAAAAGAATTATTACCTTCAATCCACTAGTGGAACTGGCACGGGCGAAGATGCGCTCGCCTATTAGCGTAATTGATAACATTTCAATACACGCGCTGTTGCCTCAATTCGAGCGAGCGCAACGGAGCGGAAAAGTTTAGTACCCTTTCAGCATAATTGCAGCCCGGCTCGGGTGGACGATATCTTTATTAAAAGAGGAAGCACTTGTACTTGGTGGTTGCGCGTCCTCGTGTGTGAGAAGGTTTCCTTCTTTGCGGAGGAAAGGCACAACAATGAGCCACTTTATTTATCGGCGCGCATCAGAACAAAACCCTTTTTCGGGGATTACATACATTATTATTTTATTATAGGCCGGCGGACCTCCCCCCTCGGCAGAGCTAACCTCTCTTATCGCTCAGCCGAAGCAACGACTCTCTTCCCTGGACAGGTGGATCCAACCCACACAGACGTGTAGCAACCGTCCGGCGTAGAAGCGAAGCCCCAGGGAAAGCTCCGGAAACAGCTAGTAATGCCCAGTTTTGGTCGGCCTATGCAAACAATCGCTACCGGAAGTGGGCGGAAAGCCGAGGCCCGAAAAACTCGCCCTTAGAAGACTTACAGTAACATTGGTGTTGGTGTAGAAGGCGAGGGATAAGAGCCAGAAAGTCGTGTTTCGTTTGCGCCACTGCTGCTTTAAGGGTAAAGTCATTCGCCAACGGTGAGCGTTTGGCGTACGCTTGCATACTTCTAGGCGCATTTCCTTGCTTGAGAGTTCAGAGCAGCGTGGTTGCTATGACATTTTCACCCTCCAGCTGTCATAAGTTGGGGCGGAATAAGGGACCAAAAAGATTTGAAATAAGATCTGCAGCAGCATCTTTGGCTTTTTTTTGTTGTATTTTTCTTTTATTCTGGTTGCCTAATACCGCTTAAAGAAAAGTGGTAGAAATGCTCCGTGGGGTTCCTATTTTGTAGTCCGCTTTGGTACGCCACCGGGAAACGGTCACAATGGGCGATGCAATCTCGCGAATGCTGCGGCAGCCGGAAAGGCTGTGGCTGTACGGGTTTGTTTGAAATTGGTAGGAAAAGCTTATTATCGGACTGTCCCGGCCACAGTCGCACACAGGGACAGTACTGTGGGCTTGGTTCCTTCCTTTATGAATACCAAATGAAGCAGGAAGCTTAGCACAGGCAGAAAAGATATCTGCCATTTTATTCTATGATTTTCCCATTGACCGGAAGGCAGGGCGGAAATTCAGCTTTTTTTTGGAAGTGAGCTGAATATGGAACAAGCTTTTGCGCCGAAAAGGCTCCTCTCCCTGGCGTAGATGATACGCAGCACGTAGAAAAACGATCATTTTTGGTTCCTCTCTTTGTGAGCTTAAAATCTATTTTCAATTGTCAGGCATTTTCTTTATTTGACACTGCGGCTAATAAGATTATTTTGTGTGTGTGTGCTGAAGGAAGAAAAAATCAGCCAACATTTAAGGATGTTCCATACCCAAAGCCTTGTCCTTGAAGTCGTTGGATCGCCTCAAATCATTTGTTTGAATTAAGCTTTCTTCCTACCAAAATAAGTAATCGTGTTCGAGCTTCATCTTACGACTTCTTGGAGCTCATCTGCTGACCGAAAAAATGGATTCATCGTCACCATCATTAAGGCACCCATTGAGCATCTTCTCGCATCAGGACAATCACTTCCATTACCATTTATATCCGTTTGCTCAATGAATCCTTTCACTCGTAACGCACTCCAAAGCAAAGCGTAAATGATTCCACAAACACTCACAGACACCTCCCAATCCAAAGCTTTCGGATGCCGTTTTCCTCCGGAAGAGCTAAGCTTGGTTCGGAAATTGTTCCTGCTCCTGGATCTTTACAAGGCGCTTCTTCTCTTCCTACCCCAAGTGGTTAAGTTGCCCGAAAATAAAAGCAAACTGCAGGACGACAGCTCACGGCCGATCCCCGGCCGAAATGCGCCGATCCAATTGATATATGGGAAGGGAAATGTCGAAAACAATATTGGAAATGTTGTTTCCAGCTTGCCAGGGCCCTGGACCAACCCCGTCTATTCCTTCCCGCCAGCGCAGGCACCGGCACGCGGGGAATCATTGAGTTCGCGCGCGAGGAGCAAAACTGATTAAAATAAGATATATTTGCTACGCCCCAAACCGTCGGCGAAGCAAGCCCGTCCATTGCACGTGGCCCGGGTCCGTGGGCACCCGATCGATTGGTTGGCCGCCCGGTCGGAATGGTCGGAAGCAGCAGCACCACCAGAAATGGGCAGAAATGGCCATAAATTAGTGAAATTGAAGTGTACATCCGCCGGGCCGGTTCCGTGCCTGCTGCAGACAGCCCTCGCCGGCAGTTATTCGTAGGATTCGGGCTTCATCATACGGCCGTGTCGAGGCGAGTCATGGACCGGCGCTTGGCAGCCGGTGTGCGCTCTGCCAATGGCAATCCTTCCAAGCTTCGCCTGGCTGTGGACGCCGTTTACGGTACAGTTGCGTCCGAAGTGCTTCATATCGGTTCTGGTGGCGGATGGGAGAAAGCGTTCTCAATTTCTGCTCAATTACTTTCCTTTACCCCCTGTCCCCTCGTTTGCCCAGACGCTTGACGAGCAAATGGTAACTGCATTAGGGGAAAGAACGGGTGATGGTGCTGGTGGTGCATTCTTACTGTCTTCTGCTGTCCCGGAAA
This sequence comes from Anopheles gambiae, assembly GCF_943734735.2. Taxonomy (NCBI): domain Eukaryota; kingdom Metazoa; phylum Arthropoda; class Insecta; order Diptera; family Culicidae; genus Anopheles; species Anopheles gambiae. The sequence goes on from NC_064601.1 coordinate 114,568,438, forward strand.
GAAGACCAGCAAACCGTCTTCGGGAAAGTCAAGAAGATAAATGTGTGGATGTGCATCTATCGAGGGATCCTCGAGCCATGGTACACCGCGATGACATTAGCCACAACCGGCGTCTGACAAGCGGCCATTTTAATGCTCTCAATGCTCCTCTTCGTCTCCGTCGCGCTCTGCTTCGTGTTCTTGTGCCGTATTCAGCAAGCAAGCAATTGCTTCATATCATCAAAATGATGCTAATGGCCGCACCATCTCCATCCCATCGACCCATGCTGCTAAAGGCTGCCGGAAGCCGCACATAACAGACAGTAGAAGCAATAGCAATACCAACCATAATGATCATAACAGGAACCTCCGGACGTGTGGAAGGCAAAAAACCCCAGCTCAAGCAATCCCCATTCGAAGCTGCTCGCACTCCAAGAGCCTTCATCGCTCAGGAGTGGGTCTTTACTAAAAGCCATAAGAATATGTTGCTCACACTCATCCATCGAAACACACACACACAAACAGCCATTCACCCATACGCGATGGGTGGTGCTACGTAAGGGTAGAACCGCGAAAGAATCGACGAAGTGAAAAAGGCATTAAGATGAAATGTTTTAAATCGAACCGCGTACCGAAACGGAAGGAAGTCGGTCCTTTAAGGGGGGAGGGAGACTTTTTTGCTTCCTCTCCGCGAGACATTCCGCGTTCTAAAAGGCATCCCCCGGCTGCTTCCTCCCATGCCCAACCCGAAACCAAAAACGGTACGGTGACATACTTGTTCGCATGCATTTACCACCACCACCACGGGAAGCTTGAGTCGTTGAGAGCATGAGTGCCATATTCCGGCATGCGATGATCGCTGGGTGGTGGTGGAACCTGGGAGACGGCGGAGTTATGGCCACACTGAAAGATGTTTACTCCACAGGATATGTCGCTCCATTCTGCACAAACGACGGACCAATACGCGGCGTGCACTGCCGGTGTGTACAGTCAACATTCTTCTGGAGACCATTTGTGTTGTCCTTTTGCGCAACGACACTTGGGCGGCGGTGGTGGTGATGGCAAAGCATGGGTGATAAAATATACAAACAACAACAACAACAACAACAGCAACAACAACCTTTACTGACACTCGTATCATGCCCGTGCCTTGGTGCTTGGTGCGCTGTAAAATATGGATGAGTCGTGAGCATGTTCTTGATCTGGCAAAGTGCTTAAAAACGATCGCATTTCGCATCTCAGCCGTCCGTCCATCGGGTGCGGTGGTTATGCATTTATTTGATGATTTATGGTTTTGCGCTCGTTTATGCTGCTCTATCTCGCTGTGTGTATGTACCGGATGCCCGTTGCAGACAAATTGTCTTGTCGATGGGTGTTTAGTTTTTTTGCTCTTGGTGTCTCCTCCGCTTCTCTATCTTTCCCGTCCGATGGGTTTTGGCAAATTTGAAGAACCATTAAGTGGCCGTTTGGGGATTAATCCACACGATTAAATAAATTGAGACATACCGCCGTGTCGACACCGGCTACTTTATTGGGCCGTCCGGCTAATCCGGGTAAGTGTTTATGCCGATCGTTTTGACATGATTTATACTGTTGTCGTTGGATTTGAGGGTTGGTTATTTTTTTTCTTTCGATCTACGCTGTTTGAGTAGATTTGTTTGGGATATTTCAGGATGATTTGTGCGTAGCAAATGGTAAACGGATCATCTGTAATGACTGTCACAAAATTGGCTAAAATCTTGCTGTGATATTAAACAACCGTACTTTGCGGAAAAAGGTAATTTTGATAGAAAGAACAATAAATGAGATTTTCTTATCAGAATTGCATACTTTTAGGCGTTTTGAATTTTGAAATTTGAATTGTTCACCGTCCATATCAATTGATTCATCAAGCGTTGTAATGTGATTTTGTTCACAGAATTGCATACTCTTGGGCGTAATTAAGGTTAAACGTGTCCACTTTCGAGGAAATAACAGTCAGTCAAGCATCTGTTCAATGTAGTAATGTAAATCACATTATATTTAATCTTTCGAATTGCATACCTTTAGGTGTAATTTATCGGAAAAGCTTTCAATTTCAAGACTTTAAAGTCAGTCAAATACTTGTGAGGCAGATCGTACAACGCTTAAAGTGCTTCTCCAGGTACGGGCAATAAACCACGCTGACGATTGTGCGAACCACGTAATGGACATACCGAGAAATATGGCACGAACTCAGGTATCGTCCGGCATCTGGCCAAACGGTCTGGTCAGCCGGGCAGACCGACAACATCCTCGCACAAATGAACTTACACCGTCCCTCGGTTAGCGAAGTTATTCTTCTTCGGTTCGAGCACGTTTTGGGAGCAGGAAATGAAACTGCTGGCGGGCAAGAACTGTGCAAATAATGCACTGATAAGTTGCGGAAATTGTGACTACAGACAGTAAATCTGACCCTTCGAAGGAAAGCTGCTGCTGGTGGACAAACTATTAACACAATTCCGCCAGCAGTGCCAGCCAGTGGGACAGTGAAAGATGCTGTCCACGCAAAAGGGAATGGTTGTGGTTTGAGTTTGTATTTTGTAATCAGAATTTGATGCACTGTTTGCACCGTCCAGGCAGATGCAGAAATAATTGAAACAGTTTCCAAACCATTACGTGGGGCTAGAGCGTTTGCGTGCTTGTCGCCTTGACGGAGGGATGAGTTTGTAATCAATCGAGCTAGAGGTTAGAGCATCTGATAACGGGCACTGCTGGAGATGGAGTGGAAAACTGTTTCTCTAAGCTACCGAATCAAAGTTGGTGTTGGTATTTTTGTGGGATAATGTGCTGGACGATGCAGCAGATTGCTCACGTAGCATGGGGACAGCTAGGTTGTTGATTCTAGAGTTTCAATATTGCTTTTAAAACGGTGGCCTTATCCACCACAAACAGGTTAGGTGGGCGGATAGTTGTCTGTTTTTTTGTGTGTGGTGTTTGTTTGTTGTGCATACCAAAGGGTCACTTGCATGGTTTCGAGCGCTATTTTCATTAGTGTGAAACCTTGTTTGTTCAATAAAAGTTTCAGTTCAGACCCGCCAAGCACACGCTGGTCAACATTGATGAGTTTATCGCTGATAACGTTCCCCGCTAGAAAACGGGACACGGAAGAAAAGCCCTTGCAAAAACTGCACCACACAAAAACTCCAGTGTGTGTATGTGTGTGTGTGTGTGTGTGTGTGTGCACGCGATGCAATCGCATGGAAATTGTGGTGAATGCGACAAACAACATTAAAACGGAATGAAATTTAAACTCCAACAGCATCATCATTATGATCATGCGAGTACCACACAGCGGGAGGAGGGACAGTGCTCCCCGATTGTTGTCGCAAAACGTTGTTGTAGTGTTTATTTATTTATTTGTTTCAGCAGCAGCAGCTGTACGGCAGTGGCCGGGCGAATAAATAAATAGCGAAAAAGGGGGTTGAATCACTGGCACCCCAGTCAGCAAAAGGTGCAACTTGCACCCGGGCGGTAGCTCCACAGATTGTGCCACAAATCCTCGATGTTCGGTAGACCTCCGTTTGTAGGCCCCCTCGTCTGACCAATGTTTGTGCAAACCTGTGGGAAAGTGTGCAGCAGTGCTTTTGTTTACTCTGCGTTGTACTGTACAGGTTGTTTCGGTTTATAAATAGCGAGCAGTTTGGTTTTATTGTGTTTTATAATTTAAAAATCCTCAATTGTAGTGATATTGCATACCTGTAGGCGGTTTGCGCTTATGAAAGATATGTTTTGTTAACACAATTAATTTAAAGCAAAAGTATTTAAAATCTACAACACAAAACACGATGCAAACTCTGTTGCAGACCTTATTCATCGCCGAATTCCCATATGAAATCAGATATCCGAAATTAAAACGTAGCTTCCGGGCCAAATTGGAAAGATATTGAATGCTTCTCCCCCTCTGCTAGTACGCCATTGTTCCGTTGCTGCGTGAGATAATGGCAACAATTAACAAACACTTTATTTTTCTTTCATCTCAATCGGTCCGCGTTCAATGCAATACTGTAGCGATGACCCGGAACATGTTCAGCGGAACGGACACTTTGGCTACCTTTTTTACCCTTCTGTCCCTTTTTCTCTCTCTCTCTCTCTCTCTCTCTCTTTCGCTGTCGCATTGTTGAGAAAGGTAATTTGCAGTGCTTCAATCATTAAACGGAACACGCACGAAGACAAACCGTGATAGATGCGAGTGCGACCAACGGTAGCAAATGAGTGGCTCGAGAAGGGTGGTAAGGGAAGGCAGCGTGGGGGGGTTTTGCATTATGCATAGAATAGTAATTGATCTACTCCGGCCGGTGCGGGAGTGAAATGAGTTGTGCATTTTTTAATGAGCACTAAAAATGTGTCATTCACAAGCCGCGCGGCATACGATTGACGCTGTATCGCGCACATGTCATATGATACGTGCATGTGTGTGTATGTGTGTGTGTGTGTGTGCAAACATACACTTTACCGATAATTCCATCCATCCTTTCTTTGTCCCCGCGCGGTGCAAGTTAAATATCGCATTGCAGCATTTAAAATGCGGCTCATTTAAAGTGCTCTTCGTGGCGTTTGCAACTGTGATTGATTGGGTGCACAAACAAGCAGAGCAAACAAATACAAAAGGGAAGCTATCTTTGTGGAAAGCCTTTTTTGTTGTTTTGTTTAATGAATCCATTTTTAAAGAGCCATGCATGATGGGGATTGTTTGTTTCTGTGCGTGATCTCGAATGAAATTAAACTTCACCTTTGAACGGTTTGTTTATCGTTCAATCGACTGATTGTTTGGAGTAAATGTCAGAATCAATCACAGTCAATAATAATTTTCAATCAAACTACCACCCTGGCGCACGACCTTTCCGCTAAACACGTAATGATGCCCCTCTTTCGGGTGGAAGAGGAAGTAATTATGAGTTAAAAATGTGACTACCACACGCCAAGGATATCTAGGAGCTCTCCGAGCGGCAGGACCATGTAACTCAGGACCTAATTAGGTTTTGGGTGCCCTTTTCCCCCCTTGCTGAAATGTCCCCCAAAAGGGCAAACAGGGCTTGTGCTTTACTGTTCAACAGAAAACACGTCTTCCCGTGCGGCTTATCGCGAGTTATCGTCTAACAAAAAAATCCTACCATCAGTTGCTTCGAGTGTCCTGTGGATGGGCCAATTAGTGTACGGTACGACACAACAACCACTTTCTTTTTTTGGGCTGTTGGCGTTACCGGAAGTAAACAACGTTGCTAATATGGAAAGAAAGAGAGAATGAACAGAGCACTCTCGAAGTCCCGAACTAGCCGTAGCCACATAATGAGTGTGGCACAACGTTACTGTTTCTTTCCCTTCTTGTTAGGCTGTTTTGGAGTCACCGGGGAACATTTTTCACAATTAAGCCTCAAGAATAATTGGACGTGTGTCCCTGGTCGGCACAACCATTCGACAGGGGGACAACGGGGGGACAATGTTATCTCTAGATAAACACGAAACCAATCTTTGCCGATTCGGGATCATTGTGTCCTGATCGGGGAGGTCTGGCGACATGGCCCAGCGTAGGTGATTATGGGCTTAAACGCAATGGCCGACCGACCTGGGCTGGGCGATTTATTAGTGGTCTTGAAGACGAGATAGAAAGCAGATTGTGCGCGATTGTGTGGCTGAGTTCCGGATCCCAAAAACACGAGGTAGAATTGATTGTGCTGTTTAGACATCTCAGGGAAGGCCCACAGGACTGGTGGCGGTCACGTAAGGTGTATTGGGAGTGGGCGTTTTTTCTCTCCGATTTTCGTCCTTATCTGGGAAGAGTGATTTTGTGTCACGATTGAGTTTTTTGTGTGTGATTTTTTACACGTTTGCGGCAGGGCCCTCTGGAAGATAAGGAGCCTTGCCTGCCTGGATAGGAGACAGTGGAGCTGGAGAGATTTCTGGTACGTGACCTACACGGAACGCATGCGAATGGTCCAATTCCCCAACGGCTAGGACAGAAAGGACATCTCGTCCGTGATCTCGCGATCCATTGGAATACACACACACACACCCTTGCGGGTCACTCCACCCTCTCGAGCAATTATCTACGCGGATAAAAGCTAAAACTTTGCCTTGTTTTTTTCATCCTTCGCTTCATTTTCTGGTCGGCGATAGTGCTTGCGGCCCAACTTTCTTGCAAGCTTCAATGAAGTTAGTTAGTGCGCTCGGAGTCCTTGGCATGGAAATACACGGTGGATTACACGCTTAGCTCACGAAGGACACGGGCACACTACTCGCGCTCTCACACTTTACACGGCCGCGTGAGTGATGAACGGAACGTGCGTTGACTTTGTGTCGAGTAATTTGTCGAACGGCAGGCGCCTGGGGTTTCGGTTGGCTCTTTTTTTCCCATCGATCAGTCCTCCCTTCGCACCAGTACCAGTACAAGTTTGAATAAAGCAATCCAATGGAGGAATCCAGTGAAGCAAGCAAACCTCGCCAGTGCGAAGTGAAGAATCGACGATTTTAATCGACGCCTCATTCAAAGTGCCTGCCGAAGACGGAATGCTTGGGTAAGCGAAAGAAATCAGTGTTCCGTGGGGTGGTCTTTTGTGTGTGAAAAGTCACGCCATCGGCATTGAAATTTGTCCAATAGCAACTCTGATTGGGAGGTTATTTCGGCGCTGCCTGTGTGCTGATGGGGCGAAAGAACGCGTATTCTATCGGTTTGAAAAGAACGCAGCTGGCACCCACACACAATGTGATGAGCCATTGTCTGCGGGGCACAAAGTGTTATGGGAGCTGGTGGATTGTACGAGCAGAAACGAGCGCAATGAGCATCCTTTTTGTAAAACATCCCTAAAAGCGTGTAACTTCCATTTGAAATGCTGCAAATAATGAACCGTTGTCATGTGGATTGCATACTTGGAGGTAATTTCGTTTCCGTGCTTGGCAACCGAAAGCGCCTGAAATTAGGCAAGCTGTTTAGCATAGCGATTAGCTTTTGTGGAGTTTGTTTCGGAAGAGTTGTTTTCTTTGTTTTCGAGCACAATTCCACTGTACGCACGAAACGCTGAATCTCATCTCAGCCGTTCAGCCAAAATCCCCGGTACCAGTGTGCATTTATTTGCGCCCGTCAACCACAACTCGAAACATTCAGGGCATATCGGACCGGTACCATTACTGAGTGGGCAAATTTTACATGCCATCATTCACACCCGACAGCCCACTGAACCGGACACTTAACCTCTCCACACCTTCCAGCGTGGTTTCCGCGCGTTCGTGACTCCGTACACGTGCAGCCCGCAGGATCAGGATCAGGTTTCCACCGGGGGTTAGCATTATATGCCGCTTTTGGGTGCTCCGGTGCACAGTGTTTAGTTCTAAAACCGAAAGCTTTCACTCGCACGGCAATGAGAGAGAGAGAGAGAGAGCGAGCGAGAGTTGAAAATAAAATAAAACAACTCCAGTGCAAATACCGTCCATAAATAACTTATCATTAACAGTGCGATGCACAATTTACACAGCGCGCAGAAATATTTCTCTCGCTTCTCGGAAAGACTCCACTCCCCCTTCCACCTGCCTCCTGGATCGTCCGGGCGCATCCGGGTGGATCGTTGGATTTTTCGGGGTGAATTATCTTGTTTCGAGGGCTTTGCAATGTGGGCCCCACACAGCACAGCATAATATAGCAACACCGTCCAGTCCATAGACCATGGACAGTGCAACTTTTGACACTGTGTATGAGGGGCGCGGAAAGGGGGGGAGGTGTGCGGTCATAGCTGATAGCGAATAATTTAAGCAATGCTATTTTAACAGCATCCAGTGGCCACGCGGACCGGGTCGTTGAAAGCCGTTGGAAGCATTCCAAACTCGCTTTTCACCATTTTACCTTCCGAATGATTTCCGGGGGCAGCCTGATGAGTCCGGTTCTGCTTGACCTCTCTCACTCCCCTTCCGGGGGTACAATCTGGCATCGGGATGCTTGCAAAAGTGTAGTTAGGAAAGTGATTTTCATTCTTGAATGGCTTTCCAGTGGGTAAAGTTGGTGAAATTGTTGAGTAAAGTGTAATTGTGTACTTACGGTGTAATGCGATGGAGTTATTAATCGAAAGCACTCGGTCATGCGGATTACAGCCTTCTAGACAATTTCATTTACTTAGCGATGGTGTGCAAAACGCCTGAAGTTAGACAATCCGCAGCATAAAATAAAGCAAAGGTAAAGCATCCAATGCGCAGTACTGTACAATTACTTTAATTTTAAATAATTGCAAGATATTTTCCGCATGAAGTATTGCAAATCATAGAAGCATCAATTTGCATTGCTTTATTTCTTTCAATAGAGACATCTTCGTTGCAGCAGTAGCTATCATCTATCAAACAGTTTTATCCTTATCTTGGTCTGGCTTGGCCCTATGAGAATGGATGCTCAGATTCCATCAGTGTAATTGCATTTATGCATCGATCATTATTTTGCAATCCAATTTCCAATCGTGCCATTGTTTTCGCTCTCCGTCCCATCTAAGTGGCTCGATTGTGCGCCCAATGCCATTGTCGGCAGCGGAAATATCACTCAAAGTGAGCATTTAACATCAAACGGGAAGTGAGCCACTCCATTATCGTTTCTCCCCTGCTTGTGCGATGGTATATTAATTCGCTGCTTTCCTTGTAAAATCGCTTCATCTAAGATAGTGCAGATAGCGTTCCGAGGAAGCGAAGCCGACTATATTGTACCGTATATTTACTAACAATCTTCTTTCGGTTTTCCACTCTCTTACTCTCTCTCTTTCACAGAAATCAATCCACCGCCAAGACTGCTGGGAAAGGGATTTCGCCTCGTGATCGCGAGACATGATTAAACGTACTTAAGGACGACAACATTCCGTTGCAGGAGAGCACAAAATCCTTCTTCGTACAATTCAATCCGACAATTGGCCTGACAGACCCGTTGCTGGGGATTGGGGAGTAAAAACTATTTATTTTGCCTCGCCCTCCTCTCTCCCCCACGAACCGGTCACGACACAATCTTGGCGCAGTGATTGTGCTTCCCGAGCACACGGCAACAAAAGCGACATAAGAAAACACTTCAAACAAACGAACCTGAACCTTTTGGGTGGTCTGTAGACCAGCTCTGCAGGCATCCTGAGGGAAAATGAGAATGAGAGGGAGAGAGGGAGAGAGTTGGGATAAGAAACTTTATCCCAAAGCTGCAGCGAAACGAAGACAGCAACCGAATGGCGGCGGGAGGATAATAAAATACGAAACAATAACACACAACGCAACGCAAACGGCCAGGCCAGGAGAGAAAGAGAGCGCGAGAGAGAGGGACAGTGGGGAAAACGCTTTTGGCCGGAAGGATTTTCCATTTTCAACCCATTCCGCTCGAACGATAAGAAGATAAGGCTCCGATAACGGTGATACGATTCGTCGTCTGACGTTCGTCCGTGTCCTGTGCGCGCGCCCTCCGGGGGATGATGCTGTTAACTCGAAGCACACTGACACATACACACACACACACACCGAGACACAGACAGCGCTCGGGTACCAGTGTGGACGGCAGTAAAAAGATCAAACTCCCTGGAATCGGCATTGTCCGGTTGCTGGCCGGAAGTGCTGCCAGCGCTGCAAACTGACAGCTGCGGGGACGACCCTTTTCGAAACGGACGGAAATGAATGGCATCGATCGCGAGCAAGCTCTGTGTGTGTGTGTGTGTCTGTTTGTGTCGGTGTGCATTGCTTTCGCCATGGTAGATTTGCTATCGTCGGTCAGTCAAGGCAGCCTGTTAAGAAGAGAGTCGTCGGAGAGTGGGACAAGATCGGGCAGAGAATTTGATGTTCCTTTTATCGTTCGCCTGTTCGTGTGTCTCTCGTGGAGAAGGCCCTGTTGTGCTGGGACAAAAATACGTCCTTAAAAGAAAGGAGACGAAGAGGGCGATCTACACCCGCAGGGAGTGGCAGCATTCGCAGGGACAATGTAACAATGATCAAACGAGTCAGTGCACGAGCGTGGTACACTATAACTGACGAAGGAGGATTGAAAAGTGCAAACAGTTGAAATAAAACTTTAACGCAGCAGAACAACGGGGGGAAAGGAGAATGCTGAAGGTGCCGGATCGGAGTGATAAATAGTTTTTCCACTTGTCACTCGGCGTGGCGTGGCGTGGCTGACCAAAGTGGGAACGCTTTTCACAGTCGGTGTGACAGTGTGACAGGCGGTGTGTGGTTGTGTGGTCGTCGGTCCAAGTGGAACAATCGGCGGAGCTGACAGTGGTGCTCAAGCAATGACGTTTGCACTTTTCGAGCATTATCGGGTGCTCTTTTGTCGTTCGGTTTATCCCCATTTGTTTGCCGACAGTCACTCCTTTTTATCATGTAACGACGACGTTAAATATCCTTTGTTGATGTTTCTTTTACCTCTTGATGTTCAATACTTTACAACCTCTTTCCTTTTCCAGGTGTGAGCGTAGCAATCGCTTCACTTTGATGTGAGCAAGTGGATTGAAAGTTTAATGAAAAAATGTGTAAAATGGTGAAAAGTGTACGATTAGGTTGAGCTGTAGCATAAACACTGTAGCATAAAGTGCGAAGGGCGGACGAAGCGGCGGGTGGTAAAGATACAGTTTAGTGTTAGGAGTGTGCTTACCCCGAGCAAAATCATCCCAGTGCTTGCGCGTGTTTCGTGACATGACGTGGTGGGTGTGAAAAATTAGAAAACAAAGGACATTTCCCTTTGTCCCATATTTCCCTTATCCCACGGCGCGATTTAAGGTGTTTCGGTGCGAAAATCCTCTCTTTGTGTCCTCTAATATAATTGATTCGGTCTCGGTGGTTGCAAAGTGTGTGTGCGTGTAGAAACGATTCGCGCGAGTAAAGCAAAGGACGCCCCGAAAACGGAAAACAAAGTGTTGGCGAATGGAATGAACCGCTTCGAAAAGTGTTTTGCTGTGCTGTGTGAGTGAGTGTGTGCGTGTTTGTTTGTTCGTTTGAAGATATTAAAGTGTCTAAACAGCGAGTTTCTCCAGCAAGGCAACATCGGAAGGTTGTACATTGAAGTTGAAGGAAGCAAGAACCCATCGTTGTAGCAGCAGTAGCCGGCAGCAGTAGCATTTCCGAACGTGCGCGGAAACAAAATTTCAACCTACTAGTGGATGCCCGAAATGGCTGGACTGACAATTAAGGTAAGAGTGGGGAGATCGAAGGGAAGCGTTCAAAATTATTCTTTTATACAGATGGAGACAGGAGTTCATAACCGAACAGACAAGCAGCGCTGATGCCACCTTGTGGAGCAGTTTTCTCTACGAATGTGGTATTGTGCAGTTTCTTCGTGGCTTTTAGAGTGTCTTACTACTAGTCTACTAGTTATCCACTACCAGCTATAAACATTGTAATTTAAAACATTTCATTATACTTGTACAGCGCTTTAAAACAAGCCCTAAACCACTGTGTCCTTTCAAAATCCTGTCAGAAAGAAGCTTCCCAGTCAACCACAACCAGCAAAGATGAAAGTCTCCTCCAACGGTTGACGTCGTCGGCCACAAGTTACGAGCATGTTTATCATCAACGCTGGTTAGTGTCGCCTCTTCTCTCATCCCGGCCGCGATCCACTGCACCCTCGTTCGTTTGGTCGTAATTTGAATTTACAAAATGTCATCCAACCCGGCCCGGGCCGTTGCATTTTCGTGGCAGCAAATTTGTGTGCAAATCAGCCGACCGTGCCGTGGGTCAAGGGGCTCTCAAGCATCATGCCCTGTTTTGCATGCACCATCCCAACGTCCCCGAAAAAGCTTCTTATCGGATCGGAACGATTCAGCTTCAGCGTGCACTTGGTCGGGGTGGAGCGGTTCCCGGGGCCGGGATTGTAAAACCGGACGATTAAGATTAGGACGACCACGAACAACCACGGGTAATAAAACAAAAAAGAGCACAGCCGTGACAAACCCTCAAAAGCCCGTGGATGACCGAGGATAAAATGGCTTGTCAGTGTCAGTGTGAGGAGTACGTACTCCTCCCCTAAAACAATTTGACACGCCGTTCGCCAACAGTGTGTCGGCCACAATTCGTGATTTGTGAAGATTGAAAGGAGCAGCGAAGTGTAAACAACACCGCAACAGAGGACCCGGTGGCCATCGTGGTGGTGGCCACTTTCCTCATTACAGTCGAAGGTGGTGCGGAGGAAGGGATTCAGAAAAAGGGTCCTCCGTCTCTGGGTTGGCGTATAAACGCGCATCCTGGGCTTCCTTCCCAACCAACCCGACCCAAAGCGGATGCAGTGGCTACAAACTGTCGCATTGCAAGAGACAATGCCGTTTATCAAACCGACCGTGCGGTACCTTGCGTTGTTCCTCCTTTTGCTGTTCGCTCGTAAATCCCCGGAACCCCGGACAGCCTGACTGTTGTGTAGCACTGTTTACGCTTCACACCCACCCAACGATGGAAAAATCGGATCCAATGCTTGAGGACAGAAAGTGCGGGGGATCGCACTGCGTACGACATCCATTGGTGTAGGATTTTTGGGGTTTATCTTTCCGCTTTAGTCGATCGAGCGACCAGGCGCCTCCATTGGAGCCTCCGTTCCGCCTCGAAGGACCATTGTTGCGGACGCATGTGCACGTGGAACAGTGTGCTGTGTGTCGAACGGGTCGAACAGTCGCAAAACGCATTCCACATCGCTCGTATATATATGTGTGTGTTCCTGTGTCGTTCGAAAGCATTATGGAGACCGAAAAACGGGCAGCGGCGGCGTGCTCTGACCTGGATTTACTGCCAGGGATTTACTCACTGCATCTCACCTCCATCAACGCTCCCCGTCTTCGTCTAGATGGCATTTTCGGGCGTTCTGCGTTGTAGTGTTCTTTTTGTGCCAGTGTCGCTTTTTTCGGGCTAACCTCGCCAGTTTGCAACGCAGGGCACGCCATACTCGTCCTGTTGGAAAATCGTGCCATCATGCACAGGCACAATAGAGGCCACGCCACGCTCTCCTTGCACCTTCCTTGCTTCGCTGCTGTTCGAGCACAAGCCAACGTAGCTTGGAACGGTTTTGGAAAAAGGACATTAGCAAGGAGCGACTCTCGGTCCCCTCTCGGCCTCGTTTACGGGCCGTAACATTCTCCCGGCATATCGGTCCAGTCTGTCTTCGTTTTTACAACCAGGACATTTTCCTTCTCATCCACCTCCTTCTCCCTCTTGCTTTCCGCGCTTCGATCATTGGCCAGCCTGGACTGGTGAGTACGATGCGCCAGCTAATGTTGGCCAATGTTTCGGGTTCGGGTTTGATGTGTTTTTTGCTGCTGTTGCTGTTGCGCGTCCGTTGTTTTACCACGCTGCTTTCGCTGTGTTGGCTGTTCGTTCTCGGGGGCAGGGCGGGGCGCAGATATAGCCCGTATCTCTATCGTTCGCTGGTGCACGGTCAGGCTCTATCATCTAAAGTAGATGTTGGAATTTGAGCGGTTACCGTGTAGGTCTGTCTGCGTTTTTTTTTCTTTCTTTCTTGTTCTTCTCCCCTCTGTGCTGTGTACTTCTCTTTGCCTTCCATCGTTTGTTTGTGCTGTGTGGCGTTTCGTTGGACTTCCCAATGAGCGCGCACCGACGGCAGTGAAACGTGCGCTGCGGGGTCCCTTTTTGGGGTTACATTTTGCAGATGATGTTTTTCGTTGCAGTTTGTTTGGTTGTTTTTAACCTCCCGCTCCCTCACCGGTGACTGTAGTATCTTTTGCTTTGAAACAGTTCTTAGCCCGGCGTGTGTCCTGCCGCTGCCATCGGCACGGTGGGAAATTGTTTTGTTGCCAATTCCTCTTGTATCTGTCACGGCTGGCCGTGATCAAATCCTCGTGTTTCACGTTCTTTTTGGGGTGCAAATTTCATTTGCGAGATTGTAATTTTGTTGGGTTGTTTTGTTTGGTTTAGTCTTTCTGGTGCTTTTGTTTTTTTTTGTGGCGTTTTCGCAACTTTTGCAACGTCGCACAAGCTTCGGTGGGAACGAGGATTCTTTTTGTGTGTTTTCAAAGGGGTAAAAGCTGCCAGCTGGAAAGGATTACACTCTACTTTACTGAGCTTTTCGGAAAGGGTAAAAAACGGGTACAATGTAATCGATTCGGCTTGCCAAAAGATTGGTTCGCCGAAAGGTTCTTTCCATTCCTTTCGGGAATGATGTTAGGAATCAACTTTTGTCTCTAAGTATAATGTTAAAAACGAGATCAGCTCGTTTTTGTCCCCCAAATTCGATCGATACTGTTGGAATTGCTGTAGATTAAACTTTGTGATGATTATATTTGCCTTGACTTGCCGTTGAATAGTGTTAAAACTTTAAACAGAACCATAACGAGCAAAATATGCACAACATGCCCGTTAACAACTTTATGCTTGTGCTAAAACGCCCGAAAGTATGCAATTTGTACCACAAAACAGCCTACCGTGGCCGCAGCGCTTAGGCTTAGCCTACCTGCAGGCGTTTCACCTGATGGGCCGATCGATAAAGAGATAAACCTACCTGCTCTCGAACAGGCATTTTGTGTTCGATAATTAATTCACTAACCCCGATCCCTCCCAACCCCCCCCCCCTCCTTCCTCCTCCGTCTCACTGCGAATTCACGGCACATTTTAACAGCACCATCAAAGCTGTTAATAAAGCGTAACTGCTGCTTTAGCCTTGTGAAACAACTTGCTCAAGGCTTCGCCGTTCCGAGCACGATAAGTCTTTGTATCCCGCGATGCAGCCCTTAAGAACTACGAGCGAAAGAGGTTTTTGGCACATAGCAGCATAACAGCAGCAGCAACAGCAACACGAAAATAATGCCATCCATTTTCGGAAGCGGCAGGCACTTACCTGAAGAGGATTATGAGCCACTCTTCCTCTCAGACCGCACACACACACACACATGCAGATGGCATATCTCACTCGATGCCACGACAAACAACTTTCGGTCCACCGTCTTATCGATCCTCTGCCGCTCCAGGGGCCGTTTGGTGGACGTTTTGTGCCTGTTTGTGTTTGGCCCAACCCCGGGAAGGTTGGGTTATTTTTCTTTCCTGCTTCGAACTTTCCGGCTGCTCGATAAACCTTCCCCAAAAAGTGGCCAAAAAAACACATAGTCCTTCGGTGACAAACGACAACAAAAAGGCACACACGCGCAGACACACACACATACATACAGGTATTAAGCCGGAAACGAGCCCTATTGCCCCGAAATGAGCCCCGAAACTTCGGACCGGAGCTCTCGGAGAAGGTTGCATTATTTATTTTTGCTTTTCATTCAAAATGTGTGCGCGCATCGCATTGAAATACCTCTCCCTGCCCCACTCGCTCACAGAAAGGCTCCCAGTAGGTGTTGTCCTTTTATTACCCTCATCCTATGCCGGGAACGAGGTATGGGTCCGAAAAGTTCCGTTCTCGAGCACAAGGGGCCGTGTTTTGGGGCCGGTTTGCTTGCTCATTTCGCTCACTAATCTAAATTCATCGCTACCGCCATTGTTTTGCGGGCAGAGGTCAGGGACACACTGCGAGCACTGTGAGGGAGAGAAGTGAACTGGATCGAGTTTTCCCTTCCCGCTCAACACAACTACGCTGCTGCTAGGAGAGCATGTGTGCATGCAGCTGAGCAGAACGGTGGAAAACCTACATTAGCACATAATTACCGACTTAAACTGTACTTAGGGGACGAATTAATCATCGGATTGTTTGGTATATTTCTTTCTTTTCCCCTCTCCCATTCGCCCGGTGAGGCTTAATGTCTGGAGTCGGTCGTTTGTCGGTTTAGAATTGTCCTGTGTGATTTTGTTTCACCCCTCGTTTGCCCCTCAACAATCTCCCCCGGGGAGAGAGAGAGAGAGCGAAAAAGAAAAGGCAAGGGATTGAAGGGCACTTCTAACCAAATTGCGGGGATCAAAGCTGCTTTGGTGTCCGGTGTGCTGCACATTCTCGTACCGCCTTATGAATTGCTCGGTTGAGACTAATTTTTCTCAATCATTATATTAGGGAGTGTTGCACCTCTTTCCTCCAAGTGTTGCCGCATCAACCACACGAGACAGAGAGAGAGAGAGAGCCGCACACCGCCAACGAGTGTGGTCAGCTCGTTTGGCGAGGTTCAATCGCACTTTCGTTGCGGATACTTTGTTTTGAATTGCTAATATATCTCAATGAGCTGCGCCAGTCCGGATTTTCGGGGCAGTGTGTGCCTGCTTGTGGCATTTGGTTCGTGCCGCTTTGCTCACCCCAGGTCAGGGTTTGTCGCTTGTTGTGTACGACCGGGAATCTGAAGCACGCTCTTTACAGGCCACGGTTCGTTGATTGTGTGCTGTGAGTGCGGTACTTTAACATTGTTTGGTGGTTGGTAACGAAATGAGAAAAGATACACGGGCTTCACGGCACATGAATATTTAATATGTGAGTGGCTTTTCGGTTTCCTTCACTTCAAGTGTCGTGTATTAATTTACAGCCCTAAGGAAGACTGCTCGAAAAAAGAGCCCCTCTCCCCCTCAAACTCTATTACTGCTCAAGCAGTCGCAAAGACTCATTAGAGCGACATGAAGTGTAATTGAATCAAGGTGGTGCTCGAGTTGAATTCAATTTCATTTAATGACATCCTGCAACTCTCACCCCCCACCTGCCCACACAGATCAACGAACCTTTAACTGTCGGTCAATCTGGAGAATAGCTTTCATACGTCAAAAAACCGACTTTAATAATTATTCAATTCACCCTGTCTGTGGGACGGCTAATCGAGTTAGCATTTAAAGTACAACTCCGTCCGTGCGTCCGTCCATCCGTCAGAACGTAAGAACGTGTGCTGATCGTGAAGATTGAACGCGTGTAAGACGGCGCGATAGGAAAGGCGCGATAAGAGCCCCCATTTGGGCATGCCAAACAAAGCGCTGCCATCGTCAGAACCTGTCACTTATCATAATTAAATCTTGCTCATCCGGTTTCATCCGGCAGTGACGGGCTTACCGGAAGTTGTGCGTGCGAGCGAGCTAGCGAGTGAAAGCGTTCATTAAATTATTTATCTCTACCATCGTGAGTTTTGTTTGTAGCTTTCCATTGTTCGGGGTGAGTTTTGCAAAGTTTCGGGAACCGCACCGACGTCCCGACGCCAGTTCTATGGCCCTCCCCCGTTTCAGCGCACTTTGCAAGATGGTTTGGGTGCATGTGAGAGTGTCAATAAAACCGTGACAGTCTAACATATCTTATCAATTTTATTGTGCACCGGGAGCGGGAGCTTTAGACCTGTAAGACGCTAGACCGTAAAAGATCGTCTCACTGCTCCTGCTGCGCCGTTCGGTACGCCATTTCGGAAGTGTAATCAAGTTCGACAGGCAGCAGTCGGGACGGCAGTCGATTTCAATTTTCCAACGTCAACCCCGTTCCCGGTAGGGTTCACCTTCCACTTGCCCCGGTCCATTGCCGCACCCCGATCCAAGCAGGAGGGATACAGTCCTTAGTATACTCGCCGACACTCCTTGGAGAATACATAACGACGACTTCCGCATTTGCGAACGAAATGCTTCGGTTTTCAATCCGAGACACCGAGAAGCGCTGAAGCTTACAGAAGAAGAAGAAAAAATGCCTTGATTCTGAGGTGGGCACCGACCACCGATGATGTGGCTCTTAGCGTGTGTGTGTGTGTGTGTGTGTGTGTGTGTGTGTGTGTGTGTGTGTGTGTGTGTGTGTGTGTGTGTGTGTGTGTGTATGTCTAAACGACAGCTACAGAGCTTGAAAGCGTAAGACAAGAAGCAACCGTTTGGAAACAGTTTTCAGTTTGCAGTTGCTGAATGTTGCTTGCTTCTTTTTGTCCTCCCTGGGCTTACCCCTTTTAACACAAGGAAAAAAAGGCACAGCAAATGGTCACAAAAGCGTCCCGAAGCCGCCCTCTCCCGCATCCTAATTTCCCGGGAGCTTTCGGCCCGGCTCAATCGGAGCCAAATAAATCGAACTTTGGTTGGCAACCGTTGGTGATGGACCGGCACTGGATACTGTGCACTTCCGAATTCCCTCATCAACCGCGGTTGGACAAAGTACACTGACGGCTCGGGAGGAGTAAGGAGGGTTGTGCTGCTTGTGGGACCCAGTTTTTCCAATTTACCACCCCATTCGCCCCTCCTTGCCCCTTATGTCGTAGCCAGCCAGTCTCCCATGGGGCGGGTTCGAGCGAACGTCCTTGCTAACTGCGCGTCATCACGAAACTGCTGCTGTCCGGAGCTGTCTCGGATAATAAAATCGAATACGATGTAGCAAAATAGCGGAGCCACGGATCACGATTTTTTTCGATGATGGGTTTCGGTGCAACATTGTGTGTGTGTGTGTGAAGGCCATCTAGTGGATAAATTATGTTGCTTTTTCTGCGCTCCGCTTGCTCACCAGCAATGCATTTCGCGGTCTGTCAGTTGGATTTTTGCTTTTAGGAGCTATAAAAGTGTATTGTAACGTTGATGGCGAAAGTCGACAGGTATTGGAATAGTTTGTTGAAGGGAGGAACAATGCATCACACACATCAAATCAGAACAGAAGCTACACACTCATCGAGATGCTGTGTGAGATGCGTGCATTGGTAACAGCATTCCTTTGTCAGTAAGATCCTTTCGTGACTTGTATCTTTATGACGTTCAAAACATCTTTTTCGTGTCTTGATCGTTGGTATTGGTAAAAATACAGTGGAGCGCCGTTTATCCGGTTACCTTTTATCCGGCTGTCCGTTTATCCGTGCTGTTGAAGAATGACAGTTCAATACAAAGGTGACAATGCGTTTTGAGGAGGATATTTGAACAAAAAAAAAACGCTTTTTAAAGCTCAATGGCATTACAAAAACACGCTAATTCATGGCTAATTTGAAATATTCTTATTGGAAAAACATAAAGGTAATAAGAACTGGGTATTTTTTATCAAAACACTAGATAAATTAAAAAAAAATCAATAATTTGCGATTATGTATCATTTGACTCATTATCCGTGTTATTCAATTATCCGGGCAAGTTCGAGTCCCAATGAGCCCGGATAAGCGGCGCTCCACTGTATTTAAAATCTGGAGTATATGGGGATCATCCAAGAATTACGTAACGCTCGTAAGACTGCAGTTATGAACGTTTACATTAAAAAAATTGCTTGTCTCAACATGCTTCTCATGAGAACAAATATCCAATGAACCAAACCCTGTTTAAAGCTATCTCCTACAATGCTTTATAGGGCCTTGTCTAAAGTTACACTCCATGAAATAAGCACAATCGTTTCAATCGTACAAAAGTAAGAGAACATACGTTTCGATTCACTCGCCATCCTTTTTCGGGCCACATCTAATGCTACCGACATTACCCTAGCGTGATCATAAAACAGCGTGCGTATGTGTGGCAGAGCTTCTGTTATTACTTCCGTTCATGCTTCTGCCAAGTACATGTTTTCTCGTTTCAAACGATTGCATTTACATTCGTAAGAAGGGTTCGCCGGCAGCCAACATTTCCGCACACTTACGGGCACTGAGACACCACATCACGCGGACAGGGGGAGCGAGTGTGAAAATGGAGTGAAGTGAAATTGATAGTTGGGTTGTAAAGTTGGCAATACCCAATTACATCCGCTTCATTTTATCACCTTCTTCTCGCACTGCTCACACTGAAACCCGTTTTGTGTGTGCGTGTGTGTGTTTTGTGCTTGGAAAAGAGAACATTGGATGTTTGCTTCCCGAAAAGCGTTCGGCTGCAATTTCACATCTCGTTTTTCAATTTACACATTTCACAATTCGGTTGTTTTTACTCAGAAAAAAAACAACAAAATACAACAAGAGTCGAAATGGAAGGAAAAGAAACACACACACACGCAAGCGGAAAAGCAATGTTCAATTTTAACTAGCACATCTCAATGGCGTGCTCACAAACCACCACCACCAACACCACCCGGTTGTTCGCACAACGTCTAACGATCGCTATCTGCGTCGCGTTTATTGTTGTGCTGGAGATACTTTTCAATTCCAATGTCGCATTTTCCACCCATTTATGTGCGGGCTGATGGCGAACAAACGGTCGGTGTTTTCCATCCCTTTACACCCTTCCGTATCGATGTGTTGGTAGAATTGGATGCGTGTTTGTTTGTTTTTTTTTGTCTGTTCGGATTGGTGCTTTTATTTTGTTTCACTTGATGCGAATGATGTCGAAACGATGTCATTATATCTTGTTGCGCCTGGTAGTTGTGCAATTTTATTCCATCATGTACTCCCTCTCCCACGCCTCCTTTCAGCTTTGAAGTTAAAAAAAAGACGCTTTACACACGGTGAATGAGTATTTGTTTGAGTGGGTGTTCGATTTTTTTTTTCGCGGAACGCTAAACAAACGAACTGCACGTTTAGCAAACATTATAGATCGGCAAAAATTGCACCAACCACTCCGGTTGTTCCATTACAATGTACTTTCAATACTTTCGGCTTTCGGCAAAAAGCGAGAGCTTTTGTTTTGTTTGATTCTCGGCAAGTGGAGTGGCCGATTCCGATTCCGAGTTGAATATTTTAACACCAAAATCGTGCATTCGTGCACCTTTTTTCGATAGCTTTTTGTAAGCGGAGTTTGCACACGAGTTCCCATTTTAAATGCACAGCTTTGTGAGTTGGGCCGTGAATACGATTCAAATGCTGCCGCTTTGTTCCCTTGTTTTGTAGTGTTTTTCGGGGGAGGGCTTGAAACAAACAATCCGATACGAGTTTGCTCGCTGTGCTGATATATTGGCAAAGAAATTGTACACCTAATCCTGGAGGGGAAAAAATAACGGCCGGATTTGACCATTTTACACATCATTTCGCCACCGGGAAAAGCGGATTTCATCGCTACATTCGAAACGTTCGCGCTCTCTAGCACTAAACTGGGGGAAACTGTTGAAGGCCTGCATCGTTCCATTGGTCCGCAAAAACACATCATCACCCGGCCGCGAGCAAGGCTCCCTCCCCCGGAAAGGTACTCGAAATTTTCATCATCCAATATTTAAGCCCTTGTTGACAACTGTTTTAAAACTAAATTATTCATTCCCCAACATTCGCCCGGAGTTGCTGTGCTGCTGTGGCCACGCTTCCGTCACGTTTTCATCACCCGAACAGGACTGCTCGCTGGGTTGTGTGGGTGTGTGTGCTGTGTGTTCCTTTTTGGAGCTCTTTCCCTCGACCCCGTGTTGCTAGAAGTCAGTCCGATGCGGTTGTGACGATTGCTGTTGATGCTACTTTGCGCGCCAGCTTGGGAACAGATGGGATTGCTGCAACAGGGGGAGCAAGAGAGCGAAGGGCAGGACTAAAACCCTTTTTGGTGTACGCTCTGCTCGGTGTAATGAAGGGATCGCACCATACCAAGCGCCCCAAATGAGAATCAAAAGGGCTGCGCGACCGTCTGTGTGATGAGGTTAGAGGATTGGGTCCGACGGGTCGTAAACAAAATACTGGCAAATAATTCATAAAGCTATAAAAACCTTACCACTTCATGCGATGGGAAGGTGGTGACTTCCTGTGGGAATATGAGGATGTCAATATGAAGTTGATAAGCGCGTTGATAAGTGCAAGGAATGGGAGTACTTATCGGGGAAGATGAATAAGTACATTTTTGGTATATAAAATATTGTTCTGAGAATGGTTGGAATAGTCCAACTAATATCCATGCTACATTCCATCACTATTATCTATTACGTTCGCTTATCATTCATCCCACACACTCGCACACAGCTGGCGATTTCGATGCGACGTGATAAACGGAGCCCTCACTCACTCTACGACGGAACCCACGATGATGGGGTAGAGCAAGTAAAACTAGCTCCTCACGCGGGCACGGGTTTTGCTGGTGGATCTGGACGACGACGGCAGCAGGTAGCACTCTACTAGCGACTGTTGAAAAATTCAAAATCTCATTTTCCACCTCAACGCGCGCAATCCGGCGCTGCTGTCGGTGGAGAAGTAGCAGCAGCCACCTGGGATCGATCTCCAAAGAAGTAGTACGATCTCTCCTGTCTGGGTGTGTGTGTGTGCATGTTTGTCGATGGAAAAAAGGATGTGACTGTGTGATTCCACTGGAACGTTGGTCGCCTGGAACCGGTGGTCTCAAAAGCCGGTGGAAGAGGAACTGCCTGTCGGTTCCCAGGGAGCACTGCTCTATGGACCGTGAAGCACTAACTGGCCGTTGAGTTAGTTGGGATTGATGGAGTTAGCTGTTGGGAGATGCTTTAAGCTGCCTCGTGTGCGTTTCGATTGCTGTTGGAAGGGTGAATTTAATGAAGGGAAAGTGATGATTGGGCTGAAGAAGCTACACAAAGAGCTATTTTAATAAATGAAGAATGTTGTTATAGGACTTGATCCTTTGTTTCATCCAATTTCAAGAATTGTTCTAAACTCTTTGTTTGGACGTACATTCTTCATCTGATGGTACTTTCTGCTCGTTTTTCTTAAGGTTCATCATTGGAGCATATTATACTTTTGCAACATAAAACATCCATTCTCCTCCAACCAAATCCTTAACTCTTCACAAAAACCATCATTTATCTTCGACTCGGGTTATCCTTGCTTAATCTTCCACTACGTCAAACAACAACAGCAACAAAAAACCACGTCACACGAAACTGTCATCAACAATCGCATCCGGAAACCTCGCCATACACACAACACCTTTGATAAAGCGATCATTTATACTGACAGGTCCTTGCTGCTTTGCTCTTCCGGTGCCACTATCGTGATCACCCATCACCTCCCATTTGAAGTGCTACGCGTTGAAAGAAGTACCCGCAGTGTAGGCGCAAGTGATACTTTCCACTATCACCTCGTCACACACACACACACACGCACACACCTTTCAATCAAACCCCTCCATGGGTGTAGATCATTTATTTTGGCGGGGCTTTATTGTTCGCCCGGTGCCCGCAGTACGCACGTGTCCTGCGAGAAGGGTAATTGAGTGATTTCTTGTCATTTCCCAAACCCATTCGCATAAGGGAGGGAGGAGCAAGGGGGAGGTCCACTTGCGTGCGCCCGTGTATGGGAATGTCGGTCGGGCCTGTGTTCAATATTGGAATTTGATAAATGATGCCGCTCCGGACCGGACAGGAACGATCACAAATAATAATCGTATCGATAGACACACACATCCGACGTTCGTTAATTTGACTGTCACTCGACACGCGAACCGACTCAACACAAACACACACACACACGCACGTTCTCGTTCACCATTACACGCATCGTGCAGTGGGGTGAGTGCCTCGGTTCCATTGTTGGCATTCATTTTTTCCTCCCCCTACACATCCAAGTCTCGGGGGCGTAGGTGAGAAAATGAGCTCTCCCACTTTTACCTGGCGTCAGGAACAGAAGGACCTTTTGGAGTTTTTCCCCCTTTTAGTTACCGACCACAACAACAACAACAACAACCGCAGGGACAAGTCTTACTATGGGCTGGCGGCCTCCATAATGGGAACGTGAGTGAATGATTACCTTTTATCCGTTTCGGGCAAGTACCGGAGGGGGTTGGTCCTTACTCAGGCCCGGTTCGTTCAGGGCGCGTTTCCAATCAGGTGCTATCAATCATCGACACAGTAACGCACAACGTGCGCGCTAGCCACACCACCGCAAAAGGTCACATACATACACACACGGGAGGTCGGACACGGCCGATGATGGTGTGAGGATTCCCACGCTATCAATCAGAAAGGTGGTGCAAGCTGTTGTTAACCTTCTGCGAAACGGTGGTGTTTTCGCCTCCCCATCCCCCAGTGTGTACCATTGTTTGCAACATATTGACCTCTTTGTTCGGTGCACAAGCGAACGGCCCAGGCAGCTCTGGTAAATGGTCACAAATAAGCAGCCCCGACTACTCCCACTCCCAGGGAAAACCGGGCAAGGCCTACGCACCGACAACTTCAATGGTACTTGAAACGAGCTTTCCGGAAAAGTTTTCACCCCCCCCCCAACCCCGAACGCCGAACCCGAGGTACGGTCGGTCGAGCTGTGCGAAGACTAAATTTATGAATCATTTATCACTTTATCAGTTTGACGCGCTCTCGGGGTTTGTTTCGGTTCTGCATCTGCTTTCTGACCGATACTACGCTACTTACACACACTCACACGCACTTTGCCCGCTGCACAATACATAATTTATGTTCCAAAGGTCTGCAGGAAGAGCCAAACAGACCAAAAATCTGCCGGAAAATGGACAATTGGGCGTAGAAAAGAAGATTCAATGGTAAGAAGTTTTTTGTCTCGTCCGTCTCGTTGTGGAAGGAATGAAACAATGGGTGAACAGTTAATATCTTCGAACCGCTTTTGCCATGTAAAGTGAGGCGATTCAATGCGAGAAATGTGGGTTTGTTTCCCCTTTCGATCGGTACGCACTCACTTAAACCCTTCTCTTGGGCGGGATTTAGTGATTGATACTGACAAACAACCTGTCAGCAATCGAAAATCTTGGTAATGTTGTGTTGTTTCACGCTTCAATTTAATTTAAATTATTGAAAGGCTCGTTGAAAGACATTACCATAAGCTCTTGTGCCCCTGACGGTATGCTTTATATAGGAAAAGCCTACTTATACAGCTACTGAAAGACACTGTCGAAAGCACATATGCCCCTGAAGGTATGCTATGTACAGACGAGAGATACAGGGATAAAGGGACTACTTCTGCAGGGATTGAGTTGTTGATTTATTTATTGAAATTTTCTAGAATTTGTATTTCTGGACCTTGAATCTTGGAAAATTACGTTCATTCATGACATATCTTAAACCGCAATATAGTGTTAGAAACCCCTTCTTAGCAGCTTATTTCGCTGCTGAAAACTCCAAAGCTCATCCTTCCGAGTTCGACACCAGCTCACAAAAGGATTGAGCACCATTTTCCAAGCACCATTTCAACCGCTGCGTCCAATGAATCGCTTTATCCCCACCATTGTATCATGACAATTTTTAAGTGCATTTGAAGCGCTTCTCAACCGGCCACCGAAAACTGTACCGAAAGCTGCTTCAAATGCATCCATCTTGAACTCCCATGGCACTCCCAGAGATACACCGGACATTCCGGGCAGGAGAGAAACTCATAACTCGAATACCACGGTCCGGATTTCCCACCCCCTTTGCCTCGTGCTGCAGGCAGACCAAACTCTGAAAGGATCATTAGTTTGAGCACAGCAACCATTTCAGTCTCATCTCAAAAGCATCCATTCCTCCCGGGCAGCCCTCTTGCAGCAGGCCGGGCTGTGTTGGGTGCATTCGAATGGTATATTATTTGCCTGCCGAAAATAGCGACGCCCTGGCCGGCGGTGTACAACCCAACGCGGGGGGGAAGCGGAGAGCGAGCAGGACGGTCGGATTGCTCCGAGTTTGTGGCCCCGTTCATTACTGTGGCCCGGTGGTCGTGATTTATGAGGTGTCCAAGAGTTTATTTCCATTTAATGTCCTTAATGGCTTTCTGAAGGGTCGTTATAAATGTATGTATGTTTTATTGTGCACATCCGGAATGCTCTCTGATCACACTCGCACACTCGGGTTGGCTTGCGTTGCGATGGTTTCCGAGCCGAGTTGGCCTCGGAGAAGTTCACATTTTCACAGGCCACTGGGGTGGGCTGCCTGCCCTGTGCCAACCGTCCTTTTGCTGACGGGGTATCATTTCCACAAGGTTATGCCATGAATGTCCGGGAAACATATTTCTCAAACGTCGCCAAACTCCTCCCCTCCAACCCCATGGATGGAAGGGGAAGTGATCCTTTTCATCTTCCTCAAGCGTCCGCAAGCAGCTGTATTTGTGTGTGTGTCCATTCTAGAGGTTTCCAACATCGGCAGCCATAATATTTATGACATTTTGGATGTATTTTTTGTTGTGGTTTCCCTCCCTTTTTTCTGCCTGAAGTGTCTCAGGCTCTGTCCTCCATTGACGGTTTCCGTGCCGGACTTTCGTTCGTCACACAGGAGGATGAGTGAGGCAAACGGCCCACATTGGCAAAATACATGCCATAATGGGTTCGCAAACTCGTTGGCCGAAGCCGCCTCTAAAAAGAAGCGGTGATGGTGGCGCGTCCGGTCCTGGGGCAGTCTTTATTTATGTGTTATTATTTGGCAACACAAGAATAAATTCCTCCAGCGGGGCTTTAAAAACTCGGGGCCGATTTATGATGGCGACCTGCCCCACGTCTCACAATGTGGCGGCTGAGGAAGCGATTTCCAGCGACCTGCCCCCCAGATGTACCTATACCGTACAGATTGTAAACAGACGCTCCTTTGAAAAAATAACCACCCCGTGGGCCATTTGCCGAGCAATCGAAACGCTGCAACGTCCCGGTTTTTGTTGCCACATGTGTTCCGGCGACGACAATTTGCCACAATTGTCCTTCCATTTAGGGGGCAACGCGGGTGACAGAGAAAGGGTAAGGGAGTCCCACTTCCCTTCGGAAAGGCGCACAAACAAACGCGCTACATACGGGGCAGGCAGTAGCAAGAAGCTGGAAAAGGGGGAAGCTACCAAATGGGATGGGAAGCGAGAAGGAGTTTTAAATGAGTTTTCGTGGAAAACAAAAGTTAACCTAGATTTGGCTCATAAATTATCGATTGCCGTCTGCCAAATGGACCGATGGCATGAAGCGAAAGCTGACAAGCTGGCCGACCGACGAAGGATAGAAGTCTCAAAACCCGGGTTTCGACCGTCAGCAGGGAGTTTAAACCGGGAAGGGGTTGTTTGTGTGCTCGAAACGCCGCACAACCCCGGCCCGGGCGAGCTGATGAAGCTGATTACTTTCACGTTGGGCTAGTTGGACCAACATGTCACGCCCTCCGGACTCCGCTTGATGGATGATTGAGTCTTTATGAGTTTTCTTTAGCCATGGGCCGGGATGTGTGTGTGTGCAACGCGCCATCGCCAACGTGGAATGCGAAGGGAATGGTCATGGTTTGCGTGTTGGTTGGTTTAGATTAATTTACATTTTCTTCCACTGCGTCCTTCAACCTCAGCGAATGGGTGAGAGATATGAGTGTGTGTGTGTGTGTGAACTCAATTTCACAACAAACGAACCCGAATTCCTTCTCTTCCTGCGCACTCGCTTCCTTTCTTGTTGTCCCTTTGCAAGCACGCATTTTATTGCTTTGTTTTTCGAAAAGTGGCCAAAGAAAAAGGGTTTGCTATCGCTCGAAAAGCAGAAAGGAAAAATAACACCCATAACGTTACCTCCTTCACCCAATTTCTCCTTATTTGTCCCTTCTCACCACCACACTTCTCCTTGCAAGGGTGTAATTTTCACAAAACAATTCAAATGAATGTCTTTGAAACGTTTCCCGATTGCTGCATTCTTGCTGGGCCTGGTGCTGCCCTCTTACCGGCCACACGATTGGCTTGTAAAACGCAATTGAAAGTGGCATTTAGTGTGCGTTTCTGACTGTGATTGTTTGACCGGCCTCAATCCCCTCCTCCTCAGGGTTCGCAGTAAAAAGTGGCCGCCTCCCGGGAATGTAGTACAGGTACGCAAAAAAGGAGGCGGACGCATTGCATCATTGGGCTTATATGGTGCCCTGAATGGTACTAGCCAGCCAGCTAGCAACACACCTGACAGGTCTGAGAATAATTGCAAATAATAGCCCCACGCACACACCCACACATATGTAACTCTTGTGTGCGGGGAATGGTTTCCCGAAAGTTCCGAAGCTTAACTCGTCTAACCACAGAGCGTGCGGGCTGGTGAGTGGTCGAGCTTGCTGGCCGGAAATGGCAAATATCGTTCGTTTGTCCCTAACGCAGACATACACACACACACCCCGAGCAATGGAACGCTACCGATGGTTCGTTGTAACATTCTTTGCGTGCGAAAGGAATTGTTGCTTTCACAATTGGAATGCACAATCGGACGAGGTGGGTGGGCAGAAATTGGAATGCCGAAGGGCCGCTTTTGGATCAATATACAACAGTAACGGGTACAATTAGGTTCATTTCTTTGAACTTTTGCAAGGGCTCGCACGAAACGCCTTACTTAGCAGCGGTTCTGTTCTGTTTTCCATTTTGACAGGGCTGTTTTTAATTTGATTTGAAGGTATGATGCATCATGCTGTAATTTTGTAGGTTTGTATCATTTCCAACGATTTTTTACATCAAACTAGAGCTATAGTTTCTGCTAAACAGCAACAATACTCAATTAAAGCAATTTTGTTGCACATTTTGCATAAATATGGGCGTTTTGGGATTGTGAAAGCAGTTACCCCTAGAACAAGACTTCAGCCTAAAAGTAGGCAATCTGCGAGACACAAAAATGAGTTAAAAATATATCTTATACTTAAAAATATATCTTAATAGCTGAAAGTTTGCTGCAATATCTTCAATTGGCTAATCTATTAGTAGTTAGTTAACGAAAACTATTCCCAAAAGTGCTTTCAGCTGAATTCAATCAACACAAATGCCTGTATGCCTGTGTAAGGAATTATTCCGCATCCGCTCTCAACCAATTTCGGGCTTACATTGTAGCGGACGAGAATATTGCATATCATTCCGGCGTCGGAATTAGTAACATTTGCCTCCCCCCCCCCTGACGCTTATGCTAACAATAATTATATCCCGCCAATTGTCCAGATTGACGTCCGCACAATGCAAGCGGAGTATCATCGTCTAACGGCGCAATTTCGATTATACTGTCCCCTTTCTCCTGCGTTCTCACCCAACCTGTCGATCATTTGCAATTATTACAATCTCCTAACCTCCAGCGAGCAATTCGTGGAGTTAGGATGGCCGTACCCGTACCCGATGACAGGCTGACCTTTAGACTGGCCATTAGCCGAGATTGCGCATCTTACACGCCTCGGCTCGTTCGTTCACAACAATTGATTTTCCGCCCGTTTGTTCCCCGGTGGCCTCTGTTGGCCTACGCGTCTCCTTCGTTCTCACCGTCATGCTCATCGGCATCATCATCTTCTTGGCAGATCACGCATGAATCAACGGTTCACTCAGCCGCGTCGAAATCGTACCGAGCTTCGCACAATCTTCCGGTAAACTAATTCCTTTCGATGCCGTCGGTACAGCATCATTCCCTCTCCCAAAGGCCTCTGCCAATCCAATCGCTGGAGCGATGGAGCTACCCCGAAAGTAGCCATATTGTGGTGCTCGTTTATAAGGCCCCTGTTCCATTCCGCTGCTTGGTGTAGCTGCCAGAGAGCAGGAGCTAGAAGCTGACGCAAAACGGGGTGTAGTAGTTTTGTGGTGTGTGCTTGTGTGTGTGTGCTGGTGGTGGAGTCTGCCACATCCGGTTCAAAGATTATCGCAGAAACCATAATTTCATAAACTACTGATTCGACACAAAAGGGAAGCTGGAGCGCAATACTTTCAGTTTGGGGTAGGTGGGAAGGGGGCCAGCCGGTCGGTGGAAAAACATCCTACGTTTCCTGCTCTCCGCCGGTGTGTCTTTCTACTGCTGGTGGTGGCTGCCACTGATCTGCTGACTTGCAACTGAGCTCCAATTCCCCGCTGGGATGCCCATCATCCGTTTCGTACCTAACGAGCTCTACATCTTGCGCCAACCGGGATTCGGGTCGGTCTTGGTGTGATTGGGACAGTGTGTGTGTAGTGGGGAGCTCTTTCATACGTCCTCTTTCCTTGCTTACGGTGCCCTTCTAGACGCAAACTCTACCAAACACCGCCGGTAAGAAGCGCACTCACCAAAGGGAGGCAGCAAACTCCGATGTAATCGAGCAGTACTGAGGATATGACTGTATGTGTATGTGTGTGTGTGTGTATGTGTGCCTGCACACTGTCTACTCCAACCCCATCAAACCCTCTCACGGCTCTCTGTGTTTTGAAGCAACCAGCCGTGAAATATTATTTAGATCGTGCATATTTACTTATTCACGTTTTCCATTCCGGAGGCCGCTGCTGGAATGCTTGGTCAATGGGGTATGTGTGTCTGTGCAGACCATCTGAATGGCCCTCATACACTCGGGAGATGATGAAGAAGAACGAACGAACTGCTGCCCAAGTATCACGTATGGCAACAGAATTCATCCACCTGAAGGAACTAATGCTCACACGACCACCACCACCGGGGCACCGAGACACGGGCAGGAAGTTTCGGTCTCAGGGAGAGGCATTATTTGCATACACATGGTCACAGAGACGAGCCGTCGGGGACGGTGGCAAGAAGAGTGTGTGCACTTCTTCGTCGGTGCCATTGGAACGGGGACATCGTGCCCGAGCCTCCGCCCAAGCAAGACGTTCGGCTGGGCGGGTACGTTACCAAAGGTATGCAAACCTTGCGCCTTAGTAGCAAACAGTCTGTGTACTGAACGTGGCAGTGGTCGTGCCTGTGGGCTGATATCCGTGTACCTTTACTTACAGCCCCCCTTCCTCTTCCCTTTGCTTCCATTTTCAACCTTGATACCGTTGTGTCTTTGGCATGACATGGCGCTTCACGTGACTTCATCAAAATGTGAGTAGCTTGCGGTGGTACCAATCCTTCAATTCGTGTGCCGAGTGTGCCAAGCAGCAACCGGATCGCCGGAAGGAAAAGGGAAACAGGAACAGGAAGTTGCAGCATATTAGCAGGGGCGTAACTATGGCTCGGCTGTGTGGCGTGTTGTGACGTTCAATTGGATGGAAACTTTGGTTTGTTGGGGGCTCTTCGGACAGTGAGCGAAGTGAGCGCAAAAAAGAGAGACGACAATCGCACAACTACTGAAACAAAGGAAAGGAAAAAGAAACCTCCAACGCAACACCAGATTGTCTCCGGATGATACTCGGAAGTGGCCGGACAGGGACAGGGACAGGCGGAACTAAGTCCAATTGTGATAAAAGTCGGCCACTCTCGAGCGCTTCCTTCGGTCGGTTGGGCCTTGAGTTGGGCCTAGAAGACATTTCGTTTGTTTATTGCTTCGTCGGCTGCGCTGTGGAGGGAATTACGTACTATCGATGGTGCTGTAACTTTTGTATTTACCGAACAACAATGTGTGTTGCGGGCAGGAAGGATTTGTGCGGTTTCGTATCACTTCATTTCTCTGTCCGTTGATTGAAGTAGCGAAAGGTTATGATCACACGGAAATATGGGTTCTCACCGATCGAAAGGTAAAAGGCTGGTCGTTGCGGTGGAATTGGATTATTAAACAGCGGCCTAGGTCCTAGGTCGTCTGTGCCGGACGCCAATAATGGTTTTACATAAAGGAACGACAGTGTCATAACATGTGTAGTGTTATAAAAATAAATGAGTACCGGTTTTCTGTCCGTTGACAACACTGCCCACTAACCACTAACCTTTTCTTGCTTGTTCTTTCTCTCTCTTTTCTTTCTACGCTACTAACCATTGGTCGTCAAACGTGTGATAACTACATCCTCGTTACCATACACGAACGACTCCTCGGTTAATTCGACCACAAAATCTTGGGGCTCGTCGTCGTAAAAAAACCCCCACACACACACATAGCCGGCCGTCTCCATGTTATGGCGACAAACGGCGACCCTTCGATGATCTCTCCTCCGTCTTCCATTTCGAACGGCCCCGAGCCTCAACTGCCACCATTACCACCACCATTAAGATCAACCCAAGTGCTGCAACCACTGTGCGTGTATCCAGGTGCGTTTGCCGCCATCCCATGTACGCCTAATCTGATTGATCAAACGTTATTGGTGTTCGTTGCATCTTCTCAGCCTTTAGTTCTCGTTTGCTTGAAATGTTGATTTTTATGTTGCTGTTGCTTAGACACACTTGGCCACCTTTAGTCAGCCTCTTTCGTTATGCATGAACGGGTTTTGTCACCTTTCAGCGTTCTTTGTTTATTATGTGCGCGTTGAGTTTGGTGGTGTGTTATTTCAGTGATTTCCGTTCGTTTTGCTTTATTTGCACACCCTGTTAATCAATATGTTTCACTGGCATGTAAGTAATCGTTGTGTACCACAGCACCACAGCAACGGCAGATAATCATACTAATGAAAGCTTTATTTGCTTGTTCCTTTATCCTGCCTATGCCCAACACTGGACAACTGGATAAACAACAACAACGCACTGATGGACGCACTCCGAACCTCAGTGTCAACATTGAGTCAGGAAGGAACGTATGATTATGTCTTTAGTGGGCCCCTGGATTCACAGGCCCTGTCATCAACGCTCAAGCTGACCTCACCTCCAGTACGAGTGCGCCCGGACGGTAAGTAAGCAAATGGCGTCTCGTTATCGACATCGATAACGAGCAAAACGAGACATTCCGAATGCCCTCACTCCATCCCTACCACCTGCACCTTGTCATTGATTCCTGTTGCTTGATTATTTATATCCTGGTACACCTTCCGCTGCTGATGATTCTCACCTCGCCTCGAGTCGTTGACATGTGTGGAGTTGATTTGCCCAATCTAATTGAAGTCGTCAAGGCTATGGTAACATACACAGACACACACGCAACTCGTACAGGTAGATCCATCAGACGAAACTCATCCTTCCTCTAGCCGGACTCGATCGAATTGAAATTTATTATGGTCCATTTCGAGAAATGGACCCGGAGCTTAACTTAGTGATAAAGAACCGATTTCTTCCCATTATGTGGGGGCGGGGGTCATTGGTCAAGGTAAAAGATTATCGACAACTCCAAACCAAAACTCCATCAGCTCAATGGACCGTAGTCGTCCGTTTGGCGAGAAGGATTGATTTAGATTCTTCTTGTTAGCGAGAAGCGTTCATCTTCCACAAGCTGGCCGATCAACTCGTTGCGTCTCAATGCTCCGTTGGCCCATTCATTGTGCATTCTGCCGAATGAATGTGATGAAGGAGATGCCTTCCAGGAAATCTGAGTAAGAAGAAGACTAGGAAGAAGAATGGGAGGAGCTTTGTTAAAAAGTAGGTGCCAGAAGATAGCGCACATCCTTCTTCATTTCTACGGCTAAAATCAATCCTTCGAGAGCCATACGTATGTAATGAACCTTTCGGGCGAGGGTATGTTTAATTCTTTCATTTCCCTTTGCTCCGGAACACGCCCAAAACCCCCCTTCAGAGCCTTGAGAGCCTGGGAATTCTGTGCACGTGGTGATCCTGTTTGAGAGTCGAGTCGAAAAAGTTCGATCGATCGATTCCTCCCGCCTGAAAGGGAAGACGGAAAGAAACGAAAACCCACTGAACCTTTTGCCTAGATTTCGAAGCGTATGCTGCACTGCACTGAATATTTCATTGTCGGACGCTGCTAGTCCGTTAACTAATTTAAATTAAAATTCTCTTCTCCGGGTCGTTTCCTGCTCCGTTTCGCCCTGCACCCTTTACTTGGCAGTCTTTCGATCCTTTTCTGGAGGCGGCGACGCTACGAAACCATTGCCCACTCCCGCCCTCGACGCTTCGTACCTTCAAAAGAAGCTTAGCTCAGGGGAATTCGAAATTCGAAGTGTAAAGCGGCCCCACAAGACGAAGAGCCGAGCGGTGATGCCGGTAAGAATGGGTAAGAAGCTTTCCGGCATCGCTTCATGCGGTGGTAATCGGATCGAATGTGCAGATTGATTAGAGCCTTTCTCACCCCCCCCCCCCCCCCCCCCCCTTTCTCCCTGTGCAACTCTGAACCCTTGTGATAGGAAATGAAACTCCAATAGTCACCGCCCTGTCGAATGTGCCGAACGGCGCGGGCAAGTGTGTGTCGTTGAGGAAGGAATACATTTCTTCACTCATCAAACGATGGTTCTTCAATTGACGCTGGAGAGCAATGGGCAAAAGGGGGGAGGGGGGGGGCATGCAGGGACGACTTAGACAGGAATGAAATCGAATTCGTGGAAATTGACGCCATCAGTAGTGGCAATTCGATTCGAATTGATTCGAGGAAGATACATCTAACGGAAATAGACCCAGGGTGTCATCTCCCCTTTGCTTGAGAAAACTCGGAAATGAGCCTCTCCCCCGGTCCCGCTCAGTACGGCTCTCGCTTTTTTCTTCTTCCGTCTTTTGTATGTGTGTAAAGGTACTTTAGCCAGATGGTCAGGACTTTGGGGCAGCTAGAACTACCTTAGTTAGGTTGCAACAAGGCGGCTACAAGGGAGGCACGTAACCTTTGCGGAAGGTTCTGGAAGTTGATTTTCCATTAATATCATACGTCCGGAACAATTCGTACCTACTTCCTAGCTACTGCAAGGGAGTTTGCACCTGTTTCGCCCCGGCAACGGCATCGTAACACGGACCATTGATTCGCTGGTGAAATGTATTTCTGCAAACATTATCATCTCGTTGCCATTTCCGTGACGTGATAATTGAACCGTGAACGGAGGGTGTCTTGTGCAGTTTTAAATTTCATCGTTACCTCGCTGCCTGCCTTGGGTACGGACCATGGTAACAGTTTCGCTTGGAAAGTGTAGAATAGGGTATTAGGTGCGCTTATAATGGGCTAGTAGGGGTCATACAAATTGTATAACTTTAGGCGTTTTGTGCTGCGCAATGCATAAATTGAGGCGAAAGCATTAAATAAGTGTTGTTTGTAGCTTATGTAGGCGATTGCAATAACTTTGATCACTTAAGACGTCCAAAAGTGTAGACTTCATGGACAGCACCAAACTCCAAACAGATTTCACAATAGAAAACGGTTCGCACAGGTAGGCAGAACAGTTTTATTGAGATTAAAAAGAAGATTTTACCTTTTTTGTTGGCCCTTTTTCATCTTGTTCTTGCATTCTTATCCGAAGAAAACGCAAATACATTTACAAACCGGAAGCTAAATTGAAATGTCTTCACGCAGGTGATTAGAAGCCGGGTCCTCCCCCGCTCATCCCTTATCACATTCGATTTTATTGTTACAACCGCAGTGCACACCAGAGCGTGAACGCGTGATAGCCGCCTCACCAAGACGACCGTTTCTGAGCGGCGCTTTTCCGCGTTCATTCATTTTTATGGAATCGTTACTCGTTTAGTTTCAGGGGGTTTTGTTTTTGCTCGGCCACCGGACGAAGGATGATTTGGTTTTGAATTTCATCTTTTGCCTTTGTTTCCCCCCCCCCCCCCATCCCGTAACACGCTGTTTCATTTTAATCTTTAGCTCATATTGACCTTTCCCATGTTTGGGCGCTGCCCTGGAATCGTTTTATTTTTATATCGAAACCATTATAAAATGTATAACCACCTCCCGCCAAAGCCACCTGATCCCGCGACTGGTGGATCCCCAATGCGGAGATTATGGACCCAAACATTCCAAACCCTCCGCATATCCCCTCCTCCACCACCACCACTACCACGACACGATGATTTTGCATTATTCTGCACAGCACTGGATAACCATTAGTCTAACCATCATCTTCTAACCCCGCGTACCTAAAAGTGTATCTTCCTTTCCGCCATGCCGGCCCGCCAGTCTACCGTTCCCAGTCGATCGATTCGCAACGGAGCAGTGGCGTAGACGATGGGCGTTCGTCAACCGGGACGCGTCATTCGCCCGGCAGTGGACTTAAGCGGACAAGGTACATAGGAGACGGTACCGGTTCTCTCGGCTCACGCAAGAGCGATCGCTGCGATGGGGAGGATGCGGAATCATTACGTCAATTGCTTATCGAGTGAGTACCAGGGCGTGTGTGTTTTTTGCTTTCAATTCTTCTTCTTTGGGAGGCGCAATATCATGACAATTTTTGGGGTTTTCTCATTTCTTATTTTGGGGTAGTTCGAAGGGGATCATTGTGGGACGAAATTTCGATTGATTATCGTTTCATTGATTTCAGGGACAATGGATCTTTTGTTCTTTTCTACTACTGCATTTCACACATTTGGGGTTGGGTTTTGCACTCTAGAATGTCATTATAGTATTAGAATCATCAAAAACTGTTTTAGTTAAAAGTTAGATAGTTTTCAAACTCATCAATATTTACGACAAATTTTGGGTGTTTATATGAACCTGAAGGTCACAACATTCACCATAAAATACCATTTGACAGCTGTCACAATATTGACCAACGGAGCAGCGTTTGTTTGGAGTAGCTCAATGATGTTTTGCGAGTCGCTGTGACAGCGATGATGACACCTGTCAGGTTCATATTTACACCCTCCATATGCTCCATCCATGGCATAAAAAAGGCATTGAAACACCATCACGATCTCTATCCCATACAACAGCTTCCGTTAGTATCTGTCTCTGTGTAGAGAAAATGCTCAAAACTCTCCGATACCATCACACACTTCACTCTTCGACCGAAACACTGAAAATGGTACCTCGAAAGACGAGAGGCCCGCTCAAAATTGTTGTTGTGGTGGTCCCCAAGCGGACCAACAACGCCCTCAAAATTTAACAAAAGCAATATTTTCCGACCACCATTTGGCCATACACACACACACGTACCGAAACACACACACACCAAGGCCGTCCAACGTTCGATGGACCTTTTCAGCGCTCATAGCACATCGCGCATCGATGACACACTCTTTGCGCGCCTCCTAGGGACACACCCTTAGGGGGGGCGGGAGTGCGCTGTATCGTTATTGTTCAAAATTGTCGTTGGCCCGTTTTTTCCGTTTTCTCTTGTGATTTTTTCCCCATTTCCCGGTATCTTTTCTCCCTGTTTTTTTGTTTCTTTTGCCTCGTTGCTGTACGTTTTTAACACGTTTCATCGCCCTCCAAAAAGCGCGGACGCTGGTTCGTTCATCTTTTATCATCCATCGACATCTATTTCGTGTCAGCTGTGGCCATACGGCAAAAAAAGCACACAAACACACGAAGTAGCCACGTCACTTGACCGTCATTTTGTCATCGTTTGAGTCAAATAGTGTGTTTTTGTTGTTTTTGTTTGGTTCGTTCGGTTGTTGTCCTGCTTTTCTTTCTCCATTGCCTCCATTTGGCCATTTCGATCACATGAAACTTCCATCGACCGCCATCTCCCGTACGCGCATACTTCGCCTTGTGTATGTGTAGCTTTCCTGTGTTTTCTATTCATTCCCATTTCGCTGTTGTTTTTTTTCTTTCTCAGGGAAGAGAACAAGTACTGTGCTCCTGTTCATATTAAGTTTTCAAAACTATCACATTTCGTTTTGGTACAACGTTTCATCTTTGCCCTTTCACATCTGTCAGTCTCTTTGTCTAGCAAAGATGCACTCTCTCTTTCTCTTTCTCTGTCTGTCGTTCTCCATTGCTCATCGCTCGTTCTCTCTCTCTCTCTCTCTCTCTCTCTTTCTGCCATACTTTCTCTCTATCTTCTACACTGTCTCTTTCACTATCACTTTCCTGTGTTGCGTTGAATGTTGTTCGTTAGTTGACTTTTGTTCTCTGTTCATGTTACTTGTGCTGTTTGCTGTCTGTTTTTTTCTTCTTCTTCTTTCCTTTAATTGATGTTGTGTTTCTTCTCACTGTACTGTTGGTTTGCCCCTCCCCCGCAACGGTTTAACCATTTTCCGAAGGGATAATTTATTGCCCGTGCGAGACACACTTTCCCGGGAACGAATTTTAATTTACAAAAACTGCACGTTACCTTAACACGTTTCACATCGTCCGGCAAAAAAAGCCTCAGCCAACCCCCGTGCAAACAAACAAACGAACCGAAAAACGTACTTCGGATCACACAGATTACCGCCAGAGAGGCCGAAGGTGGTCCCGGTGGTGGCGGTGGTTCCCGGAATGCTAAGAGTAAATGTAAATAAAAATAATTAAATTCATTCGTTGGCCCCGGGAGAGCCAATGGCCAATCGGAACTGCTTTAAGCTTGATAATCACGCACAGAAGCACAGCTGAAGCCGACTGCCCTCCTCCTCGTCCATTCTGGGGCCGAAAAACTTGCCAAAACAACGGGTGAGGCGCGAGGGGGAGGAGGAGGAGGAGGGCGGTGAGCATTTCGATTTCATTTCCCAGTCACGTCATCCGGCGAGTTTCATCTATCTTTTCTCTTGGCTTATGGCTGTTCTCTGTGTGTGTGTGTGTGTGTGTGTGTGTGTGTGTGTGTGTGTGTGTGTGTGTGTGTGTGTGTGTGTGTGTGTGTGTGTGTGTGTGTGTGTGTGTGATGCTGTTGTTGTTTTTCCTCTCTCTTTCTCTCTCGCTCGTTCTCGCTGTTTTCCGTTTGAACATTTTGCTCACTCATCCATTTCCACCTTCGTCTAAGCACGTTTTTGCAAAACCGGTTTTCCCGGGAACGGAAATCGATTACATCCCGGCACCGGCGCCGGGCAAAATGTATGCATTTTTTATGTTTTCATTAATGAAACGTCCAGCGTTTCCAGTCCCTTACTTCGGGATGCGCGCACTCTCTCTTTTACTCTCTCTCCACATTACTTCTCCGTCGTACATTTTCCGTTGATTGGTTTTGCCGTTTTACGAAATTGACAAACATTTGCCACGAGAGGAGAAGGGGGGGGGGGGGGGAGGTGGGGGTCCACCACCAACAAGTGTACTGGGGCCAGCATGTACACACTCACTTTCTGTAAAATCGAACGGTCCAGGAGACCGTTTTTGTCCCCGTGCCGTTGCCATGCTGTTGAAGCACCAGAGAGCCAATCGATAACCATAAAACTCAGAAACAAAGCAGCTGGACAGCAGCCCCATTTGAGGTTCGTTTAGCATTGCTGCTTGGTAGCTGCCGATAAGAACGGTGCGAGTGGCTGGCAAGATTAAGAGGACTTCATCAGTCGTCGCTTACCAGGCTCGTTCGAATTTGATGTACGTTTTATTGGATTTCCCCGGGATTAGCAGCAGCAGCAGCACAGTTAAATCATGAATAAATAGACGGAAGGAGATGCTTAAAAAGCAGGGAAGGTCGAAGGCGCATACCGGCTGTCGCTTTTAAAATGCAATTTCAATATACAAATTGAAAATGAATTTAAGAGGAGTTTGCACGTCTGAATGAAGCTCGAGTGGAAGGAAAGCTTTTTGTCAAGCATTTGGCCCAGAGTTGTGGGAGCTTTTCAAGTAGAAGCCCTTCATCCTTCATCCCGCAACTGAAATGAATCGCTTTAGGAACTTCACAACTTTCCCCCTCGAACCAGCGCTGTAGCATTAAGAACAACAAACAACCACATTTTTAACTTTCGACCCTTTCGAAATCCTTCCCCCAGTGCTGCACAATTCTTCAACTGCCAGTGGAATGCTGCTCCACCCCGGAGGATGGGGCTGAGCTTTGATTCGCTTCGAGAAACAGTTCGCAACAGTAAGCTCTTTGTATGTATTAACTTTTGCCCCCTATCCCGCAGTGAAGTGCACCGTTTGCTGCATTCACTTTTGTGTCGGTTAATCCACGGTAAGGAAGGAAATAATTCCCCCCCCCCCCCCCCCCCTCTCAGAACTGGAGGGCGCAAACGCAGGCAAACGAGTGGAATAAATCCGTGGTTCGTTGCACAAAAATAATATGCACCTCAAGAGGGTGGTGGTGGCGGTGGTGTGGCTCAAAAACGTAACCCCTATTTGTGGTCAACCAACGAAGCGGGGCTTAAAAGGATGCAAACGGGTGGTGAAAGGATGGCTTGGGATGGTTTATTATGCGAAGAATTGAAAGTTAAACGTGCAAACGAGGAGGGGCTGGAACGAGTGCGGAACGAGGAAAAAGGCGTATATCATGGCGATTGAAAAATTAATGAAATTAAATCCAACCCAACCGACGCCGGCGACGCCGGTGGGCTTTGTGGTGTGGTCGCGTGTGCTGCTGGAGAACGCGATGGCTTCCGTCCGTCCGGCCATTTCGTATGCTTGCTGGGTGCATATGCATCTCGTTATTGGAACACTGGCCACATTC
This sequence comes from Anopheles gambiae, assembly GCF_943734735.2. Classification (NCBI taxonomy): domain Eukaryota; kingdom Metazoa; phylum Arthropoda; class Insecta; order Diptera; family Culicidae; genus Anopheles; species Anopheles gambiae. The sequence goes on from NC_064601.1 coordinate 114,607,962, forward strand.
TTTAAGAGGCATTCCAGGCTCCGGGACTTCATCCAAAATGTACTGCATGTTTTGCCTTCGGATGTGCCTTTTAAACGGCACGATCGGTACGATAAACCACTCCCCGGGACTGTGTGTGTGTGTGTTTGTGCGACACGATTGTCTTGAGAGGCTCTCTGGTGGGATATTTTGTGGTCAAATTCATCCTCTGCATTCTCTGCCCCTCGCTTTGTTTGCTGGCTTGAGGTTGGAAAGGTTACCAAGAATCCTTTAAAATGCAAATGTGCGTACTGCCCGACGAGTCCTACGGTAGCGCCGGGACTAGACCAAGACTACGACCTCATCCCCACAGCACAGGAATTTAATTCCGAGAGTAAAAGAGCTCGCACTCCCCACGAGCCTTTTTTGTTTTCGTTTGTTCCGATTCCAAGAGACGAGAAAGCGAGCATTAGCTTTGGCGAATTCCCGGCGTCCTCGCAGAGTTCCCCGAGTCATGGGGGCAAGTCATGAATTAGACTGATGCAAGATTCATACCAGTGCCGGGCGGGTGCATCATGCAAATAGGATTCTGCACTCCCGCTTAGTGGATTGTTGCTTTGGCAACAAATCCCTCTCCATTCGTCCCCGCTTTCCAGGAACTCGGAAGGAAGCGTAGAATTAGAACGCAATCAACATATCTCCTATCCGCTCCTACACCCGAGAGCAGAGTGGCTAACCCGTTTTTGGAAATGCGAGACAGCAGTGATCACTACCTGGTTTGGATGCCACTTACCGCTCTAGAAGCACACAAACACACCCACACAGGAGTTGCTTCGAGTTGGTCCATTAAGAAGCAGGGAAGGTACTCGCTGATGGAAACCCGTTTGTCCGGTGGTTTTTGGGTAATGGATGAAGTCATCCTTTTTCCGTTGGCAGCCACCAGTGTGAAGATGATGCGAATTAAGTGGATGTATAGCATGTGTGTGTGTGTGTGTGTGTGTGTGTGTGTTTTAACCGGTGAAAATGGAACTTCTGAAGCATCACTTTCGGCGAACGCTGGGATGAAATTCTCCCACAGGTACACACCACCCTCGCTGCTAACTGGGAAGGACTCACCAGAGCACTTCACTATGATTAGTTGAGTGTGGGTGACGTCTGTGTGTGTGTCCAGAAGGATCAGCAGCAGGAAATTAAGCAGTTTGTTTTCAAAACCCACACCACCACGACGGACCATCATTATCTCTCCATGTGGGAAGATGGTTGCAGACGCTTCTTGAAGATGCGAGCGGCGTGCAGTGTTCTAATTCCCTAATGAAAGCTCACAGACGCGGACGTGCGTCCGCTCGGCCCATTCACAAACACACACACACGCACGAATGTTGATATCTCATTTGCAAAATTATCTAACCAAGCTATCCAACACAATCCGGTTCGAAAGTTAAACAATGTTCGAGCAAACCGCACGATTTAATTAACGGTGATTTAAATCGTATCCTTCTGTGTTTTTGGCGAGCGTTCGAGAGGGGTCCGCCTGCACGTCTGCAAATTTCGGACAAACTCAAACAGAGTTTATTGTAGAAACAGTTCCATCTACAGGGCGCACTCACACACAGGATTTGGGGTGGAAAGTTTCATTTATTAACACAAAGAGCAGCACGCACTGATGACGTGTGCAGGCCCTAATCCTGAAGCACCATTTTTGGACACCTTCTCCCCAGTTCCACAGTTAGGAGATGATGGTCCGCAGGCAGTAACACCGGCACACGGGATGAATGTGGCTGAAATCGTTCCCGTTACTCCCCAGGGGTAGGGGGCACTACACCCATCGCTCGGAAACTCAATCATGCCAATCTGTGTTAAAATTTCGCTTCTCGCCGCCCCCGGGAGTAGACGCGGTGTTGCGGTCTGTAGAATTAACAAGGGAAATAAACTGATTCCCTCTGGTGTGTGATGTGCGGGAGTGTGTTTTTGTGTTGCATACCTGCCAGGCGTCGTCGCTGCAGCCACTGACGTTTCACGCTCGATGGAGTGTGCGAGCAGCAAAGCCTACTGAAAACTAGTGAGCCAATAAACGTCTTTGTACCCGGTGCTTGCATACCGACAGGCGCAAACACACACACACACATACAGGATATTTGCAGGAAATGAGTCGAATTTGTGCCTCGGTTCATCACCACGGTGTCGAAAAAACGACCTGCACTAGCGACTCGGTTGGTTCGTTTTTGGTTTTTCGAGGAGTCAATTTTAAGTGCTCCTGCCATGCGATACTGAGATCATGGTCGATTAAACGAGACTTTGATGGGGTGGAACGTTGAGAGAGACACACACACAACAAAACAGCAAGGAAAAACTCATCCCAAAACTCAATCGTGATTGGAACCCCGGCCCGTTGCTCTGCGAACGTGCGGTCCGCTTTGATCGAATGATATCAGTGATCGCTGGCTGTGGGAGGTTTTAATGGATCTTTCCCCCCGTTGTCTCGTGGCCCGGTCGTTGGTCGTTTGATAGTTTTAATCCATCCATCGAGGGGATGCAGATGAGACGCGGTCTATCAAACTTTGCACACAAGCCTGGTGCTGCTGCTGCTGCTAGTCTCGGTCCATTTGACCGAGGCGGACATAAGGCTAATGAAAGGATATTGGATTTTTTCACCCAATCTAGCCGGGCTGTAAAGCTGTAGTTGCTGATGCTGCTGCTGCTGCTGCATCTAAACATCGACCTAAAACCTCAGCAGTGTTCATAGGGGACCGTGTCGTGCCGTGTTCGAGCTCGAGTGCGTCCTGCCGAGACCGGTCAAACCGCATCATACACTCTCCGCATGTGCACCCTGGTGTACAACACCACCCCTCCCCGGTGGCGACAAATTTTTGGAGACATTATGGGAAAATCTGTACGGTCAACATGGCCCCGTACATGTGTGAGAGTGTCTGTGACCCATCTGGATAAGATGACCACACCCAGAACCGCACTGCTGCACACCATCCTGCACAGCAGTGTTGGTAAACACACACACACACAACTGGTTCCCAACTTCCCAAAACCGACGGGCTCTGTGCTGTGGATCACGGGCCCCCACACCCCATGCTGTTTATATGCCGCGCGATGTCACAAGTAGTCACCCAGGGGACCTATCGGCAAAGGCAGTTGGTTCGGCCGACAGCAGTCCGGTTGCGGTCAGCAAACGGTAACACCCCTCTTCCTTCCTGCGTGGCAATCGCTTCCCACCAGCCATTCTGACATAGCAAGATGGACTTTGATAATTTAATTTTCGGTTAAACTGTGTCCCCGTACCTCGCATGCAGAGTTGGGGCTTTGAACGGCAAACTCCAACCGATGCACTATTTTTCTGCTAAAAACGAGTCGGGGAAAAAACATGGAAAATCGTGCTGGGGGGAAAAATCAAACTCACATCGACTCTGATGGAACTTTATTTTTTGCGCTCCTCCTCTCGTCTGGTACAAGTATTGGTTCTGCCTCTCGCTCTGTTATCTAAATGCAAATGTAATTGAATTGACCTCACAGACCCATGTGATGGCAAAAGGCAACATATATATGAAACGAGCAGCAGAAATTAAAGCAAATATTGCCTGTGCCCCCAATCGACGACCCAACAGCGGGCAGCAAAGCGCAATCAATCTATCGATGACAGCACTGGGAAAGTTCTAGCCCGTCTGCGTTTCGTTTGCAGGCAGTCGTTTCGATGGAAGAAGTGTATGTTTGCGGCATGACATGTTTTGCAGCTTTGATGTTTGTTAATTATAATTGAAGATGCCCGGGACGAGAATGTGTGTTTATATTTCGTTCCATTTCTGTTCGGATGTTTGCATCCTCCGTACGGCACTCCGAGACGGCTTCTGGAGAAACATCAAGAGATTCCATGCTTTAATAAGCAGTGTTTGTCATGCAAATTGCATAACTTTAGGAGTGTTTTTTTTCTTTGCAACATGTTCATAAAAATTACACGCTACATCGTCTACATTCTTCAAGCTTACTTAAGCAGTGCTTCCACACACATCTCCCTCCGAGCCGGATGGCTTCCCAAACGAACGTTCGCTCTTGACAGTTGTGAAAGATTCCATTTCACTCACCGCACGTGGTGCATATTTGTCGTGGGAAACGAATTTTGCTGCACCCATTGCTGCACTAAGAAAGGGGCGAGTGTTTCCTATGGTTCCTGTTTGCGAGTGTGACAAACCAGTCCATCCAGTGCAGTGTGCCACAGTGTGAAATCGCAAAAGTGACACAAAAAGGGAATGGTTTTTTTTTTTAAAAAAGAGGCCTCCCCATCTTCCAGCACTCTGGGAAGCACAATGAATCGTGCTTCATTTATCTTGCTTTACAGCAAACGAACGCTTTCTTCTCATCTGCGGCGATCTGGCCATGGGATTGCGTTTTGCGCTCTTCCTTCTATTGCTTCCCCTTGAAGCTCGGGATGAGTTTGCCTCCACCATTTCATCAATGAACCAAGCAGCAAGCGGCAGCAAAAGCTTTCTTCTCCGACGCCGAGCGACGGACGTTGCAGCAGGTCCGTCGCTGCAGTGCCTTCGAGGGTGGAAAGTGCCATCCATCATTTCACCATTTGTTCCCGCTTTGCTTGCCTTGTTTGTTTGTTTGCCAACCGGGCTGCAGCAGCAGCAGCGAGAATGTCCAGAGGCGAGCGTGTGCCATTCAGAGAGAGAGCGTTTTCGGACCCTCGAATTCCGACACAGCTCTGTGTCTTCTGTGGACCTGGGAGGGAGCTATACCATCAGCTTCATTTGTATATTTCAACACCCCATATTTTGTGCCAGTGTGTGTGTGTGTGTGTGTGTGTGCGGGCGCTGATTTGATGACAGATGAATATGAAAGTGCATTTTTCGTAACACCCGGTGGTCTGCGGGTTGGAAAGCGTGCGCTTGAAAAGCTTTTTGTGAAGCTGTGCTGTGTGTTTGTGTATACATTTTGTTTGGATTCGCTTTTCGCTCGGCAAGCCCCGAAATGTGTTTGCGGTTCCTGGACGGTTCTCGGCGGTGGGAAAGTAATGAATGTTTCGTTCCCTTTTGTGTGCGAGAATGTGTTTGTTGAGGGGGTGGTTTGCCGCTTCCTAAATGATCATACTTTCCATTCGTTTTGGCTGCCTGCGCCACACTCTACCAGATTGTTTTTGGATAGTGTTTCGGTGTTCAATGATAGTGCACATTGAGATGGTACTGTTTTTCATTCAGATGTTTTAGTTTGATTCGTTTTGAATGTCGTACCATTGTTGACGAGTAAAAAATGTGTGTAAAGCTCGCTTAGGAGCTTTTTGTTGCAATTGGGAAAAGAAGCATTTTTATGAGCCATAGCTCATAATTATGATACTTTAAGTGAAATTCAATATTGTGCGAAATATTTCCGCCATTTTGATGCCATTTTTTGCCCGCCCGCTCTTGAAGCAGTTCCATCCGAAGGCCCCATCCATCAGCGTCTTCAAGCGGTGACGCCTTCTTCAAGAGGCATGATAAATTATTTCACCCCAAAGATCGTCCAAGGGTGTGTGATAGAGCGAATTGTTCCGCTTCCCCGTCCCGATATGATGGCTCGGTGTGTGTGTGTGTGTGTGTGTATGTGTTGAAATGGTGCTTCTTTCGCATGAATTGAAAGCGCGTCGCGCTCCCCGTTTCGGATTCATTCCTTGATTAATGGTTCGTCGCTTACGCCGATAGGACGGAGGGAAATTTCTTCTTTTTTTCTCTCTCTCTCTCTCTCTCTCTCTCTCTCTCTCTCTGTCACTTTCCGTTGCATTTGTTGGCATCGATCCAAAAGCATCCCAGCAGCGAACGCGTTCGCGCTTGGGTGTTGAACGATATCAATTTATGATCGTCATCAGCAAGCACCCCCCGTACCCGCGGCAACCCGCGCGGACAGATGTTTGGCTGTGAAGGATGAAATTATTGGTCTTTTTTTTCCTGTGTCAAAAGTTGTCACTCGAAAAGAAAGAGCGTTTCATGGCCAAAAAAATAATCATTTTTAGCAATATTTATCATAAAACTTTCAGCGAAAACAACTATCAAATGAATCGATGTAAAAAGTATTTTAAATAATGTCGTTTCGTTGCTTGCAAATTTCCCCACCTCCTTTCTTAAATCGACTCTTAAATCATCCCTAATAACCGACTCATGAAAACCAATTTAACAGACAACAGCCTCGCCTCAGGGGAGAAAACGTTCATTTTCTCCAAAGTAGAGTAGAATCACGATCGGCGACGATAAGCCGGCGGGACGGTTCGATGACTTGCACGTTGGAAGTGGAAAACGATAACAAAATAGGATGCGTAGATGCGTGTGGGTGTGTGTAGGTGTCTCCCTGAGGATAGTACAATCATTTACATTCCTTCCCTCGGAAGCGCAAGGAAGCATGTTCGCTTGCTTTATCGCTCATTCGATCCTTCTGCTCTCTCTTATTTTTCTGCCCGTCCTAAGCCAATGGATTATCGTATGAATAGAAATTGACAAATATTCATTTATAAGAGCGGGGCCCTGGGGCTGGAAATTTAAAGCTTTTTGCGCTTTTCAACGTGGGGGACAATCACCCCATCCCGTACCCGAACGGGGGACGATAAGTTTGAAAATGGTTGTTTGAGTAAGGTTAGTGCTGTTTCTTGGGACGAGCTCTAGCGAAACGAGCGAAACTTTTGCGTGCCTTTTTTGCGCTTCTGGGGTCTCGGGGAGTCCGTTGGTGAGTTTTCCGTTCCGCCAAAGGTTCATCAACGGATTTACCCCGCGCGATCCCCTGTTTGCGGGTCGTCATTTACATTTGACCCATCAGAAAACCATCCTACCCTACCCTGCTGTGTTTCGGTTTCGGTTGGAAGTTTGTGGCATGCGGAGGGTGGGGCGCGAGGATTAAATTAAACTTTCATGATAAGCTTTTATTGTCAAAATGCTGCTCGACTTGAAGGGGGATTCGCATTTTTATTCCCTCTGCAACGTCCCCTAGCTTTGGTGCTGAAAAAGGGGGGAAGATTTCGCTGATTTGTGGATTGAACCCAAAACTTGACACACTTCACTCACAACTTGCCCGCCCGCTGAAGATGCTCACACCAGGGACATTCAAAACTCGCTAGCGTCATCGCTGCTGTCAGCGACTTGGCGCGCGAGATGAAGCATCCTGTGTTCACCCCCCGCTTGGGTGTGTCCCATTGCACCCATGCATGGCCCATTTGTTCTGTTGTTCTGTTTGCGCTATGGAAAGGGGCTGGAAGGGGGGGGGGGGAGGTAGGTTCGCTGCAAGACGCGGAAATTGTTGGGAAAATTATTAGCAAAACTTTTGATTAGCAGCGCGTTTGTGGCGTCGGTGCGCGCGCGTAAAGATGAGTTGCCGTTTCTGGTGGTGCGATGACAAAGATGACATTTTCTTTGCCTTCTCGGCGTTTGCTACAGAACAACAGCAAACAGCTTTTGCTTTTTAAAATCCTTCTCAGTTTGAAGATTGATTGCATCTTATCATTTGCAAACACACAGTCGAACTAATACTAAACCCAACAGCCAAGATAAATGGCCGGCCGATCTTTCTCCTACCCAGCGTGTGCGGTTGGGCAACTTTTTGGGGGCGTTGGCGCAACTAGACATCCCCCCCCCCCACCGCCTCGCTCTCTCACCAAACAGTTGGGTTACAAAATTGAAAAACCCCCAAAAGCCAATAATTCACCCGATTGATGGCTTCGGTTTTTGGGAAGCCTAGAAAGTTTTGCTTCCCCCAACCCCCCCATTGTTCGGCGTACCATTCCCGAGCATGGTCGATTTTGCATGTCCTTGGCAAGGGTTTATTGATTTTGTTTTTCGGTTGAAAATCACAAAAACTGGTCAGCTGCTCGCCGAGTGGGGGGTAACACAGCAGAAAGGAAAGGGCGGGGGCGAGTGTTGTGTTTCGACTTGATTCGTGGCTTTTCAATTCGAGATTGTGGTTCCGAGGAAAAGTTCGGGCGCCCAACCCCCTTCTTCGGTAACGAATCGGGGTTGGCATTTTGGAATTGAGTTGTTCCTGGCAAATGCAAACTCGACTGCTTTTGATTGAATTGTATGGCATCATTTATGGGTTTGGACGTTTGTTTTATTTTTGCTAACTCGTGATCGTCTCGATTTGTGGGGCTTCATAGGGTTTGTGTTTGATCAATTCATAGAAATGTGTTTGGTGTGCCTTAGGTACACGACGGAGCGACGATTTTGTTCTGCGGATTGCATACCTTTAGGCGACTAATTTCCTAATATCAAACTTTAATAATTTAAACGCTCACAATTGACTCATTCTTTTACACGATATTGTCTTGTTTTTTTTCTTTATTTCACATACACAACTTTCCATCTGCGTTTGTTTTCGGTTTTTCTCTGTCTCTCTCTCTCTCTCTTTATGATCTCTATTCCCTTTCTCTCATCCCTCATTAGCACTTTCGAACGGCTTCTTGTGCGTGCAAAGTTAAGCAACGACACAACGGGAAGCCCCTGTTTTGGCAGCTTCAGCGCGAAGCATATCATGCAATTCGAGCGCAACTTGAGCGAAACGGGAGCGAATCATAATAAGTGCATAGCTTATTAAACATAAAAAACCCCGCAACCAGCACCTTGTGCATTGTGTGTGCCGGTGGGTTTTGCGCCATCGCCATCCAGCATTCGCTTGCAATTTGAATAACATTCAACAAACATTCAAACACTCATGCTCAATACACTGAATCATCACTTCCCTCAGTGCGAACGGTATTGAATGCGAACCGGAAACGTTCGGTAGTTAAATATTCGGTCCTTCGTCGTAGAACCGCCGTGAATTGAAACGGATTATTATAGAAATAAAGAGCGCAAACGGAAGTAAACGATCGTGCCACATAGAACAATTCGATGCGAACAATAGCCTAAAAATAGGAAGCGTTTTGGTCCGTGCGTAAAAACGGAATCGAAACTGATCACACGACGAATTGATAGTTCCTTTAGAACAGTATCGCTTATCGAAGTAATTGCGACGTTTCGTGCATCGTTTGCAAACACTCCGAAGGAATTTAACGTGGAAAATAAAATCCACACCCCATAAAAAGGATTCAGCAGAAGCAAAGAGCAAAAGACGAATCTGTTTAGAAAATTTCCCAAAAGCGCGAAACGCGAGCAGACGCAGCAGTAGCAAATAGTTTAGCACAAACAAACGGCAGAAGAATTGAGCTAATCGTACTAGAACAGTTTTTGTATAAAGAAAAAATTACATAAAACTCAAACCCCTCAAACCGAACGGGGCAATTCCGAGCGAATTCGAGCTGCACACAAAACGCACATTGTAGTTATAACAATTTCGGCAAAGCGCAAGCAAAGTCTCAGTCCAAAATGTCGTACGGCGATATTTCTTACGGGTAAGTAAAATGGCGATCGGGAAGAAACTCCCAAGTCCAATACGCGCGCCTTTAGTCGATCGCCCCCGTCACCTCCTTAAATCCTTCCTTCCGGTTCCCTCGCTGCGTGTGTTGTGGTTGTGGTTCGGAAATGGAGCAATCGCGCGGATCGAAATTTTAACGATCATAAATTTGTCAAATAATTGCACTCATTCCCCATGAGCACACAAACGAGCACAGAAACACAGGCACACTCATGTACACATAAACACACGCATACTCGTTTCATTTTCACATTTTTGGGTTTTTGTTCGACCTTATTTGCTGTATTCGGTTTCGGTTTATTTCGTTCACTCACGAAACCACCGATGCCTTGTCTCTCACATGTAATTGGGAAACGGTTGTACTTCTGTTAGTGAATGGATACATTGAGTTATGTGAGTCGCAGGGAACGACAACCCTTCAAACCATCCTCAAAGTTAAAGCTTAAAGGGGCGGGGAGGGCATCAAAATGGCCCCGAGAAAAGGGACGCGAGCTTTGGAGCTAACTTATCGCAGCTCAGCGTTCGCGGTTGTCCCCTTATCGAATAAATCGTATTACTTTAGTACAGTTCCGTAGCTTACTTAATCTGTTTTTTTTCTTCTGTGCCCTGTTATTTTGTTCGTGTAGAATCGGGTTTTCTTGTTTTTATTTCTGCTCTCTTGCTCTCGCTCTCTCTCTCTTTATCTCTCACTCTATTTCTGTTTCGTTCTGTGCTACGGTTATCGCCTCGGGCCAATGGAGCAGCTACCGAAGCTTTAGTGAAAAAGCTTGCTTGCGAACAAAAAAGAGAGGAAAGAATGCATAAATCACCACAGCACAAGTGGGATTCTTTCCTTGCGCTTCTGTTCAATCCATCACTATTTAATCAATCTGTATCTATAGCAGTCATTGCCATTTGCACATAACAAAAAAACATGCCTACCCTCTCACACGATCACAGCTCATTTGTTTGGTTTGTTTGGATTTTGATTTTGATCATTAGCATTACTTACTACTGTAGGCACAAGTAGCGTTTTCCTTTCTGTACTTGTGTGCGTGTTTGTGTGTGTGGTTTTGTTTGTTGTAATATATCTTACTTTATTGCATCGTTTCATACGTTGACTGTACAGATAGAGGAAGGGGGTGTTTTGTACATTTGTTTTCGGTTTATTTTCTTCTTCTTCCTTCTATCAACAAATCAGTAGCGCAGCGCATTCAACCATCCATCCATAAGCCCGTATTTTTGTGGGGTAAATTGTTCGTGTTAAGTTTTCGAACCATAAGCACCACCGCCGCTCCCATTCCGTTGAAGTCAATTGTAGGTGAGCTTTTCGTAGATTAAGAGATTGATTTTTGCTGCTCGAAAAGCGTTAAAAAATTGGAAACATGTTGAAAGGAGCGATCTTACTAAACCTTCTGCCACTGCTGCTGTTGCTACTGTTGCTGCTGACGCTGCTCTACCATTACCAACACTTTTTGGAGCTTGCACTGAAATCGTCTTCCATATTTCTCAATCAAAAACCACAAAGACCCGCAAAACTACAAGACAAGGAAAAGCGGGGAACGTAAACTCACTCAAGACGTGAAGTTGATGTTGTGTGTGCTTCGATTCGCTACAAAATCTACAGTTTTCGCATACGGTGGTAGCAATGGACACCTTTGTCTTTTCCCTTTACGAAGTGCATTTTGTCTTGTTTAATTTTTCCTTTTCCCTCTTTCTCTCTATCTTACAGAAACACAATGCGTTGATTGCTATTTTTTTCATTTTTGCTTTCAGAGTCTTATTTTTGTTTAATTTTTTATAAGTTTTGATTTTTGTCTCAATTTTCTTTCACTACTCTTGCTCTTCTTTCACTAAACTGTAACTCATTTACATTGCATTCACATTGAGCAACAGACACTCTTCATCCTTTTCACTCATATCATCTCACTCATATTCATGTGTCACCCCCAAAAATGGCGTAAAAGTTTAAGTTTTCCCATATTCATGCTCGCGAGACTGCTTCTCTAAATTCATAGCTTTCGGGCCGGGGGAGAAAAAAGAACCGACTCGTACATAGCTTGCTAGCCTTTTTCCATAAATATGCTTCATTTTCACCGCCACTACCACTACTGCCATCGTGTCCCGTAACCCGTCATTTCATGCGGCAAAAGCAGAGAGAAAGGATATTTCTTTCAAGTCGATCCTTGTACACTGCTTTGCGCACGGACGCGATGACGTTGATACAACAATAAATGCAACGAAAACGGAAAATCAACTCATGACTTTTCATAACCTGAAGCTCTTCATTCCCCACATCCAAACGCTTCCTTCTCCTCCCCCCCATCTGTGTAACTTCACACTCGCGTTTGAATCCGTCCGTTTCCCTCGTCCATCCATCTCTGCTCGATCGTGCTATCGCTCCCGTCTTCGGGTTACATTTATACTTTTTTGTCCTCGTCCGCTCGTAACCACCGCGGGAGTGGCCCACCGCGGGTGTGTGTGTGTGCTAGCTAGTAGCAATAAATACTAATATGTGTGCATTTTCATTTTGCCGTCCATGCCGCCGTCGTCCCACCGAACCTCCATCGACACCCGACATCGGCAGACTGCAGAAGCAAGTCAGCGTGATGAGTATGAATCTGTCGGCGAAGCTGGACGATCTGCAGCGGGGTGACCGTCATCTCGAGACGACGGTCGCCCTCTGCGAGATACGGACCCAGCTTCAGGAGCTCACCAAATCGGTGGAGAGCTGCCAGACAGAAGTTTCCGAGGTACGGTAATCGCCCTCCGTTCTCCGTGCTGACAAGGTGTGTTCCACGCTAACGCTGTGTCGTGTGTTTTCCCTCCACAGGTGAAACGTGATATGGTAGCAATAAAACACGAACTAGATACAGTACAACAGGTGAAGGAGGAGATCGAGGAGCTGAGAGAATACGTCGACCGGCTGGAGGAACACACGCATCGGCGAAAGCTACGGTTGCTGGAGCAAGTTAGTGTTGCAATGGCCGACTTCGTTAGCATATTGTTTTATGTGTTGAATAAATTTCGATCCCACTTTATTTAGTTTTGTTTTATTTTTGTTGTTTTACTTTGGTGTTTTTATAACTTTTGTATAATTTCTGATGAATTGTATTATTTACTTTTCGTTTTGCTTGTTTTATAGGTTTTATTCGTCACTGATGATTTCAACTTTTCTGTTTTATTTTCTCATTTTATTGTTATTACTTTAACAATGTTTTGTTATGTTTGAATTTCATGTCTTTTCCCTATATTTAATTATAGTCTTATGAATTATTTTACTTGTCTTTATTTATAGGTTGTTTCCTTCAATATTGATTTTGTTCTTTTATTTTGATACTTTTATTTGCGTTTTTAACCCTTTGCAACGTTCAATAATGGCTGCTATTTCTCCTGCTTCCAGGGTTTGACGTTCTTCCTGACGTACGCCATCTTTGCGGCCGTGCTGGGCATGCTCCAGTTCGGCTACAATACCGGCGTCATCAATGCGCCGGAGGTGAACATCGAGAACTTCATGAAGGACGTGTACAAGGACCGGTACGGCGAGGACATCAGCGAGGAGTTCATCCAGCAGCTGTACTCGGTCGCGGTGTCCATCTTTGCGATCGGCGGCATGCTCGGCGGCTTCAGCGGCGGCTGGATGGCGAACCGGTTCGGCAGGTACGGTTACAAGGGGAAGGCAGGGCCGCTAGAACAGAACGGCGCTTTTATAGCTTTCAGGAGTGTGACCCAATTATTCCATCCTATTACTGGTAGGCCTATGCGCTTCTATGTATGTGTGTGTGTGAGGATGACTGCATTGGACTTTATCCTTATCCTCGTGACACACACACAGACACGCTGGTAGCTGATTGATTAGCATCTTGTGAATAATTCATAATTGAATTGTCTTATCAAAACCAATTCCCTGGTCCCGGAGTCCCTGTCCGGTCGAATCCATGGTTTAGCTTTCATTTCCATTTTCCATGCTGTGTATTTTATCATTTCCACCATTCCACGGCACTCCCTTTCATTGCTTGACAGGCCAGAGCATCATGCTGATCATGCAAAAGCCATTCTCGATGCGGCCCCGGATGGGGGGTTGGGCTGAGATAGCTATCCCATGCTGCGTTTGCCTCTATATGGACACTCATAAATTGAGCTATTTTATGAATCTTATCGCAAAACCCGTTCCCGACCATCCCCCGGGTGGATGATGGACGATCTTCGATCGATGAACCGATGTTCCGTCCCCGTCCCGTCTGTTCGGCCCAGTTTGTTTGTTTGTTTGTTTGTTTGCCGAGCCGAGTGGACGACGGACACACGTCCCGGGACACACGCTGTGGTGGCGACGGCTGTGATTGCTGCTGCACCCGGGGACAAATGCAAATGCAACAGCAGCAGCAGCAGAGGGTTGCACGTGAATCAAACAGAATCAGCCGCCGGCCAGATAATGCATGCGCATATGTGTGATTGTGCACTGTTTGCACAACCTTTAATGGGTCTTTAACGGGTCAGTGGCGCTCCGGTGCAAGATTAAAGGGCACGGCAGGCGATTGATTCACACACATACCCCCCCCCCCCCCCCCCCTCTCGCGTATTAATCCGCGTGTGTTGTGCTCCAATCGCACGATGACGACCCTTTAAGTGCTGCAGGGCTTGAGGTAAAGATAAATATTTACCCACATCTGCTGGTGCATTGGATTTTGAGAAGGGGAGGGGGAATGCGCAGGGAGCGTCAGCAAGCGTTTGAGCTGTTTTGAGAAGCAGAAAATCAAACAGCTCTTCACTTGCATTAATTATGCACTCTGCCGGCAGCCAGTCCGCGTGCATTATATCGCGCCCAAGCTCACAGTTGCCTCCGGTGCATCCAGGCAGCAGATTCGATTCTAATTCACGCTTTCTCTCTCTCTCTCTCTTACTATTTATCCCTCCACAGAAAGGGTGGCCTGCTGCTGAATAACGTGCTGGGCATATCCGGTGCATGCCTAATGGGATTCACGAAGATGAGTCATTCCTATGAAATGCTATTCCTCGGAAGATTTATAATTGGTGTCAATTGTGGTAAGTGTCAGCGAAACGGGTTCCTGCAGCCGCACGCCCTCCTCACTTTCCTTCTTCTTCCTCTTCTTCTCTCCAGGTTTAAACACATCGTTAGTACCAATGTATATATCTGAAATTGCTCCATTAAATTTAAGAGGTGGTTTAGGTACCGTTAACCAATTGGCTGTGACCGTAGGATTACTATTATCGCAAGTACTGGGGATAGAACAAATTTTAGGAACTAATGATGGCTGGCCCGTGCTGTTAGGGCTCGCCATCTGTCCAGCGATATTGCAATTACTACTACTACCGATCTGCCCAGAATCACCTAGATATTTACTAATTACCAAGCAGTGGGAGGAAGAAGCACGGAAAGGTAAGTACTGCGCTCCATCTCCGTCCATCAGTCAGCGTCCGAGTCAGTTCGTTTATTTTTATGCTTACGGGTATGGTTGTTTTCCCTTTTCCTTTCTTTTCTTTGCTTTGCTTGCTGCAGCTCTGCGCCGGCTCAGGGCTTCGAACCAGGTGGAGGAGGACATCGAGGAGATGCGGGCCGAAGAGCGGGCCCAGCAGTCCGAGAGCAGCATATCGACGATAGAGCTCATCTGCTCGCCGACGCTCCGGGCACCGCTGATAATCGGAATTGTGATGCAGCTTAGCCAGCAGTTTAGTGGAATTAATGCCGTAAGTAATGAAAAGTGCAATGTCTACACCGGTTAAAGTGAAATGGTTTTACTACTGTCGGCTGAAAATGAAAGAAAAAGTAGTAAAATCGATTCATTTTAGCTAGCGTGCTATCAGATTGCATACTTTTGGGCTCTTTTCATGTGAATTTTAGAGGCCATTAGATTACGCGCCTGAAAGTATGCAAATTAAGTACATCAAGTCGAACTATGAAGTTAACGATTGGCTTTTATTCTTTAAAACAAGCGAAAACGTGTATAAATAAGTAAAAATCACTAAACACACCTTTCTTCTTTCTCGTTCCCTTTCCCACACCAGGTATTCTATTACTCAACGTCACTGTTCATGAGTTCGGGTCTCACGGAAGAAAGTGCTAAATTCGCCACAATAGGAATCGGTGCAATAATGGTAAATGGTGTTTGCAGAACAACGGCTAAGCCCCACGCACACATACAGATAGGCACAAACACACACACAGCATAATCCTTTGCACGGAAACGCTAAAACGTCAGCCCCGTGTGTCAGCTCCATTATCCTCTTTTATTGATCCAATACGGATTTCGGTGCGATTACTCGTGCAGTAAAACAACTGGATTAGAGCAACTGGAAAGTGTTAGAATAAACTGGCCACAACGACACGAAACGACACACACACACACAGACCAAAAAAAACAGCAAACCACTAGCTACCAATTATCCAAACAACATTCCACGGTGACCTCTCCGCTTCCGGTGGTTTGCATCCATATCAATGCAAACGCGAAATCGAAATTGATGGTCACTCTCAACCACCCACCCGCCCACGACCACCACCCTCTTACATAACCTCAAAAACTGGTCGAACATATTTCAATTTAATCTCTACATTTATCAATTGAGGTTCTGTTTGGTGCACTTTTAATGCGTCGCCCCTTAGCCTCCTTTCCACCCAACGAGGGCTGTATTTGAACTCACACGGGGTTTGCACTTTTGGTTGGTGCCGCCGCCGCCGCCGTACATCAATATCGGTATTAGAATTGTAGGGCTTGTTTTTCCCACCCTTTCGCATTTGGGTTAGCCGCCCAGTTCTGGGGTACAACAAAGCGAGGCATAAATAATCAGCCACGAAGTTTGGTTGCGCAAATGGTTCAATAAAACCAAACGCAAAAGAATGGAAAACAATAAACCACGAACACACACACGTGCACGAGCAAACCCCCAACCGACAAGCGGAAACAAGGCCATCGGATGACGGTTGGCTAACCGAATCCGTAACACACAAAATCACTAGCCAGTGGTCCGATGTGCCATTTGGAAAACAATTCCAAATCATTGGAGAGCGGGCGGCACTCGTTCATGTTGACCTCAAAAAAGGAGCAAAAAAGACACACTAAAAACCCTCAAACGGAGTTTCCCCTTCGGAGCTTTGGGCTGACACTGAACATGCATCAAAAAGGCTGAACATTATTCAACATCCACTAACCCCGTGCGCTCTCTCTTCCCTCCACAGGTTGTGATGACACTCGTATCAATACCGCTAATGGATAGAACCGGTCGACGAACGCTGCATTTGTATGGATTAGGTGGAATGTTTATATTCTCAATATTCATAACAATATCGTTTTTAATAAAGGCAAGTACAACACGCGACAATTACTACCCTTTTCTATCTATAATCGAGCGCCCGCCACCCGCAGCGCCCGCTTTGAGTGTGATACAGATAATGAAAGCATATAAACATGCCAATCAACACATCAAAACGGGCACACGGACGAACAGGTGGCGGTGCGCTCTGGTAAATAAAGCGTTTGTGGGTGATGAATATTTGTGAAAGCTTTTATTTGCGAGGGCGAACAAAGCGGCGGAAAGGAAATCAAAATTACTTCAGCAAATATTCAACACTGAAAGCGCGTTTAATATTGTATAACAGAAATGTGTTCTCGTTTAGCAGGTGTTGTGTGATGTGAGTGAAAATCCATCTGTATGAAACGAGCACACATTACGCACGCTATTTAAAACCCCCCTTACTTATACTATCCAGCTCCCCCGCCCGCCCCTTTTAAACTGTGAATGCGATAATCCCTTTTATTCCCCCCCCCTCCCCAAGTTTTACGTTCGTTTTTTACTGCTATGGACTCGTTCCTTTCTTTTGTCCATGTTTGTTCCCCATTCCCGTTACTACTTGTTGTTCTTGTTCTCGTTGTACTATCCATATCTTGCCTTTTTCTCGCTCTCTTCCCTTTCTAACTCTTACTCTCTCTCTCTCTCTCTGTCTCGTTGGATGTTTGGATTGATAGATTGTTTTATAATTACCGTTTCTACCGTTGTTCTGCCTTTTAGTGGTTCATCTTTCTTGTTGATTTAGTTCCCTTTTTGCCTTACCGAGTTTGTTGTTCGTTTACTGGTTCGATTTTTGTTTTAACAGGTCTTTTCTTTTTTTATTATTGTTCTGAGTGTTTCTAGTAGTCGTTTCATAGTTAGATTCGTTGGATTGAATTGTCCTTTTTTCCTATGATATTTCTCATTGCTCGTTAGTGCTTGCTGCTTGGACTTTACTCTTTCCGTAGGTTTTGTTTTTTCTTGTTCAGTTTAACGCGTTTTCTTGTGCCTGAGCAGGTCGCATGCGTTCTTTTCCTCGAGTTTCAAATAGCGTTTATGTAGTTTGTTGTTTTAAGACATTTTCATCATATTTTTTCCATTCTAATAATTGCAATTTAATGGTCAAAAAATGCGGAGAAAGCGTTTTCATTCTTGTACTACAAAATGTACTAAAAATCCAATCTTCATTTGTAGCACAAAACCACCTTAATGGATAAGAGAAAAAAATCCAAATTAAACCAAAGACTCACTATGCTGGTGCCTGGCCCCCGCAACAACACAGTTGCCGATGGCCTTTTACGGACAAAGTTTCGTCGCCTAACCCGCAACACAAAAAAAAACTCTTTCTCCCAAACTCCAGGAGGCAGCAGCCCGGGTGGCCACAACATATTGCATCACCGCACACAGACAGACAGTGCCCTGCTGCTGATACTGCAGTGATTGGAGCCGACTGTGTGCTTGGACACAACAGAAGTGCGTTTGTGTCGCATTTTGGGTAGGAGTAATAACCGAAAAAACACACGGACAAAACTTTGCCACCCCTTGTGCTCAATCCGCTCAGCAAAGCATTCATTCTTCGTGGTTCAATTTGCTTTACACCACTCCTATCACAACCAGGCGAGTGTCTGTGTGTGTGTTGCACATGTGGTCACGTTTTTCATTAGACTTTAATTAAAGAACTTGCACACCACTTCGGCAATGTGGGTTGGGCCCGCGTTGGTTGCTGCATTTATTCCTTCCGTTTTTGTCCCGTGTTGTTGGGTGAGACAAGTAAAACCCTTTCCAGTTTGTTCTTACTGCGCTTTCGGGCAGGGCGGCTCTTCGTGTGCATGGAGTAACATTCACAATTGAACCAGAAACCAGGCCGAGTAACCCGGGCAGAAAAACTCCCATTTTCCACCAGCAGATTTCCTGTTGCATGTTGTGTGTGTGTGTGGCTTTTCTCGTGTTGGCATATCGACCGACACCTTCACCGATACCAGTGGGGGCAGGATGCGAGATAAAGGTTATCATTATTGTTGCACGACATATTTCACACTGCAACCAATGGAAGGAGAGAGGGGAAGGAAAGGGAATGGTGGTAGCCCTTTGAGAATGGGAGTGCAAAGCTCGATTAAAAACGAATCACGCCTGACCTCAAGGACTGTTGCTGCTAAATGGAAATGTGAACCCTCCCCCCATGTCTCCATGTTCTACCTCGCAGATGGGAAGTAATGTTACGTTTCTTGCTGACTGTAGCGTGTGAATGAAAAACTACATACTGTGGTGCTTGTAAGTGTGTTTGTAAGCAATACAAACGGTCCGAAGGTAGTAGTAGTAAAACCAAAACTAATCACCATCCCTGTGGTGTGGTAGAAGGAAAAACTTTTCCCCCCGCCCTCCCTGTCTGTCAGCTCGATGTGTGTTTCTTGTTGCTTAGGCACCGATTAGGAACAAAACACCGGGACATTATTACTCTCATGGCGTTTGTTGGTGTGTGTGTCCTTCTGGACAGTAGGAAAAGTTTGAAAAGTGGTACTTGATCGTGCGCCGGGAACGACAACCAAAAAACCCTTGTAAGCGTCACTTTCGGCAGTCGGGATTGTGTGGGGAAATTTATTCTACCCAGAGACAACCACACACATTGCCTAACCTGCAGGCGCACAGACACAAAAATACCGATCTTATTCATGGTGGAAAATTCCTGTTTTTTTTTTTTTTTAACCAAAGCATAGCAATCACACACTAGAAGAGGGAAAAAAACATAGTGCATAGTGTTTCCCTTTTTTCCCTTTTTTTGTTGCCTTCCCACATGCACATTGACCTCTCTCTAGCACGCCCCTGGTGCCACAAATATTTGCCATAATGAAGTGAATGTAATTTAGCCACACTCGCTCGTGCGTGCGTGTGTGTATGCTCTTTTTGTGCCAAATTCCACCTGGTGGTTCAACAGGGTGCAGTTGAGTGAGGAAGAAGAAAAAAGCGCCAACCCCAACTTTACGAAAGCAAATTACGCTCATGCTGGCGTAGTAAAAACACACACCATTTGGAAACTACACACAACGCTGCCAGGTGCGCTGCCAGGTGGTGTGTGTGTAGCGGAAGCAGTAACAGTGAGTGGGGATTGGCCCCGGGAGTTCCCGCTCTATAGTTCGGGCAGCCCCGGGACACCGAACTTCAGATGGTGCTATTTTCCGTGTTAATGACATCCATTAGCGTTAACTACAGGCGGCGCCGAACCAAACACGAAACACGACACGGCGTCGAATCGAAGAGGGAAAAGTTTCAATGGCCACCAGACGGTGATCCGCTGGCTGCACCGGAAGCACAGGGGCAACGCTGCGTGTGTAGCCAATTGGCCGTAGGTATAGGAGTACTTTACCCCCCTCTCACCGAAATGTCTTAGTTGTTTGCTTCCTGTTGTTGTTAATATCGCGCATGAAGGGAGCTGAGACTTCCTGAGCCGTGCCAACCGATGGTGATTCGCTTATTCACTAATGTTTTGATTTTGCTCTCTCTCCCTTTTCTCTTTCCTACTCGCTTGGTTGCACGTAGACAAAAGGAAAGTCTAAGTGTTGTTTCGAGATATGTTTGCGTGGCCATTTCCGCTTCATTTTTTGTTGTTGTGTGGCGGAACAATCGAGGGAACTGCCGCTGAGTTTACGGCCTTTATGGTAAGGCGTTCTATCGCCAAGGTCAATGCTTTCTTTTTTCCCCTCCAACTCTAGCTCACTCTTTCTACAGAAAGGAGCAATACTTAACCGTTTCCGCTGTTTTTTTTTTGGGTAGAAAGGGGAGCCTTTTCCTTGGCCTTTGGTACGGGCCGTTACAGTGTTTATTTATTCACTACACACACAACACACGCTGCATTGAACGTTCGCGTGAGCTTGTAAATGGTTTCCTGTGGAATGGGGAGCGGGGGGGGGGGGGGGGGTTGAAAAAGGGCAAAGAAATTGTAGAGGCAGGCAGGGAAACGCTTTCTCGATCATAATTATGTTACGGTTGTGTGTGTGTGTGTGTGTGTGTTATTTGCTTTTTCTTGACTCCATCAAACAAGAGTCTAGTGGGAAGAATACTAAAGAGTTTTGTTGCAAATAACTCATTGCAATAAGAAAGAGTTGGTTGTAAAGTTTAAAAAATCAAAGGGCTTTTTACTACAAACAAAAAATCGCCGAAATAAATTATTTTTATTGAGAAGTTGATTTTTCCTTTGCCTTCCAAAAAACCCACCATTATGCGTGTTAGATTTTGCACGCCCCCGGAAAATTTGTTTTCCATCACGAGTGAATCCTTTTTTACACGCCGAACCGAACCCCGCTAGCGATATCCTTTTTCCGCGAAGGATCGGTTACCAAGATCGCCAGCCCTACCCGCCCCCCTGGCAACCAAACACATCTTTTTATTTGGAAGTTTAATCGTTGCCTTCCGGAAATTTTTATTGTTTTTTTTTAATGTTACGATGCTGGGCGGTTCTTGTTTTTGACTGTTGAAGGTCTGCTGTTGTTGTTTGTTATTGTTGAAGTATTTTCCCCAAAACGGGGCAAGGAAGCTAACTTGAAGGAAAACAAACACCGCTCCGTTCCGTTCACTCTGTTAGCATCGTAATGATGGTGTGTAATTACCACCAGTCGCCAGTCGATGCAACAATGCCGCAACAACAAAAGCCGATCAGAAACAATGGCTCGATCGCCAATTGGACGGGAGATGCACACCGTGACACCGTGGTAGTAGCACACTCCCACCACCATCACAGCCATACCATTCGGACGAGCAAGTTTTCATGTAGTTTTCGGAAAACTTTTCCCACCGCTCGGAGAGAGAGAGAGGGAGAGACAGCGAGAGAAAACGGGATTAGTTGCGCCTTCGTCTTCGTTGCGGCAGAAAGCCACGCGATGAGGAGGCCATACAGTGCAACGAGTGCACCACGGGGAAGCACCTTACCTTAATGTAAGGTAGCGCAGTAGTGGAAAGCTCGCTCGTCATCGGACGGTGATTTGTTGTTGTCGGTTGCAGTGCCTGCTTTAATTACGCGATGAAAGCGCAGCGCTGTGGGTTTCCCTTTTTTTCTCCTTCGCTAGAAGCACTTCCACAAGCGTGGAAGTGGTTTGAGGTGGATGGAGGACCTCCCCAACAACAACAACAACAGCAACCAAACAATGCGCAAACCGTTTCCATTCCATTGTCTTGACGCTGTTTCCCTGCGAAGGGGGTTTGTTGTTTCGGAGAAAGAAGCGAAGCGAGCAGGACGGATTTCTACGAACTATGACAGCAGAAACACGACACTGCTGCTGCTGCTGCTGCTGCTTCTCGTGCCGTTGCAAAACCGAGGGATTGTGCATCCTTCCCGAGCGTTGGAGTGCATCGAGATGGGGCGAAATTTGTAAAGAACGGAGGCGAATTATTATTACCCCATTAAAGCACTGAAACTGCTCGGAACGATTACCGTAATGGACTGACGTTGCTAAGGAGGAGGAGGAGATTATGTGGGACGGGTGCCGCCTTGGAATGTAATGTGCACCAGAGCAAGGCAAAGATCGATCGAAGCTTTGCTGTGTAGGAAAACTCTTGCAAAAGAGGGAACTGGGGGGGGGGGGGGAAGGTTTGTAAGTGCCCCCACCCGGAGTTTGGCTAACGATGTTCGGTATTTCCTCCAATCTCCATCAGCCTCCCTGTAACGATGTTGCCCCGCACAGTCGGGAAACTCTCACACAAACACACACACACAAAAGAATTATCCATTCGAAGAGGAGGAGGGAGGGTTGCGAATAGTTTTCGGTTCGCTTTCATCGCTCGTGTCGCTTTCAATTTCGTTACGGGTTTCTTACTTTTACGGTGCGCTTCTTTGTGCGGAGAAATCATCGCTCCTGCTGGCTCCGGAAGCTGATGGTGGGCTGGTGAGAAAAGTGTTATGTTTGTACCCTTTTCCTTACTCCCGGCCGCGGCACAATCGAGCAGAAGGAAGTTTTCCTCCTTCTATCGCCCAAGGAAATCGGCCCGCCCGATTTGGTGCAAGAGAGCGGACGCAATTGTGCTGGCCACAATCGTACAGGACGGACGGACAGGCTCTCTTTTAGGCATTTTTGTGGATTCCACTTTTCGAAAACTGACGGCCACTTGGGCGCGTATGTGTGTGTGTTTGTGTGTGGGAGGAGCGTGCAGCGAAGGTGCAGGAGAGACAGCTGCGGTTTTAATGCCAATGGTGGATGCACTCGGCTGGAATGCCGACCGGGATTTTCGCATTCCAGCGCGCATTGTTGGCAGCAGACGTGCGATGATGGACACAGCGATAGGCTTGAAATGAGGCTATTTAAATGAAGGGGTGGGGAGGAGGGCATTCCAGAGGAGATGGAGGCCACAAAGGGACGGTTAATTGCAATCGTTTTTAGTGGGCAAAATGCAACGATTTGCTGATGCTTGTTTGTTACTATATTGACGCAGTGAAAGCTCTCATGACATAATCCATGTCAGTTTCCTTGTGTGTTTATTAAAAATCTCGTTTAGAATTATTATACACTTCTGATGGAAGAGATTTATACTACTTTAAGAACCATATTCATAGGATATTTAATCATAAAATCAATTTTAAATCGTTTTATGACCGTAAACATGTATTTTTTATACGTTTTTACTAATTATTGTAGACTCAATTGCTTCTCTTTACACTTAAGTGTTGAACAAATTGCTTTGCTTTAAAATATTGTAGTAGTTTTAGCTCCTCTTTTCTTTTCTCTTTTTTACTAACTCTTTTCTGCTTGTTTTTTTTACTGATCGTGTTTAATCTTATTCGCTTATCACTTACTGCACCTACTGCATGCCTTTAACCAGCAATAGAAAACCTCCGAAAGAAATAGAAAGCCACCATTTCCCTCGTGGCTTTAGCAACATGTTTCAACCCGTCTAAAAATTTGCTCCTCTCTCTCTTCCCAGTTCCCTGCTTACTAAAAGACCCCCCCCCCCCCATTTCCCCCCAATTTACAGTAAATATTTGTACATCAAATTATTTGTTAAATAAACGAATCATTTGCGCGAACCGGAGCAGCAACCTGCTGCTGACGTCAGCAATCGTCGCCGCCGTCGTGCGCGCGTGTAAATCATCGGAGCTGTGTGTGGTGGCGCGTCGTTGCGCGCCCATATGCAAACACACCAACAAGCCAGCCAGCAAACATCTCAAGTTTCACTTCCGTTCCGTTCGCATGTGTGTGTGTGTGTTGCACAAGGGAAAACTCAACCGACTGGAAAGCGAAAAGCGATAGTGCGGCGCCCGTTTCTGTGTGCAAATCCACGCGCCTTGCTGTGGATGCTTTCAGATGGAAATGTGGAAAGGTTAAGTGTGTGTCACTTTCAAACACGCCGTTCTCTCGTGGATAGCTGTCCCCACGTGTGTGTGTGTGTGTGTGAATGTTGTTTTCTTGGTTGCTTTCCTCGTTAAATTTAGCAAAACCCGTTGCAACCGAATTGCTTTTGCTGCCCCTACACCCAACAGGGCCCAACGCAAGGTTGAGTAGAAGGTTCGGAATAGAAGCGATCCATACAATAACAATCTACCTTTCAAGCATAAAGTATGGTTTCTTCCCATATGCATACAAGCGTGGCACACAAGGCACAAAGATGGAATACCCCAGTTTGTCGCCCCCGCTGGTGGGAATGTGGAATTAACGAGCCGTTTTTTTACCCCCGATATAGAGAGCGCACAGAAATGAAAGGGCAGCCACACCCGAGATTTACCTTTGCTTCTTTCCCCCATCTACCTACCTGCCTATGGTAGGTATATTTTTATCAGCAATAATGCAAAAAAACACACACACACGTGCTCACATATAATTGAAAGAAAAAAAACGCACCCGAAGGCAAACTTCTTCAAGTGTTGCTTGCCCCGTCGCAGCACTTAGAGTGTGAAGTGAGCGAAAAGAAAAGTGCGCCATGTGTGTGTGTGTGTTCAGGTATTTGCGCAGTCCTGTGATTGTTACCAAGCACACACACACACACACACGAGGGACACACAGGGAACGGAACAAAGTGAAACCTTTCAGAAAGATGGCAGAGCTTCCTCGATGGAGACGCATGGTCGTTTGCTTAATGGAAGCTTTCAGATGGAGACGCATGGTCGTGTTCGTGTACAGGATATGACAAACACACACACACACACACACACTCACACAGGTAGATGGAACCGCTCTAATGTAGGAAAGGTGGACGAAAAACAAGCAAACACAGCCACCCTAGAATGATAGAAGTTCCTGTACAGAGGGCAAATTGCATCCAACAAAAAACTCCCCCAACAAGAAACAAAAGGTGGTAAAAGCACGATAACCGTTTTTCGGGTCGTTATTATTATTTTTGGTTTTTCCTCTGTCGCTCACTTTCTCATTGCTCGAGCTGCACGAGCGTTTGGAGCGTGGGACATGAAAATAAACATATTTCCCGTCCATTTCCCTCAGCTCGCCCACACATGTGTGCCGCTTTCAGTGAAGCTGCTGTGTGTGTGAGAGAGCTTTTTTGTATGTCCTGCTAAGGATAAGACGAGTGCCAACGTTGAAGCATCGCAAAAGAAAGATAGGCATCAAGGGCTAAGCATAAAGTAGTCTTCACGGTTGAACAGAGACAGCGCGGTAAACAGTTACTTTGGGGAATTGAGTAGGCAATTGCCCCATGGCGGCGCTCTCGGGGTAATATGTCGCCTGATTTTGTCAGCCAACTTCCCCTCCCCCTCCTCTTCCTCGCTCCCCATGGCTGCGAAGGACGCCCGGTGTTTTTTGGCGTTTGCGTAGGCCGGAAGCGCTTGGGACGTCGTAGCTTTCAAAATAAACAGAAAATATTACTTTTATAATTTTATCACGCAAACGGCGCAGGAAAGAGGAGAGCGCGTGAGAGCACGCAAAGGGGAAAGTTGGTGTATATATACCTATATATATGAAAAGACTGGTAGCAAACCGTGGTGTTTGTGCAATGCTTGTGTTGTGTAATCTTGCGAGAAAAGGTATTCTTGCTCGCAAGGAGAGCATTTTTGTTCGCATTTTTTTTCGGTCATTCTGGAAGTTTCCTTCTTTATGCAAAAAGCAAAATATTGTACCGGAAATGGTATGCTAAATATTGAAATGTAAACGATGGTGGCGGTATTATTCCATCGCTCTTTGTAGAACAATTTTCTCTGCCGACCAAGAGTGCCAAGAGCAGTTGGTATCATAATTCAGATAATATTTTCATAAATCTCGAGAAGAAAATTGCAACCTAAGAGCGATGCGAAAGCACAGAAGACCTAGACCTGAACCTACATCTTCGGTGAAACAATTTTGCAATCGGCTTAGATCATCGGTATAGGTGGTTATTATTTACCCAGGAACCAGAAGAATCCTTCCGGTCAGCAAAATGCAACGTTTCCCCGGCGTAAGGAAATAAATACACTGACCCTTTTTTTTTTTGCCCGGCATGGCATGGGAAACACCATCTTTCCCGTGTGCCAGAACAGTAAAAACCGTTTCTCGCTTGCCGCTTGTCGACTGGCGACCCGGTCACCCGGTTGGTTCACACAGATTTAAGTAAACACCCCTTAATCAAATCCTATCGTGAAAGAATTTCTAGTTTCATATTTTATGAGATTTGCCTGCAAAAGGGAGCCCCACACCGACGGGCTTTATTTATTTGGACAATCTTTTTGTCATATTACCTGGTGTGCTGGCTGGTGGCCCAGTTTCGTCCCGGACTCTGCTGCTCTAGCGAAGCGTTTTTGCCACAGCACATCCCAATTTTGCATCCTGAGCACGTATCAAACGCAGCGAACGTGCAATGCAGAAGAATAAAGTGTGTGTGTGTGTGTTCCTCCAGCTCTCAGGTGACCCAGGATATGATGCTGGGCTAGGGCTATCTGTGTCATTTATTTTGCACACGTATGTGTCTGCGTGTATGTGTGTGTGGGTACGTTCTATCTGGTCTTATTGTTTTCACTTTTTTGATAGTGGAAACGTGTAGTAACCCTACCAGAACGCACCCTACCATCAGTGGAGGATTTCATATCTGGCATATTATCTTCCCTTTTCCTTTTTTGTAGTATGAAAAAACTAGCAGCATTTGGAAAATTTATATCACTGCTATTACCATTCGACACAGTATCATGGCAACTGTGATCAGAAGAAAAAAAAACACACACACACACACGAACGGTTCCCATCGCTTGACAAAGCTCTTCAGCTCTCGTAAACACACCACCATGCGCTTCCGTCAGAAAGTGAACAACCAGGCGTCTCCATGCGTACTTAAGCTCCATATCTGTTTTTGATTGTACCGTAAGCAAAAGCAGCTTTGCCGCATTGTATTAAAATATCGAAAGTAAGCCCGTTTCGATGGCTACCGAATTGAAATGTATCGAAAAAAAAAACAACAAGAAATGGTTCGTTCATTTAACCGTCTTGCCCCTGTAGCTTGTAGGACGTACGGGAGTACTTCTCGATTTTAAAGGCTTTTAACCTTCCCCCCACCCACCAAAAACCACCATAACACAAGATACAAAAAAACTCAACTTCCTCACAAAAAAAAATAACGAAAAGACAGTCACCCATGTGTCCTTCCTATTCGATTCGCTATCTCATTCCAACATATTAACCCTTTGGGGTCCGGCTCTACGACACCTTTAAAAACACACACCCACACACACACTAACTGCTTTTTGGGCGTCTTTTTTAATGTTTTGTTTTGCTTTTACTCACCCGTGTTTTACTTCATTTACCTCATCACTAGACCACACTCGACACACTCACCAGCCAGCCAGTGCCATCCCAAGCTGGGGTGAGAAAGTGGCCAAACCAAATTACACGCGCGGATGCAACGCAAAAACACCGTTGATTTTGTTTTTTTTTTCACTCTCCTCCTTTTGCGCTCACGATCACCGCTCGTCGAACAATTGAAACAGTGTTGCAGTGCAAAAGTGCGTTGTTTGGTGCAAGGTGAACGCTTGTTTCGCGAGCACACCAGATACTGTATAGAGGAGGTGTAACACCACTTGAGCGCACTGACCTTTATGTTTTGTAGCATTTTTTTTTTTAATTCGAACGAAACAAGCAGACAGGAATACATTTTTACTACAGTCAAGTCATTCGGGCTGATTGAAGTACTTTTTGAGGACCTTTTACATACAAGTACGGTAGCTATCGACTTTAACCATTTTGTGTGGAGAGCGTTCAGTTTAATTATCGATTTTTTGTGGCACAGAACAAGGAATGGTCATTGTCGAATCGAACTGTAACATTTTTATCAACTCTGATGTGCGTATACACGTGATTAAAATGAGTTTCTTTTACTTCCTGTAAAGTTCTTCCCACCGAAAGTGTAAAGCAGATATCTTTAACTCACTCCTCCGTGTGATTTTATTGAAGGAAAATCCTTCTTCATGCATTATGCAGCATTTTTACAACCCTTTTCAACCGTTATGCGCTATCTTTATTGATTGCTGTTGATGTTTTACTTCATAACAATCTGCTGACCATTCGACCTTTCATGAGCCCTGCCCTTTCTCTCCCCCTGCCATCCGGTCGGAACGGTTCGTTCCCCCTCAAAAACATCCCGCCTTTAGGAACCTCAATACTAATTGAATTTCGTACCATTCACCAGTAATCAAAACCCTTCGGTGCAATCTCGGTAATTCGAAACCATCACCACCGACCACCGACCACCCGACCTTACGCACAATGTGGTGGTGGTCACGTGTTATTGATTTTGCGTGCCCTCAAATTAACTTCATTATTGACGTTTGATGTTTTCCCTCTCTCTCTCTCTCTCTCTCTCTTGCTCCCTTTCCCCCCGCACGCCATCCGATTCGAATTGAGCCCAAGTTTTCGAAACCTTCATTACTACCATTGTGTAAATTGTGAACAATCAATACGCTCGAATTAACCGGCCGATTGTTGCAAAGAACGTGAACAACAAACAAGCAAACTGAATTGGTCGGGGGAAGGATGAAATTTCGGGTGATAAAAAAACAGGTCAAACGGCATGATGCAGAGCGGGATGAGAGAAGCATGGCTTTGACCTGAGTGCACCATTTAATGAACACCAATTTGCAGTTGTATGTGCGAGATTTTGAAATTTCCCTTTTCTTTCTTTTTGTTTGGAGGCGGAAAATTGGGCAAGTCTCAGCAAATTGGGTCCGATTTCATGCTTCTATAATGAAATTAAGCCATTATGTTTTCATCGATACAATTATCGATTATGCTGAGCGTTCGGTGCTTCTTAACGGGAGGGATGATTTATCTGATGGTCGATAATTGATTATGTTCTAACATTGAGCCGCTTGAACAACTCTTGAAACTGTTTGAAATTGAAAATTAATATTGAAATGATTTCAATTTGTCCGTAGTTCTTCTTGCAAGACAGTTGTACGGTAATGGTTTTATGTGGCAAAGCAACACAGGCATCCACTAATACTTGTCTGCTTTCACATCAAAAGGGAAACCTTAGCTCGCCTACTTGCTGTGCTTTTTCCCGGCAGTATTTCTCCATCAGAACATAACAACAACAATCCGCCTCCATACACATCCGCCTGTCACTCATAATAGCCATCTTGGATGATGTACACAAACACACACAGAAGCTGCCCATCACAACTCATGCTCCCTGTCATGTATTTCACAGAACGTGGCTGTGGCTTATCAGAACAAAAATACAGCGCCCGCCCGCCCCAAAGCACATGAATAAATAAATCCTGCCTCTTAAGGGTTCAACGCATATTGCTCCACTCCTGCTCCTTCACTGCCATTTTCCCGTTTCGACCGAAAAAAAAGAACAACTCAACATACACGCACACACTTTCAATACTACACCACGCCGCAATACAGGGTGCCTCCCGTTTTGCTCTCGGTGCTGTTGGACGGTGCGCGCGAGACAAAGCTGTGAGACACCCGGTTTTATACTTCACCCGTGCTATGAACAAAACAAACAAAGTCAAGCCATGGCTGATCGCGATGAGTTACAGGCAGTAACGCCTCTACCTTCTCTTCCCCCTACCTCCACTCCACCCCCCCCCCCCCTCTCGTTTTATGCCAATTTTATTACTTCCATATTTTTTGTATCCTTCTTATCTCGTATAACGTAATACTTTCCTTTCAAGAGAAGACCCGTGCAGGCAGCACTACGTAGCGTGCGGTAATGCGTTACGCGTTACGCAGAAACACCTCTCCATCAACACTAGCACTACACCCACAAACACTTATCGAAAGTGAACAAGCGAACAGAGCTGAACGCACTGTGTTGATACAATTTCCGTGCTAAACTCTTATTTCTTTGTGTTGTTTTTTATTCGAAACTGCGAGTTAGTGCGTCCTTAGTTTGTGGTATTTTCATTGGTGCATCGCGTTGGACGTACTACACTTATACTACTACTACTAATACTAGTGCTAATACACCGCTAACCGTACCGTTGCTACAATTACTAACTGAAGGGATGTGTTAGTAACTGGTAATAATCCACACAGCCTCTCTTACTACTCACAATTTGTATTCGCTAGACCAGCAAGTACTACTACCTCTACTACTATTAATAACATATTATGCTACTAGTTGAAGAGAGCCAGCCAGCGTCTCTCACCAAAGCTGCTGCTCCTGCCCCACTCGGTGACTGCCCCAACGAGGTGACCGAGCGCGTAATCTGCTCTTGCTCGACTGTTTCTTTTGTTTTGATTTCGATGTTTAGTTTCGTCCTTTCTTCGGTTTACGTATCTGTTGTTAGTACCTGTGTTGAGTTTCAGTTTTGTAAAAGCCCTCGCTTTCGACAATGATTCCCCCCTCTCCCTCTCTCTCTTCCTCTTGTGTTTGCTCCCATGTTTCTTACTGGTGTTTCCACTAAAGAATCGTTCTAGGTAACAGGGCGTTATCGATTTCTAGGATAGAGTACTTTCAGTTTTCCACCTTCACTCAGCAGTCGACTATTTTGTTCCTTGAAGTCAATGAATCGTTTTACCGACACTCAGAACATCTAAAAAAAAACAAATACACCCCTCCTCTTCCTTACTACTTGTCTTCACAACTTCCGGAAAATACGAACTCCAATTTCCTTTGTACCGCGTCCCAATATCGACTATCGACTTTCTTAATTAAGCTACCCGACCTGTGAACTACCCGAAACGATCAGGACACGTGACAGCACCGTCACATGACAGAACACACACACACAAACACATACACACCAATACACACACACACGCTACACACCGAAAAGCCTTTTAAATACGGGAACCCAAAGTTGTTACACGCATAGTTTAGGAGTTTTTTGGTTATGTGCAGGAAATGATCGACTGGATGTCCTACCTGTCGGTAGTGTCAACGCTGGCCTTCGTCGTGTTTTTCGCCGTCGGACCGGGCTCGATACCGTGGATGATTACTGCCGAGCTGTTCTCCCAAGGGCCGCGACCGAGCGCGATGGCGATCGCGGTGCTCGTGAACTGGATGGCGAACTTCGTTGTTGGAATTGGTTTCCCAAGTTTAAAGGTAAGTGTTGAGCAAATAATACGAAGAAGAATTCATTAAATAACCCAAAAAAAGGAAGCAATTGTTACAATTGCATAGCTATAGGCGTTTTAGTACAAAGACTGCCTCCTACGCCTAAATGTAGGCAATCTTATTTGCAATTCGGTGTAGCAACGGAATCATGTGTACAAAAATGAGACGATCCACGTTGTTAATTACTTGTTGTTACGCCCTCTATTTTCAGACTGCCTTGGAAAATTATACATTCCTACCGTTTAGTGTATTTTTAGCAATATTTTGGATATTTACATATAAAAAGGTTCCTGAGACCAAAAACAAAACGTTCGAAGAAATTTTAGCTCTGTTTAGGCACGGAAACGGAAGGTAAGACCATTTCATTTTGCATGCCCCAAAAAAAACACCTGCCTTCCCTCTTCAACAAAAAAAACAACAAAGAAGAAGTAGAAAAACTCTCGTTTTTCGCTCACTCCTACTATCTACTGCCGCTTTCTCAAACACACCGCACACCACCAACTTGAACACCATTCCACACTGAAGATGCAAACACTAACGTCACTAACAACAGTTACAACACAGAAGAGCGTCGTTACAACAGCCCAACATCGGTAACGCAAAAACACCGAGAGCGATCCAGCGATGGAAAGCTACCGAACCCGGTTTCGAGATGGGTCGGTTCTTTGCTAGCACGAACCCCTGTTTGTGCTGTTGAACCTTTTCTCGGGTAAAAGTGGGATGGGTTTGCTCGAGCGTGTTTCAAAACGAGCGTTTGATGCCTTGTTTTAGCGATGCAACAGCAAAATTGGACCTTCGCTGTGTCTATTTCGGACCCCATTTCAATGAAACTAATATCCCCGAACCAACACCGCCAAATATGCTACATTCTACCTACATCATCATACTTCCCTCATTTTTCCCCTAAAAATGGCATTCCAAATTGTGATCATTCAAGCTGCAAACTTCGAGCGATACTTCTTTCACTTGTGTGGAGGGACAATTTACCAAGCTTTACCACACGCCTCGGGATGTGTGTGTGAGTGCTTGAAGCGTTGCACAAAACTTTCACAACCCAAAAGCCCCCAAAGAATGGCCAATAATATAGCTAAAGGTGGGGGAAAATGCTTCCGGGATGGTGCAAAGCTCCAACAGCACTGCTCCCAACGCAAATTGCACTCGGAATTTCGAAACTCCCGGGGCACTCCCAGTTTGTTGGTGCTTTAACGGACACTTCCCTCCCAGTAAAGAAGTTCCTCTTTCTACCTCGCTCTCTGTTCCTTCTATTTCCTTTTTTTTGTTTAAGAATGCGCTGTGTAAGAATGATTCTCGTATCGATGAAAATCACTTCTCAGAATCAGTGCACAATGGAAACCGTGTTTCAATGGGTTCCTCCGTTCCCTTAAGTGCTCGGCGTGAAGAGCGCCATTATGGTTGATTATGGTTGATTTGTTATGCACTCCGGGCTTCACTCTATAATTAGACCGGTCCGGACTGAGCGTGAAAGTATCGGCGCGACAAGTTCTGCATTTAATCTTCGTTCGTTTAAGCAAACGCAAGAATGAACGCACGCGAGAAGGAAAAGAGAACCGTGTTATTGAGACTTTCTTCATGATTGCAGTTTTTCTTCATACTTTTTGTTCGGTTGTTAGTTTAGTTTTGACCTTTTTGTTTTTCCTTTGTAGTGATTTAATTGTGAGAAATTTAATATCAAACTCTCATTCTCTTCCCCGATCTTCACACAAACCGTGCTCTTTCTCTGTTTTCTTACAAACGATTGGAACAAAATACCAACCCTTATTAATATAAAACTGTTTCCCCATGTCTGTCTGCACAACAACCAACCAACCAACCACCACCACCACCACCTTACACCAATCTCTAACCATCCATCCACAACAGAAGCAGAATATCAACAACTTTACTTTTCCCCTCCCTAATTTATAGACACCTTCGCGATAGTAGACTCTACGGGTAAGTGCAGTTTGTGCGCGCAGTGCAGTGCAAATAACAAGTATTCGCTCGCTCGCTCGCCCGCGATCGCTGTTGCACGACATCGCCGTCAACAGATATGGCCGGCTCACCATTACCACCCTTCCCCCGTCGCTCCTAATCATATGCAAACCACTCGTCCACACCAGCGCCCCCACACGAAACTCTTCCCCTCTCTTTTTTCCTGATCGTTCATGCGCGAGAGTAACAAACAAAAAAACAACCAAAACATACCGTAAAATGTCAGTTCCGTTTTGACCGTTTTCAATCGCCCTTTTTTCACCTTTTTGCTCACAAAACAACACCACGACACCTTAGATTTGCGCGTTCGTCACCTTTTTGCTGTTGCGTATACTTATCGTTTGAACGATAAAGCCTTTTTTCTGCCTAAAGACACAGGTTCGGGGAGAAGAAACCCATCCACGTACGATGCACCGAACCTCTCTGCTCTGCTTTTCACCTGGGTTGCTTTAAAGGATTGTTTTGTTTCAATTTCTTTTCTTCCTTTTTGAGCGTTGTTTTCTGTGTAACTTGTTATTGCTTCTCAAAAAGCCAAGTAGACACAAGCAAGCAAGCAAGTAAGAAGTGAAACAAATGACTACCTCACTTTTGGGTTGCTTCTTTTTCGGTTCCTATCCCTTATTACTGCATGAATTGGTACAAACTTTGCCCGGGATCCCGTTCCGCAACGCCGTGAGTACTACTTCCGGGTAGAGGGGCGGGACGAAAAAAAGTAGTTAAAACAAAAACAACAAAAAGGGCAGAAAGCGACGAACCTCGTCACCTTCTTTCCAGCCCACAAAACTACTCGAACGAAGTCAACATTTAATTAAACAGCAACAGACAGAAAATCCCGCGAGGTGAACTTTTACATTTCATAGTTTTCACTCTTCTTTTAACGTCCATCTTAAGCGCTCTCGTGATCCAATTCTGCAAAAAAGTCGCCGCAAAACCCCAACACTGACCGGAGCCTTTTTCGCTGTTCTTTTCCACAGTTTCCATTTGTTTTGTTTTCACCCACCACCACTCCTTCCCGTTTCTTTGCAACTTTCGCGTGCTAATTAACGAAACCGCGCGCATCGAATCGAGCGAGAAAATCGATCGTTACAATAATTACACCTTCGTGCGCAACGTTCCAATCACTTTGGCAATGAAACGTGAAGCGTCATTTCCTTTTTTTGCACGATGGTAATTAAATTCGGAACAAAATCCGGCTCTGTGGGTGTGTATTTTTGGGGGAAAAAGGAAGGAACAAAAGCTTTCCATTCGTTCGTTCGCTTTCACTTCTGTCGTTCGTTCGTTTGCGGTGTGTTTATTTTTGTGCAAATGCGAGTGCTACAAGCACCGAGCAATGTGATGCTCTTACTGCACCGCCTCTACCAACATCCCTTTTTTTTGGAGAGTGAGGATGTGGTCAAACCGGACTGCTGCTTCCGGGACAGCACAAACAAACAGCACACACACACACACACGTGTAATGTTCGTATCTTCACGAAACACTGCCGAGTGACGCACAATCGAAGCAAACAACCTCTCTCCAGCAAACAGAGCGAGGGAAAGATAAACGTGTTGTTACGCACCATCACCACCACCAAGCACCATTCACCACCACCACCAGCAACCACGGGCACCACAAATCACGAAAAATGTAAAACCAGCGGTTAAAATACGGTTAAAACGAATTAAACCGGACGCGACATCAGGAAAAGAGTGCGATCTTACTATCTCATGTGCGTGTATGGGCTTGTGTGTGCGTGTGCAATTGGGGTGAGTGTGTGTGTGTAAAACGGGGGCGGAGGATGCTCCGATAGCGCAATATTATCAGATTATTATAATTGCTGCCCTTCCTCTCTTTGATGATTGTTCTCGATTCGCGGCGACACGTTCGTCCGGAGGATCGGCAACAGTCAAACAGTGAAAAAACAAACAAGAAACTCCATATCACCACATCACAACACACTTCCATCCCATCCGCCAGGCAAAGGGCGCGTGTATGAATTTGTAACAGTTTACAGCTAGTAAGGGAAGAAGATGATTATTAACCAAAAACCGTTTGGATGGATTCAAACGCATTTGTTCTAAACGCCGGGGGCAAAATGAACGCAGATTAGTGTGTTTTCGTTTGTTTTTTTTTATAGATAAAGCTTTCAAACAATCACGCATGAAGCTTGAGAGAATGATTGCACATAGAAGTGAAATGGATATACAGTTAATTTGTAATATAAAGTAGTTTTACATTACAATTTAAGATATCAAAGGACAGTGCTGCTGTAAAATTTCGTTCTAAAAACCCATCTGTAATTTGAGCCCCTAAATGTATGCAATTAGCAATGCAAACAAATGCTTGTTCTACTAGTGCTAGATCTTTTCACTTTTTCCTCGTTTTCATCAAACAAAATGTTTAAAAAACTAGAGCTTACAGAAATTTATTTTCATTTTCAAATGCCTTTCAAGCTTTACTCTAAACACTGTAACGCTCCCAAATTTGCTGCCTTAGCTTTCAATCACCAGTAAGAGCTGCTACCACCCATACTGCCGCATTTTGCACCGCGTTTATTCCATGATTGACGAATTCACTTGCCACCAAACCCAGCTCTCTCAGTAAATGGTGCCAAAACAAATCATGCCCATGACCACCGCTTACGCTACTTAGCAAACGTACGCGAATTTCGCAAATAATAACAGCTTGCCTGCCTCAAAAATGGAATTATGTCGTTTTCCGGCAACCGTCACAACAATCTCTTACGTACGTATTCGGGATGGCCCAATGCGATGTTGCCGGCCCCATGCCAATGGAAACATTTGTTGAAATAGGCGCAAAAAGTAGCAAACGGCGCCCATTAATTGGAATGGCCGTTCGCGCGCTACGCAAACATTATGAATTATTCAAACCGATTTCACAACAGCAGCGACCCACCGAACGCACCGAAGGCAAAAATCAATCAATGGAACCAAGATGGACGCATTTTACAAACAGTGAGATCACAGCGACACTGTGAAAATTGCGCGCCCGATGCTCATTGATTGCTGAAAACCGTCCAATCTGCTTAGCATTTCCAGCTACTTCCCCCCGCACGGGGCGGGGTTTCCTTCCAGTCAGGAACTGCCGGAAAAGCCCACCAATGAATGCGTTGGAAGCTTGATTTTGACTTTTTGAGCAACATTTGGCCCATCTCTTTAGTCGGCAACAATTTCAGATCAAAACGATAGCGCTCGACCCCGATTGCGCCACCGTGCAGGAACCCGGTACCAGATTCTTCAAAGAAAAGGCCCTCCGGTTGTAGAGCAATCAGCTTCCGTGAATGGGGGGGAAGGGGGTGGAAAACGGGTCACTTGTTCCGCCCCCTGGGTGTCCATTCGCTTTTCGGCACCCGTCCCGCTCTTTTACTGGTCCGCCTTTTTGGCTTTGTCGACGGAAATCCGGCGTTTCTAATTACTCCTAAATCAATTAATCATCCTTTAATGGAGCGAAAAGCCTTACGGCTTTTGATAAAGGCAAAGCCCGGTGACGGGGCCCAACTGACCGACCGACCGACCGGCTTCGCCCAGGGAGGGGTCCAACGATGCCAAACTTTGTCGTTTTCGGCCGGGACCGAGTTGTCGCCTTTCTTTTCGCTCCTGCTCGAGTTTGGCGCCCGAGTGTGATTAGAGGGGGGAAGGGGTGGGAGAGGGGCTCAAGGTGGGAGACAGATAAATAATATTTCTTGCCCTCCTCCACCACTGCTGCAAGATTTGGCCCTCTGGCGGGCCCGGTAATGATGATGTCAGGGCTTTCGCTCTAATGAATAATCCAATCTTCTTAACTCGCCGCCGTGTCTCTCTGTGTTTGTGTCTGTATGTTCAATCCAAACGCACTGCCGGGATGAAGATGAAAGAAGGAAGAAGAAAAGTCCCCTGCTGGGTGTCACTTTTTTCCCGCCGTGGATAGCTTCAAAAAGAGCTTCCATTTTGTACGCCCCCCGGCCCTATTTTAAAAAAGGTACTCGTTTGGCTCGTTTTGCCATTCTACTCCTTCAAGAGGCCTTTCCTTTGTGATAATTAAATTTGTAGACTCTTCACTGGTCCCCCAAAATCTCCCACCCCCACAAGAGCTCTCCAAACTCCGAGCTGGCTTGGGTGACCGCTTTTGAAAGCGATACTTGTACTTTGTTCAACAGCAATTTTTGTCATTTTGAGCGGAAAATCGCTGTCAGCACAGGGAGGAATGTGGGCGAATCATTGACGAGTGGGCTGCTGCTGGCCAGTTTTATCCGTTTCCGGATGGATGAAATTAATTTCGTATCGGCTCGCATCGAGCACCCTGAATATTCGCTTTCGACTCCGTTTAAAAGCTCCCTTTTCTTCTAATCCACGCAACCCACTCCACTCCCGTCGGTTCGTCAGCTTGGGAAGGCCCGATTAACCACTCGATCATCAACCCCCTTGGCTTCACAACTAATCTCCCCCTTCTCGGTCGCTTTAAAACACACGCACACACAATCAAGCAAGGCTCCTTTTACGACGGTTCGGTTTTGTTATTTTGCAGCGAGAGCGATCCCCAAACCGAGCACAACTCAATCAGCTCCGATTCGGTTCAGCTGCAGCAGTCGGCTGTGTCCCCTGTGTCCGGCAAACGAGATCCAGCTGATGGTCCGCACAAATAGAGAGCTCAAGCCGCCGAGTTCGCAGTTTTCGGTTAAGTTTGGTATTGTTTTGGTTAAGATTCAATTTTTTGTTCTCCCCTCTGTGAGTATTTTTAGTTTTAACTTTCGTTTCATTGTGTTATCGCTTTATTTGTGTAGCCCTGCGTTTACTTAAAGATACGAAAATAAAGGCATTACAGTTGAAAATATCGTACCGATGCGCTTACTTGCGAAAAAGCAAATGATAAGTGTAAAATTGCATAACTTTAGGCGAACTTCTTAAAGATTTGCCTAAAAGTATGCAATC
The DNA here is from genome assembly GCF_943734735.2 of Anopheles gambiae. NCBI lineage: Eukaryota > Metazoa > Arthropoda > Insecta > Diptera > Culicidae > Anopheles > Anopheles gambiae. The sequence continues at coordinate 114,645,918 of NC_064601.1, forward strand.
AGCGTCACTTTAGCGTCAATTAAGCAGCTAATTTGATCATAAAAAAAGGTGGCTTAATAACATGAAAGAAAATTAATGAAATAATATAAAAAAGTATTTCAATTTCAACATTTTACGGTAAAATCTTTAATAAAAAAGCAAAGTTAAACGCATTCAATCTATCAAGCCAACTTGCAACGCATTATGCTGCTGAACTTGAAAAACAAACATAATAAATCAAATGCTTATCAGCACGCAACTATCTGGCAAAGCCAGTCATTAGTTACCGAAAGCAGTCTAATAAAAAAAAAAAACAAAATTAAACAACAGCCAAACGGTGCCGAATCGATCTCCAAAAACCGGACACACCGTTACGCTTCACGCTTAATGTCCGCCGCGAGCAGCGCACGTGTGTAAGTTATGCGCAGGGCAAAACTTTCGTTATTAGTTGACTGACGGTGTGGTGCGTTTATTTCGTGTTTATTTCTTTTCAGTTTTGTGTTTTGCTTTCGTTTTCAACCTAGTCCTAGTACCTTGCCACACCAATCCTTCGGATCTTCTTCTCGCCCCACGGTGCTAAATAAACAATGGACGCTTCCAGTGGACGGAGCACCACCGAGCGAGAGCACGAAATAAGAATCCAAACAACGCGACAAACATTCTTCCGGCGCACTTTCGTGCACTTTTTCCTCCAATATGTGTGTGTGTTTGTGTGTGTAGGAAATGGAAATTCTTTCCAAAAGTTCCATCGATGCTGGCGAATGCAAACGGCGCCCAAAACGGCAAACTTGAGCGCACCAACTTTCACCGTGCCACCGTGGCACCGAGTCGTTCTGCTTTACACCGGAACGGTACACCCGAGTGAGAAGAAGCAGAAGAAGATAATAACGACGTCTAAACCGATAGCTAAAGTTCAATTTCCGTGTAATTTAGCGGCTGCCGCTCTACCTGGGTGGACGTTTCCCTGCCATCGATTACAAAGGGGCGGGAATGGAAATTCCTGAGCACCACCTGGACGCGCATTAAGCCAGAGAAGCCGTTCCGAAGGAGAGAGAGAGAGAGGCGCCAGCGGGTCGTGCACAGGGTGCCAACATTATCATACATTCCGGACCGTCTGCTCGCTGCAAGATAATTTCATAAATAATAGTCTGCTGCCATCCTGCCTGCCTCATGCTGGGGGGGAAGAGCAAGCAGATCGGAGGCCGGGCGCGAACGACGACGAAAGGACGGTCGCTTTGCGTGGAATACGGCTAGATAAAGTTGTTGTGTTTTTCTTTCTCCGGCGCAGCCCATCGCGAGAACACGGAAAACTTTTCCAATATAGCGCGAGTGGTGGCCCGGAGAGGCGTTGGTTCGTTCGATTGCCGTCGGTGGGCGGCGGCGTAGAGCATGGCAGCAGCACCCTCTAAACGGCTCCCCTTTAAAATATGACAACGCACTGATACCGCTGAATGGTGGAAATCCAGCGCCTGGGAACTTTTCTTTCTGGTGAGCGAGCGGCGGAAAAATCGGCCCCCATATTTGCGCTATCTGCTGCGGCTGTGCCTGTTCAATAGTAATGACATCCCATTACCGAAACACCATTCAGACCGGCTTTTATGCCGTCACCCTTTAACGATCCACTGCTCCCAAAGGGGCAGTGGTAGAAAGGGATCGATAAAAGAAGCACACACACACACATAGGCTGGTTCCCATCTTTTTTTGCCACACGCGCCATGTCTCAGAGCTTTTTCTCGAACAAAAAAACACACACACGCAAATGATCCATTTTTCATCATGATCCACCGGCGAATGGCACGGAATGGGAGCAGCTCGCAGGAAATGGGAGAAAAAGCCGCCAGCAAATCACATGGCGCATCAAATGCTCTAGCCTTCCCCTCGTCCTGGTGGGGGATTTGCGTTAGTACGGTTTCACGTCATCACCTTAAATTATTGGCCGGCCCTTGCGCGGTATCACACACACACACACAATCACAGCATTACGGTACCGCTCGGTAATTTGCTCGGTACGCCCATCAGCAGCCCCTTTCGACGGGGTGGTGGGGTTGCGCTTGTTTTACTGCGTACAGTAGGTGACTCTCTGAAATAAGGCTCACTAGTAATCGGAATCGTTGAAACCATGGAAAGCTTCCGTCGAGTTTTGCTATGCGCCTAAATGTATGTAATTTGTCTTGTAGATTATTAGAACTCGCAACGACTGTGTACTAAAAAGATATGTTCACAGCCTTAGCTGTTTGCATACTTTTAGGCGCATCACGATTAAAACACAATCCATCTACCTTTCATCGATAGGAAGAGACGCAAAATATTCCTCCAAATTTAACATAATTCACAAACAAAATTCGTATAAATTCCTGATAATATCAAATTAATTCTTCTCGTAATCCAAATTGCCTGCTTCATTCCGGATCTTACTGTAGGACAGTTGGCATCAATGCAATTACCATTAACACTCGCTTGCTCCTCAAAGCCAAGCCAGTCAGGCTTTCTGCTATGCGGCTTCAGCCTCCCACCACACCACACAGCAACCATGCCACATTAGCGAATGCCATTTCCATTCACAATCATACACAGCTCCTACACCTCATAAAAAGCTTTGCCCTTGTTGGAAGCATTCCTTTTCTCACTGGGGGGGTAAAAGAACACTGCACAATAGCCATCAATAGTGTCTAGTCTCACACGCCGGGGTTTTTGTTTTTAGCAAACGTTTGCTTTTCCAATCCAAACAAACGGTTTTTTTAAAGATTTTCATAAAAGTCACAGCCTATTTTGTGTTCAAAAACTACTTGGCTGCTGGCAATGCGAATGAAAAACCTTCACATGAAGTGTAAATCAAACCAAATCGGTAAATAGGGAACGAAAGAAAGCAAAAAGACACATAATCTGACAATAGCAGAAACAAAAACAAAAGAAACTAAAAGAGAGAAAGAACAAACTGTTGTAAATTCACACTCGTTTCCATCACGCTATCGGTAATCTGATAATATTCACTTATTACATAATCGTAGAGTGTGCGAATTTCAGGAGTATGCTAAACTGCGTAAATAATCTGGAGCCGCAAAGTATGAACTCGGGCATCGAGCACGCCGCGCTGATGATCTCCGAGGAAAAGACCCAGCACGACTCACGTAAGCCATCTCTTTCTTTCTTTTTTTATGTTTTCTTCCTTTCTTTTTCTCTGCGTGTGCGTGTGCCTGTGTGTGTGCTATCTGTTTCTCTGTTTTCCTTCACTTCACTAGCCATAAATATATGTCTGTTTGTGCTTGCGCGCGTGCGTGTGTGTTTGTGTGCGTGAATTTAGGCGTAAAATGAAAACAAAAAAAGCGGAGAACGAAGGCTAGTGGGGCCTTCTCTAGTACGTGTGCTCTTTCACGTCCACACAAACACACACGCGCAAAGCTTCACATTAGCCCCCATTGCTCCACTCATCAAACGTTAACTCGCTACAAAACCTATCTATCAATCTTCTTGAGCGTGCGCACACATACACACCACGCTTCCCTGCTTGCCTGCTGCCATCAACCATTAGCTCTGTCGTTCGTCGATGTTTGTGTGTGAGTTTTTGTTTCTTGTGCTTTACTTTACGCTTTTTCTGTACCAATTTTCCTCTGAAAAAAACATTTTCCTTCTAGTGCACGTCTGCCACTGCCTGTTTTGATATCAAAAGTTTCCCTCCCCTTTCACCTCCCCTAACTGTGTGTGTACGCTATTTTGTTGCGTTTGGTGTGTTGTGTTGCTTGCCCGGTGTTGCGTGAAGCCGTCCAACGTTTCGCATATCTGTCTCGAGAACACATCATTACACGGCTCACTTGCGCGCACACGTCGGCCACCGTTACCATCACTCAACGTTCAACGTGCCGGATTGTGATCAGGCCACCTGCTTCCCTGCTCCTACATCCCACCAGCCCGCCATATGTTTCATGTTCCGCTTCCCGACCATCTCGAGCGCTCGTGCGGTTTGTTCGGCTCGATTGCGAAAGCCATAAATTTTCTTCTCAATTTTCACTTCCCATGCGCCTACACCGGTGTGTGTGCGGCCTTGCGGCTCCATTAAAGCTTCGTTTCCGCGAAAAACAACTCAACTTAATCTCGCCCCACTCGACCGGGCGGGAGAGAATTGTAAAATATAAAAAAACAGTGTAAGCGACCAATCTTGCTTGCATTAAATTCCTTAACAAAAAGCGCCCGCTCGCTCGTGTCTGCTGTTTAATTTGCAGCATTCAACGTTGTGACGCCATGTCAATGCTGCAGCAAAGGGGATGGGTTGTGTTTCCAACATTCTGAGTGGGTAATTTTGGAATGCTATCGATTCATTTTAGCATTCCATTCGATTTCGGACAACATTCCCCGGGCTTCGGTCTTTTGGTGTGCACAGCCGAATAAGAGGTTAAATCGCTTAATTAAAACGGCGAAACATTCCTGCGCGTCCGTATTAATTATGGAATATCTCTTTAAACAAAAGCATCGCTATCGACAAACCTCACCAGCTTCGCATTCCTGCTGTGAAGAACCAAAAAAAAAACTCCAATGAGCATATCATGTTTCATCAATGTGTACACTTCTCGCAGAAAACGAACGGAAGGTTCGTTGCTTACGCTTTAATCTGCCCCACTTCATTTGTTTGCTGTTTGAAACGCTGTAATAGTGCTTTCTAAGCATGTCTGATACATTCGACATTCTTTGCATTGAACCAGCTATATCACACATTGCATACTTTAAGGCGCTTTCACTTCAAATCGTAAACATACACGAAACATACGCCTACACGTTATGCAATCCGCAACATCAAAACTAACCTTTTTTTCGTGCGCAACTTTGTGTCCTGCAAAGCAGGGGTGGGTTTTTGATGTTTTTGGTGTTTAAATAATGCATCACCACGTGACTGATTTTCGTGCGCCTAAAAAGCCTCGCCCAATACATATTTTAGCATGCTCTTAAAAGCTTACCCAAACCGGCTGGCTGCCACAGATCCCTTCATTTCCATACGGGGAAACGGGTAAACAATTTTTAAATGTACGACACATGCAGGAGCGGCAGAATCAGCACAGAAATATATGAAAAAAACACTCCATGTCACGCGTGCTATACAGAGCGACACAACAACGAAAAATGCCGAGAAAAACGCAAACTTTTCCTTATATTCCCACGACGCGTATTTGCGTTGTGGTTTGAACAAACACACACACACACGCGCGCACAGGGGCTCCAGGGGGGGGAAGAAGACGAAGAGGGAAATGGTTTTTAGAAACTTTTAAGAAGCATTCAACAATGCACAAAGCATGAGATGGTGTGTTGCGTATTTTTCTTCCGCCCCGCGTGTCTGTAAACATGTGTGAAATCTGTGTGTGTGTGCAGGGTATGCTTTTTCCCTCCAATTTTTCCTCGCACCCTACCCCTCATTATCCTCGCTCTTCTCCTTAATGTGTGCAAGAGATGAAGGGAAAAAATCGTCCTCGAATATATATTTTTTCGCTCCGCTCCGCTATAGCTCCTTCTTCCAAGTGTCTGTAAATACAACGTGTTAAATCGTGTACTTAAACCTAGCTCCTCTCCACCTTCCACTGCCAGCTTCACGCTTTTGTCCTTTTTTCCCTGTCCTCTTCTTCCCTCTCTCTCTCTCTCTCTCTTTCTCCTTATAGCATCCCGGGTGGGGCTCAACTTAAACACCTGAACACTTATCTTTTGCCGCACCCGAAACCCGTGTTTGCGTCGACCGTGGCTTTGGAAAACATGACTTTCATGTTCGTAAGTGGAAGATTTAAATCAACACTTTACCGTTCCCTGTACTTCCCCCGTGTACCGTTCCATTCCACCGTTCCAAAACAAACGCGCGCTCCCCACGTACAGTACGTGAGCGTCCTTGGCAGACGCATTGCAGGGCGCGTTGCGAATGAGAAAAAAAACGCAAACACTGCTGCTACTGTTGGTGGTGGTGCGATTCCACCTCGATGCAAACAGTGCTCTGATCTCAGCCCAGTTGAAAAAGCAGACACCGCAACACTCACTCGCTCACACCGAAAATCGAGTCTGACAGCTTCAACGGGTTGTCATTTGCAGTCGCAACATTTTCATCATTTATCATCGAAAGCAAAGCTGCGGCCAAATGAAGGGGAAATAGGGGGGGAGGGGGAAGGATGAATGGGGGGGGGGGGTGAGGCAGCAAAAGGATAGAAAGCAAAGAGATACCGGCGAGATGGTGTGACGATGCTCGGACGGGCCTGTGTCGCTCGCATTAAATCACGCGGCCGTGTGCCGATGTCTTCATAGTGCGAATGCGATGGGGAACGGCTTTTTGCACTGCCACGAACGGCGGCGGGACGGGTTGGGATGGAATTTTGATGGCGAGAGGAGCGGTAAGGGGGAGGTTTGCCACATTGCGGGCAAATCTCACACCTCAAAGATAGGCGGCCCGGCGACCGGTGTGGAATAATATGCAGCGTTGAAGGATGACATATTATTTGAGCCAAGCGCCTTGTCGAGCGTATCCTTTTTCCCCCAGCTGTGTCTCTTCCCTGCACCACCGATCGTTCCAACACAGCCGTCGTGCCAAGGTGACATTTCCTCTCTCGATTGGTTGTGGCGCGCGAGTTGGCGTTTGATATGTGTGTTGCCTTTTTTGTTTTTTGTTGTCATGTTGTTGTTGTTTTGTCTTAACGTTTGATGGAGCCTTATCTGTCACGATTTTACTGTTGATTGTCGTTGTTTAGAAACATCGTTCGTAGATTTTTTGTACACTCTAGCATGCTTTTTCGGTTGTTCAAGCTTATTCAAGCGTAGTATTATATCGTTTTTATCGCTCAAAACACACTTTTCAATTATTTTTATCTAGCTTTAACGTCAAGATACAAGCAATGAAATTTAAAAGTATTTTCAATCAATTATTTTGCTAAGACTGGCGTAAAAAGAATAAAAATGACGCCGTCAAACTGATTTTATCTCTTATTTGAATATAAAAAGCGTACTTTGCTACGCCAAAAGCATACATTCAGGCGTTTTCTGCCGATAGTGAATATAATATTTCAGAACAAAACTGATATTTAACTTTGTTTCGTATAAAAATAGATCAATAAAAGACAATAAATGCACTTAAAAGGGAAGCAAATAGTTACGACACAATAAACCTACAAGTAAAGCAACTTTAAACTCCCGAAATCACTGCAACCTTCCTCCCCAAACGCTTCGCCGTCAAAACACACTTTAAACTCACGCTTTAAATACTATAAATACACACACTGACACCGAGTAAGGATCATTAACGTAGCTGAATGCTTAAGCGTAGCCTTCCCCGCCCTCTAGCGGCAGACTGGTGAAACCAAACCTCTAGCTGATGTGTTTGTGTGTGTGCATAGTAATAATCATTCATCTTTTTCGCGGAAAGCGACCAAAAAATCTGTACTCAAAACATCCCTTACCGCACCATATGCATACGTCAGCTAGAGTCTCCCCAGTCTCCCCACCGAGTCTTGTCGGTGTGCACTGTTCACGGGTCATTAAGATAGCTTGTTCTGTGTCGTTTGAAATCGTCACTCAACCAACCCAAGCGATAGAGCAGACAGGGACGAATGGTGTTGAAAGGTTGGATGCCAGCAAAGCGCTTCAGAAGTTTGTTTTAGAGTACCAGTAATGGAGCATGGTACACAAAAGTGCAGGAGGAACATTAAAAAAGAGTACCAAAAAAGCCAAAAAAGACTCCCTCTACTCAGCAAAAAAAGGGAAACACCAAAAGGGAAGATAAGCACACATTCGCTTTGCTGAAAAATGCACAGGTGTAGAGATGTAGACACACTAACGACTAGCATTATCGAAGAAGAATGTAAAATAAGCGATTTTCTTTATGCATAAAATCCCAAACAATTGAACCAAAGCAAGCGGCTGCTTTGGCTTGTAGAAGTATCTTAAGTAGTACTCATGTAAAAACATCACTCACCCAACCCGCTGGCGCCATCTGGTGGCAATTTTATCCTCTACGTAATGTTAGAGCCGATGATCATCCACTGTCGCCTCACTCACTCGTTTGCTCATCTCACTCACCGTTCACACTTGGCCTTTATCTCACAACACACACACACAACGGACCGCTGGACCTTGACCTCCGCCGTAGATCCTTCTCTGAGACGCTGAGTCACCATTTACCGCGATAGCGAGCTGCTTGTAGCCACAACAGGTCTAACCGCACGCCGACGACACTGGCGGGGCGCACCTTGCTGCCGTAGTTGCTATCCTGTTGTTTTGTTGCAAATGCTGAAATAGTTCAAACGTTCGCAAAAGTGTTAGCTCAACCGTCTCTGTACACGAGCTGGAGCTACTTCACCAACCACTTGTGTGTGTGTGCCTCAGGACCGCAGAACGTCCCTTGCACGCGTCGCACACAGCGCAGTACGTTGCGCTGGTCTGTCTCTCTCTCGCTCTCTTTCACAATCTCGCTCACCCAAACACCACGTGCGACAACACCACTTGCGTCCGATCGCACCTCCACCATACCATGTGTCCTTGTGTCAATCCTCACAATTAACTGCGTTTCCAACAAAAACAACAACAACAACACCACCGTACTCCGCTGCCCCAGTGTTTGGGTCGGCGACACTCGATGGCGAGATGGGGCCGTACCCGCTCAGCGATCAGCACCTGCTCGATCCGTCCGCCAAGACGATGGACGGCGAGATGGGCCCGTACCCGCTCAGCGACCACAGTAACCTGCTTGGGCCCACGTCCAAGTATGCGGCGGTCGGGCTCGGCTACACCACGGTCTATGGTGGAGGTGGCGCCATGCCGATGAACTACGGCACAACGACAGCCGGCACGACCGGCGGCCACACGGTCGCCATCAGTACCAACTGCTCACCGATGCCGCTGCGCCGCACGAGACAGAGTGGTCGGTCGACCGCAACCACGGCTGGAGGAGGTGGAGGAGGAGCGCACGGGAACGCCGCCTACGGCTACCAGACCACCAGTGGTGGTGGAGGTGGTGTTGGTGGCGACGAAGGCATACCGATACGGGACAGCTTCCGGCGGCACTCCGCACATGGACGGATCGTGTGTACAGGTACAGGAAGCTGAGTATACTTTACCGATAGTTTTGTTGCGTTACGGGGCGTTACTTTCTTTCCACCAATACAAACAAACACACACTCAAGCGATGGTTTTGTGGCATTCGATGCACAAGCGACGGATCCTACTCTTGGGGGAAAGTTTGAAACACAGACAGAGCGAACAGATAGAGGAGGCTTTGACATGACATATTAGTTTGACAGCTCAGAGCTCTCAGTACCTACGTTGACAGGAATGACAGATGGAGAGATGTACAAGACCTGCAGTTGAATTCTTGAGTTCTAAAAGACCCCCCGAGACCGCTCCAAAGAAGAATCTCTTGAACTCCCCACTAAATGTTGCCTTTTCTTCTCTTTCTTTCTCTCTCTCTCTCTCTCTTTCTCTCTCTTTCTTTCTTTCTATCTTGCTCCTACACACTATCTTGGATCTTTTCTATCTTCTTCTTTGCTTTTCCTTCAGGTCCCTAGTATGACACTGGTCTGTTCTGTTGACCGTACTCAAGCCTACTCTTCTCGGGCTAGTCTTTGGAGCTGGAGGCTTGTCTTTAGGTGGAGTTTTCCGTGCCATTTAACTGTTCTAATGCATGCCACAAAACAAACCAAAACCTCCGCGAGCTCGACCATTAGCTGCAGGTACGCTGCCTTTAGTCCAAACCCAATGCTCTTCGCGTCCTCTACGTACCTAGAAACACACTCACACTGAGGTCCCAATGTGAGGACGATCAAGAACTTCAAGAGAAAATTGCGCTTTTGTGTCTGTTATATTGCTCTTCGTCGCGTTTGTGTGTCGTGATGTGATTTGATGCTGCACCTTTCAACGGTACGCAGATCTTGAATTTGTTGTCCAAGTAGATTGTCTTCTCCTGCCACCCAGAGATCCCTCTCCGCCCTACCCCGCTAGACCACAAAAGGTCTCTTAAAGCTAACTGGAAAATGCTCGCGCGAATGCCACGATACCATCCTTGCCTTGGTTCTGTTACTGTATTAAAGTTAGCCGACTGTTGGCGTGGCACCAAAGAACCAAGAAGCGTTCCTCGGGTGCACTTCTCTCCATACGTCAAGGCCGTAGCCGTCTAAGGTGTCTGTTTCCTCGGTTCGTGCACTGTGTGCGCGCTCTACTGAAATGCTCATGCCTCCGGAAAAAAACCCAGACTACGACTTCTGGAGGTCGGGAGGTGTGTGAGTGTGTAGATTGTGTGGCTCTCCTGTGTGTTGTTACTTCTTTCAGAGGATTTTCAGTGAACTCCACATCACTATTAACACACCAACCAACCACACACACCAACAGTACAGCTATAAACACACCTTAACAAGGAATTTGCAAATCAGATTGTCAGAGCTCGCTGTCATGCGTTTTACGATAGTGTGTGAGTGTAATCTAATAAGCAGCCAGCAATCACATAAACCACGACAGAGTATCTCGGCAGGTCTCCGTTGGGACCAAGCAAGTCCTTCCTTAATCCTCTCCTCTATATCTCTCTCTCTCTCGGTTAACGTAATTAGGCAGTTCCAATTAGAGAGGGGCAGGTACACGGTAAGAAAGATACACCAGCAAAGAAACGGCGTCGCGAATCCGAACGACAACGCCTTGTAGTAGGTACAGCAGATACGATCTAATCGTTTCGAATTAAATAATCAAAAACCGATTCAGCTGCCGATAAATCGGGCAGCGATAAAAACCGTCACCGTAATCTCCTGTCGATGGTTTTGAACGAGAGATGGAGGGAGCAAGGAATGCCGAAACGACACTTATTGGCTGAGCAGGGTGGATAAAGAATGCAAATTAATGCTATCCGCGTTCTTGTCTTGATTTTCGATTAGATTGGAAAGTTTATTGGTGGTATGGTTTTAGGCCATGCTCGGGCCGGAGAAAAATGGAGCAGATTAGCAGCTTCAGGTGCATAACTTTAGGCGGGGTTTTTGTTGTGTAGGAAGCTGTATACATTTAGGGGTTGTTTTACAAAACGCCTAAAAGTTATGCAAACTTTGTAACAAGGTAATTTACTTTCAAATGAACTTCGTTATCTCGATTGATTGTGCAACAGGCTTTGCGTATTTTACTGAAATAACGATCCAATTTACAGTCTGCAGTTAACTAAACGCGTAATCTCCGGGGCTGGATGTAAATGACTTTTTTTAAAATCACAAAAAATCCTCCAGAAACAACACAATAACTTACTTCCCAGTGTTCGAAGCAGTCAGTGCCATACATCCACTTAGTGGTTTAATTTTTTACGCTTTATTGACTCGTCTCCTCCGTGGCGAGTGTGAACCGTAGCCTGATCGATCGGTCACAGGCTAATCGTTGCCAATTTCGTTCGACACACTGTGCTCCCCGATGCTCCTCGGCGGTGCTCCAATGACGCCCCCTACCCCCTCAAGCGCTATCGATACATAAATATATTTTGCGCTAAATTTATGTGCAATTTATTCATACACACATTTACATTATCCCAGGCCAGCAGTGCTGCCAGTGCGCTGGCAGTAGATATGGGAGATGATGTGGTGGGCATAATTTTACGCCCCAATCCTCCGCTGCCCGCCGCCTTCGAACGATAACAACGGGAAACAATATATATATATATATATACAGCTAAGGTCAAGGACGGCGAGTAGGGAAAGCGGCGTAAGATAGCCAACCATGAGATAGAAGCGACGAACGAGCCCCGGTCGTAATGTTTCATGCATAATAAATTGGCTGCAGCATAATACACTTCCCCGCGGACACACTGACACACACCAATGTGTGTGAGTGTGCGGAAGAAAAATGAATGATGAAAATTCGGAGACACGGAGGCACGTAGAAGAAAACAAAAAAAAACACAAACCGTTTTTGTCCCGACTTTTCGCTACACAAGCGCTAAATATGATAAAAATTCAATCCCAGTACAGGGGGGGGGGGGAAAGAAACCAAACAAAGGAAGCGGAAGCATGAAACATAAATTTTAATGAGTAGTAAACTTTTTCCACCACAAGCACAGAGATGTAAGAGATGAAAACTGGAGCGAGAGTGATTAGAAGTAGATGGAGGAAGATTAGGAAGAGCTTGCTGAACATTCAGGAATTATTTGTTGTGAAGAAAGGGTGGAAAGTTTTTAAAATAATCAATTAGAAGTATAACCGATGTTAGAAACAGGATGAAAATGTGAAAGCCGACAACAAGAGTTAGTGAGTAAATATGAATAACAAGAATATAATTACAGTTTTTCTTTACCACACTAAACAATAGAATAGAAAATAAACTTTTAAAATAACGTATCAAGCTAAATTTTGGATTGCGGATAGCATAACTTTAGGCGCTTTTTGTAGCATTTATCGATACACGCCTCAAGGTATGCAATCTGCATCTTTTCAACGATATTATCCTCTTCTGCCCATCAATTCCAACTGAAAACAATCAACACACATTAATCAAAAGACATTATTAAACATTTTAAACATTATTTTCGAATATGCATGATCGTAGCAGTTGATACTTTGGAGCTAATACTATTCCCAATACCATTAACTACTCTTCTTTAGCTCTCTCTGGTATCGTTTACCTTTTTACTAGAACAATATAGCTCTCTTTTCATCTCTTTCTCTCTCTTTCGATCATCATTAGGATGATGCTGCATTGCTGTTGATTGCATGTGTCCCTTTTTTTCTACTTTCGAATATCTTCTCTGGTCTTCTCTTTTTGCTGCTCTTTTTGCGAATGTTGTTTCTTGTTTTTTGCTCCATTTGCTGCGTTACAGATCGATAGTGTGAATGATAGTGTGCCGACATTTGTACATGTAGAAGATATCGTCATTCATTTTCATTGTTGTTAAACAACTCCCCTTCCATCCCTCCCCTCATTAACTCCCTTTTGTCATGTTTCCTTACTACATCTCAACCATCTCTTCCCCCCATTCATCTGACCGGCCAACTCGCTTCCCGCTCGCGATACCTGTCGGACGGACGCTCCTCCTTCCCGACTGTTCTGTCCTCCACCCCGTAATTCACTCTCTGCTCTGTTTTCCACGTAACAGCCGCATCCGAGCGTTGTGCCGACGGCGCAAGAAATACTCAAAATCGAACTGCCACCTGTGCGCCCCATCACCGTCATCAGCAGCAAGTACCTGTCTGCCAGAACACAGGGCCTTGACTGCCGAGCACCGCCTGGACTCCTAATAGCCCGTTCGATCGGCCGCCGCCGCGGCTGCCGCCGGCACCGCCCGGGGACGCACCGCTGAGCGACCCGGGCTCGCCGGCCCTCGGCTGCGACCATCGCTGCCCGCTCGGCAGCACGGTTAGCCTGCACACGCTGGCCGGCCGGCGCCACCGGGCGCTGAGCCACAGCCGCATCAGCCTGCGCAGCGAGACGACCGGCAGCAGCAGCTGCGGGGCCGGTGCCGCATCCGACGGTGGCGGCGCTGGTGGCCATCAGCACCACCAGCACCACCATCATCTGCACCATCACCATGCGCACCATGCGCACCGGGGGCACCGCAGCCATCGGCGCCACTCGGTGCAGTCCCAGTCGCCCCGGTGCACCCACCACCGGCAGCACCGGACGATCGAACGCGAGCCTCAGCTACACCAACGGGAGGACACAGGCGGTGAGGAGGAGGAGGAGATACTGCTGCGCGCACGACAGCGGGAACAGGAGGAGGAAGAGGAGGAGGAGGAGGAGATGGCCGGTACGACGGCGACGCTCTGTACGGAGGACGAGCGGCACGACGCCGGTGACAGCGCATCGACGATGTACGCCGAGAACTGCCACTGCAGCCGGGGCAATCTCGCCACGACCGATGACGATGACGAAATCCAACAGTACTTCGTGGTCGATCAGCCCCCACTGCAGCAGCAGCAGCACCAACAGCCACAATCGTACACGCCCCAGCAAGTCTCCTCCCTGCAGCGGGGCGTCCTGTCGAGGCGTCCCTCCGTGACGTCATCGCACCGTAGCGCACGCAGCACGCCCCGATCGCGCCGAGTGACGACGCCACTGAGTGGTGGAAGCTGCTGCTCGCACCACTCCCACCACTCACAGCCCGTGGGACAAGCAGTGGGCGTGAGTGCCACCGCTCAGCAGCATGGTCCACTGTCGCCCACGGCACTCAGCCGCCGCACGCTGCCCGAAAGTGGTGGCTCCAATGCGACCATTTCCAACTTTAACATCAACCCGGCCCGGTTTCAGTGCAGCTACTACACGGCGGACGAGAGCGAGAACTCGTACTGCTCGATCAGTGGCGAGAACATACGGCAGATCCAGGCACAGACGGCCATCCAGCACCAGCTCGATCGGGAGGAGCAGCGGCAGCGGCTGCAGCCACTCCCCCTAACGCCCGGAACGCCCGCCAGCGGAGCTCCCGAGCCGCTGATCGCCGACAGCGACAGCCAGCAGGACATTGCGAGCCTGAACGAGTCGCTCCTCTCGACCGTCGGCTCCACATCGAGCGATCAGCCCGGCGGTTCGACCGCCACCACCACCTCGACGACCACCTCGACCACGCAACGGCAACTGCAGCAGGTACAGGGCACGCCGAAGAGTGCGGGCAGTCAGCTCGTACTCACGCCGTCCAAAATTACGATCGAAAACATTGGCCAGCTGTCGGAGATCGGGACGGCGAACTACGAGTTTGACGATCTGGACATCAACATCCCCGAGATCTTCCAATCGCCCTCGAAGATCAAGTGGAGCTTCCTGGCCAACCTGGACGAGAGCAAGTCGAACAAGTCGCGCATCAGCTCCGTCTCGTCGCTGGTGGACGTGGCCAGCAGTGGGCGTGGTCGCAGCGGCACCGAATCGGGCGGGGCCGATGTCAGCGAAACGGCGAGCGATAACGAGTACAGCCCGAACCGGATCCGTCACCGACGGCCGGAACCACTGCCGATCGGCGAACCGGCGAGCATGCAGGCGTCCGCCTCGAGCTGCAAGATCGAGGAGCTGCTCAAGAAGTCGTCACCGTCGGCGTCCGCCTCCGACTTTAAGACGGTTTCGATCTGGCGGGCGGAGAACGGGGACGAAGGCAACGCGATCATCTTCCACCACGAGAGCGAGATCGTGGAGAACTGCTGCACGAATCATTTTTTAGACCACAGTAGCTACGACGTGTGCCGGGTGGACAACTGTGACTATTTGATCAAGAGCAGCGACACGGATGGGGGCGGTGGCACGAAGCGGACCTCCTCCTCCTGTGGGAGTTTGTGCAAGAGCGAGGAGCGGCTGAACAATACGCTTCCTGCGTCGGCGGCGACGATCGCTGGGCTCGGCACGAAGCAGCTGGAGCTGAAGCAGCGCAACATCTTCACCTCTACGCTGGCCGGCACGACGACCACGAGCGCCTCGATGACGAGTGCCTGCGGTGGGTCCATCCCGGCCTCCGCCACGACGGCCACCGTGTACAGCATCATCTCGCCCGATCTGAAGCGGTTCGAGAAGCAGACGAACCTGAACCGCAACTCGGTGAACCTGAGCCAGAACATGCCACCTTCTTCGCCCTCCTCCTCGTCGACTTCGTCGATTTTTGCGGCCAACTATGGGTCGGCGCTGTATCGCAACATCAACCAGCAACAGGGACCACAGCAGCAGCAGCAGCAGCAGAACGGTCAAACATCCGAGCACGATAAGCTGCTCAACACGGCCGCAACGATGTCGCGTGGCTCTTCACAGCGATCGCGGCTACACACGGCCCCGGCCAGCACGATCTCACGCTCGGTCACCTCGAGTCTGCAGCGCTCGGGCCGACAACCTTCCGGCTCGGGCTTCAACAACCAATACCAGAGCAGCACACTCGATCGCTCGACCGTAGGAGGACGCACCCTGTCCACCGTTTCGCTTGGGTTCAGTGAGTCACGCCCCACTGTGACCAGTCCCACAGCCGAACCCGGTGACCCGACCGTACCTCCGTTCAGCATTACCTGCGCGGGGGAAACGGCGGCCAGTGCGGCGGCGGCCGCTGCCGCCACCCACTTCTACAACAAATCCTACCACTACAACCTGACCGCCCAGAATCAGCTCTACTTCCAGGCGTTCTCGAACCTGGTGCGCGAGCAGGAGCAGCAGCAGCAGCAGAACTGTGAGTTCCACCAGGCACAGCCGCAGACGCCCTCGCCCCAACCGCAGCCGAGCTGCCCGCAGTGCTACGAGTACTACGGCTGCCAGGCGCAGTACTACGCGAACGCGACGAACGAGGCGGACAGCGAGTTCGCGGAGTGCAATGCGGGCGGTTCGGGCGGTGTCGTGCTGCGCCGGGGTGGCTGGCGCCGCAATGTAGGCACCACGCTGCGCATCAATGGGCTGGTGCGGGTCGTGCGCACGCGGGCGCGCAAGTGTGCCGATTACATCCGCCAGAAGGAGCACCAGAGCAACAATCGGTTCCGGCGGCGCAAGTAGGGAGCAGGGAGGCCAATGTGGGGTTACGTTTTTAGCACAGTAAGAATTCGGTAGAAGAAGTAAGTAAACGGCTACTACTCACCACGGCAGCACAGCGTACTACAAGCTCGTAACAATTAGAACAATGTGAAAATGTTAGTGTGAGCGAGACAAATAGAGAGAGAGAGAGTGAGAGTGAGTGAGAGAGTGATTCGGAGCGAATGGGGGCATGTTAACGAGCGCATGTTAAACTAGGTTAGGGTACGGTATACATCCAGCGTTTATTACATTACTAACAGCTAATTAGGTGGGTAAGTGGCGGTTGGAAGAAAAACGAAGCGGCTAGCCAATAACACTACAATTCGTTACATTCGCGCGTGGTTTTCATCGGTATTCATTCATCCCCATGTTCAAGACACACAGCCACACAGCAGGGGAATAGCTTTGTCACAACGCACAACTTTGGGAAAGGGTCAAGCGGGCATCACTTGTAGGTAGAGTTAAGCAAACGTTTTACCGACAGGAAGCGGTTTGAATTCAAAATTCATTCGTCTGTAACGTCCCTGTAACGCGCTGCTGAAGGCGCCGTAACGCACTGTCACCCAAATTGCATACATTGAGGCGTCTTGTTTCAAATATGGATAAATGCGCCTCAAAGTATGCAATTGGAAAGGCGTGTGTGCTTTTGAACAGCGCGTTTGTTCGTTTCATCGAATCGAATAGGCTAACCATTGTTAAACCGCTTTTAAAAAAGAGCCATCCAAAACATACACTCAACCAAATGCTATGCCGGTGAGGAATTAACAGCGTGTGTACATTTTACTTCACACAGGCGTCAGAATCTCGTGGAGCCCTGCTCTCTCCTCACACTCACGCCCCACATTTACCTGGGTTAAAGTGGGGAAAGCAATACATAAAAACCATGATGAAGTAATGCCGAAACGGTGTCAGCTTACGGTTAAGGTTTAGATATAAAGTAATTAATTACATCGTGTAAGAAACGGGGACGGTTGAGGGAAGGCTCTCGTTTGTCGTTCTATTTTAAAAGCTTGTTTCCGTGCGAAAGAGGAATTGTTAGATGTTTGTACCGATGTATCGTCTATGTTGGGTCGTTTTATGAGATGGTTTTACAATCCTCTCTCTCGCTCTATCTCATTGTTACAGGTTACATTTGTTCGGGGAAATCAGGTTCTATTTGTCATTTTTGAAATTGATATTTATTGAAAGAGTTGAAACAACGTTAAAATATGTTTTTTTTTCAACTTTGATTTGTTGATTTTATTCTGGCTTTCTGAAACTGCTGTTAACCACTGCTTTTTATTTGCCACCTGTATAAATGGGCGCGAACGCTCGGTCTTGCGCCAA
This sequence comes from Anopheles gambiae, assembly GCF_943734735.2. Lineage (NCBI taxonomy): Eukaryota > Metazoa > Arthropoda > Insecta > Diptera > Culicidae > Anopheles > Anopheles gambiae. The sequence continues at coordinate 114,663,651 of NC_064601.1, forward strand.
CGCTAGAGCATTACGCTGTTCGTCAAGAACAAACGGGCGTTACAGTTAAGGCAAATGAACAAAACAAAAAAAAACAAACAAAGAACAACCAAAACCCAACCCAATATAAGCAAAGCAAACAAAAAAAAACCAACAAAGAACATATTTTAAGCGTCAAAACATGTAGATAATGATTTTTCTGTACTTACGTCTTAGCAATTGGACAACAAACAGAAAACATCAACGTAACACTACGGTTTAATGAAAATAAACAAAACCAAAACACTTATATATACATATATATAGATACATACATAAATATATGAATATAAATATAGATAAATAACATATAAATATAGTACTTAGAGAAATAAATTATACTGCGTAGAGTTTATCTTTATAACATACCAAGTACTATAATTTACCACGAGGTTTAAGCCTTAACCTTAAGGGTGTAAGCGCGCGCGCGCGTGTGTGTGTGTAATGGGAAGCAAAGTAGTAGCAAACATTGTCAAAAGAAAAGAAAACAAACACACACACACATACATCCACATGCGTTGTAGTAGTATCTTAATTCCACTGTATAACTATCATCGTGTAAGTAGTGGCCACGTCAAATTGTTAGGCACACGACACGGCCGGCCAGCCGGGCAGGTCTCTAGGTAACTTTACCCGTTTACGCATTAGTATTCTCTCGACTGCGAAACAAAAAAAAAAAAAGAATGAGGGTGAATTATCCTTTCGGTACAAGGAAAGGGTGCCTATGGGAATAATAAGTTCGCTCTCACATGCCTCTTGAGCCCACGCACGCTAAAAAAAACACACACAAACAGAAAACGCAGCCGCAGTTCAGCAGTGGTTGAGTGGTTGAGATAAAAAAACGTTTAAAGTAATTTTGATGCACTGCCAAATGACACACTGGTTTTTAAGAAAAACTTACATTAAAACGAAAACCGAAACCGTTTCGCGCATATACAGATAAGAGAAGCGATCAAATGAAGCAGAGAAAGAAGAAGAGCGAGAACGAGAAAAGAGGAGAAAATTAAAGAAATAAAACAGTATCAAACGTTGCAAAGCAAGTTAAATCTTCTTCTTTTTTTTTAAATCGATTGAAGAGAGCACCGAATAGAAAAAAACGAAAGATTGGATTTGTAAATCAAAACTCTAATACAATTGCGATGGAAGAGAAGGAAATGTAGTGGAAGTTAATATAAAATAACCGATCAACCAACGTGAAGAAAGCCCTATACTAGCAAAAGGCCGAACATAGCGAGTGCACAGTGGAGCAGGCGAATAGCGAAAATATTCAAATCAATAGCAATAAATGTGGAGAGTTCATTGGAGAAAAAGAGAGGAAATAACATACTTTCCAATGGCACCAAACCAGCACTCACCAGTTTCTCATTGCTATTTTTAAGTTCTTCTTCTATGAATTTATTGCTCTCTTTGCTTTATTTTTTTATTCTGTTTTGAGTTCATTCATATTGAGCACGAAAAAGTTGTTTTGTTGTACTTTTCTAGCACATTTTATCAATGCCTTACGACGTGAATAGTGCGCCTTCAATGCAAAATGAAATGAATTTACATCTGTCAGACACAAACGCACACACACACATCCACACCAGTACAAGCGTGTAGTAAAAGGAAATGCTTTCAAATCACTGCCAGAAGAACTACGTTTTTTTTTAAATAAGAAAATATTGATCACATTACGCAAACTTTTGTTTTCCTTTCTGTATGATTTAGTTTTTGCTTATGAATGAGAAACAACACCGATTAAGCTATTTTTTAAATTAAAAAAAAATCAAACTGAATTAAAGCAAAATATACTGATGTAACCAGTAAGTAAACAAAAAACCTATAAATAAACAACAACAACAACAAAAACGAATCCACGCATTACCAGCACGTTAAAACGAGTATAACCTTTAAACAAAACAAGAGAAAAAACAAAAACAAATAATGCAACAAAAAAAAAGAATACACAAACACACACACACACACATTTGAAAAAAAAACGTACACACAACCAAACAAACGAGTTCGAACAATACGAGTGACAGTAAGAAACAATGGGTGTAAACATATCGTGCAGCTTCCCAGAGCTGACGATGTGGAATGAGTGTAGGAAGACGATGCGAAGAGTGTGAAGCAAAGTGGGTGGAAAAAGATTTAAAAAAATAATAAAAGAAAGAAATCAGCTAACATTAGTAATATTATCGCAAAACAATATGGATAAAACACCCTAACGATAAGAAGTATTGTAAAATTCATACGTTTTTACGAAGTACACAGCGTCAAGTAGTCAAATAGAAGATAATAAAAAGAAAGAGAGACAAGGAAAGGGAATGAAAAGGGAAATGCACTATAATAAACATAAACAAGTTACAACATGTGCCATACAGACTGGGCGGTGCTGTCGGGCTAACAAATGTTGATAATTCTAAATGTAAATAGTTAAGCTGCAGTAGCTGAAAAAAGAAGACAGAAGACAGAAAGAGACGAACGAAGTGGCGCACGTGAGTTGCGTTGAGAAACAATATCCTGTTGATTAATTCTGAAACAAATTGAATCTACAAAACATAAAACAACCAGATCAAAGTAAAGTTACGCTAGCAAAAAACGAAATGAACAACACAAACACACAAACACACAAACATAAACAACAACACACAAAGTGCGAATGAAGGAAAGATAGTAAAATTCAACAACAACAAAAACTAATTAATACGAATAAAATAAAACAAACACACACACACATACTAACACAGCGCCAAAGACAGTCGCACAAAAGTATCGGGAAAAATACAAAAAAAAAACTATTCAAACAGTATCTAGGGGTTAAGAGATTACGCTACCACTGCTTACAACCGATTCCAGAACGAAGGCAAACAAACAAAACAAACATTCGTAGAAAACATGAAGCAAGAATCAGAAAGCAGAGAAAATCTCTGGCAGTGTGCCGTACGATAGAAATAAGAAATAGATTGAGGGCAAATTAATACAACACACTCCACTCAGCAGACTAAAAGATCCATGGCAAATGCGAAAATGAAAAGGGTTGCAATTTTTATCAGAACAATGAAGAATCGAAACAAACAAATACAGCATCGTATAGTTAAACGGTAGAAGAAAAAACAAAAACATAAGGCAAACATTAGAGAGGAGAGTGGATGGCTCGCTAAGCGAAACATTGTTGCTAGTAATAAAAACCAACAGTAAGCACGTTCAGATCTTAACGAAATAAAACAAAGAAAGACAAACAAAAAAACAAGACAAAACATTACAACAAACAATACCGATATTATGAAAAAAACAAGAGGAAACGGTGAAGGCAAAGCGGCAAAAGTGCTAGAAAAATGGTTTAAATAAGAAAGCTAATCAGAGAGAGAGAAAGAGAGAGAGAAAGAAAGAGGGAGAGAGAGAGAGAGAGAAAGAGAAGAGAAAAGTAAATAGGAAACTAGTTTAAAAATGAACACAAGACAGAAATCCTCAGCATTACTACCGAACTAAAAGCAAATTATGATTATCATCCATATTGAAGTGTTGAACGGTGGACAAGAACAAGTAGACAAAAAGCAAAAATTCAAAAACTAATCGCGTGAAATGGCTCTTTCAACTCACACGCTTGGGAGTGCGGTGAAATTCGTTCAACGATTAAAGCACGAAGGAAACCAGCAAACAACCAGAAGGCACCGAAGGCAGGAAAGGAATGGGCAGGAGAAGCAAGCAAACTGAAAAATTAAGCATGAAAATAGCAAACAGCATACAGAACGACAGAGCGACAGAGGACTATCCCAGGGATAAACGGAAAAGAGCCGAAGAGAGCAAAAGTGAATGCTGGGAGGAAACATGGCCGTGTGGTGTGTGAAATGTGGTGGGGGGAAAAGGAAGGAGAAAGACATAAGATATTTATTACTTAATTTAACGATTAACAAAAAAACAACCGACAACAAAACAAGAAAAATAAATAAACCAAAATGGAAAAATTAAATTCCAGCTGCGCTGAGTTTGTTTTCCGTTTCCGTTTGTACTAAAAGTGAAAGAAAAGTGGTTGCGTACTGTTGGGAGACGTTACGTACGCAGCTTTATATCACATCGCCCGTATTGAGGTTTGTGTCATTGCTAAGGGCAGCGCGCTCAAGCAAATGCACAGTGGGTAAGATGAAGAACATAACCTCGTTGTTCTAATTCACAACATTTCGGATATTAGATAAACCTTCGCCAACCGAGAAGGACAGGAAAATTGAGCCCATTTTAGTTAATTTGCATTTGCTGTAGTATTTTCATTTTTGTATCATTTTTTTTTTTCAAATACACGCCATTTTTTTTTTCAACAAAGTTAGGTTTTTGTGTTGTTGTGTGAGTGTAGGTGTTGTTATGTCGGTTTGTCCGCACTATAATGTGTTTAGTTTAATATTCTTCATAATGTTTTCTTTCCTCCTACCCCTTAAGAACACCGTACTTTGCGCTTAGGTGTAAGCTTCGGTTAATCATTTTTTGTCCAACTGTTTTTTTTAGCTTTTGTATTTGTGTTTACTTGTTGCTTTTGTCCGTTTGTTACCCCCTTCAAAATGGTGTATGTGATGTGATGTGTTTGTGTGTGCCAAGGCTAAGACTGTTACTAACGCAGGCCCGCTTTTTGGTTATTCTCTCCCTACTCTTGTCAGCCTTCCAAAAAACTATGTACTTATGTTGATGTGTTTATGTACGCGTGTGGTGTGTTTTCCCATGTTTTGTGTTGTGTATTACAGTTTTATTCTTTTTTACATTCAAAAATATATCATATATTTACGCATATATATACTTCTTTGTCATATATGTAACTACACTTTTGTTATTTTTATTTGTTTGTTTCGTTTTGTTTCCGTGTAGGTATGTCTGTTGTAATGTTTGCATATGTGTTTTGTCTGTCCACATTACAATTATAGCTTTTACTATGTATATATATCTATATTATCATTGTGTTTCCATTTATAAGTAGTTTTATGCATATTACACACATTCTCTCTCTCTCTTCTTTTGTCAAATTCATTCTTTCTTTTTTCTTGCTTCTCTTGTCCTTTCTTTTCCATGTTTTATCCAGCTCTTCTCTGTGTGTGCGCTTTCTTTTACCTTTATCCTTTTACAGCCGAATAAAAACGTGATGCTTACCCAGTGCCGTCTGTGTATCGTATCGTACCTTTGATTTTGTAGCGAAATATTTGTCCCTTTCCTTTCTTGCTATCCTCGTCTTCCTTCCCAAAACTTTTCGCTCACTACAGTGAATAGAGTGAAAACGCTAATCTAGGCAGGTATTTCGGTGCGAATTTGCTTTTATCAAAAATTCTTCAAGCATCTCATCAAGTTTCTAACCAACTCCCCCTCTCTCTCTGTCTTTCTCTTTCTTGCCTCCCTCACACTCACACCAGATCACAAACGGCGGGCACACACAATGGATGGGGAGGAGGTTGTCTAAAAACACACACACACAGACACAGTGTGAAAGTGTACGGTACCGAGAGAAGAGAGAGAGAGGTTTCCGTTAATAGTTAGACAATAGAGTTTTGGACAGTTTCTGATTTGGTTTGGTTGGTGCGGGGCTCTAAACATTCTAAACTCGTACACACACATGACGAATCCAGCACTAAAACACAAACCTCCATTATAACACCCCTGCCCCCTCCCTGGAGAGATGTAAGAGAGTAAGATTTATACACAAAATGCTTATTACACATACACAGACACGTCGTTCTAGGTTGGTTGGTTTGGAGTGATGCCATTGCTCCCATCAGCTAAGGTTTAAGGAGTAGAGTATTCTATATCGTTGCCCATGTTACATTTGCATCTTTAGCCCTGTCTGTCTGCTTCCTTCTTGCAATCGTGCTACTGTTTCCCCCTTCACACACTGTGTTTAACCGTTCTCTTATGCTCGGTTTTACTGGTTACTGGGTGTTTAAGCTTTAAGTTTTTAAGTTTCTCATGCACTATCCGTCGCTAGCCGGCAGCCGTAATCGCTACACATAGAAAGAGATTGTTTGCTTTTTCCCATAAGTCTCGTAAGTATCGTGTAAGTATGTGGTGTATGAGGGTAAGTGTGTATGAACATGTTACGGAAATTGTGTTCTAAATTGAACCTGTTTTGTTCTAAAAACGACAACTTTTCCAAAACTAAGGCAGAAAACCCCTGTAAACCAAGGCCATTCTCAAACCTGTTTCTAAAACAACATTAGAAAAGGTAGAAATGTGGAAAAGAGAAGTAATAAACTGTAAATCAGAAAGAAATGAATCACTTTAAAGGTGTTTAAATCTGTCTGTGTGCGTGTGTGTCCGTGTTAGTGAAGTAACCCTAATTTGAAACATTACATTTACAATCACATTGACAAAGTTTTTTTTGCTTATTTTCACAAAAACACACACACACACCTTTCTGTTTGTGCCTTTTCAAACGAACAAACACACACTTTCTAATTGGTTGTTGTGATTACACTGCTGTATGCTACTGCTGCTTTACTTCTTCTACCTTCCCTTCCCTTCGCGCTCTCCTCTTGTTAGCTGGGTTTTGTTTTTCATCGCTTGTACCATATTAAAATTAATCAGACTTTCCCGTTTTATTTCATTTTTATACTTGTTTGTTTAGCTGTTTTTGTGTGTTTGTTTGTGTTTTTTTTTTGTTTTAGTTTTTTGGTTGTTTTTACTGGTTTGTTTGGTTTGCTATTTATCCTCTTCTTTCTTTCTTTCCTTTCTATGTATTGTTCGATTTGTTTGTTTGTTTTTTTTTTGCTGCTTGCATGTGTTTTTGTGCTTTTTTTTCTCTTACTCTCTCTCTCTCTCTCTCTTTCGCTGCACTGCATGTTAAACTAATTTGTTTTATTGTTTCATGAAAGTACTGGTTTTTTGCTTACCACTTATACGTACGCCACACAATATCCTTGTTTCCTTTTTCCGCCCCTCCCATTTGTTGCTACTGCTTATTTTTTGTTTTGCATAATTGGGTGTGTGTTTGTGTAACTATTAAGAAGCCATGTATATAAAACGCTGCCCTATAATATATTCTATACGGTTCTGCGATTGAGTTTTGAAAGATGATTCGATTTCACATTACTGGTAAAAACGTACACTGTAACTGTTAGGTTTAACCTTTAACCTCGGCGGCGGCTTGGTTTGGTTTGGTTCTGCAGAAAACGTTTGCTGCTAGGGTTTATGCTTCCCTTTCTATTTTTCGCTGCGTACTACACAAACGGTACATCATCGCAGCGCAGCTACTGTACAAAGCTATATGTCCGGTTTTCTCTAATCGATGGGATGTGTGAAAAAGTCACTCACTCCGGTACGGGGCGTGGGGCGAGTTGCTGCTCCATGCAAAGAGTAGTGGAAGGAGCAGGCGGAGGAGGAGAAGGAGGAGTGTGTCAAAAGTAGCAAACTGTCAGTACCAATTTCCGCACTTCTGACAGTAGTGGTTAGTACTTAAGCTTTGTTTTGTTTATGTATGTTTCGTTTACAAAGCGACACTAATAAACTTGTAAATTGGCCGTTCAGATTATGTTAGTATGTGAAGATAAGGGGGTTGGTTTTGTTTGTTTGTTTGCTGTTATCTGTTGCCTATCATAGAAATACTACTAAAACTTGTTTTTTGGACCTGTTTGGGGGTGTCGCTCTTATGCGCTCGCTTGGGTAAAGTTTGGGGTTTTTGTTGTCACCTTCAAGGTGCGTGTGTGTGTGTGTGTTTGTGTCTGTGGTTCTCGTTCTCTAGGTGCTCTTTTACATCGAAACTGGAGCTGTCACTACTAGCACGTCTCTCTCTACGTCTCTATCGTCAACTATCCTTTCCTCTAAATAATGATGCACTTTAGCAGCATCTGCATCAAACGTTAAGGTTATGTTGTATAATTTTTGGTTTTATTTTACTTTTTCTCCCCCCACTATCCTTCTGCTTCTATCTTATTTTTAGTACAAAACAAATCTTCTCTAAGCATATTTTCTACCGAGTTTCTCTTTGTTATATAAAAGCTTTTGGTTTTGTTTTATTTGTTTTGTTACTTTGTTTGTGTCTAATCATTCATTAGCTGCTTTTTACGTTTCTTTTTGCACACTACTCAAACACACAGAGTAGACACACCAGGGCTGCCAGAAATGGATCCAATCGATCGCAGAAACACTCCCAAACACTGCCTGTTGTGCCCTGGTTTCACTCTACTGCTAACCTTTTTGCCAAACTCGAAATGTACTGCTTGTGTATAGATAATATGTATAATGGTATATGTATATATCTTCTCTCTATATATATGCACTCTATGTTAATTTTATTATCACAAATATGTATTTCGGTTTGATGCGTTTCATTGTTTTTTTGCCTACCTCCTTCCCTTCCAACGCGCTTCTGCTGCTTTGTCTCGCGTGTTTGTCCTTTGTTCTGTCGATTAAAGTTGGATTATTATCTGCTTTTTGTTTGTCGTGCTGTTCCGGAACTACGCTCAAGTCAAACACTGGACCACCATGCTGATGATGATGAAAAGCCGGAGAGAAAATGGAGATAGACATGATAGATGGTTAGGGGGAGGGAATGTAAGAGATAGAGAGAAAGATTTATGACTACTACCGAATGGAATTTGTCAAGAAACTTCAAACGCGATGAGTTATGCGGGGGAGAAAGAGAGAGAGAGAGTGTGTGTGTGTGCTGGCGCCGTATGTTTTTGATTACAAAACGAACAATTCTTACATGGGTTTTCCCTATACAGTCAGTTTTACAAGCATTAGACATACAGACACAAACACACAGGCGCATACTGCAGTGTGTTCGTAAAAACGGGGTTTGTTTCATTCATTCAGAACCACAAATAGACGAGTAGAAAGTACAAAGGTAATTATCATATCTCACAACACACACACACACACACTCGCACTATTTGGGAGCTTTTTACTGGCTTTTTTGCTAAATCCTCTGTGTGTCTCCGAACGATTATTTGTGTTTTGGAACGAACATGCATGTGTTGGATTGCGGCCCACCCGAGAAGACCGCGGGCGAGTTTGCATAGAAAACGGAGGGAACCATTTAGAGATAGAGAGAAAATACGATTAAAATCCTGATTGATCCTTGATCCACATTTACGTATCAACACACAGACACAGACACAGACATACGTATACACAGCCTACAAACACTACTAATATCCGGCCTTCGTTACGTGCCTCTTGTGTGCATTGAACACTATTACTGTTACATACATCTATCATCTAGCATCGTGTTTGTTGTTGATTATTTTCTTCCCTTCTCGTGTTGTAACGTCCAGTTAAAACCTTCCCTTTCAGCTGCCCCTTCGTTCTTCTCTCTCTCTCTCTCTCTCTCTCTCTCTCTCTCTCTCTCTCTCTCTCTCTCTCTCTCTCTCTCTCTTGTCTCAGTAGTTGTACAGCCAGTTTAGTACTAATAACTCGAACAAGATGCAAAAGAGCCACCAACAAAACGCTACTATTAATTCTTGTTTGAATTTCACCTCTATTCAATGTGTTTGTGTTCTTGTAACTCACTAGTACTCTCAGCAAACAACGGAGCAAGGAGCCTTTTAGTACTTAGTCTGCCCATTTAAAAATACAAACAGTCCGAACATTGAGATAATTTTGGGTTTGCCTTGTGTGTGTCTCTTTTTGTATGTCTTATTATCTGCGTTTGCATGCACATATAAAAGCCCACGGCAAACAAACGATCCCTTCGCTCAAAAAGGTAGCATAGTTTTGTGTCTACGAGTGTTTTATGTTTTGTTTTGTTTTTTTAACAATAAAATTAGAGCTAACAGGGTCTCGATTATTTGCTTATATACACAATACGTACATCCAAATTTGATCACATTACTATCGTTACTATTCAAACTGCTTCTACTGTGTCACGGCTATATTGTTCAATGCAATCAAACCGAAAAGCTTCACACGTAAGTTCATTACATTAAAATTAACCTGAAAAAAAAAGAAAAGAATACAAAAAAATTAGAAAACATACAAAAAGTAAAAAAAACGAATACCTGTGTAATAATGTTCGGAATAACGGAATAACATTGAAATATATAAAAAAAGGAAACAGAAAAGGAAACAAAAAACAAAATCATAAGGACGCATAAAAAAGGGGGTTTACGTTTTGTAAAGATTTTTTCACTTTTTTCTTTTGACTTTATTCACTGCCCGAGGGCAGAGCGTTTTGTTGTTTTGCGTTTTGCGTTTCGTTACCATAAACTTTTTATATGCATATATATATAAACGTTGTATGTTGTTATACATTTTACCAATTATATTATACTCTTAATGCTTGCTTTGTATGCTTTGTTTTTGTTTAGTGAGTGTGTGTGTGTGTATCGTGTTTTGTTCTCTATAAGTGATAATAGGGTCAATGCATTTGTGTCCACCAATATATCGCTTCCTTCCCGTTTCTGTTTGTTGTTTGCTTTTAAATTATCTTGTTCCATTCTTTCACACGTATAATTATGCGCGTATTTTATTTTACCGAGGGTATAGATACAAAAAAGAAAACTGATACAACTATTAACTCTGAGCTTGATTATTTTTCCGCTTGTAGTATTTGTTGTAGTATGTCATATGTTTTTCTCCTAATATAAGGCAATATTAATAGTTACATATCGTACAAAATAGGCAGACAGGCGGGGTATGATGATCGGGGAGACGTTTCACAAATATATATTTAAAAAAAACTAAACTAACCGTGTTGTAGTGATAAAATATGATTTTTTCCGCCCATTAATTCGAACAATCCAAAGAGCAACCCTGCGACGGACCTGTGCCGTGCTTGTGCTCGGGGGGCGAAAGTGTTGGAACTACACAACAACCAAAAACTGCCCCACTTTTAAATGTTTGTTGTTTGTCGGTTACGATACAATTGATAATCGAGCTTGTAATGGCTAGTAGTAGGGTGTGTGTGCATTTAGTCAAAAAGCAATTTTTTCGTTTAATTGTATGAACGGACAGCGTTCTGAACTGACACGCGTACACGTACAAATGTGTATATATATTATCTATATAGAGGAACCCTTCCTAGAGGTGGCCGAAAGTACAAAACACGAATATATGAAAATTAACCAGTTATTTTAACGCTGTGTTTGCTTGCCTTCTTCTCTCTCTATCTTGCTCCTATATCACTCGAGTATCGAGCATTTATTGGCTTGGTTGGTGTTTTGTTCTACAGTGTTTTCCTAGTGTTATGTTTATTGTTATAATCCCGTATCAGGTATACCATCTTTTAAACTGGCTGGCGCGAACGCTAATGATGCGCTGCCGCTCTGCTTGCTGTTTTGATAAACGTAGTTATATTAGTTGTTTTATATAAATTGTGAGCACAAAATAAGGTAATCGATTAGTAGTAAAACAGAAACGCATTTGTTTGTAGAAATAAAACGAACATTTGTTCCGAATAGATACAATACACAATATCAACCATTTTCCCTTTGACCGTATGCGTTTGTGTTTGAGTGTGTGAGTGTGGGTTGCCGGTTGTACTACAACCACACACCACCGCATTTTACCGATTAATCTCGTGAATATTATCATATGCATAGAGTTACGAATACTGCTGTTCCCCCCGGGAAACAGCTAACACTAAAGTTTTGTTTTATTTGTAAGGAAAAGTGAAACACTAAATGAATCAACTCGCTGGCGAGCTGCCTAACCCCAACAACGGAAGGTACTGTACATATAGAGCCATATTATTGTGCCCGGTGTCAATCGAGTCATCAACAACAAGCACAACGAACCACAAACCGATGAATTACACACGTGAGTGAATGAGAAAAGGGTACAGCAGTAAACGATAAAAACCTTAACACAATAAGCTAATGAAGTAATGTTATAGCCAGTCTCTCTATATATTGATTAGTTTGTTTGTTTGTTTGTGTGTTTCTTATATGATTATAATTAAAACAAAAACGAAAACGCACGTAAAATCACTCGAATGACAAATGAAGTCACCGATCAAGATGATAGCTTCCCTACTGCTCTCCTCCTCGAAGGTGCGATGGAAGGTGATTCGTTACATTATTATAGATATATATTTAGCACTTATGCATGTTTAATAAGAAAAGAAAAACAATACGTAAACTAGGACAGTCTGACTCTGCTGATAAACGGTACCACCTGCGGGTTGTGAATCAATAGTTGCTTTTTTCCAGTATGCGACAACCCGTTAGCATAGTTTGGAGGACACTGTTCTGCAGAAACCGGTAGAGATCTTGCTGTGGACGTGTGGTGAGCGAAAGCGTTTTCCGTTTTCATACGTGCTTTCACACAAATGCAGCTGCAAATTGGGCTTGCACAGCGCCCAAATGCTGCAACGAAACGTGCTATGCAAGCAAGCATAAGGAACGCGCTTCGTAGGTTTAAAAAGACTTATCTCACCGAAGCAGCATGAAAAGCGGGGGAAGCGAACTTCCGTTCAGTCCATATGCAGTGGTGTGTGTGTGCAAACTATTCTAACATTAGCCCGTACCTTTAATACAACGCAAAATGATGATAGTTTTTACATGAAAGATAGCTCCCGCAGGATGATACCTTCCCCTATTGATAAAACGAAAAAAAGCTAAACCTATATGTACCCCTGTTAGATGTTACCACCAACTAAGCCCCTCTTCTCTAACTCTCTCTCGCTCGCTCTAGTTACACTTAATGTAGTTGTAATTGTTATTTTTTGTTTTGTTTCATACATAAGGCAATTTTCTGTATTAATTTATTGTTGATTAAACATTGGTGGATATTTCCACATGTTTGTTTTTACGCATATTAAAATAGAGTGTTAAATTCATCCCATACGCTCTCAACTAAACGAACGCACACAGCACAACAAGCCAGTTCGTGTGCAGTTCTTGTTAGCCTGACTAAAGCCATACGTGAGTGTTACCGTCACTTGATGTGCCCCAATGGTGTTGGTTGTTCTACACTGTTGGATATTCATGTTCATGTAAATTAAATGATTTTACTTTAATGATCCCTTTTACTGTCTGACATCTATTGTCAACAGAGTACGCAAAGCAATGCGTACTTGCGTCTCCAGCAGAACAATTGGATAAATACAATAATGCATTTCACAATACGTGATCGATAATCATACAAAGCTGGTCAAACGCACTACACGCGACAAACAGATCATACAGGGACTGCCATCTTCCCGCTGATTAAAATTGGAAACAAACATCACAAAAGACAAATTTCTGATTAAGCTACTACACGCACACGCACACGCACACACTGTGAGTTTTCCTTCCAAATACTTAAATGCGAATTGTTATGCTTCCTTTAGACCTCCCGCTGCTATAATAGTTTACAATTGTTCAACAGGTACCAACTATTTTGAAACGTGTGCCGTTGCGTTGCGCTACACGCAGGTATACGATAGCCTTTTATATGCCCTTGCTTCCATCGTTCGGTGCTACATGTACTCGAGTTATACTTATGGCGAAAGTGAAAACAGAGCCAATTCAAAAGACGATACACAACCATAGGTGCAAAAAACAAATGTAATGAAAACCACATTTCCGCCATACAGACACGCGCACTGAACCTGCTACAAACATACATTTATCGCCTTGTTTTCGCATGTTTTTGCGCTACTGAATAATGTTGCAGTGAAACGTTTTCACCCAATGCTATCTCAAAACACAAATGCCTCACACGTAAGGTGTTTCTCTAGCTATGTACACACACACACATATCCTCTCACTCTTGGCCGCTACCCTTTCGATCAGTCGTTTAACCGTGTGATAACTATCACTGCCTCACTCCTCTACCATATGTTGCTGCGTAAATTAGAGAATTTTAAAAATACAATATAGAACTAAACCCCCTTCCCCTTTCGCTTTCCGCTAAAGGTAAGATAGTTTTGCACTATTAAAAGAACCTAATCGGACAAATATAGCAAGAATGCATTACCGTAACATCGCCTCCTCCTCTGAGCCATTCAGTTCTTAGTTGTGTGAAACACCGAAACATTCATGAACAGTATAACGTTTATCCTAGCTCAAAGCTGCTTCCTTCGTTTCCTGTACAATTATTATCAATGAATTCAAAGTTTCCCGCTTGTAACACGCCTGCACAGACGGGTTTGCTCGAACCAACGGCTGCCGGCTGTTTCCAAACAAACAAGAAAGAAACATCGTGTTCAACATACGTAGAGCAATGGTTCTATGTGGTGCAAGGGACAGTTAGAATACTACTTTGCATGAAACGTAGCACATCTTTGTAATGTTCGCTATCAGAGACAGATAGACATACACACACACACCATACACTCTAAACACTAGTACAACTTGCTGGTTTTGCTCGCTTCAAAGACGCGATACACTAATGCGATATTACAAAATATAGATTTCAAACTGAGAAGAATGCTCCCGCAACAAACACATTCAATGCTGCAGGCAAATAGTAGACAAAAAAGCACGTTGAAAAATGAAGTATGAAAAGAGCTAAGTAAACATAATCCTCATCTCTATGTAAGCACTACCGAACGCACCATACGTACACGTGTACGTGCGATTATTCAAACGATGGGCATATAAAAAACGGGAACCTACAAAACTAAACAATTATCGCTGACATGGACACAGCTACTCTAAACGCCCTTCGCCGTTCGACAAACAATTTTACATCCCATGCTTCTACACCAATCGTAGAAAGAAAAAGGAAAAAAGTTAATACACAAAAAAAGTATAACACCCTGTCCTCTCTAACGCTAACGCTCCCCAGTAAAACTGCTCCATATAAACGCGCCAGCATGACCACAAAGAACACCGGAACACCCCAACGTCGGCCTGCTTCACATCCTTCATCCCGTTGCCGTTGACGGTTGCCCGAACAGACGGGTTGCGGCAGAGATTACGTTAAGACGACGACCAAATACGTGTTAAAACAGCACACAAATAGACACACACACACTAGTTTAGGGGACGACGACGTCAACGGTGTCCGAGTGCTTTAGGATGCGTGCAGTTTACGCGAGACGGAGACACGGCGAAAGAGAGATAGAGAGAGAGAGAGTGAGGGATCCCCGAGCAGCTTACTCGCCGAACCAGGCGTAGTGGTGCTTGTTGGCGATCTGTGCCGGGCTCAGCGGTCCGAACTGGCCGTACTGGGCAGTCGGGAACTGAATGTGCGCTGGCAGCGGGTGTGTGGGCAGCACCTGCAACGGAAAAGACGGGAAGCGCTCAGTGCTGGTCGTGCTGTCCTTGGACGCGTACGGCGAGCTAGTGCTAAGCGGTGTCTTCCGCACCTGTCGGCTGGAGGCGTTGTGTGCCGGCGGCGGCACCACCCGATTGTACGCCGTCTGGTAGGGGGCTGCCTGCGAGACGAATACCGCCGATCGGCGGTACATGTCCCCCTGGGCGTACATGTCCTGCTGCTGCTGGGCCTGATGCTGATGCTGCTGCAGGATGGCTCCGGGCGAGCTGCCGAGCGGCGTGTTGGCGCTCGGCTGATGCTGACGGTACACGGCCGCCGTCGGGGGGCCCCAGGAGGTCGCCCCGGTCGGCGTGCTCTTGGCGTGAGCATGCGGCGGAGGAGCATGCCCGAGGGAGCCTCCGCTGCAACCGCCTCCTCCACTGCCGCCACCCTGATGTTGCTGCTGCTGGATGGCTGCGGCGGCGGCTGCTGCTGCGGCTGCCGTTGCTGCGGCCAGCGAGGACGAAGACGATGCTGAAGACGACGGGATGTACGAGGACGATTCGCGCTTGTGTCCACCGCCACCGTAGTGGGAGGACGAGGAGGACGATCCCATCGTTGGTGGGGCCCACGAGGAACGCTTGTCGACCTGCTGCTGCTGCTGCTGCGAAGGATACTCGTACGCGACAAACTCGCTCGGCTCCTGTTTCGGAACGTGCAGTGGCTGCTGGCTGCCACCGCTGCCGCCGGACGAGGGCAGCAGCAGACATTCGTTCTGGGCCATCGCAAGCAGACGCTTCTTCTGCGACTGTCCGGCGTGCTGTTCGTACTTAATCGCTGTAAAGACAGAGGCTACTGTAAGTCAATATTATACAGAGAGAAAACGTTCAAAGGAAACTTACGCTGATGCTTTGGACTGCGACGTTCCCCTTCGCCATCGCTGTCCCCGAGCGTAACGCACGCGGTCGCCGACGATGACACCGCCGTCGATTTGCGCTGTCGACCACTGCTAGAGCCACCGCTACAGGATGCACCATTGCCGCCGCTACTACCGCCACTGATGACGCTCATGTGTTGCTGCTGAGGTTGTCCGTACTGCTGGTAGGACGACGGTTGTGGTTGTGGTTGCTGCTGATGGGCACCGGATCCACCGCTGAGCTGGTTCGATGCGGACGAATTGTGCGCAACGTTTGAGGAGGACGAGGACGTCTTAATACCCCCGCTGCAACCGTTTCCGCCGCTTCCTCCCCCTCCTCCACGGCACGAGGACGACGATTGATGTGTGCCACGCGTACACGCCTGACCCGAGGCCGCGTTGTGCGACGAGCCCTTCGAGGACGAGCTCGTGCTGTGTTTTACCTCCGGCGACTCATCCTCACTGTCCGAGATCGTAATCACAGCCGTCGGCGACGGTGTATCGTGAATTGTGATCGTCTGCTGCTTGCTGCTGCCGCCGTAGCTTCCGCTGCCACCGTGCCCGTGGTGACTGCTGCCATGATGGCCCGCACCACCACCACCGCCATGATGAGCGTGGCCGTGTCCGTGATGGATGTGTCCACTGCTGCCGTGGTGATGGTGGCCGCTGCCACTGTGGTGGATATTTCCACTGCCTCCCATCACCACAGACGATCCACCAGCACCGCCGCTTCCACTGCCACCGTACGACGAGGTGGAAGATGACGAGTGATGCAAATTGCCTGCACCACCGCCACTGATCGGACCGGACGAATCCACCGGCTGATAGTGCTGTTGCTGATGGTGATGGCTGTGGTGACCACCGCTGCCACTGCTACCACTCGCCAGCTGCGGCTGCTGCTGCGAATGATGATGATGGTGATGGTGCTGCGGGGCCGGAACCTGAGCCTGTGCCTGGGCTTGTTGTACCGGTGGTGCCTGCATCTGCTGGCTGCCACTAGTGCTCGGGACCTGGGATTGTTGCTGCTGCTGTTGCTGCTGCTGCTGCTGATAGAACGCGGACGTCGACGAGGACGAGGATGAAGCGACCGCACTGCTGCTTCCGGCTGTCGCACCACTGCCCGTACCATTGTCGTGGTACTGCGGGCACATGTGGCTCCGGTTGTACCGCTGGTGGGGCGGAGTATTCTCCTTGACACGCTTTTTTACCGGCGACAATTGGTTGTTTTCCTTCTTGTCGTGCCGGGAAACGCTGGAATATTTACGAACACTAAACAATATTACAAACCACGCTCTCGGAAAAAAGACCCGCAAAAAGATCCCACACAAGCCCTATCGGGGCCCGGGGCAGATACTTACACCAGATGATGTACGGGCGACTCCTTCTTCGGCTCGTGATGGCTCGTTTGGATGTTGAGGTGCGGGTTCGGGTAGATTCCTTCCAGCTTCAGGAACGGTGCCGAATCGACAATGAGCGAATGGGCCGGCCCGGGCTGCTGCGACCAGGACGGTACGATGGCGACCTGTCGGCCCGACTGCGGCCACGCCACGTTCGGCTGGACCGCGTTCGTGAGCAGCATCCGCTGGCCGGAGGACGGTTCCACCATCGACACGGGGACGGGCACGTTCACGTACTGCTGCGGCGGCACCTGCAACGGTGGCTGCATCGACGTACCACCGACGACCACGTGCTTCGTGGGGCTCGGCATCGTCTGATAGCCGGGCGGACACAGTATACTCGACACGAGCTGGTGCTGGAACGCATCCGGCCGGGCATTGCTGTACTGGCGGCCCACGTTACGCCCGCCGTAGATCTGGTACAGATGGTTGTCGTAGGTCGGGGCACGCTCGCGCACAATCCGCTGCACCTGGTTGTTGAACGTGATCGTCATGTTTTCGGTCGTGTTCGGCACAAAGTTCGTCACCAGCGTGGCCGTCGTTGGTTGCACACTCAGGTTGTAACTGGAATGGTTCAAATAGGAAACGTTTACATACGTTTGCCAACACAACCCAACCTTATTGCACAATTACTCACGTGTGAATCATCGAGTCCGTACGGCGACAAACCTCCATCATCTGTACCGACGCCTTCACGTTGTTACAGTGCGCATAGTCCACCAGGTGGGCCAGCGTCGCGAACGAGTGGTTCAGAGCCTCGCCCGGCGTAATGCGCCGCTCCTGGTCGATCGTTAGCATGCGCTTCAGCAGATCGATAAACTCGCGCCGGTCCGTCTTTTCCGCCAGCAGCTGTCCACCCTCGATGTCGGTCGGCACGTTCACCTGCCCGATATCGTCCAGACAGTTGAAGATGTACTTGCGCGCCTCCTTGCTCTTGTTGTTCGTCTCCGCCTCGTGCTCCTCGGGCGTTTTCAACCGCCAGAACGGGTACGTCGAGTCGACATCGCGGTAGAAGAACTTTGCCGTCTTGCTGGCACTGTTCAGCATGTGCTCAGTCGGTAGACCCTGTGTCTGCGATATGTACCTGTGGAATATGAGCATGTACAATGGTTAGTTCTGCCGCCTTCACCTTCCCCCACTATCCATACGTACCGGATTTGATCATACTCAGACGATCCGGGATACAAGGGCCAACCCAGGAACAGTTCCGCCACCACACAGCCGAGCGACCACATGTCGATCGCCTCGCAGAACGGCAACCCGAGGATAATTTCTGGTGCACGGTAGTAGCGCGACTGCAGGTACGTATTGCACACCGTTTTGCTGACGTGCGACGCCGATCCGAAATCGATCACCTTCACGCTGTTGACGAAACGAACAAAAACACAGAATCAATCGATAAGTATTTCCACACGGCTGCTTCCAGTTCCAGTTCACTTACCGGTACGGTTGTCGGTTTGGATCGACCAGCATGATGTTTTCGGGCTTCAAGTCAGCATGGATCAGGCCCAACTGCTTCAGCTTCAACAGGGCAGTCAAAACCTAGAGTTGGTCGAGTAGAAGAGAAAAACAGGAACTTTATTAGACGAAACGTATTAACAAAACCTCCATATGCTTCCAAAAAATGAAACAAAACCCCGCCCTAGGTTCGACAAAATGTACAGTGCCGTGCCAAAAACCTTTACCAGACGAACTCCATACCAAGCTCCAACTTTATGAGAGTTTTACATTTTACAACCCGCTTTTATTAGCCCATCCCGTCCCGAACAAAACATAAAGCACAGCATCGCTCAAAACAATGATCTCGAACAAAACACACCCATTCGAACGCGCCCGGAACCTTGGAACCACCGCCAGCAGACGCCAAAGGGTCTGCCGATTGGTCTAGCTTGCCCGGAGCCAAAGCAGCCGTCTTCTTCCCTTGCTAATCGCGTAAGGCCCCGCTCTCTCTTCCTCTCCCTTCATTGTTGGTCGGAACCCATCAAAAAGTTGCAAACTTTCCACATCCACTATGCTTGCATCTCTCGTGTGTGCGTTTGCATCGCATCTGCGTTGTGCAGGGCGCGCTTGCTAGACAAACCGAAGGGTAACAACTGCTGCTAAGTACATTATGACTTAGCGACCGGGCAAAAGTGCGAAGAGTGCGTTCGCCAAACGCACCGAGACACGCTCATGGGGTGGGACTTTTATCGACGGCGAGAGGTGGAAGCATAAAGCAGTCCACGATAAGTGAGAGATGGAACGGGCGCGGTACACAGGCGACACGGTCCGCCCTAAAAGCATTATTGGCAAACCGTCAAACCCGACCCGACCGCTCGCTGCAAATGCAAACGATCGGAAAAGTTCCCGGCCCAGGCCAGCCGGGATTAGATTAAGTATTCATGTTCCAAAAACTATGCAACCCCTTTACCCGTCTCTAACGCTCGTTGTTCCCACCACACTGCCATTCATGCACCAAAGGGGGAGGCACACACCGACACGCATCGCCGATGAACACACACACACACCACCACCAACCATTCAGAAGCCATTCAGAGGCGTAATGAGAGCGCGGCAACGGCACACAGAAAACAAAAGTTTCGTCGACTAATTTATGCAATTTACGGTATTCAAATGATACCGTACGTTCCCTCCCTCCCCGATATGCCGACCCAAAAGCGCCCGAGGCCCGAGTACGATCTCACTTTTTCCATTTTGAAACACGTCAGCGCCTCCATCAATTGCTGCCTGTTCGTTGGACTCGACGGTTGCAGCAGCATCATTAACACCGTTGTGTGTAGTCGTCGTCACTGTCGTCTTCGGCGGATAAAGTTATCATTGCCATCAAATGAATATGGTCCTCCCGCGGTCTAATGTTAGTCAAATGACGCACAACAACGGGCTCGATGTCCTCCCTCTGTCCGTGTGTGTGTGTTCTGAATTATTTACTCCCATCGGTCTGGCGACGACACGGGACGACCGTTTCGTACAGAACATCTCCCATCCCCCAAATCGGTTACATTTCACCTCCGAATACACTAAATCAAGCCACCAAACGGACTTAACATTGCTCAAAAATAGTAAAAAAACACAAACCTTTACGAAAGCCCTCTTCCTCCCTCTCTCTCGCACTTCGCTTCACAGGGAGAGTTCGTTACAAACCTCAATTCAATTGCAGCCACCTTACTGTAACACACTCGTGCAATTACGCCATAAATTCAGTTAATCGTGTGTGGTGGTGGTGGTGCTCGGTTGGATGCATATGATTTAAATAAAAATAACTGCTGCTGTTGGACAATAAGCGCTGCACAATCTGGTTGCTGCTGTGTAACATACACACATCGCGCACAACCAACGCACAATTAAGTCGGGCTTGAAACACAGATTTAGTTGCACATCGCGACCACAGAGAGTGTGTGTGTTAAGCCCAGCATAAATTTGCTGCCAGCCAACAGCGCTTTCTATTGACTGTGCTACGCAAATGCAACGGCTGCACGCAAAGGTGCGATGGGGAGAAGCGATGATCGCTGATGATAAAGCAAAGTTTTGTTTTATAATTTCAAACAATCAGTGAAACGTCCCTCGGTCTAATGTGCATAATGAAAGCTAAAGACCTTTCACAGCATTCCAACCCTTGGGACATCCAGGTGCACGCTACAATGTATCGGTGGTAGCAGCAGCCGCCTTATGTCACAGCGTACGCACACGTGTTCCCTCTATATTCCGCATGTCGATATCATCGCACCAACGCACACACCACAAGGCCCCCAAAGCTGTAGCAAATGTCGCCGTACATGGCGAAGAGTCGGATTGGTAACGCGACGTCTCTGGCCTCTTTTAACGCGTCCCAAACAAGATGAATGGCGACCGTCCTGTGTGTGTTTGTGTATCGAGAATCTCGTTATACCATGTAAGGAAGCTGAATCGCGGGTGTATCTCCGTATTAACTATGACACAACAACTCGCATCGAAGCAACTTGTCATATTCGAGTCACCCGATGAGGGATTTTGCACCGAAATTTGGTAACAGCGCACCAAATGTGGCGACTCACTTGCAGGGAGTTACCCATTGCACTAGTGAGGTTCGCAGAAAATTGCGGCAGAGACGCATCTACACGGTCAACATTAAAAGCAAACTGTAATGATAATTGCATGCTGCCTGCCCGGGAATACCGGGATAAGAGACCAGTGGGTGTGTGGGACGCTGAAATTGATGATGATTGCGCTTATCTATCATGTGAGGTGAATGATGAGAATCCCTCCTTCCCTTAGACAGTCTTCTGCGTGTTGCCGACGCACAGGAGGTCGAGACTTCAAAGTAGATGCATTTCCAGGCACCAGGGGGTTCTCCAGGGCGGTAGTTGGAGCAGATGGTTCTCGATAGTGTCCCACTATAAAGCCACTGCTAACGGCAAATCGATGTCAATTAAACCTGGAAGCCCTGGACATCACCGCATGGGTAATTTCTCGGCAACTTCCAAAGGGTCCTCCTCTCTCTCTCTCGGTGCCTGCTCCAGAGCTGTCATAATCTGTGGGCAACATTGATGTGTACCAGCTGTCACTGGAACCTGTCTCCTGCTGCCCGTATCGATTGATTTGTATTCATCATTCCATCTCCGATGGACTGATTCCAGCGGCAGGGTGGGTTCGACGAGCATCGTACACATAAAAACGCACCGATCGGCCCGGTTGGTTACCGGTGGTGGTAGTAGTAGCAGGCTCCCGAAATCCCGTTAGCAATCCGCAATCGGGGTAGTACCCTCCATCATCAGCGGAGTTTTATTGGGTCACCCAGACGATCCTCCAGACACGACCAGCGTCAGCATCTGCACAAAATGAAAGCTGAAACGCAACACCAGCTTAGGCCCTCCATTCGACAGACACACACACACACACACACACACACACACCACAATCAAATGCTATTGCCATGAGTTAAGATCTTGCGGTTCGCGGTCACCCTTTTTTGTGAAGTTGGTACACAACTCGTGACCACAGGCGGTGGTGTAAAAAGAGGTCTACAGAAGAAGCAAAAGCCCCCAAACCAATCGTCCCGGAGGACAACCTCCACATCCACCAAATGACACACCGAGTTGAAGAGGACGACGACGACGAACACACAGATTATTTCTTCCTCCGCAACTCGCCACTCAGACAACGAGCCCGCATGCAAATTTCTCCGCCTTAAGGGAAAGAAAGATGAACTCCGAAGAATTGGTGGTTGTTCTTTTTCACCCATCGCTAAGATTTGCCTGGAACACGGGAGAAGGAGGATCATAAAGAAAACGATCTTGTGTGCGACGGAATCGAGCAGGCAAATGCGAACTTAAATTGACGGTGACGGTTGAATGGAAATTGGGCGAAAACGGCATGTCCTACATATTCGTCGTGATCCCATCCGTGCTGGGTCGTCAGATGGTTTTTTTTAAAGCAACCTCTTCCTCTACTTCTTTAGCTCCGCCAGTCTTGAGATGGCGAAATGAACACCGATCGACAACGACTTGATCGACAGCAGCAAACCAAGCGATCACTTTCATGCAGCGCAATCTCGTGAAGCCACACACTATCAGAATGCATAAGGGCATCTCTCCAACTCCATTATCATGTACTCCCTTCTTTCCTTTATTACGCACATTAAAACCATACTATAAAGCCACATCAGTGCATTGAAAAAACCCCAGGCATTGATAATCACTCTCCCCCGTTCTTCAAGCGCTGCGATGTGTGAGTTGAATCGAAAATGCTGATCACTCTCCCGGGGTCTCCGGTCGGTTCATGTCGAAACATGCAACAACAAACAAGCCATCGCTAGTCAACCCATATACACTGCTGTGGGGTTGTTTCTTCAGCGCAAAACAAATCTCTGATCGTAATCGCGAAGCAATCGGACGAAAGGGAAGTCACAATAACTAAACGAACGGGGGGAACAAAATACCCCACGGGGGGAGAAAAAAAACCCTCACACTGTCCCCGCTCTGGCACAGGGTAAACCAGATACGTCCTAAAAATTAATGTACACTCGCCAAACAGGTTCAGCACACACGCCTGTGGTGTTCGTGCGAGTCAACAAAACACACATTCGACCATCCCAATCAGTAAGGTTGATTTGGGAAGTTTTGTTTTTATTTACGGGTGTGCGACAACCGAGCAGGGAGTGCAAACAAATGCACACACCAAGCCGTACTGTCCAGGCCAGGCCAGGCACGTAGCAAACGAACCTCGGAGCTGGACAAACAAACGATCTTCTCCCTTGCCATCATACTTCATTTGTTCGATGCATTTCTCCCGCTGACATCAGCAAATTGTGGTCGAATTGATGCAAACCTGCTCTCCTGGGTTTTAAAATGTTGACCATTTCTTTTTTAAAAAAAAAACCCATTTCCCGTGTGCCATTTATTATCCTCATCCTTTTCCGCCCTTTTCGGTGACCGAGAGGACTAGACCAACAAATGAACCTCATTAGGCGACATCATTGCCAAAAAAAGGCCCCCTCTTTCAACGCCACAGGAAGAAGAGCAGCGCGCGCGTTCTTTTTTTTTTTTTTGGGGCCTTTAGCCTTATCTTTACGGCCCGGATGAGCACATTTAGGGGTTTAGAGAAGAAAGCAAATCCTGCGGGATGAAGATGAGTTAGGTTCGATACATGGATTAATTAATACCGGGCAGGAAATTGAACTCAAGAGTGGGGAGCCTCCGGGTATTATTGGGTTCAAACAGCGAGATGAGGAATACATTAAAAACGCTGAGCGTCTAGTAACCACAACAATCTTCACATTTCGGCTCTGTAGAAGATAACAGCAAACAAAAAACCACAGACCACAGACCAAACTGTGCTCTTGATGAAGATTACATTGTGGCTTTCCTTCGCTTCAACGCCCAGGAAATTGTGGGTTCTCTAAAATACGTAAATCACCGCCTTTTACGACCGTCATACCCGCATACGACTTCCGTTCGTACGAAGATACCAAGGATCTATCAGATGTTTCCAGAGAGAGAGAGAAGAGGACACGACAGCTTACCTGTTGCAGTATGGGCCTGATGTACTTCAGTGGAAGCGGCGAGAATTTGTTCTGCTTCAGAAAGTCGTACAGGTTCTGCTCGAGCATCTCGAACACCAGACAGGTGTGGTTCTTGTGCTGGAAGCACTCGAACGCCCGCACAAAGTTGAACTCGTCCGCATTCTCCTGGCTGAGCCGGCTGAGGATCGACACCTCGATCTGGCCCTGCCGCGCATAGGACGGATGGTTCTTCAGGATCTTGATCGCGACGATGTCGCTCGTGCCCTTCTTCCAGCATTTTACCACCTGCCCGAATGTGCCGCGGCCAAGAAATTCTAGGACCTGTGTTGTGGAGAAATATAGAGAAGTGAAAGAAATGATTAATTCATGCGCGTTTTTTTTTTCGTTGTCTTGGCGAGAAAGTTACGCTAATAGGTTCCGATTTAATACAACGCGCCGAACTGATCGAAGCAAACGGCCCAAACAAGGACATGGACCTCGAATAACCGTAAACGATGATGACGCGGGCACATATGTGTCTGTGCGTTTGGAACGGGTCACAGCGATATTAAGAGTTCATGCCAAAAACAGAAACGCACCCGACTCCTCTTTGTTTGTCTGCTCTCCATCACCACAGAACGAAGTCACTCAAGACACAAGTGGCGGTCGCCACTGCACAGAAGCGATTTTTTGTGCATCCTTTTTCTTCCTCCTTCACCTTCCTCCCCACCAATCACTTCAGCCAGACACAGGAGGTGGAAGGCCATTAATTTTCCCGATTTTGCCTAAACTGGTCAACCACCGCAAAGCGCAACCGGTTCTGCTGCTGCTGTTCTGTGCAATAATTCGCTCACGCCGGGTACGCGTACGATCGCCCCTGGGCACCGGGGAGCAGGAAAATGCTATAAAAATTCGCCTCAGCACCCTTTCGTAGGCAGTCACAGTGTCGGCCGATGAAATTGTGAAAGTAGCGCGAATAATCGAAAAAACAAAATCAAATCGACCCGCGGACGCAAAATATGAAAGAAAGAAAAAGAAACACCCGGTCGCGAACACCGGGCCACCAGCAACAAGAGCACACCGAAATGGTAAAACACGTTTCGTGTTTGGTGTCCGCTCAAAGGGTCCAGGTGTGTGTGTGTGCGCCTGCTGAGTACGCGGTCACGAATAAAGCGAAGGTAAAAGGTTCTTGTTTTTTTTCGGGCAAAAATATAACCCCCGAAATGCCCGCTCCATCTATCCTCCTCTCCACAGTTCGGCGTTTGGTAGGCACAACGCGAGGAAAGATTGTTTTTGAGGTCATGCTTAATGACTGAGGGAAGTGTGGGCCTGTTTTTTTTTCGTTGTTGTTGTCGATGCTGTTGTTTTGAACACGGTTTCCTTAATTTTTCCGGCAGCGTGTTTTTGCTTGTTTTTGTCCTGCGCGAAACATAACCATAAGGTGGTGTAAAAAGGAAAGGCTCAAGAACACGGCCCCAAAACGGCCCCAGCCCAACGCTCCACAAGGGTTCAAGAAACCTGTCCGGTTGTTGTGAGCGTTCGATAATGGGAATCAGTAGAACCTAACTGGTTCCGGCCGTTCCACAAACGGGACAGCGACGACGACAAAGCCGATTAATTCATTTCTATTTGTTTTCCTTGCTTTTTGCATGCCTCTCTTCCCCCAGGGCAAGAAGCAAGAAGCAAAAGGCAGAGAGTGGTGGTAGCCGCCTTTCCTCCAAAATTGGAAAACTGCTGCTGCTGTTGTGCTGTGGACGTTGCACCTTGCTCTTAATTATGAGCTGTTTTATGAAAGTACACAACAACAAACCGTGGGCATGGGGGGCAGGTCGGTCGTCGGCCGGTCGCTGCAACAATAAATTCCAGTTACTCTTGGTAAGCATATTTACACCAAAAACGTTTGCCTTCGGGCCATTTTTGTGCAATAGCTTCTTGCTCGTTTTACCTCTCTTTTGCAAACCACCTTCTGTTAACCTGAACATCATAAACATCTGATAACCATCTTGCGGGAAACCCACCCCGTGTGCTTTACGGGACACCTATTTGTTGCACCGCGCGCACCGAGTTACACACAAACCCCGAGAGAGAGAAAGAGTGTGAAATCCTTCGCACCGAATTGTCCCATAATTCAAAAGGCCTGGGGCCTGCCTAATGCTCTGTTTTGCCTAATGTCTTATGTGAATGCGCCACAGAGAACAGGGTGGCTGCTGTGCTGTCTGTTTGCAGTAGAGT
Organism: Anopheles gambiae; assembly: GCF_943734735.2. Lineage (NCBI taxonomy): Eukaryota > Metazoa > Arthropoda > Insecta > Diptera > Culicidae > Anopheles > Anopheles gambiae. The sequence continues at coordinate 114,690,271 of NC_064601.1, forward strand.
TGGCTGCAACTTTTTGCAACGTTTTGTAAGATCTTGATACATTCGCGGATGAATTTCTAAAGCTCACGCTGCTGTAAGTTATGAAGCAAAAGCGTTCCAGAATTTGGGCTAGAATTGAATGCTAATTTGTATGTACCTTTATGCGCCACCGCAGCTTGCCCCAAAAACAGTTTCTCAATACGAAAAAATCCAAACAACAGATAATAGCACCCTCAACAAAATATCACAGCAACGTGTGTCGACATACTGCTGGCACCTAGGCACAACCAAAAGCACTTCAGTGTTTCGGGGTGCCACACCAGACCGTACACAGTTGCACCAGCAAAATGGTTCGCCATCGTTTCGCCATTTCCCACAATGCCATCTACCAGAGAGCACCACACTGCCCAAATGCACCCAGCCACAGACAATTATCTGGCAGCGTTTTACAGCCCGTTCCCTCCATTTTCTCTGTACCTGTGAGTCGAACACGGAGACACTCTCTTTTTCACAATTGAACAAAAAACAAAATCGAAACGGTAGCAGCAGCAGCAACAGCAGTTCGATTGGCCATCAGTAGCAACCTCTAAGCATAGCACCCGTCTGCTCCAAAAAAAAACATCAATGACTCTCCCCGGTTGGCCAGCCAGCCAGCCATCCAACACCAACCGGTGGGCAGTGTAGGTGGGTAAGATTTTGATTGGTTTGACCAATCTCACATGATGTTTGCAACAATGGAGAGCACAGAGCGGGATCGGGTTGGTCTGTTGTTTGCGCGTTCGCCATCGTTTGTTGACGCAACCAGCCACCCAGGGTATACACGATTGCAACCCCTGAGGGGGGGGGGTGGTTATTGCAATTAATGGGGTTTTTGAACTCGCCATGAACTGAGGGAGCTGCCGGGGTGGAATCTTTCGAAATGTCAGACGAGGAAAAAATGATTAGGAAAATTTTGCACCCAAACTGGAAAGTGAGTCGTGACAAGGGGGGGGAACTACTTAGTAGAGCCCCCTATGGATTGGAAACATTGAGTTGTGAGGGTCCCTAAATGTGTTTCCAGAATGAAACAAAACTGTGTACCTCAACTCCAAATTTTGAATCCAATATCTTGATTAGCATCGCGATGTACTACACTTTTGTAGATGTAATTCCCAACAAATTCCAATAAACATTAGTAACTACTCCCTAACCTTCATTCTCATTTCATCAAGATCGGAGAAGGAAACATGAACTCCAACTCCACGGTTTTATGATCCTTACTCCGGAGCACGAGACCCCGCAGCACCCGAGATTTCTATTTCAGTTTGATTGACTGTACCTCTCCACAAACGTTCGTTTTGTCGGACGCACATAATCTCCGCTACAACATCTTTGTTGCTTATTGCTCCATCAGCCGCCGCTCCGGGTTGCTACACCACGTCCAAACAGTGGTTTGGCTTTTGCCCGTGGCAATCACAGCCTGTACCCAATTATTGCCAAATTTATCAGCTCCCCTCGCCTTCAGAACCACACACATCAAGACCTACTCTCTCCTCTATCACACTCGTAATGCGAGGCCTCACACTCCATCTATCACGGAGCACAAACGCTCACGGGCAACTTCGAACACCGTCCGACGGTTAGTAGCAGCCCCCCGCTCGTGTTGTAGAGAGGAAAAAGCCAAATAGCAACACATGCGAGATTTGACGGGCACAACAATAAGACGAGTTTAGTGGGTGGATTTCGGCCGCCACAGGCGATATTGGTTAGGTTAGGTAGTCAACGATAAGATAGCGCGGTTTTGGCGAGTGTTTTTTGAAGATATTTTGCATTGTTGTATCGGGGTACAAAAGGGTACAAACAGGAGGGTCTCTCGTAACGGTCACACACACACACACCCCTCGAGTAACCCTGCCTAATCCCACTTCTCGCCCTTATTGTCGTTTGAAGTTATCGGACGTCCCGATCAAAGTAACCTCGGTCGACCTGGCCCGGACGCCGAGACACGCCGAGATCTCCAGCACTCCATGCCAAAAAAACTCCCGACCCGCCTCACGCTAATCTCCTAGCTCCATTCCACCGCCGTGTGTCAATGCGTCAAAGTTGAGGCTGTCAATTTGCTCCAACAGTCCGTAGAAAAGCGTGATGCACATAACAACAACGACGTCCCTCCCGCTATTGGATGGTGTGTGTGTGCGGGACTTACGTAGATTATAGGAGAAAGTTTCGAACATATCGGCAAGCATATGCGCCGCCAACAACGACGTACAGCAGCTACTTCTCTGCTCCTCCTCCTTCTCCTCTTTCTCCCTTTCACCATATAAACTGCGAAAACACAGAGAGGTCGCGCTGGTCCACCGTGCGCACGCCACCGTACACAGATAATGAGTGGCGGCGGGTCCAACAGACACACTCCAACTCACACACTTGGGCCAGCTGGGCGCGATATTCATGGCACATCATCCAACCGACCACGCGAGAGACTCCGATAGCCGGCCGTGTTTGGTGGAGGAGAGTGTGTGCTATGGAGGGACACAACTATTTGTTTGCGTTTCATCACACAACGCGCACAGTGTGGCGGCGGTACACAGTCCTTCAGTAGTCCTCCCTCCACTGGCGAGGAGGTCGTGAAGTCGATGGATGTTTTTAATGAGCTCTCCTGCATCAGCAGCAGCAGCAGTAGTGCCGCACATAAGACAATGGAGGACGACGATTGTTCAGTAAAAACCACCGACAAACTATGCCCGCATCATTCATATCGCAGCATGACGGCGGGGCAAAACGACGACCAAGCGAAGAAGAACTGCGTGCGGAAGAAGCATGACCACCACTTTGCATATACATCGACGGGCGGGCGGGCGGACAATTTTGAAAACAAGAGAAATCGCCGTCGATCACAATTTGCCATCCGAAAATTGTTCGCTCGCTCGGGCCACATCTACACCACACTACCACGGTGGTTATTGGGAAAAACGCGACATCTGTGGAGGGGAGTTTTGAAGTTGCGACGATTATTATAGTTGTTTTGGTGGAGGGTCGTTTTATTTTCACAAACGTTCGCATATACTGTCTGCACCTGCACTGAAATTTGATGAGCACCAGCCGAAGTCTCATGACGTGTCTATATTTACCTTTCCCATCACACATACACCTGGACGAGAATTAACCATTTGTGTTCCCAAAAAATGCAACGTGTACACACCCTAATGAAGGCACACACACACACACACACACATACACATTGAATTGCAAATGTAGGAACTTCTCCTGATGACTTGCCGATCATTTAGACTCCAAGTATTGAAGTTCCTGAATTTCATAACCTCGCTTTATTTCTGATTACTGAATCTTTCTATCAACACTTTTCAATCCCCGTCTGGCTTCGTGTTCTATCAACCTTCTCGTGAAGATGTAAGCTTGGATGGAAATCGCTCACCACAGACACCGGATAGAGCACAGACCGAGAGATTGGATATCTTCGGCACTTAAATCAGAAAAATCTGATGAAGATGTTGCGTAGGTTTGATACAGGCATTGGGACACGGAGAGAGAAGGAGAGAGAACTAACAGGATGGACAGGAAGATGTATCTTCAGAGCATACCCCAATGTTTATTTCCAAGGTTTCCTTGGTTTCCTTCCGGGCTGAGACAAACTTACTAACCGACGACACTGATGACCACAGATGCATATCTGAAGTATCGCACAGGCCCGCAACCACAATACCCCAACCTCTCCCTCGTTGACTTCGGAGTGTATGATGCCAATCTGACAATGGCCATATTGAAGCATATCGACTCATAGCTCCTACATCCCTTTTCCTCGATCGAACCCTCGACGAGACCAATGTCCTCCTCGACCACCGGGCCGTCGTCGTAGTCGGATTTCTTATGCAAAGGTATCGGTATCGCTTTCTTATTTGCAAAACCCCTGCAGCCGGACACATTCTAGTTTTCTCCTGCGAGCCCCGGGACCGGAAAAATGAAAGAGCGAAACAGAAAGGAACGCATATCCAGTTTCGCGTCCAGCATTTTCCTAAAGACAAACCCTCTTACCACCGAACCCCGAAAGCCTTTACCGTCACGGCCGAGACGACGACGCTAAATCCTACAGATTATGGGGCAGACTGCTTTGGGGACTCGACTGCTGCTCCGAGGGGAAAGGTTGAGCAGTTTAGTCCCGGTAGCCTCGTCGCTTCGTCATTTTATGTCTGGCAAATTTAACACGATGGGGAGAATGGGAAGAAAGGAAAGGCGTTAGGGATTTCTTTGCCGTGTCGAGCAACACTTAACTCTTGCCGGGCCGGCGGCGGCCCAAGAACACAACCCGAAAACAGTAGCCCCTCAGCCAGCAGTTCTCTATTATCGGACCCTCAACAATCTATATTGCCGACGCTCAAGGTGGCTCTTTAGTATGTCTGGAGGACACTTTCGATTACCAAATCCGGCCCCAAAAGTTTGCCGACTCGGCGACAAATCATTGAGTGCCTGAATTAGCAAAAAACCGGGCGTCTTGCGTTACTCGAATGGGAAAAAAGGAAAATTTCACCCAAAAGCATATATCTTGATAATGAAACTTGCTTGTGCTGCCTTTATTTACACAACCCAGTCAGTCATCTGCATAGTTTGTGCAAGGGATACTCCTACCAATATGTTAGAGGGTTTATGAATGCGCAGCCACCGTTTTATGAGTGAAATGCGTACAACATTTGGTAGCTGATTGAGAGACCGGAGCCAATTTCTTCGGAGGGCTACGTTCTGTGAATGTGTATCCGGTGTACGTTACTGTTTCTTTGCACTCTGCAGAGTGCGAGACAACATGGCTTCTAACATTAAACATACACATACGAAGACACAGACACACCCAAGGTCGAACGCAGTGCAACACAAAACGCGCGCCCGCTTTAATACACTTGGCATCATAAAAGGCACAACATTGCGCGACCAAGTGTGCTACACACCCTTTCCTCCAGGGACAGTGTAGTGTCGTCGTTGGTCACCCTTTTGCGTCTCTCTAACCACTATTAAATGATGACAACGACAGCAACGATTGCATCCGGAGCCTTCTGTCCTTCTCGGTCCTTCGTCCCCTTCGCCCCAATATGCTCCCCAACGCCACACCATCAACAAAACGAGCTGCTGCTGCCCTTCGGTTATTCTACAGCCATTTCTCGGATAACAACGGAATGGGAGGCGTGTGGTCTACACTCCACACGAAGCAAGGGCAATGAACGTTGCAATTTGCGTCAGCTAGCGGGTTTTCTCTTTCTTTTATCATAATGGTTGTTTGTTTTTGTATTATTGATATTGCAGCAGGCTCTTGCCATGGCGCTGCTCCCTTTTTGGGACGAGAGCTTTTGCCTGAGAGGTCGTCGAGGCGTTTTTCAGGAATACAGGAAGAAGAGAAGCCCATCACACATGAACGGACACACCAAAGGTGCAAGGGCATTTACCGTTTGCAGCCAGAGACAGTTATTATACAGATCTGTGCTTGTTGTGGTACGCAAGAGCGGCGACGAGCTTCCCGAGGTTGGTTTTTGCGCCCTCTGGTTTTAACTGCAACCAGTGCGCTGCTTTCCGTTATCTTTTCTAGTGCCCGGGCGCCACATTGCCCTCTTCTGTCGGGGGTTTTTATCGACAAAGCGGGCTGCCGGCACAATCACGCTTGCTTGCTAGACTAGCAGCCGAGACCTGTCTTAATGTGTGTATGTGTGTGTTACTGCTTCAAGCACAGGAAAAACCATTCCCCAGATTAATTAAACAATCGCCACCGACACGACTTGCTTCGGGTATTTTGTTCTTCCTATCCCGCACCCCCTTCCAAGGTTCACGCGTGGAGCAGGTGCTGGTAGAGCATTAAGTTCTTTCACCGTTTGTGCATAAATAACATAGAAAAAAACAAGTAACGAGCTATTTCACCCACCAACAGCACGAGTGGAAAAGTGACCCTCACGCCACGTGGGGGACACGACGCGGCACTACAAACAGACACACACACAGGCACACAACGACGTACGTTGTCTAATTTTAGAAAGCCGCACCAAAAATCGACCTCACACAAAACCAGTGAGTCTCCAATAACCCTTGGCCACACACACACAGAAACTGGCTTCAGTGCAAATGATGTGAAGTTTGTGGTTTTTGGAGTTTGGAGCAGAAAGAAAAAGAGTACGTCCTTGTTATGCTGGCGAATTCCAAACCAAATGCTATTTCACTAAAGGACCTGTTTGAAACAGCAACTCCAAGGAACGTCACAAACGACGAACGCATAAAACGCGAAGTACGCCTCTTGGAAGGACACACACAACGCCCTCAGGTCCATTTGGCTCGCTTTACCCCAACGCGTGCTGGAGATCCAAGCGAGCCAACGCCGTTAATTCGACCGACACACGCGCAATCACACCCCGGCGTAAAAGCCTTCCGAAAAAGGCATTCACAAAACGTCCATACAGCGTGTCCTCCGAGGCGACGGACGGCGCGAGGACAAAACTTCCCTTTTCCTCTCTTTCACCCCTCAGAAAGGCGCTGTCGATTTCTCTAACCTGCCAACGACACTAAAACACACACAACCACGTACATGCTGGACTCACGGGCAAAGACGGACACAACGCGTTTAATGGCCGTCAGTCATTCGTGGCCCGGGCACTGATTTACGACTCCGACGACGAGGACGAGTGGCTTCTTGTCTTGTTCAACTAGCTGCAAGCAATGGACGCTTTGCGAAAACAATTATCACGAGCCCAATATTCTGAGCCACTGTGTTGTGTATTTTCGCTTTAACAATAATTTCTTGCCAGATCGTAAGCCAAGCCACAAGAAGACGGCAGAAGAGAGCGTGTGTGGAGTAATCCACCAACAACATCCAAGAAAGAGGGGAGAAAGCTACGGCAAACAAACAGAACAACTTCTCGTCGGCCACAGTCAGCAGCAGCAGCAGCAGAACGAGCAGTGTTTTTCGGGGAGGGAAAAAGCGTAATAATTTGCACAAACATTCATTAACCTACAAAGTGGCACCATAGGCGCGCAAAAAGTTTGGAGCGGAAAAGTTGCTAACGTTCCTGTCAGAACGCGAAACAATAATCACACACAGCCACTGCCAAAGCCTGCTTCAGTGTCAGGGCAAAGCAAGGTGTACAGTTAAGCGTAGATGTAGTTGAAGGAAACGACGCTTGTTCCGACGACAGCTAATTACCAGCTCAGGTACAATGCTTTTGGGCTTAATTTCGGTCTAGGAACCGTTTATACGCGTGAAATCTTCCGTGAGGAGCAACTAATTACACTGCCAAACTGTTATAAAACTGTTATACAGTAATTATTCTAGGTGTTGCCCGCAGAAGATCTCTTGGATGGAGGGCTATAGTTCGTTGCAGCAACATTTTTGAGGCAGCATTTTACCATTATGTCCCCCGAACAGGGTCAATAGAAGCGTTTTTCGTAACATTTAATCATTGTAAGCATAAAATACCCTTTAATATAGAATCCTTTTCACTGTTTACACTTACCTCATACTGGGCGGAGAGGGAGTAGAGCACCTCGTGCTGTACCAGCTGGTAGTCACCGTCGGCACCGCTGCTGGAACGCTTGCTGGAGGTCTGCGTGTTGGCATGACCTCCTCCGGTTGCAACCTTTGAATGTGCCGTCTTGGAGCCGTTGGACGGGGCACCCATAGCCCCGGAAGTTGCAACCGTGCCGCTGCTGCCGCTCGGTACGCCGCCGCCGCCGCCGCCGCCGCCGCCACTGGTTGCACCACACTCACCGCAACCACAAACGCCCTCTGCTGCGTAAAGGAAACAAACAGAAACGGCGTTACATCACCTCATTAGAATTTATAACACAATTCGAATCATGATTAGAGCGCGCACACACACACACAAGGGCGTTCTACATATGGGAGAGGAGGGTGGAGCATTTTTTTGTATTGCCCCGCACTTACTGCTGATTCGGAGCTTACAGCACATTATTCAAACACACAACATACAGAAGAAATACAGATATAAAAAAGGAGCACGAGAATTAACTATCACATTTCGTTGCTTTTTTACGTTCCACTTGCTGCTCGATAAGGGGAATGTGTCATTAAAACTCGTTTTACTGGAAACACAATTTTAAACTATGCTGTCATGCAATCCTTTCCCTCCTTTTTCATGTCTGTTTTTGTGTGTGTTGTTGTTGTTCTTCTTTCCACGTTAAACCTGTTGTTCCGCTGCTTCGAAGGGTGGACAACATTGGGAATTGTTGGTAACCTTTTTCGTACACCAAAACAAGTTCTAGCGGACCTCTCTAGAACCAACCGGTCGAGGCAGTAGCACACCATTCAGGAGGACATGCACCAGATAGTTACTGTTACTTTTACAAACACTTTTTCATAATTGAATTAACCCTACTCCTTAAGAATCAATACACAATTTCCCTGCTTTTAATCTCCCAGGTCGTATTGATTCAATTAAATTACATAAACCCATCCAGCGCAAACCATTCTACTGCCATTCGTGCCTAGAACTGTGCAACGGGTGGAAATGGGTGAAATATTTATCCCTCCGCAGTAGCAGCCAACCAACCACCGCCAGCCATAAGTCAAAGCAAATGGTAACACAAAGTTGGGTGGAAAAATTGGTTTATTTATAAAATCGAAACCCCGCCTGTGACGCAAATCGGGCCCCATCCCACACACAAACACACACGCCGATGATGTTGACAGCAAAAAAAAAGAAGAGGGAAGCGCGTTTGTGACGCGCCAAAACCAGTCCAAATAGGTGGCAAAGAGAGAAGAAGGCAGCGCTCGCTGTTGATGTTAGTCTTTTAATATACCCTAGGAGAGACGTTCCTAGGCCCATATTTGCTTCGCGAATCGTTTTTGAAGGATATGTAACGGGTCGTCGTGTCAAAAGAGCAATGGGTAACGCGGATGCACTCGCAGCAGAGTTCACATCTTGTGCGCCGACCATCTGCAGTATAATTTCGAAGGAAGAAAGGGAAGAACAGGAAGCAGCTCTTCGTAAACAAAGGGCAATCTAGCCGATGATTGTTGTTTGTTGATTTGCATAAGAAATTCATATTACTTGCTGGATGATCGTGGCTACGCTTCTGGCTTTGCCATCTTAAAGCTGATTAAATCCCCCCAGAATATCAATGACTTTTGATTCGGAGCGAAAGAACAGCCTCGACGACTTCTATCCTTCTATTCTTTGGTACCATCAATCATTGGATTTTCCCCCCACCCTTTCGATTGATGACTATCTATTTTTCCCATGGGAAAATCAATCAATCCATGACCGTCAGCGTCTCTCTTGGCGAAGGAAACCGTTCTGACAGTTACATAACGTTCCATAACGAGCTCATATTAGCTCCAGCTGTGAAGCATAATTAGTTGATTTAACTTTGGAAAACTGATCCCCCCCCCCATGGATTATCGTTCGCAATGGAACAAACAAACCCTACGAAAAAAAAAACGCCACACATTTTCACATTTTTCCACGCAAACGCGCAAACGGAAAGCTGAGAAAGTGGTCTGCGCGCGCTTGCGATTTTAATGGTGACGCGGAATGCGGTAACAAATTGTAACCAACGCTGGCTGGCTGTCTATTGCACACGCGTTCACATCTCATGCGGCGGCGCTCGCCACTTTCTACCGATAAAGTGACAAGTAGCAGCAGTTTTGAGGCGGCGGCGCATTGAAAACATTAAGCGAGCGTTGAGGTAGCAGCAGCAGCAGCATAACGCAACTACCGTCTGATTTCTGTTTTGCAGCAAACAAACAATAATAGCAACACCAAGCACATCTGGCTCCGGGTGTTTTTCCTTCCAACCGCGTAACGGTACGGGACATACAAGGGGAGCCAGGCCCCAAAGACATTGCGCCGGTGTCAATCAAAGAGGCAACCAGCAGCATAATATCAAGCACGAGAGAGAGAGCCTTTTACGGCATGAGACCCTAGCAAAATTGTACTTAAAACTGTGAAGAAATTGCTTACCCAGCAGCAGTAGGAAGGAAGTCGCAAATCGTCACCTGCACAAAAACGACCTGCCGACGGTACATCCGGTGGCGAATGGGCAAAAGAAGACACGGCGGCGGGCGCAGGGAGAAGAATGTGTGGGACTGGCAATTAAAAGGAAATTTCAATCCACACACATGCAGCCTTTTCTCAGCGCACAGTTTTCACACTGTCTTGTGGCGTTTTAGTGCACCACACACTGTAAATCTTTACCGAAACGCATGCTATTCTGACCGGAAAGCAGAACCGGTTCTTCAGCACAGCACACAAATAAAAATTTGCGACTGTGGCTACGATCGCCTCCCTGGGACGACCTTTCTCCGAGCCGAGTTCAGAAGAGGCAAAATTGTGTGCGATCAGCGAAAAAGTAGGCCAACGCAGAAAGGCCAACTCCTGCACAGACACACCGGAATCGGAAAGGAGACACCTTCTTCTCACGGGCGCGGATTCAACGGATAGGATAACAACAGCATCAACCCAACCAAAACCCGTCCAATTTATTTTATTTCGCTTAATGCCCTTTTCCGATTCCGAGTTGCCGTTTTCATTCGGCTTGGTTCTGTGCAAAACACCCTTTCCCCAAACAGATTGTAATACGAACATACGCCATTGACATATAAAAAGAATTATCGTTCGTCTCCTAAATCCCACCGATATACTAGAAATATATACATGTGTGTAAAAGCCTTCCAGGGCGCCTGCTGTCGCTTTCGAAATCACCGGCTGTGTGTGTGTGTGTGTGTGTCAACGCCGGCTGTCATTTGTTGGCGAACGAAAAAAACCTGTATGCTTATGAAGCATGAATCTTATCACCATCACCACCCTTCACCACCTTCCCACCGCAGAGTCAAACACACAGACGTCAGTGAGGACGATGTTGTCGATGCAGAAAAGCCATTCCGATTGTGGAGCACCCGCCGCCCCTGCCTGCAATGCCCCCGCCCCCCACCACAACTCGCACCGTTTTCTAATGACCTCTGGCAATTGCGGCGCAATTTCGACGTTCGGCCATGCGAGCAAAACTATATCGCGTCGCATCATAAACCACATGCACACACACACATAAACGTATACGTAAATGCCACCTCTTACGATGAGCCGCGCGTGTGTGTACACTCCCCCCACATACTACGCGGGACCAAACTGCGCCGGTGGGGAAAAGCAAACAGCCAAATAATCATAACCGTTACATGGGGAAAATGGGCTGGATGAGACACAACGCACGACGCGCGGACACACAAAAAAGGGAGGTGATAATAAATCGAATCACGAAGAGGGGCAGGCAACAGCAGGGCAAAAAATATTCCAAATATCAGCAAAATGTTGTGCCTGCTGCTTCCCCTTGCCCGCAAGGGGGCGACGACGACAAGACCCTTCAATCAAACGGCAAGCCAAAGGCGAAAAAAGGCTCGCGCGTTAGGGCGAAATTAAACCGTACGTATCAGCGAGTTTGATACAATTTACTGGAACAGTTTTTTGTGTGCAATTATTGCAAGAATATACCAAACAGTGTCTTTTTTGTGCGTTGAGAGGGACGTGTGTGTTGTAGTGAGGCAAAAAGCAGTCTTACACAAAGCCAACATTTCCGTCTTACTTTGTAATAAAATGCGGCCAAAGAATGTAGCATCGTGGCGTGCAGAGAAGAGATGGTTCTGTGGTGCCGTCACACGCGGGGGACGTTTAACGACACACCCAGCGGAACTGTTTTATAGTGCGATATTGTTGTGGAAAATCATTAAAATCGTGCTCGTAATTTTCAAGCATCATAAACTCCAACTCAACCCCAAACGGCACCAACGCACACGTGCTGGAAAGCGAAAATTGTCACAAAATCGGTTACAACACGAAATGATCTTCGCCGGTAGTGGGATTTGAAATCAAAATGACTACAAACGCAGGAAGGGCATTTTAAGTACCGAGCTAGTACAAGGCAAACATGTTACTACGGAAAAGATGATTCTCTTTATAGGTCAACATACTTCAAGGATCTTCTACCCCGTCGTGTGGACGTCATAACTCCAGCTTCTCTTACAATGTACACCACCAGCAGCAGTGTATCGTACGCATCTTATAAATAGATACTTTTGCATTATCAAAGCACGAAGATCCATCTCAATTAACGTCTTATCATGACAGCCCACAAGAAAGGACGCCTATTTTTGCATCAAGCCTCATCAAAAGCATAATGGCATCGAACTCGCACGCAAGAAAAAAGCACGTGAGTGTGTGATTGTATCTTCAGCAACTGCAAAAACGGTGCCTAGACAACCACCCAGGTTTTGCAGAAAAGCGACCAATGTCCTCTACCCTCTCTTAGACGAAGTATCATCATGTCCCTTTCTGTCCGATACAGAGTGCTTTGACTATCCCAATACCAGCCAGGACAAGGCAAGGCAAGCCAGCACAATGGTTCCATCGTTGGTGCGCAAAAATAGCGCATTGTTGCGAAGAACTCTGCGGCTCGATCGATTATAGGAGAAATATTGATAAACGATAAGTAAGTGAAGCGAAAGGGACGCGCGCAAAGAGAGGTGTGGACTGTGGCACGCTAAAGCTTCCGACGTTCCTGTTCCCTTCCCCACCACAACACACACACACGCACGTATGACTAGAATAGAAAATGTTCCCAAGTTCACCCATTCCACCTCCTACACCAAGGTCATCCCCACTGAGGCAAGGAAAAAACAATTTTGCAAGGCCCCGACAAACATTTGCTTCCACCAACAGACGGACGATGATGACGGAGACGGTGCCCGCTGCTACTTCGACTACTACCACCCGTGTGTGTTCCAGACAGTTTGCTCGCTGTGTATTAGGGCACACAATAACACACATCTATCTTTCCGCCTTTTGCTATTGTTTGCGCAAGATGTCTTCGCTTCTCTCCACGATAAAAGCGCCACCTGAACGAACCGTGGGTGTGTGTGTGAGCAGACACACGCTAGTCCGGGATTTACACGGTGCCGCGCTCAAACATGATTAAGACTTGACGCAGCGAACTGACGCAGAGAGAGCCGCACGCGTTACAAACTTTTTCGTGGAAATGTCAGTTTTCGTTTATTCCACCCTGTAACTAACAGTTTCCTTCTCAACGGGACCAAAGAAAGAGGTGGTATGGAGTTAGGTGGGGGGATCATCGTTATTTGATTTACACGACAAGAAAAGAATAGATTGATGAGACGAGCGGAAGTTTGACTTGTGAAATGGGAGGAAAAGGCAGGCATCGCCCGCGAACGAAAGGAAAAGCTTCCAAAGAAATCCGCAAAGGACAAACACCCCAGGAAAGGGCCGCTTCAGATTGGTAGTTCTCTTTCTCTCTCCCTTCTCTCTCTGTGCAGAGGCTTTTTCCTCTTTCACTCTTTCCCCTTCCTTGGTCTTATTATTTTATTCGCTTCAAATGTAATATTTTATCCAAGGTTTACATTACACCGCGCCGACGATGACGTCCGACAGTATAAATACACACAGCCCAGCCATCGTCTCTCTTGGGGTGAAAATTTGCCAATTCGGGCGTTGCGTGTAACGAACCGATTTAGAAAGACTGCTTTTGGAATGCCACCTCACAAAATCCACACTGCACAGCACAGCCCAAAACTTGCCAGTGTGGAACCTCCAGCAGCGCTACGACAGCACACAAACACACACCATAATGTTTGGGAAATCATCCACCCAGAAAGGGAGAACGGTTTCCCACTTAGAAATCGCTACATAATGACACTTGGGAATCTAAGAAAAGGTAATTCTTTTGAAACTCAAAACGCGCTAACAAAACGCACGATCCCTTCAATGTGCCCTTGACGGATGGTGCTGTGCCCGCTGCTGCTGCTGCTGCTGCCAATATAACGAACCGAGGTTAAAAATAATAACTTCCAACGAATAAAAGCAGACGACGCACTCGCACACACATGCGTACAGTGCGAAAGAACAGGAGAATGGCGAAAGAATAACACCCAAACCGGAAAAGCATCATTTCTCGGGAAGGGAAAATACCTTTGCTATTTCCGGCAGCGGTGTTTTTAAAGGTGAAGCGCGAGGTGAAAGAAAAGATGGCGTAAAGCAATTACGCCGCTGCCCGTGTATGTGTGTGTATTAGATTAAATTATTTGCACCAAAGTTAACTCGAACACGGTGGAATTGGTGTTCGATAAATCGATTATGCTCTTAAGTTGCAAGATATATTGTAAGGCGCATGTGTACGCAGCACTTTACATGAGAATGAATCGTTTTAAACCAACAGCACACTTAAACCTTTTCAGTTTTTACTCTACCCAACCGTAGGATCAGGCCTCAGACAGGCGGCATTTGGTTTTGGTGCTATTAACGAAGCAAAAGTTTACCGATAATTAATCCGCGTGATATAGGACCGCTGCGCCAACTAAGAATCCACCGATAGAGCCCCAAAGGGAGCAGCGGCGACTGACTGGTTTTCCTTCAGATCGGATCTCGTTTTACCAGCATTAGTGCCGTCAGACGAGGGCACCCATTCGATGATGGAGGCCACCACTCGTCGTCGTGGAATCGGCGCCTCCAGTACCCTTCCACATTAACCACCTGCAGCTGCGGAAGGTTGTTGACGACGCGCGTGCTGTGTGGAAAAGTATTGACATTTGTGCGTGCGCGATACCTGTCAAACGCTATCTGTCAATGTCAAAGGCACGATCGCACCAGCCATTCAATACATTATTTTAATGATTCTTTAAGCTCATAAGCACAGAAAGCTTACACATACGAGGCTTTGTAGCAATCCCGCATAGTGAAATGTAATTTTAATTAAAATAATTCCATATCATTTTCATACAGCGTACGCTCGCTTGTTGCTCGATAAATAGCGGTGCAAATGATCAATTCCCCGAACGCTATAAAGGCTTCGGCGAAATTGGATGCGATTTTTGGAGCATCAAATACGAAAACACAACGCCACAACAACGCCGATGCGGTGCGGAAAATTCATTTCCATACGATAGATAATAACTGTGCGTGAGGCATCAAATAGCACACTCACACACATTTCAGCACACATCGTGCGGTAAAGGGAGTGGGTGTTTGTGTGTGTGTCTGTGCTTGATGATGTTGTTTTGATGCTTCTGTGAATTATGGAAAATTTGAAATCTGATACATTTTCATTTCACTCCACTCTCGCATCCAATTTCGGAAAGGCTGAAGCCTTACCGTACGCAACTGTAAGCGCTTCTCACAGTGTAGCGCGCCCGCTTGGAGTTAAACTATTCCCAAATGCGGTAAACATTTATTAGCACCTTTCGCTTTGCCGCCACGGTGCGTTTGGCGAGGATAAATCAACCGTTGAGCCAACGGCAGCTTACACATTCCCACTTTAGTTCCGCTAACTACAATACCGGGCAGCTGCCCAAGATAAAGGCACGGAAGGTTCACCTCCAATCGAAGCTCCCCCTTCCGCAATAGCGTATCGTTTGCGCCCGCGTTACAATTAATCGCGACGGAATGAATCTGCACAGACACGTGATGTTCATATTTCTTTCTTGCCTGCGATGGGGGGGTTCAATTTAAAGGAGCACAAAGAAGAAACATACCATCCGGTACAGTTACATCTTTGCCTCACGCACCGCCCACCGCCTCTCGCACTTTTGCCGGCAAACCGGTACGATTAACTTATCGAAGTGAAATAAATTTATTAGCCTAGTCGAACAAATAATCACGTTTCAATGAAACGCACTTTTTTTTCGCTTATTCTTCACTCCGCACACAAGTGTACACAACAACGGAAAAAAACAACAACAACCCTACCGCAAGCAGAGGCGTTGGGAAAAAGGCTTTCTCCTTTCTGTCCGGAGAACTTTTGTGCCGTTGTGCGGAGCTTTTTCACTTCCTTCCTCTACGAACGAACGAGGAAAGAGCGGGGTAAGGGCGGGTTGAAAGATATCGGTGTCATGTCTGAAAGCCAACGGTGCCCGCGCGCCCTGCTATTGAAATTATTTTACAAACAACATCTGCGCGCCGCTGCTGGTTTGTCGCTGGTGTGCAGCGCCGGGAAAGAAAGAGCGCCATTTGACACGCATTATTTCTTCCCCACTTCCCGCTCACTGTCTGTAAACTAATTTGCTATCGCTGTGTGCAACGAGGAACGGGTTTTCGTCCGTTTCCCGTCTGCAACAACGGCGACCATCAACCAACCAACCTACCACCCCCCCACCAACAATGACAAACGGTTCCCAAACGCAATCTGCTGGGCCTCTGCAAGAATCTCTCCAAGTTGTGTGCGCCCACGTTAGGGCCTACGACCATTTTCAGACCTTGGAAGTTGGAAACCAGATCAGACAACGGTTCAGACTGTGCCAAGCCCGCATATCAACGGTGCCGACAATACGTCTCCGTTTACTTAAGCGACGCAATTATCTGTGGCCAGAGTGTTTCCAATATCTTCCATGGCGAATGCAATACTGAGCTCTTGTAGAAGAGCTGAAATTAAGCTCACAGATCTGGATCTTTTACTCTTCTGTAGCATAAGGCGAAGACGAGTATTTCAATCACATCAAATGTCCAAAGATCTTCAGAAGATTTGAAGTGATGAAGGCTTTCAATTCTGAAGATCTACAAAAGAACAAACCATTGGAGATGTTGGGATGTATCTAAGACCAGCTGTAGTATACAAGAACGATAACGTACTGATAAAAATAACATGTCATCTTGGAGCATCCGTTAAGAAAAAAGATTTCCAATAACACAGGTAACTTCCATGGAGACATTAAGCATTAACTATTACAAGGTAGTTCAGTGGTAGTGCTGTCACTTCTGTTTCACAGCAAAAGCCACAACACACACACTTCTTGCTGACAGCTAATGAGCCAATAAGTGCCAATGAAACAAAAACACAAAATCAATCCACCTAACCACTGGCCTGCACTCCCGGAGTAAACCGGCAACCCGCTGACGCTGCCCTTCGGCGCCGAACCGAAGACCTGAGAGCACGGGGTGGGTCCGGTCTGTGCAGGGTTAGTGTCAAACGTGACAAATTGCCCTTCGCTCTCTCTCGCGCTAGGCAAATTCAATGCAATCTCTCTTCGCTAATTGCACCTGATTCAAAGGCTGATCATGATGATAATTTTTAGCTCACTCCCTACCACTGCCACCGACGACCGCTTGCTATCGTATGCGCGACACTATTGCAGAGCCAGCCATTTGTCAGCAGCGAATAAATAACGGACCTCGAAAGCCCTTATGCGCGCTTCAGGGTCGGAGGATTTATAATCGAAGCTCATCAGCGCTGCTCAGTGGTGCACCGGGAGCGAGACGATGCACCAGGCAGCAGCTCAGCAACCAGCAACAGCGCTAATGGAATCAGCGCGCCAATATTGCGTAGGCAAACCTGATTTTTGTTTATTATTGAAATCGGAGTGCGATAGCAACTCGATGAAGCTCTGACCGTACGCGAAGGTTTCGATCTGCTGCCAGGCAAGAGAAACTTGTTCTTCGTTCAATATGGCGGTGTCAGATCTGGTTCTAGGTTCTAGATAGCCGTGATCGCGTTGACACACACAGTCCCAACACAGAATGCACACACACACACACACGGAATGCACGGCCATACCTGTCGACCTGGCAAAGCAATCAAGATCTGTGCTAGATCCTAACATCTGTCACATCTATACGACTTCAAACAGACGCACGGCGACCTCATGAGACAACGCATGTAATATTAGAATAGATTGGCACCATCCACCACAAACCGCATACTCAAACGTCTCGATTATTCACTCCTCTGATCTAACGAAATGCAAATAACCGCCAAGTCATTCCGCGCCCGGCACACTATGCCCCATCTCCCAGCAGAGACACGCCAAACAGATATGAGCACAGACGACGATGGCGACTCGCCCAAAATAAATTGAAACGGGGCGCGCACACAAAAAGAAGGAAGAACACCACCCCGAATTGACTGCCAACCTACCGACAGTCATATAAATGCGGCAATGTCACAGCAGTTTCGGTTCGGTATCTTTGGGTTAAGGGCCGCCGAGTCTCGCACTCTCCAAAAATGCACACACAAATAGGTTCATCAAATTGCCATAATCTCCATGAGCTCAGCAAGAACGTGTACTGCTGCTGCTTCTGCTCCACTCATTCGCCGCATTCGCCGTGTATGACAGTGACAAATGAAGGATCGCATTTTCGCGATCCATCTCGACTCTGCCGGTTGCCGGTGAGTCATCAGCCGATGGCACCAGTAAATGTAATGTCTTGCTGGGCCCGCACAAGGCAATTGGACAGGCCACACACCCACGTGTGCCAGCAGTCTACAGGTGAGCAAAAAACAATTAATAATTACACTGAGCATTGAATGACTCGTGCCAAACCAATCATCTGAAGCACCAACGCTTGACACTCGGGGCTCATTAATATCCCAAACTGTGCTTTCTGGTGCCTCACAAGACGCGCTCCCGCCCCTAAAACTACACCCTATGAGCTCGCGATAATCGACACGCTCACTTTAACTTTACACAGCCTGCTCTCCCACCGTTTCGGAAACCTTTCAAGACAAGCGTTTATCTACCAGCGTAGTTCCTCAAATCAGCAGTAAGTCACGGGAGTTCCAATGGAGAGTGTTCCAATGTCTTGGCAGAATACTGATGAATTTAAAACAGACGTCATCACACCTTACCTGCAAAAAGATAGAGCAAAACAGATGAAAACAGATTAATTATTTATACTCTCCTCCGGGGTAGGTGCGAATGGCATTAGTGTTGATACTTGTGAAACGGCGAAAGAAAGATTAATGAGAAATAAAGTACCTCTTTCACAGAGAGGCCAGGGAAAGACAAAACTAAAACTAAATCACAAATCTTTACTCAAAAACATTGAAACTGATTGATAAAATAGAAAATCTTTCACGCCTAAGGCAACGACGACAGAAAAAAAGAAAGGGAAAAGCTGTCCGTACAAACAACCTGTCCAAGCACTGGGGAAAACTGCCGTCCAGCGTCACCTGGCGCACGATGATATTGAATTATTCATAGGAAATTGAACAAAATATTGTTTTGCCGAGATTCGCTTCTCGTTCTTCGTGTCCTCGTGCACATTTCGTTTGCCGGTCCCTTGTTCCCTTGGACGCTTATTCTTCTTCTCTGTGTCTTCTTTTATGATTGTCCCCCTGTCTCTCTGTGGCTAGCGAGCAAGGGATATCTTCCACTGTTGATGAGGGCCCTGGGCACAGAAATAGACTTCTTACCGGGGGCAAATTACATTTATATTGCCTCCATTGCACTCGCAAACCGACACTCACCTGCACCTCTCTCACCACCACAGAAATCGACACAGAAAATCGACAAGCCTTCCGCAGCGAACTCTCTTGCGGCTGCACATAAAACCAGGTGCGACCCTGACCGAAGCGCGCACAACATTCGACGAATATGCCTAGCGTTAGTAACACAGACTCTAATTTCCCGTCACTTCCGGACGGGGCTCTACAGCTTCCTGCTTCGTGCTTCCACGTGCCTTGACATGTACAGCTTGCCTTGTTTGTAGGTAGATTGTGTGTATGCATTGCGCAACAAGTGCACACGCAACCTTGCACTTTACCTTGCCTCTAGCAGGATGTCATCGGCAGCCTCGGCCTTCGACAAACCGATCCATTTCCCCTGGGAACTTACATCGAAAGACGCTCTCTGGAAATGCGGTGTGTACGACGTCAATCAAAGGTCTCACCCGGACACCACCAGCAGAGCAAGGCTATCGAGTAGTCAGACTAACACACGTATCAAGGACACTATAAGCCCTCGTCGTTAGACAATCAGTCTGTCTTTTGTGACATTAAAGGCAACACAACTTCTTGTATCGTATCGGAACGTTTACAGGGAAATTCATGCAAGCGTAGGATGAGGACACATAAGCAACACTAAGCAGTGTTATCACATTCCCAGGAACTTTGGTGGACTTAATGTTCGGCGTGTTCGATAATAGATATTCCAATGACTTCTATTTCAATTACGAGCTACGTGGAATCAGCGTACATACAGTTGTATCTTTGGAGCTCATTGGTCCGTAAGGATGTTTCCGATCAGTTTCGTTCCAGGATTAAACCTTCCAGAAATTAGTTTTCCCCAGGCATCTAGGGTTTTAGCAAGAACTTCCTGCCCTTCCAACATTTCGATTTCGCTCTGCATCACATCACACAAGGGGACATTGGAATGAATATCTTTTCCACAAATAAAATAAAAGTGTAGCAACGGCCTTTACCCATTCACTCAAACCATTCACCAGCATTTCATCAGAAAGTTAATCAAAAAACGCCATCATGCAATAAATTCAACCGTCGCACACTACTTTTCCCCTTTCTGTACTGCAAATTGACGTCACAAGAAGCGTCCAATTCCCAACCCAACAGTCCCAACAAGCACTCGGGGTCTAAAAATCAGACTTCACACGCCAGAGCGCCCATAAATCGTTCGACATGTTTGTTACACCACAACACACCCGTGACACGTTTGCTGCCCCCACGAAACAAAGGGATGACAAAACAGTGAATGAGTGAGGGGGTGGTGTGCCTTGTTATTTTGTCTTGTATCCTTTTTTTTCGAGTCGGCAGGTTCGTCGGTCACCGTGGGTACGCGGATGGACGAAAGTGATTTATGCTTCGTGCTTGCAAGCAATGAACCTTTTTCTCTCCTAGCGAGCAAACCCGGGATGATAAATTTATTCTAATCATTCAAGATCCTATTACAGCCCGCTGGAGGAGCTTTTTTTAAAACTGGAAACCCCTTTTTCCCCCCGTCTGTAACAATGTGCGTCCAAGCGAAAACAAAAAGCCCTAAAATCTTAAACAAAAGCTAGCCCAATATCTCCTCTCTTGCGCCAAAACAAGCAATCGAAGGGGACACCGGCGCCTAAATCCCCGGCCCGGATAACTAATGATAATCAACCAGGATCCTTATCATCATTATTGGGGATGTGTCGCATCCCCCCCCCCCCTCCCATCCACCAATCGCGCCGCAGAAAAGGTCACCACCGTTCGAGGGGTGTCGTGTGTACTCGGGCGGGATAAAATTGTTGATTGCTTTCCTTCGCTGATAATGAATTCCCGATAACACAAAGAACCCTTTTGCTTTGGCGGGAGTCTTCCTTTTTCGGCCGGTTCGATAATCAGATGGTGGGCAGCAGTGTAGCACTGTCCGAAAATGATACAAAATAAAGCCGGCTCTATATTTAGAGGATGCAACCGGAAAAAAAGCAACCGCTCCAGCCATCATTCGGGACCGGCACAGAGACATCAAACGTAAGCTCCCGCCCTGTCCACCCTGAAAAGGGCACCAGAAAGACCAAGGACCCTTTGCTTTGTTGAAGAAACAAACAAGAAACACACACAAAAGCTCCAAAAGAAAAAGAGCTTTTCCTTTGCTCGGTGGAAATTATTATTTCTTCACGCTTTTCCAACGGATAATTGAAAACCATCTGTGCGAACCCCGGCCAACGGTTGATGGGGGGTGTTTTCATTGCGGTGGGTTTTCACCGCAAGGAAAATGTGGCTCCCTGACCCCCTCTTGGAGGCAAACAACAGGATCGAAGCGCAAATATATGTGTGTGTTGTGCTATGAATTGTTTCTCACACACACAAAATTGCTGCAGCAGCGCTATCTTTTTACGATTTGGATTTGTTTCGCTCTGCGTTGTTCATCGTGTGCGCCTTCTTCTTGTATATAGTGTGATTTATTTCCAACTGAAGAATATATTTCCCCCTCCGCCCGGGGCTTTCGGAAAAAAGGTTATTTATGTATTTATTCGAGTAACAAGCGCGTTGCGCTACAATCGTAAATCATACACTCATCACGCCCGCCGGTACACCGCGCGAGACACCGAACGCATCAATACTAAAGACACTCACACACACGCTTGCCTGGCAACAAACACGCTGCGCTTAATGCGTGCGTGTGTAAACCCCGAGCTTCTTGGCAGTTTTTCCGACCATACCCCTCCCTCCCCACTTATATAGTGATGGGGGCGCGCATCGCATATGTTGTTATTTTTATAGGAATGCGAGCGAGCGAGCACCACCACCAGCAACTCCCCAAACCCACAAATACAGCACTCACACACACTCTCTATCGGTCATTGCGTTGGGAGTGGGATTCTTCTGCCACCCGGGCCTTCCCTTCCCATGGGGTGTCTGTTTTGTTCCATCGACACACACACCCTCTCTCGATACGTGTAATTGGCGCTTCGTCATGTGCAACACTTCTGCAGCATAAAAACAGTTTTCGCGCTGAAAAATAACTTACTTGTCTCCTTAACAATGCATTATAATGGTGATAGTAATAAAGCAACAATCCGCAGCTGCTATCGATACACGCTGCCGAGGGAAAAGCTTCACACCAAACCAAGGTTGTCTACATGCAATTTCCACGGCATGATTTCGTTTCACCGTTAGCAAATCGAGTGCATTTATTATAAGTAGAACAAGTTCGAAACTTTAGGCCTCTTTTAGTCATGTTTAGTAGCCAAATAATTCAACTTTTACTGCAACATTGTATGACGACAGTTGCTTCGGCAGCCGACAGACAGCGTTTGCATCTTATACCGCACCGATTTCTTACGCAAGATATGCTTCGATGTGCACCGGCTGTATAAATAGCCGAAGCACCGTGTCTCACGCCGTCTTACAAACACTGCACACTGTCCACCACCTTTGCCACTTACTAAACAGCCGCTTGCCAAATGACGAACCGGTCCGATTAGCTTTTGGGAACCGTGCCGAAAATTAACCCACAGCACGTTGACCCCCCTGGCTGCTTGCTGCTGCTGCACGACCCACTCTTGGTACCACAACCTCAACTCAATGATTTGTATTAAAAACAAAACAAAATCTCCGATCGATTGCATAAAACAAGTACGAACTCGAAATTGGTCACACTCCAAAGCGATCTCACTCGGTGGCGCTTTCCATTTGCTATCGATGTATAAATACATTAACGACTTACTTACTACATTGAAGCAGAGAGCAGAGATAGCAATGCTATCTGGGGGTAAACAACAATCAAGCCTTCTGGCTGAAGCTCTCTTTCCCGCCCACACACTATCCACTCGAAAAGCATAATCTATCAATCAAATGAAATGCCGCACAAACGGCGACACTGTGTCACTGCTGCTGGGAAACTCGATCGAACTTTTATCGTCACGCCCCCTTCACTCACCCAAACGGAAAGAGAGCTGGGAGCCCGACCAGACCTTATCGAACACCGATTCGATAGGGTTTAATTAAGTTAGATCTACACCTTCATCTGCCACAAAAACCCGCCCGCTACATCTCAACAACACGTAACACGAGTCCGCTGCGTGATTGTCAATTACCTCTTGCTCGGTCGCTCTCTCTCTCTCTATCCCTTTTAGTTTATGTGGAAACAAAAACAACATACAAAAAAAACCCCAACAATCATCAGCAACCCAAAAGGATTCATTTTACATAAAACAACCAACGTTCATGATTGAAGCCACTGAATGGTATCAATTTGTACGCTTTCAATTCATTCCGCCCGTGGCTCGAGTGAAGTGGGTGGCACACTTTACTCCTACCCACACCCCGTTTTACCGCTTCCTCTCTTAGATGGGTGGAGAAGGCTTCAAAAAACGGGTGGATGGTGAGAGGGGGGGGGGGGCTAGATTTTTCGTACAAATCCGATATTCCAAATTGGATTTGCCAAATGCTATTATTTCACCTTTCCTTTCGTGTGCCAACGACCGGATGGGACTGCCGTCGCCGGCTAGAAAGTAGTCAGCAAAATGTCGAATTTCAAACCCATTTGCCATACACTGTAAGACATCAACACACACACATGCAAAAAAACCGCAAAAAATAACATCAGCAAAAAAAGCCATCATACATACGCGCTGCATGCTACAATGTTACAAAAAGTGACACATTTTTCCAAACGACCGTGAAGCAACTCACCCAACCCCCATTTCTATACGCGGAATGAAACATCAACATACACTAAAATACATACATGTACAGAAGCATGTTGATGGGACGCGCGCGGCAGACCACTCTTGCATTTCGCATGTCAATCAGGCGTGACGGAAAAATTATTCCACGCTTTTGCACAATTATTTGCTGAGCCCCCAAACACCACCACCAACACCGGGAGCGGGAAGATAAGGTGCTGGGACGTGTGGGACGGCACACAGTACACGCACACGCGTTCTAGAAGTTGAAATAATATTGACAACGTGCGTTCGACGGCAAAACAAACTGATGGAGTAATGCGTTTCGTTAGTGACAAACACCATCCTCCTCCCGGTACTGGCCAGTAGCCAGACATTTTCGAAATAAGACCCGTTTAAGCAACGCACAACAGCGTAATTTGATGCGAAATAGCAACGTATTACATTTGAGCAGTAAATTGTAGAATAACGAATCGTTCTATTCCTGAACGATTTCAATTATAAAGCGATATTAACGTCAACATGATGAATGTGTATTGTGGTCGTAAGCGTTGCAGCATGGTTTAACATCCCAATCGTCCTAAGATCAAATCTCAACTGAAGCTCCGCGAACAATTCCGTTCTCGTGGATCGATCAGCACATGATGCTCTCAAGTGCTGATAAATAAAATAAATTAATTCATGTGATAAATTAAATGAAATAATTTAAGTAATGAAATAAATACAAACCTCTGAAATACAGAACGAACTCTTTCGTATAAAACATTTACAACGGCCCATGAATGGGAGGACATCTTCCTCTCTGAATCTCTCGAATAAAACTAATCACAAAACCCAATGTCTGTCACTAATGCATTTCAATCCCTCACCAACATAGAAACAATCCTCTTCTTCGCTTTATCTCCCCTGCAGCTTTGTGAGCAAAAACGCAATCTCCCAAACACACCCATTACTTTTCCTGTCCAGACCAGGACAAAGAAACCTGCACCCCCAACACTCGATGATTTAGGCAGGCCGGGCAGCTAGCTCATCATCATCAAAACAGCAGAGGACGACGACTTAGCCCGGCAACCGTTTTCCTTAACAAGTTTGGCATCGCATCATGCCCCCGATTATATGGCGCGGGCGCGCGCACTCAACTATAAACCTCACAAGAAAACTAACAAAGAGACCCATTTCCCACTTTCCATTGAGAGGGTTCCTTCTCCATTCACACACCCGTATCGCTCGAAGACAGAAACCCTTTTTCCCGGAGGCTGGTGGCATGATAATGATTGGCGCGCTACTTTCCTCTCATCGCACAGGGGGGCAGCGCAGAGCAGTTGACGTCATTCGACAGCCGGAAAATTGCCATTGTCTCTCGCTCTCGCTATGTGTGTTTCACGACGGATTCCTAGCGACAAAAGAGCCGTGCACACAAAACGGTCACACAAAAAAACATCCCGCCATAAAGTGAATCAGTCTTATCTCTTTCCTTCCTGCAGTGAAAACATTCCAGCGGCTCACCAGAACCGTTGATAGTCATTGCCGGGAAAAACCCCTCGGCAGAGTACAAGAAAACTCCCGCCCCGAGTGCCCAACCAATTCGCCACTGTGGCCGGTTTTTCTTCCTTGCTTTCTTGGGCGCCGCCTGGTCGGAAATAGGAAATAGTTGCCGGTTTTTTGTTTCTTGTTTGGAGCAGGACGGGAGGAACCATCGGCAAGTTTTCCCGCTTTGATTTAACTGCTTTGGCGCGTTTTAGTTCACAAAGGAAAATTCGCCCAATTTGCTGGATGCGCGTCTGGATGGCGAGGGAAATGGGAACGAATTTTGCGCAAAACGCAACCAAACAAACACATCCGCCTGGACGGAGGGAAGACTTCCAGTTCTCTCGTGCTCGCACACTTTTTGGGCTTTCCCAGGGTGGACCTATTTTTCTATGGGTAGTTTTTTTTTCATTTCCATTCTGCTTGGTAAGGAGCCAGGGAAAACCCTTCGCGCGCTCACAGAATGAGTCACCGGTGTTCGTGGTTCGGGAGTGTGTGATTTGGCAGTCACAACCGGCCCTCTTCCCTTTATTCCTTATCCCTGCCATATATCCTGAACGGACGACTTTCCCACCCGTGCCGGCGCACGATTTGGGCAACGCTTCTTATTTCACATTCTCACGCAGTTTCGACTAACAAAGCCTATCCATTTTATTTTTGTTTTTTTGATTTGGCCTGCCAAGTCGATCCTAGAGCCCTTTTTCACTGGGATACCCCTCATGGCTTGTGGTTCTTTGTGCGATTTGTGAGTATGTGTGCCATTCCAAAGGGGCAAACACTTCTTTACTTTCACGGGCTTCTTCCCCCCGCATGTATAGTATAAAACTGGACAATGGGAGAATTTTGTACGGCACAGAGTTTCGTCTTTGTTGCAACACCAACCCCGTCTACATCGACGTTGAGGTTCTTGTTGCGGGAATGGGATGGGGAAGTACTTTACCTCATCAATTTTCCCACCAACTCATTACCAACTCACCACGCCCTTGTCAGACCACCGCTGGAGCCACAGCAATTTGTCGTACGTTCTGTGCGTTCTGATTACACCAACAAAAAAGGAAGCCACACACCATCATACCAAAGTGTCCATAGGAACCACATTTTCTCTATTGAAATTCATTGTTCTTTGTTGTGGCCCAAATTGTTACCAATTTTATGCTCCCGATTATGGCTTGATCACAGACGTTCGGTGTCCCTTCAGCAAGAAAATTGAATTTCTCAGTAATTAAACAACAACCTACAGCAGCGTGAGCCTCCTCCCAAAGGGCTGCAAAACACACACTATTTCCTTCCTGCGAAACGTTCCAGCATAGAAAAATGGCCGTTTTTTAAGAACCTCTTGAGAGAGAAGAAAAGCTATAATTACCAAGCAAAAGGTAACCATCAATACAATGGCAAAAAGAAGTGCTTATGCTTCTTCTCGAGTTCGAACCAACCATTCGGCGATCCCTGAACACAAGAAAATGTGTGCGATTCTGAAGCACTTCTTTCCCCCGGAACGTGCAGTGTTTTTGGTACACAATTCCATCTCTTCCCCCATCTCTTTATGAGGTAAAATATGAGCCAAATGGCGGTACACGGAAGGCTACAAATTCCTCTCAAATTATAATTACACGTGCACTCCATGGCTGTTGTGGGCTGGGCGAAACACTTGAAACACAGGCACAGCATGGAGGAAGGAAGCCTTTGCCAAACTCTCTCTCTCTCTCTCTCTCGCTGATCAAAGAACTTCTCTTCGAGGGGTTTCAAGTTTTGTGCAGAAGTGCTTCGCAGAACATTGCTCTTTGCAAACAGAAGTTGTGTAAAACAATAATCGATTAGCTCGTGCTGTAAGGGAGCCACTATTATATATAAAGCTCAATATTGATTTTAGAGATTTACCTTAAAAAAGATCACAATAGTTCAACAGAATAACATGATAAAAACCATGATCAAAAGAAGAGCAATTTATTTGTAATCGAAGCATCACGAACACGAACACAAAACGCACTGAAGCGTAGTACACACAGCAATTCCGGAGTGGAGAAGAATTTCTACAAACAATTCCGAACCGATCAGTCGCAATCGCAAAAACACCCAACACCAATCGACGATTTTTCGACGATCAACGGAGGGAGGGGTTGCTCTCTTCTGTTGGCCATCAAAGTTCCCCGTCACGCTATTTTGACGTTGGCCTTTTTTGGCCTTGAAAATGCGATTGTACCTCAAAAACGCGAGCACGATTACACTCAGCGCACAAACACACACACTATTCATCCCCCCAAAAAGAAGCACGCCCACCACACCAAACTCAACCCTCTGTGTGTTACACACTTACAACCGGGATACGCGGAGTATATATTGCGAAA
Organism: Anopheles gambiae; assembly: GCF_943734735.2. NCBI lineage: Eukaryota > Metazoa > Arthropoda > Insecta > Diptera > Culicidae > Anopheles > Anopheles gambiae. The sequence goes on from NC_064601.1 coordinate 114,717,995, forward strand.
AACGTAATCGTCACCACGCACTCGCGCACGTTTTACCTTTCAAATTCGGCTGGCAGTCAATCGAACAAAGACTCGCTTTAATTCCACACCCCAGAGTTAATACAACATCCATCATTGGCGAGAGTAACACTCGAGGGCAAGGATCAAATTGCCCCCCAACTAAAAACGCAGTTAAAATGCCGTCATCTACGGGAAAAACTCATCCATCTTCAGAGTGCGGTTGAAATTAACCCTAAGACAACACAACACAGCAAGCACAAAACACGACTAATTGATCTGGGCCCCAAAAAAAAGCTGTAATCTACACCGCCAACGCCGGGAATCGTAAACAGTTACGCAACCGTACTGTGGGCGGCAGGATAAAAACAACCAAATACGTTGAAGGTCGAGTAGAATAACTTTAATTTATAGACATGTGTACCATGGTTCTTAAACAATAGAAAATTCCACCCCACATCTCAAAAACGGGATTGTAAAAACATTTCAATCGAATTCTTTCTCAGCAAAAATCGAAACCAAGACAGCAATACCACAGCACACACATTCCTTTTAGCCAACGAACCACAAACAAACGGAAAGTTAGTAAATATAAATGCTGTTTTTTTTTGCTTGCCTGCTTCTTGTTCCCACCCTTCGCTTTGCTCGCGCTTTGGTAGTGTTTTCATTTTAACGACCTTGACTAGTCCTAATCATCGGGTTTGACTCTAATGCGACGCACATACCACGCCTAAAACACGTTTCACACACACCGGCATGACAGACGATACCCTTGCTTCATTTTATTTTATTTTTTCTCCCTTCTCTTGCTTGTTTGCCCCATGCAGTTCACACCGGTTAGCTATCAAGCAGCCCCCGAGGGAAAAAGAGGTCTGGAAGGAAGAGTTGTTGTATTTGCTTTTCCCAACGTTCTGCCAGCGGTAAAAACGTTCTTTTTACCACCCCGTGTCCATGCGTTTTAGTATTAAGACCTTAAACGACACACATACACAGCGAGAGCGGGAGAGTGAAGTTCTCTAACTATTCAACATGCCACGCCGATTTCGATGGGAAGGTAAGCCGGTAAATACAAAATAACCAACAACATCACAACGGCCCGAATGGACGGCCATTGCTTCAAATCAAACTGTCAACCATAAATGGCCACATCGCGCGCGCTTTACCATAGCCACTCTCCCCCCGCCGTTTTGAAACCGTTTTGGACGGCAGAGCAACAAGATTAGGGTAATTGCCGGGCTGGACCAATCGGCCTACGCGCGTGTGACGCAAAGAGAGTCGCCGCGCAGCCAGGGACTGACTGGCTGGCAAACGATGACAACTCTGGCCGCTGGGATGATGAGGTGCAAGATTGCAGCAAACTCTCCCCCCCCGACCACCCCACCTCCGCCATGGGTCGTCCGTAGCCATCTGCCTCGAGGGTATATGACACCGAAATGCTTACTTCACCAAGACGTTTCAAGGCGAGCGCCATGTTCGATGTCATCAAAACGTTTTGTACGTGCGTTTTTTTTTAGTTCTCGTCATTGTTCATTGGCATATTTATTTGTGAGTTGTTTGTTTTTTTTTCCTCCTCCCTCTGCCTTCTGTGGCAAGCAGATAAGTAGTGCTCGGGGAATGAGAAACCATCGAACACGATGACGCGATGATAGATGGGCGCAAGCCACGAGCAGAGACCGGTGCACCTTCAACTGAAACCCACATAGGGGCGATATTGAACCGGCTCTGGGCTCTCTTTTTTTGGTTCCCATAATCTAACCCTTCCACGGTTTCATCTTACCGTCGTGGTCGTCGTCGTCGTCTGTCTCTGGGAGGTTGTTCTCGTGCTAGTCGTGCTATCACCTTGAACGGGGATCGAAGGAATAACATCCCCGCCGTAAGCAATAACATCCCCAACACCAAAAAAACTCGGCCGTCCTCTGCCATGGCTTCCCCCCGTCGCCCGACCGACCAGGTTGCATGACACAGAACTGTCAACACGAGTTCAAGGATGCTGATTTGGAGCGTCAAACCTCGCCAAACAATCGTGACGATCGTGACCCGACCAGCAGAACTAACTATATTTTTCTTTTTGTTCCAAATGTTCCAAAGAAACTTTAAATCTAAACGCAACAAAATGGAAGGCACCACAAACAAAAAAGCTCATACAAAACGTAATTATGCTCACGCATGTGTGCTTTGCAGAAGAACGTACAGAACGGAAGGAAAAAAAACAAGATGGAAGAAAGGTAGAAGGAGCAAAAAGGAAAATGTGCTTTTCTTTTCGCTTACCTGACAATACCTCCAAAATTGTGGCGGTTTTTGTTGGATACAAGCCAAGTGGAAAGAAATGCTACCCTATCGCGCGCGCGTACGTCCGCTTACTGGACCATCAATGCTTACCTGTAACGAGAGAGCAACGAATAATGATTAGATAATTATTTTTTTACGATTAGAAAACATAACATATGCTGCGAATTAGTGTGCGTGGAGCTTTATTGTATTTATGCACGCTTTAGCAAAAACAAATACTCAAACCCCACCCCGCTCGAAGTGACATTGTTGTGCGAAGGGGTTTTCCTTTTCGAGTTCAGGTGTGTGTGTTTGTGTGGGTATATTTCGCATAACAAAGTCGGAAAACATGAAACTGTCATTTAGCGTGCACCCGCACACATGTCACTGTCGCGCATAAAAAAGCTGTTTTTAACTTTATATTGAGATGGGAAACACCACGGAGCTGAAAAACACACAGCAGGGCCACCCCCCTCCCCCTTGTTAAAATGAGAAAAACACGGCCAAATCTCACTGTTTGCGAGTAGGTGGATGAGGGTTTTTTCCACCCTGCTTGTGGCCGCCACGATCGCCCCCGATGATTGATAGGTTATTTACGGCGTCACAAACATTCGCCCGAAACCACATCTCGCTAGAGCTCGGCAGTGGGATGGCCCAGACCTTACCTCTGCGAAAAAATAATCTCATCAATGTTACAACAATTTTCAACGCAATAATTTCACGCCCGCCATGCAAAGACGTGGGTAGAGAGAAAGTTGGTGGAAAAAATCGGATCCACTTCTAGTACAAGAAACATCAAATTTTCCATCATTTGCGTCGCGTACAAACACAGACACTTCGAGAATCCATCCTATCAATACACACATATCGAACAGTAGCTCTGGGCAGTGTAAGATCTAATTAGTACATTCCCCGAGTGGAAAAATCCCAAACACAACAACATCCTCCTCAACAGCGGGAACGAGGGAATTGGTTGTCGAGGCAGAGCGCGAGAGTGAGAGAGAGAGAGGTGTTCGTTGAACAAACAAGCTGCCGAAGGCATCTCGAAAGGTCATTACTAAACGTCGCGTCCCACACGCACAAATTTGTCGTCCACTTGTGTTGCCGAGACAACGGGAGACTCTCCGCTCGCAGCATCTAATGGATGGCTTCCCCCTCGCAATCTAATGGAACTCTCCCCCCATTGCGCTCGTCCAATTCCCAGAGCCATCTTCATCCTCCAAAACAGTACACAGAAGACGCAATGCTCTCATTTACTTAGCTGCTCTGCATTTGTTTCGTCCTGACGACAATACCATTAGCAGCCCAGCAACTATATCCATCAGGTTACGGTATCCACACGCACACAGCACCCCGACAACAAATGGACACAAAAATTTGGACCCAAGTAAGTGTCTCCCTAACACTCAGTCTTCTCACACGCTGTTGCCTACCGGCAGATGGTGATAATAGCGAATAAGCACAGCTTCTTTCTTTGCTGCCTTTGTTCCAGTTTCGAGATGCCGCCCCAGTATAACCTTTCCCCGATCGTGCGGGAGTGAAAGGAATCGAGGCCAAGCCGGGAAGACCTGAGAAGAGTCTTCCCGGGTATACGCGCCGATAATCCATCACCCCGAGGGCGCCGCCACGCAGTTGTTTGGAGGCCATCGAAAATGGAACACACTTTGCCGCTCGCTGCGAGGCCAAAGCAGCAGCATCGTTAAATGATGCACGCCAATCATTTGGCACACTTAGGCCCTCGCACTCACTTGCCCTTACATATCAACCTTTGGATAAATGCGTTATTGTGTACACAACAACAAAAACTGTAACCATTCAGAGAGATATTGGGGGCTCCAATATTTCCATCAAACTCCAACAAGTCAGCGGGAAGTCCCAAGACTTTCACTTTGCGCGTGTGATTGAGAGGGTGTCTGCATGGTGTTGAAAGACTAGCGTAGTGCTCTTCGCTGTCAACTCGCAAGATTGTTCACCCAGGAAGTTGATGGCCGACGCTCCTGCTGCTGCTGCTCTATTTGTCCAAGGTTGCCTCAGCGAAACAACACATTGACAGCCTATCATAGTCGCCTGAGTGCTCCGCTCTGTCAGAGACATATGCGCACCCACCCTCGCCGCCAAGGATATGCACCAGAATGAAGTGGGGTTTTGGATGGGCTATTAGAGCAAGGACAACAAGTCTGGAGGTCTCTGAGGCCTTTTTCGGAACCTAAGTTCCGAAAGCTACCAAGAAGACATCCGAGCATTGTATGAAACAATCAACCTGCTTTCCTCGTCGGAGACGTTTCTTTGTGATTCTTTTGCTCGGAATTATGACGAATGTACTTCGAAATCGCAAAATGAACTCTTTTTATTGCGCTGTTTTACATCCTTTTTGTAAAGGCAACATCCTGGTGCCACACAATGTCCTACCACACGAGTAACAACCATGGCTCAAAACAAAAGATCAAACTGGAATTCAATATCCCATTTGTCTTCCGTTTTCCGCTCACTTCCTGCAAGAGACAGAGTAGTAGGAAGAAGAGAGTTTATCAGAAGCACCCAGAGGAATCTTCATCTCCTAAAAAAATGGAAATAATTCTCTACGTCTTCTTGGCAACTGGAAGGCACCACATCAACACACACCTTCTGTCCCTCGTCGCTGTGGTAAGGAAATGAAATATTGATTTTAAAGTAAAGACTTTGCCCGCCCTGCTGTATCGATGGACGCGAACGTACCCGAGGCTCATTTGAATTGCAATTTCGAAACTTTTCGGTCACGGTTTCAACTGTTCTCGAGGACAACTTCGACTCCCCGAACTTGGGAATAATTCGTTAAGAATGTCTCAATAAATGGTAGGTAGCGGCGTTAAAACATTGAAACATTCTCGAAACATGTTGGAAAACATTCGAAACAAGAATATGATCTAACCGCGCTGCAATATTCGTCTTTAGATGTAGAAACTTCCAAGAAGCTATTGAATCCTTGTCGTCGTCTGTCTTATGTAACGTGAAGCAATCTTTCCAGCATTTTCGAGAAGCCCCTTCAAATGATTCTCGGTAAGCAATCCAATCTTAGAAGCACAAAAACGTCCAAAGTTCAAAGTTTTGAAGCCCTTCAATGGTTTCCCTGACCGAAACTGTTGCTGCTAGGTGACCAAAACTCACGCAACTCAGTTTCCTTGATAACGGACCTTTTAAAAAAGCACCTGGATTCATATGCTAAGCAACGGTGTTACGCCACAAAATGGTACCGCGCGAGATGACCTCCACCCGAAACCCGAACTTTACTCATTTTAACTGTTGATAACAATTCCAGCAAATTCCAGTCTCTGAACCACAAAGAAGATGCAATGTTTTTTTGTTAACCAAACCACAGCGAACAGAAGTACTTTACCTTTTTAGGAGACGTCAGATTCGAAAAGGGTATGAATTATTCAGCCGACAGACTTCTGTGTACTGCCTGCACGGAACCCATTCGTCGGCGGCGCACCTTTTGCAAGCTTCGCACATTCATTTGCATCGCATTCGAATATAAATCATCTTTGGCACCGGATGCACTTTGTTCAAATTATCAACGAATATCTAACCGCGACTGCTCGGGCGGGTCTCCTCCTCTTCTCCCTTTACAAGATTAACTTCTCGCTCCTTCTGTGTTTGATGTTGATGGTTGAAGGGATGATTGTGTCACTTAATTCAAATGCAACCAGCCGTGGCGGTACATGTTGTTGTGCACATGGTAGCAGACACATTGTAACAATTTCCACAGCAAACGTCTTTATAAAACAAAGCGCAAACAAACTTGACGATCGATTCACCCTTCAATTCAAGCTGAAGTAGTAGAAATGACGTTTCATCTCCCGAACCACTTCCTTTTAAGCGATTCTCGCGACCATTAGCACATGTTGCACAACCGCGACCACAGTTCCTCATTAACGCGAGCGCCCGTTCGTCCATTAGCGTTTATCGTTCGATTAGTTCTTCCAGTTTAACATACCCGATTGCAGTGGGGAGAACCACCACCCCAAAACCGGAAGCTTTCAGAGCGCCGAACCCTTTCCCTTTTGCCGGCAAAACGTGTACTTGCAATATCTGCAAATAATGCATTTCCTTCTATAGAGACCAACTTTGTCCATCGTCTGTAACGATTTTTCATTTTTCAAACTGCCTCTGCTACTGCTACGCTACATAATAAAGCGAACCCCAACCCCAATAGCAACCCCCGGGGGAGTCAGCTCTCTTGCGTTGACGTTGATGACTGGCCCGACAGAATAAAGTTCGAGACCTCTCCTGCAGCTGGGGGTGGGATGTGGTGTGCACCAAACGTCGACAGTAGCAAAAAAAATACTGTACGTCAGAACCAACGGATTTTCCCTTCAATGCAATCCGTCACATGTAGCCGCACATGATGCGGATGCAACACACACACTCACCGAACAGGGCAGACGGTGGCCGCAGCAAACAGGCTTTCACCACCTCTCCCCGCGTGTCATTTGTTTTCTCCGCTTTGCCTTCCGTTCTGTTTCGCCGTCATACACCTTCATTCCAACACACCAAACGAAACGAGAGGTTACATGGGGAGAGCAACCAAAACCGGGTTACCCGTCAGCCGTTACTACGCCATCCCTGGGCTGGGGTGACGGATTTTGCAAAACACAACTCACCGACCGGAGACGTGGAGGCATGAAAAAGCCGACTGCTAAAAATGCATCATTGCGCTCGATGCAACGAGTCTGTGTGTGTGTGTGTGTGCTTGGAGATTTTTCCCTTCCGGGTGGTCCACGTGAGTGCATTCTATCTCTCTCACACACACACACGTTCCATCACTTCACCTTTTTGTCGACGCAAAAGCACACACCGACACGCTTTTCTTGGAGGGAATAAAATTAGATGCAAACCTATTTACGAAGACGCCGACAAAAGCGCAGTGTGGTGTGTGTGTGTGGGTGTGTAAAGGTGCAGCGCTCACGTTGTTCTCATAAACTGGTTGACCTATCCGAAATTAGAATCCATCCCGAAAATGTGAATCAGACGGTGGACATTAAAAGGATTTATGTTGCAGTAAACATTCGTTTTACTTTGTGCTGTTGGAAAAGCTAACAGTTTGAGATGAAAAATGATGCAAATCAGGAAAAAGGAAACGCGACTTTGTCCATCGTAACGGATGCTTTAACACAGCTCTATCGCAGTAAATGTGCAAGAGATGCATAAAAAGTAAAAAAAGGGCCTCAGCAATGTACTGAAGAAGATCTTACTTTAGCTTTGCCCACTCTTGAGCCTTACAGGGTTTTCCATGGGTACTCATAGTTGTGGGACACTTCCTAGACTTTTTCCCATTGGAGCTGAACTTCATGCGTTGGAAATTGAACTCAATGGCACCCTTTTTTGAACAGGCTCGTTGAAAATTCCTATTAGATTTGTCTAACAAGGGTGCTAGAGAGACCAATTCCAATTACAATAAATTCATTTCATGTACGAAAGAGTTACTAAAGTTTCCCACAGCTATGATAACTCCTGGAAAACCCTGTATAACCACCCTCTATCAATTTTTCATTTTCTCTTGGCAACGAATAAAACTAAGAAAGATACAAAATATGATGTGACGTTTTTCCTTGCTTTGGTCGCCAATTCCAAAGCAAAAGCAAACAGCAAAACGGAAAAGCTGGAAATGGAAGTTCAAGGCTGCCTCCTCCGTACCCTCCAGCTGGGCAGTAGGTGGAATGAGCCTCTATCTCCACGGCGGTAGGCAAAAACCTTCCTTCCCATTGGGTTAATGGTAAGTAAACAGTTTTCATCCTGCACTCAAGGGGGAAGGAGCATCCCCACACACACACAAACAGTAATAGATCTCCACTGCCGAGCAGAGACACACGTGGTGGTGGTGATGGCGGACTGTTGGTTCTGCTTTTTGTTCCATTTGCTTACAAAATCTGACAAATCCTTGCAAAAGTACAGTACGGAAGAGGAAAACGTGATTTAATGGTGGGGAGGGGGAGTTGGTGGTGGAAAATTTTAAAAATAAATCCCACACTCCGGGACAGCACAACAGCGCACAAATGGAGGTCGAGTAATGTTCCATTGCAACGTGGGTTTTCGGGGCATAATCAGCTTCCCCGTGTGCTTAACAGTGCCAACGACACACAAAGACACATACACATCCCGTTACAGGTTGTGGCATTGGAATATGTGTGACAGTGCCGACGTAATGCGAGATGAAATTTACTAAATGTTTCGAGTGGGCCCAGCAGTAATTACAGACTCGGTCGCCGACAACCCGGACTCGGGGCTGTCATCAAAGGCCCACCACAACAGCGATCGAGCGATACAGTGTGTCGAGCTCTGGGACCGATGGAAGTACGTACACACGCACTGTCGAAAATTAGATGCGCAAGAGAATGCAATTAGAAGGACGTTACCCACCGTTACTCCCCCCACCAGCCAATGGATCCAGCCATTCCGCACGTCACGCATAACCAACAGCGGGGGGGACGACATCACATCAACGGCACACACACTTACACTATTAACCTAAATTGTCAGCCCAGTGCCAGTGTGTGCGAGACGACCCACAACCCCAACACGGCTCCTCCTGACGACTTCCCGAGCGCATATTAGCGCATCAGTGACACCCCGGGAGCAGCCCAAGAATGGAAGCTATTTTAATTGGAGAAGAGCTATAAAAATAACCATAACAACCGAAACAAGAGACCCCTATAAGGTTTGGGTTTCAAAAATAGAACACAGAACCAATGGCAGCAATGAGCAATCGGTGAAGTCATCACTTTAGTTCGCTACCATTCCAATATTGCACTTCCAAAATTACTTCACACAAACTGTTCACTTCAAAAAGTTTTGCCCAGCGCAGAAACGGAGCGCCGCCACAATGCCACTCTGAAGTACTCTCACAAACTCAGCAACCAAATCGGCACAAAATGCATTCCGACACAACAAAAACTGCTCCGAAAACACACAGAAATAGATGCGCCGCCTTTCCTTCCAACACTGACAGCTGTCAGATTTAACCCAAATTCTGCTCAGCCCGTTCGTCCAAAATAAGTACCGCGCCCGAGAGAGAGCTAACGGGGTAAAACAAACAACAGCAAAAACGTCTGCTGTGTGAAGTTATTATGCTGGTGGTACGAAGAATATTACGTTTGGGGTACCGAACTTCAGAAACCTCATCAGGCAGCATATTAGGCTCGAACCATTTGCAACACAATCGATTGAGACAGAGGGAGCGAGCGTTGTTTTGCAAATGAGTTCCAAGAATTTTGAAGTGGAAATCTATTAGGAAGCATGTTTGCATCTATTGGGTAAATGGAGACAAACACATTTCCAAATATTGCCCTACACTTTGATGGAAGGCCCTACATTTGACGATTCTTTTCCAAAACCCATCAAATTTAACACACCTTTTCATAAGTTTTCAATTAAAAGTTTCACCCGATGTCTTGCCCCCAAAGATCCAAACATCCCTTGTTCGAGATATTCAACACGTTACGCCTACGAGTCGGAAAATAAAGGTCCCAACCTTACAGAAACTATCAAAGCGAGCCCATTTTCGTTCGATACACAAGCCAGTAAACGCTTCACAGCTACCCTTCTCCGCCTCTGAACCAATGAACCGTAACATCCTCCAGCAAACTAGGCAAGAAGAAGCCCCAATTACCACTCGCACAGATCAGAGAATGAAAAAAACATGCTAGGACAGCAACAAAAAAAACCCATTCACACCCCATAGCGCAACTTCTTGCCTCGCTTTGGAAGACATTCAGGTTGTGGTTGGTGGTGGAGAGGGGGCTTCGAAAACTAACGCACGGAACAAAACAACAACAACAAAGAAAGCAGGCCATAAAAGAAGGCGCCATGATTATTTCCGACGATGCCCCAAAGCCCACGGCCAAACGCTCCCGGAGCCATGCCAGGCCAGGCCAGGCCACCTTTCTTTCGCTTGCTCTATTTTCTTGGGTCTGTTTTTTAAGCACTCGTCTTTCTTTGTTTCCAACACCAAAGTTCCTATTCATATGGAAACTCATTTTCATACTACTACTACTACTAGCAGCACCCCAACAACCACTCTGCACATATTCAGACGCGGAGGAACGCGATCGCGGAAATAAAAACAATCGCAAATCGTTGCGCCGTTAAAAGTGGGCCTGCAGCTCCCAACACCTCTCCCCCCTTCGTGACCTGACCGATTTTGACACGACGTGCAACAGATGAATGGTGAGGGGATATTGTGGAGGTGTGTGCCCCCACTGTAACAAAGCACCGCGTACAATATATCACTCCCAACGCGTACTCCCAAACAAGGTAGCCGACCTGTAGGTGCATAACACATGCAGGAGATGAGAATCGAAGATCTCACTCGGTCTTCCACAACCCCTTGAGGTGTTGTTGGTGGACTGGAGGAGCAATGGGTATTAATGGCCTTTGCTCCACCGGATGTTGACTGTTTGTGTCGGCCTCATATCCCGTCGGAAGCCTCCGGAAAACAGGAAGAATCACTTCACTCTAGCAGCGCTGCTACCGGGATTCGACCTCTCTATGACCTGGAATATCTCTAGACGTATTGATGGAACCGTACAAGTGCAAGACCACCGGCAAGACATTTTTGAAATTCAACAAAACTCCGGACTAGCAATATTTCCTTCATCCCAAAACTCCACCACTCAATCTCAACCATTGGGAACAGTTCTAAAGTTGAAGACATCAAGTGCGCCTACTGCTATACAAAATTTCTTCCACGGGCTAACAAGGTCTTCTTTCCTGCCAACTGGGAAAAAGTTCGTTGCCAAGCGTAAAGGTTCCTCTCTAAACGATCGTGAAACACTTGAAATTTATACAGCGATCTGTATAGAGCTGTACATCTCACGTAGGCACAGTAGTATGAGAATGCCCAATGAAGCCCAACACCGCCCGGGCACAAAAGGTACACCCCACCAACACACACAATATAGCCGTGAAGTTATTCAACTCTCTCTACGGCCATCCCACACACGCCCGGGCACAGCGAAGAAACAATGTAAAAAGATCAACAGAACTTCTGCCTGCGCCGCTAGCAATAACATCGCCAGCCGCCAACATTTCGCCGGAAGGAAAGAAGCCCTGAAAGTCATATACAAGAACGTAATAAGGCACCACCAGAGCACACCTTCATACACGCCGAGCAGAGAGAGAGAGAGAGATAGAGAGAGCTAAGCAACAACAGCACACACAAACCGAGGGAAAAAAATCACACCTGCGAGACCACGCAACAGAATTCTGCTTTTATGGAGGTTTTCTCCGCTTCTACACCTCAGCAGCACCTCTTTCGATACACCTCAGTAGAGTGTTGGTGTTGAGCGGGGAACACTCTCGACAGGAAGTAGCGCATGGGCTCCCGGGGAAGAACGCGAGCCGAGAAGTCTGCCGTCCTCTCCGATCCGTGGCGTTACGAAACGTACTAAAGTTACACGGGAAAACCAAATTATCTTATGCTGCTGCTGCTGCTGCTGCTGCTGCTACTACTGCTTCTTACAGCCACCTTCTCCTCTTCTCTAGCGTGAGCTACGAAGAAATCACGCCTCAGAAGACTTCCCTCTTCCAATGGCTCGCCGCAAACTCTCCACCCTTCGCCGACCACTGTAAGGCTATGTGTTCCGATGCGGTTGATTACTGCGCCTCTAAAGAATCTCCAAGGAAGTGGGCTCTCCAAGGAAATCTACAGCGGAAAAAAATGCCTATGCTAATGGTTGGCAAATTTTAAGCAGCTGTTCTTTGATGGTGGGAAATGAGAAAATTTCACCCACTCCATGTACCGAGGGAACGCGCTCTCTTCGGCCGCATCAATAAATGAAGTAAATCAAACGCAAATGATGCGTTGATTCGTACATAGAGCCGCTGGGGAATTATTCAGTGGGCGATGGTTCATTCAAGTAGCACATTAAGCTCTTGGATGTTCAAGCAGCCACATGGTTTATTGGATACACGCGCTGGCTCCTACCATTGATGGACGAAGTTCAATTCCCAGATCCAAGGAGGAGACACCATCCAGATGCGGCTTAGTTATCATCAAGTCCAGAAGGGCCTACATAAAGTCCAATAAAAAACCTAAAAACATGATACTCCAAACGATCATAAAATGACAAGTATTTAATCTCATGCTTATCAAACTTTGTTTAATCAAATATATTACGACCCCAGCGTCTGTTCCAATTTCAATAGGACCTAATCTTTCTCTCTCTCCCTTTACTCTCAATATCAAATCTAATCTTCGGTCAGCTTCCAGTCAATTCATTAGTCTCCACACCACCACCCAGGAAGACCTCCAGAGAGAGGACTTCAGTGAATGTGTGTTTGGGTTTCTAATAATGCTATACATGTTTTTTTCGGACACACAACATTTCGAACGTTTCAATCTAGATCTCGGGAGTTCCCAAAGAACAACCGTTGGTTTTTTGTTTGTGAAAGCGCATACTACAGCCTCTCTTCGTTCGTTGGGACTTTCTCTGTGGAATCGCTTCATCTCAGAATAAATAACCTTATCACGCTCGTCCGATCGAAACACCCAAAAAAAAGACGATTTGATGAACGGAGTAAATAAAAACTCTGAAACGGAAATTCAGACCAACCAACAAAAATCTCATCGCACACACACACACACACACACACTCTCTATATAATAAGGTTTCTTTTCCAGAATCTCAGGGTTTCAAATATTTCAAGCATTTTTTTAAGTTTCCAGTTCAATTCTTCTGCGCCCTTTATAACTCCAACACTGCAATAAACCTTTAATATAATGTGATCTTCATAAAATACAAATATTATAGCACACATTCAAGACACCTACGTCAAAAGCGCCCCCTACAAACACACCTCTTTACTTCAACAACCACGCAAAACCAACCAATTACAAACAAAACAGGTTTTTACTGTGCGCTGCCAGTGCATTCGCAATAAAGTATTATCTTCCACCATCATCTCCTTACTTCGATCAACACCATAACTGAACCGACGCTGAGAGGAGGAGCATGAGTACCAAACCGTGTCTCGGGCAGCAATAAAAAGATTAACTTCTTCCACACAAACACAGCCGCAGACCAAAACGGAGCGGAGGCTCCATCATTACACCTCAAAAGCCGTCCGGTGTACACTACACACCTTTACCTGGGGAATGGTAGTACCTTCCTATGCCCTTCGCAATGGTTCGCCGTCTTCTTATCTTCTGCGCTATTGTGTTCCGTGCCTGCCTGGCTCACCGGACTGGCTTCCCCCTCCCTCAAGATTACATTGTATGACGCGAGGCGAATTTATATAAAAATATATATTGATCCATCTCGAGCGCACCATTCCCCCCGCGATCACGTTTCAATCAACGGTTGAAGAAGTCAAACAAACAAATTCAAGTGCTCCCTAAGGGAGGGTATGTCTTCTTCCAATTATATTAAGAACCCTTTGCAAGGGATTAATTGAAAATAGTTTCTACTTGTGAATTCGAAAGAAGAAAAAAAACACATTTCAATTCACACCCGGTTTAATTTGACCACGGTCCAAAAGTCAATCAATCTTTCGGTCTGATCACCTACTCGCCCGTGTGCTCGTGATCTTCCTTCGAGACAGGGCCCCGAGGCCGGGTTTAGAGTCGAGAAGCCGATTACGTGTTGTTTTCGTGCTGCACGGAAAGCGAATCCCCGCACCGAAACGCGCAAGCTATTTTCGTCATTTGGCTCTACTGAGAAGCTTCGTGCAAGTATAAACATTAAACAGCAACCCATCGCAACAACAGCAACAACGAAAACAAAATGAGAAAAGTGATTTAATAGGAACACTACTTTGTCACGAGAAGAGTTGAAAGAAGATAAAACAGTAAATATATAAAATATTAAAAAATGATTTTTGAACAAAAGTTAACATAAAACTCCTTCATAGAACGAACTAATGATAGAACAAAAACATTAATTCGTGCCACTGAAACAAAGCATCACCTCTAACACAACCTTGACAGATTGTTACTTGTTATTCGTCCTCCCACCCCCGGGGATAGAACATCTTCTTCGTCATCGGAAAAGCCCAGCCAAACTAACTGCGCACCAACACTAATACGACACAGAAAAGCCGGCAATCGAGGAAAAAGACAAATTTGCTGTGTGAGTGTGTGTGAGCACATTGGCTAAAGGAAAATTCATTCAAGACCACGTCCGTTAGAAGAGAGCCTCCCCGCGAACATGAGAAGGAAAAAGCATGTCCAACTCATCGCCATCACACACACACACACACAGCCGTGCACGCGCACGGGGTGGATTTTCTCATCGAAATTTCCCATCGGAAAACCGCCTCCCACACACACACACACACAAATAATGCCATTGGCCTGGGCTGGGAAAATCCAAAACATTCTTTTTCCTCCCATCCACCCACCCTTCTTCTTTGTGCCAACACAATACAAACACACATACGAAGCACATCGATACTGCCGAGAGCCGGTATATGCGCGCGTTTCGTCCTGGGCGCGCAATAGAAAGGAAAATCATATCAAAGGTCAACAGCATTTTCCCGGCCACACACACATACACACACATACGTACAGCAGGAATGCGTTAGATGATAACGCTCTTGCGCTCTCCTCTCTCTCTCGAACGCCTGCGCTCACATTGAAAGGATGCGTGGATCTTTGGTTGAAAGTGAGAGGATGTGAAAACAGGACAGGGTCCTGGATGATTGCACTTCCTCGCCAATAATGCGTCACACCAAACGGGGAAGGGAAAGTAAAAATAAACCGACCGATTCAAAATGGAGCTCCGGTTGGAGTCGGAGAGGCTACGAGCCTGGGGCCATCATCATAGCCTTGGGGCTGCATAATAATCCTTGTAAAATCCGGAGAAAGAGAGTTTTGGCGTTTCTCTGGACAAGCAGCAGAAAGAAAAACATTCTATGGCTGTGTTGGTGAAGACAAAGGCAAAGAAAAACAACACACGTCATAGCGAACGAGAAGAACAAAAAGGATTACGAACAGAACGACGGCGCGAGAGATGAATCGTGATTTGCTCAATGGCTCGCTATGGGCGTGTGTGTGTGTGATTTTAGGGGGCTCCCGAATGGAAGAGCATGAATGAATTTGTCTCAGAATGAAGCAAACAAATGGCCTTCCTAGATAAAAGTGTCGCAAACCAAACTTTTCATTCTTAGCTGGGGCTCGATTTCGATGGAAAATTGTTTCTCTACGAGATAGAATTATAGATAGTTGGCGATTTAAAATAGATATTTATTTTTTTAAATGTATCTTAAACAACAATATGGGAATATATTTTACAACATATTTTTTCCAACAATATCTGATCAGAACGTCATCTTGACATCAAATGATCAGTTGTTTTTTTCGTATGCTTTCCCCAGAGCAGCTATCGTTTGTAGAATGTTTGATATAATTTCATAAATGCGTAGCATAACATACACCACATTCTTTGTCGATATTTTTTCAACACTAACATTAAGCCCTTTTTAATAACAACATCGGAATTGCTGCTGCATTTCAAAACAAAACGATAAAAAGATTTAATAAAGACATAAATGTGTCCGAACAGCTCAAAGTCACTAAATCCTCCGAACAGTCTCCACTTGCCCACACACACACACGCACCAATGCGTCGCGAGAGATCAAAAATAAACCACCCCCAACCTCAAACGCCACGGCAACCAGGAATGTAAAAACCAGGCAAACACACTCAACCAACAGCCGGGGAGCATGCAAATTGCCAGAGAGGAAAAGGAAGAAGAAGAAAAAACCCCAACGTCGATTATAATCCCACACCCCTTCCAAACCACCCCCAACCATTCCCACAAGCAAGAAGTAGGAAGAAAAACACCCCCAAAATCGCATTACCCAACCGCAGAAACGCTCTACGTGACGGTCTGTAGCTGTGTGCGTGTAACTCCACAAATACCAATACACATCACACACACACACTCACACACAGGTTGTACAATTTTCGTTCTAGCAGGTTTTCCCAAAAGGTGTAAGCTGCGAACGTTTCAAAGATCGATCGAGACGGCACTGACGAGGGTGATCGTGTGTCTGTCTGTGCTAGTGTGTGTTTCTCTGCTTGTATGCAACAGGCTTACTTCCACCTGCACCAGCGAGCTCATTCTTTTGTTCCAATTTACAATCACAATCACCGACCTACGCCTGCCTCCCTTCTACTACAACTCGAGAACAACGGGTCACATGAACCACCCTCAACCCTCAGAAAGTGTAAAAAACAACGATCAACCAGAACGGGGGCTGTGTTGAACTGTTTCATATGGTTTGTGGACCCCCGGATGTGTGTGCGTGTGTTTATCGTGGTCTGGTGCAGAGGAGCTACCACCACAGCGGATCCTCTGTGTGTTATTTGTTCGTCTTTTTCACCAAAAAGCCGCCCATGGAAAGGGAAGCGAAGATAATGAAACTATCCGCTGGTCATTCCGCGGTCATTTGCAACCCTTTGCCACCCTGTTCGAGAGGAGTATGTGGTGGTGGTGGTCAATGGTGCGCTCGCACACACGCACCCAAGCACGCACGTACGCACGCACAACCCCCGTACAAGTGAATGTACACCACCCGCTCGCTCTCCGGGGTCCCCACACCCTTAACCCTCCTCCACCTCTCAACCAACAAACCCACCCTGGTTGAAACCAAACACAACACATACCAATGCAGCGGCTTACCAACACCAACACAGCTACGTGCGTGTGTTGTTTGCTGCTGCTGCCACCATTTTGGGTTTGTCTGGCTTTCGAGTGGCGCGCGGCAGAGCAGGCGGCGACCACACACACGCAGTAAGGGCCCGAACGGGGCAAAACGCGGCCTACGTGCGTATTATTATTATTTCTCATCGCTCACCCCAACCCAACAACCACAGCCACGATTCCCAATGAAAAATAGAGGGCATAAGCGCACACTCTCACACACACACACACGAACAAACGTGTACACACTCACACTCTGGTGTGGTGTGTCCGAGCGAGTGTGTGAAAAGGTTGGAAAATTAAAACGGTTACGATGCGAGAAAAACAACACCAAACACAAACAGCCAGCCAGCCGAGGGATGGATAATTGGGCGAATTCTAGGAAAATTTATAAATGGTTTTTGGGGAAATTTGTTAGAAATAAGCTTATTAAAAAGAAATTGCATTTCAAACGCCAGGTACGGTAAAGGTCGTTAAGTTAGTTTTTCATTTCAAAACCACCATGAAAAAAGGGATGGAAATGTAAACTACTGAACATTGAACATATTTATTCTCACAACATGATCAATTTCTATGGTGAATTTAGGAAGCTTAGTACGGTGCAAACAGGTCCCCCAAGTACTGAGTTCAAATACAACCAAAATTTGGCAAAACAGTCTACAAATTTGACCAGTAAAATAGAGAATTGTGAGGATTAAGGACTCAAAAGCATGATTCCATCATATGCCGTTCTATATTCTAGTTTGAAAAATGCATTGAGGAAATGTATCCTATTGGAAAACACATTTCTGAGGAATATGGAAGATTTTTGGTATTAATAAGAGTGTTTTACGAGCTTCCCAGAGACCTTTTGTATTGGAAATCACCAACGAGAAATCTTCATTGCAATACTTTTGCTCCACAAAATCAAGTGTTTCATCTTTAAGAGAGTTTATAATGAAAATACTTAAAATTATCCCATAAAATAATGCTTTTTTCTCTGCCTTTTTCACACTTACTCGCTCTTGTTCACGCCGCCGTCGGTTACGCAGTTCGCAGTGTGCGTAAATTACACGGCAGCTTTGCTCTGGTTTGATGTTGGATGTTGTTTCGTGGCTTTATTCTGTTCACTGTTTCGTGAGTTTAACACTTCTGCTGCTGCTGCTGCTGCTGCCGCCTGTTGCCTGTTCTGCTTCGTCCCTGGAGATGCAACAACAACAACACGTTGCCACCACCGTTGCTGAAGAGTAGGTAAGGAAGGAAGGAAGGAAGGAAGGTGTTGCGTTGTATGATTTTGAACTGGCCCACTGGTCAACCTCCCCGCTACACACAGCGGCCCTCGAGGGGGGGTGGAAGGATTTTTCAAACTTGGAATCGTTATGTTTTGATAGACACGGGAGGGAAAATCTCGTTCTTCTTTGCTGGAGAAGGGCCGGGAGGACACGTTGGCACACGTACAAATGATATGCACACAAACACACGCACCTCGATGAACGCACACAGAGATAGAGAGAGAGAGAGATTGGGATGGGACACACAAACAACACCTACATGCACACACTCACGAAAATGATGAACAATTTTGCCTTTTCGCTTTCTTCTTTTCTTCTTTTGCTTTTTGCGATCGCCAAGAGAAAGCTACGTTGACCGCACACGCACACGAAATACAAACTCATACACACACACAAACACTGTACGCACACACCGCACGCAATTTCGGGACACTGATGGAAAGGACCGACCGCGAACCGGAAACAGGGTGATAATGACGGAAAGAGAAAGAGGAGCTGTCCTTTCGGAAAAGCCGGAAATGATTCGAAAAATCCAACGGAAGCAAAGAAGCAACTTCCCTATCAAACACACACACACAGAAACTAACACTCACATACAGGCAGATGGACGCGGAAAAGCCGGTGAAAATGCGTTTGGCGTTAATTCAGCAGCAGCTGCTCCTTTAATTGGCGCGATGACACGAAGGTGATGAGGAGAAACTAAGAAGAGAAGGCGCTACACCACATCTACAGGACTGTTTCGTCCGCTGCTGCTTCTGCCTCTTCGCAACCGTTGTTGTTGTTGTTGTTGTTGTCTAGCAGCGCTTTTCCACCGTAAGGACTGCCGGTGGCAATCCCGCTTGCCATACTGTTTTCCCTCGCCAAGGGCCAAGGGAAGCTTGTGTGTGTGCCGGGTAGTGGTCACACGCTCGCTAGCACACCCACACACACAACTACACACACACACGCGAGCGCGTTCGATGCGATGCCGTCCTTACTACGCCTTCGAAAAAAACACTTCAGCTAGCGGGGCGAAATGCTGGAAGGAAAATGACGGCTTTTCCTCCTTCGTTGTGCTTCGTTTGACTCTTTTCTCGTTCGCCGCAGTAGGCCTTGCTCGGGTGAAGAGACGGAGCGGAAGAGAGTGAGTGAGATCGAGTCAGAGCGAGAGCGGGAGAGGTTTTTCCCGGAACTGTCCCTTCGCCCTTTCGGACCAGGGAGTTGCTGGGCAACGGCGGGGTCCCGTTTTTGGCCTGTTCGCTTCGTACAAGTCGCTTCCTCTACAGTGGGGGTTTCCCCGCTTCCCGTCCGCGGATGCCGAGGATGGTGATGACTGCTTCCACCCACCTTTCACACCAAAGTTGGGACGTTCTGTGGCAGCGAGCTGAAGGATCACGTTTTTTCACGCTCCTGCGACCGACCAAAACGAAAACATACGCCAGCAACCAACCGAATCGCGCACACACACGCACACACTACCACGATTGCGGGCGCCACCTCACCAGAGCACTCACACACTGCCGCAAACCTCGCTCGTACGCACGTACCCACTCGCGCACACACATACACACTCTACCGCATTCTATACACACGCTCGCACACACACACTAGCGCTCGTTCACCTCTGCGTTGCTTCTTCTGTCCCGATGGGCACCATTTTCTCGGGCACGGTTCACGGATGGGTTTGGGATGCGCTGTACGGGTGTACGGGTTTTTCCTTGCCGTGATTTTCCACCGCCGCAGGGGTTTCACATGTGCGCAGTACACTTTCAGGGGATGGGGGGGTTACGAGTGATGCAAATTTTCTCCACTCCAACTCGACGCTTCACGCTTACATCATATCTTCTGCTTCGCACGAACGGAGAGGCCTTCGCTGTACGTCCTCTCGCTTCGAATTCTGTTTGACGTTTGAGCTATTTTTGCCTTTCGCGTTTGACGTTTCCTTCGGGGCCTTTCTTTTCCAACATTGCATTCGCTATCCTGCTCACGCGTAGGCGATTCGGGCTTGGACTGAACAGCAATGTCCGACGGGAACATAGCTGTCTCTTTTCCCCCTTCTTCGTGAAAGCCTTTTGAAAGCCAGGCTGGCTCACCACACACGAATTGACAAGTAAACTCCACTCGGCATTATGACGGCATAGAAATTTTCTCCAAAAATTGTTTTCTAGATCATTATTTAACATTTGTTTTCTACCCTGACGGCAAAAACGTAAAAAAAAACTATGTTTTTGGCGAGTTTTTGCCGTTTTTTAATAATTTCTCCGTTTGTTTACAAAATGTGTTCAGCCTTCCCAGTACTCAACCAAGCAATCAAAACACACCTTCATTTTTTCAGTTTTTTTTTTGTTTTCGTTTGCTTGTTGTCATCATCTGTCAAACGGGTTTTTTCATCGCCCAAAAAAATGGCAGACCGCTCGTATCGATTGTGTTGTTTTTCGGTGCAAAATCATGTATAATTCAATTAAAAGTGCCCGAAATCGAGATGAAACAGTTTCGCTAAAGCATTCGGCGATGATATCTCAAATTGCATTCTAAAGATCGTGTCCTCCGTCAAAAAACACGAAAGGCCTTCGCCTAATACAACAACAACAACCGTGTGTGTGTGCCAATTGTGCACAAATTACCGCTGAACACTGAAACGGTACTTGTGTGCTGGCTGGAATATTGGAAACACCCGTTAGCAGCTCCAGTTTTGGCCAATCTAAACACACACACGCAACCTGAGTTTGTGAAACAATTCCCGGCTTCCCTTCCCGATCCAAATGTCGCAGAGTGCACCGAGACGGCATCCTCCCAGTGGCAATGTCGAGGTCAGCAGCATGTCAGCCAAGTTTGTTGACACCGAGTGGGAGGCGCGGGAGGTAAGTGAACACTTGAACGCATCACACACACTTACCCTTTTCTTTCGAACTTTTCCGGATCGCTAATGGCACGGTGGAAGAGGTGGCACCACCCTACCCACTGCTTGGGACGGTGTTCTGCTTTTGTCCGCTGCACAGTGCAGATGAAGAATTTTCACCAACCAGTCGAACATGTGTCTGATTGCGATAAAAGCGACACTGACACTCTCTACTGACCGGGCACGTTGGTCAAAGAAGCTGCTCTTTCAAGAGAAACGATGTGAAACACTCACCAGTGTACGATTTGCGCAAGTTGTTATTATTTCCAACCGGGGGTGTAGCTAAGAATATATCGCTCAATGTGATGGCTGGTCATTGCCGCATGGTTTTACAACAACCGATGACGACAGACTGCAGCAATGCACTTGTACCGAGTAGGACAGGCAAGAACGCGCACTAGAAGCACTCGCGGATGTCGGGCAATGCTTTTCCTCTGCAGTGGTCCACCCACCCGTACCAGGCGTTGAATCCATGGTGGCTGTAAACCATCTTGGCACACTTAATATCTTCTGAGATATCGTCGGTCAGCAGATCTGCAACAAACATTCACCAAGAGATCATTTTTGCCACACCGGCGCGCGGATGGTCGGACCACTCGAACTTACTTTGGCACGGTATATTGCACAAATTGGATCCGTAGTGCGAGTCACACCAGTATGCGTTATTGATCTGAAAGATGCCATAGTCGGTCGAACCGTCGGTGTTTTTGTGAGTCGCCGTGGTACTGTATGAGCTTTCCCACTGCACGAGACAGGCCCCTTTTGAGGATGGATAAGTCACATCATTGTAGGAAAAGGAACAAAATCTTCTACAAGCCAGCTCTGTATACTTACAATCCGGCAACAATTTCTTCGAAATACCCCTGCTGTACAGCGCTTTGACCAGCTCACACTTGGTAAACGTTTTAGCCTCACCAACGGAACAGCTCACAGCGATGGCGATCAAAACTGCGAAAGCAAACTTCATTGTAAAACACTTGCTGAAGAACTGCAACACAAAACTGATTTGCTTTCTGATGGTAGCTCCAGTTTTTATATCACTTTTCTTACTGCAACTATACTTCGCTCATGTAAACATAATTCAAATTCATTACTCACTTTGTAACATAACTAAACTGCAGAGATTTTGCTGAGTTTGTGTATATATTGATAGCGAACTTCGGTAGGCTTATCATACCCACCCTCACAGCTGCATTATGTTGTAATCAAACATCCATTGGGAATTCCTTTGGGAAGTTGTATAGTTGGGAATTCCTGTTTTGTTATGAAAACATTGACTGTTTTATGCCAACAAGTGAATGAATGAACCCTCTCCGCCGAATGAAATGAAGTTTGTTATAGTTAAACTATTACAATTCGCTTATTCTCGCCTTTCATAGCCGCCATTATGAACCTTACCAGATCAAATTTGGTGCAAAGTTTTCAACTATTTGTTCTCAAAACTGTCAGCCAGACTGCCACAAAATACAGTTCCATGTGGATTTATGTAATTTTGAAACTCTTCTAATACCTTCCTTCAACATTTTTCATTTTATACCCCCAAATTCCGCATCACGCAAGATCTGTTTCATTGCCCGCCTTTGCTCACTGACGGTGTCGAACTATAGAAGGTATGGTAAATATTTTCCGCTTTGCGTATTGCCATCTTCCTTACGCTTATTTACACAAGTGTGTAGTACTCCAATCGACCTCCAAACGATCTTCCAATATCGATCGTCCAAATTGAATCGTTGATCGTTGAAAAATTGTAAAATATATTTAGATAAGAGTGATATGTATTGCACCTCCAATCTGGTACCAAAGTATGTTATATCTCACAGTGCCGGAAATTTATTTTCAAACCATTGCTGCAATCATTTTCCCGCTGCAAAACATTCGTCCACGGAAGGCTTCGGCTTTCCGCGGCATTTGTCCTTCCATGCATTCCAGGCATTGAACTGGTGGCGCCGGTAGATAAACAGAGCGCATCTCATATCATCCGCAATGTTATCATCACGCAGACCTGTTGATAAAATTGGTGGTAGAAACAACAATTCCATCAATCCATTGTCCTGTTTAAGAAGCTGCATCTGAAGTGACGGCAATCGGACTTACTCGAGCATTGCAGCTTGCACTCGTTGGCTCCAACCTTGCCCTCAGCGCACCAGTAGTAGTTGTTGATCTGGAAAATGCCATAATCCTTGGAACCGTCCCTATTTTTTGTGTTCAATGCACTCGTATCGTATCGGCTCTCGTTCTGAATCAAGCAGATCCCTGTGGAGAGAGGGGGTCATTTGTTCGTTAGCAGAGACAAAGATAATAATTTCAATATTTTGACTTACAGTCCTGAAGTTGACTTCTAGGGAATCCATTCGCTGCTAACAGGCGGACCAGCTCACATTTGTTGAAAACTTTCCCATAGGTTGTGCCCAGAACGGCCAGCAGGATTGTCACGAAAAACAGTTTCATCTTGATTGATAGCACTGCGCTTGCTGAAGTCTTCCTCCAGAATGTCGCATTTTATATCCCAAATTTTACACCAACTTCTGCTAAATCGTACGATTGTGTGGATCTGTGTTTACTACCGGGGGCTGTGTTTACCCATTGGCTGTGTTTCCGTACGAATTTAGCAAATATTGTCCATCTTCGAGACGAAATATGGGAAGGGGATCCGAGATTTTTCCGCCTAAACTTTCGTTGAGGAAGTGTAATCGTCATCGGTTTAGACACAAAATGTTTGGGTTGTGTGTTTCATTTCGTTACTTCCTGTGGCTAGAAGTGGGAGGCATAGTTTGCACAGATGTGTACGTACACACTAAACGACCTCTAAAGAATTCCTCAAACTTTTCAAAACGAATCTTGGTTCTCTATTGGTTAGGAGACTGTGGTGGATTGCTTATTGCATATCTTAGTTGTAATCAAGTAGCCATTGGTTACAGCAACCGTGGTTACACTGAATATCGAATAAATGTAGTTAGTCTTAGTTCACTCTTAGAACGGTGTATATCGTCTTTCAATCGCTCCCACATTGGTGACCCCGACGTGATCTCCGGATTGTTATTAGTTCTCCTAATTTGAAAATTCGTGAACGAACATGTCTACCGAAAACGATTCTAACGAAGAAACTTCCCCTGCTACTGCAGCCGTTTCGTTTAAACTACCGGAATTCTGGAAAAACGATCCATCGTCGTGGTTTTCGCAAGCTGAAATTAAGTTTTTTTTGGCCTCTTTTTGAAACTCTTCTAATACCTTCCTTCAAAATTGTTCATCTTATACCCCAAATTCCTCACCACGCAAGATCTGTTTCATTGCCCGCGTTTGCTCACTGACGGTGTCGACATATAGAAGATTTGGCAAATATTTTCCGCTTTGCGTATTGCCATCTTCCTTACGCTTATTTATACAAGTGTGTAGTACTCCAATCGACCTCCAAACGATCTTCCAATATCGATCGCTCAAATTAAAAATGATAACAGATATTTAGATAAGAGTGATATGTATTGCACCTCCAATCTGGTACCGAAGTATGTTACATCTCACAGTGCCGGACATTTATTTTCAAACCATTGCTGCAATCATTTTCCCACTACAAAACATTCGTCCACGGAAGGCTTCGGCTTTCCGCGGCATTTGTCCTTCCATGCGTTCCAGGCATTGAACTGGTGGCGCCGGTAGATAAACAGAGCGCACCTCATATCATCCCCGATGTCGTCATCACGCAGACCTGTTTGGTAAAATTGGTGTTAGAAAGAAAAATTTCATCAATCCATTGTCCTGTTTCAGAAGCTGCATCTTTAAGTGACGGCAGTCGGACTTACTCGAGCATTGCAGCTTGCACTCGTTGGCTCCAACCTTGCCCTCAGCGCACCAGTAGTAGTTGTTGATCTGGAAAATGCCATAATCCTTGGAACCGTCCCTATTTTTTGTGTTCCATGCACTCGTATCGTATCGGCTCTCGTTCTGAATCAAACAGATCCCTGTGGAGAGAGGGGCCATTTGTTCGTTAGCAGAGACAAAGATAATAATTTTAATATTTTTACTTACAGTCCGGTAGCTGACTTCTAGGGAATCCATTCGCTGCTAACAGGCGGACCAGCTCACATTTGGTGAAAACTTTCCCATAGGTTGTGCCTAGAACGGCCAGCAGGATTGTCACGAAAAACAGTTTCATCTTGATCGATAGCACTGCGCTTGCTGAAATCATCTTCCAGCATGTCGCATTTTATATCCCAAATTTTACACCAACTTCTGCTAAATCGTACGATTGTGTGGATCTATGTTTACTACCGGGGGCTGTGTTTACCCATTGGCTGTGTTTCCGTACGAATTTAGCAAATATTGTCCAGCTTCGAGACGAAATATGGGAAGGGGATCCGAGATTTTTCCGCCTAAGCTTTCGTTGAGGAAGTGTAATCGTCATCGGTTTAGACATGAAATGTTTGGATTGTGTGTTTCATTTTGTTACTTCCTGTGGCTAGAAGTGGGAGACATAGTTTGCACAGATGTGTACGTACACACTAAACGACCTCTAAAGAATTCCCCAAACCTTTCAAAACGAATCTTGGTTCTCTATTGGTTAGGAGACTATAAAAAAGGTCTGCATTGGATGCATTCTGTTTCAAATTGTCGCGTTTTTATTCGCAGAACATTGTTTAATGATTATTATGATCATTTTCCAGTTGCAAAGCATTCGGCTACGCCAGGCAATTGCTTTCCTTGGCAGTTGTTCCTCCATCCTTCCCAGGAATTGAAAAAGCTACGGCGGTAGATACTCCTCGCACACCGCATATCATCCGAAATATCGTCATTAACCAGACCTGCAGGCGAAATGGATCGTAAGTTAGTTAGGAAGTTCATCAGTAGCTACAGGTTTCGCGGTGATCATTCATCTTACTTGAGCATTTCAAATGGCACTCATTTCCAGCCATCCATTCGTTGCAATGATACGCGCTTTGAAGCTGAAACAGTCCATAATACTTGGAGCGATTCTTTTTAACTGATCTAACCGCGGTCGTATTGAATCCACTCTCGTACTCTACAAGACACATCCCTGGAGGATCACAAGAAATTACCGTTACACAATACTAACTCGTAACCATTGCACTTACAGTCCGGTAGCTGCTCCTTGGGAAATCTATTCGCTGCCATAAGCCTTGCCAGCTCACAGCGGTTGTAAATTTTGCCACTGCACGAGCCCAGAACGGCCAGCAGTAAGGCTGATACGAAAAACAGTTTCATTTTGGCCCCAAAAATACGCCTCACAGCACTGCACTTGTTGAAATCTTTTTCGTAAATGTCTAATTTTATATGCAAGAGCTACTGTGTACTCTCCGGCCGGGAGTTTCTGCACAGTTTGACAAATGCAAAGCGGTTACCATATATTGGGTCACACGTGGCAGAACTGTACTGGTCTGATGGACTAAAACAGCAAATGTATGTGTTTTGCGTCCAATATTCCTTCTTCATTTGCTTGTGCTTGGAAGAAAAAAAACACACACAAACGAAATGTAGTTTACACAAGTGTGAAGATACGCTCTCTCAAGACCTCAATATAATCTCCGAATCTAGATCTCGCAAAAGGAACACCAATCCGAAGTTAGTTGAGGCGTTTCTTTCTCAAGCATAAGACTGAATTCGAGTTGTTGTACATCTTGGTGGTTATCTTATTTACTCAACTAATGGCTTTCCTTTATTACTACATTTTAAAATACTGAAACAAAAGCGTCCTTAAAAACAGGAACTAACATTCGGCAGCTTCTTGCCATTGCAGTGGTTCTTCCAGCCGTACCAGGCGTTAAATCCATGACGTTTGTGGATCAGCTTGGCACACTTGATGTCATCCGTAATATCGTCGTTTAGTAAATCTGCAGAAAACATGTGCACAAACACAGTGAGCGTGAGGGTTGCTATGACACCCCTGGTCCCGGCAGGATACACTTACTTTTGCACGCGATCTTGCAGTCGTTTGAACCGTAGCCCGAATCGCACCAGTACTTGTTGTTGATCTGGAAGATGCCGTAATCGGTCGAACCGTTCTTGTTCTTGTTTGTCGCCGATGTGCTGAACGCACTCTCGTTCTGCACCAGACAGACCCCTGAAGAGTGTAGAATGAGTCAAGAGTTAACGCTGCTACAACCACCAGCACTGGGGCGTCACTTACAATCCGGCAACGAAGCTTTCGCGATGCCATTGTTGGCCAGTGCCTTTGCCAGTTCACATTTGCCGAACGTTTTAGCTTCGGCCACAGCACAACACGCGACGATGGCGAGCAAAACTGTGGAAAACACTTTCATCTTCGAAGATTCGCTTTGGCGTACGTACCTCTGAGTGAACAACTTGAACTGGGAATGATTCCTGTGAATGAAACGTTGTCGGGTTTTATACCGATGCCGATGCCACTATGAGCCAGTATTAGTGGGCATAATTTTAGCCTCAACGTCTTCTACTATCAAATGTTATTCCTTCCTTTTGATAAGAAGGTTACAATGGTGTGGCCGTGTGTGCGTAGGAAGTAGTATCTGTCTCGTACAGTGGGTTTGTTCTTATCTCGGGATGCTATGTTGCATGTCTACAAGCCTTCCAATTACGATCGTTTACATTGCAATTCTTTACTATATTATGCCACAAAGTATGAAAGTTTGATAAAAGTGTAGTTGAATTTTTAGTAAATTATTTCAAAATGATCTTCCGGTTGTATCAGTGTGTCGAAATGCTCTAACCAAACTGTCATCAATTACACGTTAATTATTCATACTATTTTACCCTTGCAACTTGCGCCACTTCTCTTTACACAGCTTGTCGTCGGTATTCCAAGTTTGTTTGACCAAAGTTTTGCAAAGCTAAAGTCCCAATGTGTGCACACACACACATACCGGAAACCCAGAAACAGAAGCAAAGGCGAAGAAGCAACCAAGCCCAGCAGCTCCCCCCCCCCCCCCCCCTATCTGTCTGTAGGGGTTGCGCTCGGGGATTTTCTTGACGGTTTCGGTTCGGGGATTTTTACCGGCATGTCGGATCTTCTCTCGTTCGTACTCTCGTTCCGGACACGTTTTACTAAACAAAATGACTTATTTTTACGACTGTACGTTGTAATGTCTGTATTTTGTTTTAAATCTTTTTTATTTATTTCTGTAACGTATGCATTGCTGCAGCTTGTTGCGCCCTGTTTGTACAGCTGTCTGGCGTCATGAGTGCATTTCTGCTCAATGTTCCCATATTTCGAGATTTATTGACAGAATGTCTAGCATGTAACAAATACAATATTTTCTAAAAGAAAAAAAAAATCGTAATTAGCTCATCGAATAATACAAATAAACCCAATTCATCTTCTTTATTTGCAGTCCCAGCGCCAGCGCGAACTGGAGGAAGCACGCGCACGGGCCGCCCAGATGGAGAAAACGATGAAATGGTGGTCCGACTGTACAGCCAACTGGCGCGAAAAGTGGAGTAAGGTAGGTCCTGTCGGCGGGGTCCCTTTGCGGAACCAAACACAACACAAGTCCATCGCGCACACGACGATTCACGTTGCAGGTGTGTGTCGTTGTTTTGGGCCTGGGAAGCGAATAGGAAAATATTAAATCAATATTGTTACCTCGAATGCCGCGACTTTTGCTCGTTAACGGAATATTCCCTGTCCTCTCTCGCCCCGCACCGCTAACTGTCTTCCCATGGCTGGCCATGTTTGACCCGAGCAGTCGTCGCTATCGGAATGTAGCATCATGTTGAATGCTACCAACCGTTAGTGCATAACAGTAGGCTATGGGAAGTGGTTCAGAGTAGAGGCAACATTAACTCAATTCGGTGCTAGTTAAGCGTTGCAGTAGTTGAGCAAAATGCAGTCCTGTTTTTCAGAAATGCTCGAAGAGCTCGAGAAGGACACTTCCCGTGTTTTATCGTTGATGGTGGTACATTTACATGCTCGTCTAATTGTTGTTTTGTCATAACTAATTGTCTTTGTCCTTTCTCCACTTTACAGGTACGAACCGAACGCAACAAGGCCCGCGATGAGGCGAAACAGCTGCGCAGCAATCTGGAGGCGGCCATCAAAGAGTCCAACTCGTACAAGCGGGAAAAGTGCGAGCTGGAAATGCAAATCACACAGCTCAAGAAGGAGATGGAAAAGGTGCACACGCTCATGATGAAGCATGCGGGCCGGTTCAACAAAGCCTCCCTGGACGCAGCGGACGAACCGGACCGTGATGGGCGCGGTGACAACAACTGTTCGCCAGACATCTCGTCCGACGGGCTGAAGAACGTCAACAGCGAGGATGGTTTGGTGACGAAGCTGCCGAACCTACCGGACGACGGTGCCGGTGTGCCGGTGGCCGCCAGCGCGAACGCCGATCTCGACATCGAGGAGTACATCCTGCAGGGTGGCGCCATGCCGAAACATTCCGTAGAGTTTAAGGACAAGAGCGAACAGATGGCGGAAGAGCGCCGGCTCATCCAGCAGCTTTCGAAGGACGACTACGACGAGGACTATCTGCTGCAGAAGATCACTATGCTGCAGCTGCGGCTGGACGATGCACAGAAAACGATTCAGATCGAGCGGGAGGAGAAAAATGCCGTGCATCGCAATCTGGAAAAGACGCGCCAGGACATGCAGGAGCTGCGCGACAAGTGTGAGGAGCTGCGGGCAGCGAAACAGGATGCCGTGCGCGAGCTGCTGACGCTCCAGGAGCAGCACCGGGTGGAGATGCGCATCACGCACAACTCGCTGCAGGAAGAGAGTATCGCACGGGAAACGCTGGAAAGACGGCTGTGCGAGCTGCGAACCGAGCTGGAGCGACTGCAGGCGGAAAATGCGGCCGAGTGGGGCAAACGGGAGCGGCTCGAGACGGAAAAGCTCAACATGGAGCGGGAAACGAAGAAGCTACGGGCGGAGTGCCAAGATTTGCAGGAACGGTTGGAGCGCAAGGGACGTCCGCTGGTGAACAGTGACGTGGAGCTTCGCTCCCTGCAGCAGGAACTGCTCGAAAAAAATAAGGTAAAGTGGAGGACTCCTTTCGAGAAAGAGCGACGCGTTTAACAAAATCTTTTCTTGCTTTTCAGGAGCTTAGTGACATTCGTCATTCACACAGCAAAATGAAAAAGATGCTGTCGGAGGCAAACACCGAGCTCGGTCACGCGGTACGCCGGGCGGAGCAGTACGAAACGGAGGTCAAACGGTTGCGATCGCGTGTGGAAGAGCTAAAGCACGAGCTGGCCTCCGCGGAGGATGAGCTCGATGCCGCCTGCAATCACGTGCGTCGGCTGCAGCGCACCAACGAGGAACTGAGCGGACAGACTGAAGGCTTGCAGGTGCAGATACAGCATCTTCAGACGAGGTAAGACACGCGGCGCACACACTTTGCCGCACAGCATTGCTTGAAGAGTGGCCCGTAACTTTTTCCGACTCCTTCTCTGCACTGCATTAGTGAGCTGGCACAGCGCTTAGACAGTTAGACAAACAGCTAGACACTCCACTCCTCAATAACACACTGTGGCAGAATTGCGGTTTGTACATGGGTTTTTGATTGATTTCTTCCTATTTTGTGGCCCTGAAACACGAAGCAAGCGATACTAACAATGCTTATCTGTCTCCCCAATTGAGTCCCCTTCCATTGACAGTGCGAAATTTCATTTCATTCCACCTATTTTCTGTACAATTGTGTTCTTGTTTTTCTTTTCCCTTCTGTTTTCTACCCGATTGGTCCTGGTGCCTGGTGTACTATTAACAACCTCTGATTCCACTGGTACTACTCAACATCTGCTTTAAACCTTTAAACCGTACTAACAACGATGCGCTCATCGCTGCCTTACTAACCCCACTACGTTCGGCGACTACTAACGCCATCGCAAAACGCGCAGTGGCAGTCCCAAGCAGCACGAGGTGGGCAACTATAAGGCCACCAACCGTTCAAACTACACCGCCAACGTGAGCTACAAACCAAACATTAACGATCTGAAGCAACTGTTTGACAATTCTGCGTCACGACAGTTTAGCGATCGTGATCGCGCTGGAGCCGTCGGTGGTGGTGGTGGCCCATCGAAATCGTCCGGCCTACCCGTACGCGAGCAACCAGCGTCCCTTTCGTCCAGCGTTAACCCACAGCAACCCCCATCGTACATCCCACTCTCATCCGGCTCCTATTACGATGCCAAACCGAGCTACATCGAACACGATGCACCATCGCCCCCTTCGCTCAACAACAACAAGTACGAGTTCGAACGTGCCAAGCAAAAGTTCGACAATATAACGCGTGCGGCGGCAGCCGCCAGCAATCCCGGCGGCCACAAGACGCGCGCCTCCTCGGGTGGTAATGGGCAGCCATCCTCCAAGCAGCACAACGCTGCCGGTGGATCGGCCATACCGAAACGAAACACTTCCTCCAGTGGACCGGTTTCGTCGTACTACGAGCCGAATGTATTCCCCAGCGGTGGTGGCAATGGTCGGGCAGCTCAGCATGCAGCCGATGATATGCCACCGACGAAGATTCAGAGCCACATCAACGAAACGATACAGCTGTTTGACGTTAGCCCGGGTGCGTACGATCAGTCGCCGAGTGCAAACTGTCCTCCACCGAGGGGAAGTATGGGACAGCAACAGCCCCACAAACCGATCAACATTGGCAAGATGAACGATGTCAATCTGGATGGGTTAAAGGTATCGGAAGACGATGAAGTGAGTACCGCCCGTCGTCCGCTCGCCCGTTAGCAAGAACGCCCTCCGGCATGCCCGGGGCTTCCGTTGGTTTTTTGAATGTGTGTGTGTGCGGTTTGCGGTTGTGAAGCTGCCGTTTTGTAGTGTTGTGCATGCTTAGGCGTTGGGATACTTCTGCATGCCTGTTTTGTTCCATAATATGTAGTTGTTGTTTGTTTATCCTCGAAGCGACCGACGTGTCGGAAGTAGCTGGCATACTAATAAGTGCGTTACCGTTGTCTCACCCTCCCAACAGACTCCGTAGCTCGCACGGCTCGACCAGTCTCCTTTCGGCCAACGAAGATAATAGCGATAATGAATGATTTGTTAAGCGACTTGACTGGACGACTGGAGGACCGGTGGGAATACAACGACACACAAACTCTCAGGCAAGAACGACACAATGGTACAGGATATAATCGTCCCAACATTGCCACTTGGGCCACAGTATTACCCAAGAAGTCTTACATACATCATCCACTACTGGTATGCTCTCTAAATGAAACCCCAATTAAGCAGATGCAAACGACACTTAGGTTCAGTCGTAAACTCGTAATACTCTCGTAGATACTGTAGCAGAGACCTCAGTACTTATGCGGTAGCGATAAAGAAACAAGTATTAATCACGCAAACGATGATTCCTCATCAAAATTTACTTCGGTTTTCTATTTCCTTACTACCCAGCAATATGGTGTAAACTCTCCAACAAAACATATAGTACAACAGCTCGTCCCCAGTTTTAGCGAGCTACAGATCATAGCTTATTTATATCCCTTGGAACAGAAAAGTATTGCCAATACGCAGTTAGCTCACAGATCATTCTCGTTTTCGTGTTTGGAAAGGTTTTTTTTTTAAATTATTTTGGTACCAAAAATATTCAAATTTAACAAATAATATCTTCTCGTCTTTGTCTTGAATTATTAATTTTGATTCAAAATTTCGATAGTAAAATAAGATAAGAGCGATAGTGCTGAACAGAGATTATTACAAATAGCATATCTTCTTGGCGTATTGTTTTAGAGTGTTAGAGTGTTGGCGTGTTTAGTAGCTATAGTTTATCGTACTCTTACAAATACAAAACTCCTTATACATGCAACTGCAGAGTCAGCCACGACAAGTTAACATCCGAACGATGGCAGTAGACACACAAACACACGACACATAGTGTCAAATAATCCTATTTATTTACTCCATTCGTGAGTGTCGCTTAAACAAAACAGTTACAATTAATTGGTGCTGGGCAATCAGAGGTTGCATTATCTCCGAAAAGGGTGTATATATTTGATTGTTTGTAAGTAATTGTAAGGCTTGAAAGTAGCCCATTCCGGTGCGAACCCCTTGTGCGGGGCCGGTTACATAAAGAAATAACTCTCCCTGCCCCCGCTGTGCCATTGTGTTGTGCAACGGGGTGGGAGTTTAACTGGCAGTGTCGCATTTAGACCCAAACATCAAAACCCTCACTCTCTCTCTCTCTCAGCATTTGCCATTGGCTGGTGGTTTGGGTCGACAGATTTTACTTCGCCCGTTCTCACCGTACACGATGTTGCAGGAGAAGGTGAAGTACCCGCAGGTGGACGATTTGGTGTAGTACGTCGACTCGTAGTTCTTGCCCGGTATGGCCGGCACCTTGCTCTTCTCGTCGATGCCCGTCACCTGTTTCGTTACCGAAATGTAGCTGTCCGGATGGCCGGTCTTTTGCGCCGATCCGGCTTCCGGTTCCGGGCCTTCCTCCATCTCGTCGGCAGTCGTCGTCGTCGTCGTCGCAGTTGTTGGGCTGTCCTTCTTCGTGGGCAGGTAGCGCGTAGTGTACTTGGGCGTGGTGCTGGAGGCTGCGTTCACTACGGTTTGCTGCGTTCGCTCGGTCGTTACGGCGTGTACGGTCGAGCGTCCGTTCTGTGTTTGCACTAGCCGGAAGTTGTCGCCGTGCGGTACGAACGCGGTCTGCTTTTGCGTCGGTCCACCCTGGGTGAACACGCGCCCATTTCCGCTCGTGCGCACCGTTACGGTTGGCGGTTCGGTTACCACGTACGCTACGGGAGTCGTTTTGATGGAGGAGTTTGCGTCGGTCGTAGACTTGTCGCCACTGCGCGTGATCTTCGAGGGCGTTTCGTACTCATCCTCGTACTCTTCCTCCTCGTCGTCGACATCTTCGTACTCTTCCTCTTCGCCCAGCGGCGGCAGTGTAGTGCTGATGAAGTTCACTGCGAAAGGAGTAAGTCATTAATGGAATGGTCAAGTCTTAGATAAACAGTTGAAAAACTTACCTAAGCTTTGCTGGGATGTTCGTGTCCTCATGCCGTTGGTGTCAACCGATTCCTTACGAACCGTGGTACTAGAAGAAGTTTAAGAATTGGAGAAAGAGAAAGACGAATATTATAAAGAGTTCCTTTAACGTGCGTCTCATGTAGACAATCAGCAAAAGTATCGACCATTACCCCGTAGACTTTCCAAACAGTCCAATCGATTGGAATAGAGGTTTGCTCTTTGCCCGATAAGTGTCCACCTGTTCCTTCGTTCCCGACGCCGCCTGTGCTGCACCGTGATACGCAATGCCGAACCTGTTTCAAGGGTCAAGCAAGATTAATAATATAAATACTTGGATTTTCCATATGCTTGTCTACAAATACTCACTTGAAATTGCCACTAATTTGCGACTGACTCTGGCCAGTGTGAGCACCCGACTGGGCAGACGCTTGTCCTCCGCCGTTGAAGATATTTTGCTGATCAACCGTACCTTCGCCTTGCGGACGGAAACCAATCTGCGCCTGCGACGAAGTTTGCCCCGGCCCACTTGATTGTGCATCGGCCAAACCGCCCTTCTCATTAGCCACCACCTCGGATTGACTTTCGTGGCCTAAGCCACCGCTCTGGGACGTAGCGGAGGTGCCTCCCGTCTTCGAATCAACCTGCACCAACGATTGCGATTTGCCAACACCGCCCGTACCTTGAGCAGAGCTTAGGGCGCCTTCCTTTCCACCAGACACTTGCGCCTGTGCCGCACGATCCTTGTCGCTTGTTTGAGCGCTGGCACTGAACGATCCCGTGCCCGTGTAGGTACCGGAGACCTGCGTTTGTGCAGTGCCTCCATTCTTACGGCCTTGGGCAGAAGCCATCACTTCGCCGTTCTTTACCGACGATTCGGCTTGTGAGAATGAATCGTCTTCCTCTTCCGGTAGTTGAATGGGCTGTGGAGGTAAACTGCCTCCTCCGACTCCCTGATCAACAGCTGCGGGATACTGATCAATCGATGATCCACCACCGGGGTATTGCTGTGCAGTTCCCGTTCCTGGTGGATAGTAACCAACGCCACCAGTACCCGTGCCTGTTCCAACACCAGCACCTCCTGGATACTGTCCAGATCCACCAGTTGGATAAGTACCACTTCCAACTCCTCCTGGGTATTGTCCAGTGCCCGTTCCAGTAGCTCCTGGATATTGTCCAGTTCCACCAGGATATTGTCCAGCACCTGCACCAGTACCTCCAGGATATAAACCAGTTCCTACTCCGGTTCCTCCTGGATACTGTCCAGCTCCTGTACCAGTACCTCCAGGATATAAACCAGTTCCTACCCCAGCGCTTCCAGGGTATTGCCCAGCACCACCAGGATATTGTCCAGTTCCTACTCCGGTCCCTCCTGGATATTGTCCAGCTCCTGTACCCCCAGGGAATAATCCAGTTCCTGAACCAGTACCACCAGGATATTGTCCAGTTCCTACACCCGTTCCTCCTGGGTATTGGCCAACACCGGGTCCTCCTGGGTATTGTCCAGTTCCTGTGCCAGTGCCTGCAGGATATTGTCCAGTTCCTGTGCCAGTGCCTCCAGGGTATTGTCCAGCTCCTGTGCCAGCGCCTCCAGGATACTGTCCAGTTCCAGTGCCAGCTCCTCCAGGATACAGTCCGGTTCCAGTGCCAGTGCCAGCGCCTCCAGGATATTGTCCAACTCCAGTGCCAGCTCCTCCAGGATATTGTCCAGCTCCTGTTCCAGTGCCTCCAGGATACTGTCCAGTTCCAGTGCCAGTACCTCCAGGGTATTGTCCAACACCTGTTCCAGTGCCTCCAGGATACTGTCCAGTTCCTGTGCCAGTGCCTCCAGGGTATTGACCAGTTCCAGTGCCAGTGCCTCCAGGGTATTGTCCAACACCTGTTCCAGTGCCTGCAGGGTATTGACCAGCACCTGTTCCAGTGCCTACAGGGTATTGTCCAGCTCCTGTGCCGGCGCCTCCAGGATACTGTCCAGTTCCAGTGCCAGTGCCAGCGCCTCCAGGATATTGTCCAACTCCAGTGCCAGTGCTTCCAGGGTATTGACCAGCACCTGTTCCAGTGCCTACAGGGTATTGTCCAGCTCCTGTGCCAGCGCCTCCAGGATACTGTCCAGTTCCAGTGCCAGTGCCAGCGCCTCCAGGATATTGTCCAGCTCCTGTTCCAGTGTCTCCAGGATACTGTCCAGCTCCTGTGCCAGCGCCTGCAGGATACTGCCCAGCACCTGTTCCAGTGCCTCCAGGATACTGTCCAGCTCCTGTGCCAGCGCCTCCAGGATACTGTCCAGTTCCTGTGCCAGTGCCTCCAGGGTATTGTCCAACACCTGTTCCAGTGCCTCCAGGGTATTGACCAGCACCTGTTCCAGTGCCTCCAGGGTATTGTCCAGCTCCTGTGCCAGCGCCTCCAGGATACTGTCCAGTTCCTGAACCGACACCTCCAGGATATTGTCCAGTTCCAACACCCGTTCCACCTGGATATTGGCCTACACCGGTTCCTCCAGGGTATTGTCCAGCTCCTGTACTAGTGCCACCGGGATATTGCCCTGTTCCAACTCCGGCTTCCCCTGGGTATTGGCCAGTTCCTGTGCCTCCAGGATGCTGTCCTGTACCTATGCCTGTTCCTGGATATTGACCACTTCCCATACCTCCAACCGTTCCAGGATGTCGGCCTCCCGTGGCTCCTATTGAAGAAAATGAATTCGTTTATTTAATATGTTGAGTACATTACTTAGGCTTTTGTCCTTTACGTAATACACTCACCTCCAGGGTATTGTACTCCACTTCCTGCTCCTGTAGTTGTTCCCATACCTGGTCCACCGGCTGGGCCTGTTGGATATTGACCACCAGCAGTGCCTGGATATTGCCCAGTACCACCAGGATACTGACCAGCAACAGGGCCAACGCCACTTCCTGGATATACTCCAGTGCCTACCGATCCAGGATGAATCACCGTCTGTGGTCCTACTCCAGGATGTCCACCATGAACGGGAAGATGATGAACGGTTTGTTGCGCACCACCCGTTCCTACCAGCACAGTTAATCCTCCTGGATGAGCGTACACCGTTTGCTTCGGAGGTCCGTGGCTGTCCGGTGGTCCAGGTATAATTTTCACCGGTCCGTGTCCATCTAGTCTGCTATCAGAACCAATCACAGTTTGTTTTGAGTGACCCGTACCAACTAAAACCGTTAAGCCACCTGTTGGATTGACCACGGTGTGATCCTGACCGGGCAATGTAACAGTATGCGGAGCGTTGTGATAGACACCATGTGCGCCTCCTCCTGGAAGTGGCGGTCCTACTAAATGAGGATGAGGACCATGGCTACCGACTGGTCTTCCAGATGCATCAAGTCCTGTCCCTGGGGTGCCACTGCCAAGTGGTCTTCCTTGTGCATCATAACCACCGACAGGCCTTCCTTGAGCATCATAACCACCGATAGGCCTTCCTTGAGCATCAGTTGCCGGTCCTCCGATAGGCCTTCCATAAGCGTCAACACCTCCAGTAGGTCTTCCGAGACCGTCATGTGCACCTCCTAATCCAGTTCCAGGTCCCCCAGGCCGACCTTGAGTATCATAACCTCCAGAAGGTCTTCCGTGACCGTCTACAGGTGCACCTCCAGTTCCAGGACCTCCAGGCCTACCTTGAGTATCGAACCCTCCAGATGGTCTTCCTTGACCATTTGTTCCTGCTCCTGAACCATCCACTGGTCTCCCTTGGCCCTCAGTACCTGCTCCTCCTGTTCCAGGACCTCCGATGGGTCTTCCGTGAGCATCAACAGCTTGCCCTCCAGTTCCAGGCCCTCCAATCGGTCTCCCATGAGTATCGACTCCAGGTCTTCCAGTTCCAGGCCCCCCAATCGGTCTTCCATGGGCATCGACAGTTTGTCCTCCAGTTCCAAGTCCTCCAATCGGTCTTCCATGAGCATCAACACCGGGCCTTCCCGTTCCAGGACCTCCAATCGGTCTTCCATGTGCATCAACTGCAGATCCTCCTGTTCCAGGTCCTCCAATCGGTCGTCCATGCACATCAACACCAGATCCACCTGTACCAGGTCCTCCAATCGGTCTTCCTTGGGAATCAACTCCAGATCCACCTGTACCAGGTCCTCCAATCGGTCTTCCATGGGCATCAACTCCAGATGCACCTGTTCCAGGTCCGCCAATCGGTCTACCATGAGCATCAACAGCTTGCCCTCCAGTTCCAGATCCTCCAATCGGTCGTCCATGAGCATCGACACCTGGTCCACCTGTTCCTGGACCACCAACAGGCCTTCCATGACCATCAACACCTAGTCCTCCAGTACCAGGACCTCCCATAGGTCTTCCGTGAGCATCAAAACCTGGTCCTCCTGTACCAGATCCTCCAATAGGCCTTCCATGAGCATCGACGCCTGATCCACCAGTGCCAGGACCCCCGATAGGTCTTCCATGAGCATCAACACCAGATCCATCTGTTCCAGGGCCTCCTGATGGCCTGCCATATCCTCCTACATCGGATCCCATAGGCCTTCCTTGAGCGTCAAATCCTGATCCACCATGCCCTGGCCGTCCATGACTGCCCGCACCATTGCCTCCCATACCCGAACCGCCAATAGGTCTTCCGTGTGCGTCAAAGCTGCCCACTGGTCGTCCGTACGCATCCAATACAGCTCCACCAGTGCCAGGACTGCCGCCAGGTCTACCGTCGTAACTTCCTGCACCTCCTGGACGTCCATAGCCATCCAGTCCACCACTACCGCCTGGTCTCATCGAATGTCCGTTGGTTCCTGGTTCGTATGCATCTGGCAGACGCAACTTATCCACCGGCACTTTTAGCGGATCGGGTCTGCTATCTAAGAGAAAAACGCAACATCTTCAGTAAGGTTCAATAGGCTTTTGTCAGCGTTGCCATTCATACCATAGATGTAGCTGCCTCCACCATCAACCGATCCATAGCAGGAGCTGCAATCACCGCCAAGCGATTGGCTCTGCGCTTGTCCCATACCATTGGAACCGACTACATAATAACAAACAAATCAGTTTCACTCGTTCAACATTTGTTTTATGGAATCAAAGGAACACTCTTACCAACTACCGCTCTGGAGCTATGTTGTGTTGCCTCGGCTTCAGCTTTACCATCTTGACTATTGCCAAAATGAAGATACTGTGATTGTGTTTGGCCTCTGAAACTAGTTTTACGATTGTGTTTTTGTTATTAGTTAGATATTAGACCTTTACTAGCTTCCCAATGATACGTACTTTCCGCGAATATTTCCATTCCTCTTCACTCTAGAAAGGGGGCTGTTGTCTATATCGATTGATTTGGAGAGTTCTTCGGACGGGTTCTGGAGGGTTGGGAAAGAATGAACTATTAGCGCAGGAAAGAATGAACTATGCGTTAAGAGATTACTATACACAGATATGCTTCTGAATGCACCATTAACTCGTTATAGAACTAATGACCATCAATTTGTTTTCCAAGCCTAGACTCTCTTGCAACTACAATCGACGACCAATTTCATTGCGGACCAGTCTGGTATTATGGAGTGTGTTCTGCAACATGTCCACAATGTAGAGCATCAGTCTATCATGTGTTATCAGTTCAGGAACTCACTTTTTTTTATTCTACCCGAACACATTCGTCTAATACACGCTACTTCGTTTTTTCGCAACTGTACAACGCACAGTTCGAACAAAACGCAAGACAAGGCCTCGAAGATTAATTTAGAGCTATAAAACAGCCGAAAGTAGGACAAGTACGTAAAAAGATCACATTGCTAAGAAAATGTTTCCATTTAGGAAGGAACCAGCCAGCCAAACGCGATTACTAAAATACAATTATCACGAGAGCAAGAGTGTGGCGGCCACAAAAAAGTTTCTCTGTTTCCGCCCGGGATCGAACCGGGGGCCTTCCGCGTGTTAGGCGGATGTGATAACCACTACACCACGGAAACAGCTGTGATGGAGGGCGATTCAACTACCTATATAAACCAACCAACCTCAACCAAAATGTTGCGGTGGACTTCAGAAATGTTCAATATATAAAATTTTATGCTTTAATTACACTTACAGAAGTTAAAACTGCCGAGTGTGCCGCTGTTGCGCAAAGCGCAAACAATACTAGCGCCCAGCGCGTAGGGCGCTCCATTTGATGTCGTCACCACAGTGAGTATTAGCTTAATTTCTATTGCTTCCGTCACGTTCCAGGATGTGTTGTTTTAATGTAAATTTACATTAGATTTGCACTGAACTTTTGTTCAAACATCACTGTTTTCTCACACTCGTTATGAACACTTCTTCTCGGTTGCGTAACACAGCGGTGTACGAGAACGGATCTGTAGAAAAGGAAACTAATTTAACTAACAAGTCGTTCGTTCACTTCAACACCTTCAACAATATACACTCCAACTGAAAACGGCACGCACTGGCACCGAAAAGAAATTTTCAAACACCACTTCAATCCATTCACCTCTCGAGCGAGGAAGAACGTCTTGAACACTTCACGAAATAGAATACGGATCACGAATAGAATACGTGTGGGTAACTTTAGATGCGTTCACACACGGCGGGCCCTTTACTTCTCTCACTTTACACGTTTCAGACTAAAGTCATCAGACGATTTTTTTCCACACAGCGACAGCGGCCGATCAAAGGCTGATTGATTCCATCTGCCACCGGAAGCGCGGGCTCTATGACACTACCATCTAAGAAGAAGGTCCCAACACAATCCGGCAGGCCCAAGATGCGACCGTTCCGGGGAACAGTCCGACGGCAAGTGATTGGCACATGGGATGCGATTTCAAACCTGGAGGCTGCAGAGAACTCCAGAAGCCACCCCTAGTCGAAAGATTGCTCTCATGTCTCTCGGAGCTGTTCGATCGTGCAAGGGCCCAGCATACCAAGAACTCTATGGTACTGAGCTATGCTGCATTAGCCATCGCTTCTTCTCTCCCAAGTGATGAAGTCTCAGCAATTAATACTCGCGCTTGTTTTCCCCTACGACTCCGAGAACCTCAATGAACAGGAACCTCTCGTGGTAGCGAATGCTGGGAATCAAAATGTGACACACGATCGAATGCGATCGTTACTGTTACATTATAAATTCAGATGCGTTTCGTATTGGGACTCTGGTCATATTTCAATTAAATCCAATAAGGACAATCATAAGTCCACACACAACTTAAGACAAACGGTATGAGAGATGGCCAATATCTGAGAAACTGTTTAATGGGGATATTGAACCCTTTGTAATAGTAGTCATCCTAGAAAGTGTTCTCTGTCAATGACGTAGATCTATTTTCCATGTTCTCGTCCAACTCTTCACGCTGTTCAGAAACACATGGGAATCGCAAGCCTTTTTAAAACCAATCTTTCCGTACGTTACCCGATTAACATTAACCCGGTGGTCTAAATACGCGTGTACATGTCTCTAAAGTCGCTGATAAGAGGACAACACCGTGCAATATATGCAAGGAAACAAACACACAGAGACCCCGTCTAACAGCGTTCGAACGCGTGCGTTATCATTTTGCGCGCGCATTATTAGCTCATCGGTTAACTACTCTACTTGAACGGAACGGCAGAACCGTTGGAAGAAGAATTCCTCCAGCCAAACACGACGACGACGACGACACACAAATCAAATCTCGCCCAAAGAACAACAATCTCAATAGAAAGATGATGTGGAGGAACAAACACATATTCGAACAATCATTTTCCAAAATCGTACGTAGTCATTTATAAATAATGATCTAACGTGTAGCTGAAATGTGTCCTGATCTATCTTCATACTCAACCGTTTATTAGGGACCTATTTTAACGTCAACCTTTAGAGGGAAATACGTTCCCGCCTATCCCCCAGAATGTGACATTGACCCCTGGGGTTGGATGTTGCTTCCGAAACAGATTGAATCGTGTGACGGCCGCGCGCCCATCCCCTATCAGTCGGATTGTTTCTTTGCCGCCAGATTTTGGACAAGAGTGTACTTGCCTCTGGCATCCTGGGAGGATGTTGATTCGCGCAAGTCGTGTCTCTGTGTGTAGCTGATAATTGAATGGAAAGGTACGCGTGAAAGAGGCACGGGCGAAACTGAACGGTTGTAAGTGCAGGGAGAGCATGGGTGGTTCCATAGTGTAGCGGTTATCACGTCTGCTTTACACGCAGAAGGTCTCCAGTTCGATCCTGGATGGAACCAGAGTGTTTCTTTTTGACAAGTGACGATTCGTTGTATATAATTTCAGCGATGTTTTGCTTGTATCTTGTGATGTGTTTATTTTTTTATACGAAACGAATCAATAGTCTTTTAGTCTTTTAAAGGAAATGTAACGTTCAGCTTTACACACGTTTTGCTTACTTACCACAAAGAACATTTCCCATGATCTGGTGCGTTACGCTAGCCCTTCCTCAACACTTGATGCGTCTTGATTGAATCGCGCAATTAGTGTCAAATTTTGAAATACACCATGCCCTTTTACGGCTCTATGCGGTGTCAAAGCACGCGTCCCCATCTCTTGTGGTGTGGCATCTGCTTCCAAAGGGCTTGCCTGGTTCGTCCCTAAGCGCAATAATTGATCAGAACTAATTAAAACCGTTCACACTGAAAAGAGTGGCAAAGAGTCATCACTTAATTCAAAAATCATTCCCGTTTGCTGCCGTTGCTTCTGGCCCAAACAACAACGTCTGGTTTATGATATCTCGTTCGCCCGGTCGTGTAGGGTGTGTTGTTCTAAAACTCGATTGAATGGCTCAGTTTTCATCACCATATTTAGAGCGCATTCTGTTTGAGTGGCACAGCATTTCTTTTTGCCTACTTCCATCCCCCCTCTCCTCTTTTCCCGTGCGCATCCTTTTACCCCAGCATCGCCTACCAGAGATCGCTGCTTCTTTTCTCACTGCTCAAACCCCTTTTACGAAGAGCAACGTAACGTGCGCGGGGTGTTGAAACGTTGATACGATCGAATTAAACGCTTGCATTAAAACACATCGAATCGCGCACAACAAACACACGTTGGAGGAAAGGGAAAGTGTAACACCACCATTCATTCTCAGCCCTTTGCAAAGGGAAGAAAAAAGGCCTAAAACACTTGCAGCAGCAGCCTCTCCACTACTGCTGCTGCTGAAGATCGTGATGAACTAATTGAATTAAGGGCGCGCGCGATTATGATGCGATTAATCGCGGCCCGATATTAAGTGACAGCACGCTGCACTTCCCCAGCAAGTAGCGCGATCGTGGTGAGTGTGATGTCACAATTCTTGACGCCCTTAAAAAATGGCTCAACTCACCCGACTCTGGGACGTTTAATTACATTTCTAACTCAATCGATCGCTTGTGTTGCGATGCTGCTACTGCTGCAGAGCGTTTCGAGCTATAGCGATCGTGCTCTGTTTTACGAAGGGTAGTAGCTTAATCGTTTAATCGGCAAAAGTAATTGGAACGAACGATATTAAACCCATCATCCGGCAACGAGCTGCGTGACCCCGGAAATGGGAGCAAATGAAGCATGCAGCAACCGATTAATTTTCATTTTTTCCGTTTGACAATGTAGCGCTAAGACGCTTGATTTTGTAAATATTGGATATGGGCTTTAATTTCCTCTAAGTTAGTGGTTGTGTAAGAAATTTAGGAAAAATAGCACATCTTGTGCAACGTTTCCTTGACATCGTTGGTCTTCTAACATTTGTTTCAAACATCAAAAGACCTTCTGCTGTGTATCAACACAGTCTCGACCTCGCACGTTTACGATAGCAAAAGTTAAGACCAAACAAGCGGAAGATCAACAAAAAACATCTGACAACTGAGACAGGGGAGATGCGGTGCAAGATGAAAGCAAAAAACTGCAAACAATTAGACAAACACAATACACGGCAAACATCAATCATAAATGTCTGTTTTAGTGGTTAGACATGACGACGGAGTATATAGCAAAAGATCTGATACAACAATCACACAACAATTTGCCTCAGCTTCTGATCTCTTTTCTCGCAAGTTAGAAGAATGCAGCACACACTGTTGTTTTTCTTGCATTTCCTGTATCCCCCAGTTTTAGAATGCAATCCGCTTTTTGTGCTACCCAAGCGCTTGCTGGTTACAGGTTGATTAGCATAGAATTGTACGAAAGACGGCACACACGAGACACGCGAAGGTGAAATGTTTCACGCCAATCTCCGACAGATCGGTGCAAAACGTTTGCCTTGCTGACAAATTGTTTTTCTATCTATGCGGGGTGCGTAACACATTTGTCATCGAGTGTGTCAAGTGTGGAGTAACCTTAAAAAAGTAATTTGCATAAGAAAAACGATAAAATCACACGATACTAAGAAGAGAAGTGGCAACAATACGTAGGGAAAAATAGAAACCGTGCGGAGTGGGGTAAAAAGACTTCTTGGTTCCATCCAGGATCGAACTGGAGACCTTCTGCGTGTAAAGCAGACGTGATAACCGCTACACTATGGAACCGCCGATGGTGAAGGGGCGCTCAAAGCCATATAAAAACGTAGACGCTCGGTCATGCGCAATGAAGCGTTGCTAGTGAATGATGAAGGTGATGGTACACGAAACACATTTGCTGTGGTTATGATGTTCAACGCTATTTTCAGATTAGTACCATTACATTTCACCCATGAATTTTATTTGTTAATGTTTTGACTAATTTTTAGTTTTATAACTTAGAAAGCTATCAAAATTAACATTATAAATTATGAGATTCATTATGAGCATAAATTTGTTTACTTCTCTGGTACAGCATAGTTAAACTAATTAAATATTATTTATTCTCTCCCCTTCACCACGTTCCGTTGCAAAATTAAATCAACACCAACGAAACAAATCAACTGTCTGGCCGAATCGTGACACGATTTAATCATAGCCAATGAGTTTCGGAACGCCTCAAACTTGCACAAACTCGATTATCACCCTCGCGCCGAAAACTGATTGGAAAAG
The DNA here is from genome assembly GCF_943734735.2 of Anopheles gambiae. NCBI lineage: Eukaryota > Metazoa > Arthropoda > Insecta > Diptera > Culicidae > Anopheles > Anopheles gambiae. The sequence goes on from NC_064601.1 coordinate 114,762,926, forward strand.
TGCATTCTATCTACGATCGTCTGACCTTCGGGCGGATCAAACCTAACGACATAAGGGCTACCACCAGACAGTGGAGGGCACCCCGCAAGACGATTGCCATATCCGAGACGAAAATGTCTGTTTGTTTGAGGAGAGATTTTTTTTTTCACCCCGTGGTTGATATTTTTGGCTGCCGCTTACTCAAGCGTAGTTTCGGTTTTTCGAAATGACCGGTTGGAAAATGTGTGCTTTTCGCTAGTTCATAAATTAAACCTCGCTCGTTTCTACCTCCCCTCGGAAATAGCCGACGGCGGTGTTGGTGATGGCACAAGTCGAGTTTTTTTTTATTCAAACTGATTGTTGTCATCACTGCTGCGTGTTAGAAGAGGCAGAGTCTCGTTTCGTTAAGTTACGTATGATTGATATCGCGAACGGCGATGATACGGCGATGGAATATGTCAGTTTTGCGGTAGGCTATGGTTCGGGCGTTACGTTTCGAAGGTCAGAGTCGCTCGGCTACGGATGGTGAAATGCTGCACCTGCCCCAGCATCATCGGAACGTCCAAACGGCTTGTCAGCGAGGTACGGAATTTCATCAACAAACTGTTGTAGTCAAGGTCAGTTACAGAGGCGTAACGCAACAAAGAAGGGGTTTGGCCGACGGGACGTGTCCACGCTTCGGACGCTAATTCTAGTGTCTAGTGGGTCTAGCCATTAGGAGAATGCGCGCGGATTGCATTTCTTCACCGGCACCGCTTGTCGATGCATATCAATGATCGGTCGTGAGACTGTGAGCACGGTAATTACACCCAACCACACGATTACAGGCTGAATGATTGCAGGCATTTTGTTGCCTACGAATAGGTCCCATTCACTATCGGAATGCAATTAATCGTTTATTGTCTGTTATCGATGCTAATTGAAGAAAGTGTTTACAATCACCATGCGGAAAGCAACGCTTACAATCTAACAAGCCCTAGCGCTAAGGTGCATCAACATTTGTAGTGTGAACGTTCATTTCTTATTGTCTTAAAATTGTTACAATTGCCACTTCCTTGTGAACAGAACAACAAAATACAACGCTAGAATGCAACTTATCAACATATACGGCACGCAACGGCACGCAAACACACCTTCACACTACTGCGATCAGGTATATCGATCGCAATTATCTAAGATGTAAACTCTGACCGACCCGAGCGCAAGCCCACGTTATGACACCGGCCCGGTTCTAAGGGTCGTGGTGGTGCTGCTGCTGTTGCTGCTAATTGACTTACTCTTTGGTAGTAGATTCTTCACCGTACCGTGCACCAATGACGACCATCTGGTTCTCCGGAATGCTACGTAACCGGATTGGAAGACCGAACACCCGAGTACCCTCCGGCGATGGTCGAGCTCAATCGACGGTCAACTTCCGGAAGCTTCCAACCATCGACTCCTCGCCGGGGAACTCGTTGCGATGGGCGGTGCGTGCTGATGAGCCCGAACTACCTGGCGCCGGTATGGAAAGATCCATCAGGAACTGTTCCTCGAGCTTGAACCATTTCGTTTGCTTCTCGAACATGTCGCGAAAGTTGTCCGTAGCTTGCTTCAAGCTTTGCTGCCCACCGCACGTCGTCGGGAGGAGCGTTTGATCGATCGCACTGTGTAGTTCTTGTTCGGTGCGATGGAACTGCGAAGAGTAGAAGAAGAAGAAACATAGTTAGAAACAGGTGGCTTATGGAGTTCACAAGTTCACATGGAAACGACATGGTGTACCTTGAATCGGTCCCTTATTTTCGGACTCAACAAGGGCAGCAGCAAGTCTAGCAGCATCCAGGTGATCCTCGGCACCTTCACCATGTGCACCTCCTTCACGAACATCGTCACGACCTCGTTGATGGAGTCGGCCATCATCTTCACTTCGCTCAGGCCCCACATCCCCACATGTGCCATCGTCATGCCGGAACAGTCCACCACCCATACCGTCCCGTGCACCTGTGTCCGCTCGTACTCCAGGCACGTGTTAATGACGAGCGCACCGAGCCTCATCTGCAGCAGTGCGGTCGTTTCTTTCGGATCCATTGCACCCACGCGCACCAGTATGACCGTACGTCGCTGTCGGTCCTGCCCAAGCGGTACGATCGCATCCAGCTCCACCATACGCTGCACGTTGGGATGGAAGCTGCTCACCTCCGCACCGTACAGTGTTCGCATGCGCATCAGAAACGCCAATCCGCCTTCCAGCGTTGCGCAAGCATCGTTGACGTTAAACTTCCTGTACCGCAAAAACCGCAACAGAAACACCGGATCCGTCCGGCAGCGTACGATTTGCGGATGTTTCGCGATAAACTCACGCATCAGCGCAAGGGATGATTCGCGCGTGTCCTCGTTTTCGTGCAGCTCTTCCGCGGCCCGCACCAAGTCACGCTCGTCCAATGTCGTCCGATACGGTGCGTACGTTCGAGGACGTTTGTCCATCACGTCTTCGTAGTGCATGATGTGATTTCGGGAGGAAGTAACACCTTTCGAGGTACAATTTGAGCGCGCTGCGTACACTGTCACAGAATGCTGTGAGGGTTCCTTCTAATCGCTGGTGTTGCTAGAACCGTGGCTCGAGCCAAACTGTGGCAGCGTCCAGCGTCCGGGGAGCAGGTTAGTGCGATCTTTCCAGCCCCAGTTTTTTTTTTTTTTTGCGCTGACCTGAGCCGGGACGGGGCCGCCACCTTTGCTAATTGTCTAATGCAGGTCCATGTTTCACACGCTCATTTGCAATTATATGATAATGATTGGTTTTGCGCGCGTGTTGGTTGGATCTTGGGGCTCGGGTCTCGGGGTGAAATCGGGCTTGCTCCAGAAATGTGCGCTGAGAACTTCAGTCAACAAGATGCCGCTACCGGGTTAACAGCTTTCTAGTGTTCGATCGATCGAGTCGGGTACGACGACATGCGGGGATCGGTGTTGTGATATAAGGAAGTTGCGTGACGCCATCATCGCCCCTTTCGGTGTAAGGTGTTTTGTGTTTTGTGGCTGTTCAACTACGACGAAAATAGTTTGCCTAAAGCTTTCTACAGCTTTCCACGTCAACACAGTTTCCCATCTCAAACATGAACCGCAAACAAAACCCTAATCTAACGATCCAAAACGATCGACAACGTTTGCTCTCGCAACAGGCAAATTGTGCTTTGTGTTGTGTGTATCTATTACGATCGGGTCGTTGTGGCTTAAAACCCACTAAAAAAAGCGTAATTAAAAGACGCAGACGACGGTGACTCCTCCTGCGTTACAAGCGGATTGCGGATCCAGAGCAGAAAACAGAAGCCCCCAATTGTGTGTGGATGGTTGCACAAAGCGATGACGATACAGAAAAGCTGCGTCTTAACAGTCAACTTAACACAGCCATCGATTTCGCAGTCATGAGATTGAGCTTATGCAATACCTTCACGTGTGTGTGTGTGTGTGTGTGTGTGTGTGTGTGTGTGTGTGTGTGTGTGTGTGTGTGTGTGTGTGTGTGTGTGTGTGTGTGTGTGTGTGTGTGTGTGTGTGTGTGTGTGTGTGTGTGTGTGTGTGTGTGTGTGTGTGTGTGTGTGTGTGTGTGTGTGTGTGTGTGTGTGTGTGTGTGTGTGTGTGTGTGTGTGTGTGTGTGTGTGTGTGTGTGTGTGTGTGTGTGTCGGCAGCATAGGACAGTACGATCTTCTGTTACAGAGGGCCAAACCCTACGGTGTAACCACTTTAACCTGCCACCGAACCCGAGCCATATCCTGTGCGAAGTGCGGCGTAAAAGAAAGGCCCTCACCTATTCTGCCGATGCGAAGTCGAACTCTCTGTCCTTCACACACTTATCTGTGACGACGCTGGACGGTTGACCATCTCGTTAATAGTTTCGCTATCCTTTACCATCGTGATCGGTGTGTGCGTGTGTGTGTGTTTTCAATATTCTCGGCATACGAGGAGCTACACAACGCAGCCTTGTTTGCATGTTTAAAAGATCCATTAAGCCGGACACGGACATCCAACAACACGAGCTCCTCGTCCCACGAAAACAAACGCTGTTTGTCTATGATGCTAATGTTGTCGAAAAGAGATCATACGCTTGTCGGAATGCTGGGTGACTAGTGCGCTAGTGACAACCAAACCCCGGAAAGTCCCGCTGCAGGGTCTTAAAGGCTGGTATACTGGTTTACCTTTGCTTAGTGGCACCAAACAGGACCTTGAATTTGGTTGCTGCTGCTGTTACTGCTGCATCCTTTGAAACCAGCTTGACCGCGCGTGCCTGCTTCCCGGGGGCCCTGTGCCAATGGGAATGGAATCAATGCAAAGGTCAAACGGGCCTTTTCTTTCTGGTTTGGCCAAAAAGGGTGAACTTGTGCGACTGCGAAACGGTCTTTCCAACGCTTCGTTCGGGCGTAACGAACGGAACGCGCATTTGCGTTTGCTATCTGCGCGTTTTGATCCCAATAAACAGTGTGGCACCCCCGTTGATTGCCAAACCGCCAGTTCGATGGATTTTGCATTTCGGCACAAGGCTACGCCAACGGCAAAGTGTGTTAGCCAAGCGTTGATTGTGGTATAGTTTTACCATATGGCATCGTGCGGAGTGTCCAACTTTTTGGACACTGACTAAGCTACCCCAACCTCTCCCGGACAGACTCTTTTGCTCCCGATTTTCAAAGACCCCCTCGCCAAGCATGTCGCATGAAGACGAACCGTCTCATCCGGCGCTCGGCGTTCCGAAAACCAGTTGCTCCACGTGATGGAAACGATGGAAAGACGAAGAAGTTCGATGGTTCGACAATAGATCCCGAGCCAACGCGAAACAGAAGACAAAGAAAGACGGACAAGCACAACCTGCGACTACCTGGCCACGCCGTGCCGTGCCGTGCCTCTCTGCGGTGGAAAGGGAAAGTGCGTTATTCTTCCACCCCGACGACGATTGGGCTGTAAGCTTTCGCAGACCGAGCGCACCGACCGTCAGTGTCAGTTGGTGTTTGGAGGTGATCGTGAACACAACAGGAACAACACAACACAGCACCAGCAACAGCATCATGACGGTCACGTACGGTGTCGAGAAGTGTCCGGAAAAGTTCGACGAGTATCGGTGCAGCCTGCCCGAGCAGTACCGGAAGCTGGCGGCGGACCAGCTGCGCGAGGACGATCACATCCGCAAGCAGGCCATCGATCAGATGCGCCAGTGGATAGCGAAGCATCCGTACATCCGCCGCTGCCGCACGGATGCCGTGTTTCTGCTGCGCTTTCTGCGCCAGCGCAAGTTCTCCATCCCGAAGGCGTGCGAAATGCTGGAACGATATCTAGCCCTTCGCCAGACGTTCCCGCACTGGTTCCAGGGGCTGGACCCGTTCGAGAAGACGATGGTGGCGCTCGGCGAGGAGGAGGTGTTCCACGTGCTCGGGTTCGACGCCAAGGGCCAGATCGTGATACTGATCAAGTCGCGCAACTTCCGCGTGGACAAGTACGACCTGGAGGATCTGATACGGTTTCTGCATATGAACATGGAGATTTTGTCCTGCGACGAGATGGTGCAGGTGGCCGGCGTGGTACTGATCGTGGACTGTTACGAAGCATCGATGGCACACTTCACGCTGTTCCGGCTGAGCGAGATGCGCAACATTGGGCCGTACATCAACCACCTGCTGCCGATCCGCTGCCGGGAAATTCACGTCATCCGGCTGCCGAAGGTGGCCGCATCCATCGTGGATCTGCTGTTTGCCTACGTCAGCCCCAAGCTGAAGCATCGGTTCTTTGTAAGTAGTAGCGGATGACAATGGGTGACGACCACAACGAACCTTGGGCCGGCGATAAAGACGCAGTGCAGTGCGGTTCACACCTTTCCGAATTTGGAGCGCCTGCGTTTTGTTGTGACCGTTTGTGAATTCATGTGCGGGGTTGGTTTTTTTGGGTGCCGGTGTGTGTGTGTGTGTGTGTGTGGACAGTGTGAGAAGAAATGAGACGCTTTGAAGATTTGTAGGCCACCACAATGTTTGGCGCAATCGGAAAAACGGTACTTACGCAACGCCGCTGACTCCGTGGAACGTGACAAAAGGCCTCCAAACTAACTAACGTTTTGGTGTGGTTTGAGTTGTGGATTGAGTTGGGAATTCTCTCAACCCCTCCAACGCCCTCCAAGAAGTTGCAATGTCCGGCCCTGTTGGGTGGAAATTGGCTTGTGTGTGTGGGGGGGGGGGCTAGACGTTGACATTTCAAATCATCCGATCAAGCAGATCCGATCATGCGATCATGCGAGTTTATGCTTTTTTGGAGAAAGAGAAACCTCTTGGAGGATGTTGCTAAATTGGCGAAATTGCTTGCCCGCGTGTCGTCGAAAGAGAGAAAGAAAAGTAAATGGATATGGGGACCATCTCCAAGCTCCCAGAAGACAGTTCGATTTCTAAATCGGAGTGACTAATATACATAATGTATGCACAGAGAAATCCAAATTCGGTACCGACAAAAAACTGTCTAATGTGCCTTTGCAAATCAACATTAGTAGGGGTTTTCCAATGAGACTAAACTGATAACGGCTTGGCAGAGCGTCTGCAAAACATCGTAAAGGAGATGGTTTGTGTGGCAATTTCCTTTGATTTGGTTTGCTGTTAAATGAAAGGTTAGCTTTAAAAATGACTAACGAAAACCTTTGATTTGAACTCCAATGACGTCCCTAAACTTAGTATGGAAGTCCCAGAGGCTGAATTAGCTATAATAATCAGCAGTTTAAGTTGTAAATCAATGCCACACGTTAGTTTTGGGAAGGCAGGTCACCTCACCTCAGCTTGATCATAAAAGTTATCATCCACACGCGAAAACAACCCAAACTGGGAGTCAACCAATGAAGATCGTCCAGGACCGGTATCGCCGTTCGCGCATTATATTTGTTGCGAGATCTGTAAAGAACACGATCTAGACGCAGAAACCAGTTTTAAGATAAAATATCCCGTGACGTTCGCGGGAACATTGACTTTTTGGGCAACTAATTCGCCCACCCATCGACCAGACACGTGTATGTTGGTTTTTTATGTGTCTGGCGGTGAAAAGACATCCTATTAAGCTTGGTCCATTGAATTGAAAATGACGTAAACCCTTGCCAGCGATATTGACTAACAAACATGTTATGTTTCTTCCTTTGTTTCCCTCAACAGTTCCACAAAACCATTAATGAGGCGGTAAGCTACCTGGGCAAGACGCTGCTACCAACGGAGTACACCGATCAAACCGAAGAACCGAAAGCCCTCACGCACGTGTACAGCAAGCGCATCCGCGAAAGCCGCGACGAGCTGCAGCTGCTCGACCAGATGGAGATTGATGTGGCCAAGTTTTCCTCCGTGTGGAGCAAGACCGGCTGTGCGCCGGGCGGTATCGACGCGGGGATGGTGGGCAGCTTCCGCAAGCTGGACATCGACTAGCGTGTCTGTTGCATGCGCAACGTTTACGTTATTTATAAGTGTATTTCCGGTTCCAACTCTCTTCCACACGCCACTTCCCATCTCCATCGCGACGGTATCATATCGGTAGGCTCATAGGGTTGTATTGTATTGTATTATGTTTAGTGATTAGCTGTTTTGGAAAGCATAACTCACCTTCCATCCGTTTTGTGCACGGTGTCTACCACATACCGAGTCGGTTTTATTCCACTCTTTAGGGTATTAGAAGTTAGCTGCACTAAGGTATCTGCAGAAAAGGGCCGCTGTAACGAGCTCACGAATAAAATGATTATAATAAAACACTCAAAACCAAAAAAAAACGTTTGAAAAATGTGCGTTTGTCGCCTGCAGCAGCAGCAGCTGCTCTCCAATCAATCATAGCTGGAACACAGCAACGCCTCTCAAACACCATCCACACGGGTTCGGGTATGATTTAACAGCCTCCAAATAGTACCTATCAATCGGTCTTTGTTTACGATCGGTTTCTCCAGACATGCAGACCGCGCGATGGTGTCGATTGTCCCCACGGCCAATTTTGACATTCGTCGGCCATTGTATGCGCCGTGTTCGAGGTGTCGTTGGATTGTCTATTTCACCGCGGTGCACCCCGTACACATTCCTGTCTTGATGAATGACATTCATCTGTGTCTCGTTTGCTTTGTGTATATGCGTTTTTGGGAAAAGGAAATAGGAGAGTTTCTTTCGTGTGTTTCGGGAGTGTTTCCAAATTGTGATTGCATGACTGGAATGGATGTTAGCGTAAACGGATAACATGTATAATCTGTTCGATGCCTAAAACCTTTAAAGAGTTTTTCCGTGAACTAGACTAGAAGACAATGCTCGATCAATTGCCTAGAGGAGTTTGCCTTTATGGCTAAAATCGGGTATAAATTGACAAATACCGAGAAAAAGGTTTACAGGGATTATGCAACGAACTCGGATTTGGTTCAAACTACTCATAAAAGTAACTGAAAGTTGTTAAACATTAAGAGGAATGGTTTGAAATACGCATTGCCTACCTTTGAGGTGCACTTGCTACAAGGTATGCAATACGAAGCTCAAACACGCCCAAAGGTATGCAATCTGATGGCATTATTCAATTCACTCGAGAACATACTACATCTTTTCAAGGTCGTTTTGTGTTCTGATGATCTCTATTTATTTATTTTAAGTATGCTCTACCTTCCTATACACTAAACGCTTGTACAGAGTCACGCCCTTACAGAGTTCGTTTCCGTTTGACAACAATCGAACAGCATCTTGCGAGGCGCATATAATTGATCTACCCTTCCGATATACGCACACTCATTCTTCCATCAGATAGGTGTCCCCACCACCATCTCATTACAGTGATATAATTCTAACAATGTAATAACGCACACTGTCATATCGCAACCATCATTACGGCAGAGATTTGTGATACGAACCCTTCAACGCGCGCCAGCAACGCCGTAGTATCTATCTTCTCCCATTGCGCTCTTCTGCAATCATTCACAATGATGTGATATTTACGTCCCTGTTCGTGTGTGTGTGTCGGAAAGTCTCCATCTCTTTCCATCACCCTCGTCCCAAAGTAAACAAATAAACTATAAACGCAGCAGTTGCTTCAACCCGAGCTCACCGCATCTCATTCCCTCCAGGCTCATCATTGACAGTCACTTGCGGGCGGACGAATATGTTTGCTGCCGGTTTGTACGAGAGAGAGAACGGGTCGCGGGTGCGTCAGTCAGACACAGTCAATTAAATGTATCTCCCAAAACCCCTTTCAGTGAACCCCCGTGAGCGAGCTGGAAGTGGGTTCAAAAATCCGCTCGATCACCGACTCCAGCAACAACAGGCACACATTTCAACGGTTACCTCCCGTCATGGGGTGGCAAACGAAAAATTACAAAAAAACACATACCCACTGCCTCCATCGTAATCGTCCGCGAATGACGTTTCCGCGGTGAAGCCAGGTTGAGAAGGGGGAAGAGTTGTATGTTATTAAACAGAGCGCCGACACAAACACAGCAAGCCGGGTTCTCGGGCTGAACCGTGCGCTCCCCAGTAGTGTGTTCCGTTCCGTGCGGAAAAGATCGGTTTGCGCAAATGGCCCAACGTGCTGAAACGTTCTTCCCGTGCGATGGGCTGTCCGGCCAGCTGGACCAGATTGCGGCCACGGAACTGCGGGAAGAGGACAAGCTGCGCGACCAATCGCTGGCCGCGATGCGTGAGTGGATCCGGCAGAATGGGCGACTCCACCGGTGCCGCACGGACGATCGGTTTCTGTTGCGGTTTTTGCGCGTGAAAAAGTTCTCCGTGCCGATGGCTTGCGAGATGCTGGAACGGTATCTGACCATGCGTCAGACGTATCCACGCTGGTTCGCCCGGCTTGATCCGGAAGATGCGGATCTCGGGGCGGTGCTGGATGCGTGCTGTTTGGTGCCGATCGGACGTGATCCGGCGAGTGGACGGATTGTGATCTTCGGTGTGGTGAGGAACTTTGACGCTCAGCGGTACAACTCGGACACGATGATACGGTTGAACATGCTGGTGGCGGAAGCGTTGCTGGACGAGGATGCGAACCAGATTGCCGGCTTTACGCACATCTTCGACAATGGCGGCATGACGATGGCACACGTCACGTGCTGGACGCTGGACAACCTGGCCGGCTACTTGCGGAGCGTAATCAACTGTGTGCCGGTGCGGTTGAAGGAGAACCATTTCGTCAGTGTGCCCACGTTTGCGGCACAAATCAGCAAGTACTGTTTGTCGTTCGCGAGTGAGAAGCTTCGTGCCCGCATTCATGTAATTATTACCTGAATAACTGTGTGACAAGTTGACAATGCGTTTTTAATGAGCGTTTCTTCTCTTACAAAGTGTCACAGCACGGTGGATGAGTTACGGGCGAAGGTGTCCCCGGAGCTGCTGCCCCTGGAGTACGGTGGCAACGGTGCCACCCTGAAGGTGCTGAACGAACGATTTAGAGAGTTTCTTCGGTCGAAGCGCACTACGCTGCTGGAGCTTGACGAGATGGAGATCGATCTGAAGGATCCACGGGAAGCGGCCGTCCACGAGGATGTGGGCGAGGTGGTGGTCGATGGTGCTGTTGGGAGCTTCCGAAAGCTCTCGATCGATTGAATCATCCCCTGGCGGATCTTCTTCCTCCACCTCAATGTGATAAGCTGCTACTGCTGCAAGGTTATCTTATCTCCAAAGCTTGGTATAAGGCACTCGAAGGCAAAAACAAACCAATCTCGCAGCCAAGAAGCGTGAAGGAGACATGTTTGTTTAGTTTTTTTTTTGTTTTGGTTTTTGATTTGCAGTCGAATTTTTGTTTAGTCACGGTCCGCCAAATGACGTAGCATTTGGCAAATGTTAAATGACAAAGTGAGAAACGGTTTCGTACGGACGGTGTATCTATATGCGAGCGCGCTTGTACAAAAAAAGCAACCACTCATCCTTTCTAAAATTCTATTAAAACTGTGTTTCATCAACATCGATCACAACACTTCAGAATAGGTCAATGGCAAAAAACGAGTTCTTGCAAACGCAATTATAAGTGATTGTTTTCATCGATTCTGGGGTGTGTATGTGTGCGATTCTGATTTCTTGTAACGGTGACGTCAAAGGGAGCTAAATTCATTTCAAACAGCATAAGATTCAGTATTACGTTTAAGCATGGTTTTGGAATGGGTCCAGAATAAAATGTATTATTTTACTTACACTGTACTTGATCTTCCCGAAATGTGATTAATAACAGTAAACACAACAGTAAATCGAACTTTATGAATATGTTATTCAAACATGCATAAACTTCCTAAAATTGCCTAAAATCTTAAAGAATGATGACGATTGTATGTCTTAGAAGGCCTTTGATCTATTAGTGAATTCTTTCATCTATGGGTTTTAATAGAGGTTTGTTTATTTCATTTGAAAAGCTCTCCAACAAAGCTCTGAGAAGCTCAAATGAATCGAAGCTTTTGTCCGTCTTTCCCGCCAAATAAAAGCTTCCACTATGGTATCCAAGGGGTCCATCAATGTGAAGTTTTGGATGATCATTGCAAAAATGTGGTGTTATTAATAATAAACAATAATACAACCGAAAGTATGTTTATACAAAGTATTACAATGTATAGAGATGCTCAGAAGTTCTGATAGTTGTGGGGTACTTTTTTGGCTATTTCTTTAAGTGAACATTATTTGATGAGAATTGAAGTCTATGGCCTATCGGAAATTCCTATTTAATTTGTCGAAAATGGGTGATGCAGAGTCCATTTTGCTTCACATTAAGTTTATTCCCCAGTAAGAAAGAGCCAAGCAAATGTTCCACAACTATGAGAACAACTGAATTGAATGAACTCTTTAATTGATCCCGTCTTGCAGTAGTGATGGGTCATCGGAATCGCACCCGCGGCTCGGAATCGCTTCCGAGCATTGCTACTTTGGCTCCGATTCCGACAAATTCAAACCGTCGATTCCGACCATAGCCGTCCGGAGCCATCGGGAGCCATCGAAGCCGTTCGGAGCCGTCCGGAACAGTGCGGAGCCGCTAGTCGGCAGCTGGAGCCGGTCGGAGCCATCGGAACTGTTGGAGCTGTCCGGAGCCACTAGTCGGCAGCCGGAGCTTTTCGGAGCCGTCGGAACCGTTGGAGCCGTTGGAGCCGTCGGAACCGTCCGGAGCCGTCCGGAGCCGCTAGTCGGCAGCCGGAGCCGTCCGGAGCCGCTAGTCGGCAGCCGGAGCCGTCCAGAGCCGTCAGAGCTCCGGACGGCTCCAACGTCTCCAACCGACCTTTGTCGGCTACGAGGGGGCTCCAACGGCTCCAACGGTTCCAACGGTTGTGACGGTTCCGACCGATTCCGGACCACTCCGGGGCTGCCGACTAGCGATTCCGGGCGGCTCCGGGCGGCTATGACGGCTCAAACGGTTCCGACGGCTGCGAAAAGCTCCGGCTGTCGACTAGTGGCTCCAGATGGCTCCGGACTATCCCAGGACGGTCCATTCTGGGCTTGAACCCATGACGGGCATGTTATTGAGGCGTTCGAGTTGACGAATGTACCACGGGACCGCCGTGGTCATGTATCATACCAATTTGTAATAATTGATCAGATATCACACAGATTTTAAAAATTGCAGCAAAATTATTGATTACACTTTTTAATGTTCACAGCAACGCAAATCGTAATCTTCAGCTCTCCTCAATCTTCCTTCACAGACCGTTATTCAATGTACTGCATCTGCATCTGTAAAAATCTTCATCATCCGTTAAAGTAGATATGACCATGTAAGGACTCATATCACATTGCAACAGGTTTAACGTTAATTTTACACTTTATTTCTTCGCCAACGTTTATTCAATCCGTCAATCCGGTAGCACATACGTTCCGTGCCTGCATCCCATCCTGGAGGTTAAGGTCGTGCATGTGTGCATGGCACTATCACGTCAATATCAGCCCCGATCCCCACCAACCGGTGCAATGTTCAAGAAGCACCGTAAACACCGTCACGCCATTGAATATTGCACCCAGGTTCGAACGCTTCGACATACAGACACTTGACCAAAGCAATGCCACACCTTTCACGCCACACCCAGCATCCGCCAGTCCGCTAGTCGGCGCGTGCGGAGAGTGGGAGCCGAAGCACTTTTCATCTCATTTATCCATCCGTGCATCGCATCGCGGTCCTAAAAACGCAAAAGGAACCACCGAGCAGCGACGGTGTGCAATGGCAGTTCAATTGGTCAGTTGGGTAAGCACTATGGCCCCAAAAAAAATGAAACCTCCAAACGCACCGCAAGAGCATCAATCTTGGCAGCAGCATATTACGACATACGGGGCTGAGTTGGTGATTTTTGCTTCTTTTTTTGTTTGTCTGAGGGATGCCCTGACCAGCCTATTCAAAATTGTATGAGTCTTTCCCCTTCTTCGATCGCTCGAGCCGTCAGTATGTAGTGAAAGTACACAGTGCCAAAGCTCGTGGAAAAGGACCGCGAATGGATTCGGTATGACAATTGAATAATTGAACGATGGCGCTGGCGCTGGCTGGCGTCGTCGCCGTTGTCGGGCTGGCTGATCGGAGGGCTTTTATTTGGAGTCTCCGTTTGCTCCATCCTCCACCTCTGGCGAGTGTGTGTTATTTTACCGTCCATTTGTAATCCCGCGGTTCAGCAACCATCATCATGCTCGTATGCTCGAGGCGCGTACTAATACGAAGAACTTGCACTTACCCACCGCTTGCGTCAATATTTCCCTCCAACTGAATGGATTGCGTAAATGGATGAGGATCCCAGGTGGTAGTGGTGGATTGCAACGTACCACCGAAATGCTCAAATATCCCGTGGCATAATTTATGAAAAGAAATTGTGCTTTTCTGTCTGTGGGATGATGACGATGATCAGGTAGGGAAGGTGCGCGCGTGTGTAAGGTTAAGCTTTATTTGTATGAGAGTTTGGGTAAACGTCATGCGTGCTTATTAACGCATTTGAATCGTATTATTATTATTTGAGCTTTAAAAAAAGCAAACAAAGAGCTGATTTGGGGTCATTTTACGAAATAGTATGCACAGAAATACAAATTTCGCTTATTTTTAAATAATAAGTGCAACTACAAAAGTTTTTCGGTAGTTCGTTGATGTTCATCTGAAACGAGAATTGAACATGCTCCATTTGTTGCACTAATTTGCTTACTTACCACCTGCTCCATGCAACCAGCTCATATAGATCACGCTAAATTCAATTATAACTCACGATTTAATCCTTCTTTACGAAACTTACCCACAATTATTGAACCACTCCTCAACAGAAATGCTCTGAAATCCCCGCATGAATAATGCATCTAATAGTTCACTCCACCCCCTTTTATTTGATTGCTACTTTCTGTGCAATATTTCCATTTGCACCAACCACGTCATAGAGCTGTTGCACCGGATCATCCATTACCCATCGATCGTTTCGCCAACCTCGTCAGCGAAAAAGACGCTGTAAAATGCATCACTGCTGCTCTCTGCTATGCACTACAACCAAGCAGCTTCACTTGCTCGATCATTAAACTACTCGTATTAGACTAGTCAATTGTCACCTCTGGTGTCGCTATTGCCATTCTACTGGAAACGCTTTCTTTCGCGTGTAATACTCACCCCACCGCATCCAAACACATGATCGCCACCAAAACAGATGCCCCACGCTGCTTCCCTCCATACTACAACACGCGCAACACGTCACAAGCACCCCAAAACCCGAATCTTTAATTATTAAACCATCGATCGTGTGGCTCGCAGGTTCATTTCGTCTCGATCGGTCGACCGGTGCGGTTGGGACTCTCCCGGTGAACAGTGTGTTTATGCGTTTGTGTGTGCGTGTGTGAGTGATTGTTCTTTCATTTGTGTTTGTGTGTATCAGTACTAGTAACATCCCAGTCATGCCCAGTGACGAGCTAGTGGTGCTTCCGGCCCCGAACCTGGACAAAGCGCCCGCCCGCTACGATAACGAGATCGACGAGCTGGACGCACACTGTCAGCAATTAGCGCGGGACTTTCTGCGCGAAAATGCGACGATTCGTGACCAGAGCCTGACCCAGCTGCGTGACTGGATCGCGAAGCATCCGAACATCAAGCGCTGCCGCACGGACGCACGCTTTCTGTTGCGCTTCCTGCGCACGAAGAAGTACTCGTTCATCAATGCGTCGCACATGCTGGAGCGCTATCTGGCCTGCCGGGTGGTGCATCCGCACTGGTTCAAGCGGCTAGACATTGAGGATCGCGAGATGTGTGGGCTGGTGGAGGCGGGCTTTCTCTATCCGCTGCTGGAGAAGGATGCACGTGGCCGGACGGTGATTTTCGGCGATGCTGGTACGCTCGATCCGAAGGTGTACACGGTTGGGCATGGCAGCCGGATGCATATGCTGGTGGGCGAAACGCTGTACGACGATGCGTCGGTGCAGTGCGCTGGGTTTGTGCTGGTGTACGATCTGTCCGGCATTACGATGGGCATGTTGGGGCTGGTGACGCTGAACGATATACGCGATCTGGCGACGTACCTGAACAATGCGGTGCCGATGCGCATCCAGGAGCTACACTTTGTCAACACGCCGAGCTTGGCGCTGAAGATCGCGAACTACACGCTGGCGCTGATGAACGAGAAGCTTCGCAATCGTATCATGGTAAGCAGGAGGCGACAGTTTGTAATGGTTTAGTGCTTTAAGTAGGAAAATCTTTCACTTCATTCCACGCAGTGTCATCGCAGCTGGGAAGATCTGCACAAAAAGGTGGACAAGCGGCTCATCCCCCAGGAGTACGGTGGAAAGATCCCGAAGGAGGATCACATAGCGGCGTTCAAGCAGCGCTGTCGCATCTACCGTCCCCAGTTGCTTGCCCTGGACGAGATGGACTACGAGGTTGGGCGCGATATGGACAGCTGCAAGAAGTCGCACGTGGCAGAAATTGAAACCGGAACGGTGGGAAGCTTCCGCAAGCTGCAGCTCGACTAGTGAGCGTGCATTTAGTTTGTAATCCAATCTGTAATTCTGTTAGACTGTGATGTATGTATCGTTTTGGTTCGTTCGCAATATGTATACTCTCGGGGATTTGTGTTTATTTTACAATTGTAGACAAGTGGGAATGGTTCGCTTTGTTTCCCCTTCTATATGTTTGTGTGTATGGCTATGAATGGCATATTGAAATCGAGCTTTGGACCTTGTAGAAAGAGTCACAGAGAGACGAGAGTAGTGGTAGCGTCTGTTGACATTACAGGCATTGATAATAATTAGCACCTGACGTGATGCTACCACCGACGGATGGGGACGATGGAACCATAATCGAGTGAAACAAAACGTTTCTTTTTTTTTTTTTTTGGTCAAAATTTGAATGACCCGGCCAGTCCGCAGTCGCCGATGTGACTAGAAATGATAATCTTTATTCAAGGATGACCCTCAGCCAAGGTGTGAAGGATGAAGTTTGGATAACACAGCGTCAATATTACGCTGTGCCGGGTCTCTTCAACGCTTCTTCGGCTGGGTTTTAATTAACTGTTTACCTGCAAACCTGCAATCTTTAACGCCCTAATAAGCTCATAATAATGTATATATTTGTAAACATCATTCACTGTGTAGCAAATAGAACAATTTTAATGAAAACTGGTTTCGGTTGTTTGTGTGTGTTTTTTGGCAAATAATATGATCCCGGAAGAAATAGCAAAAAAACAACACATCAAGCGTGGGTTTCCCAACGCTGATTATGCTTTCTGTAGCAGCACCAAGTCACGTCTTTCTCCGCATCCTTCCTGGTTGTTTTGTTTCTAACGTGTTTCACGTGCCTAGAATAACATTTTAGCCTGCACACTTATTGACGTCACAAACATGTTCTCCCGAGCCCGAATCAGGGCCCAAAGAGAGAAGGTGAGTCGTTTGCCAATGACTAACGAATGAAAACCATTTCCTGAAGCGCCTAAAGCTATGCAATGTAATCAAATAGCGTACAATATGTTGCATACGCGATCGGACTTTGTCGTGCTGTGCAATTGCATATCAACAGGCGTGCTATAAAACCGTTCAAATTCTTTCAATACCGTTGCAACTCATGATCAACGTTTTGTTGTTGCGAACATCATCAAACCGTCTTCCCTCACTTAACAACAGCTCTTGCTCTCTTGCTAGTACAATGTTTCGATTGCAATACTCGCCAATTTGCTCTATAAACAACGATGAGTATGAGTGCTGCATTTTGTCACTTACCCTTTTAACTGCATTCTCGCGTGGAAATTAGATTAATGGACACTATTAGCACCCGGCAGGAAACAGCATTCATCATCCGCAACATTGTATTTCCGGCTGGTATTCCAATAGCGAAGATCCACATGGATTGAATTGCAATCATGTGCGATACTAAGGGTAAACAATGCGCTTAAAACGGTTTCTTGGTAGTTCAACTATCTCCAAGTCTTGAATTGTTTCTTGCCAAATTTCTTCCCCACCCCTTTCAATGTAATCAATCGATTTAATTCAATTATTCATTACCAACCGTCCAACTATCCCTCGTGCCCTCATAATTCACCAATCAGCGTGCACTGCTCTCCCTTCCTTTGTCAAATGGCATACCTTAACGACCAGATTTTACTACCCATACGGTTTACAGCGCACTTAGCCGTACTACGTGCAACGCATCTTACAGCGCAAATCGTCGTCCGTCGTCAAGCCTGGTTTCCGTAGCCCTTACAATCAACGCTCATCCGGTAATAGGACACCAGCGTTTGGCAATTTTTGATTGATTCTCGGTAAACTCATGAATTATGAATAGATTTTGTGGGCCGAAAATGAAGAAGAAGATTACGAATAGACGAAACTATACACACACACAATCGCGGTTTAGCTGGTACGTTTCGTATCGTGCACGTGTTCGACGGCGCGGTGATCGAAACGCCGCGCTGACCTTAGGCCACAGGCCACAGGTGGGGGAGGCAAAGAACATACACATAATGGCGCGTATGCGAAACACAATTCGGGGTGGAGAAATTGTACGGCAGAGCAGAGGGCGGTGGTTTGGGCCGATGGTGATCTAATCAAAACAAAGCCTACTAAAGTTACTAAACGCTCTTGCGGACTTGCGCCAGCTCTCTGCGCTGTTGTGAGCTACATACGCAGACGAGAGAACGTGTAGCAACGCGGTGAGCTCTCACTACAGTGTGTGTTCAACACAGTATGATTGTTTGTGGTGTTTAATAAACAACCTTTTTTAATGGGTGTATAAAATTTATGGATTTTTATAATCGTTTATTTATTTGAGAGAAACTAGTGAAACCTTCTTATTTGATTTTTCCAACTTTTCATGCGTTTTCCTTCCAATCACCCTTTTCCAAAGCACACACCGTTTAGTGATCGACTTAACCCTCACGCAGCGTGCAAAATCCCCCTACCCCTGGGCTGGGCCAGCGATCGAGGCCGCTGAAGCACTCTCACTCTCACAACATACACACAAACACCCGGTACCCGGTCTGGAGCAGCGTCTTCGACAGCCAATTCCTGCGTTGACCGCCGTACCGAACGGTCGTGTGCATCAACGCTCCTTGTCGTCGTCGTCGTCGTCGTTCCAGCTCGTGATCGGTTTCGGGTGCGCGTGAACAGTGACCCTCGCACAAAACGTGTTGAAAGTCGGTCCACACAAAGTGCTACGTAACCGTTTGGTGCGTTGAAGAAGCGGCAACAGCAACGGCATAATCCGACCAGGAGTACGGTGACATATTCACGAAAACCCGCCAGTTTCCAATGTGAGTGCAAATCGAAAGTGAATTTTTGCGTTAAGATGGTCAACAGACCTTCAACCCCAAAAAAAAAGACAGTAGGATGGGAACAACTTCAAGTCCTAGCAGTTAGACCACAGCAAACAAAAAAAAAATGCAACGATGATCTAACACAGTGTAGTGTGTTACCTGACCTTTTCCGGTGCAAAAGATTTCGGTTAATGAGCGGGACATAAAAACAAAAGCACCACCAAACACTCATTAGGCAGCACGCTGATTAGGTCAGCCCCAGACGGCGCTCCGACCTTTTGACATCCAATCTGCAGTCGGCAATCGGCTCGGGGAGGGTGAAATTTAACACGGCTGCAGGCATGCATGCACCGCCGGTCGCCAAGCATTAGTGCATGGCTACGAGTATAGTAATTGGCAAATCTGTTTTCAGTGTAGCGCTGGTCACGGTTTCACGGTTCACGGTACTCACAACCCCCCTCTGCATGGGCCAATCGATCGATCGAGCGTTGATCGCG
The DNA here is from genome assembly GCF_943734735.2 of Anopheles gambiae. Lineage (NCBI taxonomy): Eukaryota > Metazoa > Arthropoda > Insecta > Diptera > Culicidae > Anopheles > Anopheles gambiae. Next base: position 114,782,054 of record NC_064601.1, read on the forward strand.
AGCCACCGTGCGATGGTGCAACTGCCAGATTAGCCCAACACGCTCAGTGAAGGTACGGGGAGAGGGGAGGAGGTGGAAGTTGCACAGGCAAGCTTTATTTTGTTTTATACCACTGTTGATACTGTTACCAAAGGCCGTATCTTGTCCCCTCTTACCATTACGGGGCTGCAAAACCTTTCACTTGGGCTTGTGTGTATGAGTGCGTGTGTGAGTGTAATGTGTCTTTGGGTTAGGAAAGGGGAAGGTATTGGAAACGGAGCACATATGTGTGTGTGTTTGTATTTGTCCAAGATCTACTTCTTTGTTGAAGTCAACTTTGGAGCATTGGAGTCTTTCGCTTCATTGAGCTTTATGCAGCTCAAGTCGCGTTCGATTGCATAACCTTCAAGCTCGCCCAACTTGCTGACCTGGACTCCAAAGTATGGGTGACCAGATCCGTGCAGCCTGTGGACTGCAAAGAGTTCAAGAAACTCGTACCACTTATCGCAGTTAGCAGAGACGAACAGTCTGTCGAAGTTCTTCCTCTCCCAGGCAAAACATGATGCCAGCGACATCTGCTATCCGTTTAAAGGTGTGTCCCAGACCCAAAGTTCGGTGTGACATCCCAACACACTTGATAAATTACTCCACCGGTCGAAGATGACCAATATCGCTAAACGGTTTGAGTCAGGCATCCTAATAGCTGGGCCATTTATCATCGGCACAGACCAGAGCGACAACACAGCCATGTGTACAGTTCGGTTCCTGGTTTTGTGGCGCATATTTCACGCAAAAGGAAGCAAACAACGTCGGTAAACACACATACACGCGAACCGAAATCTTGGCGAAAGATTCGCTCGCATCTTTGGCAGGTGTGCGAACGACGCGGTCCGATCCGGTGAATGCAGCATCATATTTATGGCCACGGCGACCGTTGGCTGGTGGTGGAAGTGTGTGGAATTTTATTTTTAAAGCCATCATTAGATACACGTTTCCTTGGCAACAGTGTGCCGCCAGCATCAGTTGGTTCCAGAGGTTTGGGGCGGATTTAAGATGACGACCACCGCCTACTGAGCTGGAGGTGATAGCAGCGAGTAAGCCGAAAAACAGCTGAAACATAAGAAGCGTGTGTTGGGCGTTGTGACACACAGTTGCGAATTGGCGTGATGTAGGTTTTTCCCCCTTCAATAAATTGGCCAGATGACACACTGTAGCGTAGACTTGTGTCATGATTTCACAATAACTCATTAAGTTTGCTTTAGTATGATCGCGATCTACTTGGAATTTGGAAAACTGAAATCCACACCCCTTGCCCAATGCCACTACGCGAAGATCAACGATAGTTTTGCCTCTGCTTGAGAGGTCACCTTCAATTTCCACCGCTTCCGATTTGGATTAATTTTCGCTTCTATGTTTTTCGGGCGAAGTCCACCGGTGAAGAAAGGATGACGATTTTTTTCTTTTTCGACACACTCATCGTCCACTAATTTTGCCATCATTCGTTACGGCGTCCGAAAGAGCTGCTTCGCAATCGAAAGCGAAATCACGCTGTTGACGTGAAAAAGGCGGCCGGCTGATCACGCGAACTAGCCCTTGTCCACATCCTGCCGTGATGGCGTCGGTGACGATGCAAAATCAGTTGACCTTAAGGTTCGCTTACGATCGAGGGTTTTCGTCGCCAAACTGGCCAATCTAAGAATACGAAAACAATCAATTAGATTGCCACAAAAAAAACGAAAAAACGGAGAAGACGCAATGTAACATACCATCTCATGCATGGTTATTAAGTAAATAGCCGACCGTTCACTGTTCAGCAGATGCTTGTACGATCATCCGTGGGGTAATAGGATTTCACGCATTACGACTTCATTTTCGAGGGGCTTGAACCATAACAAATTGCCAAAACACAGCTCCCCAAACGAAGATACTTTGTGGAAAAAATGAACTTGAAACACGCGATCGCCATCGCAATGCACATTTTTCTTTGCGATCTTGTAACGATCTGTAATACAATCCATCTGGCGGGTAATGACAGCGATCGTTACTTTTAACCTCCACCCGGGGGAAAATATCAAATGACGTTTTTACCTCCCCCTCCCCATGTTACCATATTTTTAAATACCGATCGATCGGAGCACACATATATAGGGCCGATGGGGGGCCGACCGCTTTGTCGGTGGAACTGGAGCAGACACAAATTCTTCCCCACTTCTTCCGGAGTGTATGAGTGGAGTACTGGCGGAGCGGAGCGGTATAAATAGATTATATTTACACGCATGATAAACCGTCGTGCGTACGTTTCGGTGGGTGGAATTCGCCGTGATTGTGTGGCCAGCAAGCGCATACAAAGATCTTCCCGCTTCTCCGCCTTTAAATCCGATGGACTGTGGATTAATCCGCGCTACGGATAGATTAATTACACATTCTTGACTCGTTCGCTGCTTTCTGCTTTTGCTCTGGCCAGCAGAGGAGTGATGAGTGATCGTGATTAAGCATTCTGAAGCGGAAGCATTCGCCCGGGGTTCGTTTTTCCTTTTTCGGAAGCACACGCGCGGTGGGAGGTTTTCCCCGCCGTTTTCCTCTGTTTGGCACCGGAATTGGCACGAGTTTTGCGGCATATTTAATGCAGTTTTGCTTGGACTGTATCAAGAGAAGGAAGCATCATCCTCTCTTCCACCCGCGCCTAGGAGGTACCGAGTTTGGTAATGAGTTGTGATTGCGTGCCGAGATTCGCTGATGAAGATGTCTCCAATTTTTGGAATGGATAGAGAGTTAATTTGTAAAAGCAATCGTCTAGGGGGGGGGGGGGGGGGGGGGGGGGGGAAGGAAACTCAACAGGGCAATATTGGATTCATTATACGCAATAAATGGGTTTTTATTTGGCTCACTGTCGAAATGGTGCCTGGCACACGATTGGAATACGAAATGATGTTTTCGAAACCGATGCTTACTTCTAGCTGAGGAATGTACATTAAGCAGCAACTTTGGTTGGAAAGTCATTTCAAGTGGTTTATTTCAGAATTTGCTGATATGATGAAATAGTTGGTGGACATCTAGAGAAGAGAATCTGTTTTTAGTATATCTAATTGTGTAATTTTTTGGCTCGCCGTGTGTACACTTGTCTGTTGTGTCCTAAAATTGCTATTGTTTCTAAGTATTTCCATGCATAAGGGAGGTTTTGCGTGTCAAAAGTTGAGGAATTAGCTTCAATTGAACACAACAATCATATCACTAATTAACAAGACGTTGAACAGATCCTGCATAGCATCTTCATGTACAATGTCTAAATATTCCATTTTTTGTAACATATTCGTAGACATCCACCACAATACCGCTCATTATAGGGGGAGCATTGGGCCATCCAATTGCCAATAGCAGTTCCTCCCATCTTCAAGACGTTCAAGGTCTAGCAGCTAAGCTCTTCTTTTGCGGCCTAACGGATCATCACTTCGCTCCAACTCGTAGTCGAGGTCAAGTTCATGAGCGTTCAGAAGATGTTGGTTGGCTCCCTCCTGGGTGTTGTGGTTCATTCATCATGGACCTTTGGATTTTGTCTCACCAAAACGTCGTCTAGGGCGTGTATTGTTTGTGCTGAAGTGTACCAGGAAGAACTGTTAAACGTTTCCGCTCAACGCGTTCCAATCGCTGTCGCTAGTAAAATACTTCCGCTTGTTTACGTGTCAACTTTTGACACACTTCTAAGCGCAAGAACAAAAAGCGCTTCAAACACATTAGACGCCCCTAGTAGGTTTAATGTGCCCTGGGGGTATGACAATGTGCTCGATTGGGAATCCATTTTGCAATCGCCGCTTAATACAGCGCTTTGGATAAACAGTTTGCCGGTAAACATCATAAACCTGCTGATTCTCCTTCGTGTGGTCTAATATTTAACTTAAACCCACCGCCCCTTCAAGGAACTTTGAATCTTTGCGCTTTTAATTGCATCGCTTAACGCTCGCCATCACTATGTCCAATATTGATGCTTGGAACTTTATGCAACCGTTAATATCTCGAATCAGCGTTTCACAATAACAGACAAAAAGGGAAAACACACATGTTGACCGTCATATGTGGCCACTGTTCGTTTGTTTACGAATCGCTCGCTCCCTTCTCAAGGTCAACGCGAGCACGAGAAAGTCCACCAACTCCCCGACCGAACGGTTGTTTCTAATTTATTTCACCCCGTTACAAACCAAAAAACCCGCTCCAACTCCAACTCAATCAATCATTTGCTCCGTATCCGTATCCCCCACAGTGCGCACCACAACGATGGACAACGACACGACGGTCTACAGCAACTGTGCCAGCCCGGCCACCTACCAGCCGTACACCTGGACACTCTCGGACAAGCTGCGTAAGACGGCCAAATCGGAGCTGCGCGAGGACGAGCATCTGCGTACGCAGGGGTTGGCGCAGATGCGCGAGTTCATCGCCAAGAGTCCGCACATCAAGCGCTGCCGTACCGATGCGCTGTTTCTGTTGCGCTTTCTGCGCACCAAGAAGTACTCGATTCCGCAGGCCTGTGCCATGCTGGAGAAGTACCTGACGGTGCGCCAAACCAATCCGGTCTGGTTCGAGCGGATGGACGTGGACGATCCGGAGATTGCGGCCATCATCGATGGTGGGTACATTGTGCCGCTTCCCGAGCGGGACGATCATGGCCGGCAGGTTGTGCTGTCGGTGGCTGGCAATTTGGATCTGAGCCGCGTGTCTTCGGCACTGTTGGCGCGCGTTCACTTCCTCGTGCAGGAGGTGCTGGCGGACGACGAGCAGTCGCAGATCTGCGGCTACGTGCATTGCGTGGACGAGCGGGAGCTGTCGATGAAGCTGATGGGCATGTGGTCGCTGGTGGACATCAAGAAGGTGGCGGACTGCATACAGAACGGTTTGCCGAACCGTATCAATGGATTCAATCTGATTGGAATGCCCTCGACGGCCGCCACACTGCTCGAGTTTTGTGTATCGCTGTTGAGCGATAAGCTGCGCAAGCGAATTAACGTAAGTAATGGGATGAAGTGGAGTGAATGTTGGAGTAGGATAGAGATCTACGCACTAAAATTTTATGTAATATTGACGTCTTATCTAGTTGAATGTTCTCAAAAAGTGTCTAAGCTTCTCAAAATTGTGAAGATCGTGATCTTGTGTATATAACTTACTTAAAACATCATTTCACCACAAACTGGGACGCATTTGTCTTGGGATGTATCCCTGTCTGGAAGACACGCATAAAACACGGAAGATCTTCCTCATCCCGCAAAAACCAGTCGAACTCCCTCCTCCAACAACAAAACTGTCTGGCATCCCATCTGCATTGCAAAATTTTGCCAAACCCGAAGATCACTCGATCGGTTTTTTACGCCTCGAACCGGTTTCTTTTTCCTTCAAATGACATTTCGATCGTTCGAATCATCGGCAGGCCCCCAACGGTTTAAATCAGGATTTGCAAAGAAAAGCTCCCAAGTCAGATCACGCGGCTCTATTGCCAGGGTCATCTACAGAAAAAAGGCGTTCAAACAGTTTGCCAAACAAACTATTGGAAAAAGAAGCAACCGCTTTGTCCACTATCAGAGAACCTAACCTTCACAAGATTCCACAAGATTTTACAGGACTAGAGCACGCCTTGGAGCGTCTTGGGCAAGAAAGTCGTAGTGTCTCTCTCCAATGACAAAAATATAAAATATACTGCAGAGGGTGGAATATATTTGCATTTTAAGCTAGCTGCTCACATTTAACCACACGCATTTTTTGTTCCCCCTTTTCCCTCTCTCTCTCTCTCTCTGCTTTCCTTTCCCATCCGTTTAGCTGTTCCGCACCGTGGAGGACTTTGCCGGCAAGATTAACCGCAAGATTCTGCCGAAGGAGTACGGCGGTACCGTGCCGATGGCGGACATGATCGCTCAGTTTAAGGACCGCTGTCGCCGGAAGCGCGCCCAGCTGCTGGCAATGGACGAGATGTACATCGAGCTGTCGAAGATGCCGGGCCACTGTGCGGACTCGTGCCGTCGCGATCTGGAGGCGGGCATGATCGGAAGCTTCCGCAAGCTGGAGGTCGATTAAACGCCGCCGCCTAAACGTTAAGATTGTTTGTAGGCTTAAGAAGATTGTATTATATTTCCAATGCACCAATCGGATTGCTTGCTAGTAAGATAAGAAACGAAACTAAACGCTCCTTCTAAACATATTGGACAGAACAGTGAATAATAGTACTCATGGAGGGGAACTTACTTCAATTATGGGGATGGGTATACATTATGCTCTATCATATCATTGGCGCATTGATGGATTGCTTCAGCGTTGATTATGCTTAACCTTCGTACCCACTACCGAGACCCTTTTGTAAGATTTAGAAATGGCCACTAGGAACCCGAACCCGTTTTTTTTCGAAAAAACAAAACAAAAAAATGCGGTAACCTTGTTCAGGCTGCAAGGAGAGGACTTTGGAGCAGGCACTGCACACGCTCTACTTTCTACTCCCCAAACACCAAAACTGTGATTTTGTTTTACTACTACTACTACAGCTACTACTATTTCTGTTGTGTGGCTTTTTTCTCTTATAAACGATCATTTTCTTGTACGTCGTAACACGGCCACGGTTGGCGTAATGGCTGTCCTCTGCGATCACATTGTTCGGCAGCGCGGAGTGGAGCTTGGAAGCCGTGTGGTAAAATTAACCACCACGCTACTCTTGTCGTTGAGCACACAACTTGGGACAAAACTCTAAACCCTGGGATCGCGTAGAAAAGGCGTAAGCTCCGACGCGTATATACAGGGGAGTGTGAGAGCGAGCGATTACGCAACGTGCACAACAATCCTAATTGCTATCAAAGCAACCCCTGGAGGCAGCCGCAGGCGCGTGCAAGTGGACGCGAAGATGAGGATGTACACGGTACAGTAAATCATAATCGAACCTACGAATAAAATGAAGGAAGAAAACAGAAACTAACCCACGCGATCGGCGAACGATTACGGCACTTTCTTCATGTGTGGTGTGGTGACAGTGTTTACTACTCCGAGAAAGAAAATGAAGTGGGAAGCAAGTGGGGAGCGGTTTCAACACGCCAATAGAGGAAACTCGACTGTAGCGCACTGATAAGGAAGCGTAACAAGTGAAGCTGGGTAAGTAGACACGTGAAGTACACGCCGAAAGAGTTGATCGTAATAAAAAAGCAGGAGTAAAACACGGACGTGACCGGTGACGGTGGTGAAAAGTGAAGGAAAATTAATGGCTTTCCAGGGATTGCTTCACCATCTTGCTGCTGCGGTCTGCCTTTACCATTATGCAATGCGGTGAGCCCCCGACTTCTGTGTGCAACGCGGCGAGATTTACGAACTCTTATTTTATTGACTTCCTGTACGGTGTGACATCCATCAAATAGACCCAGCGAGAGTGTGTGTGTGTGTGTGTGCTGGACTGATCACCAAAAATGATTAAATGATCTCGCAAGAAGGTCGACTGCTTTCCGCACCAAACCCACCACCGAACAACCCTTATCTGAATTGGCAACCTTTACTTTGCCACTTAACCTTAGACCGCCCTGGGGGACGAGGACGAACTTCGAAAGGCGTCCGAAAAAAGGCACTCGATACGGTAGCTGCCCGGTGCCGCCCGAAACTGTTCAAATGAACAAAAAAAAAACACGTCCACCCTGATGCCGAACCACCGAACCTCTCTTTCGATCAAAAGCGAGTGTGTGAAAAGCCGCCAAACAGGTTCGCGTGCAGTCGCGGGCCGTGGAGCGATTGGTCATTTTCCAAGCCATGGCCATCGCGTATCCAACGCGTCACAGCGCCCATACCGTACTGTTGTTATACCACCAGTGACCAGCACCTGTGTTTGTGTGGCTCAGATTGGGGTTATTCACACGCGCCGGGGCCCTTTTGAACCAGTGCACCTGTGCAGTGCGTACTTGTGCTAGTATAGATGGAAATTTAAGTGAACGAGTGGGTTCTATTCACGCGGCTCACTGGGCGCACAAGTTGTTGTGGTAGGCGCCACCGCTATCGCGAAACGTCCGGTGCAACTGCACCGATTGGTGATGTTTGCCTCAACCTGAATTTTCTCCCGAATGCAATGCGCACTTGCTAATTGGTAGATTACGGGGTGGAGTTGAAAGTGGGGCAAGCGGTTTTAAGGCTTAGTGAAGAACGAATGTTAGAAACTTCTAATTTCGTTAATGATAACTTTTTACTTTTTTTAATAATGAAGCGGGTGGCGGACGTTCTTTGAAATAGTTCTTATCATTTAACATTTTGTGCAGATTGGCTAGCATTTCAAATATGATTTTTTTGAATTCTACATGAATTTAGCTCTTTAAAATAAATATTCAATATGATTTTCTACACTTAACATTGATAAATCATTCGATTACATTACTAACGATATATACCAACGTCTTAATTTTTCGCAAAATCTCTTTAAAAGAAATTTACAGGGCTTTTCAGGGGTTCTCATAGTTTTGGGACACTTCTGTCACTCTTTCTTATTGGAAATGAAGTTCATGTGTTGGAAATTCCTATTGGATTTGTCCAAAAAGGTCGCTGGAGAGTCCAATTTATATTACATTGAGTAAATTTCACGAAAGAATGATTTAATAAAGTGTCGCACAGCTATAAGAACTCTTTGAAAACTCTGTAAAGGCTCAAAATATTCTTAAATTTAGCCACCAAAGAAGTATCTAATCAACGAAAATCGTTCACACTCTAACCGTCTCTGTCTGTTTATTATTTGAAAATGGAAAAAAACATCGATCCTTCATGACCGCAGTTCATCCCATTGTGGCTAAAAACATCGAAACATCGCCATCTTTTGTTGGGTGCATCCATAAGTTTTGTTGGTTTTTCGTTGGGAAGTGCATTAGTAATTTGAAAAATAATCCAGTTCCTAGAATTTCAAGTACGTTTGTGTTTTTTTATTAATTCATTTGGTATGTCTTATGACAGAACAACTTGTCCTATTTGCTATGTGATCTACTAAATAATCGTTTCCAGTCTATTTACTTATCCATATTGCTTCACGATAACCAAACTTCGTGATGTAATGATGTAATGAAGCAATCAAAGCTTCCAGCTTCCCTATAGTAATAATCCACCTGTTGCCCTATTGTATCTAATTCCTTTAATGACCCTACAACCATTCCATCATCCTTTCGTTCATATGTTTTGCTCCTGCTAAACGACGCATTTTATGAAGCTTCATTTAGTTTGAATCTTTTTTCTTCGAACGGTGAGCTAAATTATAAATTACTACTTTTCATTTCCTAGACATTGGCAAAAAACAGAACTAACTTTATTAGTCGCATCTGGCCACAAAAAAAGGCTCAGAAGCTTCTCGTTGAGCTCCTCTCATCAGCCTCCATCAAGAAAAACAATCCTGATGTTTTCTTTTCTCATCTATCGCATGGCTCTTGAGATAAATCGCAACTCGCCACGATCGCCCTGGCAATTCTTTTCCATTGCGCTCGAAAGTGAGAGGATCATTGTGCGGAACCTACGAAACCGCACCGCACAACACGTCGCCCTTGCGAAACGAAAGTGAAATTTCCCAACCTGCCCTCTGCTCTATCTCTCTCTCTCTTTTTCTCTCTGTTCACCGCATCACAACGACACAGCGAGAACGGGGAGGAAAATTGCACCCCGACGCACATGCAATTGCACACATTTAAAGATAGGTTGGCGGGCGCGTGGGGCTACCTGATTGGTAGCCTCCCTCTCTCCGCCTACTGCACTCGATGATGCGGTTCAAACGGTTCTTTTTCCTCCATTGCCTTCCGTTTCGCGTGTACGCAACTTTCGCACGTTCATTGACCCAAACGCAATGCGTGTGACGGTCCCTGGTAAAGACCGATAGTAACCATTCAGACCTGATACCGGTTTTTCCTCCTCACTAACGCTCACCGGCTGGTTGGTTGAAGTCTTTTCTCTTCTCCCCTCCCCACCCCCTCGATCGCACTGTCGGAAAACTCCGTTCGATCTGCCCCGTTTTCTTCTGCAACAAAATTCGAAACAAAACGGCACCACTTCCTCGAGCTCCCAATTTAGGTTAAGGTCTTTAACCTTTACCATGATCTTGCCAGTACTTTCGCTCGCTTCGGGCACGGTTCCGAACGGTGCAGCAAAAGAGAGTACCGGAAAAATACAAAACCACAGTGGGGTGGGAAGGCCTACGGAAAAGAAAATGCTCTCCACCCTCTCTGGTGTGCGCAGTCCGATGCAGTGGAACAAATATTCCATTAGCTTTTGGGGGTTTGAATCGATAAGCATATATAATTTTGTTTTTCCTCCTACTACCGACGCTTCTAAGTAAGCTGTTTAGCTGTGCTTTCCAATTGCGCACTGGAAAGGCGTTGCATTTATTGATTGTTTTTCTCCAAATTTAAAATCGTTCAACCGACTAAAATGCACGCACGTGGAACGGCAACGGTTTCTTTCAATTTTGATCCTAGCCTAATTATCTGATAAATTTTAACCAATTAAAACTTGCTGTTATCAAGCGAGTTGACTTACGAAAGACTTCAACGAAGGAGCAAACGACGAACCTGCGGCTGAAAAAGCTCATTATGAAAGCTTTTTTTGTTTGTAGTGCACAGTTTATTATTTTTTCAGGTATTATAAAAATGATTCATTGTTTTTATCACAAAAACAGTCTCACTGACAAATACACGTGTCCATACAGTTTCTGCTCAAACCTACGCAATGGCAATCCGCAAAGCGAAAGTTACTCGTGTCTTTCTCTCTCTCTCTTTCTCTGCCTCTTTCGAACCGTACCGCCACCGCGTGTTGCCAAAGGTTACGCTTGCTATGTTTGTGTGGCTCAGCACTGTCTCTGTGTTGGTGATTGTACACGTTCCATCTCATCGATCTCTCGCTCTCTCTCCCTCTCACTCTCACTCCATCTTTCGCTCACGGTGGAGCGTTCGGGTAGGGACCGGCTCCAGGGCCCAGGTGTTCGAACCAGTATCTGGCGCTACTACCAGCACGCATGGTCACAGTCTGCTTTGGTCCGTCTCGGAATTCGGAAGTGTGTTTCTGCACCCAACCCAATCATCAGAAGAAAGCCCTCCCGCCCCCCAAAACACCGTTCCCTTTCCTTTCGGGCATCCAACTCTCCCCTCTTGTCTTTCACGATCACACATTTCCTGGATCTTCCCGTTTCCAACCGCAAACGAGCCGGTACACGTTTTGTCCACCTTCAAATTGTGCGTGGTTTTGTGAAGAAGGTGTGTGTTTTCGGGTGTGTGTGTGTGATTAAAGTTTCCTCTTCAAAAATTAAAGGTGATCGTGAAACTACATTCGATAACTACAGCACCGGCACGAGTATCCTGTGTATCCCGAGCTTTGCCGAAGAAGCGAAGCACTCCCGCCCTCTCACCCCCATTTCCCACCGATCGTTTTGGAGTTAATTAACACGGATTAGCAGCAGAACTGACGTACAAAAGTGAGTTTCATTCAGCAAATGATTTAGTTCGACGTGTTTGATAGTGACGTCAAACGACGTTGGGCTCGAGCAAAACGTCACACGACAAGGCGCGATCGGTCGAACCGGATTTTATGTCATAAATTCAATACGCACACAGTGAAGATACCGAATTCACGGTTTCAGACCTGTTGGACAAAGTGTCGTCAAATAAACCTTGGACAAAGACGACACCGAAGCGTACGACGACAAGAGGTGTGAAGTGAACCTTTTTTCCAATTCTGAGGGATAGTCCCTTAGGTAGGTTCCCCTCGGTATTGAACGCGCTTTCGCGCTGGGTGTGGTGTAGCTACGCAGAAGTATTTCCTTCCTTTTCGTCAGCGCAAACACGGAACGGTGTCACACCTTCTGCTTGATGGTGTGCGCGATCTTATGCCTATTTTAAGTCGCATAGCAGAGGCATAATTGATGGATAAGCGGTTGGCAATGCTAGACCGCTGAAACGAGTCTACACTTACGTCACAAAAAGCGTACCGATCGTTTTGGACTCGTCAAATGTCGAGGTCAACGCCCAGCAAACAACAAGGGCATGGCTGTTATCAAGATTAGATTCAGAGTAGCGCTGGAGGCTGGATTGGGGCATTACGAGATCGAGCTGATTTTAAGTAATTATTTCAAAGTCGTTTTCCACACAGTTTTGAAGCAAAATTGGGGACAAACTCTCAATTAAAATTGCTTCCTGTGCTTCCATTTTGTGCTCCAAATATTACAAGCAATTATTAGACCTATCTGCTCCACTACAGTTCCACCTACATCATCATCCCCGAAGAGGGGCTTTTCCATACCGCACTTTGATGATATCTTCCAAATTCAGTGCGTTCCCGTTTCGGCTCTCGAATTTGGAAATTTACATTTCATCAGATAGAGCATAAAATCATAACTGAGCTTTTTTTTGGGTGGTTTAAGGCTGGCCTAATTTAAGAGCTTGGTAGAGAAGCAAAAACTGCCACGACGCCGGTACGTCGGTGGCTGCGTCTAGTAGCGGAAAGAGTATAAAAAAACAGTTCATCCCCAAAAATACCTAGCCCGCTTTTACCTCACTTTGCACTCTTGCAACATGGCACCAGAAAGAGAGAGAGAGAGAGAGAGAGAGAGAGAGAGAGAGAGAGAGATAAAAGGCACTCATACACTGTCTACAAGCGAACGGAAAGACGCTGAAGAAAACGCGACGCTTGTAGCACGCGAAAGGCATCGCGTCGCGGGGCCAAACGAACCTCACTAAAAAGGGACCGGTGGAGAAAACTTTCTCTTTTCGTTCCGATACCAACCAACCAGCGTGTTGTTGTGTGTATGAACTGCAGCCTCGGTACCGCGCACGAGAGGCCTTACTTTTTCAGAAACACAAAGGATAAAACACAATTTTCCAGCCAAAAACAGAAACAGTAAAAGTCCAAAACTTTCCTTACGGTGCGTGTTTGCAGCCGCGCAACTTTTTGGGGACGAGTTTTCCCTTACGAAAAGGGGGTGAAACTGCACGCAGAACCGGTCCGGGGGATACGAACCCGTACGACAGGGAAATGGAACGCGCCAACTGCACATTGACCTCTGGGCTGCATTGCTCGAACGGCCCACAGCTGCATCGCACGATCTCACTTTCAAGAACTTGCGGCTGAGAAAGGGCTGTAGTGAAGGCACGAATGTAGGTTAGTGCCGTTCCGTTGGGTTTGTTGAACTTTCGTTGTTGTTGGCTGCGACACCAAATAAGGTCAGAAGTGGAGTTTTCCGCGCAGAAAAAGCGAACCGGGCAGGAAATCCTACGATCGAAGCTGAAGAAGAATAATTTCCGGGACAAGACAAATGTCACAAAATTGCTAATTTTGTAAAACAATTCCTTCTTTTAGCCTGCACACAAATAAGCTCCCTTTGTTGGGCGACGAACACGTGCCTGTTGCAGTGTCACGGAAGCGACAAAACTTTTTCCAACCGCCCCAACATGAATGTTAATCGCGTCGTGAGGGTCGGAAGGGCCATGTATGGCTGGCTGGTTGGCTGGTTGGTTGGACAAGACAACTCGTTGTTAAAGTTGTTTGCTGTGTGAGCTAACAATGCATCCATCCAAAAATCCTTTATAACGGTGCATTGTTCCCCGGTGCGTCATAATGTGCGTTGCGTTTCTCGAAGAAAGCCGTAAGTGTTTAATTGCCTACGCGCAAACACAAAGCACACGTTTTTTTGTACCAAATCCGTTACCTCCGTTGGCTCAGAGGATGCCATTAGTCGACCAAAGCAGCAGGGAAGGAAGTGCGCACGTAATGTTAATTGTTTTACACAAATGTTTCTGCTTTTCCTAATGGTGCGCACCTGGGGCCATTAGCGTCTGTGTGTTGCGATTTTTATCAAACTCGCTCGATTCCGGGTTCGATTGAACCCGAATCACCGAGTAGGTGATTTAGTGTAAAGCTGCCCATGCAGAAACAATATTTAAATAACCCCCATTCAAGCTGATTAGGCATTCTGTGGCGTAACCATGTGCGCTAGAAATGGCGCCATGCGCAGACGTTTTTTTTTTGCGCATCTATTCGACCTTATCCCCGTTATTGTGCAAGCCTTTTAAGCTGTAGCGTCTGCATGTATGCGTTAGTCATCGCTTCATATCTCCGAAAAAGGGATCCTCGGAATGATGAACCACTACAACGAAATGGAGACGCTCTGGGTGGGTTCAACCACACGCTCACGCGAACACTACGCAAAGAGCCGTTGAAAAAGAAAGTTTCGCATTCTGTCGCACTCACATAACCTCACTGAACGCCTAGTGGCTGCTGGAGTAGGTAGATGATCTGTCACAATGTACGAATGAGCTCCCAACACTCACTCACACACACACTAGCAGACTTCCATTTACTTTCCCTTGCACGTTGAACCGGTTCAGATATGCTATCTGCTAGCGGAGGTCTCAGGCCGCTTGTTGACGTAACAAACACGCGTGATGTGTGTCAATGGTTGTCGCAGATAGACTCGGTTGTCTCACTACCATCTCAAAGGCGCCCCTCTAGCTCATCCGCGCTTGCAGATTTGCACAGTTCAAAGCGGAGTGAAGTAACTAGATCAGCTAGTCAAGCTTGCCATGACCGAAAAAATGCGATCACCTGCCTCAAGTGATCTACTGCTTTGGAGGTTTACATCAAAGAAGGCGTGACCTTATCCATAACGGTTAGAGTGTGCAAGGCTACCTGAAAATAATTATCGTAAATGGACACATTACAGGGTTGCTCGCTTAATCTCTAAACGGTGTAGTCTCCGCGCGCAGCAGTCTTTTACGAATGTTTAAAGCTCTGTAATGTTTAACAGTACAAAGATTATGTCTCCAAATAATGTCACTACTGCCTCAACTACTGGTGAAAGATTACAAAACGCAATACAAACACTGTGCGAGTTACGATCGTACGATGATTCTATAATTAGCACTGCCATGCGATTATGAATCTCACCCTGACCATACACGACGTCAGCGCGTAAACACAATCGAGCAATTTCATGCTGTAAATGGAGTGGCAAATAGCGAATCCAACACCACCACCACCTATACCACTAAACACGTGCCGGCAATGGAGAAAGTTATACCAGCAGGCATGCGTCATTTCAAGGTTGATCCAAACTACCTCCAACCACTCACTAATGTACCTTCTTCTCCCCTTCCAGATGACCAATAAAATCGACCTCAACAAAGCCCCCGAAGCGTACGCACCGTACAGCTTCGACCTGCCGGACAAGTTCAAAATTATGGCCCAGGACGAGCTGCGCGAAGATGACGACATGCGGGAGAACGCCCTGAAGCAGTTCCGCGAGTGGATCGCCAAACATCCGCTGATCCGCAAGTGCCGCACGGACGCACCGTTCCTGTTGCGCTTTCTGCGCACGAAAAAGTTCTCCATCCCGGCCGCGACGGAGATGCTGGAGAAGTACCTGACCATCCGGCAGGTCTATCCGCACTGGTTCTTCAAGCTGGACATTAACGATCCCGACCTGGAGGCGATCATCGACAGTGGCTACTTGTTCGCGCTGCCCGAGCGTGACGAGCACGGGCGCAAGATCATCTTCTCCAATGCGGGCAAGTTCGATACGAGCCGGTTCACGTCGGCCCAGCTGATCAAGATCCACTCGATGGTGCTGGAGGCGCTGCAGGACGAGGAGGAGTCACAGATCTCGGGCTACATACACGTGACGGACGATTCCGAGCTCAACATTGGCTTCCTGAGCATCTGGTCGTTTACGGACATTCGCAACTTGGCGCACTGTGTGCAGAACTCGCTGCCGATGCGTCAGAAGGAGAACCACTTCGTCAGCCTGCCCTCGTTCGCGAACAAGCTGTCCGAGTTTATACTGTCCGTGCTGAGCGAGAAGCTGCGCAACCGGGTGTTTGTCCACCGGGGCTGGGATGAAGCAAAGACGAAGATCAATCCCAAGCTGCTGCCGAAGGAGTACGGCGGTACGGTGCCGATGGCGGAGTGTATTGCCCAGTTCAAGAAGCAGCTCAAAGAACGTCGTGATATTGTGCTGGCGCTGGACGAGATGGAGATCGAGATCAACAAGAGTACGATCCCGTGGGCTGACAGTACGGATGCGGACATTGCCAGTGGTGTCATCGGCAGCTTCCGCAAGCTGGAAGTTGACTAAGATTTCAAGGCTCTCTCCCCTATTTAGCTTGGGCTTTACTATTTTAGGGGAGGGCGTTCGTTTCGGGGCGCACGGTTAGATTCTTAAGCTTAGTAAATGTTTGTTTCATGGTGTATGAGTGAAGAGTTCCCAGCAGTCCCCGATTCCTTTAGTATCCTCCCTCTCCATTACACTTAATTTTTAAGCAAACCGAGCAGCGACACTAACAGTGACACTCGCTACGCCGGGAAGGTGGAATACAGTTACCAAAACAGTCGACCATTCGTGCCGGTCCGATATGCGCGCCCACAGGCGCATCGGACAGGCAAGCAGTGGATCGCGTTACTTCTTAATTCGCTCCTACCGTACGATTTATCTGTTGCGATTTGCGTTATTTTTTGTCCTTCGTTTTCCTCCACATGCTTCCTGTTGAACATGGGTTTGGGCAGTTGCTGTTTGCTAGATCAACGGCCAACAAAAAGGTTCGCGCTGTGATCGAAGGTTATTACGTTGCCTTGTGTATTGGTTCTAAATTATTATCGTTGGCTAGGCCTTACGTTTTATCCTTATCGGTGTTATGTTCGTTTCAGTAGCAGTTACGATCGTACAAGCAGTATTGAAGCGGGAAGCACGAGAACACGATCGCGTTCGAAGGTATGGAAGAAACAGAGAGAGCACACGCTGACACATGATTGTAATCGTTAGGTACTAAGTAAGCACAACAGATAAACAAATATATTCAATCATATCCTTTTACGGGGAGCGTTTAGTGTTCTGAGATCCTTTCCTTTTACTGTACTAAAACGATTGGGTTGTTAAACTCGCAGCCCGCGCTGTTTCTTGCACCCAAATGTATGCAATCAGCGTACACCTCAGAGATAGGCAACCCGCATCACTACAGTGCGGATGGAAAAATGAACCTGAAAGGGAAATAACATTATGATTTGAACCTTTGGCTACAAGTGATAGGAACAATCTTTCGATTGTTTTATTTAAAAATCCGAAATAATAGAAAAAATGTTGTAGAAACAAATATCTAACTCTAATCAAATAGCTCTCTTAAGATACAACGCCGTATCTACGTGAAGTAAATTTCGGATCTACTGTACCTTAATTATCGTTTTATTTCTCAAACCTTACAGATACAAAAATGGTGTCGTAATAAACAAAACAAAATCAAATTTTCTTCAAACCTCGTGTAATCGCCGCTACATTTCTCACCACACCGGCTACGCTGCGACCCTCTCTCTTTCTGCGGCCGCTCGCTCACGAACGCAAACCACCCGTGTTTCGATGACATTGACCGCCAAATCGGTCAGTGGGCCATTATTTTGTCTCTGCAGTCGTGAGAGGCAGGGTTGTTGGCCTCGGACAACCGGCGGAGCAAAGGAGATGAGCTGACAGACGCGCACACTGCGGATGCAGCTTGCCAGGCCGCCCACCCTTAATGTGATGGTAATTTTACGACACCCAGATTAGGGGAGAGCGTGCATCTTTAGATAAGCCTTAGCGAGAGATCAAGCCTCAAAGGATAAGATTGCATTGTCAAGGTTCAAGGTGTTTGGTGACAAAGCGCGGAACAGGCGCGTTGGTTTTGGAATATTTGAACACATTCAAACACCGACACATCGGAAACGATTCTAACTGCTAGGTAGGACCTAAAAGTGAAACCATCGACCTATCCCACGGTACGTGCAAGACACATGCGACACCATGGTTCGACATTTGCACAACATTGCAATTACGCGCCCGTCCCAATCAATCCAGCCCACGTGTTTCGGTGTATCTCCTCGACGCTGATGACAGGAATCGCAACCGGCACGTCGCTCATTACCGGCAACCTTTAACCCCGTGGTGGCTTCCACAACGCCTTCAATCTCGAAGGCGATGGCCTTCAGCTAATTTGGTCCCTACAGCTGGAGCCTCACAGCGTCGAAACAACACACATTCGCATTCATCATCGTCCGTGTCCGATTGCGCCATCCGCGCACATTGCGTACATTGCGCACTGCAGCCACCCTCGTGGAAAGGAACTCATGCTCATCTAATCTCGGCTTCAAACGGCTCCAAACGCCGATCGGTTGCAGCAGATTGCGCCCTCAATTATGCACCGAGGAGGATGCTCCGAAGCAAACGAATCGCAAAGCTTCACCATCCTTTCATAAAGACCATGCTGACCCACTTTAATCACTGCCAAACTTCCATTATTCATCTCCGGCCCGCAGCTAATTGGTTTGTTTCAGTATCACATAAGCGATCGGTTCGGATGGATATCATTCTTTCTGGTGGAGTCGTCGAGCTCCCAATCACTCCTATCTCGCTCTGCTTGCACCTACTTTGGCGCACGAATGTCGCAAACAAAAATCGACCAACCAGATTCGCTCCCGATACAAATCTTTATCCCATTCACGATCATAATTGGTCCTAAACAGGGCAAGGCAATTGTTACGGCCTGCCAGGCACACGACTTTCCTTTCCGAAACGACCCAAACGTGAGCTGTTTTCCATATTCCTTCCCCATCGTCGCCGATCAGTGGGACAACGACAATAGAGCGCAGTAGCAGTAGCAGCTCCAAAACCGATCAAAACCCCTTGGGGGGACGAGCTCCCACGAGGAAAAGCTCAGCGCTGTGTTGTGCTTCCTGCTTGGGAAAATAAATCGTGTGTGCAATGTCTCGCTCTCTCCGTCTCACTTACCTTTTCTATGTGCATTGCAATCCGCGGCTGGTTGTTGTTTTTTGTTTTGTTTGTGAAAGGAGTAAAATCTTTAACACCTCGCCTCGATCCCGTGCGCACAAACGAAACGAAATGGCTCGTATGGATGATGCAATACGGGAAATTTGTGCACGATCATGTAAACAACCACGCTCTAGGCTCCCGTTTCCCACTTTGCAAGCGCTGAGGCGGAGGCAGACAGACACGAGGGACGAAACAATGCAAACACATACATCACCAGCTTCGGTTTCGTACCAATTTTCGTTTATTGACATTTAAATAATCACGCTTACACGGGGAGGGGGTTGTACACATATCATTTACAAAAGCTCAACCAGGGGAAAAACACACCATGTACAAGAGAAGCGTAAAAGAAAAGAAGCCACACAGATGGCGCCACTAGATAAGGGTGCAACCGATCTACATTCGCGAATGGTAAACGTTTTTCTTTGCGCGCGCGCAAAGATCACTGTGTCGTACATCAGGTGGACGTTAATTGTATAATCATGTAGCGCCGAGTTGATTCAGTGACACGAAATTACAACCTCCGCACCGGCAGCATGTGTATGTTTATCTACCTCCCATCGGGATCCATTGAAATGAGGGATCTCTTTGCTGAGGATCGTTCGGGTTAAAGATCAGCGCCTCCGTTACAGGCAGCGCCGGAGCTAGCAACAACTTTATCAATAACTAGCAGCGCGATACGTTGCGATACGATCCTACTACACTGTCAACAGGCTGTTGGTGCGCTTTTCCCCCCACACCAAACGCTACACATGACCGGTCTTCTTGAGGGTGGCTCGCAAGTACTCATCCAAACACCTTCTTTTTTTTCCTGTACACGAAGAAAAACTGTGGTGAAAACGATTTATGAAGGGTTGTCGTGGTTGTCAGGCGGCTTAAAACCACCGCGCAAAAACGAGAGACGCACCAAAGTTACGTAAACGCGACTAAACGACAAACACAAAAACCCTTTCGTTGAAGGGCTGGTGAGATTTGCTCCTTTAGACGAGACCATCCTCAGCCCAGACGATAAACGAAGACCACCGATAGACGATAAAGTAGTTGATCAGCAGTGTTGGGGGGTTTAGTAGACGAGACAGACTGAGGCGCACAGGATCGCCACACGACAGGAAGATGTGCAACGGTGCAGCAAATTGAAATGGTGTGGTGAGTGTAAAACCGCACGCAAGTAATGAAGATGATCCCGAGAAGAAGATCGTTAGTGGCTTTCGGCACTCGTTTGTAAACGCGTCTTGCATGCTCAGGCAGAAGATCATCAGCGTAAGTAAGCGAGAAACCCACCGCTCCCGCACATAACAATTGCATTTGCGTGCAGTGAGCCGGATTTTGGAACTTGGAAATTGGAAGGTGATTAAGATAAATTAATGTTCACCCCCTAAACGCAGTGAACATCAGCACGCGCATGAACCGAGGCGGCAATAGGTTCGGACGGGATCGCATCTGTCAAAGCACCGTTTATGGTGCGTGCTTTTTTGTTTTTGTTTTGAGTAACGAGCACAATACTCGATCGTTTTCTCGAATGCAATAATGAATAAACTCTCCAAATCTAATCCAACTGTTGGGTGCAACCAGCTGTACCTCCCCTTTTTTGGCGCAGGCCAAACGATTATCGGAATGCCCGGAGGCACTAAAGTTTTTTGGCTAAAATGCAATTAGGAAATAACGATCATGTGGCGCACGCGCACCTACTCCGCTGTGGCACACGCTACGCCGTGCTGCACTATCTGATGCCGCACCATTCATAGAGACGAGATGCAGAGATCTATCGCGGTGAGGAAATCGGTCATTTTTCCTCATCTCATCGCTTACCGGAGAGGCTCGGAGAGCTGCAGACTGCAGCTTGGCCGTGGGAGAGATACCAAGGGAACGGGCACAGCTGTGGCATGGAATGCGCTTTGCAATGCGCTAGAAATGGAAAAACGAATCGTTTTTCGTGGTTTTTAGGTGAGACCTCGCCGCCCAAAACCCGGGAAGCTCTGGTGAAGCAGGTGGAGGTAGTTTTGCTGATGCATATTAGACGTGCGCTAGAGGTGGGTTTGGCCTGAGGTTTAGGCAGGGTACTTGGTAGATGCAGACACAACACCCCCCAGACCGCTTTGAATTCGTTCGTTATGGAAAATAATATTGAATGCCCGCTCCGGCTCTCACCCCCAAATGGCGCATTTGACTTAATTGGGACTCCGGCAACAATGCACCAAACAATTGCCAACAGTTTTGTGGTCGGTTAGCTGGTCGGTCGGCATCGTCGGTCGACGCGGTACGATCAAAGTATTGCGCGATGAGGCAAAGGCGCAACCGAAAATACTAAAACCAATGCTCGCCCCCTTTCTGGGGTCTGGAGTGTGTTTTGATAAGAACGGCCCACCACAACAGTAACCACTTTTGGCGAAGGTCTTGCTTTTTTTGTGTTAGTGTCTGTACGAGGCACCCGCAAGCCCGCCATCCACCGATGAATGTAAAGCGTCTTTACGACTTATTAAGATATTTCATGTAAAATAGCTCTTCCAAAGGAATGTGGCGCTCGTCAGCGTCGGTCAGTTGCAGTTAAACGGGGCCACATTTTACGCATTAATGAAAACGATGATAAATCATTGCGCACTGGTAGTAGTAAAAGACCCAGGCCGATGGTTGCAAATGACCAGGGGGACTGCAAAAAAAACTGCAAAACGATCGCGCTTTCGGAACAATGAGGTTCGTCGCTTGCCACCTTGAATTGTGAGTTAAATCAATATTTACATTCAGCGCACTCCAGCGGCCCAAGCAATCCAATAAAAGAGAGCTGCCCCCACGGTCAATTGGCAAGAAGAATCGGACGCATTTTTACGCACTTCTGCTGAATTGGGTGGCATGATTTGGCAACCGATCACAGCTCACCGCCGTGATCTGCAAAGCGCTGTTGTGCTGCAATTATGAAGGAATGGCCGGTGAATAAACAAGTCAACGCTGCAAAACGAAACATATTCATTAAAAAAAATCAAGGGGGATTTTATTAATATACACACTATTGCAATAAATAGCCACGCTGTACGCAGGGGAAGCCTTCGGACTGGGAGTGACACGGAAAGCAAACCGTGTCGTCCGTTTGATCACGACCTAGAGGGACTGTCAACCGAATTTCGAATTTAACAAACAAAACATCGTCATTATGGCGTTGCGGCAACAAAAAACACGGTTCTCTAAGATCGGCATTGCGGGATGTCCACTAGCTAACTGGGCCTTCCTCTCTTCTTCCTGCATCACTCCCCCGGGTATCCTCACCACCACCTTTCCCTAGGGAAACGGCACCGCTGGAACCTTATAATGATACCCGTCAGCTTCGAGCGTGTGTGACGGTGGGACGGAAGAGCCCGCCGGTACGGTGAGCCCATTTTCCGGCGCCTCGTAGTTGTAGCCATCGTTCGGGTCAGCTATCCGGGACTGGATCTCCGTCTCGTCGGCGCTCGATTCCGAGACCAGTGTCGTCGTTTCGCCGGAAGAAAGCGCCGGCCGGTACGTGGTGATGATCGTATCGTTCTGGACGGCCACGATCGTTGTCGTTGGGGTGAGTAGATCGATCAGGGATGGGCCTGTCGTTGCCTCCGGTTGTTGCTCTGGTTCGCTACGTTCCGTTGGTTCCACGGCTGGGAGATCGGTCGCCGCTTGCGATGGGACGACCGTTGTAACGGAGGATGAGAACGATGGGACGGTTGTGACTTCGCTTGTCGTTGCGGGTTCGTCGTCTACTCGCAGCTCGGGCACAAAATCGGCCTGCCCAGCAACCTGATTCGTTTCCTGCATCTGATTGATCATTTCAATCACGGACGAAGCGTCATCAACCGGTGCAACCGTTTCGTCGGTGAATAGTGGCACACTGCTGCTCGGTGAGCTGGCTGCCGTCGTTGTCTGTCCTTCGGTCGTCGTCGACTGTTCGGGCTGCTCCTCCCGTACCTGACTGTCTGCTTCTGGCTGGACGGGAGCAGCTGTTGTCGTAGAGTCGAAGGATTGAACCACCACAGTCGTCGTAGAGCTGCTTCCCTCGCTACTTCCCGTGGTCGTGGAGGTAGTATCACTATCGTCCGAATCGGATCCAGTCCTCACAATGATCTGGAAGCCATTCATCTCACTGTCCGGTGGAAGATACTCCGGCGCAGAGGTAGAGGGGATCTCCGTCGAGGTAGTCTGTTGCGTCACGACAGTAGACACCGAGCCCGATGCATCGGGATAAACGGACGCTTCCGGCAGCTTGCTGTACGGTGGTTGAGTTTCCGTCTGGACCTGGTACGTAGTGGTGCTGCTTGGGCTCGTCGGATAGGTCGAAGGTTCGGTTTGTGGTGGCTGTTGCGTTGTGGACGGTGTGCTGCTCGGCTCCTTCGGCACCACCAGCTCGGGCAGCGGCTTGGGCGGAAGATACTCCAGCGAGTTCTTTGCGGTCGTGGTCGTCGTCGGTACGGTGGTCGTGGCGAGCTGATTGATGTCACTGGGCTCACCGATCACTTCGTTGATGTTGGTCGGCAGCATTACCTCGGGCTTCTTGTACCCGTAGCCTTCGTCTTCGTCGAACAGTTGCTCCGTTGTGGAAGGGCCATTTGTCTGGGGTGCAGGGGTCGTGGTAGTCGGTGCCGGAGTAGTTGTTGTAGTAGTCGTTGTAGTAGTGGTCGTTGTAGAAGTTGTAGTCGACGGAGAGCTAGACGGTGCGACCTGATCAACGTTCGACGACTCTTGACCATCCTCTGGGGGCAGATATTCCGGTGCTTGGGTCGACACCGGGTTGACTAGGTTCGAGTCCGGATGGACGTCGAGCGGAAAGTCTGGCTTTTGGTAGTCATACCCGACGCGTTCCTCCAGCCGCTTGAACGGTGAAGGTTGGTTTTCTTGCAGCGGCAGCAAGCTGATCTGCGGTATGAAGGCTTCCACTGCTGCTGCTGCGTCACCTGACTTAATTTCCGTCGCAACGGCCCCATTGCCAGTGACGGACACCGAGGTACCGATGAAGCTTTGGCGCTTCTGCTTGTCAGCACCCGTGCGCTTCAGCAGATGCGACACGTCCGGCCGGGCAAGGCCACTGGTCACCAGACAGCCGGTGAGTATGAGAAGTTTCCACATCTGGAAAATAGAACGAACGAGCGAAGGAGAGGTATAAGTAGAAGAAAAACCCGTTCCAAACAACCCCGGTCGTTGTGTCCACATCATGGATTAGATTTATCACACTCAATTGTACTCCGCACAGTTGTGTTGTGTGCAATTGTGCAAGCACAAGCGGTCCTCCATTCACCGACACTTTCTGTGACTTTCTGTGTCGCCAATCGATCGTTGAGCCTGGGCTGCGTAGTTGTGTGCAGATGGAATCTTCTCCAATAAAACCAAATTCAACATGTTTTATTTTTGCGTGCAGCATCGAGCCTTTCACCACAATTAACAAACTCATCTTCAGCCGCTCGATACACGCGCCAGACATCACCCACCGAAAACCCGAATTCAGACCCATGCGAGTTCAGAGCGGGCATTATGCAAAACCCACCACAAACAAGTCGCCGTTCGGCACTGCCACCTATACGAAAGGCATTGCGGTTTTTTTGTGTTGTGTTGTGTTGTTGCCGAATGCAAAACACACATCACCTCTGGATAAACTGGCGTGAACTCGCACCCCACCCCCGAACCCGTGTGCTTCTTCTCCCGAGCTCCAATAAAGATCACCAGAAGATGGGACGGCGACAGGTTGGTTGGGTCGAATCGAATTAATCCCATGACGCCACTACACACCAACGGCTCCAATCTTTACCCGGCTGATCAGACGCCCGACAGACAGCCAGCTTCAGCAGAAGACACACTTACGATGCACGATGATGACGATGGCGACGAAGTGCTCTCCAGAAGTACCACCAGAAGGCCTGTTCACCTACATGAGGTAAGCGGTAACAGTAGGACCAACTGATTGACTGACTGACTCACTGACATACTCACACACACACATCGAACCGATTGGCCGATATGTGAATTAGCATCATCCACCCCAAAAGCTCATCCGCGAAAGTGAAAACCACATAATGAGCACCACCAAAAAGTAGGTTTCTAAAACGGTTTCCTTTCCCGCCATCTCCAACGGCTCACGCAGTGGGATCTTCCCTTCCCGACTGCGTTGCATAATGGACAGGAGATCTGCAAGCGGGAGGTCCAATAACAACATAATGCACTAGCCGGGCGTTATTTGCCGGATCTTTCAAAAGCCCCGCTTGTTAAGCTTTTGCCGATGCGTTTTCGGCCGGATTTAGCCGATCAATCTCAATCGGCTCGATCGTTCTGATCGCTGCGGGCCACAATTTGTAGCCACAAGGCACAAGTATTTTGCCAGTGCGAACCAATTTCAATCTCAACTCAACCCAATACGGGGGGCCCACCTCTTGCTCTCGATCGCATCCGATCCAACTGTTACGGGACCAGCGGTGTGAGATAAAACCGAGCTGACCTTTACCGTATCGATCGGCTGCGCATCACTAATTTAGGTTGCCATTTTTGCACCGAAGTCGGTCAGCTTTGGCATCGATTTCCTTGCGATGATACCCCAATACTCGTAACGGAACAGAATGTCATACGCAACTGATCGCTTGTAGAGGGTTTTTGCCGTTCGATGCGTTGATGCACTGTACCGGCGGGGACGTCTGTTTAGCCTTGTCCAATACCGATCGGCCAATGTCCGAAGTAGACCGTTCGAAATAATAATGTCATTACCTCGGCACATAGACACACACAAAAAAACGTTAGGCCCGAAACTCAAGATTAATGGACAAACATGATTTAATTACTACCAAAGAGGAGACCTTCTTGGAGGAGCAAACTGTAACATTCCCGCTCAGAATTGAGTGATGGTCTCGCTTCATTATCTCGCTAATTGCTACCAGAAGCTGAACGAAGGCGATGAGCTTTTTGGGGGGGGGGGGGGGGGGGCTTGGACCACAAGTTGAAACCCCTAACCATGATTACATAGCGATCTCAAGGGCGCATTGCTCTGCGCTGTGCGCGATCACGATCGATTAATATCTTTATTAGTATCGTAACTTGTTTTCCCTCTGTGTGAATCGCAATTTCATCAGACGTTCAAGATCCCAGACCTTTCAGCTGTCACAGCTGGCCCACAGCCCCCAGGGAGCAGTGCAATTCCCAAAGAATTGTGAAGAAGTGCATCCAATTAGTGTGTGTGCGCTGTCCCGAATTTTGATTAATCTTGATGCAAACGCCTCGACGAAGTTTGGTTTTATGTAACCTTTTTCCGTATTGCTTTCCCCGCATTGGCGCCCTAAACCATCATCACGCCCGCACTAATCGACAGAACAATGCCCTCTGAAGGGGCCCGCTTCGATTCGTGCAATCACCCAACTGGAGGAGGAGCATCGGGAGAGAACAACAACAACAAAAAATTGGTAAAGCACCCAGATGGACGCAGATGGACAGACGGGCAGGGCAGCGAACAAATCGTGTGTCCGATCGCTCCCAATCGGTAGAAAAAGGGAAGGTGACGAGATCAGTGGGCCACAAAAAAGGCCAATAACTACAACAAAAAACCATAGCCTTTCGCTCCGAGAGACCACCGGCGATCCAGCCAGATCGTGGTCTAAATGGGAAAATTCCCATTCCCTGGGTTCGGTCAAAAAACGGTCATTCACGCACATTAGCTTCATCCCACCCGCCGCAATGTCCGCCGCAATGAGGGCGTCACAGTTTTCCCTTTCACTGGTCGGCTGAGGCGCGCGTGTGCATCAAAGAGCGTTAGAAGCTCCCAGCCAGATGCGGCCAAAGATGGATGCGATGCGCTTGTTTCAGGTTCCTCCCGAAACGGGTCAACATCACTCGTCACATCACATAATCATCATTACCAAACTAAAGTGTGTACATCTTTTCTTCTTCTTCTTTTTCTTCTCCCTTCTTGTCTTGCATCTATGGGAAGAAGGAAAGCCAACAAAAACACGATCGAGTAGTGCCATAAATATCACCCGCGAGCAGAGCCAGAAAGGAGTAACGATCGCGGTGCACCGTATCGATTACATTACGGAAGATCGGAATGATCGATCGGATTCGTCCCAGAACAATCGGTCGCAAAGGTCTCGAGGGATCCTCGCTCGTTTGCGGATGCCTCCCGTCAGGGTCGGGACGGAACTGGCTTTGTGCATGGATTGCATAACGGCTGAAACGATCGCGCACCTCGGTTGATCTTTCGGTTCGAGTACTTTCGCCGGGTGGAACTGTCGTCGTTGTCCACGATTTTTGCAGCATTTGGCGGAGGCGAATAACAACAACAATAAAGGGGGCTTTGGCAAGACGGGGATTGCTTTCTATTCGTACAAATAGCCGGCCTAATCCTTCATCCAGAGCTTCAAAAGAGCTTCACTGTCGCGGAAGTAGAAAAAGAACACTCACCATGCTTTTGTTCACGACGCTCTTTGTTTAGCTTGCAAAAACGCTCCAGAATAGTAAGTCTTGGCAAGCGGGAAGGAGTGTCCTAAACTATTATCCACCTTTTATGCACACAGTTCGGTTCACTGATCGCTTCAAGAGATCGTTCCACAATTAACACACTTCACTCATCACAATGCACACCAATGTATTCTCACGATCACTCTTCTGCTCGGTCGGTTTCTAGGGCGAGATAAATGGAGAAAAGAATTACGTTAAAATCTATAATCAAATTACGAATAATCAAAACTACATCAGCAATAAACGACTAACGTTGCCGTGACAGGAACTGGCCGAGAAGATGGTCCGACGGCGTGACTAGCACGAATGAAGCGCAGGACTCATCAATCGACTAGCTTTATATGAGCTTTTTTGGGGTGGCAGACGACGAACCCCACGCTGCTGCTACTACTACCGTGTGCCCGAGTCCGTGGCTCGCTTCACTCTCGCTCTCTGTCGCTCCCTTCTCCCCGCATGGGAAATGCTGGCACTATATAGTGGTGTACACTCCTGCCGAAAACTGAGATGCTTCCCCCATTGGGAACGCGAGAAAAGCTCCTTAAGGAGGGAGGTGGGTAGGTGGGTGCACACGCTCGCCGTTAGTTAGTGGTTGTTGTTGTTCTGCAGCGCATAGTGCACGAATCTGCCGGGGCCAGGCCCCAGCCCCACAACAGCAGCAACAACTACCAAATGGAAGGGGCTGAAGATCGAGCTGGCTTTACTCGGGAGGGAGCCGAACACAGATCAAGCGTCGCGAGTAGTCGCGGCACACGCACAGTACGCTGCTTTAGGCACTCGGCTTAGGCTCAGCTCGAGCTCGGAGGCGATGAAAATTACGATAGTGTGTTCCTTCCCCCTCACCGTATGACCCGAAGATCAATCAATGTAAATCCTCCGTCTGGGGACGGTTTGATTACGTTTTTATTTTTTCGTTTTCTTGTACGACTTATCAACGTCACGAGTGGACACTTTGGGAAGGATTACTTACCGTCATACCATCGTAAAACAGCGAAGCAGCGAGAGTAATTATCATACCACAGTCCTTCTCCACAATCAGCTCGTGCCCGTTTCAGGATGGCCACTCCTGAACTCGCCCTTAAAAACAAAAACAGCCCACAATGGGTCCGTCCGTGTGCCGAACTCGCAAAGCCAAAATGTCAAACTTTAGCATTTGATGGCGCTTCGGCGACACATGGCGACACACAAGAGCGACCGGAGCGTCTTCCTCGAGTCTTCCACAGCAAAACAAACATTGCGCCGCATTCCGCCGGGAGCGGCGCAACGAAACCGCAAGTGATAACTGCGAGTGTGCTTGAACGCGGAAAAACTAATCGTGCTTCGCGCAACGCGAAAAACCTGCCCTAGCGCATTCCAATTCAGCAGCACGCATCCGAAACCCGTGGTTTTTTTTATGATACAGAAGCACAGGTGGGTTATAGAGGCGCCAAAGCAGACGTTTGGCAGTAATCACCGGCAAAACGAGAGAAGACACTTTGCCGTGTGTGACTAAATCAACGTTTTGCCTTTAATTTGCCTTTAAAAATCTGCTCTTAAAACAAGTGGCACGCATGAAAATGGATGAAAAGTGCAACAAAGTCTTCACTTTTAACAAAGGGCCATCGGGGTTTATCGTAGCAGGCTGCCCTTCAGCACGGTTCCATAGTGTAGCGGTTATCACGTCTGCTTTACACGCAGAAGGTCTCCAGTTCGATCCTGGATGGAACCAATTCCAAAACTTTTTATTTAAACAAAAGTAATGTACAAAAATGCGTCCTTGCTCTTCCTCCACCACCAAATGCCCTTTTCTTTCTCTTATTTTGATACTAAACCAACGCATCCATTAATTAATTACGCTCTTCCGGGACTGTGCGCTCGTCTCTTATGGGGCATAGAAGTCTCTAAACAATCTAAACCCAAAAAAGCGCGCATCAATATTAGTCTTCATAATTGCCCAAGCTTCCTGTTTGAGCGCTCCCAAATACCACCGATGACGCACAGAATCTCCAACGATGACGCGCCGAGAATCGCGTGAGCCAAGAATCAGTCTGTGTGTTGATTGATCTATATTTGCCCAGCAAACGGTGTAGCTCTTTCAAATTGAAGGTTTATTGTTCCCCGTTAAACAGTCGCGCGTAAATGCAATCGAGCAGTCGCGTTACGGAACGGAACACACGTCCCCCGCCCGATGCAGCTATGTGCAATCGAGCCCCCCGATCGCCCCCCTAACCTATCCGTAACCTTTTCCCTTTTTCGGGACACTCACAGGCATCATCTTTCTACGAATGGCGGCACATTTTTGCGGTCTCCATGCGGTCTCGCGCGTTTATGTGCCGTACGCATGCAAAGCTTGCTTTCTTCAACCTCATTTCCCGGGTATGTCCTGGTCCTTGGGGGGTGTTCCGTAAGGGTTTTTTTGTGTGTGATCGATCGATACGATCATACGTCGCTGCAAAGGCGAAGAGTTCTTTATGCACAACGTCGTGCTGCAGCCAGCCAGCGCCACATTATGCAACGGTTGACAAAATGACACACATACGTGCGCTTGCACACTCACAGAAGAGACAGTGAGAGAGAAAGAGACAGAGAGAGAGAGAGAGAGAGAGAGAGAGAGAGAGAGAGAGAGAGGGAGGTGTAACGGTTCCGTTCCTGAATCATATTTTGCGAACAAAAATCAGCAAACCTATCGCATCGCGGCGATCGCTCGCCGCATTGCACTTTTCGCTGTTGTATCATCGCGGGGCATCCTTTAACGCACACACACACAGAGCCCAGGCGCGCAGTGCACCGATCCGATGATTTATGGCACCCATTAAAACAAGGAGTCTGATGGCCTTTGCACCTCGCCTTGGAGGTGTTGGGGGGCGAGCTTTTTATGCTTCAAACCCCCGTGCATATTTTAATGCGCCACGCTTTTGTTTGCTTCCCCTCGCCACTTAAGGCTTGACGTACAAATCATACTTTTCACACCCGATCCGTCAGCCCCGATCCCGATTGATTGAATTGTTCGCGATAATTGGAACACACGCGGGGCGCGTGCGCGATCGTGACAACCCTTTTACATTACATTGGCATTGTAAGTGTTGGCGAGTTTGTTGCTGAATTCCTGTGGCAGGAATTTACACCAAAACCAACAACCGTTTGATGACACCACCGTTCGTCATCGGAGCTAATAATCAACGCGTCGATAAATCATTCCCCGATCCGGCTGCATTATGCATCGTTTCCTTTCGCTTTAAACGGGGTTTAATTGGTTCATTGGCGGGCAAAAGCAAACCCACACGTTCTATGATGCTATAAGCTCACCGCCTACTCCGGTGGATCCGGCAATCTATTCTCACGATCATCAACGAGGTGCCACTTGATATCGCTTTATCGCATCGCATTCCGTTAATGAGTCAATCAATAGCGGATGTCACCCGTTTTCAACAACAACAAAAAAAGGGAAACTCGGAAGGCGTGAAATTTGTGTAGGATGCGCTAACCCTGACCGGGGAGGGCGCGCCTTCACGAAAGTTAATCCAGCAGGGCAAGGTAAAGATGTCGCGGGTGTCTTGGGGGAGTTAGAAGCTCACATAAAGGGCACCTACAGCAGTGACAGTTTTATCGTCCCAAATAAGCATCCTTCAAGGGTAAACTCACACCTGGAGATGGGTTTTGTTTGTTTCGCTCCACTTGTAACACCAAACCGAGCGTAAAACATCACACACACACGACCGTTTTATGGTAATGCTTGCTTGTTTGGACTGTTTGGCGTCGAAAATTCCTTTTATCGCGTAACGACCCTCCTCGTGTATGCATAAGTAGGAACGTGCCTTTGTAATCACGGCGCGGATCTGCGAAATGGGTCAGGCCTTATCGGACGGGGCTCTCCTGTGTGCGATGGAGAGGACTGACGACATCTCTCTTAGGAGCATATGATGGCAGTATCGTCGGCGGTACCTTTCACATGCATTTCTCAATGAACCATATTGTTCAATACGTGTACACTTCCAGACGAGTGGAGTAATTAAATGTCAATTAGTTTCGAGAGGATCACCGCTTCACTCTCAAGTGCATAATTGTAGCACACGATCACCCCGGTGTAGCATAACAATGTCATTAAACTTGACTCCAGTGTGCGCTTGACGCATATGATCATCAACCCCCCGCGTAAGGTCGTCCTCGTTTCGGAGCCCTTTTGAGTAAGAGCAATTATTGTACGCCACTGATCAGCCCCAGCTCAGGAGGTCTCGCGCGAGCCCTACCGAGAGGTCCAGTAACCGCTCCACATGACCTTATGCTAAATCTGCTGTTTGCTGTACTACTGTGAAGATGCGCTACGAGTGAGGGCCATACTTGATCGAGTGGAGCCCTTCGACTGCTATCGGCCGCTATCTGTCGATACAGCTTTGGCACACACTCTTTGAAATGGCACACACTCGCACACGAGCGCCCGTTTTAGGAGAGTCGGTCCTGCTGTCAGCCCGTCAGCCGCCGCAACCGCAAAAGGCCAAGGCATGGGGACGCATTTTTCCAGCCAAACGCATCATTTGCGCGCATCATTGGCGACTCACGATTCGGGAAGTCCATACACACGTAACCGCGTTGGCGCGTTTCGTTCCGTTGCAGTTTGCGCCGCAGCAGCCGAACCCCGTAGCATAACTTTTTTTTGTGTTAGCATAAGATGAATAGTAATCATCCCACACACGGACAGTCGGTCGGACGGGCTGCGCTGTACGCCCAAAAACCGTTCCATATGGACAATGGGACACACGGCGGTGAGTATTGGAAGATGAGATTATATCATCGGATTTGGGGCCAGTGTCGCAAAAAAAACAGCAAGAGGAAGAAGAATTCACCTAAATGAGGTAGAAAATTGCGCACCCCGTGGACCCTGTCCCATCCGCACAAAGCGCCTATGCTAATGAGCTACATATATTTTTAAAATGTAACACATTAGTACGAGAGTGGGCTAGAAATGGTGAATAGAGAGGATGAAGGAAAGTGCCACAGGGTTCGGAAATAGCTCTGCACGCATTCTTGCCTTCTCAGGTGGGAACGGATCGCTCACCGGCACGACCTCTGGCGACTGCGTGCTACGACACTCCTCAAGAGGGCCCATTCCAGCACGCAACCTATCATTACTTAGCATAAAGTAAGACATAAAAGAAGCAACAACAAAAAAGAGCACACCTCCACTCCACCTCGGAACGTTTCAATTATTTTACGTAATTCAAGTTCATCGCGAAATTAATACCGCGTCCGAAATGTTTGTTTGCGGAGCGAAAACTGTTCGCGATCAGACGGTGGTGTGTGGCCAGAGCGCCACTTACGTGAGCTTTAGCAGTCAGAAGAACGAAGTCATTAAATTAGCATTGACCCTTTGCAGCGATGCTGTTCCCATCATGGCTGGCCGTAGTATTATGGGTATGTTTTATTGGCGAATATTAGCGATCGGTGTTGATCACAGCGCTAGCGAGACCGCACCTCTCATGTACGATCGAACTTTAGAACAGAGCTGCTATTGGTGCTCGTTGCATCGTGTTATTTCCGTTTGGTGCTTTTCTTACATTTGTACGTGTGCGAACGAACCGGTGGGTAAATAAAAAACATTGAGAAATCTTCAAGAAATATGTGTTGCATTCAGTGCAAAACTTCACGCGTTGTCTTCAACCGCTTCGAACACGTGGTGGCCTTGTATAAAAAGGTGGCTCGTATTTTTTATAGGTTACCTGCATTATAATCTATTCAAAGGCTGAACTGAAATATGTATTTCCTTATTTATTGCAATTGAGAAGTGTCGACATTGGATAGATTTTAAATTAAGTAAAAACCTTTCGTAAAAATTCTAACGGACAAATTATGTCAACGGTTTAACGGTCGATTTTTCATTTGGAATATTGTTAGTAATGCCATTTGTCATTGCATCATCTCTTTTTCTAATTTGAAATTATTACATAAAACTTAAATTAAAAAATAAAATCTTTACTTAAAAAGCCCTAATTTTGGAAATTTGAATTTCAAATTTTCTTTTTTCGTAAACAACAGAATGACAGCTCTGTTGTGAAGAAAATGCCAGATTCTGTCATGATGTACCATTTGACGTTTCATCCGTTTGGGGAAGGGAGAGTAAAGACAATATGCGCTCCATTTTCAATAAAGCAAGTAAATTATAAGACAAAATAATCCAATAATTAATCTTCTTCTTTTAACTTTCAAAAATCCAACAATTTCACTTCGAACCCGTGAAAAAATCAACGAATGAAATAGATCAAACAAGATGGCGTCAAGCCACATGCCGCTGTCGCACCTGCCGATGCACGAATGAAACAAAGCGTACACGTACGTGGTGTTGGTGGTTCTTGTGATTGTGGTGCAGTTTTCTTCTTTGGCGTGCGCACACATCCAAATAAGATCGCGGCCCCTACTCCCCGCTGTCCGTGCGTGCGTGTGGTTCGATGGAATATATCGCCCGGATCGTGAAGCAAGTGCACCTCCACCGTCCGACGACAACGACAACCACGAAAGCTCAGCATCCCCTGGTAAAACTACTGTGCAACTGAGAGTAGAAGGAATCCCCCCCGGATCAGGCGAATAGCAGCGAGTGGTCAGCAGACGGCCCAGCGATGGGCGGACAGAAGTTTCAGTACGACGAGAGTGGAGGAACTTTCTTCTACTTCATACTCTCGTTCCTGGCCCTGATCCTGGTGCCGACCACCTTCTACTTTTGGCCACGCAAGAAAAAGGAAGGTAAGCATCGAGGCGTCCTCCGAGAGGCGTTTTCTGTCCCCGGATCTTCTCGCAATCTGTTGATTGCTTACGGTACTAGTGCGTGCGTGCGTGCGTGCGTGTGCTGGCGCGGGCCCTACACGTCGTCGTCGTCGTCGCCGTCTCGGGGGTTTCGGTGAGCTGTCAAAAAACCGGGCCAACGCCAAATGTACAGTTACTTGACTTGTTTTCTTTTGCTTCGTTTCCGCTTGAACACACGTCCCTACCTGGCGGCGGGCCCCTGGCTGGCGGTCGCTTTCTCCTCCGGGCGAATGAGGGGGATAGGGGATAAGAAAGATGCACAAGAATGTTGTTGTGCTGGCAGCACTTTCTAATGGCGAAATCACGCGAAATGGGTTGGAATTTGCTTGTCTCGCCGCTGCTCGTCACGATGACGAGCCACGCCGAATCTTGGCTGAGTTGGCCATGAACAAAACATTTGTGTAAACAAGACCAAAATCCTTCGAGAAGAGAGCCTCGTGATGTGTGTAACGACATGGAAAAGATGAAAATATTGAATAGGAATATTTATTTTTTAGTCTTTAAATTCATTCTTGAATTTCAATGGAAACAAGTGAACATAATTGCTTTCGTCTAGAAAACCCCCAAAGGGTTACAATTTACCATACCGATTAAAGTATGCCACGCTTACGTGGTTCTCTGCCCGCGCTTCCATGTGCTTCCCCGTACCAATGGCAAACACAATTGAGCGTCACGCTGTGTTAGAGCTGCGACAAACTTAAAGTTGAAGTAATTTGCCTCCCAAGGTTCCGTTTCGCTAGTTCTACCACCGCGCACCGCGCCGCTCGATGTAACCTTATCGTTAAGCAAACGTAATTTTACATTACTTACCCATATTTTTTCTCGTATTTCTTCCCCATTCCCACCCACTTGCAGACCCCACCACAAAGCATGAACACTGTCAGTGTGCAGGATGCGTGCGGAAGCGCATCACGATGGAACATTCCGACCCGTACAAGGGCACCAAGGAGCTGCTGGTGAAGCTGTCGATCGTAGCCGGCTGGGCGCTGCTAGCCTTTCTCACCTACAAGGTGTCCCAGTTCGACTACGAAATGTCCAACTTTGATCCGTACGAGATACTGGGCGTCCCGCTAGGCTCGTCCCAGAAGGAGATCAAGAAAGCGTACCGCACCCTCTCGGTCATACTGCATCCGGACAAGGAGACGGGTGACGAGAAAGCGTTCATGAAGCTCACGAAAGCGTACCAAGCGCTGACGGACGATGAGGCGCGCAAAAACTGGGAAAAGTACGGCAATCCCGACGGCCCGGGTGCGACATCGTTCGGCATTGCGCTGCCGTCGTGGATCGTTGAGAAGGAAAACTCGGTTTGGGTGTTGGGATTGTACGGGTTGGTGTTTATGGTGGCGCTACCAATCGTAGTCGGCACGTGGTGGTACCGTTCGATTCGTTACAGCGGCGACAAGGTGCTGCTCGATACGACCAACATGTACTGGTACTTCTTCCACAAGACGCCGCACATGGCGGTGAAGCGCGTCATTATGATACTGGCGGCGAGCTTTGAGTTTGAGAAGCGGCACAACAATCAGGTGATCGAGCGACCGTCGGATAATGTGGAGGTTCCGGCACTGATACGGGAGCTGCCGTACCTGAACGAGAAGTGCAAGGAGCTGCCGTTCGCGAGGAGCTACTCGCTGAAGGCACGTGCGATACTACATGCGCATTTGTCGCGCATTCCGCTCAACCCGAACACGCTCGAGGTCGATCGTCAGCTGATCGTGCGCAAGTGCCCGTACCTGAT
Source organism: Anopheles gambiae (assembly GCF_943734735.2). Lineage (NCBI taxonomy): Eukaryota > Metazoa > Arthropoda > Insecta > Diptera > Culicidae > Anopheles > Anopheles gambiae. Next base: position 114,817,789 of record NC_064601.1, read on the forward strand.
ACAGGAGATGGTGAGCTGCGTTAGCCACCTGATTATGTTGGCGTATGCGCGAAAGAGTAAGTGAAAACGATGGCACAATTCGATATTTAACTAACGTTCTGCTCCTTTAATTCCAGTCCAACGACTCCCATCGATTGAAACGATCGAAAACTGCATGAAACTGTCGCCGATGGTTATACAGGGGCTGCGCGAATCGGAACACCCGCTGATGCAGCTGCCGCACATGACGAAGGAGCTGCGCGCCCAGCTCGCCCGCAAGTACAACACGCGCAATCTGCAGCAGCTGGCGCAGCTGAAGCCGGACACGCGCCGAGCGGCGCTGCGCAGCCTGAACGACGAGCAGTACCACAACGCGGTGAAGGTGCTGGGCCAGATGCCGCTGATCGACTTCAGCATGAAGTGTGAGGTGGTGGACGATGAAAATTCGAACGTCGTAACGGCCGGTGCAATCGTGACGGTGACGGTGGAGCTGGTGCGCCGTAGCATGTCCGACCTGTTCGGTGACACCACCGCGAAGGAAAAGCAAGGAATCACGTACGTGCGCGGGGCTTGGGTCTAATTCGATCGTAGATGGCATTGATTGAACATTGTGTCTTTTTGTAGGGAAAGTAATGAAAACGGTGACGGTGATGGTGATGCGGACGGAGAGCTGGAAGCCGGAACCGACGATCAGAAGCCGGAAGGAAAGGTGAAAAAACAGTCCGGCTGGCATCCGAAACCCTCCAAGGGGCATAAGGGTAAGGCGAAGGCGGCCGTTAAACCCCACGCCCGGAAGCTGGCGGCGGCTGCAGCCGCTGCTGCCGCTGCTACGGCGGCTGCGGCTGCTGCTGCTGCGGCGGCGGCTACTGCAACGGCTAACCAGACCGCAGCTCAGTCGGCCACAGCTCCGGGTGAGAAAACAAAGGTGAGTTGTCATTGGAAGGCAAAGCGATAAGAGATAACAGCGAGCTGGGAGAATGAGTGCAAACCGTATTGACGTATTGTATTTTCCTTCATTTGCAGTCTGGCAAGAGCAGTGAAAGGAAAGCGCAAGAAGGAGATGATGAAGACTCCGCCGACGGGGACAGTGGTGCGGAAAGTGACAATGATGCCAGCGAGGCAGCGGCCGATGATGATGATGAGTGGGAAAAGTAAGCTTTATTGAGGTGTTTAGCTCCTTTTACAGACTATTTCAACATTTACCTTTTTGCTCAGGTTCCAGCAAAAGATTAACAAGCGGGAAAAGCTGGAAGGACGATCGAAGGTTTCCCATCCCGTTCACTGTCCACTGTTTCCTGAGGTAATTCACCAATGCTCTCCATCGTTTTCGAGCCAACAATTCTTAACGTTTGGGTTCGTTTTGCTCTCTACTTGCAGGAAAAGCATGAATACTGGTGGACGTACATCTGCGACCGGAAGTCGCACACGCTCCTAACCGTGCCGTACCACGTCACGAACCTGATCCACCGGGAGGAGGTGCAGCTGAAGTTTACCGCACCGAAGTGGGCCGGCATGTACGTGTTTACCGTCTGCCTGCGGTCCGACTCGTACATCGGCATGGACCAGCAGCTCGATCTGAAGCTGGACGTGAAGGATCCGGCCGCCATCCCGACCGAGCTGCCCCAGTGGGACATCAGCGAGTCGGAATCGGACCACAACGAGATGCAGGCGAATGATAGCGAATTCACCACCGACTCATCGGACGGCGAGGATGACGAGTCGCGAAGACGAACCGACTGAAGCAGCGGCAGCAGCAGCAGCTCTTGAGCAAATGGAATCGGGTAACGGGAGAGCTAAATGCAGTTCATATTCCTTCAGTTCTTGTTGCTGCATGGTGAGGGTGAGGGCGGAGAGTGTGCGACACCGGAAGACGCAAACACAGGGCATAATACTAGTAGGACACAGGCACAAGTGCACAGGGAAGAGTCGAGACAACAACATTCATCAATGGTTTTTTTGTGTTAGAAGAGACGTTAAATTAGTTAATTAAACCTGCTGATCCCGCTCCACCATCCTTTTTTCCTACTCCCAACCAGAAGAAACGTTTTATGATAGAAAAAAACATATAGACCACACACACACATCGACACAAAACACTCATACTTTCATCAAACACGCATTAACTCTGTGCTTCAGCAGCTAAAAGCCCGCGTAAAAGAACCTAGAAAGAGGGAACTGATTTAACAAAAACAATAGACACGACTAAACCACGCCGTGTATCTTACGGTGAAGGATAAAATAGAGGAATTGGGATGTGAGGTGTGTGAGGTTACAAGGTAGGAGTATTGGGAAGGATAAGACGGGCGAAGAAGATTGTTTATATTTGTGTTCCTGTGGAATAACGGTACGGTGAAATTATGAGCACCTTCATTGGGCAGTATAAAGAAAATGTCGAAATATAACAAACAAACAAAAACTGTGCAACAAATAGTAAAACGTATGTGTGTATTTTGTGATTTGTTTTTTAGAAAATTAAGTAAAATGATTTTAAAAAAACACGCCCAGTAGGTGGAATCGAACCACTTCGACGCTAATCGACTACAGATTTGAAGTCTGCACTCCGGACCACCGAAGTTCGACTGGGCAGGTGGCCGGCCGCTCAAGCATGTATATAAACCGCGCTGCAAATATTTCACTTCTAGCGATGGATAAGCAACACATAACTGTTGTAAGGCTTTGCGTTGATTTTCAAATTTTCCGTTAACACAAACCTTAGTGCTCTTGCTTGCAATTTTAATGTCATCATCCCAACGCACCACCACCACTCACCACAATCAAAATTCTTCTTTTATTTATTTTCACCATAATTTTCCTTAACAAATGATCACTTTGTAATTGACTGTGATAGAGAATGAGAAATGGAGCAAAACAATGCACACACTTACGTCGATTGTTCTTCTGCACGCATCGCACCGCTTCCATGCACCATGCAAACGAGGAAGGATGAAACGGCTGTAGTAAAACTAAATGCGATCTCGCAAACAGCACTCTCCATATACCTACACACTTGGCAGAGGCAGAGGTAGTGATCGATCGTTTTTGCTCTTCTCTTCTCATGTCCCTCCTCTCGTTGGTCTCCATCAAAGGTGTGTGCGTGTGTGTGTGTTAACTTCACTCCCGGGCAAAGAGGAACTTTAAGCAACGCGCAGCAACGGCCATTTTGATTTGAGACCATTTGTCAACTAAATAGTTTTTAAAAGTACAATAGTGTAAGATCGTTTGATTTCCATGGCTGCCGTAGCTCGAAGTATTGACGTTCTAAGGTTCCTGCAGAGGCGCCTGGTGGCCTGATGTCTTCTCGTACGAAATTTGATCACTTATCATATTGAAACAAACGATTATTACACGATGACGAACGATGATGATGATGAACGATGATGACTCGATTTGAACAGTGTGTGTCAGTAGATGGTTAGGGAGACTGGGGTTGTGACGCATCCGTTTGCACTTATTCCTCCTGTTCCTGTTCGGCCAGCATGGGATCGTCGGTGTCAACCAGTTTGCTGGAGATTTCGTCCTATACACGTGGATCGGAAACAGATAGATTAGATTGGGATGATTCTTTGAGTAAGTAGACTTCAAAATACACAGAGAGCTTGCAGTTAGGGACAACAATTTCATTCATTGGAGAAGCTTGGAAGTAAAACTCGGAATCTGTGATTGTAATCCATTAGTAGCTGAGAACGAGCATCATGCATTAAGAAGCCAGGTTGTGTTGTGTGTACTTTCTTTTTTCGTTACTCTAGTTCTAAAAAAAAACAACAGCTACACGAATTTCAATCGTAACTGAATGTCTGGACCTCTTTAGTAGCTTCCGGTTCGTTGTCGACTTCCTCCTCTTCGTCTTCCTCCTCCTCCTCTTCCGCCTCATCCATCTCGATCTGCTCCTGTGCATCTTCACTCTTGCCGGCCAGCGCTGCCGAGGCACGTCGAAGTTCCTGCTCCTCTGCGTCGGCCTCCATCTCTGCTGCGTCCTTTAGAAAGCACAACCGCACAACCGGACACACCGTAGAGAGGAGTACACCGTATTGGTTAGGTGGTTCGGAATGAACTTATCATTATCAGAAGAGCAACGATAAAGGCAATGGGGTAAGTAAAGCGTGAAAGGAAAAGTGGGTTAAAATTAAACACACACACCAAGAGATTATTAGGGAAGTAAGCTAAAGTGTGTAGAAATTCAGGGAAGATGTGTGATACACAGTGAAACAGATAAGCCTCGAGAGAGCGTAACCTCAGACAGGTGGTGGCGAGAAAGAACTGGAAGAGCTGTTTACACATAAAATTGGCTTAAGATATGTTGCGCACATTCCAAACGAACGGGGTCATATAAGTAAACAGCGACCATATTTAGAGTAGAATAAACAGTATGGCGAAGAAGAGATAGAGCGACGCAGTACAGAGCGAAGAGCGAAGAGGTTAAACATCGCGAAACATTCAACACGTTGTAACGTAGCATCATATTCCGTCAAACCTCATCTTCATCGGTGGACGGAGATTCATGTTCCAGGGACGCTTTCGATTCCCCAACGACCTGCTCCTGCTTCTTCTCTTCCTCATTTGCGCAGTCTACTCTCCTTGTCTTAGTGGGGTTTTCTATTTGACTGTCCATTTCTGACTCCGATGATTCATCCTCATCCGTTAGATCCTCCTGTTGCTCCTCTACTTCCATCTGTTCGACATTATTCTCGTCTTGCTCATTGTTCTTTGTTATCGATTGGTTCAATGCGATGTGCTGTTCATCAGCGGACACTGGTTCTTCGTTGACAACCTCTTCCTGAACATCATCTTCCTTGGGGTCTTTGAGCGGAGTCTCATCAACGACAGCAGAGTCTTCATCGGCTTTGTCTTCGAGATCTTCCTGGAGGTCAGCTGCTGGTTCTTGAGTGTCGCCTACGCTCGCTTCATGTTCCATGGAGGTCGTTTTTTCACCTTCAGTGGTTGCGTTTGAGTCGTTGGTGACTTGGGGAGCGTCATCGCTTTGTACCACGGACACTTCCTTTGTCTCGTTTTCCACAGTTTGCGGTTCATCTGGATCATCATTTGAGTCAATTACAGCTTCTGATTCATCATCCTGCTTCTCAGGAATGTCATCTTCTTTCAATTCCTCCGTCGTAACTGTTTCTGTCAGGTCCTTCAGGGCCTCTGTGACATCGTCAGCAGTACTTTCACTCACTTCCACGTCCTTCTTCTCTTCGTTCGTTTCAGTATCTTTCACCTCCTTTTCCGATTGCAACTCCTCCTCCCCAGCCTCTTCCGGTGGAGCCTTTGCCGCCTATTTTCAATTGAATGTAGGTGCACAGCAGGTATATATGGGTGTGTATGTGAGTTTTTGATGGATGAATTCAGCCAATTTTGGGGTGCAACATCAGTGGGTAAGGTGTGTGCAGGGATTTTGTAAAATGTTCGATGGAAGGGAAAAAAACGAAATGAAACGTGATTATTCATAATGGAAAGGGGTAAATGTAATAATGTGTTAAATGACATCAAATCTCTTACAAACGGCGTCACTGTATTAGTCATCATCAGCTGGCAATTTCACGCGCCATTTCGGATATTCATTAATTGCATGATTCAGCATCAATTGTTGCAATCAAGCGCCTACATTACATCGAGAAGCAAAGGATTGAATTAATCTCACTCTAGCAGAGAACCGAGCTCACACACAGATGGTCAACAAAAAGCTGATACGACTTATCTGAATGATAAGCTTCGCTATAATATAAGCTTGTGTGCAGTGTGTCGATAAATTAGTTAGACAATTCAACACAAAACACAAATGCATCATGCAGAGCACGGTAAATAGGAACAGTATTAGTCATCAGCCAAGATATCGATCGATTTTCCTTACTTTTATTTTAGACGCTAAAGCTAAAAAAGGTATAAATCTTTCGCTACGATGTATTTAGGGTGGTGGATGTATATGCCGCGCTGCTGGGGTGTTTTTTTTTGTATAATCGCTTGTAATCGCGGGGATAGGCTTTTGCTTTTATTTCCTGAACCTTGTTTTCACCTCTCTCGTAGTGCTATAATCGTGCTCTTGCTAATTTTAATATAGTATATGTATATAATGAGGCCGAGGCATAATATTCTACTCAACATCTAACGAAGCGCATTTGAATTAAATGGGGACAAAACTCGCAATAAAGTGCAACCCCTTTGCTTCTCGAAACAAAAAGGCGTTGGCTACACCTCTAAAAATGTGGATTCAATCCTAACTGTTCTCGCATCAAAGCGTTAATTACTTCCCCCCTTTGCTTTCTTTTGATTTCCGGCTTTAGTTCAGTTTTATATTGAGCTAACTAACTCTTCTTCTGGGGGTGGTGTGTGTTTGTATGTACCGCGTCTGGTGTACGTGTGATACGTTTCGTTTTCAGCTTTGTAATGTAGTTTTGTTTACCCTTTTTTTCGTTCGTTCCCCTACTATATCGTTTGTTTAACTCAGTATTCTACCATTTCCTTATCGCTGCTTAGCATACAGCATAATAACACGCATAAGATAAAGTTACGACTTTACGCGCAAAATAAGAGATAAATTAATTTTGTAGAGCGCACAGCTCATTTGAGAATGTTTTGTTTGAAAATTTTGACGAATGTAATATGTAAATCTATGTGCCAAACATTACTTTGTAATCGTGAGCTCTCACTGAATGAATTATTTCAAAAATAACGCCGCATCTTTTAGACCCCGCCCGCCCGCCCGCTTCACTCTTTCGACTGATTATCGATGTAAATCTATTTGCTAACAAGAAAAAGGCGGCACACAAATGAAAAGAGAGTAAAATTGCACACTAGTTTTGAGGTATAGGTCAGAGAGATTGATTAATGTTCGCGCTCCCCTCTGTTCTAACTAACCACTGCCACTAACTCTTGCCTATTTACGCACAAACGTTCTTCACAAGAGGCGCGCGCGCGCGCCTAACAGTTAGCATCGCCTACTACGTAGTGTTTCACCTTACTAATATACCGGGGGATACCGCGCGGGGTTATAGGGAATGGCTTCTATATTGGAGAGGGGGGAGGGGTCTTTTTTACTTGCGCTTCTCTGCCGCATACGATGCTGTCATCATTAGGCGGTTAAGCGCAATCGGAAGCACACGCACAGACTCCCGCCGTCCGTTTGCAAGAGCATGTGTGGAAACATGTCGAAATAATCCATCGTCACCATCGCACGCTGCTCTGCGGGTTTTTGCGGGTCGCGATAAGACTGGTAAAATAACTTTAATATATATACGGTGTGTATGTGTCTTTTCAACTACGGGTTAGCTTACCATCCCCATTTCATCGTGCGCATTGCATTGTGTGTGCTTATCGGTTACTTTGTTTGCGAAACAACCGCTAAACCCCACTTTCTGCTGGTATGCCCACAGACCAGAGAGAACGTGACGAAAGGTGTATAAGGCGGGCAACAGAGAGACTCTCTTGCATAAGGGACAGTTTTCTCGATGCCGTTGTCGCACAACAGCATTGCGAAACGGCTGATATCATTCAGGGCACAATTGTTTGTGACCCGGCAAGGCCACGCACGCAAAAAAAACAGGTGCGTCAATGCAAACAAACGCTAATGGAAGAACTTTTAACGCTTTTTTTGGCAAAAAAAGTTATTCAAATGATTTTAGTTCCCTCATGCAGGATCAAACAGGGATAAACAAAGAAAGTCCCACTACGAGAGTCACTCAATCGACAAACAAAACCCCCCTACCCTATTCTAATCCGATAACCTAAACGGAACCTTTTCCTCCTGACTTGACACAGGTTGGCCATTGCACGTGTTGCGCGCTGTGCCATTGCTACAGAACAATCTCTAATCCTTGTGCCCAGGAGGGACTGTTGCCGTTTCGCTCAGAAGCACTCGCGGGCTGACCTCTGCAGGAGCTTAGACGATTGCATCCGATGCGAAATCGATCAAACGTTAAATTACGGCGCGTTACTACTTCCCTCGGAATCTACCCGCGGAACCTTAAATCTACCAAACAATATATATGCGCGCACGCGACAGAGAACGGGAAAAGCTGGAAGAGTGTGGTGTTGTGTGTACTTTCATTGGATTAGAGTAGTGTGGCGTAGCAGCAGGATAGAGTTCGAGGTGTCACTCCATCAAGGTTATCAAGGTTACAACCGTGCAGAGTTGTGTGGAGGTTACCGTGTCGGCAGTGTTTGCTACGGCCATGGAGTTTACTACTCTCTCTCTTGTGAGGTGTATGTTGTTAGTCTCTTATCTTTACTGCATTGAGCCTTCCATTTGATGGCGGAAGGTATATATGTTATGGAAGTTGCTAAGCTTGGAAGTAATGTTAGTAATGCTGTATAGTACAACAAATCAAATGTAATGTTCATTATCAAATTGCCGTTCGATGACGCTTCATATTTTCATACCGCATATTCTTTTGGCGCCCTAACATTGGTAAAGCAACACACTAAAACGCAAATTGTTAGATAGGGCAACCAACACAAACACAGCACACAGCACACACGGGAGAGCACACAGGCAGCGCGAGCGCTCGCTCGGGGGTGTGGTTGGGCGTGTTAAATTTTTGCTGTTTTAATTTGATTTTCTGTGCAGAGCGACTCCTGCCACACGGCCCTGTCCTCATGGGCCAACGGCGGACCGCTGCGTTACTGTCCACGCCTCGTGCTAACTCAAACCTCGTTCGCGCCCTCGGCCTCCGCTCCATCACCGGCTCCAGCACCGTTGTTGTCTTCAGTCTTGTTTTCTTTGTTCTCGTCCTCGTCCTCGGCGGCCGCGGTGTTGGTGGCGTCGTCGTCGCCGGTGGCAGGTGGTGCTGTTGTCTCGTCGCCGTTTTTGTGCTCCGGCTCGGGTGCCGCCGGGGCCGCCAGCTTCAGGAACACCTCCAGATTGTCCACCTCGTTGGCCATGTCGAAGTCGTCGTAGTCACCGCAGTACTCGGTGTCGTTGAACAGCTGCGGGGGTAGGGCGTGCCGCGGGTTCGGATCACTGATCGTGCAGCCTTTGTGCTGGGCGTTCGTCTGCATAAAGTCCTTCTCGCCCTCCTGGCCCGGCTCTGTGATGTCGATCACCGTATACTCTATGTGCTTGCTGTCCATGATCATCGTGACCCGCTGTTGGCGCTTCTTCACCTGCAAAGGGGGTAGAAGAAGAGGAAGAAATGTTTCAGTAAACAGATAGGACGCATATTTCCAACATCAAGCTCAAATGCTGCGATGAATTTATTGCCTCTATTATATCCCGCTGAGAAATCTATCAGCATTCCACTCGCATTAGCCAAATCTTCATAAGGTAAACGCAAAAAAAAACACACAGGAACGGACATTAAAAATTGCCCTCCCGTTCAACATGTCTAGCCGCCGGTGTGTGCCTGAGGACGCAGGACAGGCGAGTGGCATGTTTGTTTGTATTTTGCATTGGCCAATCTACATAAGTACACTCATTAGTTCTGTCGTAAGCCAACGGTAGCAACGAAACTTGATACTTGCAGCCAACGATCTTCTCTAAACGCTATTTTCCCGGTTGTGATACCCCCGGTAGGAAAGAGAGTACACTGATCTCATGTACTAATATTTCACGCATGTAGTACGTGTCTCACGTGTCATCACAGAATGTCCATCGGACTTAAATCGTCTCGCCTCGTTCACGGACATTCAAGCAATTAATCAAGTGCGGAAGAAATAGCCACACCAACTGGTGGCAATGATGATGAACTCTTTGGCAAACGATTTTACGAAAAATGTCTTCAAATTCCGGTTTCAGAGTGATTTGAAGAGCCGAGAATAGATTTCCTAGAAGAGCTGTCTACACACAGGGAACAAAGATCTTTAAGATTTCCCATTAAATTAAGCACCACCTTTATGTCTGGAGTCGAACGTCTTTGTCCTTCTGTTTGGACGACATCTTGGGATATTCAAGATCTTCCTGGATTCCTTTGTTTTTGTCCCCTTTTAAACCCAACTAATGTTTTTGTTTACATGCCCACCAATTATCTTTGTGGACATTCCGACGACCTCATCTGATCGCCATGTGTGTGTTGTCACTACTACTCTAAGACACTACGACACTAAGTTGTAACATCACTGTGGTGCTAAAATTAGTACAAACAACAACCTCATGCTTGTGACTGTTTCTCTTCCAACGGACTTTCCAACTGTCACAAGCGCTTTTACGTTTCCGTTTGCACTTTCCACTAACCTATTTCCCTAAGTGCAGATGGCTGCAATACAGTCACCCAACCTGAAGACCTTGCCGGTTGACTTGTTGGTCATTTCGAATCACACGTTTGAGGTAAGTATTCCATAAAATAAATTGACAAGGTCCCAATGATGGTCCCCTACACAGCGCACATTACACTAACTAAGTGTTTCACCGCAAACCAATTTGACATGCAGCTCAAACATAAATAAACCAAGCGTGATGCTCCAGATAGATATCGACGTGATCTTCCACACGATCAACATCGTTCAATCGGCTCGCTCCAATCGACACGGGGGCGATCACCACATCATCCACCTTCTTCTCACTAGCTCAAGCTACAAAACCATCCTGCTGCACCATGCTGTAATGTGCAGATTTATGAGCATAATATTTTCATTCACCTATTAATCCTACACAGTTCCATCACTTCTGCTTTCCCTCCTTGCGAGTAGCATTTTCTTGCTACCATTACCTCCTCCATGCCAACAACACACACGTTAGGTTTTCAAGCGCAAGGAAATGCTATTTTTGCATATCATCTGACTCGGTTTTCCGCGGTTTTCTACCCATTCCTCCCACCTTCAGAGGGAAAAGGAGAGGGAACGGGCAAACATTTCATTCAATCATTTCCCATCACTCACAGCTGGTAATTGCTACACACGACGCGTATTCTTCCTCTTCCTGGCGGGTAAAACTCGGCAAAATACAGATACAGAGGAAGAGAGAGAGAGAGAGAGAGAGAGAGAAAGGAAGAGCACGATCGAGCATCATTGCACCAGGTTGGGGGAAAAGTTTAGGATTTCCCTCTGTGCTGTTTCATAATTTCTGCCCCGTTTGACGAACCTTTAGCGCGTGGCGCGGGAAGAAAATTCAACACGCTGGTGTCGGGTGTATGTGTGTGTATGTTTGCCAAATCACTAAAAATACAGGAGACAGTCCTCGCTAGCATGTCGTCGTGGTTTTCGTTCGACTGTAACATCAGAAGCGCGCACCCACAAGAAAGTATGGCTGATGCTGTATCGGTGCAAACAACAAACCCAACACACGAGCAGCCACAGTATGATCCTAGACGATCATAACACAAACAACATCGCTGTCCGGCATGAACTACATACATCTGTGTGTGTCTGTTTGGTGAGCGAAAGGGGAGGGCGATTATTTAATTCAACTCTGTGATGTGATGGCTTCGCTGTGACCGTCATCATCATCATCATATCGCCCCACGGGGCCATCGAGGATCGCGCGCGCAAAACACCACACGCAAAAGCAAGGGTGATAGATAAAATTAGATCTTCGATCTTCTTTTTTTGTTGAGGCGAGGACAGACACGATCCAAGAAGAAGCATCGTACTACAGAACGTCCACGGACTGAAACGGAAGTAGCGTGTCGTAAGAGGATAAACGAAAGAAGGAAGAGCGGATCTTCATCGGAGCGCAGATACCGATCGAGAACGAACTACACACACCACGACGGGTTCAAACTTGTTTGTTAATGTTATTTTGATCGCGATCGCGATCGTGATTCGGGACAGAGATAGATATCAACAACAACAACAGACATGCGTTGTGTACTTTTTCGTTAGAAGAACACCATTTGTGCAATGTTATTACCAGTGTCGCAAATATTTCCATTGTCACATCGTTCACTTTTAAATGGACCATAAACTCAACATCGGACACAGCCAAAACGGTTGATACAGCTGCACACACCACAATGCATTTCTTCATCCCCATTGTGGTGATTTATGGCCGTAAATATGGCCCCGTAACGGTCCGTTGAAGGTAAACCATTTAGTGGCCCAATTCTGCTAGAGAACACCCGCCAGTGGCATGACTAAATCCTTTGACGGACACATGCCACACTCGTTAAGCGTTTCTCACCCAGAACGCACTAACCGTCAATCGAGCAGCAAAATGGAGGTAAAATATGGACTCATTTTTTTCCTCATTCTACATCAAATTTGCAAACCAACTGACCTAACCAATTGTACCCTCTGTGCTTAGGTAGCGCATAAGACAGCTCTCATTTGGCGAGGCGAAACAACCCTGCCACAGCGCAAGTATTATCTCATCCGAGGCGTTGATATTTTTAAGAGCATGTTTCACGATCACACGACCACCACGATCTCTACCAGCCTTCCTATCCCCTTCCGGACGCACTTTTGCGGAAGTGAGGAAGACACAGTGTTGCTTTGAAGAATGAGGAAGCGAACTCGAACGCTTCACGCCGTCAGCCCTGACATTAAAGTGTGCGTCGAGAGCAATTATCTCGTCAGTTTTGTCGCACATTCGCACAATCTTCCCTCTCTCCCATCCATACAGAGTTACAAACACACATCAACGATCGTGTCACATTAACACGGCAAAAAAGCAGGGTGTGTGAGATTCGCACAACCATCTGGTGCGCCGTTGTGATGTGGTATTTAAAAGTCACTAATTGTAATCGAACTCGAAGCGTTGACAGTAACATCTCTTTTCTTGTTGATCCTGATGTTTGTGGAGGTGAGGGGAGTTTGATTGATCTTGGAATTAACCACATAGAACACAATTGAGAACTCCTAGAATCTCATTCTCAAAGGTTAAGTAACGCTTTCACCACAAGCATAACATGTGTAGTAGAACGAATTTCTCTTGTGTACTAACAACCAATGTCAAACCCGACAGACACTGCTACGAAGCATCCCCTTGGCTGTTCTTCTCACGGATCATAGACATCCGACACGGTCAGCGACCAAAGCCGCAATCAAGAAGATGATCATGGTGAAAGCAGCGACCACTATTTGTTAGGCTGCACAACTACCATACCATACGAACACCTGCCATTGTAATACATCATCCTGAGGTTGAGGAGCTCTTGTGGCCCATGCAACAACAGCATAGCACACTGCACAATGCATGCGATTCTGGTCGGGCGTTAAATAATGCTCATTTGTTTACATCATCTGAATGCGGCGATAGAAGAAGCAGCATAGAATATCAAAGCGTGTCTCTGCTGATCGTAATTCCTCCCGTCTCGATGGTGTAGCAGGTGTTTCGTGTCACGAAGATCACAGATCAAACCACAGGGGCGGGGATCGCACGTGTGCTGCCGATCAGGTGATGATCTTCAGCCGTACAAAACCACACAGGTGCGTCTGCTCTCACAAACTTTATGTAGACTTCGATATCCCCATCTCTCTCTCTCTTTCTCTCTCTCAATCTAATTCTCTCTACCTCTCTTACACACGTGAACTAGGGCATTGCACTTGAGATGCGAAATTCGATCGCGAAAGGGTCAATGGCCTTTCCGCGAAGAGGGGAGGGGGGTGGGGCTTTTCGATCATGGCCATCTTCATCTCGCGCACCCCCAAACGAACCCGACAGTGGCGTCAGTCTTCACGCCTCACGGTGTCACGTCACAGCATGCGCCAAAGATGTTGTGATGCCCCACGCCGCACTCAGTTTATTGAGGTTTTTAGGCATTGCGGAGACGCAGGAATGCGCGTTAGGGCGCCAGCTACAGTCGTCGCTCAGCTACGAATCAATCATTTTAACTGTACAATCAATTGTTGGACAATTGGTTTGTTGTGTTTAAACACACTTGCGATCGTGTTTCGCTTTCGCGGCGATCCGTGTCTTTCGGTGAGGATCTACGAGGATCGTTATTGACTGTAGCAGCAGGCCTGTTTATTACAAACAGCAGCATTTTCGTCTCGTTACATAAACCTACTCATTGTCAAAACAGTTCTTCTGTCGAAAATGTTTTCTCGTCTCTCGCAATAAATCTTAATCGTTATCATATCTTTCGCTAGGAAACAGTTTCTTCTCCTTTCAATCTATAAAGCCAACGAAGGAAGCGCGCAGCAAAAAAGCACAAAAGAATGCCGAAGAATTAACATGTCCCCAAACTAGCATTTCTATATCTGCGGTCTGCGGTTAATTGGGAAATGTACAAATTATTGTAGTCTTTGCTCGTGTTCGCGCTCGCCCGAAAAGCAAACACACCAACGACGACAATTAACGACAACGACTGATACCGATCGGAATGTGTCTCTAGCATGCTGCTTCAACGACGATTTTAAGACGTCCGACTCGGCAGAGAGCAAGGGAACCGCATAATGTTATTCGGGTTTTTTTCGCTACAATCACACGTTACAGTGCCAAGTGCGCAAACATGGGGTACAACACACCTTCTGGGTCTAGCTTAAACAAGATGTTTCCCCCTCCTTTCAAGAATAACTGCTCATTCTCGTGTGTGTGTTTGTGTGTGAGGTTCTGTTTTGGCTTCGCAAAAGGTCTGTGTGTTTAAATTTCGCCAACTTTCAAGGACACCTGTAGGTCTCATTCGCCTGCTTTTAATGGCTCACGATCACCGTTATCGACACATCCGTCAATGAGAACAGAGAGAATAGAGCTCTCCTTTCTTCTGTCTTGCCCTGATCACTGATCACCACTTTCCTTTTCAACAGAACCAACAGCAACAGCTCGAACGGTTGTGCTTCTCGCAAGGGGGATCGGGTGTCGAATGACTTTCTTTCCACCGTCGTCCGACTGATGCAATGCCGCCGTGTGTGTCTATTTATGTGCGAACTGTCCACCTCAAAGCAAGTGGCTCCGCCACCCGGTCACCTTACACCCGAACAGTGCTAGGTGAACACATTTCAATCTGCTCTTCGCAAGCATTTTAATGAATAACACACAAAACCGAAAATATTAACACCGGCCGCTTTCGTTCGGTTAACCCCCGGGACTGTGTTGAAGCCGGCTTCCCGGCGATCATCGGGCGTCTTTTGGCCGGTGGGCGAAGAAGCAGGGCAATTAAAATCAAATTATCTAATTTGCTCACAGTCTCTTTCGAAGTTTGCAAGACGCCACCCGGCGCACACACGTTGGCTCGAGACGAACATGCGTAAGATCGGTTCGGTTTGAGTGCATACAAATAGCACACACAGCCGTGCGCACACACATACGCGGTGAAGCCATAGGGTACAGAGTTTGTACGTGCGTCTCCTGAAAGCAAATAAAATTAGCTAACAAAATAAATCATAAAACACTACTTCTTTGTTGGTTTTAAATTAAATAGCACCCCGGTAACGGGCATACAAACGCACACACATCAAAAGCGACCAAAACGAAACAAGAGACTCTCCCTCTTTCGGCAACAATGTGTTACAATGTTTGCTGAGCGATTCGGTTTCCTAAGCATGTTAGATATGCAACGTTCATGCTGTCAACGAATTCGACGTGGGATGTGTATCGTAAAGCAGTCGTTTCGCACTGAACCATACTGAACACAGCTTAGCAGCATAGTCATTTGGCCAAATATAGAAGCGATCTGCTCGCACTGCCAAATCCGTTCCAATGCAACATAAAAGTGGTGGCACGTCGATTATAAAGGTTGAACGGATGCTCGAAAGACGTTCTCCTTGAACGATCAATCCACCCGTTTGGTTGATGGGGGTGGCCTTGACTGATTCTTTATTTGGAAACCACAAGGAGAGAGAGAGAGAGAAGAAACACTCGCATCTCTATTTCGTAACTCCGGGTCAGCGTGACAGCGTGATTTTTTGCCGCTTAGTGAATTCTCAAAGCTACAAAGATAAGCAAAAGTACAGTTTCGTCAGTTTGCAATGATTTCTTCCCACATAAAGAGTGTAACACAACACCTTTATAAAAACATCTAATCTACGGTTTCAAAATAAAACCATTTTTCAAACGTTTATCGTCTCAAAGTTACGAAGCATTTCCACCCTAAATGTTTTTGCAACACATTGCACGTAGTTGTCCATCTGGATCGTTCGCTTTCGCTGCAATATTTACTTTATTTCGTGCCTTTTAGTTGGCACATGTTACAGTCGCCATAAAACAATAAATACACTCAAGCTCAGCTCAGTGGATAGCGACAGCAGATGAACCATCGCCATTGAATGTGCTTTTGAAGATTGCATTAACGCTACTTCGTATGAGGCAGTGGACAAACGAAGTCTCTGAGTCAAACGGAGCTTAAATTCCGTACGAAATATAACGGTGTATTTTTCATAGCTACATCCCAAAAACGCATGAAAACAAATCCCCCTATTCCCTCTAATTGCCTTACAGTAAAGAATGCTTTTAACAAAAGCACTGCCACCGCACACATCAGACACATTATTCCTGCCGCAACCCTTCATTGCACACTGAATTCGATCAAGCTAAGTGAGCCGTAACGTACGGCTCGTGGACGGGAGATGCGTTCATGCTAGCTCTTCCCACCCAATCCCAGACCCAGTTCCGATCGTTCTATGCCGCACGGACCAGTCATTCCGCTTGAATAATGATAAGCCCGTCCACCTCACGATACGGTTCCATCCGTTCTCCGCCGTGCAAGCAATCAAGATCAGTCTACCAAAACCAAACTGGGCCCTCACCGGAAGAGGTGATCGCTTTTGGGGTGGTTTGGAGGGTTTTGCGCCACGACCCAACCGACACCACCGCGTGTACTGCACATTTATTGCACACTAATTAGATGCATTATGTACGCGCCACCGCTTGCCGCATCACCGCCACAATCGAATTGTGTTTTCCCCCGGAGTGCTGTCATTTATGCTCCCGGTGGGCACCATTCGGGCGCAACAATCGCTCGCTATTCGGCAGGCCATGACTGAATGACTAAAATATAAGAGAAGATAACATGGTAAAAAGTAGAACGAAACTGAGATCGGAAATTAATATGAATTTTGTTATTCCTTTTTCTGTTCCGTACGGTCCCGCCAGCCTGTAGATGGGAACATTCCAAACCCTAGTTCAGCTTATCTGAGATGTTGCCTGGGAAGAAACGAATCCAATACGCCTGTGAACTGCATAGTACGATCAGTAGAGCTGCGATTAACACGCAAACCGATCGCGCCATTAAAATTCAGCCAACGGGCAGCAGTGTGCTTGGCTTAAAAAAGCTTTACTATCACGGCCCATATATTCGATTGGCATTGCCTGCCGAGACATTTTCTACGTTCCAATCTTCGAGACAGAATGCAGCCAGTTAGAATACATATGGACCCATGCGGGCGTGTGTGTGTGTGTGTGTGTTGAAACTAACGGGAACACCATTTTTGCCAATTATTATTTTGTGCCAAACGAAGCGAACAGTGCGCGGCGCGGCATAACTCACACAGAGTGCAACGGCGGCAACCATGGGCAACCACAGGCCAACTTGAATCGGTTAGTTGAACTTTATTTAATGCGTCATCCTACACGCCTTTACCATACGACAGGAAGTGGCTGTAATGGAATAAGAGAAAATAAAGCGTAGCGTTGACTGTGTTTCATTTGGACATAAAACGCGCAGCTAAAATGAAATTATTTTCCTTTCCCTGTAGCACTAACCCTATTTGCTCTGCTGCCGTTTTGCACATCGGATAAATATTTCAATTGCAAATAAACATCCGCATGCTGGCGGTAGACACTCTCTTACACGGTTGAACTTCCGTCCTTCGAATGATCGTGTCTGCATCGATCGTGCCACTCTGCACCTGAAGTGGGTGAAAGAAGATCTTTCTAAATAAATATCGCACAGGGACAGGCAGCAAGTGAGCATACAGATGTTACATTTACAATGTAACGGAGCAGCAGCAGCTTCGTCTGCATAATTAATGCATGATAGCGTCACACTACTGCTCACCCATCTGCTTCCACGTTCAAGCTTATCGGCCACTTATTGAACACTTGAAATAAATGGATTCAAAAACAACCGCGCTAATGAGCTAATTGACTGGAGTGGTTCAAACCCCGTTTGATAAGAAAAATATCAATCCCATCCCTCACATTTCCTGTGCCATTCCAATGCACAGACAACAGAGATAGCTGCTACATTTGTAAGCCCTACCCTTGTCCTGCTGTGGTCTCGTTTTTACCCCTACCGCAAGCGCATTGGGGTGTGTCCGGGGAGTTCAACTTAAATGTGAATCACTGATTAAATTAAATCCAGCTCCGTGGATGCATCGGGCGTATCAAACCATGCGTGCGTTCTACCCATTCCTCCCTCTCTTATCGCTCTTGGAAGCATTTTTTAAGGTTTGTGTTTCAACTCACAACGACTTCTCTAGGGAATTAGTACAGAGCATTCTCGACGTCTTCGACTGCGCTATGAATCATAGGCTGTGGTCCCTTCCTAAACGATGGACGACAAATCGCCGATGCCAGTTGAAGCAAGCATTCCCTCGATACGTTACAGCGCTTTATGGAGCCGTTCCAGCAAATGTTTGTGTGCTTCAAACGCATGACGACAAAGACTCACACACCATACGATGACTGGGCCGGGCAGCTAATAGGGATGGGAACTGATGCATGACATCATCCATAGGCCACAACACACCATTTCTCCGGGCTGTATGTCGCCCGGAATGTGCTGTATGATTCCCCAATTTCTGATCTGAGTCTTTTTTCGATTCGAGGAACATCAAAGTTGGCTTCGAAATGCATTTTCATGTTGGAATGCCGTTGGAATCACGGACACCTCATGGGCTCTTTTGCACCTAGAGCAAAGAAGATACACCGCGCTGGGGAAGCAAGTTCAAGTACCGCTTCTTCTGACCATGTAGGGGTGGTTGGGCCGGTTTCTAATCGCGTACGAAGCAAACAAACGGAAGTTAATCAACTTGCGCCCTCCCGCTGCTGTTGCTTGTATCATTCTGTCTTTTCTTCTCTTTCCTTGTTAGTTGCTTTCTTTCTCTCTCTCTCTCTATTGGGACGGGAGATTTTTGCTCGCTTTTCGGCTTACCAAACACACAACACACGGCGTGTTGTATTTCTTTTTTCTATACGCGATTATTTATAACTGTTACACTACGGTCGCTAGAAACAGACAGAAACACATACATACACCGGGTGCCGATACACACTTGCTTGAACCATATAAAATTGAAGCATGCCCAGCTATCCCGGGCGCGGTCGGGTGGGATGCCGAGGGGTGGGTGTTGGTTCACTCCCCGTTCATGGCCATGGCCAAGAGAAAGAGTCGAGATCCCGTGTACTGCGCCTCCCCCTATTCGCGTATCCTTCTGCTCAGAGCACTTACCTCTTTGTTGCCGGACATTCCACTGATGTACACTTTGATAACCATTTTGATGTGATTTTCCTGTGGCTGCTGTGTGGAATTTGGATGTGTTGTGTCGTCGGCCGCACTGAGAAGGGGGATGCTGCTGCTGCTGTTGCTCGAGACGGTTCTTTCTTCGCTCACACACTCGGCACGTTCTTCTAATTTCTTCACCCACACTAAAGGACTCTGCTTTCTTTTCTTTTTCTGTCCGCTCGTCACAAGCGGAACGCGCACTTTGCCTTTTTTATTTCTACCTTCTCAAACTCGGATAACTCGCAACTCGCCAAAGTGCACGCACTGTAGTCGTGAACCGCTAGAGGGAAGGAAAAAAGAAGAATAAGCACACTGGCGACTGGGCACACAATCAAATCACTAACGACCACCTTCACCATCACCACCACCATCACCACCACCACCTGCTAAAATGGAATTTTGGAAAGATAAACTGCACCAGCCCGAGAAAGGGGTTGAACTGGCAGAGCTCCCTTTTTAGGGGATGATAAATATCGACAGAAAATATGAATGCTATCTTTCCAAGGACAACACACACACACACATACACACACTAGATCACGCACTCCACCGAAAGTGAGAGACGTTTGCGTCAAGGAACACTCCGGGAAGGTTGCTACGGAACACACGAAAGGATTTTTTTTGGGACAGAGAAACCAGTAGGCGTGAAGGGACGCACCCAAAAAGACAAGAAAAGTCCCTGAAATAATTGTTAAACACCCCTCGAAAGGTCGCTCCACACATACACACACGCACGCACTCTTCCGACCCGGTTCTACGAAACAGTGGGGGGGACGGGGACGAGACAAACGTTTTTGATAAAAATCTTCCGACGCCGAAGAAGAAACTGCAACAATAACGCCGCACCAAGGCTCTATCGGTTTCCTCTCGGACGGGATATCTATAGATTCTTCTCGATACACACACACCACGCCTCAATATGTGCGTTCCCTCACTGGGCGGTAGATCCCGCAAATCGGTATAGATACGCACCACAGAGTTGGATGCTTCGGGTGCTCTTGACTCGCTGCTACTTGCTTGGAAACTCGTCGCGGGCGGTTTTCTTGAATGCCGTCGTACCGGACCAAGTTCTGCAATCGAATGGAAAATCACCGAAGGGGCAAGCAAGGAACGGTAGAGGAAATGGCACGCAAAGGGATGACAGTCTTGACACGAGCCCCAACACGTCAACGCGCACGAAGCGCTTTCAAACTGACCGTTGGCTTTTTCCATCGCAAAACGCTTATAAAACATAATAAAAAGTGTAAATTTACTTGTTTTTATTTTGATTACTTCTCAAAATTGGATTTATTTTCTGCAGTTTCAAGAAATTATGTTTTGAAATTGCCTTTTTTCCTTCATTAAACGATGGTGCTACCAACAGCACAGCAGAAAAGGCCTTTTCACCGTGTAGACAGGCCTTCATTTGTTGACGTTTCGCAAAGTCGCATATAAACAAAGCAAATCTTGATCACATTCAGTGCAGTCGTTTCTCCGCTCTTTCCCGTGATGAAAATTGTACGCAGTATTTAAATTGTGTTCTGATATTCCTCATCCATCACACTCCTTGCCTCGTGATGCTTTCGTTTTTCCGCAAGAAAACCTCCGACGAGTTGCCCACCGGGGGATCCGCACCGTCGGCCGCGAAAGGCAATCCGTCAATCGGTGGAACAACAGCAAATGGTGAAGTGCCTCCACGACCGAGCCTGCAAGAGCTGGGCTACCGAAATGCGAACGATTTGCGTGAAACCATCTACGACTTTCTGCGCACAATACGCGACCCGGAAAAGCCCAGCACGCTGGAAGATCTGCACGTCGTGTACGAGGAGGGAATATTCGTGAACGAGCCGACGCCGGGCAACGTGAACGTGGTGCGGGTCGAGTTTAATCCGACCGTACCGCACTGTTCGCTGGCAACGCTGATAGGGCTGTGCATACGGGTGAAAATTGAGCGAAACATTACGCACAGCCTGAAGCTGGACATCTACATCAAGAAAGGTGCCCACGCGACGGAAGACGAAAGTAAGTAGCACGATTCCAGCAGTGAGTCCGGTGGAAGACACTCCCTTGTCTAATCTATCTATCCCCGCTTTCGGCTATTCTGCACGTATTTGTCGATATTTGCAGTTAACAAGCAGATCAATGATAAGGAACGAATAGCAGCGGCTATGGAGAATCCAAACCTCAGACAGTTGGTGGAGAACTGCATCAAAGATGAAGATTGAAAGACTGAACGCTATCGGTGCAATAAATCATTTTTTGTGGTCATGGAAGGTGTGTGCTCACGGGGTAAGCAGTTGAAGGTAATCGATTGTTGGTAAAATAAATAGTTTCCTATATAAGTACGAATTATCGGGCGCAGATCGTAATGTAATGGTTTCCTGTGATGTATCACGATCACGCAGATGTTTATACTCTTCTACTAATAATTCGATGGATTTTTTTAACCAGCTCCAGCAGCTGATAAGATAGAATGTCAACGACCTACGCTCTCTGAATTAGCATTTAAGCATGTGAGAGTTACACGATTCCCTTTCTATGAACAGCTGCATAAGGACATAGCAGCAAGAATCATAGCGTAAGTGACCGTTCACCGTTATTGTCCTCTAGGGCTACTGAGATGCTATATACTACATCCATATCCTACGGTCTCCTGGACAACAAATGATGACCATTTCTATATACGAACGTTATGTGTGTGAGTGTCAGAGGCCCCTAGCAGGCTATGGTTCGTAATGCTTAATTCGGCTCACGTTTGGCCATTTTCGATTCAACGTTCAAAGGTGAAACATCTTTCGGTGAAAGTGCTCTGGAAGCCACTTTTATTAAACGAATCTACTTCATAAGTAACTCTGGCGACTCATCTCTTGAGTGAATATTTTAACATCGTTTCGAAGCAGAATCATTCAAAGGTAAGCACAAAGTGGCAAAATATTCTTGCACAAAGATTGCACTCGATGAAACATTGTGTAACATCCTGCTTACCAACGTCGCACCGTTTTCAATGCAGCTAGTACAAAATGGTGGTTGGTATGGATGAATCAAAGGTCGGTGTCGACGAGGAGCAGCATTACGACGACATCAGCTCCGACGAATGCGACACGCCAGCGGGCGTGTTATCCTCCAAATTCGACAAAACGGACCTTTCGATTAACACCAATCCGCTGCCACATGGCAAGTACACTCTGATCGGGCTCGATATAGATACGACGGGTCGTAGACTTATCGATGAGATCGTACAGATCTCGGCATTCACACCGGAGAAAGAGTATGCGCAGTACATTATGCCGCTGATGAACCTGAACCCGGCTGCCCGTCAGCGCCACCAGGTTCGCGTGATTACGGTTGGATTTTTCCGCATGCTGAAAAGCATGCAGACCTACCGTGTCATGAAGACCAAGATGGAAGTTGCGGCTCTGAACGAGTTTCTCGACTGGCTGGAGGAGCGTCTTCGCGAGGACGAGGGATCCGAGGGCATTGTGCTGGTGTATCATGAGCAGCGCAAGTTTGTGCCGTACATGGTCATTGAGGCGCTGAAGAAGTACAAGCTGCTGGACCGCTTCTCTCAGTCGGTTAAGTCATTCGTGAATGGATTCAAATTGGCGGAGGAAAAGTGTACCAAGACCATCAAGTACTTGACGATTCGTCAGCTAGCGAAGTTAGTTTTGGACGAAAAGGCAGGATCCCGTGATGGATTTGAGGGAAATGCGGCGTACCGAGCAAGAATGGCGTTCGAAATTTCGAGATGCCTAGCAACCGGTAAGTGAAAAATGGCGGCGACGCCATTTTGTACAATCGTCATTAAAGATGGTTGCCATGGTTTCTAACTCTGGGCCTTCTCTGATTACAGCTGAACCGAAGTCCAATGCGGTAAATGTGCCTGCTTCATCGCCAACCGAGAGCGAGCCGAATGATTCAGCTACGTCTGAAGAGGTCACCAATTCCTCCTCCACCGCTGAGGATGCAGTGAAGGATGAAGGTGACAAGCCGTCGGAGGAGAATGCTGAACAATCGGATGACGATGCGCAGAAGCAGGACGAGAAGAAGGAAGAAGCTCCTGCTGCTTCTTTGAACAGCTCTGCATCTCGTCCCTTGACCGAAGAGGATCGTGAAAAGATGTGCGCAGTGTTGTGCGAATATGCTTCACCGATTTCCACTGAAATCTCCGAGCTTGACGAACAGGAGAAGATTCTTGTGCGCCAGAATTCACTGAGACCGGTATTTTTGCTCTATTTTAAGACGACAATCTACCATCGGTAAGAAATTCTTTAGCCTCGACGATCCTAGCTCAGACCTTCAACCATTGTTTTTACTTTTCCAGGGTTAAGGCTGTTACTTATAGACGAGTACTGGCGGAAACTGGCCACGATTACGAATCTTTGCGTCAAGTCTGGCAAGAGAAGAAGCGCGAAGGTCTGGAAGCGATCATCAACGAGATTGCAGAGTTGAAGGAAGACGAGCGCACGGAGCTGAACGAACTTCTTGATTGTCACTACGATCCGGACAAGCAGGCATTTAAGCCGATCGTCAAGCGTATGAAGCGTCGTCCTTCTCGAGGTGATCATAATTTCTCCATTCAACATTTGTTTAGATTTTATGGCACATACTAATATATTGTTTCCTTGTACAGCAGGACAACCATTCTTCTCCAACAAGAATGGCAACGTTCCACAGAACCAGAACGGAAATAACCAGATGGCCAAGGAAAACCGGAAACCATTCAATGGTTACCAGAATAACCAGAAGAATCATAACAACCACCACAATGGAAACAACAACAACAACAACAACAACATGGTCATTAAGCATCAGAACCAACAGAACCAGCAGCAACAACAGTACTACAACGGTCCGTCTTCCCCCGAATCTGGCATGCGTAACGGAGGATCTCCGGGAAAGCGTTTCTTCCAGCGCAACTCGCGTCGTCGTCGCGGAGGAAACGGCCAGAACCAGAATCAGAACGGTGGACAGAATCAGCAGCCGATGAAGAACCATAACGGTAATCATCATGCTTATTCGAATTCGAATCGCCACAATAACCAATTCCAGCAACCAATGCAGGGTCACGCTTAGGTGTGAGCCGGAGAAAGCTTGCGGGACATTTTAACGGTAGATATTTGATGATTGTTGCATAGATGCAGTAGATGCAGAAACATACCCGATTCAAAGAACATCGTTTTACGGATAATGGCAAGGAATACGAAACATTTTTAAACACGCTCAAATAGATTTAAGGATCATCACGATAGAAGTGGCCAACTCATTCGGTATAGTTGTCCTCGTATTTTAGAATCAGGTAGAAGCGCTGCTTCAGCAGCAAAATGTCTTAGCTCAGGATCATAGGGAAGGAGGACCGTTGGACCCGTTGAAAGTATGCGCGCACTTTCTAGGGATGTTTCCACGGTGTCATCCGGCCCACTTTTAGTCACCCAGAAGCTAGGACCGTTTGCTTGCATTTGTGTGGTGCAGAACCCCATTTTAATATTGTGTAAATTATTTTCACTACGTAGCAATCAATACCAATGTGAGGCTGCAAAACGTCTCTTTTAGCTGTGGTGGGTTTTAGCAGCTCAGAAATGAAATCAACGATTTATGTTATGATTGTAATTGATGGAAGGTGTACAACACCGGAGGGCCAGACCTCTGGAAGGTGATTGCGATTCCATGTTGATGCCAATATATGATGATTTTGTTGCATATTAATAGTTGTTGTTATGTTTTATTCAAATTTCAAAGATAATTTACTTTACATTACAGTTAGTGAGCATATTATCTACTACATAAACACATAGATCAAACTGGTTTACATAAATTCAAAAAGTTTGGATTAAAATCGCAGCAATTGGTTATGAAAAAATATGTGCATAACGTAAATATCAAGTAAATTGTTGCATTGCATATTTATAGACTCCTGTTACAATTTCGGAAAAATGAAAAATGTTAATTAATCAAAGAAGAAAAAACAAAGAAATTAAATCATTAGGTGGCACAACCACAAGTACATATTTTTATGGCATGAATATTCTACTACACTAACATATTTTATAGCAATTCTATTGATCGTCTTAGTATAGCGGAATTACCAGAACGGCACTATAGTTGTCTCTGTTTGGCACACGCAATCATTTTTCATCCCAGGGTTGCCATAGCAGTTTGGCGACGGTCACGTAGCATGCGAAGGATTTCGTTCGCACAGGATCACTTTTATTCTAACGTTTGAAGAAGACACATCTCAGTGCAAGCGCTCTGGTAGCTGCTTTTACCGAACGAACTAACTTTTCAAGTAACCTCAAAAACTTGTCTCTAACGACACCACGTGCTATCCGCGAGTTTCATTTCCCGTGCAAAGTTCCCCGATTTAGCTATCATTCGTGAACATTTCGTAGTGCCTCTACCCTCAGGTAAGACCATTCGAGGTTTACCAAGTTTTGTGCAAAGAACGTGCACAGTAATTTTCCTTCTGGTGAAACCTTCTCTTGTGTAGCTTGTACAAAATGGTGGTTGGTATGGATGAATCAAAGGTAGGACATGACGAGGAGCAGCATTACGAGGACAGCAGCTTCGACGAATGCGACACGCCAGCGGGCGTGTTATCCTCCAAGTTCGACAAAACGGACCTTTCGATTAACACCAATCCGCTGCCGCACGGCAAGTACACTCTGATCGGGCTCGATATAGATACGACGGGTCGTAGACTTATCGATGAGATCGTACAGATCTCGGCATTCACGCCGGAGAAAGAGTATGCGCAGTACATTATGCCGCTGATGAACCTGAACCCGGCTGCCCGTCAGCGCCACCAGGTTCGCGTGATTACGGTTGGATTTTTTCGCATGCTGAAAAGCATGCAGACCTACCGTGTCATGAAGACCAAGATGGAAGTTGCGGCTCTGAACGAGTTTCTTGACTGGCTGGAGGAGCGTCTTTGCGAGGACGAGGGATCTGAGGGCATTGTACTGGTGTATCATGAGCAGCGCAAGTTTGTGCCGTACATGGTCATTGAGGCGCTGAAGAAGTACAAGCTCCTGGACCGCTTCTCTCAGTCGGTTAAGTCATTTGTGAATGGGTTCAAATTGGCGGAGGAAAAGTGTACCAAGACCATCAAGTACTTGACGATTCGTCAGCTGGCAGAGATAGTTTTGGACGAAAAGGCAGGATCCCGTGATGGATTTGAGGGAAATGCAGCCTACCGAGCAAGAATGGCGTTCGAAATTTCGAGATGCCTAGCAACCGGTAAGTAACAAAATGGCGGCTGTGCCATTTTGTGCAATCCTCATTGAAGATGGTTGCCATGGTTTCTAACTCTGGATCTTCTCTGATTACAGCTGAACCGAAGTCCAATGCGGTAAATGTGCCTGCTTCATCGCCAACCGAGAGCGAGCCGAATGATTCAGCTACGTCTGAAGAGGTCACCAATTCCTCCTCCACCGCTGAGGATGCAGTGAAGGATGAAGGTGACAAGCCGTCGGAGGAGAATGCTGAACAATCGGATGACGATGCGCAGAAGCAGGACGAGAAGAAGGAAGAAGCTCCTGCTGCTTCTTTGAACAGCTCTGCATCTCGTCCCTTGACCGAAGAGGATCGTGAAAAGATGTGCGCAGTGTTGTGCGAATATGCTTCACCGATTTCCACTGAAATCTCCGAGCTTGACGAACAGGAGAAGATTCTTGTGCGCCAGAATTCACTGAGACCGGTATTTTTGCTCTATTTTAAGACGACAATCTACCATCGGTAAGAAACTATTGAGCCTCGACGAATTTAGCTGAGACCTTAAACCTATCATAAATGTGTTTACTTTTCCAGGGTTAAGGCTGTTACTTATAGACGAGTACTGGCAGAAACTGGCCACGATTACGAATCTTTGCGTCAAGTTTGGCAAGAGAAGAAGCGCGAAGGTCTGGAAGCGATCATCAACGAGATTGCAGAGTTGAAGGAAGACGAGCGCACGGAGCTGAACGAACTTCTTGATTGTCATTACGATCCGGACAAGCAGGCATTTAAGCCGATCGTCAAGCGTATGAAGCGTCGTCCTTCTCGAGGTGATCATAATTTCCTCATGCAACATTTCTTTACGTTTTATGGCACATAATAATACATTGTTTCCTTGTACAGCAGGACAACCATTCTTCTCCAACAAGAATGGCAACGTTCCACAGAACCAGAACGGAAATAACCAGATGGCCAAGGAAAACCGGAAACCATTCAATGGATACCAGAATAACCAGAAGAATCATAACAACCATCACAATGGAAACAACAACAACAACAACAACAACAATAACATGGTCAATAAGCATCAGAACCAACAGAACCAGCAGCAACAACAGTACTACAACGGTCCGTCTTCCCCCGAATCTGGCATGCGTAACGGAGGATCTCCGGGAAAGCGTTTCTTCCAGCGCAACTCGCGTCGTCGTCGCGGAGGAAACGGCCAGAACCAGAATCAGAACGGTGGACAGAATCAGCAGCCGATGAAGAACCATAACGGTAATCATCATGCTTATTCGAATTCGAATCGCCACAATAACCAATTCCAGCAACCAATGCAAGTTCACGCTTAGGCGTGAGCCGGAGAAAGCTTACGGGACATTTTAACGGTAGATATCTGATGATTGTTGCATAGATGCAGTAGATGCAGGAACATACCCGATTCAAAGAACATCATTTTACGGATAATGGCAAGGAATACGAAACATTTTTAAACACGCTCAAATAGATTTAAGGATCATCACGATAGAAGTAGCCAACTCATTTGGTATAGTTGTCCTCGTATTTTAGAATCAGGTAGAAGCGCTGCTTCAGCAGCAAAATGTCTTAGCTCAGGATCATAGGGAAGGATGGCCGTTGGACCCGTTGAAAGTATGCGCGCACTTTCTGGGGTAATTTCCAAGGCGTCATCCGGCCCACTTTTAGTCACCCAGAAGCTAGGACCGTTTGCTTGCATTTGTGTGGTGCAGAACCCCATTTTAATATTGTGTAAATTATTTTCACTACGTAGCAATCAATACCAATGTGAGGCTGCAAAGCGTCTCTTTTAGCTGTGGTGGGTTTTAGCAGCTCAGAAATGAAATCAACGATTTATGTTATGATTGTAATTGATGGAAGGTGTACAACACGGAAGGGCCAGACCTCTGGAAGGCGATGGCGGTTCCATGTTGATGCCAATATATGATGATTTTGTTGCATTGAATATTTGTTTGCTTGTTCTATTTCATTAGTGGGTTGAATTTGGAAAGAAATGTACGATATTCGGATGGAGTTATGGGTGTACAAAAGTAGTGTCTGTAGTTAGTGTACTAATTGTGATTAAGATTTTGAATTTTATTTCCCTTTTTGAGACAGAACATTTATCGCAGGCTGGACCTGGCTATCCAGCTACCCTCGCGTGTCTTTTGTACCAATTGGGCATTAACTATCCTGTCTAGTATGAGCTTGCTTGTGTGTCTGTGGCTCAATGTACGCGCTTTGGGGAGGAAGAAAACTGTTGGTACAATTATACTACTCATGCATCTAGTATCATGTAAATACACTCAAAACATCAATCAATCCATCAATAGTAGTTACTCCTTCATTAGTGCCTAGGAACGCACTGCACTACCGATGCAGCGCCGGAGAAAACATGTATCCTTGTGTTTGTGTCACTTGTCCTATATATATTCCCAAACTGCCCCCAACAATCGTGCTCAAAGCACGGTTAATACGGGGCAGCGGGGAGATGTGTTGCACAGTAGCAGTTTGAATTGTACAATTCATTTTATTGCAGCTTAATCAGGGATAAAACAAAAGTTAATGAAAAAAGAAAACAACAAAACAATATTTGCACGCACAATAACGGTTGACAATACAGGGCTATGACATATAAGACGACAAGTACAAAAAAAGTAATCACAATATGCATTATCTGCTCGCGCACAGCCTCTAGGAGACCGGGGCGAAGCGATGTGGGGTGTTGGGATGGGTTGGAGAGAAGGAATTTACTTTGAATTGCTTAACACAGCTTTTGGCCGGTGGTTGAACAAAGAAGTGGGAAGGTGCAACCAAAACGTTACATTTGAACTATATTAGTGATGTATTGGAAGAAAGAATACAGATTGGATCATTGAAACGCTTCCGGGAGGGGTGTGTGTGCGCACGGGTTGTCGTTTGTGTTTTTTGTGGTAAAAAAGGAACGTGCCCCCGAACGTGCGTTTTCCATGTGTTGTAAAATTGTCTAGAAGAGAAGCGGAGAGCGGGAAATGCGATGCGACATTCGTCCGGAACCGTACATACACCTCCAGCCACCACCGCGCAGTGTCGTTTGGGATGGGGGAGTGGAAACAGGCAGCAAATGCTCAGGTTCGGGGTTGTGCTTTTCATTGGCCGCTGAACGTGTGCTCCCTTCAGGATATCGACGGTGGTGCACCACCATCATTATTCGGACCCTGGGGTGGGGGGAAAGGGCACGAGTAATTAGAACGAGCACGAGAGGGGGAACCAGCGCCACCAGGAGCGCCAAATACTTACATCGTTCGATGGAGGCGGCAGCGACTTGTTCAGGTCGTTCGATCGTCGCATGGACGAGGGTCTCAGGACGTACATAACGGCCACAAAAATCAGTGCCATGACGATTAGGAAAAAGTTTGCGCCACCGGTTACATTCGGGAGACTGGGAACTGGTTGAAAGAGAGGGGTTTACATAGTTAATTATCAATTTAAGAAGTTATCATTTCCTCACTATACTTACGATCGGTGCATTCGTTATCGTTGCAGTACGACTGTCCTTGACGGAGCTGAAAATGATGCAACAACACAGGCTGTACTTTTAGATAATGCTTCACTAACGGCTAAACTCTACAATTGTATACATACCAGCGACATCAACCGTCTCATAGCGAGCTCATGGCTCCAGAAGCATTCGCACGCATCGAACTCGTCTGCCATTTTTGCTGCGCCTTTGCTTAGTTACTTTGAAATTCGTTCAACCGTTTGCAACTAACAAAACATCAACGTCAAAAACACTTCCAGGCCAACCGCGTGTCTATTCCTCCTCGTACACTGGACTGTTTAGAACTGGACAGATTATAAAACGGCTTCTTGTTCCTTGCTAGTAGTATCCCTAGAATGACACAAATGAAACAAAACATATTTTACATAAATCATTTTCATCTCTTTCGCTTGCAGGTCCGCGGCGCGATTACTTGGATTGGAGAAAACTGTTCTAACTAGCCACAAACTACCACTTTGCACAGTACCCGAAACAAAGCGCGTTAACGTGTGCCTCCCACAGCCACTCGTATTGGGCCGTTGGGAAAATGCAACACAGCAGCCGCGGGTTTTTTTCCACCCACTATTCCCCCCTCAGAGACCACCTGTGTATACGATTCCGTACCGAATTGTAAACACTTACGTGGTCTTCTCAGATTTGCGGCGGATGCGCTGTACGGGCGCTGGCGGCACACACAAGCTTCGCGCAAAACTTGTGTTGTGCTTGCTTTGCTGGTATTGGTTTTGTCACACCGATCGTACCGAGACAATAGAGACACCGCCAGTGGGTGCGAGAGAGTGTGCAGCACTGTGCAAATTTGATAAGCCTTTTTAGCGCGATCGGTGGCACGGGGCTGCTCGACCCACTCGACCCAAAAGGGCTACCAAAATAAAGGGAATCGTACCCGCACACACACACACACATACATAGATACACACCCTGGAAACACGGCCCACTTCGATGGGTGTGTGTTTTGGTGGTGGGTTTTGCTGCGCGATGCGATGCTGCAAGCAAGATTAGACTTCACTATAGCTTCACTTTAAAACCGCCGCCGTCACTTCTTTCTTGCGGGGTGATATCATCACTCGTCGACTGCGGAAACCGGATTGTACCGTATCCAGCGAGGCGGCCATACTGTGATCTCGAAGGGGGCTTTCTAAATGGGCACAATCACTACCAGTGCTAGATGCTCTCTTTCCTTTCCCTTCACAACATCCGTCCATCCAGCTGATACTTGGGGGGGATGAGGAGGGGCCCCCTCCCGCCACACTCATTGCGCCATTGGATTTTTCTTACACGCGACCTTCTCCTCACAAAACACCGTAAATATTTACGTTCTTAGATTTACCTCGGCTCGGTGG
The DNA here is from genome assembly GCF_943734735.2 of Anopheles gambiae. NCBI lineage: Eukaryota > Metazoa > Arthropoda > Insecta > Diptera > Culicidae > Anopheles > Anopheles gambiae. The sequence goes on from NC_064601.1 coordinate 114,849,102, forward strand.
TGGTGGTGTTGGTGGTGGTGCATCGGAACTTGGCTGTGCGCAGGGAAAGAAATGAAGGTCCGCGGCCGTCGAGTCGAGTCGGTCGGGCGAAAGTTTTCACACCAACTGTTTTGCTAATGTGGCAATTTTGCAGCTGGTTGGCTGTGGCTGGTACGGAGAAGGAAAAAAACCCCACACACAACACACAAAAACACAGACAAGACACCCTTCGTTTGCTGCGTACCCCCCCTCTCTTCTATCCGCTAATGACAAAACATCAACAAACGCTGGCCTGCTGAGGCTGCGGTCATGCTCCTCTTGTCGCGGTGTTTGACAGTTTGATTTGACACCACTGTGAATGGATTTTCGAATTTCCGTGCTTTGGATGGTGTTAAATGGAACAGGAAAAGCAGTATTTTATGATATTTATTTTATTAAGTTTTCGAAAGCTGCAGCTGATCACAAAAAGATGCAAAAAGTTGTTGCATCCAAAGAGACACAAATAACCGGACACAATTGTAGAAGGACCGACCACTGTGCTTACGGTTCGCTTGCGTTGACAGCGGACGAAGTTCATTTGCTGCAGGGCTCGTCTACTGCTTTACTAACGCAAGGGACTTATTTCGAAATTGTTATACAGGCGGTCCCCGAGATACACGGTTAATGGGGACCGAAAACTGCCGCAAAATACCGCGTATCTCGAATTTCCGCGTAAGTCGAATCTCGTGATTTCCAGCTAAAATATTAGTAATGTTCGTGTAATTTTGCAAGTAGGGGGAGGTTATAGTTACTTTATGAATTAGTTGATATGATTCTTACTAAATATAACTGTTTTAAACCTTTTGAAATAGTTTTTAACATTTGATCAAAACGGAAATTATTTGGCAATTTAAAATTAATGTGTCAAATCAGTACAATTTGCTAAAAGAATTGTCAAATTTAGAAAACCGCGTATCTCCGAATCCGCGTATAAGAGGTACCGTGTATCTCGGGGACCGCCTGTACAAATTCATCTTCATTTAAAACACAACGGAATTCGCACACAGATTTTAAGTAACTTTCAAAGAATGCTATAAAAGCTTATCAAAAACATAAATAATATAAGAGGGATGTAACACATGTAATTCAAACTCCTCCCTTACACTTACACAGGGTTCACAAGTCGGCACGGCCGAACCGAACCAATGCTTTTCCGGCGATTCTCCGGCGCAGGATCGGTTTCGGCAGGGCGCAGGAACGCCACTATAAAAGGGCCACCGTGCCAGCCAGCCAGCCAGTCGCTAGTCGTCCTTGTGCATCCCGTTTCGGTGCAAGCAAAGCGAAGCGAGCTCGGTGTTGCAAGCAAACAGACCAGCTGCCAGGGAGCCGGAAGTTGGTGCTGGTTGGAAGGTGGCTGCAGCGGGGAAAGGGTGGGCCCAGTGGTAGTGAATGCCGTTGACGGTTACAAGTGTGTGCCCCCTGCTTACGTGCAAAGTACGCAGTGGTGTGGTTGTGAAAATAAAACAAAAGCACTAAGGCCAAGTTGGGTGGGTTTGGTAGTTCAAAATTACCTCCGGACACGTGGACGGTGTACAGTTTTTTTGTGCATAAATCAGTATGTAGCGGTGCAAAATGACTGCTGAACGATACGCTTGCAGCAGTGGATGAGTTGAGTGGTTTGGGGGCAAAAAGTGCAGCAAACTAGAACATGATCACATTTGAGGTGTGAAGCTACGTTTTCAAAGGGAAGGAAGCGTTTGGTAGAACGATCAACAGACAACAGGGCGGCACAAGTTGTTGCAGTGAAGTTTCAAAAGGAGCCGATATCTATATCCAACTGTTAGTAGACAGAGAGAGACAGTGAGACGGTGCACCCGTTGCGGTAAGCAAGCTGGATGTTCGAGCTAGATGATCCACGGGAGAAGCTGAGACTGCTGGAAACGCCAGTGAAGTGCACGGACAGCAGCAAGTCCGGATCAGGTGAGTAGTGTATATCTAAGTAAATTAAGCGTATTAAGTAAAACATCGCTACGCTTTCCAATCCCATCGCTGCTACTCCTTACGAGCTTTGCAAGCTCTGGTTCTAAGTGGTTCTTCTCCACGCCTCGTTGAACCCCGTACCGTTTTGAGTTCTATTGGTCCACCTCCTCGGCGCTGTGGTTGTTCCCGGAACTAATAAGTCGACTAATAGCCGGGAAATATTTCAATTACCGTTTCAACTCCCATTCCGGTGGGAAATTGGTGGGGAGTCCCAAAAAACACTTGAACTAATTTCCTCCCGCACGCTGTTTACTCGCGCACTTGCTTGCGCTTACCTGTTGCGTATTGGTCGACCGGGCTTCGCTTACCACACGACGGTGCAGCGAGTATCGAAAATGGTCAGCCAGGACGCAAGGATCGAATATCGCAGCAGGCCATCCAGCAGTTTGGTTGAGCAACCAACATAACGGATGCGGTTTTTGGATGATTTCTGGGATGGTGTGGAGAGGAGTGGCCTTTGTGCAATATTGTGAGCGTGCGGAATGCAACCAACGTCCCGGAAAAACGGGGCAAGCCCGAGTCCTGGGCCTGGCACCGAAGGAAATGAGCTATAAATCTGTGGTTATGATTGTTTTCCTTGCTAATCTAGCGGGTCGGGAGCGAATTTGCTGTTTGTAAGTGATTTGATGGAATGGATTCGTTCGGAGTGGGGGAGCGAAAGGGAACGTTAGTAGTTTAGTGTTACGAAAGTAAACTAGTGAGATGAATGGGGGGGTTGGTTGCTCGAATTGCTATCCACCCTCCTCCCCTTTACTGGTGGTGAAGGAAATTTGGAAAATTCAATAAGCTTTGTGGTTGGCGGAGTTATTTGATTTCTCTTTATTGGATTGGGTTTGCTGCTGTGATGGGAATTTAAGGAGCTGGTTTTTTGCACTGGCAGCATTTAAATTAAATGCGTCGGCTTTTTTTGCAGGGAATATTTCCAAGATGTTCTAAAAAAAGCTCAACACAAAGAGGGGAACTATTCTGCGGTTGAGGGTTTCTGTGGCTTTTCGTTCTTATGATGTTGTGAGCTGCAAAAATCCTTAAATCTTAAAAAAGGAGGATGAATGTTGCTACTATGGCCCTTCTTAACTTCTTTACCGACGGTCGGACTTATCCGATTAGTCTAGGATTTCTTCAAGTTCAACCGTTTCCTTCTTAGTATAATTCTTACAGTATTCTTCTCCTACAATGTATATAAAACACAATAAAGAAACAAGGTTTTTGTAACAAAAAAGCTCCCTCGAAAGCTGTCACGGCAAGATGGTGTCCTTAATAGGCCCGAAACTCCGTCACGCTTCCTTGCTAATGATGTTTGATTGGGAGAAATAACTATTCGAGCAAGATTCTCATGTTGCATTCACGTACCAATCAAACGTTTGGGTGATAATAAAAGAAATATATCATTTAAAAGATCTGAAACGAATGTACTTGTGAAAATTATTTCATTTAAGAAGCTACAATCTATTATAAGATGTGTACTGTACCTTACTAAGGCCTTCTTAAAAGCCTCTTCTAAGCCCTACCAGTACTGCAACACATACAACCACACATATATAACCGACCGGCATTCAGAAGAAGAAAAAACCCCGACTCGAAATCACATCTAACCACGATTCCTTTTCATCTTCAACGTAATCGCCCATTCACGAGCTTGCCCACAGCCGCCGTAGTAGTGGTGGTGGTGTTAGTAGTAGTAGAAGGGGAGGGGGTTAGAGAAACGGTCCGACCGACCGACCACCGACTTGCCAGCAAGCAGTCGGTGCGTTCGGAGTCGTTCTGCTTGCCGCAGTCTCGCGCAACTGTTCGTTCAAGCCGGTAGACGCAGAAACGGTGCTGCGAACCGAACGGGACTGAACAGGCAGTGTTTTTGGAGGTGTTTTTGGGTTTGATTTTGTTTGGCTATTATAATTTACTAAGATTGTGTAACATTGTAAGAAATAGTAGTGACATAATATACGGTGCTTAAGTTTAACAGTTGCAAACAGATCCAAACTTCTCTCACAGCGGCGTGTGATTTGAATGCGTGAACACGTGTGATCGACACTTTCAGCGCGGTTTCTAACGGTCATAAACGGGCCCCAAAAACGGTTCAAACCGCGTGGCATCAAAGCAGGCTGGATCCATTTAAAGCAAAGCTAGTTGCTTTCCCATCGGATGGCTGTGGCGCGAGTTGACGCGCGAAAAGACAATAAATCAGGGCGCAATGATTTAAATTTAAACCAACGTGTTACACGTGCGTGCTGTGCGCGTTAAACGCGTGTGCGCGCAATATCAGCGTAAAAGGCAAATCGAAGTGGCAAAGTGATTACAGCTAGAAGAAGCATCAACGAATATCTAATGAGCTCATTGATGGGGCTGGGGACAAGGGTTTGCAGTGATACCCGTAAATACTTGTCGAATTTCACACGATTCATTTGCAATGGCGCTATTTTTATAAAAAAAGCTTGTTTGTGTGCCATCATTTGTGCAAATAATTCAATGTTTTTTTAAGAACACAAATAACCCATTCCCCTCATTTTGGGTAAGAACTTTTGAAGGACAGCTTTCAATCGTTGGTTTGTTTGCGCTGCTCGCACGCTCTACAATTATTTAACTTTTTTATCCTCTTTTTGTGTGTGTGTGTGTGTGTTTGGAGCGACATCTCAGATCAGCTGTATGGACCAGTAAAGACGGCTAAAGAACCGGCTTGATTCGTAGTTTCTCTTTCCTGTCTTCTTTGCGTTCTTTGGTTTGCCCGGTGAAGGAATGTTATTGGGCTAACCTTAAACAGAAAGCGAAAACAGGCTTTTGGACCGGAATTGGACAGCATAACCTCCTACGCTGACAGCATGATGCTGTTCTGGTAGTTTGTTGTCCACAAACAAACAAACAGGTTTGTTTCTCAATTCCTGCTTCCCAACCGCCGACAGCACACTGTTGAGGCCTCGATTTGCATGTTGAGATTCATCCTCCCAATCCGCAAGGTGAAGGTTAATATTGTAATCATATCGAGGATCATTATTCTTCTGAGCTGAGGGATTTGTTTTGTGCGGAATGGAGAGGGGGAGCTGGCGTCATCCATTAAACCATTAAAGCGCGTGAGGGAGTTGTTTAGAAAGGCGCTAACCGTGGTGGACCGGGCCGGATTAAAAGCCAATCGTTAATCAATTTCGAAGCGGACAGATCAAAACACACACGAGGAGAGATTTGTTTCCGATTCGCAAAAATGTGCGCCATCCAAGGCCAACCGGAAGGGGGTGGGGGCGAGTAATGAAATGGCCACCCCGTCGGAACTTGGGCTCGGTGACCAGACGTGCAAAAGCGTGCGTAAAATTTATGTGTTCTACTTCGCTGCACATGCTCACAAGGCTAAGCATGTGTGGTGGTGGGGGGGATCAGTCAGTGAGATCAGAGTTTGGTTTGCTTTGGCGTCTAGACTGCACAAAGCTTCAATGGGTGTTAGAGGGGGAGTGGGGTGGCTTGGCTAGATCATTGGATTGCATTTAACCTGAATGGTAATGGAACGAACCAAGGCACAAGATTGGTACAGGTACAGCCCGCCGGAAACCTTGCGCATGAGATGGAACGGCCACAGGTGTAAAATAATTGCAATTTGTGGTGGTAAAACGAAAGGGAAAGGGTCATGCTAGATGGACAGTTCAAGGATCGGTGCTGCAGACTGTACAGTAATTGGAGGCGAATTGGAAGTATGTGTTCATTTTATTCCATTTAAAAGATGGATTTCAACATCACTTTCACTGTCATTGAACTTTAAAGAGAAGATATATTTTTTTAAATAATTTATTCCACCCCTCACAAACTGGTCACACACATACAATGTGTCCAACTCCAGCGACTGTGCAAATGTAATTAAAGTGTCAGTTTCAATCAGCAACTTTAGCATTAATTGACAAGAGCGCGTTGCAACATGCAACGTGTCTGTGTGTGTGTATATCCCCGCTTCGGTCGTTTGCATAGATCGCAGTAGGCCAAATCTGGGACAGAACTTCTAAATGACCAAATCCTCCTCCCCATGGGTTAGGATAAGCACAAGCAGAAGAAGAAGAAGAAAAAACACACATACATAACGCCACCGAAATGATCAACTCTAATTACATCCCCCACCGGTCAAGCGTGTCCATTAGTAGTGGTAGGAGGCTCGCTTCCCCGCTACTATTACCGTTTGCCAGGGCATAGGTAGACGACTTCTGCGTCTGGCCGTATGTGTCATACGCCAACCGTCTTACACACTATCGTTAAATAAACCATCGCCGCAAATCAAGTGTGTCGATTAAGTGCTACCACTCGCCCTCGAGATGGTTTCAGCGTGTCCCTTTTTTGTTGTTGTTATTCTTGTGATTTTAATTGAATTTCCGTTGGCACTGGTCAACGGCTACTAGACCGGCTTAACGAGAGAGAGAGCGAGCTTCAAGAGGTGTCAAGAGGAGCTTGTTCTGTCATCGACGGTTAGAAAAAGGGGAACCACTAATGGCTGTTTCGAACGTTTTGTTTTTAGTTTTGTGTTGTGTAATTTTTTTTAATATTTATGCAGTGAAACAAGAGTGAAAAAATCAGAAAGGAAGAAACAACAGTGATGAATAAGTGAGTGTAAGTGAATTTGGATTTAGTTAGGTTGTGGTTGTGTGTGACACAAACGATCGATAAAACACCACATCACATCACTGCAAGATGGGCATTAAAAAGGAAAGGAAAGGTAATTTTTTGCGTGAAAAACTTAGAAAATAAGTTGTGACCACTATGACCAGGTGCAGGGAATATGGCGTTTCCATAGTTCTAATAAGCCGTAGGCGAAACCTCTCGAAAAGTACATTGCGGTTTGGTTCAAGGGGTGTTGGATTATGAAGTAGTCACGCCACATTTTAACCACACGATTACATATAGCCCCCTTTTGACTTGTGCAATCATACGCAACGGCGAACGCTCTAGATGTGATACGATTTCGGTTGCCCTTAGTTACGGTTAGAATCACGAGAACCTTGTCAGTCAAACACGTTTAACACCGCCGGCAGCAGCAACAGCAGCAGCACAGAAAGAACGATTGAAATGTTTGGTATGAAATGATTCAGAGCTGTCCGTTACTTTAGGAGGAGATAAAAACGGTTGCATCTATGGCGCTGAGAATACTTTGTGAAAAAACCCCAACCTATTTATCATCTCAAATCAGAAAGTCAAGCAAAGCCAGTTTCTAAGCATGCCGTGCACCGCGCAGCGAGAGCTCCATAGCAACCAGCGGCTTAGAAGGATGACTTCTCCGGCAACGAGCGCGCTATTGGTCAGAAGAAACGTCAATTTCCCTAGACGATTATCTCAATCGCGGTTTGTCGCTTCCAGCTCGACCGAATTCTTTCATCTTCAGTGTCTCCCCCCAGCATCTTCGTTGCTCGTTGTGGGTGTAGAGAAAGTGGAAAGCCGGAAACTGAAAAAGACGACCCCGGCGTATCTTCTCCATCGCAAGAAATGAACCAGAAGAAGAAGAAACCTTCCCAGAGATAGAAGGGGGATACAGTCTTTGTAGGATTCTTGGAAAACGGTAAACAGTGACGGTGTGACAACGATACCGAAATGATACGCGCGGTGTCCTTTTCTGGCGTACAATTTTGCCCAACCCAAAGCTGATTGGTAAATAGATTTGCAAGACCGTACAAAGAAGGCAACCTCGAAGGATTCAAGCGGGCAAAGAGAGAGAGAGAGAGAGAGAGAGAGAGAGAGAGAGAGAGAGTCTGAAATCGAATTAGGAGTACTTAACATTTTCCACTTCACACAACCTCCCCGACCTCGACCAAGCGAAGAGGGTATTGGGTTGGGTTGGATGGCATCGGGACACATCAATGATGAAGATTTCCATCTTCTCCTCAACAACAAGTATGATGTGGTTGACTTTTATTTTAGGGACTTTGTTGTTGGTGGGCAAAAATGAGGGTTGGGATGGTTTCAAAGTGACATTTACATTTACCAGGGAAGGGGGAATTTACCTTCCCGCTGGGTGACGTCCTAGGAGACCTAGCGGCGGCGGCATATCGATATGTCGATATGGCGAGATAGGCGTATTATGTACGATACACGTCATAACAAATCAAATTTTCCCCGTGGAAGGGCCGGAAAAATCAATTTCTCTCACAACACCGTAAGCTCGGCTAGGCGCTGGCAAATGGTTCTTTAATGGAGCGAAATGAAGTGTCGGAAAGATGCGGAACCGAGGGATCTGGCCCAGGGTTCTGGCCCAGGGGTCGACAAAGAGTAGGATAAAACATCAAAAACATTAACAAACACTTTGTCAATTTTGGAGGACTTTGGAGCCGTGTTTGGCTCTCGGGCCCGGTCTCGGACTGCTTCGATTGCTGGAGTGCGTCCTCGTCCTCAGCGTCGTCGTCGTCATCGTCCGTTCGTTGTGAGGCAGGTCGGTCTATTATTAGTAGCTACTTCAAAATTTGAATACTCTCGCTCCCTCTCTCCCTCCTCTTTCGCGGGGGAGCGGTCTTTGGTTGGGGTGGACCTAGGACATACCCTCGATGTGATGTCGAAATGTCGAACGTATTTGAGATATTTACGTCCATGATGATGATGATGATGAGTCGCTCAAGTGCCTCTTCCGACATGTCATCGCAACGCTCTCTCTGTGTCCAGTCCGACCGGCCGAGAGTGAGTAGGTCAAAGTTGGCGTGTACTGCATTCACACACCTCTCCATTGCAAGTGAATGCCGGTCGCTGGGGTGATAAAAATCAATACCTTTTCGATGGTGTAATTAAGTTAGAAGCACAGTTTTACTTTTTGGTAATAATATCTTAAACTTTTTCTCTGCACTCCATCTTTCCAACAGATTCCATCGAAGGGGACGCACTGAAGGAGCTGAACGGTGGAGCGGAAAACGGCGTCGGCGGTGATAGTGAGGGAACCGCCCTGGCGATGACCACCATCGGCCAGATCAAGGCGAAGGGCCGGCCGGGTCTGCTGCCACGGAATGGGGCCGGCGGCGGTGGTGGTGGTGGCGGTGGTGAGCTGGACGATGGCGAAGAGCGCGAAACCTGGAGCGGGAAGGTGGACTTTCTGCTGTCCGTCATCGGGTTCGCCGTCGATCTGGCCAACGTGTGGCGCTTCCCGTACCTCTGCTACAAGAACGGTGGTGGTAAGTAATGTGGGTGGGTAGGGTGGTCCCTGTGTTGTACGGTATTCTGTACGCCAGCTTCCGTCGTTCGAAGGATGGAACGATAGCATCGTCGTCGTCGTCGCCGTCGTTTAATAGCTAATTACGGACGGTGAAATTTAATTTGGTTACGGTGACGGGCGGGAAAATTGAAATTGAAAAACCGAACGCAGCCCTCCTTTTACCGGGCGTATATGATGTGAACAAAAGAAGGAATTCGCATCTGTCGAGTGGCGCTGTATGGGTTTTGTGAAGCATAAAAATGCATAGTAATGTTAAATTACTGCATTAAAGTGTTTTGAGGTAGAATGAAGCTTCCCAGGCCGTTTCTATTGCATTCCATCGATGTAAGTTCGAACGCATAAGCTTCACCTCACCTTCTAACGAGTTTCGAGTTTCATGATTTCTTCGCTCGTTCCTACCAATAGAATAAATTCCAATTCCGTGTGCACGAAAAACCTGTTTCAAGCGCAGCTACAGCCCAACCCAGTCCCAGCCCAGTCCCAGCTGCCCATGCGAACGAATAAACTAACCAAGAATATGTTCTGCTGAAACACACCGTCCAGCAAACCGAAAGTCCAAGATGTCGGTGGACCCCACGAGATGAACAGATTAAAGGCGAATCATAAGCGAAGGGCGTGCAGCACGAAAGGGTACCCATTGGTCGTGGGGGGAGAAAAGCATAAATCATCGCAAAAAAAAAGGGATTGGCATCCGCGACCGTATCAACAAGCGAAACAAGCGAACGCACTTTCCGTGGTAGCGGTCCGTTCCTGGTGGTTCTTGTGTGGCCAGACGAGAAGACGGTACGACGAACCAGTTCAAGCGCTGAACTGAACCGTGACAAATGCCATCCCATCCAATCCCAATCGGTTAGTAAGTCATGTGCAATCGTAGTGGGCTGTGGTTGCCTGCTTGCATTCTAGGATGTTTAAACCCTTGGATGTAGTACCCACACAGAGAGCAGCGCGCTGAAGTTAGAAAGGAAGGTGGTAAAATGGATGTGACAGCACAGATTTACGCCACCTAATCGTCCAGCTGTGCTCCAGCTTCTCCTACTTCTACTGCCAAGCCGGAAGTCTGCCACTGATGACAGCTGAGGAACCGTGCCCCTCTGGACCTTGTTGGCCGGTCGGTCGTTTGGTTCGTTTTCTTTGCCTTTCCGGAGGCTTGGCGTTCATGAAGACGGGCACGATTCTACCAAGAATCGTTGCTCACGCTTTGGTCCTGAGTTCCGGACGAGCCTCTTTACTCTGGTTCATTCTGTTGCGCTCTTTCATTCTTTCTGCCAAAGACATGGAACGGAAATTTCCACTTTTCTGCCTTTTCTAACCGGGTTGGCCTGGGGAGAGAGAGGAAACGGGGGCAAAGTTTCACGCTAATGGCGTTGATGTCTTTATTCAACCGTACTCACTCAAGCGTGCATCCGTAGTATTACGTACCAGCTTCCACAAGAGCAGGGATTACGGAATGGCCTCCGATTGTTCACGATGATGATGATGGTGATGAGCGATAGAAGAGGAAGCCATCCTCACCATTTGGATGCGACTGCCACTACCGGGACGCAGGGGACTACGGAGTGGCGATGAATTATTACAGCTTTCAGCCCATGTCCGTATCCTTTTGTGGTTGACTTCCCGGCCACTTCTGCGAGCTGCGATGGGAACACTTTTCAAAACGGCCACTTGTTGCATGCGCTTTTCGATTCTCGATTCCGATGCCGGCGACGATTTCTAGGCGAGAGAAATGTGTCACTATGCTTTCTTATCTTACGCCTCTGTCTTTTCCTCCGGTTCGTGTGACAACATCGACACATTGACGTTGAGTGTGCGTGATTCCTGAGTGTGGTGTGTGTTTGAAGGGAATGGACAAAGAAAATTACCTCCGATTTCCCCGCTCAACCGGCGCTTTCTTTGCCTCAGTCTCTTATTGAGTTCCATTTTGCAGCGATTGCCATCCAACAGGTTGACTTCTTGAACTTTTGAGCGGAGAACTGTAGCTTAAAAAGGATGATGACTTACAAAGAATTTAAAAGTGTGTGCGTGCGTGTGTGTGAATATTCCTTTTTTGCCTTGTTGGAATTATGGTTCCGTGTTTTTCACACCCTGTTTGACGCCGTGTGACTCGTGGGAAATGGACCTGAAAGAGCTTACAAAACATCCTTCTACTGCTTCTTCTTCTTCTTCTTCCACCTGATGTTTAGTAGAACACAGTTGCTTTGTACAGTAGAGTAGGAACACAGTGCATTAGGACGTCCGCACCGTTAGCTAATGGAGTGGAAAGTGTTTCATCGATAGTATTAGCATTAAAATGGAAGGTTATTGTCGTGCGACTTTCGCTTCAAGAGCAGCGAGCGGTGGACTTGGCGGAGAGAGTGTTTGTTGCACAATTATATTGAGTTGCGCCTTTAAATGCGCCCTTTGTGAGGTGAAAAATAATGCTTCTCCCGTAACGGTCAGTTTGATTCACGCTATACGCCCGCGCATTATGCAATACGCACTACACGTGAAGCTTACATTTCGTTGCTAGGGCATTTTAGCGCCCTTCTAGCAAATGGGTTTACTTTATTTACCGTATTCAAAAAGCATTTAATCAAGAAAGGCCAAACATCATTACTCGACACACTCGGACTCGGAGGGATCGACACATTCCTGCGCCGCCTCACTGAAAAACAGATCCCCGAAGCAGAACGTTGGATAGCCCGCCTCGTTAACGCACACGTAGAACTGGCGGCAGGAGTAGGGGCTCGCCACGTACGCTCCGTCCGGCTGGCCCGTACAGATGCCACCGGTTGGTGGTGTGGACGGTTCCACCGTACACTCGACATTGTCCGCTTCGTCACAGTCCTGCAGCTCCTCGCTGAACCACAGTCCCGGTGGACAGAACGATGGTTCTCCGATCTCGTTCAGACAGGTGTAGAACAGCGAACAGCTATCCGGGCTTGGCACACGCACACCATCCTCCCGACCGGCGCATACTCCCGGCGTCGGTACGGTCGTGACCGTGTCAGCACATTCCGCCTCACCGATTGGGACACAGCGCAGCAGATTACTGTCGAACCAGTTGCCACCCGGGCATTGCACCGAGTACGGGTAGTTGTTCACGCACACGTAGTAACGGCTGCAGTCGAGCGGGTTCGGGACGTACGTGCCCTGCGGCACATCGTTACAGATACCTTCGATCGGTGAAGGCGTCGTCGTGAGTCCATTGGGACAGTCAACCTCCGTCGGGCTGGCACAGGTTTGGCGGGTCTCGTCGAACCACAATCCAGCGGGACAGATCTGCGGGAAGCCGACCTGATCGACGCAGATGTAGAACCGATTACAGAACACCGGATGCAGCACCTGGATCGAGTTGGACTGCCCAGTGCAGATGCCATCGGTGGGCAGTGGAGGCGGCAGCACGTCATGCACCTCACACTGCACGTTCTGCGTAAAGTCGCACAGCTGTCGGCGGTAGTCGAACCACTGATCGTTCGGGCAGATCATCGGGTAAGGGATGCCGTTCACACACTGGTAGTAGCGGTAGCAGAAGTCATCGTCCGGTATGAAGGAAAGGTCCTCCACGCCCGCACAGCGATCCCACGGCGAGGGAGCGATCGTGGTGGGCGACAGCGGACACTCCACATTCTCGGGTATGTCACAGATCTGTCGATTATCATCGTACCACAGCCCATCGGGACAGATCTGCGAGTAGCCGATCTCATCCACGCACAGGTAGTACTGGTTGCAGAAGTTCCAGTTGCGCGCAAAACGCCCATTCGGCACATCCTTGCAGATGTCGGGTGTGGCCACCGGCGGTCCAGGGACACCCGGGCGCAGGAAGCACGGCACGCGGCTCGGTATATCGCACATCTGACGCTCCTGATCGAACCACAGCCCGGCGCGGCAAATCATCGGGTACGGGACCGAGTTCTTACACTCAAAGTACCGATAGCAGTAGAACTCGTTGCGCAGCAGTCCACCCTCCGGCACGTCGTCGCACAGTTCGAACGGATCGGGCGTCGTAACGGGCGGCACCAGCGGACAGTACACTTGAGCCGGTGGACCACATCGTTGAGCCTGTGCATCGAACCAAAGCCCGTCCGGGCACATCAGCGAGTAGCCGATCTCGTTCACACAGATGTAGTACTGGTTGCAGGCTCGCGGGTTCAGCACCATCTCCCCATTCGCCGCATCATTGCAGATGCCGGGAGTGGCCGGAACTGATGGCGGAGCCGGGTTCACAATGCACCTCACATTCTCCTGATCATCGCAGCGCTGTTCCTCCTCGTTGAACCACTGCTCGCCGGGGCAGATGAGCGGATAGGGCCGTCCATCAATGCACTGGAAGTACCGGTAGCAGTAGTACTCATTGCGCACGAAGCTAAAGTTAGGCACAACATCACACTGTCCCCACGGGTGAGGCGCAATCGTGGTCGTCGTTGGGGGTCCAAGATTACAGGAAGTTTCCGCCACGGGCAGACACGTCTGCCGATCCTCGTCGAACCACATGCCCGGAGGGCAAACCTGCGGGAAACCGATCTGGTCCACGCAGATGTAGAACTGATTGCAGCTGAACGGATTCGGCACCTGGATCGAGTTGGACACACCGTTACAGATGCCGGCCGTTGGCGGTGGACGTGGTGGCGGCTCCGAGATGATACACTCAACCTCCTCCTGTGGACGACACTGCTGGCGACGATCGTCGAACCACTGCTCGCCTGGGCAGATCATTGGGAAGGGTGATCCGTTGACGCACTTGTAGTAACGGTAGCAGAAGGCTTCATCACGCACGTACGCATTGTTCGGGATGCCGATGCAGGGTGCGTACGGGTTCGGGGTAGTTGGAGGACGCTCTGGAGCAAGGCCACACTCAACCGTGCCCGCCTCCGAGCAGGTCTGTCCCTCCACATCGAACCAATAACCAGCGGGGCACACCAAACGCCAGCCGATCTCGTTCACGCAGATGTAGTACTGGTTGCAGTACTGTGGATTACCTTCCAATCGACCGTTTGGAGCTCCATTACAGATGCCAGCCGTCGGTGGTGGTCTCACTACGGGCGGTGGCGTAACGTCGCATTCGACATACATAGGCATATCACACACCTGACGCTCGCGATCGAACCAGAGATCACCTTCGCAGATCATCGGATACGGGACACCGTCGATGCACTGGTAGTAGCGATAGCAGAAGTTAGGATGACGCACAAGCCCAAATCCTTCGACACCGTTGCACATCATGTAGGGGTCTTCGGGCGGAGGAGTCGCTCCATGCGGACAGTCAACTTGAAGCGGCGAGCGACAGGATTGTGTATCCTCATCGAACCAAAGTCCCGTGGGACAGATCACCGGGATGCCGACCTGTTCCGAGCAGATGTAGTACTGGTTGCAGAAACGAGGGTGCAACACCAATCGCTCCCCGATCACATCATTACAGATACCGGGCGTTGGTTTGATCGTGGGCGGTGGTCCATCAACCTCACACTCAACCGTTTGGTAGTCGGCACAACGCTGCAGATTCTCATCGAACCACTGATCGGCGGGGCAGATGAGCGGGAACGGATAGCCATTGCGGCACTGGTAGTACTGGTAGCAGAAGAAGTCATCCTTGACGAACGATAGGTTGTCGACATCATTGCACGGGTTGTCCGGTCGCGGTGGTGGAATATCCGGCCCCAGCGTACAGTTCGTAAGCCCAGGCTGGGTGCACGTCTGCCTTTCCTCATCGAACCACATGTTCAGGGGACAGTACTTGGACCAACCGATCTGACCCACGCACACGTAGTACTTGTTACAGGCGGTCGGATTCGGGCGCAGCACATTGTTGGGCGCATCGTTACAGATGCCGGGCGTTGGAGGCGTCGGCAGCCCTGGTCTCAGCTCACACTCCACATTTTCCGGCTCGTCACAGATATCCCGCTCGGCATCAAACCACAGCCCCTCGGGACAGGTCATCGGGTAAGGGAACCCATTCACACACTGGTAGTACCGGTAGCAGGCATACTCGCTCGGTACCAGCCCAAAGTCCGGCTCGTCACGACACCGGGCCGCTCCGGGGCGTCCATGCGGGCAGCTAATATCAGCCGGATCACCACAAATCTGGCGCGTCTGATCGAACCACAGCCCCGGCGGACACATGATCGGGAATCCAATCTCACCGACGCACAGGTAGTACTCGTTACAGAACAGCGGATGCAGCACGAACTGGTTATCCGGGGCACCATTGCAAATGCCGGGCGTTGGCGTAACGGTCGGAGGGCGATCCTCCAGCTCACACGTCACGTTGGCCGGATTATCACACACCTGACGCTCCTCGTCGAACCATTGGTCGTCGGGACAGCGCAACGGGTAGGGATTGCCATCGATGCACTGGTAGAAGCGGTAGCAGAAGAACCGATCACGCACCAGCCCGAAGTTGTCTACGTCCTCACAGCGACCCTGTTGCCCGCTGGCAACCGATACGGTGGCCAACAGGAGTACGGCAATACTGCACAGAACTGGAATGACAAGACAGTGAGTCCAGTTGCACCAATAGTGTGACTCGAGCCAAGTAAGACTTACCTTTAGCACCCATTCTGTCTTCAGGATGAGTTTCTTCCGAATATCGCTAGCCTTCCGTGCACTAGCGATTACTGGAGTGTCATCCTGCACTGGGCCCGCTTAAATACTGACCAGATAACTTGGAGTTATCATGGAACCCCTTTTTTCTGCCGGACGTAATTTGACCGGTACTGTAGATACCGATAGGATATGATGATGGGAGGGTCTTCCCTACGCGTGCGACCTTGAACGGTACCTGGAAGGTTGGGGTGCAGTTCCACCTGCAGACGCACAAAAATGCACCAGTATCTGGGAAGAAGTTGGCAACTAGTATCAGTTCTCTCCCGGCATTACATAAGGCCTGTCCGACCTTTTTGCACATCGTTTGATGTAATTGGCAAATTGGTCAAGCAGCAAGAAGAAGACACCCGAAGCGCAAACCGTTTTGGCCACACAAAACGGATGGTCATAAAGATACCGGAATCGACGGGCCCTGCATCGGGAGGGTGGCTATCGGGATTCGGTAAAGATGGATTTATATGACCGTTTCACTCTTTGTGCGGCGCGGAACTGCTTTAAAGATTCTATCGATTTGTGGTTAGGATTATCTTTATGGCGCAACCCAATAGACAAGCGCTGGACCGCTAGAATGGCCTGTGAAGTCATCGATAAGCGGGAGTGTGAATCTACCTTTGGGGCCCGATTTAAACTACGTCACGTTGCACACACACACACAGTGGAGCGATTTTCTTGTCTTTTTTCTTACCCCACTAAGAATTCGAACGGCTGGATACTTTACTTGACCACTTTCACCACTTCCGTGGCAGTTTGTTTATAATCCTACACTATTCCGGGAAATAGTGTCGAATATTACATCTCTTGCTACTGTTCCGGTTGCCATGGCAACGCGCGTACGCGCCTAAGTCTCTTTATACGAGCCTCTCCTCCCAAGACGAGGTTGTACGATAATCTCCAGCGACAGTGGGGGCCAGTTGGCAGAAGGTTAGCCTAGGTTACGGCATTACTCCGGGCCGGGCCGAGCCTGCCTGGACCAATCCCTTTATAAATTGTCCCCATTTCTCGCTCTGGCTCTGGCTGAGGAAACGCGGCGTAAAGGGCGAAACGATGCTGAAAGTCGGAAGATGACATTAAGTCCCCGTTATTAACTCTCCACCTTTCTTCTCGCACTTTCGCTCCCCGGGTTCTTGGTTTGGCATGGCAGGCGCTGTAAGGGTGTGGTACAATATTGTTCCCGAGCGAGTGCCCGCCGGTCGTATGAATCCTTCGCCCGGATTAAGTCAATAAAATGGGAGAAAGGAAATAATAATGCTATTATGGCCATCGTCATAGCACCACTTTTCTTGTGAAATCCGCGTCCTGTGAAATGGATGGGAGTGGGTGGGTGGATGGATGGGTGGGTTTTGGATCTGAGTTCCCACGGCAGAACACTCCACCTCCACTGGGAATTTATTGTTCAAGCATCTTCATTTTATTGCTGCGTTTCCTTGTTCGGCTCTTCGGCAGGTGCCTTCCTCATACCGTACGGCATAATGCTGGTGGTGGGTGGCATCCCCCTATTCTACATGGAGCTGGCGCTCGGCCAGTTCAACCGGAAGGGTGCCATCACCTGCTGGGGCCGGCTGGTGCCACTGTTCAAGGGCATCGGGTACGCGGTCGTGCTGATTGCGTTCTACGTCGATTTCTACTACAACGTGATCATCGCTTGGTCGTTGCGCTTCTTCTTCGCCTCCTTCACGGACAGCTTGCCGTGGACGCACTGCTCCAACGCCTGGAACACGGTCGAGTGTAAGCCGTTCGGGTACATCAACAGCACGGCGGCGACGGTGGTGAATCGGACCGGTGTGCTGGCGGCTAACGTTACCGGCACGGTTAGCACCATCAACGATACCAAGTTTGCATCGGCCGCCTCCGAGTACTTCAAGTAAGTGGGCTGATGAAAAGTGATTCACAAAACAGTCTCCCCTCTGTTCTAATACTAATACTCACTCCTTTCAACAGTCGCTACATTCTCGAGCTGGACAAGAGCGAAGGCATTCACGATCTCGGCGCGATCAAGTGGGATATGGCACTATGTCTGCTGGCCGTGTATCTCATCTGCTATTTCTCACTCTGGAAAGGCATCAGCACATCGGGGAAGGTGGTCTGGTTTACGGCCCTGTTCCCGTACGCCGTGCTGCTGATTCTGCTCGTCCGCGGCATCACACTGCCCGGTTCGGCCGAGGGCATTCTGTACTACCTACGGCCCAACTTTGACGTCATCTACAATGCGGAAGTGTGGGTTGATGCGGCGACGCAGGTGTTCTTCTCGCTCGGTCCTGGCTTTGGAGTGCTGCTGGCGTACGCTTCGTACAACAAGTATCACAACAATGTGTACAAGTGAGTTTTGTGAGGAACGCGCGTGTGTGAGTTGGGTGATGTCACTTAAGGTCTTTTTCCGCCTTCCAGGGACGCTCTGCTGACTAGTTTGATCAACTCGGCCACTAGTTTCATTGCTGGGTTTGTAATCTTCTCCGTGCTTGGCTACATGGCACACGCGAGCGGCCAAAGCATCCAGGATGTGGCAACCGAAGGGCCGGGGCTTGTGTTTGTTGTGTACCCGGCAGCGATCGCCACCATGCCGGGAAGCATCTTTTGGGCGCTGATATTCTTCATGATGCTGCTAACGCTTGGACTGGATAGCTCGGTAAGTGGTGTAGAGGAGCTCAGAAGGACATAGAACTTCACAATATCACGTTTTCTGTACGATCTTCTAGTTTGGCGGATCAGAAGCGATCATCACAGCGTTGAGTGACGAATTTCCCAAGATCGGCCGCAATCGAGAGATCTTTGTGGCGGTCCTGTTCTCGCTGTACTTTGTCGTCGGTTTGGCTAGCTGTACGCAGGGTGGATTCTACTTCTTCCAGCTGCTGGATCGCTATGCGGCGGGGTACTCCATCCTTATAGCTGTATTTTTTGAAGCGATCGCTGTGTCGTGGATTTATGGTAAACTTGGAAACGATCCTATTGCTATATTTATCTGAAATTGGTTAATATTTACACGCCTTTCCATACCCTTCCCTAGGCACGGAGCGGTTCTGCAATGACATCAAGGACATGATTGGCTTTGCACCCGGCATCTACTGGCGCGTTTGCTGGAAGTTTGTCGCACCACTGTTTCTGCTGTTCATCATCATCTACGGGCTGATCGGGCACGAGCCGCTCAGCTACGAGGACTACGTGTATCCGTCCTGGGCCAACGTGCTTGGCTGGTGTATAGCCGGATCGTCCATGATCATGATACCGCTGATGGCAAGCTACAAGCTGATCGTGACGCCGGGAAGCTTGCGACAGGTAAGAGACGCGTGCAATATCCCAAAAGCCACACTCTCATGACTCCATTCTTGATTGCAGCGCTTCAAGATCCTGACCACACCCTGGCGCGATCAGCAAATGGCCGTCAATGGGGTTTCGATCGAGCCGGCCCAAGTGCGCCTAACGCACTCCGACGAAGGAGAGGAGGTTTGAGTGCGCACCCGTTTCTATGCACCACGGTTCAACATTTACTTCGTGTGAAAGCGACGTTAATCATTCCCATTGCTCCCATTCCCCCTGTGTGTTTGTATATCCTCTCCGTTACGAAGTGTGTGCGTGGGCTATAGTTTTCTGTTTTGACGTTGAATCCAGCAGCAGCCCTTCCAACCTTCCCCAGCTATAGATTAATAAGTGTTATCTGCTGCGTAAGGTAGAAAGATAACGCCTAGGATTAAGTAGAACGTACTCTTGTGCAAGATGCTTTTTTGTGGTTTACACCAAACTAGGTGTAGAGAAACACCAAGCATAATCACCCCAAAACCACATCACATCGCGCTCTCTCTCTCCCTCTCTTAATTACTTGCTCTCTTTCGCTCGCACATCGAGTGGAAACTACAACATAATGCTGTATAGGATAATATGATACGGGGTAGTAAGACGGCTTACATCCGCACCTAGATTGCTGCACCTCCTGTACATAAGCAGCAACTCTAAAGCACATACACACACGTTGAAATGCGGGACAATTTGCAAAGACGGCAACGATCGGGATGGTCATCACTGTGGGGGGAACGGTTTGTACCTTCAAAACGGTAACACCGGACACCCTTCTCACAGTTGGTTGACGCTTCTGATTGACACTTAGCTTTGAGCAATCGTATGTAAATCGGCTTCTGTGCATCTATATGCATCATTACGCCGGGGAAAAAAACTATCTTCCTTTTTATTATGTAGATTTTTCGATGTAAAAAATGCCGTTTTACACCAGTGATTTGTTTGTTGTTCTCATTTTTAATAACAATTTTAACTACAATTGCTTAAAGTTTGTTGCAGCCACAAAGCATCATTGTTGATTGAGATTGAATGCCAAACATGTATAATCATCTTTATATCAAGTTACACGAATGATAGAACATTTATAAACCGAAACTATCTAAAAAGGACAGTCCGGTCCTCGACAGTACGAGCTCGGAGGCCATTGAAGCGACCCCGCAGCATACACTTTCTTGCCAACCATTACTTGTAAACGCCTGTCGTTAGCGATAAGATTCAAAATTAGATAAAAAGGCACGCACACGCGGCACGGGTAGCAAACCTCCCAAAAACGGGCATCGGTAGCTTCCACCTTCGAACTTGCGAGATGAGCTTTCACACAGCCATAAAGCTCATCTTGCATGCAGGTGGTTGAGCTTTTGTCCTTGTCGGACGGGGTTGCTACGCGCCGCTAGGGGTTGCAATTTTAAATTGACCGTTGGATGTGGTTACTAGGGTGACCAGACGACAGTAACTGTCACTTAAAGAAAGAGCTTAGTCGGAAGTAGATGAACACGGGGCAAGAGTAACGCGCAAGCTTTCCAAAAAGCTTGATATAAGAAGTGTAAGCAAATAGAATTGTTCAGATATTCAAACAAACAAAATAGGTAAAAGACATCGCACAATAAAACTGCTTTTTGCTGGATAGCTTTTAACATTCCTACGACCCCTACGAAGCAGTATAGTCATGTGTTAGCGAAGAAAAAAACAAACCACAAAAACACCAACGACTTATTCGTGCTGTCCTTGCTAGTTCCCAGGCCGTGGGTAGGTTGGCGCACGCTTCCCCACACAGCCATTGGGGAAGCGTGCCTGCAGGGTGGCCAGATGTTTTCGGGCTCCAATCTCCCGCGGACTGGGAAACAGAACCAGGGCACGAGGTACGAAATGTGTTCCCCATTTTTTGTGAGCGCTTGAGCTTAAAAATGAAATTTAAAACAAGCAAAACAGTCACAACGAACAGTCGCATAGGAAAAGAGGAGAGAGTGAAAAAACAAAACGTAATTGTAGCGTCGTAGGACAGGATGACAGGACGAATCGAATTTAGTATTACCATCTCTCCGCTACCACCCCGTTTGCCTGGACTCTTTAGCTGGGCAAATGGTTTTTTATTTGATAAGCTTTAACAAACAAAGCCAAGCAAACAGGAATCCAACTGTACATGAGTGAAATAGTTTAAGGGATAGTGGGGCGGTGGATTAAAACGAAAAAGCAAAAGCTTGAGTGAGATCAGCAAACAAAAAAGGGGGTGAAAAGGAACAAATGCGACATCGTTTCCACGTTATATTCTGCTTGCATGTTACGGGCTCATTGTGCTGCCGGGGCACAGTGGAGCATAAATTCAATCTGTAAATTAGTTAATTCCGACGTTCCGCGCTCTGCTCTGTAGCGTGGTGTGTTTTTTTTTTAAATTTTATTACAAAATACCCTTCACCATCCCTGTGACTTCCTGCCACTGCGGCCAATTGGTTAATCAGAATCGTTTGAGTTCAATCAATAAACTTTTATTTGACAGTAACTTGATGGGATGGGTGTTGCGATAAATTAATTAAAAATTGCAGGTAGGACACCATTATGTTTCGGATGAGTTTTTTTCTTCTTCTGAGTTTCTGAAGGGAGTCATTACGAGAAGTGTTTTTTTTTGTATTTTCATATATGTTATTGTTTTTCTTTTATTGTATATTTCAGCATAAAAGTATACGCATCGTACGCAGGTTCAAAATACGTCAAAGACATTGAATTCTCTCCAACTCTGTGTGTCTCTTTCATTTTTTTTTGCATTTTTTTCTACCAAACCGCCATTAGCAGGGGTTCCTTTTTCAGGGAATTCCCTCTTCCAGTTCCCTTCGCTTTCCCTGCGCCAAGCGTGCAAAGCGCACTTTTTTCTATTATATATCCTTCTCACAGCAGAAACCAGCAACAACAACAACGCCATTCCACCCGGCCAAGCCAA
Organism: Anopheles gambiae; assembly: GCF_943734735.2. Taxonomy (NCBI): domain Eukaryota; kingdom Metazoa; phylum Arthropoda; class Insecta; order Diptera; family Culicidae; genus Anopheles; species Anopheles gambiae. The sequence continues at coordinate 114,871,046 of NC_064601.1, forward strand.
TGCGAAAGCGCCAATGCCAAACAGTGCAACAAACGTGGGGGATGGTGCTTACCAACCCTCACCCTTAATTCCCCCCTGCTACCCCCCTTTTGCCTTGACCCCTTCAGTATCAAAACGCAGCAATTTTGGTCAAATTGAATTTTCGATTCCAACCACCATCGTCATCATCATCGCCCTCCCCCTTTAGCTTTCGTACTTGGTTTGTTGCGATTTACGCTTAAATTCTGATTTGTTTACGACTGCATTCTTGTTTGTTTTTTTCTTCTTCAGAAACATCAAATACACTGTAGCCAATCAAAAAGGGAGAGGAGGGAGTGTTGTTTTGCGTTTGTTTTCTTTCTCCTTTCTGCTTATTTGTTCTGATTTTTTGTTCCGTTTTGGATTTTGTATGTTTTTATTTTCTACTATTTATGTGTATATGTATAGCCAAGGTAAATGCGTAAAAAAACTAGTCTTCTTTCACTGCGCTCACACACTGCCCCCAAAATACAAACAACAGTTGCTCCATTCAAATTTCACGCACACACACCCGCTCGGCGCCGCCACTGCCACGCACAAAAACACACGTAAATTCGTCAAACTGAAGCCCCGCGCAATTATATACTGGTACTAATACGGGTTTTGGTTACGGTTTTTGTAAACGGCAAATACTGTGTATGTTCTGTTTTTCTTCTCTGTTTTTTTCAAAAAGCGTGCCCCCAAAATTTAACGGTGAAACCGATTTACAACATACAGCAAACCTTTTCTGCCTTTTCGCCAGCTTGGTGGCCATAATTCCCAATTAGTTTGCCCATCATTTGTGCTTAACCTACGCGGACCGCTACCAAACAGCGCCCGCTCTTCCCCGTTCTATCAGCGCAACGGCTTTTTTCGTTTCTCATGTATCGTTGTGGTGAGATTATTGAGAGCTCCTGCAAACTTCAAACCCTGGCAACCTGCCAAAACGTTTACTGTACCGAGCAGGAGTGCCGCTTCAGATAGTATTTGGCGGAGTTGGCCCGGGCCGGATTGGTCGCACCGGTGTAGCTCGGCAGCGACTTCCGGCGGCGTCGCACGGCCGGGCTTAGATTGTACTCGATGTTGGCCTGGCGCAGCAGCTGCTTGAAGACGGTCAGGATGCCCTCGTTGTTTTTGGCCGAACATTCCGCATAGCCGCAGCCCCACTCGAGCAGGGCCCGGGACCGGGCGACCTTGAACGGTATCTGCCGGTCCTCCTCCGGTACGTCCGCCTTGTTGCCGACGATCACGATCGGTACGCGGGTGCCTCGCACGGAGATGATCTGATGCGTGAGTAAGAGGGTAAGTAAAACCACATGAACACAGAAACACATCTAAAAACCAGCTCAATACCAACCTGTTCCCGCAATCGTTCCACCTCGTTCCAGGTCTCCTCGTCGTCCACCGCGTACACCAGTATGAACGCACCGCTCGTGTTGATCGACAGGGCGCGCATCGCCGGGAACTGGTACGATCCGGACGTGTCCAGGATGTCCAGCGTCAGGCTCGACCCGTCCGGCAGCTCGTACTCGCCGCGGTGCATCTCTTCGATCGTCTGCTTGTACCGGGACAGATACTTCTCGTACAGGAACTGGGAGATGATGGAGGATTTGCCCACGCGCGCCGCACCCATCATCGTGACCCGGTGCCGTTCCTTCTTTACCGTGGCCGGTGGGGAGGCCGGCACGGCTCCCTCACACCCGAACAGATCGTCATCCGCTGCGGTGCAGACGGCGGCCGAGGAAGAGGAGGAGGAAGAGGAGGAGGTGGACGTACCGACGCCGCTCTTGGAAGAGCGGCTAGAGACGATCGAAGGTATTCGTAGCCGGTGACAGGTACCCGGCATTGCGTCGAGCAGCGCAATCGTGTCACTGGGTGGGCGCACTGGGGTGCGCTTTTGGGGCGTGCGAAAAAAGAAACTCCTTACTCTGCTCCCTAAGTAAAAAAGGTGAAAGAAGTGGGTGGAAAAGAATTGTTTAAAAGTATATTACTCCGTGAAATATGGGTAAATTTCGGGAATTTGTGACAGCTCCGCTCTGAGGTAGTTTATTGCCGCTTTGGATGAAAGATACCCTACAACTGTCATTGAGCACCGAACAGGAATATCTCTTGCACCGAATCACCATAGCAACGGCTCTTCTCGACTGGCAATAAGAAAGGGAAGTCCTACCCAGACACGGACGCACCTGTTCCATTTGTTGTCGGTTCTCTTGTGCAGAGACTTCTTTTATATGAAGCAAACAGCAGCAAAACCTGATACTGCACCGTCACAGTTGAGGGATTGTGAGCGAGAAACCTCACATTACCAATGGTAACAACACAAGACGCCACCGCCTACCTTGGGAAGCAACCGCGACGAAAACCTCCCGGCCAACTTCAATCAGATATTCAAATCAACGTACAAGCGAAAAGACGCTCTGCCGCTTTGAAGACTGCAGTGTCCCTTTGGTCTCGCTTTGTTCCGCACAGATCTGTCTCACAGATCTGTTGTGAGGTTGACGACTGAAGACGGATTTATTTTTAGCAGCTTTAGCACCCTCAAACCTCAAGCACGTGACGGAAATAGCAGACCGGCAGACGAAGGACAGGTGAAATACAACCACTTGAGAGGTTTTGGCCCGGAAATCTTAGCATCCTTGCAAATGGGGAGCATCCTACGAACTTCTCCGCGAACGGTATTGTGTTACGCTGCAAAGCTCTGTGAGAAACAAATTACAATTAAAGAGAAGTTTCCACACAGGGCGTGGAAGATGGTTCTTGCAAACAAGGGGAAAGAACAAGAGGAGGTTCCAGAGAACTTTGGTCGGCCTTTGTAGAGTTTATTCATGCGAAACCCGAACCTTGTTCCCAATAAATGGTTCAAGGTTTTGGAAAATCCATCCCCCACTCCCAGCATTAGCGCCTGTATGGCACAGTTGTTCACGGGCCAACGTTTTTCACCTGCGCCAAGGATGCTGTCCTACCGTCTAACTATGCAAAAGTACACACACAATTCAAACCAATCGGAACGGACACGGCTGCTATGCGAAAAATCGGCATTCCGAGTTAATGGAATGGAATGGACGCAATTCCCCACAACAGAGCCCGGCTGTGAAGGTCGGACGAGCGGATCCACAAGCTGGAGCAACCGGCGGGAGAAAGCTTCAGCATGCCCTCTCCTCATTGATCCCAGCACCTTTCCCCGTGTTGGAAAAGCGTGCAAGCTGATGGATTTGTCTGTTTTTTGTTTGTTGGCAGAAAATTTGGCAGAGCCTATGCTGCTGTAATTTTTCTGTGCTGCTGATGACATGAAGCCGGTTGCCGGGCCTGCCGGTCGTTTGAAGTCATACCGGTCGGTCCGTCGGTCGGTCGGCCGGGCGAGATGAAGGGAAATGTGTCAAAATTTGCGTAGGTTTGGTACGAGAGGTTAACAGCTTTAAACAGCCGGTATCAGCAAAAAAAAAAAAACAACGAGCTGATAGACAGAGCTCTTTTGGGTACCTTTTCCTCCTCGTCTTCACTCATACTCGAAGGATAAAGATAATGGACTAATGGTTCGGTGGTGTCCAACTGCGAGCATCAGCAACATTGACAGGCTCGGAAAACCTGCGGCAAGCTTGACACATCGAACGGAGCCTTTACGTGGCCTCGTACACCCTTTGCAGCAGCCGTTGCGCCGTTGCCGTGTGAAATGATGGTCTTTTGGCATTTATTTTTTGCCGAAAAGCAACAGGTTGCCGCAGCCGTTTCATCTTCCTTTTTGTCGTTTTCCCCAAAGGAACGGCTCATTTTGTGCGACGGCGGGGGAAGCGAACGAACAAAACCGTACCGCCCCCGCAGACGCTTTTCTGGGACGTTCGGGGGAGTAGAAAATCCGATTAATCTGTTCCACTTATACAATTTTGATCGGCGACCGCCTGGGATTCAAGCCGGTCGTGCAAAGTCGTGCTATCATCTCGCTTTTTTCCCTTAATAGCAATACGGAGTAGAATGTTCCAACGGAATGTCCTGAGGGGTTGACGAACTGGGGATACTATGCGCGAGGAGGAGAAGTTTTCTTCCATCAAATCAATCCAATTGTTCTGTTTTATGAAGCACACTGTACACTCTATCTAGAACAGTAGCGCAAAAGGGGTTACATTGTAAGGACAATATCGTTTCGTGTGAAGTTTGCATTGCCCTGGAGCTGTTCCTTTTCCGATGCGCAAAACATAAACATCTACAACTGTCTGTTCTGTTTGAGAACCCAACGGGTTCAGAGTGAACGGTACTTGTTTTGCAGATTGATTCTTTTTAACCCTTTCCATTTCTGTTGAAACTGTTGTAGTTCATATTGCATACCTTCAGGCGTGTTCTCACAGCGCACGATACAGTTCCCCTCAAAGTATGCAACACGCATAGCACAACCAGCTACTTCTAAGCGCTGACTGGTATGACTTGTTTTGACGATTTCACTGCCTCCCTCCACAACAATAACAATAAAAAAACCAATTAATGGTATTGACACACACATTTTCTGTTGAATCGGCAAGGCTCGCTAGCCAAACCCCGAATACCTGGCACTGCTGCTGCCCGTTTCTTGCGATGGTGTGCCCGTACAATACTGTTAAAAAGTTTGCAGTATGCACAGCAGGCGAACACAACAAAGCATGGCACGGTGGCAGAACATAGGGGAAAAAAGCTCACCGATCGCCAATCGTAGTAGGCACGTTCGGAACACAGGCGAGATGTGGGCTGAGGCAAAACCGCATTCAACGCATTCGCACTCACAGCCCCTTCTCGAGCCGTATCTTCCACTCCAAACTCCGATTTGCCAATCAATAAACAAGTGGCACCTCTCGATAAGCCACTGTCCACGTGCGGACGTCCCGGGGAGCTGCGGACCAAGGACACGCAAGGTGAGATGAGCGTGCGTGTGTGTGTATGTGTGTGGGCGAGGTTCCGCCCGACCGATCGTGAAGGACGTGACTTTTGAACGGTAAACACGCGCGCTCGCGCCATCCGCGCACAACTGTGCCGCAATTGGCAATTCGTTGCAACACGATGGGGAAGGCATGACACAGAACTCCTCACCCAGCGAGACACTGTGTCAGTGTGCAATCAACAGCTCAGCTTCCGGTGCGTTCCATCATCAGCTCACGAACACGGTCTGCCCCCTCAAGACGCTTCCAAGAAGCCCCTGGGACGCTGGGAGGAGGTAAAGGAGCAAAAAATTGGAGCCACACACGACCGACGGAAGCGACCAGAAGTGAACAATTGTGCTTGTGAAGAGGGGTGCTATGGGTGGGGCACATTTCTCAGTACGTGCCGCACCGTGCTGGCTCCTGGAAAATGGAAGCTTATCAATAATAAGTGCGATGATAATACGATCCCGCAACTTGACCACAGTCAGGACCGTTTTTTCCGGCTCTTTCCGCTGAACCTCCCACTGCTTCGGCATCCGGCGCAGCGGAATGGGGATGGAAAATAATATCGAGTTCAAACACGTGTCGCTGCATTATACGCTCCCGACCGCAGAATGCATGACGTGAATGAAGGAAAATCTATCACTTACCACCACTTGCACCGTTGCATTATTTTTTCATTTCCAAACCACTCAATATTCCACTCGCACCAGACCCGACCGACGGGCAGATCACACCAGCAAACAGATAAGCACCACCGTATTATGATAATAAAAATATTGAGTAGTAAAAAAGCTCTCGTTCTCTCTCTCTCTCGTTCGCACGTCGACTGTACTTAAAGTGCCACCAGCAGTAGTAGAACCTGTTGCATCAACTTCCGGTCGAAACCGGTGGAGGTGTAGCAGAAGCAGCTGCAACAGCACCACCACCAGCAGCAGCAGATGGGCTGCATAATTTAAGCTGATTAAATTTCAAACCACGACACACCAGCGATATGGTGGCCGGCATACTCTTCCGCATTGTAAAACTGCGCCGTAGTGTATGCAGAGGATGCGGTTTAATGTTCCCCGGTGCCGCTGGGGTGACAGATGTATTGGTCCATACGGGCAACGCTTAACAATAGCGAGTTATCGATGAGACCTTATCCATTCCAGCGCGTGTTTCGCTCGTGGCGAATCAAACGCTCCATTGACGCTAATGCACTTCTGTATTTTACACTAATTAACGATTGTATCGCTTTCGGGCGATGATGTGGTGTCTTGGGGGGGGGGGGGGTTTGCAATGATCACACGATGACACGAAGGTCGACATTCAGCCTGGAAAGAGTAAATTGCATTCAATGGTGCTGTACATTGGTGGCTTTGAAACGTAATCTTATAAAAAACGATTAAAAACTCCCAAAAAGAGATAGCTATCGTGATAAGCGCCTAACAGTATGCAATTTGTTTGAAAAGCTAACAGTTTAACTTCTACTGCAGAGACAAATCAATGCAAATTGCATACTTTAAGGCGCTTTGAGCAAACTTCACTGCTCGTCACCATCAGACGGTGTAAAAGCATCTTCAAAACCATTGCAAACCATTTTCCTATAAACTTCCTTCCTAGAGCAGTGTGGTTTTGAGCGACTGATAGTTCCGCAAAATTGGTTGCTCCAACTTATTCCCAGGAAGTTGTAATATTCACAAGAAATACCATACTTTGGCACGCTGTATCAGCGACAAATTCCTCGGTTGGCTTCCGTTATGATGCGCTGTCGGCTTCCATACCTGTCACATGCCTTCAGGGAACGGAAAGTCATCGATGAAACCGACCAGAAATTGCACACGATCACTCATTTAGCATGCACACACAAACCTCATGCTTCCCTTCTTCCCCATAGGGGTTCACATTGGCATGAAATGGAGTAGCCAAGCACAATTTATTATGTATGTCATAGTACTCCGCATAGCTCGGCATTGGGAGACTGGGCAAGTTGTACAAGCTGAGTGGTTCCCGCTGAGCTAAACACTTTCGCATAAACTGGACCACATCCCGAGAATGATACGGGAAGGAGTAGGTTACCGCTTAGCCCCATTTAGGAAGAACGCTGCCAACCACCGCCAGTGCCGAGAACGGTGAAACGAGTAACATGCCCCCCCTCTTCTCAAATGGTGTTTGAGATTCATGAGGTCAGACAAAAGCTTCGCCCTGTTTTGGAACAGAAAACACCAAAGCGTATGTTGTGTTCATACGATCACAGGAGGCTGGTTTGTTTCGGCTCACAATCGGTTTGCCTCAGACGCAGCCACATCACTCACTGTCCGCAGCCACATACAGCGCAACAAGGGTACAAGGGTTTGCAATCAGTGCGCGGTTGCGCTTGCGAAATGGAACAGATTCCTTCACGAAGCAGGTCATGCCGAGAAGATGAGGCAACCTGCTCGACTAAACTAGGCCAGCGCGTCGGGACGCTGGGTTAATGCGAATTCCATCACACTATGGACACGATGGACTGTGCTTCCCTTCTCCCCGCAGCACTCAGCAAGTTACTGTCCAAAAGTGCGGGCCTGTAGCAGTGGAAGCACCACTGTGCAGCGTCAGCTCGCTTACGATACACCAACAGAACGTGTATGATTAGGCTAGATTAGATTTCAACGAATCGAAGCGGGGCACGACCACGACGGGACGGAAGTGACAAAGCTGGACGGAGCCCGGTGCGACAAACGGGAAGGGGTGTATAAAATGGCGATGAAAGTGATGCCATCGTCACAATTTCGCTCGTAATGACACGGGACGACGCAACGGGGGAGTGGGGAGACAGTGGGGCGGAAGCGATATCGTGTATCGTTGTCGTTGTCGTCGTCGTCGTCTGCCATCGGAACATGTTGTTATCGACGATAAGCGATTTTATTCGATAACACTCCTCGCTGTGCAAATAAAAGGGAAGTGAAGAAATGGCCAACCAGTTTGTGGGGTTTGTGTGCAGGGAAAGAGAATCGGGCAAGCGGTTGTGGTGGTTTGGAAATGATCAACTCTCTCCTCGTGCCCATCCATCACAGGCAGCTATCGTCGCCGGCGGCTCTAGAGGGAAGACATAGTAGGCTAGTGCAAGCCATAGAATGCTCCTTTCACACACACTCTCTCTCGCTCTCTCTCTCACGCACACCCATAAGCAAAGCACAGCAGAGTGTCCTCCGCGCGATTGTTTATTTATCACAATCAATAGTACTATAAACATGATTAATTCCGCGCCAAGCTGTTGCGATTGAATTTTTGTGCACCAGCCGGTGCGTACGTACGTATGCAAGAAGAAAGAAACCTACACACACACACACACACATAAGACCCGGCATCATCATCATCATCATCATCATTGCCATCACATCCAAAGTGATTAAAATAAAACGGAAATTGATACTTTGATGGAGACGCATGGTACGTCAGCCGTGCTTGGTGCTCCGATCGGCGCTTCAAGATGGAGCCAACAGTTAATAATTATCCGGTCGGACTCGATTGCTCTTGGAGGGTTGACGGCTCCGCTATTTAAACACAAAAGTTTCTTCATAAAACTGTCAAGAGGTGGCAATTGAAAGAAAATATCGATTGATTCAGAAAAAAACTCTGAGAGAGAGAAAATGGCGAGAAGTGCCACGTCGAGCTATTAATTTGTGCACTTTTTGAAATATTTCAATAATTTCAATGGTTTCGCAAAGCTCGCAGTGCACATTCAATTGGCAATAAATGAGCATTCTTTCGCTCGTCCTTCTCGCTAGTGCAGGAGGAAACAAATAAATAAAAAAAATACAACCTCCCCGGCAGCTGGTAAAAAAGGAAAGATTTTCTCCCGGGAACGGGAAGAGGATGAGTTTGTTATTTCCCTTCTTTTTGTGTATTTCCTTTGCTTTCCTTTCCTTTCGAAGCGTAACAGAATACTTACGGGATAATGGCACACACACAAGAAGGGCAGGAAAAACGCTGATAGAGCGTACACCGGCCGTGTCTATCGTATTTCTGCTGGGTAAGCGACACATCTGTCCCGGTTTGATGATGAAGTCCTTTTACCGCTTTCTATTATACTTGCAAAAATGAAGGTACCTTGGAAAATGGAAACCTTTTTTTTTGTTGAAAGATATCGGTTCCTTTTTTGCTATTGTTTGTACAATCCATAAGTCTTTTTTTTAGTAGGGATCGTCTTCAAATTGATTGAGGTTTGGGTCCTGTAAGGGTCGGTAATTTATGACACCTGTGCACGCACACACACACGAGGAGTTTGACAAACGATTTATTTTTCACACGTGTCAATTAATCCAACAAACTCAATATGTCTTGTTGGTGGGTTTTGGGTGCACTTTATCTATTTTTTTCTGTTACATCCGTAAAAAAAGCTTTAGGTCGTCACAAAAGGCAGCAATTCTTCTTTATCCTATTAGTGGAAATTCCCACAAGAAAACGAACCGATTCCTCTAGGTTGTAAAATAAACTCTTGTGATTTTAAGGACGCTTAAACCTTTTAAAACAAGTTTTTAATAGATTTTTTTTACGGTCCAACTCTCCAAAGTGTGAACGACCTCACCGATTGGCGGTTGGCCAAACTGGCTCACCGAGTTGTAACTTTTTACTGTTTTAAAGCACTTTACCCACTCTCCGTCATGTGGATTGACTTCACACAAAAAAGAGCAAAACGGCGGGAATATCCGGCACCAGTTCCTGGATTCCCAGTATCTGGACCTCTTCCAGGATGTACGTGCCTCCATGCGCTCACTGGACGGGAAAGAACCAACGTAACGTTCCTATTTGCTTCAAGAATCAACACACAAAGACACAACCATCACGGGACCGCAACGACTGGGCAGCGGAACTGTCTGTGCCTTCGACCGACGGCGACACCGGGACGGCACAATCCCTTTTCCTGGAAGTTCAGTTCAACCCACTTTCCTGCTTTCCTCCTTTCTCTCTCTTTTTGTAAATCAAAAAAACAAAAACAAACACACGAACCCAGCGTTCATTGGCCGCAGTTGGCTCGGTTTACCAGCCCAGCGTGCGAAGAAGGTTCCAGAAGCAAAACACCTTCTGAGGTGAACCTTTTCAAAACGGCCCGATGTACCTCGTAGCTACGGGCCCCACATTAACTGGCGGTAAGTTTTTCAACCGAAAATTCTAATTTACTCGCCGGGCTCTCTCTGGGATAGGGTTTGGGACGAGCCCCCGTTTCTCTTTTTTAATTATTAGCAATGATCGTCCGGCATGAAAGCGTTTTGCAGCGTGGTGATAAGATAAGCATAATTAAGTAAGCAAACGTTTGATTCAATTTCAATTTTGTTCTTCGCTTCTGCTAGCTAAGCAAGCTACCAAACACTTTCCCAAAGTGTGTTTAGGAGGTGGAAAAAGCTGTTCATATAGCATTCATCGGGATGGTCTCGGATAGGGAGAATCGGAGAAGCTCCTAGAACATTCTAGGGTTAGTGGATACAACTTTCGAAAACCTTGAGTACACGTTTCGGGAAATTTGACCCTCCCCAAAGCTCAAACCCTCCCCCTTTTTGTGCTGCAGTGTCCGTTTGACCCTCGTGTAAACATACACACACACAGCATGTGGTGGTGGTTCAAGTAAGCACATGAGGATGGGTTTGTATCAAACGGAGCTCAGATTTCAAGATGATAATAAGGTGTTTAGTTATCACATCTGTCCACCCAACAAAAAATCATCTTCCAAGTAACGACCGAGCAAGTAATCAAACCGAAAGCTAAACTGTTTACACCCAATGTTCGTGGAATTGCGGATGACTCCACTCATGGTGACCCCTCCCCCCTCTCTCTCTCTCTCTCTGTCGTACATCCAGCCCCAGTCAACCGAGCTGCTAATGGATCAGATTTTACCACCTTCCAGGAAATTAAGTAAGCTCGGTTAACTTCCCATCCTGCATGTGCGCGCGCGTATACGTGTATGTTGCGAACGGTAAAACTTTTCCCATCTGCCATTTTGCAGTAAGAAAAACGACAGCCAAAAGAATGTCACACAACAATTTTACAAGTGTGTACAGAAGGAGCAAGAATTTTACATGTCAACGTGATCTTTTTTTCTACACACCGCCAAGCAATTGCTTGGACTCAGAATGCTGATGCTTCTTTTCTTCTCGACGATCCATATTCCATTCCAGACAACAACAAAAAGGAAAAGAAGTTACCCCCAGAAACGGTTTAAGTGTGTGCGTGTGCCTGACGCACGTTCCGCCGTTGTCGCTGAAAGCGGTTTTCGGTTTTCCGCAGAAAAATGGAAATATTTTTCCTTCGAATGCCTGCCAACCGATCGTCATCGCATTTAGAAAACGGGACCCCCCCGACGGTGGCTCAACGGTAAAAGCAATTTTCATCAAACAAACCAGGCACAGATGCACGGTGGTACACCTTTCGGGCAGCATTAAAAGCGGCAGCACGCTCTTCCAGGAAAATGTTTCCGAGCTCAGCTTTTTTTTTTCAGGCGGCTACAGTCTGTATAATTAACACAGAATCTTTGCCATTATCACCTGCCCGGTGTGTGTGTGTGTGTTTTGTTTTCCTTTTATCTTTGTTCGTTTGGTTGCATTTGATGATGGGTGAGGGATGAAAAATCATCCAAAAAAATTTGCAATAAAAATCAGCAAACGCCACGCCCAGCAGCTGGGCTCTCTATACGAGGTTGCCTTTTGCTCATGAAATTTCTCCCACAAATTGCAATTAGTTGTACAAAGCTGACGAATAGAATCAGCTAGGGATGGTAACAGGAAATCAAACGCATATCACGGCATATTTAGCCGGAAATGGCGAAAATGGCGAACGAAGTTTAATTAATTTCTTGCCCCAATATCACATCACCGGATGGTACCAGTTGGCTCTACATTGTGCAACCGGTAAGCATCGATCAAGAAGAGGAGAAGGAAGCGCAAAGCTTTCGATACTACTCGTTAAAAAAAATGAGTATTTGGTAATTGGTTTGATATTAAAAAATAAAGTAATAACCAGGAAGAGAATTTCATCAAATTGGTTTGAAATATAACAAAAAAAGAACAAAAATCAAACCACAAAAAGACCAAAATACCAAAAACATAAGTAAATTGAACACAGCCATCAGTCGAGCCGGGGAATATCAATATCATAAGCTTATTAAGTTACCATAGCGACCGAAAAAAAATGGAACCTCACAGACGCCGGAAAGGTATGCAATTTGCATGACAAAATTAGCTTGCCGTAATGAACTCATTTTAGGCAATTTCAAATAAAATAGGCCCCATTCTAGCAACCTATTACTACTTCCTACACAGACGAAATTTTAAAAATATCTCCAATTCTTTCTCATATATGCGCAATAAGCAACACCCAACTAACGATTACCCATATCAGCAATATAACTAACGACAAACGTCAGCATACGGATATAAAAGGACCTCCATCCAACGAGAGGAAGTCCCCAATAATTTAGCAACATGATACACATCAAACGTACTTGCGAGATGCTGTCCGGCTAGCGGCTGCGTCCTCCAAATGTCTGCTCTGCTGCTCGCTGGCTTCACCGGGCGGAGAAGATGATGATTATGGTAATAATAATTTCACGATGCAATCATAAAAAACGCACCCTGTGACGTTCTCGGTTGATTAGGGTGCGATCGTACACGAGTGCCGGGCGAACGGGCGGACGGGACGGATGGTGAATGGGTGGTGTATTGTTCTTCTCTTCTATTTCCTTTACTGTTCGTTTATCACTTTGGGGTTGTAGTTTTTTCCCCCTGTCGGTATATACCGACAAAAGATGTTTTTTTTTATGGTTCGGTCGTGTTTTTTTGTTGGCCTTCTTCCACCAACTGTACGGCTAATTAATGCCAAACTTCACGGGTAGTGTTGCGAACGACCACAGGCTGAATTAAATGCACACAAACACAGACACACACATACATAGACAACGGCTGTACACACATTCAGTATGCGGGTGGTCAGCAGTTAATCAGCAGCCAACATCAAACGGCTTCCTTTAGCGGGATATTCAAATAACGCACCCAAGGATACGCTTTCCTTCACTTTGAAGTGAATGTTATGGGTGTAATGAAAGCCCGCACAGCCACGCACAGCACTGACTGAATAAAATCACTGTAAAGGTTTTATTGTACTCGACGATAAGATAAGCGGCCACACGTTATGGCGCTGATTTATTTTACTTTATCTTTAACACTTTCGTTGGTTAGAAAATTTGCACTTTAACTTACAACACTTTGATGGCACAATTTTGTTTCTTTTCACTTGTTTTTTGTTTCGTTTTCAAAAATACCACAAAAAATACGATTTTCAACTCGATCAAAGCGCAACGAACTTTGAATGAAGAAAAATGCCACAACGGACTGTTTACCGTTTGCTCAACCGATGGAAGGACGATAACGAATGATAGCAGCCAGCGGTGCTACTATCCCATTTATATGCCTTACCGATCTGTTTCAACCCGATACCTAACGAATGGGGGGTTTTCCTCTCCCGAGCATCAGTAAGAGAGCGATAAAGAGACAGAGAGAGCGTAGTTGAGCAATCGGAAAAGCGTTTTTCCCGAAGTGCAAAAGCTCCGACGCTTCCGAACACGATTGGATGGCGTCCCGGCAGATCTAATGATGGTGGAGATATCGTTGCCTGGGTTTTCCCGGCATCTACTAGCACCAACTGGTAGCATATACATATAAACGAGCGAGTATTATAATAATATAGAAATTTAACAACAGCTCAATATGTTCATTTCGACCACTAATTTCATTTTCCTGGATCATTTCTAATCCCTCCAGGATGAAAAGAGGCCCCTTTTGTGGTCTGCATAATTCCAAAAAATGCTCCTTATTATTTGCAGATCTCATCCGGTGTTCCTTGAACCAGATTTGTACAGTGGTACGATCAAACGGAAAAGAGAAGCCCGGCCAAAACGTGATACGAGCTCCGAAAGGGTCCTTTCGGACCGAAGGGGAAAGTTGAGCAAACCATCCGTGCTAAAAGCTTCTCGTGTTTTTTTTAAGAGAGAGGACACGCTCAGAAGTCTTTTCATACAGGCGAGACTATGCCAGACGGGTAATGATGGCATAGGTCGGGGTGTATTTTCCCTCTCGACCAACAGCCTTGTAGTAGAGCGTAGCGTAAAAGTTAGAGGTTCAAGCCGATACTGGGAACTGATTAAAATACAAACACACCTTCTGCGGAATTCAAATAGTCCAAGCTGCTTTTCTTTGTAAATTGAAGTCCACTCAAATTTAGGCTATATTTTACATTCGTTCTATATCTTCTTTATCTCGTTAACATACTAGTTCAGTAAGCTACATCATTTGCATAGTTTGAGGCGCATTCAATCAATGGAATGCATACTTTAAGGCGTTTTATAGACAGGACTTCAACCAATACACCAAAAGAATATATAAAAAGGTACGATTTTATGATATTTTTGATTACTTTCTCCAATACCGTTGAAGCCTGTATCTCCGTCAGTTCAAAGCTCTGTCGACAGTCGACACACCTTAACGTACAACCGGTATCATTTGCGTACGCACGGTAGAGCAGCTTCCAAAAGAAAAAAAAACAGAGAAAGAGAGAGAGAGAGAGAGAGAAACACTATCGTGTATCTGTGAGAGTGAGAGCGCGTTCGAGAATACCATAGACTTGCTCAAGGCTCCCAAAGTCCTGCAAATGGCTTTTAATCATCGAGAAACGATCTCATTGTATGTTGAGCTGGTGTCAAGGACAGCATTTCCTTTCCCGATCCCTCTCCTATCCACTTACTGCAGAGTAGTGAGAAGAAGAGTTTGGAGCAAACTTTTTCTCGTAACGACCGCAACGAACGCTGTGGCAATTGGGGACCGTTACGGCCGTTTGTCTGGGCCGTTGGTCTAAGCCGTGCAACAGGTTAAATGTGCGGTTGAGGTGAACAAGGGGTGTGCAATTGGTTGAAAATTACAACAGAAACCGCTACAAGATGGCATTTCATGAACGATGGACACTGTCCGACCTCATTCTAGCCCAATCTACTGAGAAGCACATTTGAATCTGGATACATTTGATCGAGAATTGGAAAATGTCAGTATTGTTTCTTGCTCCAAAGCACAATCTTTGTTTTTGCACAAATGCTCTATTTTGGCATCCTGTCCATGCCAGTACCGGGAATCAAAACAACACCCATTTGCAGACAAAACGAGAGTGACTGTCCGACCCCCCTCCCCCCCAAGACCATCGCAAAAGGTCACCGAGATCACGGACAGCAGCGCACCCCGAAAGGAAAATACTTGAGAATCGTAATTCGTACTTTCCACCGAAAGCACAACAACATTGCCGGATCGCTCCCCTGGGTTCGATACGTGCCGCTGCTGAGAAGTTGAGTGAATATTTTCCTCTTTGATGGGTTTGCGAGGATTTGTTTTCCGTGTATTTTCTGTCCCCGGTGCTACTTCGCTATAATATCACAACACAAGCGGGCTCGGGGCTTGGGTGAAGCGGGCAGCAAATGTCAAGTGAAATTAAAGCTCATTGCCTTTCATTGCGCTTCAGCCAAAATTAATCCGCCCGAATGTCTCCGTCGGAAAAATGGCAGGCAGAACAAATCGGGGTACTCGAGGAAATTGTACGTTGAAAAGAATTTCTTGCAACTGTTGTATTAAGTAGGAAATCGAACAATCAGCCATGATTGTAATGCTGCCATTATTGTGAATGTATGTGTCTGGGGAGTCGATAGACATAATTGTTATCCGGAACGTGCCAAATGTAGCAAAAGAAGCAATGTTTTTTCACCACAAACATGTAACAACCATTTCTCATAAAGCAATTGTGAAGGCAACGCGTTGAGAACAAGCAACTCAAGCTTCAGTGGCTAGACAACGAACCTTACAGCGCATCACGCACAGCTCTCAGTTTAATGATGGTTTAATAATTGAAAATGTAACTTACCTAACGTTCGCTTCCAATCGCGATCTCCAGAAGCCATCCAAAAGATACCTTAATTAAGCTAAGCACCAGCAGCGAATAATGCCGAAGGACCTTCACCGCTCGTTCAATATGCCAGCTTATCATCAGCCGCTCGTACAAATGCGTATCATTTGGGAGTGGAATTGCATGCTCCAAACTGCTAGGCTGCGAGACTCATCAAACTCCGGAACGGTAATCCGATAATCCCGAACCGATGCCCGGGAGAGGCAACTTTCAATAGGATAGCAACAGCCGGTTTCGAGCTCAAACACCGGACGAAAAATATGAAACGAATCAATAAACATTGGTGGAATGATAAAAAAAGGCAAAAAAAGAATGATAAATGAAATGAAAAGGTGAAAAAAATGCAAAAAATACGAATTCGACCCCGCGTTAGAATGAATAGAATGCAAAAGAGAGTCGAAAAAGAAGCAAAACACACACACAGCTGAATAAGATCAGGTTTTTATCCCTTTTCCGCTTTGATTGCAATGTTTGTGGGTCTTTTCGATTTTTTTTGTGGTTTGTTTTACACATATCCCGGTGGCGATTGCATTCCACTGCCGAAAACTGCATTTGATTGCATTTGCAGCCGGCCAGTGAACCTGTGCGGATGTGCTGAAATTTGGTTACGCGCTGTAAAAAACCGTATTCTGTGTTCCCAGTGTAAAATTACATTTCAATTACGTTCCTCTATTCAGTTTTAACAAATCCATAGCAACCTACAATCTCCATTCCATTAGTGCACTACGCGAGCTTACCGAAACCCCCGACACCCGTTACCATGGTGAGCAGCGTGTGGTTGGTGCCGGTGCTCGTGTTCGGTGTACATTACGCTGCCGCTTGGGGAACGACCAATTATAATTTCGATGCGGACATCTCCTTCCTCATCTACGATTGGTGAGTGCAGTTTTGTTCGATTGCTCCCGAAATGGTTCACGGTTGCAGAGTCGGTTTTTTTGTTTGCAGGACGCAAAGCAAGTTCGCGCAGCAAACCACCACCGAGACGAACTTTGCCACGTTCGGGTGTAAGCCGGCGGAACCGTTTGTGGTCGTGGTGCACGGCTGGACGGAGGGCTGCAGCAACACCCAGTGGGTGCGGGACACGCTCAACAACTTCATCATCCACCGGAAGGGGTGCATTCTCTGCCTGGACTACAGTGTCATTGCCGATGGGAACGATTACTTTACCGTCGCCAAGCTGATGGAACCGATCGCACGGACGCTCGAGAAGAAGCTGCGCCAGCTGTTTACGTTTGGCATTGCGCCGGCAAGCGGGATGGTGTACGGGTTCAGTCTTGGAGCGCATGTCGCGTTCCAGGCCGGGCGCAATCTTGCCCCCCAAAAGCTGGGTCGCATTGATGGTGAGTTGGTGATGCAAACGCGAGCGTGGTTACAGCAAAGAGTTACCACTTTTTCCTTTCATCTTACCCATTCAGCTTGCGATCCGGTGGGTATTGCTTTCGACAAGAATGACACGTACACGGCACTGCGCGTAACGGATTCGGCCACCGAGGTGCAGTGTATACACACGAGCAGCGATATTGGGACGACTCGGCGCGACTGCCACAAGGACTGGATCATGGGCTACTGCGGTTGGGTGCAGTTCGCTGCCGGGCTGAAAACATCACACGAGCTGTGTCCGATCTTTTACAATGCGGCGTTCTGGTTCGACTTTAAGGCGGTGTACAATCCGTACGTGTGTCCTACGTCGCGTGCCGTCAGCTCGTGGCCAGCCGGGTTCAAGATGGGCTACTTTATGCCGCAGGGAACGTAAGACAAACGCGAATTTGGGAACATGCTTGGAGAGGGCTTAATGGTTATGTTTTTAATTTCTTCCGCAGCACACTGATGGGAGACCTGTTCTCGAAGACGATGGCAAAAAATCCTTACAATTGAAATTCGATGACAGCGCTTGCAATATAGGGGGGAGTTCTCAATAATGAATCAGTGTACTAAAGCACTGGCTTCGAATTTTATGACAAATAAATCAACCCTCATAAGGATAAATGCATCAAAAAGATATTAAGTAATGTAAAACACATAAATTTAGATTGTGGTCGTTTTGTTTCTTTTCCTCCTGGTAGCTGGTACTCCAAAACGCCTAAAGATATGCAAAATGGTGTTTGTACGATCGCATCATCGAGGAGCTCATAGCATAACGCCTAAATACATGCAATTTGCATCACTACTCTCCCATTTCATAGACTATACTTGATTCAGTAAGTGTTTTTCTCTCTCACTAGAACCTTTTCGTCATCAAACTTCACCTCTAATTAATTCGTCGATCGAAAACGGCCAAACAACGCCATCGTGTGAGTTCCTGGTGGCACAACTTTTAATTAAGTTCCACTTCCAAAACAGTCCCAACAGTCGACAACGGCCACAGGCAAAAACATACCGGAAAACGTGCCCGGAACCAAACAAACACACACACACACATATAGCACACGTGTGATAGCGTCGACAACGTCATTGATAGTGTAATTTTGGATACGCTGTCAGTGCATGGCAGTGTGTTCGGCACCCAGCTCCATGAAAGGTTGTCGACGTCAACGGTAGCTCTAGCACGTGCGCGCTAGCCCGAGCACACGGCGTCACATGAGTGATGGCGTCACATGTCCTGCGTGAGATCATTGTCACACAGACACAGACGGTACAACACGGGCAAAATCAGGATCTACGCAGTGATTCCGTATCGGGCAGGGAGGGGGGTTCGTTAGCCTTCACACTATGCTGTTTGATTAATCCCGAGATGTTTAACCGCTTTGTGTGTGAGTGTGTGTGTCGTCACATTTGCACCTGCTTGCGCTGGGTATGAGATGGGTGTAATAAATTTCTCCTCACGTTGAAACTTCGCAGAAAAGTCTTCCCCGAAAGAAAAAGAAATCACAATCGAAATAAATCAGCTTCATCCTTCTACAACATCCTCTTCTTCCACGAACTACCCTACTATGGGCGCTCTGTATGGCTAAATCGCGTTTGTGTACACGTTTCCCTGTACCCGAGAGCCGGGGCACGCGACACGGATGCTTCTGTGCCGCGGTTTTTTCACTCCCGTTTAACCCCCACATCCTTTCGCGTGCTACGAATTATATTTCTTTTTTCCCCCCATTTTGCCCCCAACCCTTTGTAAGGCCGGGGAGGCGACAGGGAGGAGCAGGACTTGCAATTGATAGGTCTCATCGGTGTACTTAAGGCATGGCAACGTGAACAACGCGCACTTTACAATGTTCAACCCGTGACCGGAATCGTGATTCAATTCGAAAGAAGAAAAAACCAGTTTGGACATCTGTCGTGCTTCTTCGAAGGAAGAGAAGATGTGCTTTGATTACATCTGCGCACATCTTTGTAATACATTTTCAAAAATGTATTTAAAGACACAACGAGTCGGTAGAAAAAAGGGGAAAAAAGGATACAACGAAATCAATAAACTCTTGCCCGAACCGAAACCACGACGTCCAAAGACGTCCCCGCTATTTACAGCACACAGCGTCCGAAATAGTCCACAGCCCTCACTCCTCACCATAAGATTGGTTCTCCACGGTAACCGGCCGGATGTACCGGCCGGATTCCACCACCACCATGTAGGTCCAGGGTCCAATGTTTGCCCGGGAACCTGCTACATTCAATCAACAGGTACGGAAGACCAGCACAGAAGGTCGACTGGCACGGACAAATGCGTCGCAGGAAGTGTGTCCCGCCGGGCAGAGTCGAACCTCGCAACCGGATATTGGTTTTCGAGATCCGATTTGGGCGTTCGTTCATTCATTCATCAAAATAAACATCCCTCCGGGGAGGGAGAGGGATATTATTGTTCTAGAACATCATAAAAAAGGGACAAAAACGTCGGTGAAATTGGCATGGCAATTCAACCACGAATGAGATTTGTTGTTCTAATCAGGAAGTAAATTGAAGCTGATTGTAACGATTGAATTTCAAAGGAAGAATTCAATTCAGTTGTAAAGTAAACATGTTTATACATAAAAAATCAAAGTCATCCTCATAAGCTTCAATCCTTAAGTTTACACAATTCCAACCCCCGGACCAATCATTTCTCGCCCGTCCACTTTCGCTTCCCATTCGCATATCTTCCGCCCGCAGCCTTGAGCTACTTTCACTCAAGGTTGAGGCTCGCACGGCGCGTTTCGTGACGGATTGAAATTGGATTCAAGGTTACGCCGGCGTGGGGAGTTGGCTGGTTGTGAAATGATACCGGAAACAGGTCCAGCCTGTCCACCGCTCCTTAACCGCTTAACCACGACCCGAATCAGTTTTGATTGTCACTGTCAAACCAGAAGAAACTGCCTGGAGAATGCAATGGGAATCAAGTACTGGAATAATAAGCGATTTTTGGCAAAACTCCCAGAGGGAATTATTTGTAGAAAAAGACAATCAAATGATGAAATGATGCGCTTGGTGAGCTTTTGGTAGAAAGTCACGCTCTAAAAGCCACAAAGCCACTTCAAATGCAATATGCACTAACAGCTAACACAGCTCTACGGAGGCATCCACAACAAAGTTCCAGTGGGGTAGGTTTGCAATCCGTTTATACTATTTGTTGAACCCTTTAAGGCACATTGAAGCAAATCATCGGCGTTTACCTGTAGAACACGCCTCCTCACAAAGGGTTGATCGGGAATTGCTGCATGTGCCGTCTGGCAGCTCCACATCGAAGCAGGCGACGAACCTTACAAAATCGGGAAGGGAGTGAATACCTACTTCGAAAAATCGTTCGGTCAGTCAGTCAAGCTCCAACCCGCCCCACCACATCAAGCCCACCGACTGCATAACGTGGTTAAGTAATCGACACGCGAATGCAGCACAAAGGGGGTGAGGGGCGCCCGAAGTATATCTCATGTGTTCACCTGTTGTTGTGAGCTATTGAGAAAACAAAACCGCGCAAAAGCCGGCATCATGCCGTTTGGTCAGCAGGGAGTTTCGAAAATCGAACCCACCCTTCACACACAGAGAGAGCGAGAGGGAGAGAATACAAGCAAGCCAATCCTAAGTGTGTCGTGAACGATTCGCTTGTACCGCTTTAAAACGAGTGCTAAGTATGCGCGGCCTCCTCCTGGGTAAGCTTCAGCGAGCGAGTTGCAGGGAAGGGATTAATTTTATTTATCTTCTGTACCCCTGTAGCCGGTCTGGCTCGGTGCTTTTTCTAGACGTTGTGAGCGAAGGAGAAAGAAAGAGACATTGGAGAAGAAGAGATAGAAAAAGGCGGCGGCTACTCAGATCGGTGCCATGGGTGACGCGCTGTGCCGCCTGCCAGGAGGTGGTAGGTGCGTTCTGTTCACTTTCAGTTTCAACCGTGCCGTCAGTCCGATACGTTCGCTTTCAGTAACCAATTGAAGGAAAAGGTTTGTTGTTTATTTGTTTGTTATTAAAGTGCAGTGTTCTAATCATTGTGATTAGTGAAGTCTACTACATATCCTTGTTTTACAGTGCGAAATTAGCAGAAAGAAACATGATTGTTCGATCAGGTGCTGTTTTATCGCTGCTTGGAGCGTTCCTGGCTGTTAGTGGAGCTCCCTACGGTGGTGGCCACGATGATGGCGAGTTTCGGGACAAAAAGTACGACGAACAGTTGAAACAGGTCTCCAAAGTGGGCAATACCTATGTAAGTGGTGGAAATTCAATTGCATTACATAAGTTAATTGAGCTCTACGAATCCCCCATAGGTGGCCGCACTGGAAATTTACGACAACCCGCCCGATCAGGACAATGCCCGAAAGGAGGTGGACAACTTCCCTTCCAACATCTACAGCAAGTACGACAATCTGCAGCACAAAGTGAAGAGCTTTTTCGATGTAAGTTCCAAGTAGATTCCAACTGGAAGTGGTGGGAATTAAAGCTTCTCCATTCTAACCGTTCATAGGCTGAGCCCATCATTGATAACATACGAGAATCGGACAAGTATGGTAACACGGGCGATCAGTTTTACTTCATCACGAAACCGTTGGTGGAAACGACCGCCAAGGTGAACATGTTCATCAACTCGGTGATAGCGGTAAGTGTACATTGGAGAACTGTGGTGCATGTGGTTTTGTGATTTTTGCACTCGCCTTTAAACGTTACGTTTTGCAGGCGCCCAAGAAGCTGCTCGGTGGCTTCAAGAAACAGGCCAACGATAAGCTGAACGATGTCGGTGCGGCATTGGTTGGATTGTAGTGTTATAAAAAAGAGGAGTGTTTTCTGGTCGAAGAGGACTGTTTTTTGTGTAAGGAATAGACAAAAAAGGTTGTATATACAAGGTAGTCTTAAGATGCTTAAAGATAGTTTGTTAGTTTAGGTTTCGTTCACGTCCTTCTATTACCGTGATATGCAAATTGCCATCATTTAATGTTCGGGTAGCTACAGCCCCAAGTCACTTATTTCAGCTAGATTTGAAGCATCCAAAACTAAGACATATGAAACTGTCCAATAAATTGTGCCTAAAAGCTTACCTACTCTGGCCTTTCCAACAACCGAAGTTCACCATAAACCATGTACGACCCGAAAACAAACCCCAAAAGCATTGAAAAACTGCATCTGACTCACATCGTTCACGCGGCGGCCACAAATCGAGGCCACCAAAAAGATGCACTACGCCCCTCTTCGCCCACTCCCACTCCGACATTGCACAAAGCCGGCACATGGTCATCGTCGTGCAATTCGCCACCATCATCATCATCATCATCATCATGAACAGCCCCTGCCTGCACAATGCGATGATGGAAAACCCAAACAACCATCTGCAGCCATCCCCGCCTCGCTACACAGTCGCGCATATTGTCGATGCGCATACAAATTCGACCGTTGAGTGTGTTGCGTTCCAGCCGTTAGATAATCGGACACGCGAGCCCCTTCTACTGCCCCGCTACTGCCTTGGGCATCTCTGTCGAACGCACTGCTGCTCTCCGCGGCTCAATTTGCTCCGTTAGCTAATATTTGTGGGTCTGCCTGCTTGTTTTTTTTTTTTGGGTGTTGTTGTGTGAAGATTTTGGAAGACCGATCGGAGGAGGTGGAAATTTTGGGCACACAACAACAACAACAGCAACAATGCGGTACGAGATGATGGACGAGCTCTCCATCGGCTGCTTTAGTTGTCTCAGTTCGATTGGGCAGACAAGATCAGCGAGAGTGTGTCTCATTGGAGCGACATCTGGTTAGTGAACGGCTAGTGGACGTTACTGTTCGGATTTTTAGTATTTGTACAGCGAATCATTTAAGGAAGTAAATTCCAACATGGTCCTTTGTCGGCTAATCAACACTGTGTGTGCAGTGATCTTCATCTTGTCGGTCGTAAATCAGCTCCAATGTCGGCCCCTGCCCGATCATCCCGCAGACGGCGATGCGGAGGCCAAAATCCAAGCTGACCGTGAGCTGCTCAATACAGTGACCTACGTCGGCAACAACAAGGTAAGCGTCTCGAGAACGGAGCGAACTGTGGCTACTACGATGTTTCTGAATACGGTTTTACAAACGCCTTCAGGTGTACGGCCTACTCTCCAATGAGCAACCGCCGATGCGTGAAGCAAAGCTCGAGAAGGAGGACTTTGACTCAAGCTTCCTCACCAAGCTGGACAACGTGCAGAAGAAGTTCGTCACCAAGGGCAATGTAAGTGGAGTAGTGTGATGTACTAAGAAGAAAATCTAATGTATGTACCTTCTTCAATGTACCTTCTTCCAGGTCCCAGCGCTGGTGGATCAAACGCATCCCAAGGATTATTACGGCAATGACGTCAAAGATGAAGCCATTCGCCGCGGTTTCGTCGGAATAGTCGAACAGTTGTCCAACGTTTTCAACGCGATCGTTGAGGTAAGGAACGCACCGATTCTGCTAAAAGTAGAAGCAGGATAAAACAATCTAATTTCCCTCTAATGCTTTTTTTTACAGAAAGTCCCCAAGGGAGCAGTCACAAACCTGAACAAGAGTGTCCTGAACCGTCTCAACCAGATCGGTGCCGTGCTGGTCGGGCTTGAGGATGCGAAAAAGAAGTAGAGTCGTGGTACGCACACCACGTGTATGGTTTCATGTTTTTAATTAATTTATTCGTTTCTGTAAATACTTAAACTTCTACCATCATGCTATGGATGCGGAGAGTCGGTTTTTGGAATGTGTTTCTTTCCTTCTATCTATGCAATGCCCTATGACGGCAGTCGTTATACGAGAATGTGTGTCCCCCCTTGACCCTTTACTTTCTTTCCTTTCCCCCCTTCGTTTCGTTTTGTGCTTGTGAAAGGTAGTTTTGGTAGTTTTGGTAGTCGGCAGTAGCGCGGAATGACGGTGGCCAAGGATAGAGCCGCTTAAAACTAATCTCGGAGTGTATAAATAAAACTGTGCAGTATTTCTACGTTCTACGTACTACAAGTCACCATCCTAAACCATCCGTTCTCTACGATTTGTTTTGTTTTCCTTCTCTACTCTCCTCTACTAACTATAATTGGTTTCCATTTTGGTCGCCTATCTCTTCTACTTCAGCATTTTTTTTTTTTGTTCGTCCATTTTCGTGAGTGTTTGTTTAGTGAGTTTACTTTCGTCGTCGTCTGTGTTGTTTTGTTTTTTTTTGGCACAATCATTTCACATATACACACACACAGCAACTCCGGCGTGTATATGCGTCAAGGATCACACGTGCATCCTTCATCTTCCACGTGCACGCACGTACACATTCACAACCACATGTTGTCAATGTCCCTCTCTCTCTCTCTCTTTCTCTCTCTCTCTCTCTTTCTCTCTCTCTCTTTCTCTCTCTCCCGCCAGGGACCACCAGCGTGAGTATTGTTGTTTTTCTAGTCGAGTGTGATGCGATTTTGTTTAAATAAAAAAAAAGCTACTGAAGCTAGGTTCGACACGTGGTCCACCGCGAAGCCGAAACCCACCCTCAGCCATACAGTCAGTCGTCCATGTAGGTCGCGCTGGTGCCATTGCGGTTGAGCGTCGTATCAACGGTGGGTGAGTAGGATTTGTACGTTTTGGAGGAACGTTTGTGTTTGACGGTGCAGAACAGCAGCATGGATGATATTAGACCGAATAGCTGGCGAATGATAAAAAGCGGAAAATGAGCATACGATCGAAGTTTGCCAAGAAATAAGTTTGCCATCCCTACCTGAAGGAAGCCTATCACCAGTACAACCGTTCCCACTATATGAAGCCGCTGTACGAACCACATCTGAAGAATCTGACCACAGCTCTTATCCCACAGCAGGGCCGGATTGCCAGCTCTAGAAACAGAAAGGAATCATTACTTAAGTAACTCTTGGTGGCCATTCCGCACCGCCATTCCGACATACTTCCGACAGTCAACGTTCGCTAGCTCATCGCCGGAACCCTCCGAAAACAGGGAGTTGTACTGGGAACGGCAGCAGGACTGTGGTACCCAACGCTCGCCCGGCCACGCACTGATGTCGTACCAATCTTCGTACGACGAAACACCACAGCATTGTAGCTGAAGTGAGAAGAAGAAAATCATTGAAGAATACATTTAATCCCGAGGAATTGGAGACCGCGCTTCGCACAACACTTACATCCACCTGAAGATTGTCCCAAATCGATGCAACCGACGGTGTGAGGAATCCGCCCCGGTCCGACACATTGTAGTGCTTCTCGATGCCGTACTTCAGCTCCTGGGTTAGCATGCGGCCAATGCCTCCGCGGAACACAAACGCCAGCGAACCCAGCAGGAACTCACTGAGGAACAGTAGCACAACCAGCGTAAAGTACTGCAACGAAGTAGCAGGAGAGAGAGTGAGAGAGTTACAATAATATTCTAATTTATTCTCTTTTTTAAGGATTTAACTACTTACAATCACCAGGAAGCATCGTGACTGGAACCAAGAACCGCAGCAACCGAAGAACGCGATCACGAAACTGATCACACCGACCGTTATGAACATACAGTCCGCACTCAGTACGGCATGGTCCGGCAGCAGCGTGGCATACCCGGGGAAGGCAAAGTGGAGCCAAACGCCTATCGCCAGGAATCCGCTACCACAGAGCTGTGTTCGGAAAAAATATCGGAAATATCGATTAAATATTATGAAACACAAGAATTAATGCTGCACGTACCCATATGAGAATGTTGAAGGAACAAAACGTCCGCCTTATGCACGTGTAGCCCGTACTGCCCATCGTTCTGTAAAAGCATTGATGAAAAGGGAAATGTTAAAAGCATGTCCATTCTGTGTTCATCCACCACCACCAGCACCTTCCCAGAATTCTAGAACAAAGCTTATTTAAACACATTCTCGTTCACCAATGGGAGGATGTTGTCCAATAAATCACAATTCAAATGCGGTACATTTCGCGTCCCAACCGCGGGAGATTGGGAGAGCAAAATTATTTACTTTAATCAGAACCCATCCCGGTGTGTGTGTATGTGTGTGGGTTGCACAGCATTTGATTTCCCCAAACTATTTCACCGTGAACAGCCCTTGACTGTCAACTGAAGTGCTTCCTCGACAATGAGCGAAGGGTTTTTTGTGTTGTGTGTAGCGGATGTGTTCATTATGTTCCGTCATTTGCATACCGACGATACTGATGAGCCGCAGACACTGGGGGAGAGAAGAGGGAAACGGGTGGTACAGGTAGCAGAAAGCAACCAACCCCATGGGAAGTCACACAAAGTCGCTACAAAACGGATACAAAAAGGTTTTAAAACGCTTTTTTCTCCATCCACCTTCCATGGGGCGAGCTGCACTCTCCTGTGGGACCCTTTTAAGAGCTTTTTTTCCTTTCTTTCTTCTTTTACAAAAGCGAACAAAGACGGCGCACCAAACACCAAACGAACGCAATTGTCAAGCTTGTCTCTCTCTCTCTGCCTCTCTTGTAAAGGAAGCGCAAAGCCCAAGTCCCAACTTATGAGTTATGATGCTTTCGCTCAGCAACAATGGGCGGCTCAACATTAGCGCCCAATTATGCAGCACCGCCGTCTGGGTAGGCTGCGTGTAGGCTTAAATAAAAAGGGCCAATATCGGCCCGTAGGCTTTGCTGGCTGTGTGTGTATAAAATATCATCATCTCGGGGGCTTAACATTTCGACTTATGTTAAAACGCGCTTCCGTTTTGAATATTGATTTTTGTTGTGATGGAGGGGGGGGGGACTAAGGGAAGCTGCTTGCTGCCCGCCCCTCTTTTTTATGATAATTGTTATTGATACCCCCGACCCTCCCAGCGGCTCGGCTCCCCGGTAAATGCTAAACGGTAACCTGGCGGTTACCGAAAGCTGATTAGAGAGATTGGATACATTAGTTTAATTAATTGTGAAAGGTTTATTTTAATCTGCCCATTTTAATTCATTTCCGGTGTTGCACACACGGTGTTGGTTGCTTGAAGTGCTAAACGAAGAGAGAAAAAGTTTCAGAGCCTGCTTTTGCGCTCCTTATGATATTAGATTTGAACGCACGCCGGTTGTTATGCATGGTATCCACTCTATCGATGTTACTATTCAAACAAACACATCACATTCCATCTAAAACTCATACTGTACAAGACACCAGGCAATGGAATGTTAATAACATGTTATCATCAAACATTCATTGCTCTATCGGCTTGCGATCGTACTTCAGCATACTTTTGATGAAAATTTAACTCAACACATTGCTCCATCGATCGACACTCCCGTATAATTATTTCATTCATTTTATTCTTCTGTCCATACAATCCGAAACCGATCTTCGATTAAATACCTTTCTCATTCATTTACTTTCGCAGCAACAACAAACCACCACCACCCTTTTCCACTAATTGCTTCACTGCGTCAAATTCAACTGTACCGTTCCTCTCTCCTCTTCCCTTTCTCCCTTTCACTACAAAACAGTGGCCTTCTTCCAACGGAGCAAAGCCAACTGGGCGCATTTCTTCACCCAAACACACGTTGGTCGGTAAGCAGCGTGCGTTCGGTGGTTGCCACCGCAACAACCACGATGCGTGCCGCATATTAGCACTCGTTTGTAATTAGTAATTAGCCGGACCCAATAGCTCCCATCGTAGGATGGATGGCGATGGGTTACCAACCCACTTCTAATTGACCGCGAACCGGGTGGTCGCCGGTTTCGGTTTCGGTTTCGGAAGGGATTTCGGATGAAAGTGAAACGAGCCTTCGCGCTGGTGTTGGCGGTGCTGTGGTTTAGGAGTAGCAAACAAAGGTCCATCCCACTCCATTTCACTTCAGAAGAGAAGGGTTAGATGGTTTGTTGGCCCTTTTTTCTGGTATTAAAAGCTGCACTTTTCCACCAAATGCTTAGCGCAATTATAGGGCTGCCCCAAAACGAAGGGGGAGGTGGAAAGATCAATCAAGGAGAAATGCCCGCAACAAATTAGCGGTTATTGCAAAAGAAGAGAAATAAAAAATCAACACATCACCAAATACAGCTTTATCGAAAGGGGAGGGGTGGAAAAACGGGCATTAAAATGGTAATTCGCAGCGCCGTTGCGTTTGATGATATGCAATTTGTACCGAGGCTTTCAATTAGCATAATTTCAGGCGCTTTGTTCATCGGCACAGTGTGGGCTTTCGATACGTCGGGATTAATATTGACCCCGTTTCGGGGGGAAATGAATTTCATTTTTGCATTACGCAGGAATAACACATTTTTGCACCACGGAAGCACTACAATCTCTCATTGCCCGATTGCCACCAAAGGAACGGAACGAACCCAATAGGGGACATTTTGTTCTACAACGCACCTTCGGCAGCAGTTTCCCACGGCTGGAAATGATGTGGAGCAATCTAGTAACCCTCGGAATGCTTTCCGTGCATGAATAAAACATTCTCGATTCAGCCCGGCACACTTGGATGAAAGAATATTATGCAGGAAATGATCGCCCTCTAAACTCGGCCGTGTTTTACATAATGTTGATCATGCGTGAGCATCATCCAAACCCAAAACCCACGAACACGAACCAGCAAACAAGAAGTGTTGATGACCTTAAGCCAACAGGTAACAGGTAACGTTTAAAGAATTTAAATTATTTGCTGTTGTTTCCCCTCTGGCGGGTTCTCTTAAATGGGTATGTCTGGCTGAAAAGAAATTTACATTTTTTGGCAAGCAAGCTGTTTATGCTCCTCATCAGTGCTAAAAACGGTACAGCTCCACAATTACAAGCGAGTTTTGAAGTAAATGCCATATAACGTGCGAATGTCTTCAACTGGACAGCTTTGTATCACCACACCAAAAGAAGCCATTTCATTTCCACGCGGAGCGGCCGAGTGGCAACACCAGTTCACACAATTAAACTACCCCTTTCTTCCATGTTTCCCCCCAAAAAAGATACAGTTACAGTGTGTGTGCCGGCCTCAGTTCGGTCAAAGGCCCGGACACAAGAACCCCGTTGGAAAGCTCCACCATCCGTAGCGAATGATCGTCAAGAAATGTACGATCGTCGGAACGAACCGCGCGCGCTCGCGCGCCGTTGACCGATGTCTTGGCATCTAGGAGAAGAACAAGACAAAGACCCCAAGTGTAGATAATCTACTTTATCACGCGCGCTCGTGCAATTGCGTGACCGTGGGTGGTGCTGAGTGGTGGTGGACCGAAAGGAAGGGGAAAGGCACCAATTTTGGGACACCCAACGGTTTGGGACACTCCGTTTTTTTTCATACAGACGAATGGAAGAGGAATGGATCTTACGGAAGGCCAAAATGGAAGATTGATTGATCAACGAAGGCCGAAGCGGGAATGGAAAGGCGAACAGAACCGGGTCTTGTGGGATGTCCAGTAGTAGTTTGATGACTTGCTGCTAGATGGATCGTTTTGATCTGAACGGAAGGAAGGTAATTAATTTCACAAGCTTGTTTTTTTGATTAATTCTGTAGTGATGTTGCAAAAAACAGTTCAATTTAAGAACGCAATCTAGAGAATGTTTTGTAGAATTACCACTACTATCAAAATCAATCATTGTCTGATTCATGCATGCTGATTTATAGACCATTTTCCAGCTCTAATTGAAGGGTGTTTAGTGCGGCACAGAATCTGCATTATGTCATCACGTACGCGCGCTCTCCATCGGTCAGCGGGGCTAGAATGGGTCATCTCGTGTTGTAATGGAACCAACACCGACGGCTAGG
The DNA here is from genome assembly GCF_943734735.2 of Anopheles gambiae. Taxonomy (NCBI): domain Eukaryota; kingdom Metazoa; phylum Arthropoda; class Insecta; order Diptera; family Culicidae; genus Anopheles; species Anopheles gambiae. The sequence continues at coordinate 114,900,908 of NC_064601.1, forward strand.
CCGTGTCCGGTCACACCATGTTGCACCGTTTGTATGTGCTAGTTAGTTAGTGAGTGGCCCTTTTTGCTTTGGCAATAACCATAAATTCCAACGACGGAAATGCATATTTGCACTCGTTGTAGCGTGTAGTACACATACACACTGACCTGACCCACATGCCAATGGCCTTGTGCATTAGCACCACAACCAACATCGACTGACGGGTACTATTTTGTGTAGAAACCGCCCAAAAATTATATGTTTCCAATGATTACTTTCGGAAGAGAGCGCAAAGCCCCCAACATTTAAAACTCGTTAATAACAATTCCGACGATCGCTTCTGTCACTAACTTCCCCAGCAATAGATCCGTAACCGTAACGCGTGCCAGTTCCATCTGCCCACACACACACACACACCGGTAACAATCCCTCATACAAGACAAACATTTCTCCTGACACAGTTTCCGCTACTTGTATCGTATTCCGCTACCGTTTTACCAACTGGAAACTGGCCACAATTACCGGTGTCGTTGATAAGACCCCATCGCCACACCGATGGAGCACATTAAGAGCCGCAGCTAACAGACAAGATGTACACAAATTAAACCCAGAGCTGTGTCCAGAGCTTGCTCGAGGTAACCTTGGAGCGGTGTTGAAGCGACCTGGGCCACGTTGAGATGATCTCAATTTATAACCCCGAAAGGAATTAGTGGATGTAGAGGCTTTACTGTTTTTGTTTATGATTTATATAAGTAAGAGCATCTTGGTGTGCTGGAATTAGCTGCCCTTTTATCAGTAGCACTACAGACTTTAACATCTGAATTATTAAAATAGCCAAGAGCAACGGTTTACGGGCCAAAACGAAATGGACGAGCATTCCGTTTTATCTACTTTTCACCTACAGGCGACCGCGTCCATCATCGTTAAATGTCATAGTGAAGCATCTTAACCCTACACAAACGAACACCCACCCAATGAAATGAACCGGGTGCTAGAGGCCCCGAGTAAGATGGTCATGTTTGTTCCGCATTTTTCCTTCCTCTCTCCAGCAGACGACCCCAGCAAGCAGATACGAGCTACGAGCAATGAGGATTATAGCTCAACAATGGAGTAAAAAGACAAACATTCCTTCTTTGCTTTCTTCCCCGTTTCCTATGCTCCTCTTCCTTCTTCTTCTTCACTTCCTCCACGACAGATATTTCCCCCGTGTGTAAACGCAAAGCCATCTTAGACGCAAAGTCTCCATTACACACACTCACCTGAGAAAGAGGTACAGAGAAATGCCCGGCACGGGATGCGCGCAATGACCAAGTAAAACCAAACACGGACACACACACACACCAAAGAAGAAGCAGCGAACCAACTAGCAAACCACAAATGGGCAAATGTGCTGGCCCGTTTGGCCTCTTTTCCGGCTTCGTCCCCCCAGTCACTGGTCTCCCCTTTTTGCCGGCAGAACCTCGGTATCGATCGGGCGGGCAGCGAAAGGTTTTCGGTTTCAGTCGGGTGGGGTGGGAGCGCAAAAAGGGCCTCAGTTCACGACAGTTGGACAGTTGATCCAGTTCTCACCTTTTACGATTTGGGTCAGCTAGATCGTTCGTTCGGGGCGCTTCTTCCGAGGCGCTTGAGAAACAACTCCATGGTCCGAGATTCTGTGGCTGTGATAACATTAAATTCGTACTTTACGTTCAGCAGAGGGTTGGAATGAAAAGACAATAAAATGTAATAAAACCCAGACTCACCGATTGGGATCTCTAAGCCCGAGGAGGTTCACCAATATTCGGACCAACCCCGGAGAAGGGAAGCGAAAGGGCTTCTATCTTCAACTACTATGTCCAGTAGCCCTCTTCCCATGGATGCATTAGCATGAGAGTTTAAAAAGCCATTTTCACGCCAGGGGAGTGTCTGTTGTTTTCACACACACACACACACACACACACACACACACACACACACACACACACACACACACGCACACAGGAAAGAAAAATCAACACCGCTCGGACAACACACAGCGCTTGTAGCATGGGAAAACATTTCCACTGGCCTGGCATGTTGGTTTTTAGAAAGAGCACAAACAACGGTCTGCGACAGAACACAACGTGACGAGAAAATTAAACGTAATCATCTGTACTGCCACCCCGTCAACTTCTACGCACACTACGCACCGTTGTCAGGGTAACGATGCAATCCAGGTCAAAGCTCACCTGTCCTGTTCTAACAGAGCGCCAACGCTTAGGCGGTGGTCTCTACATGCGACCAAATTGAATAATTTTATAGACCGCTTGCGCTCTAATCTCTCTGATGACCGTACATAAAAAACGCGACGCAACCTTAGCTCGATTAACTCATAAATTAATACTTTCCCAGCGGGTTTGGCGGGATGTGAAATCTGCAGTCATAAAAGGAAGCATCCCATTTCAATAAACGAAACAAAAATGTGCCAATGTGAAGTGGATGTGTGAAGCGTGTTGGTGCCGTAAGACACACAGCTCCCTCTGCGGTAGGGGGAATTTTATAACATCAATTTCAGTGGCAGGAATTTACACCACCTCGAGAGTGGAGGAGCATGGGAACAATCGGTGCTCGACACGTTCTTTCACTTCAGTGGGAATTCTTTTCACCACCGTGCACGATTATGATGTCTTCAAACCCGACTCGACTTCGGCTGCTTTTCGTTCCGCAAGTGCACATAAATAAATAAATGCTTCAACCGACAATGCACCGGCAACGACGAGCGACGCACAACCGGAGGCGCAACGGATGCGTAATTCTTGCGCGCATGTTTTCCACTTGCGCTCATCTCATCGGATCGATCGTGTGGATGCGTTGTAAAGCGTGGCACCGTAGTACGTAATCGTTTGTTTTTAGGTTTTTACTTTCCACGCAACGGCTGATCGACGTGTTGAAGGGATTTTTTTGTGTTTTCCCTCACTCACTCTCTTTTCGCTTGTATGGGGAGCACATTTTCGCACGAGAAAAGCCATGCCATGTTTTCCTCCATCCGAAAGTGATAGTAGAATATGGTGAAGATTCACACATTTGCCCGATGATCCCGTGCATTGCTTCTCCCCAAGAGATTCGTGTTGATCGTATTGACGTAAACGATCATCTTCTTCTCCTTCTTTTTTTGGGGGGAATGAAAGTAAAAATCAGGCCACCCCAAATCGCTGTGAGACGAGCGAGTCCGAGACCGAGAAAAAAAGAGTAATGAGTTCTCATTTCACACCACCAGTTCGGGATTACGCAAGAAAACTTATCTTCCCAGCCCCGCTCATGAAAGTCAAACATGGGCCCCACACAGTAAATGTGGCAGAAAAATTGCGTGCCAAATTGTCATTAATAATTTACCCACTTTCATCCAGCCTGGGCAACCACCAGCAGCATTTTACATCATAATGTGAAGCCATGGCACTTGGTCATTGCAGGGGCAGATTAATTTTCTCCACCCCAACTGACCGCCGACCGGCGTAGATCAAGCGACTGATGATGGCTATTAATAATTTCCAACGCTTTGGCGCCATGGAAAACGGGCAAAATGGTTCCCACATCAGCACGTTCCCTTTCGCGCATACCCTGCATCATCGATGGTTCGATTAATTTTCATTGAATCAGTGCTTTTCTTGCCCTTTCTTTTCAAGCATTTCCAGCATAAACTCTGTGTGCAGTGGAATTAAGTTTTTCACTCTACCCGTGTGTTTAGGTTTTCATTAGTTTAGTTAGTTAAAGTTGGCAGCAACTTCATTGCGCAATCGCAGTTTCGTGCGCTTTCGACACGAGCAACGGGATTTTTTGGGGGTGATACATTTGGCATGTATTTGATGTTTGATTTCATTGTGCCAGCCCACAGTTGAATGTCCAAAACCAGCCACAACATAATGCGCCGTTGCGCAAGTAACGCCGTTCCGATGCGGAAATTAATCATCGATGAGCATTTATTGCTCCCGCCTTTTGCGTAAACAATCGATACACGAGCGAGAGTGAAAGAGAGGTGGAAGCGTTGCAGGGCTACTGCAGTGTATTGTTTTTTTGGTCAGCATTTGCTGCCCACCTTTCATTAAAACGACTTGCTGAGAGCGGAAGTACCTTTCAAGCAGTATAAACTGCAAGCCAACCTTTTACATTTAAAGGTGTAGAAGCATGACCGCGCTTCACGATCGACACTGTTTGATTGTGTCTAACACGCTGTGCAGGGCGTGCAGGCGGCGGGGGTCGGGTGTGACCTAAATTGTGTCCGGCCAGTGCATTCCACTATCTCTTTCCCTTTCTCTCCTGCTGGACGAGCCATCTGCTTCCGATCTTGCGAGAGGGCCAATTTCCGCAACATTAACACCCACCGCGTGACGGCAACGATGAAGCAGCACGTTAGAAGGGCAGACGAATGCCACTCTCCGTGTCCAGAGCTCCATCATTCGCACCATTTCATTCCATTTTCACACGATTGGTAACCTTTTCTTCTTTCATGTAATGTTGGTTGTGCTTTTGTATGAATAGGAATAGGAAATAACAACGCTGCAATAATCTACTCTCAATTCACCTCTTATTGGCTTATAATTGCATCTTCCGTGTACTGCTATGTTAGTGACATTGATAAAGGCAAGAGACTCAAATGCGCATCCCTCAGCTACTGATCGAATCTCTATCGGGAAAGTGACCAATTTCAATGAAATCAGCCATTTTCAGCTTATCTTATGTGTTACTTATACTAAGAATGGTTATATTCATTATTAAATAATGAGCAACAATCACAAGCATAAAGAAAGAAAGACCCCATTAAAATCTCTTGCCACAGAGAGCGCAGCAGCAGCCCCTGCCAAAACAAAACGCATTACAAATCTCTCTGTATTATTGCAACACACAAAACAGTCTGTCGATCACGTTTCGTTTCTTTTTAATCACACTCACTTCTACTGCCCACACCCCCAAATCTCTTTCTCTCCCCCCCCCCCCTTTCAACCTAATGCTAACGCGAATTAAAAGCAAACACAAAGGGCGGCACGTCCGTCCATCCAGACTTTACTTACTGATGACGATTACTTCTATCGTTTGTTTGTTGTTGTTATACACCAAAACACACACACTCACAGCGAAACAAAACGCATGCACACACTCGCCCGAAATGCTCGCCTGCTAGATCAACCAGCAAGAGCAAAGGGCAAGCACAACAACAACAGCAACTGTGCTGCTAACCGTTTGTCCAGCACTGTACACACGCCGATCGCGTTCTATCCCGCGCAAACGCACGATTTCGGCGCGCACGGCATATTTCACCATCGTCACGACGCGGGACCGACCTTCCCTGCCTCCTGTGGCGCTGCAGCTGGCCCCAACATCTATATTTCTGGCCCGCTGGCAGACGCGAAAACCTCAATGAGGCGACAATTACCATAATAATTCAGAACAATTTACTCGAATCAATCCATTCGCGCGAATGGCGCGCAAAGCCAGAACGAGCGCACGCCGCAGCAACAGCATGAACACGACGGCGACGACGACTGGGATGTGTTTTTTTTTGCGCTGGATCTGGAACCTCAGAAAAATACAATGAAGTAACAGATTCGCAGCCTCCTCCTGGCTGATCGCAGCTGCGCATTCGCGATCGTTCTTGCTCTGGGTGTGCGCTTGCCCGACGACAAACAGGCTTTTGTATTCTGTTCTTTTATTTATGATGATCACACACCATCCAGGCAGGTATGATTTGGTGTGATAACCGTGCATTACCATAATCCTCTCCCCTGCTGCCCCCAGCTCAGTGTAGGACGGATGGAACCAATTTCATGCTGCGCGGCGAAGCTGCAGTTTTACAGTGAAGTGGCAAGGCAAAGTGGCAGCAGCAGCAACGAAAAAACACTCATTCACACGAAACAGCGGCACGATCCGGTGTGCTTTGCTTATCAAGGGGTCCCCCCCCCCCCGTGCCCGAACATGGGTCTCAGGGTCAATCTGACCCTTAGCATTAGTAGCATCACCGGGGAGTGTACGTGTGTGTGTTTGTAGTCTATTGCAACAGGGAAGAAGAGGATTATGCAAAAAAAAAAACCACACACACACACACACACAGAATCCATAACATCCCATCAACGGTAACCCACGAATAAAAAAACAACCCATTTGGCTGATGATTTGCGGGCAACCTTCTTTTTTTTTGGGGGGGAGAGAGATGCCCCAACCACTGTCGTTTTGTGTGGTTACGGCGATAGGAAATAGTTCGTTTAGCAGAATATATTGGCAATAAAAAATCTCGCACACAAACTGAAGGGGGAACCTTGCTGAAGGGGAATAGCGGTTTGATAGTCACAGACAGACAGGAAAGAGAATAAAACTCGGATCAGATTTTTATGGTCGTTTTTTTTTGTTGTTGAGGAAGATAGCGTGTGAGATGAGCAAACGATTTTATCGTTCGTGGAATTTGGGATGCTTTAGTTTGATTACCTATAGTGAAAATTGTTCTTTTTGGGGAATTGTAAGGTGCAAAAAAATGCACGTTTGTTAGATTGACTCAGTTCTATAGAAAGCAAAAATTATGTTGGTGCCGTGACCAGGATCCAAGAAGCTTTGCTCGCGATAAAAACGTTACAGTGTTCAGTTTTTCGCCCATTTTTCATTGAATCAATCAGCCAGTAAAGCAAATTCGATCAAATAGGAACGATTGTTGTACTTGTCTAGCTAAAATTCTTGTTTTTTTACTCCATTTTCAACATAATATTGATCAGTAATGCGTGCAATATTGCAACATGATCTTGCAAGATAAAAACAGTCACCATTTTATGTCATTTTTGACGATCACTTTGACGAACGAGTTTGGAACACTGGCTCTGTTGAATGTGTTTTGAGCTAAATCTCGCCTACTTTGTATCCCACCGACTGTTTCTGAAATCTCCATGGAGATTCACTCCCACTCCGCTCAGCACAAGCTTTATTATCAAGATGTGCTTCTAATTTTGCAATCAAAAACAATCAAACTAATGATCAACGGTCAACTCTCTCTCTCTCCATCCCACTCTATCCAACCCAACAACCCCACATACACGCACACAAACCGGTTAAAGAGCATACGCACAGTATACAAAAAAGTGTTGGGGCTTTGGAATAGAAATAAAAGAATCGAAATGGGGGAAAACGACCTTATCAGCTGGGCGGCAGAGTATCGGAAGTTTTATCTTGCAACAAACCCTGTTGTACACTGTAGCTGTGTTTGCGATGAGTAGGAAATGAATTTTCTCCGAAATATTCTTGCTTGCTTATCCGTTTCTTTTTTTTACATGTTTTCCCATGATAAACATTCCAACGAGCGGTACAATAGTGTAGCTTATCGGTCATATTTATTCTATCGTACCGTGTTTGATCGTTGTCTCTCTGACTCACCACACATAACGCCGACCCGTACTATTTGCCCCGTTCGTGTTGACTTTCATGTTTGCTGCATGTTATGGCGGGTGTTGATTTGATTGATTTCTCCCTCAAATTTTACAACCATCCAAACGGTTGTGTTTGTAGGCTGTTTCCGCAACGTGCAAAGAATTCGGCCAAAATAACCAACACTTCACATCGCACGTCTATAACATATGTAGTATGTCATGATCACGGGGCAGAAGCGTCACTGAGGGTGATTTATGAGCGGCACATTTTCGCATACTTTCACCCCTTTTGGTTTGTGTGTGTGTGTTTTATGAAATCATCCATTTTTTATCTCTGTTGTGATACAACCGGAACCGATAAAAAGGGGTGGAAACTCAATCTCCCAGTGCGATCTTGCGAGTGTGTATGAGAGAGCATGATCAACTGATATTGCAGCACTACACTGCCAAACGCCAATCTCTTCACGCCGTTTGTGACAACCAAATGGTCGCACATTCAAATGGTGAACCGTTTCGTTATCGACCATTTATATTCTGCAAAGAAAGCGAAAACAAATGAGCGGCACACAACCGTCACAAATACCCATGTTTTGTTGGGCGGCTTTCTTCAGTGCGCCATTGCCGGGGCTTTCCTTTTGCTTTTCGAGGTGCGTTTTTGTCAGTACCGCGGTAAGGTAAGGTGTCGCCCGCCGACCAGCCACACACACACACACACACACACAACCACACACAAAGGCAGCCAAAATAAACAAACAAAACGCACAAAAAGCACCCGCATCATTCAGCACCGGTAGCGTCTTTTGTTAAGTGTGTTTGTGTCTGTGTGCCTCTTAAGTCGCTAGATTTGCATAAAACCGTCGGAAGGAAAAGGCACACACGGCAATGGTCATTATTATTTCACTCCAACATACGAACCAAAACTGCGATTTTCTCTTTCCGCCTTCCGAGTTTTAGCTGGGCAGCTATTTTGGAGGAAGGAAGTGAGAAAGGGGCCCGCAAATGGGGCAATCATCAAGAGTGGTGCACAATAACAAACTGCTTCAAAATGATGATGCTGGCCTGCGCCTCTGAATTCAGCATTGCGGAAATAACATGAAAGTGAAAGAAATAATGGCAGAAAAGACAAACAGCACAACAAGACTGGAAGAGACAAATACAGATTGATCCATCATTTAAAACACTCCACAAACACTGGGAAGTAAGAGGAAAATAGGGAAATTGGTTTTGAAGCGATCGATGCTGTGACTGTTATAATGGTTTTTGTCGCTGTTTTTGGAGTCACTTGCCGCGCCTAAGGGATGGCCGAACAGCGTTTACCCATGTTTGGTGCTACTCCAAAAACTCCCTTCTTTTTCGAGGGGATGATATCATTTTGGTAATGAGAAACCATCAACGCAGGATGTTAATTGCTTGATGTTTGAGATGTGTTTGTGACAAAGAAGGGATCGTGGAATAGATGACTTCAAGCTTTTGAGCTTTTGAAGATCATTCCAGAGTGAACTTAGGTGTGCGTTCTTTTCACCCCTAAATATGTGTCATGGTTGTAGATTTAGATGTTAGATACAGGGGTTTCCAGGAGTTATCATAGCTATGGGACACTTCCTTGACTCCTTCTTAAGTGAATTGAACTTAAGGTAATGGGAAATGAACACCGTAGCAACCTTGTTTGCCAAATCCAATAGGAATCCAAGGTGCCTGTTTAAAACAGATTACCATAGAGTCCAATGCAGATCATATGAAGTTCACTTCCTATAAGAAAAAGTCAAGGAAGTGTCCCACAACTATGAGAACCCCTGGAAAACCCTGTAATGCTTGCCAAAAAAATAAATGTTCCGAAATTCATTTAAAATTCTATTTTACTTCCCGCATGCGACGCAATTCCCATTCAATGTTTGTGTGTCTTCACTTACCACTCCAAGGGTATGCTGGTTAGACACGGAGGTTAGCTGAGGTTAGACACGGAGAACACCTCAAAAAGTGCGAATGATAAAAGCCAATTGCACCCAAGCTGGAATTGTCCGCCACCCAGATCGCAACAAACACAATCCGAATGCCGACAACTGGCACTGACTCTCCGTCGCCACAAGCAGCTATTCAAACCGACACGGACACACCTCTTCTAACACCTCAAACACACATGCACCTGTGTACGAGTATGAACAGAACGGAATAGAGTGTGAGAGAGAGAGAAACATAGAATGCAATCCAGGAAACCATTAGACATGCAAACGGACGGCTTAAAAACTGTCCAGCTAGTAGCTGCGGCTGAATCACTTTTAATCGATACACACACACCGTCACCGTACACCCGTTCCTCCGCCTTTTGCATACACAACGATCGTACAGTGATGCTCGGACCCGGCGCATTCACACACTAATGTCACGCTGCTGCTGCTGTTGCTGCCGTTGCTTTTTTGCGCATTTAATAATTAGTGTGCTTGTACGTGGTGGTTTGAATTTTGATTCTCGATTTTCACACACGTTCAGAGCCACTTTTCCCCATATAGAACAAATGAAACACAAATGACAATTCTCAAACTGCACGTGCATTCAAAACAGCAAAACCGTTAGGCAAATGGTGGCCACCGCACTGCCGGAACTACACGCAAATCCTTTCTATTCTGTACGCAAACAACAAATCGGCAACCGGTCGTTTTGCTGTAGCATCAAAAACTAGCAACAGCAAGCAACTTAAATTCATCTCTCACCGGGCCTGTGCCTAATTGTGATTCCTGGTCACGTACTTGCCCGTACACGTACAACCCGTCCCACACACACACACACACACACACACACACACACACACACACACACAGACACACACACACTGCCGTCACCGTCACAAAATAGGTTGGGATTGTTTTGGGACACTTTTATTTTGCTTTTGATTTGTGCACGCTTTCTTGCTCACCTTAGGGGGGAAAAACCAATACGGCCAAACACGGAAAAGCAAACCAAGCTCCAAGCTCGTGTAAACCAGGGCCACAAACACGCGCGCGTACACACAGAGACACGGACACGAACACACACCGAACGAGTGTCTCACGCGGTACGAAGCACACGCATGCTTCCACGGGAACGGTTCGACGTGAAATGCGCTAGTGAATCGGTGATCTTGCCTAGACGGCTGGTGGTGCTGCCAAGAGGTGTCGGATGATCGTCGGATTCATCCGTTCATTCATTCCTACGTTCATCGTCTCTAATAGTGTTCATTTGAAGTGAACGGCGGTGTAAGTGTGATATTCTCAGTATTAGAGATCGTTGGAATTGGAATCGTTTTTAATAAAAATAAATTATTGAGTAGTTATTTAAAAGGTAGTTTACACAAATATTCAATAGAAATTACAAAGAGATACTGCATTGCAAGAAATGTGTAAATTTCTGCAAATCCCCTTTTGTCATTTTTTGTAGAGCACTGTATGCTGTACTGATGACATGAGATTGCATACTTTTAGGCTCATTTCATCTTTCCCTCCATAGCCATGGACACCATTAAAGCAGCACTTGTTTTTAAACGCAATTTATTTTTTAAGTAAACTTATTCCCAAATCTGAAATTTAACGATCTTTTATCCTCTCTCTCTCTCTCTCTCTTTCTCTCTCTCTTCCATTTTATTATTCATTTTTTCGCTTACTTTTACGCTTTCCACCGAGCAATTTCGATACAACCCGGCGTACCAGAAGCACTCCTCCGATCAACCCAATCACCAGCAACCCAACCACATCGAGCAACGCGAAGCTAACCCACGGAAGATCCAACCCGGCCGATCGCAGCTGTGGTGCCCCCTTGTACCGCATCACATACTCTATCCAGTACACGGACTCCTCCAGCGCCGGCACTGGCCGATCGCGGAAGATCTGCGAAACCTTGTCCACGTTCCTCTTGTAGCTCGGATTGTACAGCACCTCCTCCAGCGCCCAGCGGAACGATTCCTCCGTAATGTTGGGAAAGTACAGCTTCACCGCGTACCCGCCCAGCGTGGCCTTGTTCATGTTCAGGTGCTGATCGCAGTAGATCGGTATACCGACCATCGGCACCGCCCGATGCACACCTTCCTGCGTGCCCAACAGCCCACCGTGCGTAATAAACACCTTCACATTGCGATGGCCCAGTATGTCGCTCTGGGGCAACCAGCTGCGCACGAGCACGTTCGGGGGCAGGTTGCGAATGCGCTCATCCTCAAACTTCCACACGACCCGTTGCTTCAGCGCACCGAACACCTTCAGTATGATGGACAGCTTCTCCGGTGGCATGTCCGCTGAGCGGAGGTTTGTGCCGAGACTGAAATAGATCACCCCATCCGTTGCGCCGTCGATGAACGTTTGCAGATCGTCCGGAAGACGTTTGGGCGGTTTGATGTGTAAACCACCGACCTGCACCAAGCCGGGCACTTTGGCACGGGTCGACGTAAGGGGTGGATAGCTGTTGAGCAGAATGACCGACACTTGACGTTCGAGATCGCTCAGCCGGGGCAGTGGACCGGGCAGAAATGAGAAATGCTTGTCCGCCATCGCTTGCTGCTCGGGAAGATAGTACCAGGAGCGAAGCAGGAGCTCGTACGAACTGACGAAGGAGTTGTAAGCCCGTTCATAGAGTGACATGTGGTCGGTGAAGGGTAGAAACTCGTGCGGAACGTGTGACCAGGCGTTCATCAAACCCATCATTGGGCCCATGTACTGTGCGAACCCGAACGTACCTGTGTGTTTGGGGTTTTGTGGTAAAGGAACATTAAACATTGTTTCTACACTGTCACACGATCATAGCTCACCTATGGACACGATCGGCACTTTATACTTGTGTGCCAGCATCAGGTACGCTTCCTGATAGAACTGTTCCGCAAGCAGTAGATCGAACTGCGTCTTATCGTTGCGCAGAAACTCCATCACATTGTCCCGAGTGAACGCATACTCGGCCGTTTGAAGGCCCAGCGGATACAGAAAGTCCATCAGCATCTGGTGCACCGAGATGTCGGTAAGATCGTACAGCGAGTCCACCTTAACCGATTTGCCCCAAAAGTCGTAGATCGGGGAGATCACAATCTCGGTAAGGTTTGGGTGTGCACTTTTCCTCGGATAGTTGGTGATGACGGTCACCTCATGGCCCCGATCGAGTAGCTCCTCCAGGATGCTACTGATCATCATCCAGTGGCTACGCCCCGGGAACACATTCACGGAAAGGATCCGTGCTCCAAGCGTCGTAGGAAGGGCGGTGGCAGCAACAAGACATACCAGCGGGAGAAGATGCTAATGTTTGCAGAAAAATTGAAGAAAAAAACACGACAAAACCATCAATCAAAAATCGCACAAAAAAGCACTCTAATGTACTGGCAGTGGCGGATCTAACGGTAGGCGAACTAGGCGGTCGCCTGGGGCCCCGCCGATTTAGGGTAGATCGCCATTCTATAATATGCCGTATGGACAGAGTACTAGCGACAAGGGCCCCCGGAAGGATGGCCGATGGGGCCCCGAGGCTGGCGAATAATTTGCACCCCCCCCCCCCTCAGCAAAAATTTCAGGGCCTGTGACTGATGATCGAAGGGGGCCACGACGCTATTTCAAGTTTATTGTTCAATCTCCCAACTGCAAGTTTAGTGCCGCTACCACACACAGCGGGCCTCAACTCGTCTCTCCGCCTAGGGCCCCCGATACCCTTGATCCGCCACTGTGTACTGGTGGTCTCAAGTTTAATTATTAATGCACTGCGAGGGCACAATTCGCATACAAAACAGCAAAACATAATGCCGAGTCATGCCGTGTTACGATCACAAGTGGCTCTATCAGATGAGGCATGATGACAAGCACAAAAGCCAGCTTGATTTGTTTGATTATGATTGCAGCTTAGAATCACGCGATGTAGTAGCAAGTAAATATACAGTTTTAACACAAAATAACTACTATATTATGAAACAATTTTTCGAATACAGTAATGTTGATTCTTAAACTAACTTTCGTACCATTTTAGGGAGCAATTAGTACCCTCACTTCCAGACGCGGAACGAACCTTTACACAGACAGATCACAGCAAGTCACACGATCGTCTGCTGATACGATGTGACTCCAGTGAGAACTCAACTACAACTGAGCGTCGTTAGCGCACGCTACACTCTCACCGCCACGGTCAATGTCGAGCTAGACCTTGTTAGCCTTAGACGCACGCCTAGAAGCAGTCTTATCAAGTCAACCGAACTGTGCTGACCGTTCCGCATGTTGAAAGGGCACTTTCCCGGCTCACCTCAAGTGGACGATTAAGAGATGTTGGGAACATCAATGACAATGTCTGACAGATGCGGTAGTCCCCCGATTGAAGCACCAGAACAGAGTCCGCTCATCACAGCAAAGTAGGCTTAGGCTTATTGAAAATTATCGCATCTAATCACCACATCGTCACGCAAGATACGCAGAGAATGCGCAAATACAAGATGGCAACATATTGGATAGAACTAGATGAAACTCTAATTGACATATCGTTGGCGTGTGTGTTCTATTTTTTGGAGCGAAACACACACACTCCGAAACGCTGGAGCAATTTTAGTGTAGGAAATGAATGACAATAATTACCTAATTTTGGCACAAAGTCTCTATAAAAATAAACAAAAAATAATAATAATTACCTAACCTTTCGCAACGTTCCAGTTGGCCGGACAGGCCGGGACGATTATGTGGGACGCCCGTAGAACGATTGTATTTATAGAGTTATCTCATAATCGCAGTAGCCCGATTCTAAAATCTGATTACGATGACCACACCACACCGAGTACGGCTGCTTACTGTTTGCGTAATGTGAACGCGTTTGCTGTAAAGGATTATCATTTATGAGAAACAGCGTCATGTAACAATCACAAATCCCCAATACCTACCTGAAACGCTTGCCAAGAAACAAACTTTCGGATAAGCAGCAGTAGACGATCGTTGTTCTTTTTGGTTGTAACGATATCATATATTTTCCTCTTCTGTACAGAGTAGATTTGTTTTTCGTGTTTTGTTTTCTTCTTCATGCTTCACTTTTCCACATTGCATTCCCAGCCCGCCCACATGTTGCACCTATACCTTTTCCCGGCATTATACGCTTGTTTTGTTACTGTTGTAATCCCCATATTATTCTAAACACGCCACTACTGAATCCCTGCCACTTCCTAATATAGCCATTTGAATTAGTCGTCTACCACCACCGTTGCCCACAGCAACGGCTGCTTTACTGACGCGGCCTACCAGACCAACAGCATCAGCCCGATTTCACCACAGTATGCCACGCACGCGATTTTTGCTGCCCCATTTCGCTTGTCTCTGTGTAAGTGCTTGTCCCTTCTCTCTTCTCAAGTCCTTCCGTTTCCTCTATTTTTCTCTTGGTTTTTTTGTTCATTGATCGCGTATAATATCGTTTTGTGTTGCGTATGGGTTTTTCGAGATAAATTACACTGACAAATTGATTTCTTTGTTTTTTTTTTAATATCTTGATGTATATATACGTGTTTTTTGCTTCAGATTTTTGTATATATATAAGGTTTTCTTTTGTTTTGTTTGTTGTATATATGTATATGTATAGTCTCTGTGAACGTTTCATCAACAATCTGACTGGAGAGCGAACGAACATTGTAATCGCCGCACACAGCGGTGGCGTGCGTGCGATTTTCGAGAGAAAAAAAAACACAAAAAACGCACATGATGATGAAGTAATGCAATTCTATGCTACCTAAAACACCACGAACTTTACAACAGCCCTTCTTCGACGGCTGGAGGTCTTTGCTTCCTCCACTCTGTTGAATGACTAAACGCTGAATTCGTTTACTACGTAAGTATGTACACCGACAATGAAATCTAAACGCTTTTGACGCTAACGAACGTTTCCTTATCTGTGTTTTATATACGGGGAGGGAAGATTTTGTCGAATTTTGTTCATTTTTCGACTTCCGATAAATGTGTGTGTGTGTGTTTCTTTTGTATTAATGTTCTCGTTCATATATTGTTTTTTTTATTATTACCATTTCGTAGCAGAAACGACAAGGACGCTCAGAGAATGAAGGACATAACAATGGATAACTTGTGTGGTAGCTAACAAATGATATTGCATTGTTAACAACAGATGAAAGATTAGATCCTTCCTGAACAAGCCGGTGAAAAGAGGTGAAAAAAACGATACAACAACGTGTGCCAAATGATATGTGTCTGCCAATATATGGGCTAATCGCTTCATAAGCTTTCGATTGATCGTGAAACAAATTCCTAACGTGTTAGATAATATCATGCACAACAAACATTCCGTTCTCCATCACAAGTCTATTATACATAGCTCCATTTGCTTCATCGAATGTGTGTGTATGTGGCTTTTGTGTTCATAGTTCTAACTAATTCATGTACGGTTGATTATTTGTTCGAAGTGTTGAAAGTGTTGGTGTTTCCTTTAATGAATGTACACTATTGTAAAGTAAAATTTAAACAACCCCTTTTGCCCTGCTACACACATAAGCTTTCAATCACAATTTGATGGTAAGAACGATCCTTACCGCAACAATCCAACCTAATCCACAGAAAAGCGAAAATTAAGCATCGCACCAACTTAAGATGAAGAAAAAAAAACTCTCCTAACTCTAAGCGTTTCGTTTTGTTAGTTTACTTTAACTATTGCTTTTTTGTTGACGTTTTTCTTCTTCTTCTTCTTCTCGATCTGCACACAACGATGGGGTAAGTGAGTGTGTGTGATAAGTGTTGGAGGGATGTTGTACCGTCAAGGAGGAAGTAACAACAAACCGAGGCGAAAGCGAGAGAGTGAGAGTGACAGAGAGAGTGAGAGTGACAGAGAGAGAGAGAGAGAGAGAGAGAGAGAGAGAGAGAGAGAGAGAGAGAGACAGTAAGATAAATAACAACAATTAATAACAAACCCTAAATCCCAGCATCCTTTGAAATCATTCCCGACGGGTTTCCATGGTAATGAAGAAAATCTTTCCCTACCAACCGTCCAGGAAGCAGGCTAGGCGGACGCATTGTGTGTAGTGTTGTACACTTCTAGTATTGCTTCAGTATGTTTGCGCCATTCGGAACCAAATTCGGCTAAACAAATCTCAAACGACCTCATTTCGCTTTGCCTCATTTGCAAATACGACCTCGTTTCCTTCGTTTGCTCTCGCTCTCTCTCTTTCCCAATAATCGCGAGAGCCTTTTTTTTGTGTGGATAAATAATAGAACAAGAAATGAACAAGTCGGTCGTCCTCCCTTCCCATCTTGTTTACTTTCATTGAATTAGAAGAAAGGGGAAGGAGAAGAGTGGAAGGTGGTGGATTGAAGAACTCGTTTCGGGAAAAGGAAATAGGTCGCTGAGATTGTAAGCGACCGGGGAGAAAAAAAGGAAATGTCCCCGGAAGTGTGCACACTCCAAAACACAAAGCCATCGAAATCCGTCTCTCGCACAACACGCGTTCAACACACACACACACACAAACACATAAGATTGGACACTTCGTATGTATGGAAGAAATGTAACATTTCTCTAACGCGGGTTCTCTCGCTCAAACGAAAAAGTATACAAAACAGTCCCACAAAAAGCAATCGAGGGTAAGTTTCGATGGGGAAAAAGTATAATGACTACATTAGGAACGACATTTTCCATTTTTTTCTCTTCATCCCACTAACAGAACCAATTCATTTGCAGGCTTTCTTCTTTCTTTCCTTATCAAAACGCAAAACTTTACGCCTAATTGCTCGTCTAAACACCAACGGTCGACGAGAGTGTTCATCGGGCTGCCTATTATGGTGCATATCAATCAAATGGCGATGACGGTAATTGGTGACTCCTACACACGGATGATAGAGAAAGAATAAGGGTAACAGAATACAGCAAAAAAAAATTCGTTTCAAAATCACTCTTTTTCCCCCACAGGGTTGTAGTGATGCTGGTTGTAGTGATTTGCGGTTTCTTCCATTCATTGCATTCCCTAGATCCTCCACAGCTGCTGTCGATTGCAGAGTTTGAATGAGCCAAAGCGCACCGTTGGGAATAGATCGAACAGAAAACGCTCAATTAATATGCTCAACACGCCAGTCAGTCAGATTTCGCAAATCTAAATCAATACAGGGTTTTTTAGGGGTTCTCATAGTTGTGGGACACTTCTTTGACACTTTCTTGTGAGAAGTGTATGATGAAAATTGGACTCTATGGTATCCTTTTTTGACAGATTCCTTGAAAATTCCTATTAGATTTGTTCAACAAGGGTGCTGTAGAGTACAATTCTCATTAGATTAAGTTCATTTAACACAAGAAGGAGTCAATAAAGTGTCACACAGCTATGAGAACTCCTGGAAAACCCTGTACATCAATACAAGAGTATACAGACACAAGCCTTAAGCAAACACAAGCGTACAGTCATTTAAAGGTAATTTTCGATTTCCTTTCGCACACCAGCAGCTTCAAAAAGCGTGTGAAAAAAGGACATCTAAAATTGGGGTGGCACAGCGCTGGGGGATATCTCTACGCTACGATTAGCGCCAATAAGAGAGCATAAGCCATAGCTGATAAAACCGATGCTAATCAAATGATGGTGCTTATACCACTCCCTCTACAAACTGATTCATTTATGCACCCCGAAATTTCCCAATGAATGCTTTAACCCAGTTCCGCACCGTCCGACACGCTGCTCTCGTCGTTATAGGCCGTTTAGAGTATGGAAAGATGGGTTTGGTGTTGTTTTTTCTAACCTGGTGTGTGCGAGTGTTTGGTTTGTTTGCTTAGCAGCGTTTTAGCCTGCCGCAAGGATATACACGCGCGCTTCGGAACGCAGCCGTTTCCCTCATTTTTGGCGAGTGTGTGTGTGGGAGTGCATATTTACCCAACCAGATTCGTGTGGGCGCGTTGGCGATGGTACACAGCAACACGGTGGTAATGGCACTCGGCGAAAATAGATGATTCGCTAATGACGACGAGCCAAGTGAGGTGGAGGGAATGAATGGCAACAACAACAACAAAAGCCACGAGACACTTTACATACACCGGTTAGGAGAAACGACATAAAAATGGAATTTATATCGTGATCGTTGTTGTTCCCCCATCTCGCTCCTATAACGCGGCTTTAGATATTCGCCAATTGAAAGGGTGAAGGGGTATTATGCGGGAAAAGCTTGCGTGGAATGAAAAATCCTTTGGAAGGCCCCATCATTAACAAGAGATGCGTTGCTGTTATCAAAATTATCTTAAGACAACTTTAACGACAGTGTGAGGGGAGAGCACTAACAGTGTGGGGCATACGGGGAAATTAAAAGATTAGAAGCGAAACAAAATAACGATTAAATGGAGAGAATGATAATTAAAGCGAATATAAAATACAACAAAAGCTGACTATCACATTAGTAATATTAGACGATAAGAATAAACATATAGTAATTCTGGCTCGAAAAGAAAAACAATGATCTGTACAAACAAAAAAAAACGACAAAGAAAATACTTCCAAATGTAACACACAAATTATAACACACTATGGACCCTAGTAGCAGTTCCACTATCTTCCACTGCCCGTTCAACCGCACTTATTTGGTATATATAGTAACAAAATCGCACCACAACATATACGTACACTATCTATAATCACCGACGACCCCCCGACGGTGGCTAGCCAGTTTAACATGTTCGCACCTTTCTATACAGGACCGTGTACGCGGAGGGAAAACAGGACATGAAGGGACATGTGGGAAGGTGTGTGTGAGCGTCAAAGAATATCCTACTGGCAGGCCTGCAATACTGTGTGTGAGCGGAGTGCTTCATGACAATGGAAAGGAAATGAGTTAAAGGAATATAGCTTACTTCACATACATTCCACACACTCAACGCATTTCTTCCCTTACCCACAAAACTAAATGGGGAAAACAGACAGGTGTCCTAGCGGTAGGCCCGACAAACGAATGGACGACAATCTAAACTTGACTAACTTGTATACTGCCGTGGTTCTTCATATCCAGCACGGTGGTTTTGATCGTGTTGCCTCCATTGCTGCTGGCACTGCTGTTGTTGATCGTGGTTGAGGCGTGCAGCTGCTGTTGCTGCAGCAACTCACTGCCAGAATCGAACGATTCCCCAATATCGAGTGACTGCTTGCCGCCGATTCCACCGTTGGCCGTGCTCGTTACGATCGCCCCGTCCACACTGTCCCCGTTCGCCGTACCGCACGCTGGACCCGATCCCATCAGGATGCTTCCATTCGAGAGGACGACAACGGTTGCGGGCTGGCCTCCACCGACCCCACCGGACGCTGCAATTAGAAAGCGGAATAATGCACATTGCACACAGCATCACACAGGGTCAGATTACTCACCCGCCCCCCTTGGGGTTGGCAGCACATAACTTACCACTTAATTTCTCCTTCGAGTTGATCTTCTTCGCCGATGACATTAGCGCCTTCGCTTCCTCGACCAGCGACGTGCCGCCGACGCTGATGCCAGTGGCTGCTGCCGCACCGCTACTATTCACCGGAAGCGTCACACCGCCCCCGGAACCGGTGGAAACGAGCACCACGGGCGTTGTGCCGCTGCCGCCCTCCTTATCCCTATCCTTATCCTTATCCTTCTCCTTGTCTTTGTCCTTCTCCTTGTCCTTATCCTTTTCCGGCTTCAGCTTCTTGAATCCACCCAGCACCTTATGCGTTTTGGAGTCCTTCGGTTTGCCCGGGGTGCCGCTCGCTGTGGACGACCCAGTGCCTGCCCCAGCAATTGTACCCTTCGTGCTGCCGTCCGTCGACGGTAGCCCGCTCTCGCAATCTTCGTTGATGCTGGTCAGATGCTGGTGTCCGGGCGCACCGTTCTCCTCCTTCGTTGGCCCCTGTATTGGAATATCGTCTGCAAGCCCGGGAAAAACCGGGGGTCGATCGAAGCAAAGGTCGGGCACGAGAATTATCGTCGGCAGCGTCATCGTCGAGCGCGCAGCGTGTGAATTACAAGGAGTAAAGTAAAACCAGCGTCGGAAAATTAATTAAACTTTATCGTACCCAACCTGCACACGTACGGATCGTGTGAGACCCATCCGTGTAACATGGAAGAGAGAGAGAGAGGGAGAGTCTGGGACAGAAAGGGAGACGAAAGGGAGAAGAAAATGCGAGTTGGAAACATACTTCCATGAAATCCAGTGCGCAAAGGACACTAAACGATTACTTATCGTGCAGTGGAGCGGTACACTGAGATGCCGAGGCGTGGAGAAGAAGTAAATCGTGGGCTCCATGGAAGTGCGGAAGGAGAGGAATTGCTTTATGAAACGGATGATAAACACAACAAGAACCGTACAGAATATCATCATCATCCTGGACGATCATACTGCATAACTTGACGATTTGTTTGCCTTTCATTTTATGTTATCTTTCTTAAGCTATTCTTTATGTTTCAATTAAATACTTCGACAAACTCCGTCCGTCGTTGGCAGCTGTGAGATAGGTCAGAGGGACATTTCATGAGCCATGAGCCTCCAGCCTACAGACCTAGCAGAGAAGAGCTTGCTGTTCGTAGAAGTCCGTTACGCATTGAATCAAACTCATAAACAGAGCCACACAGTTTTATAGAGTTTGTGCAATGGGGCCGTGTAATCAATCGTTTCGTTTCTGCATGTGTACCCTGTCCCATCGTAATTGACCATCTTGTTGCATTATTTTAATAGAAGGGGAGGAGTTATAATTAATTAATTAATTTATATAAATTTTATATAAATAAAATTGAATATCCCTATTTAATATTTGTAGTATTGAAAAACATTATAATAAATAGCAAAGAGTGTAAAACAGGTAATATCTAGTGTATTAACAAAGACATTGATACAAGCGGCACATTGCCTACTTGCAGGGGCAACACACGCTATGGGGACAACAGTTCATCAGATGAGCAGGCTGAGAGAGATGGGATTTTTTAAACAAAAAGTAACGCTATGTAACTAGTTACATTCCCATAACTGATCGTTACTGAACTACTTTACTGAAATAAAAGAAAATAAATAGTTACTTAAATCAACGTGTAACTAGTTACAGAAATAACCGGTTGTAGAAACGAATGAACTAAAAAAAAAAGGTAAACCCAGATGATTAATCGCATCTCGCTCTAGTGTACACACAATATAGCCACGTGCACAAAAAGCTCCCCCAGGGTAAATCGTGTGGTGCAAAAAGTTGGGCACGTTATTTGTTAAAAATATACCTCAAAACGACACCCACCCACCCATTCCCAGCGGTTACGTTTTGTGGCACAAATTGTGAAATAAGTACAAAAGAATGTAAAAAACAATATTTCACAAAACGAAACAATACAGCAGCAGTGGCAACAACATAAATGTGATTTAAAAATACAAATGTTTTACCATAAACACACACACACTTACACACGCACACAAACGAAAGTCACGTTGGACAAAGAGGAGAAAAAAGGAGGACAACAAAATAAGATTTATCGAGAAATAAAATCGTTTGATGTTCTGAACCAGAAATAACAACAAAACACAAAAAAACACATGAGATGATATTTATAACGCATCAAAAAATCACACGACTGCAAAAAGTCGCGACTTTCTCGTCCCTCTTTGCTCTTTGGCAGTGCTTTTGGCGGTACCAAATATTGACAATATACATAAACCGTATTTTGCCAAAACCGAATAATCCTCAGTATTTGCGCGATTCGCGCCATGAGGGTGGGGGAAAGTATGGTGTGCGCAACAGGCGCAATGTGGTATGTAAAATAGGGAAACCGCACACGTGACGTGATACATGTGTGCTGGAAGCGATCTGAGGAGAGGCTGTGTGGCAATAGCGGCACATGTCGGTGGATAAAATCAACACGAGAGAAATAATCTTAAGCAGAATTTGATGTTCCACAAGCGACAAAATCGAACAGATGAGGAATATAGCAATATTCAAATCATAAGAGGCTGATGATGATGGTTGCGTGAACAAGTGCCACACGCACACACTCACACATTTTGGTGCACTTTAACTAAGCTCTGTGCTTTATGCATAACCTTTTCGACTCTTTTCCGAGACTGTGTGAACACGCGTTTATACGGTGCAGTAGAGGTAAGTGCATGTCTGATGTCCTTCCATCACTTTGTTACAACAGTAGGCGGACGTCCGGGTGCAACAGCAGTTCGCAGTGATACGTATAATACATAAGCAATTGATTTTGGCACACATACAAAGGAGAGGTGTAGTTTAAACGCTTTCCCGCGTGTGTGAATAAAATAAGCATTACAAACTACACGAACCGATTGTGGCAAGACGCCCTTTCAAATAGATATGATCCAATTGGATCAATTAAAAACAATAAGGAAGATAACACGGCAACTGCACTGTGTGAAGCAGAAAAGAAAAGAGAAAAAGTGACAAAAACCAAACACTCAATTGGCAAAAGAGCAGAAAAGAGGCACGCGCTCACACACACACACATACGGAGCAGTGGTTTGCAGCAGAAGCAGAAGATTTTTGGAAGAAGGTAGAAGTAGTCGTCATTGGCTTGCCTGTTTCCAGCTGTTTCGTTACAGGAGAGATGATGTCGTTCTAGCTCCTGTTGATCGGCGGCACTTTGTGGCAAACGGCGTTGTTTCTGTGGCATCGGTGGCATTCTGTGGGATTGGCGGTTGCTATGGCTGTTGTCTTAAAGCGTTAAGTTCGATTATTAGCTAACTACGATTGCAGGTAATAGTAGGCAAGGCTAGCTGCCAGCTCCAGTAGCGCGTACGTCGCATTCATAGCAGTGGTTCAATTGAGGTTGTGGCCCCTCATAATAAGCTCTCTCTCTGTATATGTAATGTGCACGTTTCGGCGCTGGCGAGATTCGGTGTCGGTGGTCCCCGTGTCCTTAGTACAGCCCAGGAATGGTGGACGGTTGTATGAGATGGATCGTTGCCGGCCGCCCATTCACTATCAACGCTGCCAACTCGTCCGAATCCGAGTCCTGCAGGCTGCTCTCGAACTCCTCGTACAACCGGGCACCGGCACTGGCCCGTGCCTCCGATCGATTTACCGGTGATTGGTTCTTGCTCGACAGGAACTTCTTGCGTCTCAGCGATGCCGGCGAGACGCTGGCGTTGGAATTCACGTCCTCCACCTTGCCCGTTCCCAGCAGCAGCTTGTGCTTGGGTGAATCGGCCGGACTTGAGTGACGTGTGGAGCCTCCGGACCGTTTCGGTGAGTCTGCCTCCTCCTCGATGCTGGTCTGCTTCGTACCACCGGCACCGGTTCCATTAGCATTCGCTGCCGCACCGGTCGGAGCGTTCGTTTTCCAGCCCCAGTTTTTCCATTTTCGTGATGATTCCTTCTTTTTCGTTTCGGTCCGTGGACTGTTTGTGTCAGGATCGACGGTACCATCCGGTCCAATATTAACTGCAATTTGCGTGCCTGTACCACCACCACCAGCAGCGCTACAAACTGCCGTTCCAGCGCCTCCTGCGTCGTTTCCTACGTCGGCGTCAATCATCGCCAGCTTGCTCATCATTTCCTGTTGCGTGGACTGCAGCGCATTCACAAACTCCACCTCCAGATCGTCTGTAGACCATCGTGTCACCAGCAGCAGCCACAGCAAAAACCCCGCGTGATGAGCGCCAATTGGAAATTCGTACCACAAATTGCGATTTTCAATACACAAGGTTCGATCGGGAGAGAGAGAGAGAGTTTTTGGGTTTCGTTCACGAGTTCGAACAGAGAGAAGAGATTAAGAAGAAAAATTAGAGGAAAAGAAGAAAAGAAAATATGATATCTCGGTTACATTCAACCAGTATCAGTCGCGGTTTCTGCGAGACAGCCGAAAATAGTCCACAGCGCAGAACCGCTCAGCTCAAAAGCAAACCTGAGGATGGGCGAATCTGGGTAGTGCATTGGTTAATACTTTGCGTCAGAACGCAAGAGTGAAGTTAAGTACAAGATAGAGCAAGAAAGGGAGAGAGAGTGTGCGAAAAGGATAAGGAAAACCGTAGCCAAGTTTTATTCAAAATACATACAGCGAAAGTCGTCAGTCAAAAGCAACAGGATTAAGGGGAAAATTCCTTCATTTTAAAACAGGTTAGACATAAAGCTTGTTAAAAGCTTGAAAAACTAACTTCAAAATAACGGGGTTTTATTGGAAATAATGTAGAAATTATTAACAAAAGCAAGCGATAAAGATAATAAGATAATGCCTTTGAAGACGAGAAGGATTATCAGACGTCCTGGTGGATTTATTAGTTTTACAAAGGTTATCATTCCTTTTTTAGAGTTTAATCGATCTGTCTTCTGGATCGTTTTACATGCAATTTCATTCTTGTAACGAGGCAAGGAAGAAGAATTTGCGGAAGCTTTCTCTAGTAAAACATTCGCTGCCAACATTCGCAAGCTGTTGTATGCGAGGATGATGATGTTTGAGGCATAATGTTCGCAATGAGGGGGGTGTAGTTCAAAGAATGATAAAAAAAAACATAATTTAAAATGAACTCAATGAAACTGTACATAACATAACCATGAGACACAAACTGACTACCCAAAAGCAATCGTTTGCTCGTCTCTCTGAGCTGTCATGCACAGTTCCTCTGTGACGAATAAAGTCACCCGCAAAGGCATCCCACTTCCGTCCAGCCAGCCAGTTCTATTTGCAGGGATACTTGCGTAACACATCCGCTGCCGCAAGTAGGATGGTCAGCTCCACGGTCATACATTTTTCACAAACTAACGCCTTCGTGCCAGAGCTCAACTATTAGAAAAATCCTCTCTGACCGCCTGGACACGGGGGGAATCTCGTTCAGAAAGGAAGAATACAGTCCCATGGACTCAACTAAAACCACAATCCGAACGTTTGTCGATTATTCAACATCGGATACACTTTCTCTTGCGCAGCATGTGCTTGTGGATTTCCTCCCCTCCAACCTACTGTCGATAACGAGCCAAGTGTGTTGAAATATTGTACCGTTTTACGTTTGTACACCTCTGTTAATGATCACTGGGCAAAATCCTCTCCACCCACATGCCTCTGGCTGCGTCTTTTTTCTTTGCGTAATCATTCACCACGCTTCAAAACAAGCGGAAAGGACGTAGAGGCTGGATCACGTTTGCCAGCATGCCATGACATGACATGTGAGCCAAATAATGCTCCAATTTCTCTTTTCCTCTAACGAAAGAGAGAGAGCGAGAGAGAATGATGTGATGATGCTATCCATTTATGTTTAACTCGTCTCGGTTACGGATTTTAATTGTCCATAGTATTTTCCTCGTGCTTTATTTTAAACAATCAGCCGGTGGAAAAGGTTCCAAGCACTCCAAGAATGTATAGGCACGGCAGTTTGGTTGGCGTAGTTATGCACGTTGTGCAAAGCGGCAGATAAATGCATAAGCTTGTTCTGAGAGCCACACGAGACAGGATAAAAATACTATCACTGCTATCATTAAATAAAACAGATTGTTTTTGCTTTTCAATAATCTTTTCAGAACGAAACTCGGACCAACCCACGTCAAAATCTATTGGCCAATTTGTTGATGCCCGTGTGATGCACATTTGCAAGGATTTGCAAGAAACATTGCATAACGTAAGGCGTTTTACTGTGCTTAGTTATCCAATTGGCAAGTATGCAATTTGTATAACAAATTTCCATGTGCAAGGAGTTCCTGTGCTTTTGATTGTGTGCCTTCTTTAAACTTCTGTCCCTCTACTTTAAGAACCATGTGCAAGGAGTTCATGTGCTTTTGATTGTGTTATGGTGTGTTGTTAATTATTAAATACCACTCTTTCCAGCTTTATTGGCCCGCTTTTTCCAGTATTAATAAGGAAATATGTCACCGAATTCATCACCAGACCCGACTCCAGAGACCGGGGAATCGACAATGGAGCTCGCAGGCTCACAACAAAAAGGACCAACCTAACAATAGAAACCGTTGTACAGTTTACATCACGCATACGCACCCAAAAACCGTCTAGCCAAAGCTAATTTTTGGAAACGTCGGAACGATCCTTTAAAGCCGATTTACAATGGGCAAACAAACAGGGCTGAGCTGACTTTCTGCCATGTCTGACAAGCTAATTAATATGGAAGGAATGGTTCTTCCGGGGTGGCCTTTCACCCGTTTCGTGCTATTGTTACTGCTCCGAAATACATACAACTACATCGAAACAGAACTCAAGTTACATGGTCCAAACGGCTCAGCTCAAATTTCAACACAAAGCTTTGTCCTCAAACCTGAATGTCTTGGTAATTAATGATTGGTGGTGTGGAACTGTTGAAGTCAACTGTATGTCAACCGTAAAGGAAACATTTTACACACAGACAGGCGTAGTTCGCCGTAGATAGTTTCTATATACACTGAAACACATCGTCAGGAAGGACAACAGAGATGGTGGTCCTTAGCATGCACAGCACAGCCCAAAAGCAGCTCTAATTCACATCAAGAAACACATCAGGATATGATAGATACAGTGGGAATTAATGGTTCCAGCAGGAATATAATGTGATTTCGCAACACACGCACACGCACACACACATAGAACAGACAGTTTGAGGGACAGATACATCGAAGGGAGATTTAAAACTTTCTTTGAAAATGACAAGGGCCCCGGTCGTTTGGTAGGGAGGAATTTCAAAGCACACCGAAACACCGGTGACATGAAAACAACATTCAGTTATTAGCCGCAAAACTTACTTTCCACTTTTTTTCGTGGCACTCTCTATCAGCACCTATCGCAGCGCCGCGTCCTGTTGCAGCAGCTCAGACGAGGTTCAGTTAGCCTTCGAAGCTTCGCTTTGCCAATGAAGGAAGCCCCACCATCAACAGGAGCATGATGAGTTCGTTTCTAGACACCTACAGTTCCTAACCGTGTGGATGTGGTTCGAACTGCCCGAGTGTGTGAGTGTGGAGAAAGTTGATAGAACATTTTACTGGAAATTTATTTCACACTTGAGCAAAGAAAATTATCTGCTTTCAAAAGAGATCAGGGATCGGAAAGAAGATCGGGGGTAAAAACTTAACGATCGAGACGATCGCTAAGGAACGAATCCAACCATCGAACTTTTCGTAATTTGGTTCGCATTTTCGAACGTTCATTTGGCAGGACCGATTGGCAGGAGTCATTCACTAGCTGGAGAAGGATGCTTTCCACCAACAAACGCGCTTGCTCCAGTTCGTACACCTTTATCGTTGCGTGGGGCACAAAATTCTCTTCTAACAATGGAACGAAAATGAGAGAGAAAGAAACATGCCGGCATTGAATGAAATCACAAAACGTGGGATACGTTCAAATGTCAATAACGAAACCACAAAATAAGATACATTACATTGCGTGGCGCTATCACATCCGAAAGAGCACGCCGGTTTTACTTTACCAGAAGGCAGCAAAAATGGCAAAGCATCAAACAAACAAACAAACACAACCGATTTGCGAATAAAGTACACCCACCCACCAAGCAGTATCATCCGAGACGCTCCCACACACCATTCGTTTAAGGTCGCGTTGTCTCAAACAACTGATGTTATGTTTTTCTACCATTTTAGCCAATAATTACCACCCCGAGCCACGGCACGAGCCACGGGGCGAGCATGGTGATGGTTTATCTGTTACCCTGGCGTGCTGTGCAAGAAGAAACTGGTTCAATTCTTCCGCTTTTTGTGTTTGTTGTTCGTTCGATACTCCTTATCGTTTCCCATTCCGCTTCCGTTTCTCAGAAACGCATCAACGTGGCACAATGATTATGTGGGACGACGATGAGATGCCTTATCGCGTACGAATGCGGGCGCTAGCGGGAGAAAAAGGGAACCAGCCGCATGTCGATTGCGATACCGAATCTCGGTCCCAGCGCAACAAATCTTGTGCGTGTTTGGTAGAAAAAACACAAGCGAAAGACAATCATCCATCCACCGCCCAGCATACCGAACGGAAAGGGAGCCGGCGGCAACGAGGATCGGGTGTGTAACGATTCGCCTGTTTTCTGCCCACACACTTGCTCTCTTAAACGGAGTGATTGAGAGACGATCCAGGCGAGCGACCGCGAGGCACGAGCGCAAAGCAAATTAGCTACATCGTTCTAGAAGCCAACACCACCTACACATGCGGGGTGGGTGGGTGAAAGACGGACCCTTTCTCTTCTGGGGGATCCGTCGTTAACCGGTTGCTTCATGCCGAACCAAAAGCGCACCAGTTGACAGTCGGCATCACATGCGGTCGGTCTGATTACGTTGATTTGAGACATCGACACTGATCCTTTGATGGACATAGAGAGAGAGAGAGAATCATTAAGCTAATTGTCGACTTTTCTTCTGTCAAGCTCATTCCCCACTGATTGGCCCGTCATCCCGGGGGAAAAAGGAAACTCGAAACTTTTTAGCGATACGCTTGCGTTTTGTGGCTGCACATAAAAGACACACGCAAATTAATTTATTGTAAATCAATTTGCCTATCAATATTAGATTGTGGATAGCTTTCCGATTTTAGAAACAACATGTCGTCACACCACCGGAAAGGACCATGATGTTACACCAGCTGTTACGAGGAACATTAAAACCCTGCAACCAAGCGATAACCATGGGGAATGGAAATTAATAACCATTTGAATATAGGAGAGCACAGTTTCTGCCAATTCTGCAAACTAATGATAATTTCATTAAACAACAACTAATTCCGTTCCACCGTTCCAAAACGAATCGAAAGGAAAGCGAATTAAGGTAAGGGACACGTATGCTTTGTTTACTTTACCGATGAAATGCATGAGAGGAGCAAGGCTAGAGGGTACGGTAATGTAGGAATGGAACGAAATTTCATTTAAAAAAAATCAATAGAAAAAGGAAAACAGCAAACAATTTTGCAAAGAACAACACATTGAACAACGAAAAAGCGGTAAAAGCGATCGGGTAAAATTGGGGCCGTTCCCTTGCCAAAGCGAACGAGAAAGGAAACGGCACTGAACGTAGGCTGCGCGCTGCTGCACGGTAGTTAGAGGTATGTGGACAAGACAGAAAGGAATATGAATTAAGGCCACATCTTCGGCGGCGTTTTGGGTGAGAGACTAATGGATGTAGAGTGACGATTCGAAATGGGCTGACTCATACAAATTTCCTCCAAACACCCCTTTTCACTTTGAAAAGTACATCATCAATTGTACCCCAAATCGTCACTCGTACAAACGCGCCGGCTCCGCCATGGGGCCGCTACCACAACGGGCGGAAACGCGGATGTGATGAAGAGCCACATAGGATGAAGTTTGACGGATGGGATATCTGATTGGCGTAAAAGCGGTGATCACCAGAAGGGACGGGGACACCGAACCACCTACCTGGTAGCTTCTTCGTCCGGAAGGAAGCGTTCGTAATCATCGATTTCGAGACCGTCACCGTGGTCGTGGCAGGCGTCAGTGCAACACTAATACCCATCGGACCGTCACTGGGTTGACCTGGTGAGAAAGGGAGAAAAGGAGCGATACCAGGTTACAAATACAATTTCCACACATTAATCACGTTTGAACCTACCGGAAGGATTCGCATGCAACGAGTTGCGTATCGCATTCGTCACCAGTATCACCTCGGGAAGCATTTCGTAGCACGCGCGACTGTGCAGATCCGTCACCGCCTCGATCGCGGCCGACGCAAACTCGTTAAACATGGCGAAGTAGTTGGCATGCGCCAGCTCCACCAGGAACTGCGAGTTCACGGCGATCCGGGGCGGTGGCCGGACGACGTGCGACGGCGCTGCCATCGCCATCGGCTGCTGGGGTGAGATCGGATCATTGCCGTACGACGAGCGGTGCATGTGGCCGCCCGGTAGCTTCGGAAAGCCTTGGTTCACCAGCAGCGAGGTCGTTTTGCACAGATGGTAGAGGGCCGGTTTGTGGATCTGATTGAGCTGCTGGTTGTACGTAAACAGCAGGGCCGTCATCACCTTGAGCCGGTTCTGCGCGTTGATCGATTCAATTGAGGGTAGCGGACCCCAGTTGATGTCCTTATTGCTGTTCTCTTCCCACCGCCGTAAATCACTTGGCTGTAGACTTTTCTCCTGTAAGAAGAGCGAGACGATTGTATTGTAAGCTCCTGACGGTATTTGCAGGTGGAAGTTCGTATTCTTACCTCATGATAGACGGATGTCTGTGCGAGGACAGGCATTCGAAATGACACCACCTTTGGACTGCCGTCATCCGAGCTGACCTCAATGTTGTAAATGCAGATCAGTAGCGTTTCGATCGATCGACAGCCCTTCTTGTCGCCCAGTGCTACCGAGTTTAAATACAGATAGATCAGCATCGGCACAAACTGCAACGTGAAACGGCGCAGTTCGGCCTCATTCGAGCGATAGAAATTGCACAGCTGATTGCAGATGGGATGAATAAGCTGGAAATTCCGAACGAAACGAAACACACCGCATTAGCTTCATACCGATCTTCATCATATGTACAGTGGCGCAGCAACCCTTCCCTACTTACGTCCTTATACTTCGTCCGCTCGTTCAGGATGGTGTAGAGTGCCTTCGAGATTTCGAAGTCATTCTCGTGCTGGGCGGCGAACGTTCGCAGTTCCGATTCCTGCAGCGAGCTGTAGTCGGAGATCCAATCGGCTATGATCGCTTCTGCCATCGCCCGTTTCTTCTAGCGTCGCTTTCGCCGCACACTATAAGGAACACGTCTCGATTCCTGCGGGCCACCTGCACAGAGGACAGCTCTGCAAAGCTCTGTTTGCTCTACCGAATAGATCCGGCGCTGACGGCTCACGTGCTACGTTCTCGTATTGCGGCACATCCGGAGGCAATCCGTGCGTCAAACGGGATCGACGCCAACGTCACACGTGCAAAACGCTGCTTTCAGCAAACAATAAGATCCCGTTTTATTCTATCACAGCTTTTTTTTTCAACACTACTGCTTATATTGTTGCGTCTTAGATGATCTCGAACAGTTCACTGCGGCAAATCATAGCTTGAATAGTATTTACACTGCAATGGAAATGGGCGAATGATATGGTATGAGTGCAAGAAGCTCTAAGCGACATATATCGTCCTCTTATTCAACGAAACAACTGTTAAAAGATCTTCTAGGACGTCTGCCGGAGCAACTAGCTTGTTTGTGCAAATATATGGCAAATCAATTCGCTCGAACAACAGACCAACTGGATTGTTTAATCGTCTCTCTTTACCACGAATTACTCTAAACTGTAGCCAATTTCAAGCAAATCACTTTCTCGCTGCTGCTACTATTCGCCCGAAAGGAAAGACGAGGTAGTAAAGCTATTAACCCGTGCATTCCGTCCAACCATCCAGACCAACAATACCGCTGTTCCGGACGATGTTTACCATTTGCCTTCCAGCATCAATCGGCACGTTTTACGATAAGAGTTTTCTTGCGGGACTTTGTACAACCTGCAATCGTCTCTATAAACTTGCAAACGTGCTGTACGATACACGAGAGTGGCTCAATCCTTCCCTGGCTATTAGCGTTTTTTTATTGTGCTTTTCACTGCTCCTTTTCCTTCGTGAAAACAAGGATGTAGAGCAGCAGATAGCACTGGACTGTGGGCGAATCCTTCACGCGAAACTTCCCGCTCGGGTCAAGCCAAGCCGTGGCTCTCTATTAAGCTGGCTGGCCCATCTGAAAAGGATGGTGAAAATTTATGAGCTACCCAACGCAAGAAGAACTACCCAGTCCCGGTGCATGGAAGAGAGCATGGATACAGTATTTTATCAGAAATCGATTTCAATCCACTTATCGAGCTCAATCTTTCAGTCCGTAAAGATGGGCTTTTACGCGAATGGACAGACACCCATTATGGAGGACTCCCTCTTCGGCAGAAGCAACAGTGGTCGGGCTGCCTTTCCAAGACTTTCCTTCCTTTAATGGACAGACAGCCACCGCCGAGTTGCTTTTCTTCCCAGCCAAGCAACATTTTTATGGATGATGTTGCATGCGAGCGTGCCTGGGGGCTGCGTTTTCCCAGTGGATAGGGAGGTAGACCAAAGTTCTGGAAAGTGACGAAGTGACGAACACAGTCGAGTAGAGTACATCCGAGCAGTTGATTGACGAAAACTGATTCGGAGTGTCATAATCAATCGTTGCGAAATGAGATTTGGCCATACGTGGAGGGTTGTTTCGGGAACCTTTCTTCATCTTATCACCAAGTACTGATCATGCTGGGAAATAGATACACATCATTAATAGTTGTCTGCCTTAATTCCTCCTAAATTCATGTTTACAACCATACAGTAATTAATACATCACACTAAATTATTCCCATCCCAATTTACATACCGTCTGGGTCGGTCGCTTAATATTCCATCCTCTAACTCATGCAACTGATTATGATGATGGAAAACAGCAAAACTCAGCTCTTTTGCAATAAAACTTTGCTTCAACAACAGCTCTGCTCAATTTCAAACCGATTGAACCCAACCAAAACTAACCCTCGGGACATCGTTAGACAACCATCCTCCACCAGGGTTTGGGGGAAACGTTAACCGGAGCAAAGTTTATCCTCAGCCGAACATTTATCTTTCGCTACCAGCTCGTGCCCAAAACCGGAGACTACGCTACGAAACAAAACACCCAATTATTACTTTCCCACGAGTGCCGCCACCAACCCCACGGCAACCACAACAGACGTTGGTGGCGGTCCAATTGCACCGTGACCAAGAACCCGCAACATTGTTCTACCGTACTCCAGCACCGTGGCTTCTTGGATTAGACACGGAGAAAGGAACTGGAAAACAAACAAGCAACAAAGCACACTGTGAAAACAGGGAAACAACACCCGCTGTATTGCACTTAACACAGAACTTTCTTTTCCTGACATTGTTACTACAGGCGAGGACGACGACGACGACGACGATGGGGGAAAACTTTGCACGCCCAACATGCTGCTTTGTGTAAGCGTAGTGCTTAAAACCAACAAAAACACCCTGCCAGTAGTCACACCAACTTTTGAGATTTGGTTAAAGCACAAACGTCAGTACGACCAGTAAAACATGTAGTAGTCCGCACAGCCTTTGCGAAGCTTTCCGATCATCGTTTGGCCAACTTCAATAATGACATTTACGTCACACTTTTCCTGCTAGCAATCAATCGCGCGGTCTCGCGACAGCAGGCAAATGCATAAGTTTGCCACTGTGCTCGTTCGCCCATCCACCATAATTAACCATCAGCAGCAGCAGCCGCAGCAACTACACAGCACACAGGCGTCATCATCAAGCGACGGTTGTCTTTACGCGAACCTTTACGTAACGCATTAAGCGCGCGACGATAGTGGCAGTTAGACGATAAAGTCATTCTGGGATGGAGTTGATGGGGGTTACAACAACCACAAAAAACCGGGTCAACTGAAGTATCGAATATGGCTACAACACCAGAGTACTGGAGGCCCGTTGTCGTCTATCATCAACCATATCAACCGTGGAAGGAGAAAAGATAGGGGCACATCACCCCCACATGCATTAGCGATGAGTACGATGACAAGAGAGCATGCCAACAGGTGTACTTGCTGCTGTAGCGTGCATCGTGGCCTACTGCAATAGATGCCATTCAACAACTACAACAAAAAACCTCTCCATGTAAAGTGGTCACCACACAAAAGTTCCACGGCAGTGGGGTTATTAAGGTAAGGGACAAAAAATGTATTTTAACCCCGGCATACATATTTCCCTACCGGTTTCGGACATCGCTAACAGCTTGCCTTGCTTCGGAAAGAGTTCCATTAAAAACTAAAATGAGCGTAAAATCCCGGAAGAGCTCCAGGCAATTACGCCAGCCCTTGTACGACCATTTGACCACCCGTTTGTACCTGTACCTGCACCCACCCGCTCTTGCAGTCCCATCAGTGTCGAGATGTCAACGGGGTGCCACAACACTCGGTCGACTTTTGATACTTAATTATACCGCGTTGATCCAATTAAACCATCACTGCCTTTCCCCTTTCCGGGTTGAGAGCGTTGATTATTGTCAGCGGAATGTGCAAACCACCAAAAGGTTCCGTATTCTTTTTATTATTTTATATCCATCAGTTCCAATTTCGTGTCGAACGTACCAAGGGGCAGGTGCGTTGGATTGGGGATAAGTAGTTTACAAGAACCATACTATAGGGTGGATGCATGACAAGAAGCATCAGGGACTAGAGGAAGTTTCAACCAGGCTCAACTGTCCGTCTGTTTGAAATGGTGCCAAAAATAGCAGACCGATCCAATTGATTTTGAAATATCCGTTTGTTTTTTTCCTGCCAGGGGAATTTATATTGATGCGAATTGGAAAATCTATTATAGCTTCACAGAACAAATTCCAACTAGGTGTCTGTTTTTGATTCAAATAGCAATTAAAAACACATCATTACAAAACGGTGCGTCGAACACATGTTTTGCCACAAAATGACTGTGGCAATGACTGTTATTAGCCCCGTAAACACACGATAACGATGAACAATTACATACCCTAAGCTATGGAATGTCTTATCAACCGAACCGCCCGAGCATTTGTGCGACTCATTGTT
This sequence comes from Anopheles gambiae, assembly GCF_943734735.2. Taxonomy (NCBI): domain Eukaryota; kingdom Metazoa; phylum Arthropoda; class Insecta; order Diptera; family Culicidae; genus Anopheles; species Anopheles gambiae. The sequence goes on from NC_064601.1 coordinate 114,935,645, forward strand.
CAACTGAATGTGAACGCTCCATAACACCCGAAAAATACGCTAAATTTGAAATAAAAATACCTTTTCTTCTTTTCTGTCTGTATTCGTCACTAAGGAAAAGAAGAATATAGTGCAAAGCAGTTGGAATTTGTCTCTCTATCAAAAGGGTCTCCATAAATTCCTTTTCGTTCGGCTAAGTTTGCCCAGAACGTGCCGAAACAGATAAGCAATCAAACAAACGAACCAACCATTTAAAAGATAAGCGATCAAACCAAACCACATCACATCACATCTTGTACCTTAACCTTTGCTTAAGCACGGTATTCAATTTGAAAGCAGCTAATCCGTCGATTTAACATTGGATTCGCCAGAAAAGCCCAATTGCCCCAAATACAAGGTTTTTCGTTATGCTTGTTCATCAGAATTGAATCTGCTTTCCTTAAAACAATTACCAAGCTCTTCAGGGAAACATGTTCACAACGAGCCTAATAGTAAAATTCTTCAAATCAAATCAATATGAAGCTAATTAATCGGAAGCTTTTTCCCACTATCGAAAGAAAAACTCACACGGTGGAGGGAGAAGGAAACTAAACACCTCCCACGGGTGGAATTTAGTTGTTACTTAATCGAATCGATATGCAAAATTGGATACAATTTCTTCCATCGTCTCTCCGCGTGCCCCTCGCAAGGAAATGGACAGGTCTCGTCCACCCACCAGCAAAAAGCTGGGGAAAAGGAACGCTCCAGGAAGCAAAAGGTGACCTTTACCGCATGGGAGTGTCCATAGGACGCCTAGAGACTTAGGCGGGACGACGCGAATGCGATAATAACTGGCCCCAAATGTACTCCCTCCCAGTGCCACCCCGGTTTTGCATTCGTGCATCGATTGATTGGGGTCAAGGTTCTCTCGGTGTTCAGCACCACGGGTCGGTTGGTGGGAGGTGGCTGCTGTTCTACCCACGCATTTCAAGGCCACTTAAAGGCGTGGGCGGCATTAATGGAGAATAAATCAGCTGGGTCGTCTTCATCTTGACGGAGGCTCTCTTTATCAGCCAAGTACTTGCCATCTCCTTATCAGCCTGCTTGTCGTGCTGCAAATGAGAACGTTAACGAGTCTGTTAAGCTTTACTGCACACACACATACACAGTTTATCTTTCGTACAAGAAAGGTGGCCTACGTTTCTCCTACCACTGCCTGCCAATTACGGGGAAAACATGGGTTTTCGCGTACACTTGGGAAAATGCTTTAAAAAATGTGGCTCTTGTCGGGGGTTTGCTTTTCACCAACACACACAATCCACGGGCTCAATTCTTCACACATCAAAGTAAACTTTGCGCTGACGATGACGAACGCGGACTGTTGATGATATCATTCGATTTCCCTGCCTCCCTCGACATCTCTGTCACGCCAACACGATCTCGTCGTTCCCGTCGTCGCCTCAAAAACGGTTCGTTCACTTCACAACAATCAGCAGACGACGGGTCCCCGGGTTGGCCGGGTTGGGGTGGAAAACTTCACCCTCAACTCGCCAGGGAAGTTGTGAACGTGATTTTGACGTAACACTTCGGGTGCTGATTCGCTCGCTTCAAGGATGTGGCCACCAACATCACACTGCCTTCTTCGACCGTCGAAAGGATACACCTTGCCCTCTCACATGCACACCGTGTCACAATCACACACATTAACTAGGGCGGACACCTTCACAACACACAGCCCGCTTATCATCAGTACACGGTGATGCATCGGAACTTGAGCCATCACACACGGCGCTTTCCACACTGCTGTTGGGCACACAATCGACCGCTCGGTCCACGTTGCGCCACGCCACATTCACAAACGCACCCCACCTCCTCCCACCACACAGACACACCGAATTACCTTCCAAAAACGCCTTCTCCTTCCGTGGTCAAGCAAGAGGCATCGCCAGATCACAAGACAGCGCGACCGACGGTACCGACCGAGTTGGGCTTTTTCCACTTCCCGACACACAGTATACACACATACGGCGCGCACCGTTGCGTGTGGAACCCGTACAACACTTCGACACTGGCACGGGTGAAACTTGGCCGGGAACACGTCCGCCCTGCTACGATAAAAACCACACACCGCGCAACGAGAAGGGGATTATTAGCGAAAAATCGAACCACTTGCTTGTTTCCTTGCTTTCCCCGTCAATTCTTGGTGCATTTTTCTTGGCCCCGCACACTGTGCGGCGCAATGTTTGCTGGCCGCTGGGCATGAAACGTGACAGTTGTGAGCAGAAATCCTCGAAAGGGCTAACATTTGTAAATTTGGGACCGGATCGTTTTGCTTAAAATTATCTTATTAAATTGCATTTAATTTTGATCGATTAGCGACTTATTTTCACTCGGAAATGTTTTTTTTTTCGTTCCTGAAAATTTCCCGCACCAAAAATAATTTGCCTTTTGAAACGTTTGACCACTGGGAACGCACACTGTGTCAAGCCAAACTTGTCAAGCGGACGCTTGTGTTGAGGCTGTCATACACTGGGGGAAAAACATAAGCAAATTCTTGTTTTTCCATCGCTGATAGTGCTATCGAAAATTCGCGATTTTCAGGAGGGAAAAATCGACATTTCGCTAGACTAACACCATCAACCGGAAGATGTCTCGCCAAAGCACACGCCTCGACACGAAGAAAGTGGTAAGCGTTTGACACCAGGCCTGCCGGATAGCAGCAAAAAAGCAAACCCCGTGAACATCTCCGTGTGTGTACAATCCATGCCGCATCGTCATCCATACCAACTAGCTCTCTCAATAATCCTACGCCCCCCTTCCGATTGCATATTTCTTCTGCTGCAAACCCGTTTTTTACGAGTTCCGAAAACAAACTACTCTGCCCCCTTTCCAAACATCTTCGTTCTCTGATTTCTGAAACCGCCTTATCTTCGTCTTTCTGTTTTTCTTTCCTCAGTGAGGAGTTGTGAATCCCCCCGGGTGTAAAGCATAGGCGTTTTGTGTGTTGCGTATCCGTCGGGTAGCGTCGTCTCGTCATTCCTCGTACCGCGTGTAACGACGCCCGAAAAAGTGTGCACTGAGTGTGTGGGGTTGTTCAATGTTTTGCCGTTTTTGTTGCGCTTCCGAAACGTGTTTCCCTATCGCGGCCTAGGCATTGTACTCAAAGACGCGTTTGACTACAACGACGACGAGTCGACGAGCGAGCAGTACGGCGGCGGTTTACGGTGCATCTATCAGCGAGGAATAAGTTACAGCACAGCTCGTAGCAAACTATGATAACCATGAATAACACAGCGACAGCCAACACGCTGGGTGGAATCACATTCTCCGACCTGACCGGAGCCACCACAGCAACCGGACAGGGCACGGGAGGCCTACAGCTGGTACAGCTCAGCCAAGTCATGCCCGACCAAAACTCGCAGCAACTGTTTATGCAGAGTCTACAGCAGCAGCTCACTGGAGGCGCTCCCGCCATACAGGTCATACCGCTCGGGGCGCTCCCGCAGCAGACGTTGTCCCTAGCGCAGGGGCCACATCCCGGCGCCACCCTGCAGGCAGCACCGCAGCAGCAACAATTCGTGCAGTACACGCTGGACGGGCAAACGTTACTCTACCAAGCGCTGCCAACGCCCGAAACGGCCTACCAGAGCGTGAATCTACCGATCGTGCAGCTTCCGGCAACCCAAACGCTAGGTACCGCGGGCACCGTACCGACCTACGGCAACATATCCAGCCTACAGGGTGGCCCGATCACCTTCACACAGATTCCCACCGTCACGCAGGCCATTCCACAGCATCACCATCATCAGCAGCATCTACAGCAGCAGCAGCACCATCTGCAAACGGCCGCGACGCTCGATGCGAGCGCATTTCAGAACATCGTAACGGGGCCGGTCACACTAACGCCCACCGCTACCGTGGTGCCGGTTTCGCAGCCCCAACAACTCCCACTAAGCGGTCCCGTGACGACCGTTACGATTGGCCAACCTCCCCAGCAGCAGATCGGTATCGGTGTGGCGAACCTCCCGAGTAGCAACAGCAGTAGTAATACTACACCCACGACAGTAGTCAACAGTCCGGCCATAGTGACACCGCCCGAATGTACGGTGCTGGCAACGACATCGGGCGGCGGCGGCAGCGGCTCCGGGCTGGAAATGGAGCAAGAACCCCTGTACGTAAATGCGAAACAGTACAAGCGCATACTGAAGCGCCGACAGGCGCGGGCCAAGCTGGAGGCGATGGGCAAGATACCGAAGCAGCGACCAAAGTACTTGCACGAATCGCGGCACCGACACGCGATGAATCGGGTCCGGGGTGAAGGCGGACGGTTCCACTCGAAGTAAGCGAAGGGAGATACAACGCGACAGGCCATTAATGAGATTTCGGCGATCCAAATTCTCTCCTATGGAATAATAGAATAATTTTAAGTAGGATCGCAAAAGACCCCGTAGGAAATACACAGTTTTAAGGTTTAAGTGCTACGAACGAATCGTAAAACGCAATAAAAACACGATAACATAGTTCACTCGAAAGCACCTTTCTTCTTTCTCGGTCTGCTGGCTTTCCCCGTGGGCCGGAGCTGTGCGGCGCTGTGGTTTGTTTTCGGAACTCCTTCCCATCATTTCCCCTTTTTCCTTTCCTTTCCTTGCATCTTTTCACTCACGACTCACCTGCTCTGTTCGCGTTTGCAGAACTCGGAGCTGCTCACTCTGACGTACGGGGCGCTCGTGTCCCAGATGCTGCGTGACTTCGAGAATGTCGATGACGTGAACAAGCAGCTCGATCGGATCGGCTTCAACATGGGCATGCGGTTGATCGAGGACTTTCTGTCGCGCACCGGCTCCGGCCGGTGTTTGGATATGCGCGAAACGGCCGACAAAATACAGCTCGCCTTCCGGATGTACCTGAACGTGCAGCCGACCATCTCGAACTGGGCCGCTTCGGCGGACGAATTTTCCCTCATCTTCGACACGAACCCACTGACCGAGTTTGTGGAGCTGCCGGCCGACTATCAGCAGCTACGGTACAGCTCGATCCTTTGCGGCTGCATCCGGGGGGCTCTGGAGATGGTGCAGCTCGAAGTGCAGTGTTGGTTCAGCCAGGACCAGCTGAAGGGCGATGCAACGACGGAGATACGGGTGAAGTTTGTTCGACGGCTGGAGGATGCGGTACCGGCAGGAGAAGATTAATCATTTTCGAGCGGAAAGACGTTTTTCATCGCATTCCGTGCGGTTATGCTGCGCGTTCTAAAATCACTTGATATTCTCTGTTAAGCAAATAAAAACCACACGAATCCCAGGTGACGGTGTTTCAGTTTTCAACGCTTCGGAAAGAAGGCAAAAAGAAATGGTTCGTACAATTGTTTAAAACACATCCTGTTTGATCTCTATTTCGTAATGAGTTGGTGCTGTGTACTGGCTTGTGTGCTTTTGTGCACCACACGCGGCCTCTATTTGTTCGCTGTTGTTTCCTTGGCATTTTTGCTTTGGTTGCTAGATTGCACTGCTCTGCTCTGATTGTTAAAGACAACGTGACACAGCGTGGCACGTGGTTCACGTGTCTTTACAGCAACAAACTGACTAGGTAATAATAGTAAAAAAGCATATTAAATTATAATTACAATTAAATATCGGCCTTCCCCTTACATCACACCACATTCTTCGTCCTGCGATATGTACTCACAATAAAGAAGAGAAAAAAAAAACATCTGTACTAACACAATAAAGTCAATAAGCTTAGCGAACAATACAATACAAACATCTACCTGCTTGTCGAAATAAAGATCAATATAAATTTAATCAAACTCAACAAACTAGTGGCTAATCTTGCCCTTAACTTCCTATACTCGTTCCTGCAAACAATTGATTGCACTTATCTTGTTTTTGGTATTTTGTTTCGCGTTCATATTTGGCACTAATAAAAAGAATGCAATAGCAAGGTAGTGCAGTAGTGGATAGAAATAGTTACAGAATAGGTACGTCAGCAGAAATCCACAAGGAATAGGACAGCAGTAAGTCTAAAATACTAACGTAGCGTTTAACAGATAGGAACAGATAAACAAACCGTAACAGTAACTTCCCCTTTTTCTCAGATTGCACCCACAGTCGATGAATCAAATGCGAAATCTATCAGGCGTTCGTTTGTTTGCTTGTTTGGAGAAAGCATTATTACGTAAATTACGGTACCGTTACAGTACGTTTGGAAACTAGAATGATTACAGTTACGTTACGTAGCGATATAGAAGGTAAAGATAATTAGTTCCGCGTGAAGAAGGTGTAGGAAAATCGTTGGGATAAAAGCTAGCAATAGCAACAAGTAGCGGCCCATTAACAAGCCGTGAGCATTTTCAACACACTTCTCCCAAAAGCGAAACGTTTTTTTCTGTCTCCATCCATCGTGTCGCAGTTTAAGCATATGACACTTTTAAAATAATAAAAAAGACACACGCGACAATACGTTCTCTTCTATAACAACACATAGATCTGTCCCTTTTTAGCTATCCGTCCTTTGAGGACAGTGTATTCTCTCCTTTCTCCTGTTTGCTCTTACTTTTTATCACTAACAACACACTCACCCACACACACGATTGGACTGTTAATTCGCGATTAGATGTTTTTGTACTGCGTTTGTTTTTGCTGTTGATGTTGCATCGAAAGTGAATCGTTTCACAAGCACCTCACTCAGTTCATAATGGCATTGGCACTGCTGTTGTGGCACTGTATCAAGCTGGAGTGTGTGCTCAGTACCTTTTTGAGCGCTTCCAGCGTTTTCAGGCAGATAACCACACAGCAACCCTTGGAGTGTCCATCCCGCGGACCGGCACAGGAACAGTTTTGTAAGCTTTTCAGCATGTTGGTGAGGGGTTCCAGTTGATCGGTCAGCTTCGAACCGATACCACCAACCGAACTGCCATCATCGCTTGTTGCCGATGCTTTACAGCAAGACGATTGCAATGGTGGTGGTTTTATGGGTTGAACTTGCTGCTGCTGCTGTTGCGATTGCAATCCAAGTAAGCTTACATTATCAGAAACGGTCGATTCTGTAGGGATGGCTGCAATCGGCAGCAGTGCTGGATGCTGTCGGTCGTGAGATTGTGACATGTTTTGCAGCAGCGAGGAAGGAGTGTTACACCCGGAAGTTGCTGCCGCTGTCGCCCGACAAGGATTCTCGGGACCACAGCCCCCGATGCAGCCCTGCATCGGGTCACACTGACAGTTGACGCAGCGACAAATATCGGCATCGGCCGTTATGTCCTTCAGCGTTTTCGTCGATCCATCCAATACCGCAACTGGCGTATTGAGCAACATGTTGCTGTTCCGTTCGTTCAAAAGCTCGCTACTACCATCAGCAGCATCATCACAACGTTCACCAGCATCCGGTTCTATCGCATCGGGAGACGAATTCATCTTCGGCAAGAACTCTCCGGCAAACAGTTCGTTGATCAACTTTTCCGTCTCTTCTTGCTCTTCCTGTTTTACACCGCCCGCCCGCTGCTCGCTGTTCTGTATCGCACGATCGATCTGTACGGTGGCGTTTGCACTTTCCAGCAGATTTTCGTCGAAATAATTTTCAATCGTAAAGACTTGCGAAGGCCCTTCGGTGGAAAGATCACCTGCAAGCACGGGACCGCCGGTTGATGTAACGACGTTTGATGCTTCCGTTGAGGGAAGATAGTCGGCCACGTTGACGTTAAATGATAGGTCCACGTACGACGGTACATTCGTAGGCAGTGCCACACACGCGGACGTTACAGGATCGAGCGCGGCCAGTGGTTTTGTTTGCAGCATCGAAATGTCGATCCACTGGGGATTTAGCTCTTCCTCCGCGGCCAGTGCCAGTTCCAGTGCTTTCGATTCGTGGAAATCGTTCGTCGTGACGAAGTTAAAGCCTTCCTCCGGCGGGACATCAGGCGCGGTGGGAGCGACCGGAAGCACATCAGCCTGTTGTTCCGTCGCGCCTTGATCGTACAACTCATGAAGATCAGTCCCTTCATCGATCGCTTGTACACCAGTTGCATCATTTTCATCCTCAATAAGCACAATGTCAAAGTCTGTCTCCTGTTCGCTCGTCGGCGATGAGCGAACTTTCTTCACCTTGCCAGACTTGGAGGATTTCTTCCTCTAAAACATGACGGAAAGTAAATTAGAACAAAAATGCTCCCTCCCATTTCTACGAAACCATTCCCACCCCTTACCGGTTTCTCGTGAGTTTTCGAGTGTGTTTTCAAGCTGTGCGGTGTGCTGAACGTTTTGTTACAATCGTTGATTTTGCAGGCAAACGGTCGCTCGCCAGAATGCGTCCGGATGTGCGTCTTCAGATGATGCGATGCGGTAAACGCTTTGCCACATTTATCCTCCTTACATCTACACAAGGCGAAGCAACGGAAAACAATAACAGAACAACATCTACGCTTGAGATTGTTTTCACAAAACAACAAAACAACCACGATGGTGGTACATACTTGTACGGTCGCTCTTGAGTGTGAACACGCGAATGTTTCTTCAGATCGCTCAGCGTGGTGAATACCTTCTGGCAGACGGCACAGTTGAACGTTTCGCCGTTGTGCAGCCGCTCGTGCGCCCGCAACCGGTACCGGGTGTTGAAAGCTTTCCGGCAGCTGCTCTCGCCGCAGATGTACGGTTTCACCTTCGTGTGGACGCGGATGTGGATCTTCTGGCTGTAGGACGTCAGGAAGGCTTTGGTGCAGCCCTCCTCGGTGCACTTAAACTTGTATTCACCTGAACGGAAAACCGGTAAAGCGGAATTAGTATTGCATTTGTTTGGTCAACACGTTACACGCGCGCGTGATATAAGCATACCAAGATTTTACTTATCCTATTATCCCATCGTTTGCCAAAAAGGGTTGTGATTTCAATGAGCTTATATATTAATTGGCAATTTACATTAAGGATTCCCCTTACTTACCTCTGTGCGTTTTCATGTGTGTCCTTAGGTTGCCTACCGTGCTGTAGCTTCGATTGCAGCTCCCATAGTTACACCGATATCGGGCCAGTATTTGATTGTCCGGACCCTAGAACGAGGTACACAGTACACCATACAATAACACGTTACAAACGCTTGCCACATCAACTAGCTACGTTTCTCTAATTACAACAGGTATAGAGAGAGTGGAAGGAAAACAATTTGTTTACATAAACTTGTGAATTATGCTACGACAATTACTTGTGTGTATATAATAAAACTATCTAACCAAATACCATTACAACTGTACGTTCTACACCCTTACGCTTTAGTCTTTCACCTATTTAACTACATGTTTGATACCTTGTTCTATGTTTCGATTTTTTGTTTAATAAATATGTAATACAATCTAAACTCTTCTGGTTTTATCTTTTTCTGTTTCTCACAACCTGTTTCATAGTTTCATGTATTTTTTTGTTTTACATCACTAAATGTGTACCTCGATCGTGATAGTGGCATGCGATGGCTCTCCGTCTTCGTATAGAGTATTGTTTTCTTTATTACTGAATAGGAGGGAACGAATTGGAAAACGGAATTCATCAGCATCAGAATCAAAGTTCGATACATATACACGTCGTTATAGAGAATAAATAAGTGTTGCGAAATTTGCGCTTGCGATGTTTGAGGCATAATGAGGCATATTATGAAGAGAAGTAGTAGCAGTTGCCACAAAAAAACGAATTTGAGAATGGTAAATGATGGAAATTGTTTACACAAGCAACAGGTGTGCAGCATGTGGGTAAAAGGACAACATTCAGCTATTAGGTTACGGAGACAGGGCGGAAATAGGGATTCTAGCATAGTTTCCAGCAATGACAAACAACTACAAAACATGCTACAAAACGCTCTACCATTCAACATTTAGCAAACAACATTGCGGGGAGAAAAACGAATGAAAATGAAACAAACGCACTCTTTCTCTCGCACTCTCACTCTCACTCTGTATGAAGCTATTATTAATTATAGAGAAGAAAAAGGGCCTTCGTCCGGTTAGAAATCGTAAACATGTTTTTATGCTCAATAGGATGAAGCAATAGTACGTTTTGTATCGCTGTTTCCCTCTTGACACTGAAGTCGAATGTCGAGATGGATGAGGGCATTGATGGGGATGATGATCCTACGAAGGGGATGGATCCGAGGGGAACATGTTTTCATGTTTCCAACAAATCGTCATGGTGCTATTTTTATACCCGCCACCACCACCACCACCACCACCACAACACTACACGGCATGGCCTTGCTGGTGTGTTTAGATGGCAGGCAAGTCGCAGACCAATGGGCAAAGCAGAACAAGCCAAAGAGAGACACATTAAGTGCGATATTAACACTTCATTTGTAGTGCGGTGGCGGCAAATGGACACAGCAAAAAGAGACACTGTATGAGCTGCTGGTTGTCCGGTACTGAAGGGAAGGAACCCAATTAAATAAAGGTCACTTGTTCGCTTGCTGCTCCCTCTACTATTCCATGCGCTTTGCTCTCATCAACAGGTGATCATCGTGCGATCAGCGCTTCTTCTAAAATCCCAACGAAAAGGGTAACGGGGATTTACTCGTCTCGTGCGATGTTTGTGCATTCGCGCGCTCGAACTGATTCGCAAACAAACCATCCCCGAAAAAAACCCCAACCGAAACGCTAGAAGCGGCCAGCCAATGCACCTGCAATGATAATGTAAACAGATACAGAGTGGTTTCGTTGTTTTGTTGGTAGCAAAACAGTGAAAATAAGAGTACATTCTCTTGTACGTATGTCGGCACACGCAGGCTTGCCACCGTCGTAGGAGAAAATTCAAACCAATTTGCATCGCCCACACGACCGTTGACCGACACGGCGTACACGGCGAGGGCAGTTTTCGTCCGGGCGCGTGACGCTGCTTTAAATATATATAATCGTTCCTTTTTGGCCGTTTTGTGGTTGCAATAATCGCGCTTGCGATTTATTCTTTCCCACTTGCAGGCGACAGTGGCTGTCCGAGGCGAACAACCAACCATCCAACCAACATCCCACCGGCACTAATGTGGTAAGGATGCTTCAGGGTAGCTTTCCACCCATCCGGACCCTCGGAAAAAATACAACCAACCCTCTTGTTGTTCCAATTAGTTAGCCCACGCCGTTTCGTCTGGTCGGGCACACGACGAAAAAACCACCGACCGATCAGTGTGGCCAAAACAATCGAGACTGATCACAGCTCGCACACAACTGGCGCACGCGGCAAGAAGAGGCCGGGAGAGAGAGAGGCACCACCGCGGGAGAAAGATCCCACGACAAAGTAGGAAGTTCTATTAATAAATATTTTGGAAGCGGCGTAGCGGCGTCGTCCGAAAGCCACTGGGACGGTTTTGAAATCGGGCAAGGAGGAGGAGGCAGGAGGCGTTGCTTGCCGGGACCGTGGGAAAAAAAACCACCACAACCAAGCGGACAACTCTCACTAATTCCATCCGATGGTGCTGATGTTGCCCCGGACTGCCCGCGGAATGGAATGTGGGTCATAAAAATTCATTCCCATCGTTTTTGGGAAGATTTCCGAGCGATTCAAAGGAAGGTTCTTTGGCTAATCCTATTATGGTGTTCGGGACATGCTTCGGATCACCATAAAACTGTATCCTATTGAATGAATAGATTAGGGGTGACACAAAAGAAAACGAATTGTATTAGCGGAATACGTGCAGTGGCGTTTGCTGATAAGAAAGAGTGCAGTGTAGGAAGAAAGAATGGGAAAGTTTGCAAGAGACAAAAGGATTAGGCACTACTCCACTACGAGGAGGCAAAGAGGGTGCACAAAAGAGCATTAACAGAACGGTGCTACACATGAATGATTAAAGGGAAAGTAGAAGAACAATTATGCTTGTCTGCTATGTACCATCCTCCGTCCTCATCCAGCTCATCGTCAATCTTTTCAAACTCAACCAGAATACTATTATCATTGATGTCGCAGAATGAGTTGCCTTCGCTGCCACTACTACTGTGCTGCTCGTCGGACTGATGCTGCTGGTGCTGCTGCTGCTGCTGTTGCTGGCATTCCGCCGCTCCATCTGGCTGCTGCCCACCGTCCACGACGATCGGAGCGAGCCCATCATCCGATGCTGGGGCCACGATCGCACCCATCATGTCCAGCGGTACGAGATCGAACGGATTGAGCTGATTTTCCTCCGCGAGCGTTTGAAAGTGCTGCGGAACCTGCTCGTGTATCGCACGTTCTAGAGCTTCGATGTAGAACTGGCTGCTGAGTGCGAAATTCATCATGCCGTCGTTTCGGAGGTGGAAAAACTCCAAATTGTACCGCGCACTCTACACACGTTTCCACACTTCACCGAACCGCGAGGGGGGCGACTGATTTTTATCTAAATCCCGTTCGCGGAAACACTGCGCGAAGAATTCTCACAACACTTTCCGAAACTTTTATTTTCACACTTTTCCGTCGTCGGTCTTGTCGGGACGATTTTTCTTTATTTTTATTTTAGCCCCCCTCTCCTATTGACATTCGTTTGACATTTGAACGGACTGTGCGACTGTTGTGGTGCTTCGGGCAGGTGTCGCTGTTGTAAGGTTCTGCAACTTGTCAATGCGCCGGATTGTTTGTGTTTTTTTTATGCGTGTGCGTGAAAAAATACGTAAACAGCGCACATTCGTTTCGAAGTTTTTCTACCAAAAAGTGTTAGTTTTAATATTTATTCATCTAATTAAGCATTCTGAGTAAGTACGAGAACGAACGGTTGATAACTTCTTGAGTTGAAAGTAACATGCATGACCGTAGCCTCGACCTACTGAGTTTTCATTTCAGTGCATCGTGCTTACGGCGCGCGTTTTTTGTTATTATCAAGAACTGTGCAACATTAAATATGCTACTTTATTACCTTCATATCACAGTCGTAGTTTTCCCCCCCGAACCAGAATCTCCCAGTATTATTAACGGTGAAAAATGCTTGCCATACGCGTACTTCCCATCCCTTTATCAGCTGTTTCACTGCGCCCTGTCCCGGGGGGTTGACCTCGTCAAACGGCGCATAACAACTTGTCCATCACAGCATACCACCCAGAGTCTAACTCGGGCTCGAGTTCGTTATGCTGCCGAACGGGAGAGGTGTCAGCATAATTCAATTACAGCGTGACACCCGGGAGACACCCGGCAAACCGTCCTAATCACTATCACTGCTTCCGTCTGTTTGCGGAGCAATCATGCGTTAAATTATTCTAGTCGATAGCCTCAAATTAAGACGGGGGTTAATTGGTTCGCTTGAATGCCATTCGCTCTTCCCGCTGGTCGGAACCGATAACCTCCGCAGCCGGCAATGCTTATCACGGAATCGGTTTCCAAAAGTGGTAAAAAAGCACTGTTGGCCGCCATATCCACCGACACTGCACTGCCTCCGAATATGTTTGAACAGTTTAACAACACAGCATTTAAGCACTTGGCTGTTAGCTGCTATCGGTGCTCATATATTTATCAGTTCTTATCTGAAGCGTCGTGCCCCGTTTCGTTTGCCTTGCCTTATCCTTGATCAAACTCGGAACGATAGGAAGTCTATTTTAAAAGAAGCTACTAGCCAAAGCGGCCACTGGGTAAATGTTTTCATCAAACCTTTTTTAAAGCTAGAAAATATCCCATTTAATGAACGAATTGGAAACACCATCCCTTAAGAAGCTCTCTGGCGCGTGCCAGTTGCCACATGAACGGGCGCGACAAAAGTGGTCATAGAACGGGGTGAAGTAAGTGGCCGCCATCATCGCGTACACCATCGCTTAAAAAAACAAACACACTTCGCGTATCGCAAACTGTACACAACACAAACCATCCGCGGGAATGCACGCGACCTCCCGCCCGTCACAGCCTACTACTGGCGCCCGACCACGCTTGCCGGATCCTCGTGTTATCTACATGCGGAGCTAAACTACCCCTAGATCGATCAGTCGCTACCATTCCCTCCGTACGATAGGACGCGCAGTCGGGACCCTTTTGCCTGAGAGCTGTGTTGTGTTTGCGCGCTTTCGAGAGACAGAGAGACCAATATTCCGGTTCAAACTCACCCTTCAGCGGTTATTGAAAACTTGCTGAAACCGGCATCCTAGTGAAAGTATTTCCCCCTTTTCCGTAGTACCGATCCCGTGTGTGTATCTTTTGTTGTGTTTTGTTAAACATTATTCAATTGGTGAGTGGCTTTTAAAAGAAGGCATTGTGTATGGGTGGTGTGTTACGGTGATCACATAATAATACACAATCGTCAATCTTTTCATTCCCGTCCCTTCCCTTGTGCTGTCCTGACTGAAACGGGGGATGGATGATGATCGGCAGATTCGGCAGAAGCATGGCTAGCAAAATGAAGAAAGAGAAAGTTGCGATCATTGGAAGGTAAGTGAACGATACGATGGTAGTATAATTTAGACAAGAAAATACTAGATTTCACGCTTAGGAAGTAATATCGATCAGTGAGGATCAGCTTAAATTGCTGTCCATTTAAATGAAAAATATTGTAGCCTCGCTCTACTAACAACGAATAGAGGACAGGTCATGTATCATTCATTTGATTACATTTATGGACCTTCTATCATATTTCAAATATTTGCACAACACTTAAGAATGCACTCCAATCATTAGGAGAGAGGTCACCGCATTAAGAGACTGTTGATGATCGCATCATTATTACAGCCAATCGATGATTTAAGGTCGATTGCAGTGCAAATTCTGTTTTCTAGGACACATAATCAAACCGCCGAAGGGCACACTGGATGCTCACTGGCATCCACCTCTTTCAAACAGATTGCGATTACAGCGGCTCATTAAACTCATTCTAACGGCTAGATGCATGTTTTCGCGCTGCATTGGACGAGCAGAGCGATAGAGCAAATGACAGAACAGAACAGCCACAAACAATCACCGTGTTTGCTCACTAGCACTGACCTAGCACTGACATTGAGTAATAACCGTTGGTGTGCCCTTCTTCCGCAGCGGTCTTATAGGACGTTCCTGGGCGATGCTGTTTGCCGGCGTCGGCTATCAGGTGACGATTTACGATATCATCCCCGAGATCGTGGAGAAAGCGCTGAAGGAAACGAAGCTGGAGCTGGAAAGCGTTGAAAAGCAGGGAACCATTCGTGGTACGCTGAGCGCGGCCGAACAGTTTGCCTGCATTCGTGGTACGGACAATCTGAAGGATGCCGTGACGGATGCCATCTACGTGCAGGAATGTGTCCCCGAGCGGCTGGACATTAAGAAGAAGCTGTACGGGGAGTTGGATGGGTTGGTTGGACCGAACACGATCCTGGCCAGCTCGACGAGCACGTTTATGCCGTCGCTGTTCAGCGAAGATTTGAAGCATCGGGCACAGGTACGAAATGTCTATCATAACTCCACTTTTTTGTAATACAAATAACGATTTCTTCCTCCCATCGATCGAATAGGTCCTGGTAGCTCATCCAGTTAACCCACCGTACTACGTGCCGCTGGTTGAGATCGTTCCGGCCCCGTGGACCAAACCGGAGTACACCACGAAAGCACGCGAACTGATGACGGAAATCGGCCAGAAGCCGGTCACGCTATCGCGCCAAATCGAAGGCTTTGCGCTGAATCGCATTCAGTACGCGATCCTGAACGAAACCTGGCGCCTCGTGGCGGACGGTATACTTAGCGTGAAGGACATCGATGTGGTGATGTCGGAGGGATTGGGCATGCGGTACGCTTTCCTCGGTCCGCTCGAAACGGCACACCTGAATGCGGAAGGCATGCTTAACTATTGCGATCGTTACTGCAACACGATCTACGCGGTCAGCGAAACGATGGGCCCGACGCCGCGCATGGAGGGCAAGGTGGCAGAGCAGGTGGCCAAGGAGATGGAGGAGATGGTACCGATCGATAAGCTGCCGGAGAGACGGGCGTGGCGCGATGCCTGCTTGACGAAGCTGGCACAGCTGAAGAAGACAATTTAAGCTTAAACGAATGCTTTTATAATTTTGACCTTTTCTTATGCATAGAAAGTATGCAGCAATAAAACAAATTTTAATTTAATCCAACATTCTGAGCTTCTTTTGAGAATGATTCAATATGGGGAAATATTGTTTCGAATGCTGTGACTATCAGCTCTCTCATCTTCGACTTTAAAATCTGTTTTTAGATCATCTTGATGGTACTATGAAGCTGAACGAACATCTGCAGATCATTGGCACTAACGTTATACTGGTACCGTACGAGAGTAAGCATGTTGAGAAGTAAGTAAAAACGAAATGTACGATCAAATATCTTTTGTATATACACGTCTAATTCGACCGTCCATTCGAAAGATATCACCAGTGGATGAAGAGCGAAGAGCTGCAGGAGCTAACCGCATCCGAACCACTCACCCTAGAAGAGGAGTACCAAATGCAGGCGAGCTGGCGTAATGATGAGGACAGTAAGGATTGCAATAACGACAACAAAAAAAGACTCACTTACCACTTACAAACCGATTCCGTTCCCCATTTCAGAATGCACCTTTCTCATTCTCGATCGTCAGCGGTACGAAGATACAAAGGACGAAATCGGCGCACTGATCGGTGACACGAACATCTTCATCCAATCCCACCCCGAAGCAGAGGACGATCAGTCACAGACCGATCGGTTGGCGGGTGAAATTGAAATTATGATCGCCGAACCGGCGGCACGGGGGAAACGGTACGGCTGGGAAGCTACACTGCTGATGCTGCTTTTCGGGGTGGAACGGTTGCAGCTACAGCACTACCTAGCGATCACAAAGGACACAAACGCGAAAGCGATGCGCATGTTCGAGCGGATGCAATTTCGAGAAACCAAGCGTACTGCCATCTTTCACGAGGTTAGCTTCGAAAGACCTGTTCAGGATGATTGGATAAGTTGGATGAAAAATCAGGCAGGATCGTACACGATCA
Organism: Anopheles gambiae; assembly: GCF_943734735.2. NCBI lineage: Eukaryota > Metazoa > Arthropoda > Insecta > Diptera > Culicidae > Anopheles > Anopheles gambiae. Next base: position 114,952,458 of record NC_064601.1, read on the forward strand.
TACCCTACCCGGGCTAGGGGCAGAAGTACGGTTTAACGTTTCGGTTTAAACATGGTTCCAACTTACACGGCCATTGTTTGCTTGGTAGCAAAAGAGTTGTTGTTTTATTCTTGTTACGCACGGTCGTCCGTCTCTCGGCTTCTCTTCGGTCTGTTGCTTTTCGCACGACCGTCCTTCTGCACAGAATAGTGCATCATCCTGTACTACGGATTTGTTCTAATATTTAGCTATTTTTGGCAAATTATTGTAGTTCCTTTTCGTTACCGTTTGTCGTTCCTACATGCGCCACTTTCGAAATATAACTCTCACTTACTTAGTGCTAGGTATTACACGCTACTACTATTACGACGCTCGCTTCCGAACAGCTTCAAAAGTGTTGTATATACGCACACGATGTTTTACTCGTAATCCGTCCGCTCTCTACTTCCGGGCTTCAATCAATGTGGTAGTTTTGTGTAAATGTTTGTGAGAGGGGGCAGTGCATTGATTTCATTGTTGCTCAGTTACTCAGTTGCCAGTTCGTTTCGATGCATATTTCGATCCGATTTTTTTAGTGTTGCTTGTTTGTGTGATTATTGTAGTTCGTTCCTTCCTCCTTTCGCTTACATTCTCACCTCCGTTTGGGTTTACAATTCTTCGTCAATAAAACAAAGTTATTTGAGCAGAGTATCGTGTGACATGATCTTCATTTGTGTGTTTGGGTTTTTGCTTCTTTATGTGTGTGTTTTCAGTTTCTTCTGTGATGAAATGTCGTAGTTTGTGTAAAAAAATACGAAAGAAAAATACGTTTAAAACCGACACAGAACACTAAAACAGTTAACTGGCAGTTTTCTCTCTAGAGCTGCCCTGAGAGCGATTCGCCACCTGGGCATAATAGGAACCACACACGACGGTTAATCTACTACACACACACAAGACACGCAATATTGGCCAATTGCATGTTAAAGTCTGCGGTTCCAGCAGCTTGTGCTAGATTCGAACTGAGGTTTGAGTGTTTGTTGCGTGGCGTTGCGCAGCTCTTCGTTCGTCGATACGCATATCTCACCACTCATCTTTGCTTCAATTTAATTTTGCCTATCTAATGCCGCTTACGAAATCTGTAAGCAAAATGTACTTCTAAATCTTAGTTTTACTTCCGGCTCTGTTTTTTTCAGACAGTAGAAATTGCATTACCTTAGCTTAGCTGTTTGTTTCTTTTTAGTTTCGTTATATCGTTTCAATTTTACGCCGTCTGTCTTCTCCTGCACGGGTTTTCATTGTTATACTAGCGTGTTACGACCGTTTAATAAACACACACCTACATTTTAGTGCGAAAACGATTGACTCTTCTGCCCCTTACGGAAACGAAACTGTGTACCGTGTGTGTGCTATCCACAACAAATTAATTCTTTAATAATCTTATTTTGTTCTTGCTCTAAACGGGTTTTAGCAAAAAAGAAAATGCGTGCATTTTGCGTCAACGTGTGTGTATCTAGTTTGTGCATAGACACCCCTCCGTGTGCAGTGAAGCAGAAACAAACACAGAGTGATATATACAGAGACAGGGAGGGAGGTATAAAAACGATTCGGGAAGGAAATGTAAATTCGCAAAACTTATTTGCCCTGCTATTAAAACATAGTTCTACGTAGTCAATTTGGCTGAGTATTTCTCAGCGATCGATGCAGCTGCTTGTTGCGCTTATTTTTAATATTTAGTTCTGTGTTCTGTGTCAATAAATAGATCGCATTGGTGCGTGATTAAAGTGTCTGCTTGGCTTTATGTGCATTCCTTAGCTAGTATCGACCTCTCTCTCTCTCTCTTTCGCTCTCATTTAGTCCATAACTCAAAACTAGCGAATAAACGATATGAAAATAAATACCATCCAGAGGTCTTTCGGTGCTTATCATTCCCATTACGAAGCACTTTTTACAGCTTTTACAGGCTCTCTTACACACACACACACACACAACATAACCAAAGCTTACGATGGAGCTGCGTTGCAGCTACAGTCTAGAAATGAGAAACCAGATCTATGGTGATAGTAGTATGTAGGTTGATATAATGGTTGGCCCAAGCCAAAGCCAACGTGTTAGCCTATAAGCTGCGCATATGTGTTACTGTGGTAGTGTGCTACTCGGCATTTGTTCGCTAACCGAAGAAGAAACCGAACGGTGTCTCTACCTCTATATCGAATTTGAGGCCCTGCTGGTTGTCTTTCTCAAGTAAAACCAGCTGATTTCCAGTGGTGCCACGTGACATCGGGTCGGAAGTTTGATCGTTCCGCCACTATCTGATGTATGCTCAGTTGGCGATGCTGGCCAGCTTTTCGTTGCTTCTTACAATAGCGTCCCATCGGACGAAGGATCCTGTGCACTGTATTACCTACCCGTAAAGATATTCTTTGGGTTGGTTCCGCCGCGCTTGCGTATTAGTCGGGCCGATACTGCAAAACGAGAGTGACGAAACATAAGAAACTTTGCCTTTGGTCGAAATCCAACCGAAATGAACTCACTTGAATTGTCCTGCGGGCTGAGCGGCCGCTCCAGCACGTTCTGTATCGCCGCGATCCATTCGTCCCGGTCCTGCTCGCTGTGCGACGACATGTTGTACACCCGCTCGGGCGTGAAGAGCGTAAAACTGTAGCCCTGATCTTTGGCACCGGGCGGCGCCCCTATCCGGACGCTGTACCCGTCCAGCTGGTTGCCGAGAAAGATTTCCCCCTTCGGGTGCGCATCGAGCTGATCGTCGTGGTACATGAGCTTGCGATCGTCGAGCGTGAACCAGCGCCGCTTGTAGCTGTCGGTCGCCCGCGGTCCTGTCTTCAGCAGCCAGCCTTCGCGCGTGAAATCGTGCGTCAGCAGATCGACCAGATCGCTCTCGGAGGCGCTCGGGTACGCGATCTGCAACCGGTGCAGCTTGGCGCACCGTATCGCCATGTACCAGTTGTTGATCACCTCCGGATCGTCGTGGTACACGTAGATGTGCCGCGTGGTACCCTCCTTCATGAACGTGAGCTGCAGCGAGTTGGGATTGCCAATTTTCGACGGTGCGTACACCACGTTCAGCTCCGATATTCGCAGTATGGCCTTTGGTTCGCGCTTTTCCTTCACGTAGTACCGCAGCGTGTCGTGCAGCCCGGACAGCACGAACTTGCGGGGCTGGTAGCGGCTGTCCTCCTTGCCGCGCTTCATCAGGAACCCTTCCATCCGGCCGGACGTGTAGCTGGGGCGTTCGATCATGCAGAATTCTAGCCGCTCGTACTTTGCCCTTATCCATTGCTCGATCAGTATCCTAAAACAAGAAAGTTTGTTTGTCATTAAGGTGGCGGAACTTCTCCTTTATCGCGTGGTATTATTTACTGTGGATCGTTTTCTTTCGGTCTCCGATAGCAAGCCGGCACACGGTTCTCGTACTTCAGTCTGGCCGACTTATTGCCCACATCGATCATGCGCTGGATCTGGCTGTCCTCCCATTTGTCCAGCTTGAGATGCTTCACTTTCGATATGTGCGCACCCATGCTGCGATGGACCGCACAGCACCGGGTGCACAGGAAGATGCCGATGTTGTATGAGGCCCATTCTAGATCTGATCGGAAAAAAGAGCGTACGAAGGGCACAACGTTAATAAGTATTTAAAAGTCAATTAATTAACACGCTGAATCCGATCCTCTGTTGCCGATGTCTTGCGCTCATAAATCATTCAACGCAGCCCACTATGATGTAGCTAAACCCACTCTCATTGCGTGTTGGCAGAACAACAAACAAACACAAATATTCGAGACGTTGTTTCATGCCGTCTATGCGTAATGTTCTCGCGCTGCGGACTGACATTTACTGCACCCCCAGCCGACTTCGACCTACTCGACGACGATGCACGTTAGTACATCGTGGGCTTGTTTATCGAAAATTTAACCTTTCTTCATAATCCTCATCATCATGCATTTGAACACAGGCAAGCGAACGCGTCTGTTGTAGTGATGGGTAAATAAATTTTTTTTCCGGAGTCGGATTGATCCGACTCCGGCACCCCTCGGAGTCGGACTCGGAGTTGCTCCGGACTGTGTAGCGGGGGGGGGGGGGGGGGTGTGGGTACGGGAAAACCCTCGGACTCATCGACTCCGAGTCCGGATCACTCCGGATCACTCCGGATCACTCCGGATCAGTCCGGATCAGTCCGGATCACTCCGGATCAGTCCGGATCAGTCCGGATCAGTCCGGATCAGTCCGGATCAGTCCGGATCACTCCGGATCACTCCGGATTACTCCGGATCAGTCCGGATCACTCCGGATCACTCCGGATCACTCCGGATCCGGAATGGCTGTCCATTATCGTTTAGACAATTCTTGATGAGTTCATTGACTTTCAAGTCGTACATCTAATATGTACGAAAACTGATCCGGACTGATCCGGAGTAATCCGGACTGATCCGGAGTAATCCGGAGTGATCCGGAGTAATCCGGAGTGATCCGGAGTAATCCGGAGTGATCCGGAGTAATCCGCAGTGATCCGGAGTAATCCGCAGTGATCCGGAGTAATCCGGAGTGATCCGGAGTAATCCGGAGTGATCCGGAGTAATCCGGAGTGATCCGGAGTGATCCGGAGTAATCCGGAGTGATCCGGAGTAATCCGGACTGATCCGGAGTAATCCGGAGTGATCCGGAGTAATCCGGAGTGATCCGGAGTGATCCGGAGTGATCCGGAGTGATCCGGAGTAATCCGGACTGATCCGGACTGATCCGGACTGATCCGGACTGATCCGGAGTCAAATCCAATTATGATCCGGAGCCGGAGTCATATTTTGCGCACCGGAGTCGGAGTTGATCCATGACTCCGCTCCGGATTACCCATCACTAGTCTGTTGGCAGCAGAAAGATGTTTTCTATTTATTATCTATACTGACGGGAGGAACAACAACCCGCGTGGCGATGGGGGGGGATGTTTTGTAGTAAGAATTTGGTTCGGTAAAAATCAAAACAAACCCTATGACGCAACCATGACCAACACCTGTGCCCTCTGTCTACCTTCTTGTATCTGTCTTTACGTTGCCCTATGAGCAGGGTTTGGGTTGCATTTTACTAAATGAATTATTTTTTCATCTATAAATTAAGATAGATTGAAAAATATGTAAACTGTTACTAACTCCAAACATGGGTAAATCACAACAAATGTAGAAAGCTCCCCTGCAACGGAAAAGGGAAGGTTCGCTAAATGTGAATGAAAGCAACAGCGCACCAGGATGCAAGGCGGGAACACGCAAAGAAGAGCATCGTAACGAATAATAATAATAACAAACCCATCGTCCGTCTTCGACGCTTTTCTGGAGTGCATTAACCTTGTGGCTGCGTGCTATGGGCAGTTATGCTTTTTTTGTTACTCATTCTTCCCGTGTGTTCTTCCTTCGTTTCCCAACAACGCAGTAACCAGCGGCAACAGCAACAACAACACAAAAAATACCACACACAGAGAAAGAGAAAACGAGAGAGAGAAAGAGAGAAAGAGCGAGTAAGCAAGTGAACCCCGGTGAGCAAGTGAGCAAGTGAGAATTGTTTACGCTCGATCGCCCAACTCCTCCAGACACGTTTTCTTTTTCTATTGCGTTTTGCTTTCAGCGACCCCCCATTTCTCATCATACCCTTTCCCCATTCCTACATAATAAATAAAGCAGTGCCGGTTAATAAATGCATCGGTGTGTGGGTCGAAAAGGTGACCGGGTGGTGGTGTTTTGCTGCTTCCTTCTCATGCCTTACACATGCTCTCACTGGGGAGGCGCCATTCTCACTTCCTTTCACTTCCAGGCGCATTCTACGCATTAGGTGGCGCACCAACGTACGTTATCAGGCGGTACACGTGCAGGGAACGTGAGCGAACGGAACAACTCCGGATGAATGTGCGCGGGCAGGGGTAGCAGCAGGTGCAGCGTGTGACACCCAGCGTTCCAGTGGGACAGGAAAATCGTAGCAAAACAGACCCACTCACACATAGAGGCACGCTTCACGCGCCTCACGCTCTACCGATATCTCCTAATCAGAGGAGAGGCTGCAACAAAACATCACAACGGCATGGCAATCGCGGTGGGCCATGTAACGCTTTTCTCTTTTACTATGCACTTCTACGGGGGGGTTGTTGCGCAGGAAAAGAAGGCAGAGGAGGGTAACAAAACATAGGGTGTCCCCACGCTTAGAAGCGAAAGCATCTCACGCACGGGTCTGGCCTGCGTAAAGAGATTGGTGTTGTTTATGGCGTTGGTCGGACGGTATGATGTGTGTGTGTGCGAGGAATGGGAAGCGAAAGAGAGACCGAGATAGCCAATGATAGGACGGGGGGGGGGGGGGGGGGGAGAGAAGAGGTGGAGTGTATATGATTGGATGAGTCATTATTTTGCTATTTGCGTTTCTACACGGCTGCTGCTGCCAACATCGCATATAAACACACACAAACACACACGCACACATACAGTTGGTCAAGGAGAAAACTATGCAACGCATTCAGCCGCACCACCTATTAAGCCTGTTCCCGCCCTGAATACTTCCTGCTATTAAACTATGCTGAACACCGCAAACACACATATACACGCACACAGAGCTCGAGACAGACCTACAGGATGTGGAATCCCCCCCCCCCCCCCTCCATCCCTTTTCCTACGCACTACATACTTTTCGAATCACAATCCGCACAAATGCTGTTCCCGTCCTGTTGCAGCAGGCGATGAAGAATTTTCTCGTTCTGGTCAGCCATGTCTCTGTGATGATGATGATGATGATGGTGTTGCTCTGTTATTGTTGGTTGCTGCTGCCTGGTTGCCCCCGGCTGCGAGGAGGAGCTGCTGTTTTTGCCGTCGTTGCTAAATTAAAAACAATCATCCACACACGCACAAACACAGACACACACTTGGTACACTTTATACACGCTCTGTGCACTTGCTGCGACAGTGCCCCCGGACGACACGCATCCAACTTGTGGCGAGCAACTTCCTCACTCCCCGGACGGGAGGACTTTTCTTTCACTTTCTGATTCCTTTTTTCTAATGCGTCGCAACACCAGACTTTACTATTCACACACCCTTTTCGTAACACTGTGGCTGGAAATTCCGACTTATTTTTTTTTCTTCACGAAACCACCACCACGACCAGCGACGGGATGACGACCACGACCACGACGACGACGACCGACCACGACGGCACACACTATCGCTGCAGTGGGGGGAGTTGGTTGTTCACAATAACAAATTCTTCACGGGCGACCAAACTGGTGCGGCGCCATTTTTTATGCATTTTTGGGGCGAACGTTCTTTACACTCGCTTGCATACACACTGTCTGGTGGTGAAGTGCTTGACGAAAATCAGGTTCACTTGCGTTTGGCGTGGTTAAATTGAGTCGAAAGTTGCACAAATTTCAGAGCGATTTATTATTTACGCGCATTTTCTGCTGCAAAATAAGCACCTAAATAAGGAATGCGACGGGTTGGCTCATTTTGTACGGTTTGACACGAACGCGCAATGTACGTCAAGCAGGGAAAGCGTGCACACTGGTCGTCAACAGTTTGATCACCCTATAATTGAAAAAACAAACAAAACTGTTTCTTTTTTTACTTTTGGTTCATTTTTGGGTTAAAAATTAAGCGAAAAATAAATCCAATGAATTATATTGCCATTTAATACAAACTTAAGAAAAGAATGCCACTTTTTCCAGAAAACAGTCGCGCATGTTTTATCGCCATCATTTTAGATCACATTCGTTTGATCTGACATGTCGATTCAAAATCAAAACAAATCATGACCAAATGCTCACCATCCAATGTACCACGCACATTCTTAAGATTTTTTCCTATTTATTATTCGTTACTTAACTTCCTCCACACTCTCTCTTCCGCGATGCACAGTGCTACAATGAACGCACGTCTCGTTTCCTCTGACCGCTGTTATGTACAAACGAGACCCAAATCAGCACCGTCTCCCCCTTCTGCAGGCGGACCACATTACATAATCCAGCGATTTCGGCCCGCTACCCGGCTGCTGCTACTCGATTCCTCCATTCTAGATGACGATTTCGGTGTTGCCCAGCTCCTCGTCCGAGGGCAGTACAATCTGGGCCGGGTCGACAAAGTCCTTGCTGATCGGTTCCAGTCCGGCCGCCTCGCGACGTCTCAGCTCGAGGTACGCTTCACGCTGGGCCCAATCCTGCAGCTGTGGATCCGGCACGTACGCCCAGTAGGCCGAGCCCAGCACCAGGCACAGTGTGACGGTGAAGAAGAACGACGCGTTCATGGCGCTGCGGTCGTTCGTTTCATCCTTCCGGTCGAAGCCATAGCTCACCCAGTTGCGCCCGGTGCCGACCGATGAGGCAGCCGCCCCACTGCTCGATGCGGCCGCCTTCTTCGACACGTCGAGCGTGGCAGCGTCGCGGTTTTTCTGCGAGGACGAAATCAGCCGGGCACTGCGTAGCGAGTGGTTCACCAGGTTGCGCACCAGTGGCGCGTTAGATAGTCGCACTAGGCTGGACATTTTGCTGCTGGCCGGCAATCTTCCGGAGTGTAACTTTCCGGACCGAAGGAAAACAACTTTTGCAGTGAACGATTTCGTTTTGTTTTTTTTCTCTTCTCCTCAGTGTCGTTTTGACACATGACAGCAGGGCGAATGTGATCTAAACTTGGCAGGTGATTTAACCCTTCATATTCCTTGCTAATATGGAATGGTGTAAATTTTAGACCGACAAAAAGAACCAATTCAATTCTTTCTTTTCTTCGGCGATGAAAGAAAGCAATCCCTTTCGCTTACATGACATAATTTTTAGATTTAATAAAGATAACGATACTTTATCCATTGTTTCATAGATTGACTAAACTTAGGCATAACGTAAAGCGCAAGATAAAAATTATACGTGTGTACTTTATCCGGCGAGTCACCCAGGGCAACCAAAATGCACCAAAACATTGCTCCGTCGTGTTCCTTTTCCGTTCGATGGTCGCAGCTCCGAACCGGGTGCTGAAAGATCGTTCCAACGGGTTGGATTGCTCCCTATGTACAACATCCAACGCGATTGCACAATTACCGACCGTTCGTCCCTGTTCCGCGTTGTCATTCGCTTCATTGCAGCGTTGGGGCAGGCATGGTCATTAGCGGTGGCTGCTGCTGCTGGAGCTGTTGCGGCGGAGCGCCCGACACGGGAGCGTTAGTGAACTGCAGCCCTCTGAGCGCTTCCGGCTGAATCGTTGCACTGACCGTTATCGGCGGCATGCCGGGCAGGGAGATGGGTGTCGTAACGGCGTTGCTTTGGAATAGTGTGGATGCGGCCGGAACCGAACCACCAGCACCCGCCGGTTGGTGGTGGGCGGGCGATTGGGACGGATCCGGGATCGGCTGCACCTGAGGGTACGTGGAGTACATCTGTACTGGAGGTTGCGAGCCCCAGGGTTGCTGTGGTTGCTGCTGCTGGCTCTGCAGAAAGTCAATCGTGGTGGACATGGCGTAGCTGTTGGCGCTCGGTGCCACGGCAGTGCTACCGCTGGTGGGGGCAGCAGTCGAGCCATACATTTGGTAGAAATCACTGGCCAGTGTCGAAGGAGGTGGCACAGTGCTAGCCATCGAGTAGGGATTGGCGCCCGTCGTTGGTAGTAGCGAGGGAACGGACGATGTTGGATAGGAAAGGTTCGCCATCGGTACCTGCTGTGGACCAGGTTCACCGTTCGATGAAGGATTTTGAACTAAAATAAGAATATAACATTTCAAATAGTAAGAATCCTTGAATATTCAACGTTTAATCACAGCTACCTTGTTCAGCGGAACCGGCCGGGGGTGTATAGATGGCAGGACCGACGTGAATCGGTGGTGATGCTACTTCTCCCGGCTGACCGGCATTATTGTTGTACGCCGGTTGCGTCGGTGTCGTTTGCGTTTCCACATTATTGTTCACCTGATCCGTTTGGCCCGTCGCTGTGGATAGAGTAGCGAACTGGTTGGCCAGATCGCCTACCACCGCCGGGGTTGTCGTTGCCGTCATGGCTGTCATCGTGTTGGTGGGCTGTGAAACCGTAAGCAGATCATGGGCCGCATTGCTAGCCGGTGTAGCGAACGTATTTGCTAGCGGGGGCACCATCGGTATGAAGGGCATGGAGCGGTTCGCATTCGTCGTGTCCACCGTCGAGCCCGCCATCGTATTCTGCGTCGCTGTCGTCGCGCTCGGGAACATGGCCGTACTGGCCACCGGAACAACCGGCACGGACTGTGCTCCACCATTCAGCGGCACCTTTGCATCAGCCGGCATCATGCGAATCGGTATCCGGTGCAGATACCCATATCCAATGCCACAGCCGAGGCTTCCTTCACCACCCCACTTCGAGTTGGGCGTAATCGTCACCTCCCGGCACCGGTCGAGATCCGTATTGTACACGTACATCTTCAGCGGGCGACCTTCGTGCGATTCGATCAGCGTAAACAGATCCTCGCTCTCGTGCAGTATCGAATCGGCACCGATAATGTAATCCGTGAACGGGATCAACCCAGCTTCCTCGGCCGGGGACGACGGATGCACCTCCAGTATGTGCCACACGTTCTCGTTGGCACCCTCGAACGAGCAAAAGCGTATGCTAACCCCGAGCAGCCCCTGCCCGCCCCAGGTACTGCTGGGCGTAATGTCCACCAGCCGGATGTTCTGCGTCTTGCTGCTGTACACCGTCATCTGGATCTCCCGGTCAATGTTTGCCTTCAGCAGCTCCTTCAGCGTATCGTTGTCCTGGTCCAGCCGAGTGTTTCCGATGGCGAGTATAAAGTCGAAAAATGCTTCCAGCCCCGCCGTCTTGCCCGGTGAGTTGTCTTGCACCTGTGCAAACAAAAAAAGTGACCGTCAACAATTAAGCCCGCATCAACAAACCAGAGCTTTCCACAAGGCCGACCCGCATTTGCAGCGGGAAGGGGGGAAATGCGCTGGATCGAAATTGAACACGTCATCTGTCGGCTTGGCGCACCTACTACAGTGGCCCGAAACTTACCCGCAAAACATGGTATCCCTCGGTTCCGCCTCCCGGTACGGCAATGCTGTGCGATAGGCCCATGTCGTTTACCTAGCAGAGCAGTTTTATCTTGCAATTCGATCAATTATCCACTTTTGTACAGCCAACGATGCGAAAGCCCAGCCGTAGGGAAGGAAAACTTTTTTTATCTCTTTTTGCTTGGCTGCAACAAACATTTGACACTGTCATAATAATCCGCTGGCTTTTGGACGGAAAACTGGGAACGCGATCCCACAGTGCGGCTGTACAAACCTTGTGACGGATGTGACAGCTGACGCAAGTTGACAGTGCGCTTGTGGGTGAAGGGGAGGAGGGAGTTGCAGGAGAACCAAATAATAACAAACGTTTATAAATAAACATTCCGTCGCGGGGGAAAAATCGTGATCGCGAGGTTTTTCTTACTTCCGACCGACCGAAGATCGTGCAAACGGGAAAGCTCGTGCGGGAATCGTCATTCTTTGTCCGTCGGTTGCGTCGTGAGTGTGGTGAAAATTTCGTACAGCACGGCTGGTGTTCTGGCACGCACCCGTTCGAGGTTCTCTGGAATTGCGATCAATTTCAAAGTGTTTTTGGTTGATTTTCAAATCTAGCTCACAAATTTCATTTTAAAAGTGGCACTGTAAGGATACGTTTTATTCCTTTTTAAACCCTTCCTGTGTTGTGTGTAATAGCCGTTTCGGTGTGTGCGTGTGTGTAGAAAAGTTACAAAAGTGTCGGCCCAAGGTAGTGCTGGTGCCGCGTGCCGTAAGCGGCGTACGCGGTCCATAAACCGGGAAGGTACGGCAAAAATGACTAAAGAATCGGAAGACCTGGAGCGGGAAAAGGAAACCCTCCGGGAGCGTGCCATGATGCGGGTGTACTACGCCGCCAAGGAGGGCTTCTGTACGCAACTGTTGGCCTTGCTCAGTGAGATAAAGGATGAGGAAGAACGACGCGCCATCGTGAATCAGGTGAGCTCTCCATAACCATCCCATTGGATCGACTAGAAAGTCATTCTTTTCCCACACACAGAAACAGAACAGAAAGCACGAAAATCCTCGCCCTTCTTTTAGCGCAGCGTAAAATAGAAGCGGCTACAGCACCACTTTAGGCAAAAACGCTTTACGCTCTCGTCATTTTGGCAAACGACCATACGCGAGCGAAGCCGCACTGCCCCGAACCGCCCACACCTGCAGCCCTCGTGCCGATCATCGACGCACGGGTCCGATCGGCGCACCGTTAATGAACTATAAAATTGTTCGCCAAGACACACACTTTTGCATCACACAGCAACACCGTTGTGTTTTGCGGGTGGAAGCAAGCGAGCGTGTGAGCGAGCGAGCTATTGCGGTGTCATCTCGTAATTTCTGCTTCTAATTTGGTCACATGCAAAACCACACAGACAGCTGCAGAACACCACGCGCTGCTGCAAAGGAAGGGAGCGGGTGAGATACGTCAACCATCCATCGGTTCCCTGCTCCTGCCTGCGCGAGTAAAACTGCTGCTACGCATCGGAAAACCCATGCTCGCGTCACCAGCTCGTTGCGCCTTGTAGTGTGCGCCGCCGGTCGCGTAGTGTGAAGCAAAGCACAACCCCAAACAAATTCGACCGACTTCCGAGCACACATACAACACATGGGACTTCGTTTCTGCAAACATTGCTGTTCTTTTTGGGAGTGGGAGATGTGTGTTTGTATGTTTGTTTCACGGTCAAGGATAGGTTACGGATTACAAGTTCTTAATGCAAATTCAGGGATCCGAATCAAATTGGCCAACACTGCATGCGTGTACCGATCGCTGAATGATCGCTCTTCTAATGAAATGAAAACATGTTATGATGAGCCGACAAAAATGCGTTGTGCAAACAGCTCCTTCTACTTTCGCGCAAACACGCCAACACAAAGACGCAAATGGGCGTGCGGGTGGCGACACAAAGACGCAAATTGCGCGTTTTAATTTAAAACCGATGCGTGTGTTGTTTTAATTTTGCAATAAAGTTTATATCCATTGGGAAAGGCAAACCGCAATGTAAACTGATACACACAAGCCATTTGTTTTAAACATTGGGTGCAGATCCTTTTTTTTACTGGTCTTTTGCATGTATTTTGACACGAACCACGTCCACGCCATTTTGACTTCCGTATACATGGTCGTTAAAATGCTGTGCTATTTTCAAATCGCTTGCACACCAAGAGCACCAAGAAAGAAGCGAAAAAGGAGAAACTAAACCTTAACGAGCTCAATGCCCCGAAACAAAGGCTTCTGGAAGGGCGTCTGCAAAGTTTCAAACTCGGAATCGAGTCCATCACGAATGAAATCCCGATTTAAAGACACTTTAAATAACTTGATACAATGATTGAAATATGTAGAAGAAATCGTTATAAAAAGTGAGTGCAATTTGTTGCAATTAATCAGAAAACCCCGCAGAAACAGCGCTGCCGAGCGCCGGATGGAGACGCCCGGTTTGTTGTAGAACAGCGTGCGGTATTGCGTTCTATTTTGCGCAAAATGGATCACGAAATGTGCTCGTTTTGGACATAAAGAAATGCTCAATTTAAGCATATTATAGCGCGTTAGTATTTTTTTCATAATAATGTGTAATACGCGACGAATGTTGCATTGGTATGGCATTTCGCTTCGCAATCGCACCAACACACCCCAAACAACGCGCCGACATCACGCCGTTTGTTGTTGCGTTTTTTTTTGCTACCTTTTTTACTACAGCTCTATTTTTCCGGATCGTATTCTAAAAATAGTCCCACGCCACGATCATGTGTAAGAGTGGGGCGTTTCCTTTATCGCTGGCTCGTGGTACGAACAGGAAGGGGGAAAGGGACTGAAGGATAAGTTCTTCTGCCGTAGTGCGGCATGAGAAAAACGTCCTTCCATCCACTATAAAGCCGACAGCATCAGGTCAATGACGTGTAGGAGCAATCTTGGTCGCCATTAGAGCATGAGTATCGCATTCCCCGATATAATTGGATGGAAAAGAGCTCATCACAGGGTGCTACTCAGCATCATCTTCGTCTTGGTAAATCGCGCAAAAAATCTACTACACAATAGCTTTCGATGTGGTTGTGGCATGTGTTTTTGTTTTCGGTTTCATTGTTGATTCACCGAACCAAAACGGGACACGCATTTGCGATGCGAAATTTTCAAAAACAAAATGCAAAATTAAATACGATCGTGATCGTCGCAGCATTTCTTCTTCCGCCTCATTGTGTTGGGTCCGTTTTTGAGAGCTTAAAACAGTCCATGATTTAATTTCTCTTGCAATGTAATAAAACTAACCGAGGGAGTCCGAGGCCATCCTACTAGACGTGTTACAAATCGCAGACCGATGACGCACCGGCGGTAAGCGTCGCAGGGAGACGAAATGTTTTGAATTGGTGCGAATTCGCAAATGACTCAACGTCAGCCACTTGAAACGCAATAATAATGCGCCACCGTTGGAGATTAAAGCGCATCAAGCCGCGAATCAGACGCCTCTCCTACGTATTGTGAGGAAGTGGGATGAGACTTTTCGGTATTCCTTCCTCACCAAAAACTCCCAATTTAGAATGGTTTCATGTTCCCGAGCTTGACCCGATTCCGTTTGTTCATCGCTTTTAATAGCCCTTGACACATCGTTTGAGTAACCACGGGTAATTTCTCTTTCTTTGCCTCTTTTTAGGAATTCTACGAAGACGATCACCAGGTGTATACGCCACTGATTGTGGCGACGCTGAACGGCCACCTGGAGGTGGTGCACATCCTGCTCGAGCTGGCCGAACCGGACCTCGAGAAGGAGGGCTGCGTGAAGGTGCACGGCGAGCTGACCGATGGTGCCACCGCCCTGTGGGTAGCGGCCGGCGTTGGCCGCCGTAACATCGTCAAGATGCTGCTCCAGCACGGTGCGCAGGTCGATCACTGTACGAAGAAGGGCTCGACACCGCTGCGGGCCGCTTGCTTCGAGGGACGGTTGGATGTGATCCAGTATTTGATCGAGCACGGGGCGAACGTTTGTACGGCGAACATGTACAACAATACGTGTGTGATGATTGCGGCGTACAAGAACTACACCGATGTGCTGCAGTATCTGCTCGAGAAGGGAGCGAAGGTGAACGAGCAGGCTCAGTGCGGTGCATCGGCCCTTTACTATGCGGCCGAATGTGGCCACGTGGAGGTGTGCGAGATACTGCTGGACAATGGGGCGGTACTGTCGAGGAACACGTTCGGGTTGACGCCGGCACTGGCAGCTGCCGAGCGAACGCGCGAGTCGGTGGTACAGGTGTTTCTGCAGCGTCCCGGGCTGCTCACCAAGTTGGAGCGTATCGAGGTGATGGAGCTGCTCGGTGCGTCGTACGCGAACGATAAGGATAACTACAGCTTGGTGAAAGCCTTCCACTATCTGCTTTCGGCAATGGAGCTTAGGTTTGTTGGTGCTAAAATGAAAATGTAAATGCACAAAATACTTACGCTAAACAATCTTGTTTTCTTGCAGATACGAAGATCCGGACAACATCATCCGCAAGCCATTCTTTGAGCCCGTTCCCGCCTACGAGCACTGGGTCGAGTGTCAGACGCTGCAGGATCTGCTCGCCATCCGCTACAATCACAACTCGCTGCACATGGAATCGCTTACGATCCGTGAGCGCATTCTCGGCCAAAATCCGGAGGTAGCACACGCCATCGTCTTCCGCGGTGCAATCTGTGCCGACAATGGACGGTTCGATCGGTGTGAAAGCCTCTGGCTGCATGCGCTTCGTCTGCGCCAACAGAACGGGCTGCAGGTGCAGCGCGATCTGCTCCGCTTCGTGCAACTGTTCTCGCAAGAGTATTCGATCAACGAAACGATACGATTCGACAGTGTGATCGCGGTGCTCGGTGCGTGTGTCGATGAGCTGCGGTACAATCAGCAAAAGATGGCCAACCCTGGTCCGCGGGAAGATCTGGAAGCGGTGGCAGATAATTATGAGATGAATATCGTGACGGTGCTGTACCTGATTACGATCATTACGAAGCTGCTGCGCAAGGAGCAGTTCGTGCGGACGGAGGAGCAGACGCTGCAGATGTACCAGATGGTGTACCAGCTGAACTTGATGATGGTGCGCTTGAGGGATGACCAAACGTTGCTGCATCTAGCGGTGAACGGTGTTACGCCGGTGGATGACTTTCACACTGATGACGTTTGCAGGTACGAATGGTTGCTGGAGTTGGTGAGAGAGAAAGTGGTGCTTAGTGTTATCCTTTCTTTGAAATAGATTCCCCTGTGCGGACACTGTTAGGCTGCTGCTGAAATGTGGTGCTTCTGTCGATGTGGTCGACAATGATCGAAATACGCCTTTACACACGCTAACTTCAACTGTGAGTAACTGGAACCGTGAGCAGGATTTAATTGAATCGCATCTAATGATGACTTTGCTATGTTTTAGCTACAATCGGCTGTGCTGCGTATGCCGGACGCGAATGTAAAAACGGTAGTGAAAGAAATCACGGAAATGTTAATAGAAGCTGGCATTCATCTCGATGCGGTTAACGCGGACGGGTTGAAAGCATCGCAAGTGTGTGTGCAAAGTGAGTGTTCCCGTCATAATTAGGTATCGATATTGTTTACTAAACAGCTGTCTCTTCCCTTTAGGCTGTGTTGCCGCGTTCATCAAAAGCTACGAAACACGTGCCATCAATCTGCGCTGCCTTGCGGCACGAGTGATTGCGCAGCATCGGATCCCGTACCGGAAGCTAATACCACGCCAGCTGGAAGCCTTTGTACAGCTGCACTGTACACCGAAAAGCTAGAAGCTAGAGATGTTTCAATTACAATGCAACTTTGGTTGGTCTGATGATCGGCCCCCAGAGGCGCATGACAAGCCAGCCAGCGGAGCGTGATATAATCAAAATGTAATCCACCCCAGCCCCCGTTCTACGCAATGGTTTTGGGGCTCCGTCTAACGTACATCTGTTTGAATGGATATGTATTAAATTTTCAGAAGATTTAATAAAAACTAATGCCCAATAATGTATACAAAACGTGTGTGTTGCGTAGCGACTAAACTGGATGAAGTACTAGGCGTCTCCTTCACGAAAAGGAAAGGGTTGTTTAAAAGGTCCATATTTGCTTTCAATGTAAGGAAATATTTGAAATAGTTCACAGCAATTCAACGATATTGTGTGAATAATTTACTACCGCAGCGGGCAAATCGAAAACGTACACCGGTTACGTGTTAAACCGTTTGCAGTGCACGTTACCCTTATTGTCGAAGGTAAAGTTAGTTTTCCCTGTAGATTCTACAAAGCGGACCACCTGCAACTACGGACAGCACACAAAAAATGGTCCTTTTTGTTTTATATGCTACCAAAATTTTACCCACTCGTCCACGCCGAAAGAAGGAGTATGTTGGAAAAGGTCAGAAGTAACTACTGGCTGACCCGGAAAAGTGTTCCGACAAAACAATGCACAATGGGAAGTTGTTTTGTTTTTTGGTCGCAACTGCTTCGTTAACGACCTGGTCAGCAGGTGTGCTGGTACTGACCGAACCTATCCTAACGTCGATGCTAACGTTCGACCCGAGCTTCGTAAAAGGGTACAACTTTTTCCGTTAAGCCCGAAGCTCAACACGGCAAAGCAGCTTGATTATGTTCGAGTTTCTGGCTAAAAGTGGCCCTGGCCCTCGCCTGGCTGGTGGGGGATGGTTTTCGTCGTTAGCTACCTCATGCCCAAATCCCCCGCACGCTCTGCATCCCTTCCGATCAATCCGTTCGACCGCTCGCACCCTTATGAATAATAAACAGTGGAAAATGAGGACGGTGGACGAAGGAAAGTACTCATTGCCCACCGTTTTCCCCCGCTTACAACAGTTGTGTGGTTACTCAGGCGTGTAGATACTCACCACGAAACCATGTACGAAGGATGTTTCGTCCTTTTTTCACCTTGCGCTCCTTCCCTCCGTACGGAGTGTTCGAGGGAGACACGAAAAACGCAAATGGCATTTGCGTGCTACACAGCAGCAGCAGCAAGACCAGCTGGAAAAAGCTTTGGACACAAAATGGACAGGAAATGCGTCCTTCGTCCACCACTTTACCATGTCCCCTGTGCCCATCATCATTAACGACCCGCTCAGGTTCATCCTTTCCTCCCTGTGCCAGGTGGTTCGTTTTCCGAAATGCAACCGTCCGCAAAACAAACGCACTAATACATACACGTACATCCATACGCCACGGGTCAATATAATAATCGTCATCCGAGCGGAAAACTGCATTTTGCTCTATTAATTCCTGGCCCGGAGTCCACATTTTTTGTTCTTCCTTTCATTCTCTCTATCTCTCCCTCTTTCGCTTTGCCTTGCTTCCGGAGTGTCGTTTTTTATTCTTCCCATCCGTTCGACCAACCTTTCATTTGATTGTGTACGGTCCGGGGGTGGGGTGTGTTTGTTTGTGTGCACTCCCACACTCCTACTAAAAAGAGAAAGGCAAAATTAAAAAAAAAGAGGGAAAACACACTCACACACGATTTATAAATATTTGAGCTTCGGCACAAAGGAAGCAGCTGGCGGGGAGGTTGGCAGCGCAATAGAAAAGAGCATCGGTACGCGATTGATGTAAAAACAAAAGCGCAATGGAAAAGCGCTGGTCCAGGCGGAGAATAGGATGCACCACCACTTCAGCGATGCACTACGCGTAGTGAAGCGAATGCTGCAGGCCATATGGTTTCCACGGGGAGTGTGTTTTTTCCTCCTTCCTTTGAACTATTGCTGTTAGTTTGCACCGCACTTGTAGATTTGAAATAACTGGAATGCGAGGGAGAATTTTTAATCATACCATTTTATCCGAAATGAAGCAAATTAATTATTTCTCTACGATAGAATCCAAGCTGCAAATGAAAGAGCTTCGATGTTTTGTTCGATTGATGAATTGTTGATTAAATTTTGAATTGATTTTTTCCCATTTGAAATATTTATACCGTTGAATTTAAAAAATCTAATATGAAAATGCAATAAAAGGGTTATTTAATCAGAAAAACTGTACAAAAATCGTTAAAAATGGTGTGCAACATTACGAATAGCTTCTTCGCACGGAATGATAATTTTGCTTTAGAGAAACCATTACCCTCATTACTGTTGATAGCTTCCATCACCGCTGCGGTGCGGAATAATACAAAAACAAATTACATTTCCCCATCACTCCTGTCCTATGTGACGGGTCAGGAGTATTCCCGGCTCAAACACACACCTGACGACATATCGCTTTTCCATCATTATCGTAGTCCACGCCGCAAGACAGCAAGCAAACGCACATCGATCCGTTAGCTTGCGGTGGAATGGCCCAGGATCGATCCAAACCTTCCCCCCCTCTTACCCGGAAGGATGTACGTGGATTCGTATGTCCTTCACTAAATAGAGCGTGGACATATGGACAGTCAGGACAACTCTATAGAGACAAATACAAAGAGAGAGAGAGAGAGAGAGAGAGAAAGGGAAGGAAAAATACGCCGTCAACCCCTAATCAGCAGCTGGAATCGGATTTATCGACAACAGTGGCACACATCGCCCA
Organism: Anopheles gambiae; assembly: GCF_943734735.2. NCBI lineage: Eukaryota > Metazoa > Arthropoda > Insecta > Diptera > Culicidae > Anopheles > Anopheles gambiae. The sequence continues at coordinate 114,971,951 of NC_064601.1, forward strand.
GCGGCACACGCCCTTTGGGACACGTCTCGATGTGTCTCCAGCGGTGACTATCTGCTTTCCCGCGTCGCCAGCGCCTGCCCTGTCACCCCGGGAAAGGGTGTCGTTCCATCGCGATAGAGGTGACATTTTAATGACCCGTTGGAATTCAATTTTTCTACCACAGGACGGGACACACACACAAAAGGACAAACACTTGTAGCTACAATAAAAAAAAGTAGAACTGGAATGAGAGAAGGGTAATGGGTATTAAATTTAACGAGAAAAGTTAGATTATTATGACGTCGGTGTGACGTTGTTTGACTGATTGACCGTGTTGGACGGCGTGTGCGTACTTTACTTTAGCTTTACTCACACTATTTTCGTCGGTCGATCCACCTCCGTAATTCAGAAGTTTTCAGTTCCTCTCTCGGTTCATTTCTACTGTCCAATGCATGCTCTGGGAGGGGTAGAAACTAATGTCTTATTTACCACATCGACCGCTACAAAACGCGTCTCGGTGCACATTGATTACACATCGGAACCGATGTTTCAATCAAGCCCGCCTGAGGAGCCGTATTGACGTATCTAGACAGCCATGACCTGTTACAAAATCGGGGAAACCAAACATTTCTATTTACGTCCACGCGAAACGCGTCACACGATGTGATGGTTTCGTTCTTCAGGTAAATATTTAAAAAAGTAAAAACTTGTGCTTCTGGAGAGTCCGGTCCAATACCGGTACGTAAAGAAAGAAAGTTTATTTATTGCTAAAAACATCTCCGATCCAAAGATTAGCATTCATTTTTAAATGCTTTGCTTCACTTATCAGTCCACTAATACGGCCTGAGTGAGAGAGAGAGAGAGAGAACAAAACACTTAAAGCAGGGGCGTTCAACCAAAAGGGCAATCATAAATTCTCATTTCTGCAATCTGAAAAATTGGAATTTACACTATCGCTGTTACTTTTTCTATATTTTCAGTCTACAAGTGTATTGAAATATATTATTCAATGTCGTAGTCAAAAGCATCCCCATGGTGTGTTGTAGACCCCTGACAAGCAAGCAAGAGAGCCAAGTGCTCCAACCGAGAGGAACACGGCCTGATGCACGGACCAACACTGCTCGCCATCTGCCAGCTGCTCTCAGAGCACTCTCGCGAGCCCAACGGACACCGCGAGACCGTTTTTGTTATTAGACGTGGGGTTGCGAACGCAAACAAACCACGTTGCCGCGCTCGGTGCACATCATCCACGGCACGATCCGTCCTAATGGCGCAGAGCCATCGAAACCGGCATCGAACGTAAACGTTGCTGGAGCGCGCGTGTTTGTCGTAGCCGCTTTAGAAGCAAAAACAACAAAAAATAGACCTTCTTGCGTGTGATAGACCCTCCACCATACGGTCTTAGTAATCCACCCGTCGTCGTGGATCTCTCGCGACGAGTGTCTGTTCCAGTTACGAGTATCCAGATGGTGCTCAACACGTGATTACAGTGTAGTGGACGCGACCAAACGTGGATCAAACTGTGGCTGACCGGACCAGACAACAGAACGGTGCAGAGGGCGGAGACGCACTTTAGAGTGGAGCACCAAATTTAGACCCTGGATTGATAACGACCGCGAAAGGTGATAACGATCGGCGCGAATTATCGCGCTTCCCTTTTTCTCGGCTGGCAGGGTCGAGGACGCACCACCATCATCGTGCTTAATTAGAGTGTGTGAACGAATTAGATTAATTTGTTTTTAACCACTGGCCGGCGTAGTGGTGTGCGATTGTGAAACTGGTGTCACTGAGATGGAGCATCACATTCCGGCGAGGACTTGCCAGTGCAACGACGAGTGTTGGTGTTTTGTGAGTGTACAGTTTGCTTAAACAAAGTTGTGATACAGATAAGTGATCAACATATTGTGGTAATGGAAGAAAATACAAATTAAAAAACCACCATTCACCACCATCGCCATCATCATTCGAGTGTAATCAGCAGGGCAACAAACGAAAGTGACTGTGCTTAGGCTTGGCTGGTTGGATTTGCTGATGTAGTCACATAAAGCAACGAAAGCAAAAGAGCGACAACAAAAAATAGACCACGACCACGAGTGGACGACGATACATCCCGCTGATAACGAGCGAACTTAATGAAATGGTCACCGCCGCTCCTGCTGACGGGTTTAACGTTCGGTTTTAGCGACGACAGAAGGTAGATCTCAACCGCAGGAGGGACGGGGTGAACCCCGGGTGAAAAGGGATATCACAAAAGCTCCCAGGGCGTACTGTGGTAGTAGTGGTGGTAGTGGCCCAGAAACGGAAACACTGGATCAATCCATCTAGCAGGCGACGTCGGCAGCAACGAACCAGTAACTGAGTGACACGTACTCACAGCTCTTTCCCGCGATATCCTTAAAACGACGAGGTAGGAGAGACGGGGGGAAAAAACGGACAGTCACCACCAACACCCGCAGGTGAGTCCCAGTGGTGTGTGCTGCCATTAGTACGTGTCCGTGTGGTTTTGTTTTGAATGACAGGAATCAATTCGCACCCGGCGACAGTAGCTCTTGCCTTGCCCCTGTGTTGGACAGTTACTATCGCGCTTTTCCTTTTGTTTCATCACACAACAGATACCGAACAAAAGATACAGGTTGCATTTATGGCGTTGAGGTAGATCATTTTCTCTATCCAGGACGATGGAATGATGAAATATGAGCGGATTATTCCGTTTTAATGGGAGGGAATCTTTCTCGATCAACCCACTCGATTCTAGGCTTTTTGCGATCTAGCGTGCACTGACTGCACGTTACCATGGACAATTGGAAGCTTTTATCAATGTCCCTTTTATTGGATTTTAGCAGAAAAAGTAGAATTATTCAACAATTTCACTCTAATCGTTACTTTGTACTGGAAAAATCGATTCCATTTCAAGGTCCCACATCACCGAGCTTAAGTTTGTTTTATGTAACCGTACTAAATGCATCCACATGATATCGCTCTTGCGATAACAACTGCTACGAGTGCAACACAGCAAATGCATTTGCACTTTAAACAGCAGCTTTCAACAAACAAAACTAACGTGAACTCATTTGTACTAAGCGATTGAAACAATCGCATCGCTGTTACCCAAACCAAGAACGACCGTTTAGACGTCGTCGTTTTGTTCAACGCCGGCCTCGTACCTCCGCTCACTGGTTCCTGCCGTCTTCAAGATGGCCATTTTTGGGGGGAATGCACGTGAGTGGAATTGTAAAGTACCCACCGACTTACCCCATCCAACCGTACCCGGTAATTCACTCAAGGGGTATTTCCGAATCGCCCACATGCGCTAGACGTGCTTACTACCGTTTTGCTCCCCACTCTTCTCCAAGCCAATCGCGAGCAGAACGCGTCGCAAAAATCGTGAAACGTGCGCACCCCCTTCCCCACCAGCAGCAGATAGAAAACACACGACGCGTACACCAGAACCATTCAAGGACAAACCTCAGCAGGCCATGATGATGTATTGATAACGAATGTTTGCGCGCGCTAACACTAATGTATGTCGCAGCCGGTGTCGTCCTGGCTACGGGTTTATGTTTTGGCTGTGCGCTAATCGCTCCCAGTAATTTGCAATTGTTGAAGTCTTTCTCTCTCTCTCTCTCTCTCTCGCTCTTTATTTCTGCTCAAATACTGCTCAATGTAGCGCGTTTCGGTACTTTCTTTGTTTGCCCAAAGGCGCTGATGGCGTTATCGTCACCTGAAATCAAATGATTCTTGCTACCTTTTTGCCTTTTGCTTCCACATTTTCTTTACCTTGGCACACATATTGGGGTTAATGGATGATGGAGTGAGTCGCATATTTGTATTTTCGGACAGCAGGACGAGAATTTCAATTATCACTGGAGTCGCTTTATTAGCGTGAAGAAATGAGGAATTTGTGCTTCGACTGAAGAGTTAATCCGATAACACGTAGCTAGATGGTTGAGATGTGACGTCATCAGTTTTGAAGTGGAATTGCCCAGAACGGCTAGTAACTGTGTTCTTGACATTGGATTTTACACCACTCTAATGGGTCGAGACAGTCGGGACAGTCAAGTTCTACATCGCTTAATTCTATTCAAAGCTAACCTCAACAAACACTCCCATATCCAACGTCGACCCGTGTACCGAGGTGTGTAGTAATCTGATAAAAAAAACTGACCCACAAATATTTGGCAAAGATAAATAACGTCTTGTGGCTTTGGCTACCCTTAAGCCAGGCCCTCAAAGCTGGGTGTGTCCGACAAATCTGAGCTCGAATCAGATTTTATTGAACACTAAAAGAACACTAGACCGTATCGTTCGTCTGCTAATTCCTTTCGCTTTTATGACACTAGCCCTCTGTATAATTACAATCGTAACGCACCGTGAATCTGATTAGTCGCGAGTTCAATTATTATTCGCACAACACATCCACACACACACACACACACACACAAACCCCCATGATCCAAAATAGTGACGGAAGGTTTCGAATATCCTGGCATGCATGTCGGACCCAACCCCAGGCAAACTCGGCGGCGGTGTGTACCTCGTATAATCCTAATTACTCATTAGCCGAGACGAGCCAGCGGACGACCACGCAATGTACACCAACCAGGAGTTCCCATTTTCGGTGCGGTTTTCGCTCGAAACATTGAATCACACACTAGCCGGCGAGTGTGTCCCATCATTTCCGATGACACGCAACTGCCACAGGACATAACCGAAGTACCGAGTCGGGTTAAATAGTTTAACTACACACACAAACCGAGACCTCGCCGACGCTCGCCGCAATGTGTGGTTATTCCGTTCCGAGCGCTAAATTATCGCTCCTAATCCCAAATCTAGACCATAATCCGGCATTATCTTGCCACGCCAATAAACATCATCCTCTTCCTCCGCGTGTGCACACGGTCGAATGCCCACCGGGCTCGTGGACCTCTCGTTAGACATGCATTGTTGTAGCCTCCTCCCCATCATCCTCAGCACGCCGTGATAAATGTTTGTGTCCATGTGTGCTTCCGAAATGTGCCTCCTTGTGTGCCTCCATCCTTTCCCAAAAACTAATCGGTAAACAGGCGATCTAAAATCAAATCGAATGAATAGAGTACGGAACTCGTAAATCACGGCGATACAACTCACAGGACCACCGAGTGGAAGGAAGAAAATCAATCGAAATTACCCGTAAATAGTGGACAGGATACCGTTTTTCGGAAAACTGTCCCTGCTTGGAAACTCAATTAATGGGGCCGATTTTCGGAGTTGTTGTACGTTTGGTGAGCTGGAGCTCTTCTTCTTCTGGTTAGTGCTGGGCTTTTTGGGTCTAATTTTCCGTTCATCGAACTGTACGAATACGAGAAAATGGCGAAATTAGGAGGTCTATTAGGAGGTTGTGTTTTGATTGCTCGTTTGTGTATTGGCCAGACTGTCACTGGCTACTGAGATGCGTTTCACCAAATTCCGTTTCGTTTTAATCCACCATACATCGCTCCAACTTACGCTTCAACCCAACGGCCCATCCGTTCTCGATCGAATATTCATAGCCTACTACCGTTGTTGGCCTGCCACAGAACAGTTCGTTCAGTCAGTCCTTTTCCCCCGGTTCACCAAACCAAAAACGACGATCGATTGGGAATGAAGCAATGAATTACATTAATTGCCGCGTTCGGTTCGCTGCACCGTAGGAGGAAATCAAAAGCCACTACAACTGACCAGCAAAGGGGAGTGGAATTCGTTACATCCAATCCATCATTTAACCGCAAACGACAGCTCCAAGAATGATGGCAAATGTGTGAAGCGATTTTTCCGTGTCCTGGTCCCTTTGCTTATCGAGCGGAATCCGCGAATGCAATAAATTGCACACGGATGGGCTTCTGGTCAGCGACAGAACATAAAAACTGCGTCTTCCCTGTGGAGGCTTGTGAAGGAATACGGGGAGGCTCTTTCAATTATTCACCGCTTTCACTACCGCGATTGACAGTGCTTGCTGCGTTGTAGTGAAGGTTAGAAATGGAGGACAAGGACAGACGGTTGGAAAGGGAGACACACACATACTTTCATTAAATTAATGTACCGTTTCGTTAGAGAGGATGGGCTGGAGTTAAAATTAAAATAACATTCCATCGCGCCTGTCCCTTGTGTGTGAATAGTATTCTCTCTAGAGTGTTTTATCATTGCATTTGTGCGATTTTGTTTGCGGAAATGTATTAAAATGTTGCGAAAATTAAAGTCCTTACCCTTACGCGGTGAAAGAATTCCAAACAAATGTGTTGAAATGTCCCCATTCCCTTGGGGAAGTGTTGAAGGCGAACCCGAAACATCGTTTAGTGGCTCCATATGGTGTCCGGGATTTTTTATGTTCGTGCGTGCCAGCCCACGGTTGGTGACCTTCGGCGGAGGATGTGAATAAATTCAACCCATTTCTTTAACCCACCCCCCGTCCGAGGTGGACTACGAAATGCAACGAAAAATGCAACGATGATGGCTGTGGAATAGGAGCGCACTATAAATTCTGCCACCGCGAGTAGAACCACCGTCGCAAGGCCAGCTTTATGCAAATTGACTTCCGGATTTCGTGGCTGCAGCGGTTCGTTTCCCCCCCCCTACCTTCCACAGGGTGGAAGGTTACACGTGCACGAACCTTGGCAAAACGGTAGAAAGCTATTTCACAACGGTGCAAGCATAAGGGCTCGCTTGCTAATGAATTTTACGGGAGTTTTCCAGTTGCCACTGGAGGAAATGGTACAAACACGTCACTTCAATACGTCACTGCGATGTGACTCTGATAACGCGCGTTGCAAAATCGCAGCAAGCGCTCCGGTTTTGTCTTTCCTGCACGATCACGATCGATCTGTCAAACCGGCTGAACCGAAGCGTACGTACGTGTGCGTCATAGGTCCTGTTCAGGCCATTCAAGTAAACCCATCGAGCTGCGACTCGCTTATCAGCTTCATCATAGAGAACCATTTCTAACATCTCTTTCTCTCTCTCTCTCTCTCTCTCTCTCTCTCCTTCTCTTCTCTCTAGATTTCCGTAGGCGTAATACACCAAGGGACGTGCAGTCCGTACTAGAGGTTCATTTGCAACGCTACCGTGAACGTAAAAAGATGATTATATTCCTCTACCTGATACTGGTGCTGGCCTGGGCGCTACTCATCATCATACTGAAATGCAAGAAGGCACGCGCCAAACGGCTGGCCGAGCAGGAGGAGATGGCACAACCGGTGCACGTGGTACAGATCGGCTCCAACCTGTACGACATTATGTCACTGCACCGGGACAACTACAGCGGTGTGTACAGCTGCCTCGAGCATGGTACGATTGCGCAACACCGCCAGCGTGCCTCTGCCAGCGTCACCCACTCGAATGCGGCCTTCGTCGGTGACGATGGTTCCATCTATCCAGGAAACGGGATGGGTAAGTAATGCCCGCTGCGCCCCGCCCAGAATCAACCCCTCATTGCTTACCGTTTCCTTCACAGTCGCCCTGGAACCACCACCATCGTACGAGGAAGTGATACGGCTTCCGGCCTACTATCCCAAGGTGGAAACGTTCGTGCCGGAAATGGTCGTTCCACCGTCGACGGGACCGCGTCCCCACACGGTCGCCACCCAACCGCCGCCGGTTCCGCTGCATCAAGCGCGCGGCAACACAATGGAATCTAGCACGGTGGCAACGATTTCCCCGTCGGCTGGGACAGGAACGCCAGCTGGGACGCAAGAACAACCGCAGACGGACCAGACGGTCGATGCCAATGGGAATCGTATCAAAGGTGTCTCGTACACCGGAACTACCGTCACGATACAGACTGCAAACTCGTAACCAGGAAGTAGGGAAAGAGAGAGAAAGCGACAGTTAGAATTCAATAAGTGCCTGTGAGTGCGTTGGTGATGAAGAGAGTGCACCAAGGATTGCACAACACCAAGCTCCGCACCGAGCGTGTGTGTGTGTTTGCTGCGGCACAAATGGGGGGGTTGCGTTCGACTGAGACAGGCCACACACACACAAACACAGACAGGACACAAACAAAGATTAGTGCATATCTCAAACATACCCCCTTCTTCTTTTAGTGGCATAGTTTTTGGGTTTAACTTGTAATTACAACGTTCACGGCTTTACTCGTCTTTGGCGCGCCACAGTCACACGCACAAACGAAAATGCATGCGTACCACCACTAAGGACATTATTTATTGGTAGACGTTTGTTTGTAACCTAAGTTTTAGACGCCCTCGCGCAAAGAGTTTTCATTCCGGAAAGGGGAGACTTGAGTCGTTGGGGGAAAATAAATATAAACAATACGAATTACTTAATAATGCTCCGTCTTTCTCAATACGTTTGTAGTGGATTTTGAAGAGAAAGCCTTCTCAACCGGTTTTACGTTAAAAACCAAACATTTTGCCTCTTTATTTCGAACACCTTTTGCTAACAAATTCGCAAATTTACGCTTCCCAACAACTTTACATACACACATGGCACAATACGGTTAGTAGAATGAAGAGTAAAATACAACAGAACGTTTACGCTTTCCCTCCCAACGCGAACATGAACACACCTACGCCACTAAGGTCACATTTTCCGTCTACTGAACTTACCGACTATCATAAATAACATCCTTTGCCTTAACCGACTCCACACGGTTGAAATCCCTATGTACAGCAATTTACATAATTTGTTCGCAGTGCGCGGAAAAATCGATCCAAAACAACAACCTCGGTACTACGCCCCACTCACAGGCTGGTCGTTGCTTGCAGCTTAAAGTACCGACTACGACTCTCCACCTCCTGGTGTGGGCTACGCCTTCGCTCGTCCACCGCGTAACAGCTTGCCATCGATGGTAGATGCCGATGTTCACCCTTAAACCGTATCAGACCCCACACGAACGCTACCAGACTGGTGATGATAATGATCGTCCCGAGGCCCTCGAGCAGCACGCGCCCACCGTGTACGGAGGGTAGCCGAGCGACTTCCGCTTCGGCCGCCAGCTGTAGCTGCCGAAAGTCGGGATCGTCGCGAATGTGGTTCGACAGTACGCCAACACTTTCATCGCCATCATCGTCCACGTTGTCATCGTTGTCATCATCACTGTCACCGTCCGCATCGCTGTTGTTGTCGCTGTAGTCGAGCGGATCCGGCACGCGATGATCGATACGATCACTTCCCTGGTTGGTTTGGTCGGGTGTGTCTTCTTCGTCATCTTCACTGTTGCCTTTGAGTAGCTCATCCCGATCGGAATCATGCCGGAAGTCGGAAGAAATGCGATCAAAGTCCGAAATGTCCGACTCGTTCGTCTGACGGGTGCTGATTTGCAGCTCCTTCTTTATCGACTTTCGCTTCACTGTGTTGATGTGGGGCCGGGGCAGAGTGGCCACTTGGCACACGCCGAGATATTCGTCCTTGGAGATGTCCTCCTTCATGATGAGGCAAAATTTGTAACTGAAACAATAAAAAAATAGACATTCATTAATTTTGATAACATTTTAGAGTAACAATCGATTGAGATATCGTACCTAGCATTACTCTGCAAATCGTACGCCCCTAGCAGCTTGGCATTGTATGTATATTCCAATGCTGTCACAGGTTCTTCCGGTTTCACTATACACGAGACCTACCAACAAAAACAGAAAAAAGACAAACATTAGAATTGAGCTCCAAATCAACCCATCACTCCTCTCTCCAACTTACCTCCGAGTTGTACAGTATCGTCTCAGGATCATCGGTGTGAAAGACGTACACAAACCGACAGGAATAATCATCCGTGCCCAGAAGCCAACTCAAGTAGATGTCACTTTCGTCTGTAAAATTGACCTCACGCAATCGGACCTCCGATCCAACGTCTCGCACATACGACGCGTTGTTCTTTAGCTTCAGCATTACCTCAATCGTCTGGAACGTATCATGATCGGTCTGCTGTTTGTTTCCACCCTCGCCACAGGTAAGCGTGTCCGGTGCGAGTTGCAGTAGATCAGCACCCTCCAGATACGGCGGTGTGGCACAGATTGCTCCGAGAATACCTTGCGAAGCAGGACGAGTACCGGCCAGCCAGTGGAGGAATGGTTTCATCGTACAATCACACACAAGTGGATTACTTTCCAGTGAGAGACTGTGCAGCTGAGTCGCATTGACCAATGCGTCTTCCGCGATCAGCGAGATATCGTTACCATCCAGCCGGAGTTCCTTCAGGGCAGGTAGCGGAGCAACAACGTCCGCCGTCAGTGCGCGCAGGAAGTTGTGCGTAAGGTCGAGAATGATAAGCCGCGGCAGATGCTTGAGAGATGCATCCGAAATGGTAACGATGCCATTATGGCCCAGATCGAGCATCTGCAGCGAGGCTAGGCCCGAAAACGCATGATCTTCCAGTACATCGATCTGATTGCTGCGCAGCGAAAGCATCTGCAGGTATGGGTATGTCTCCAGCGCACCATTGTGAATGCTGGAGATGGAGTTTTTGTCCAGGTACAGGATCTCCAGCCCGCGTATCCGAGGCAGCGTAGTGTTGTTCAAAGGTCCTCGTATTCGATTCGAATGTAGATGCAGCTCCTTGAGACTGAAGCAAGAGGCGAGCGCTTTAAGGCTTTCGGGTGACTCTCCCAGCTGATTGCCGTTTAGCTTGAGGTGGAGCAGATTCTTCAGCGGCACCAGGCTCTTTGGAGCGATCAGTGAGATCTGATTGCTGCTCAGCTCTAGGTAGGAGAGTTTGGGCACTGCCAAGAAATCACCATTCTGGAGCGCTTTGATCTTGTTGAACGAAAGGTCCAAGCGATCGAGTTGCCCAACCGCTCCGAGGGACTGCATCGGGACACTTTCGAGAGCATTGTTGGGTAGTCCGAGCGCTTGCAGTGGCGTCCGAATGCCGGCAAATGCCTGCCGGTGTACTCGCTTTATCGCCCCAGACGAGATCACTAACCCCTGCAGGGAGACGTTTTGAAAGATGTTTGCATCACTGATGCTAGTCACGTTTTTGAGCGTACAGTCCAGCAGTGACACTTCGTACGGGGATCGTCGTAAGCTGTCCGCTATCACCTCCAGCCCGTGCAGATCCCCGCTACAACGCAGCGTGTGCGGTAGGTCGCAGCTACACTCTAGATTAGTACCTTCGGTAACATTCGGACAGCGCCAGTCGCCCAGATCGCGGGTGCGCGGTTGTAGCGCACCTTCAAAGCGCTTACCATACGCCGTCTTCCGATCGTACGTCGGTTTGTTGACAAACTTCCTTGCGGTCCAGGCCGTTCCGAACGCATCCTGCGCATTCTGGGCCATATCGTCTTTTGTTCGATTGCTACTTCTAATGGTGGTGGAGTCAGGTGTAATGGTGGTGGTAGTAGGATTACTGTTAAAACTAGAAGAAAGGCGAGGAGTCCCCGACAATGGTCTTTGGTAGGCGTACGGTGCTGACGCTGCAGGTTGACTAGCGGACGTAAGATTGTTGCTGGATGGCGTTCCTCCTCCAGCGATACCTGCCGTCTCGGCGCCATATCCTATGGCAACCAGCTGTCCAACGACTAGACATGTGTAGAGTAACTGAAATCTGCAACGAAACGATATAGGGGATGAACAAAAAACAGACGTTCGTTAGTTTATGTACAAAAAATGGATTCTTAAAAGTAGACATCATTCTTCTTAATGCAGGCACAACACCACCAACAAACGTCAAATGTCTAGTTCATTGTCATAAATTAACTTTTGCATCACAGCCACCTTCGATGTCTTCCCGCCGTTCTCCCCAGTGGGCTGCTTTTTTATCAACAACCGGTTGTACTACTGATGCACTTTGATCTCTCTCAGTCGATTAGCGCCCTCCACTCCATTCAAACGTGTTTCATAACAAACGCCACCTCGAGAGAGCTCTAATTCCATCGCTACGATCACTGGGATGGCGGGAGGAATTCTAGCTAAGGCATTTGCGAGACTTCTGAGGAAGCCACTCGCACGGCGCTGATCGTTAACGAGGTCAATCAGTCTCGCTGTGTACTTCGAAGACGGTGAATCGGCTAACGCGCGTGCAGTTAAAATACACCGCAACCTAATCATGATGCGTGGAATACGTCACAACTTCAGATCAGCGTCTGCTATCAGTTTTGTGGTGCTAATTTTGTTTACACTCTACCACACTGGTGAGGGAAAGGTGTACGAAAAGTGTACGCTGGCCAGAACGCTTGATCGGCAGAAGATCTCCTCGCGGACGCTGATATCCAATTGTGAGGCCTGAATTCCACTGTGGAGTGAAGAAGTCACTAACTAAAGGGCTATCTTTCCGTACAGGGGTCTGTCTGGTGATGGCCGAGAGTGGTGCTGATACCAGCAAGGTGACAAAACTCCCAAATGATTCCGCCAACTATGGTATCTTTCAGGTAGGGCTGTTTAAGAAAACTTCCAAAAGCAGATGTTGTATAGTGTCACTTGTTTGCAGATCAATAGCAAAACCTGGTGCCGGGAGGGTCGAAAGGGAGGCCACTGCGACAAGAAGTGCGAAGGTGAGTGTTACGCTACCATCAGTAGCTCCGAACGCGTCTAATAAATCACCCAAAAAGGATGACACACATGTGGAATCCAACTCATTAGGGTTCTAATAGGCGGAAATAGTTACACACTGATCGCTGCTATTTCAGGCACGTGTTAGCGTCAAATTGTACGATACACAGTCACATAATTCACGCCATATCATGTGTTATTATCTCTGCAAATTCCGGTGTCGAAAGGTGTTCGAACTCTATCGACACATTTCCACGACCTGTCCACCCTTTTAATTTGCTTTGCTTTCTATTCCCTTCTTTGCTCTGCTACCACTATTTTGCTAGACTTTCTGAACGACGATCTCACGGACGATATCGAGTGTGCGAAGCAGATCTACAATGACAGTGGGTTTGCCGCTTGGAAAGGATGGGTTAACCGCTGCAAGCAAAAGACGCTGCCCGATCTGTCGTCCTGCTGGAACTAGGAACTTCTATAACACACACTTTACATGACATTATTGGTAATAAAACTATTTGATTTCATCCCACCAAAACACACAAACGTTGCTAAACACGTTGCTTCCTACACGTGCCAGATGATATCGGCTGTACTGTTGTGTATGTCGCGGCACTTTTGGACATGCCGATAGCACCCGTTGTTTGATATCACACAGCCCTATCTCTACAGGTGCCAAAAAGGGGTACCCCTTCACAAGCCACTTGTCTCACCGGGCACAACTTTGTTACCATGTCCAAGACATTAACTAATTGTATTTGCACGATCGTCATTGCCATTGTCCGGGCAGCCTAACATCGAAGCCTAAACATCGAATGTCGCACTTTACTCCAATAATTACCAACACAACCCCAAGCTGTAGAGTTGCTTTTCGCATTATCCGATAGCGGCAATGCTTGCCCATTAACTTGTTATTGTTTACATTTTTACAGACTCTTCACTCTTTCACACACTCACTGGGTGGGTGCATCCGACCGATTACTGGCTGGGATTTTCCCGCACACGCTAATATAAACACGAAACAGTATCAGTACAGGGTAGACAGTACGAAGAAATTGAGCGTTGCATGTATGTAAAAACAACGTTTTAGAGATGCAGCACAACACAAATACAGAAACAAATTGACGATCGTACGCCGTAATCTAGTTCGCAACAAGATAAGCATCTTTGCCTTAATGATCTTTGTAAAAGTAGGAACATCGCCTCCATTAGCTGTAATGTAATGGGAAGCTCACCATCAACAAACAGTGAGTTTTTAAGTTTATTATTAAAAATTCTAAGTAATGTATATGATAACTTGCTTTCAACATTACATTTCACAGCCGTCAATCTTCCCAGAATTGGGTTCTCCAACAAACTGCTGCCACATTACCCCTCTAGGTGGATTGAAAATGATAGTGAAGATTCACACTGCTGTAACCACTACCACCTCAACTACAGCGCCACTCTGTACAGGTTACTCCCTCGGGGGAGGTACGTTCCAGAAAGGCACACAACGAGGAAGCATGTTGGTGCCGACTCTACGCGCCTAAACGTCGAGCTCGCGCGCACGTTAGATCTGACGTCGTTCCACAACCACACTCCCGCTCTCAAAAAGAACAAAAAAAAAAACACGATCCAGATTGTTCAAACACCCTCTTATACCTGTGTGTAGTTCCCACTCGAAAACGCGGGCCGCTGTCACTGTCAAGTGTACAGCCGTGTGTGCGTGTGTGGCTATTACAATATAAAACGCCTGTCTGCGCAACACGGTTCGCGCAAGTAGCTACGGGCCCGGGTACTAGTGACAAACCGGAAATCACGCATCGTTGCGCGTACCGTTCGGTGTACGCAGTGGCCGAACAGAACGGAATCACTTGATTGACGGCGACACCAGTGTCCAGATTTAGGTGTTGAGCGAAGTGAGTGTGACGGTTAAGATTGCAGGAGATTCTATCGCTTCTTTTAAAGGGAAAAAGTTTTACGTGGGATTTTTTTTTGAATTTAACTACAATCCTCCTAGTGGTTAAGCAAATATCGATTGTACACGATACTCGCTCTGGATTTACAAACAAAACCCACCCTCGATACCGAGCCACAAATACAGTCAAAAACAAACCCACCTGAAAAGGTCAACTCGTCAGCACAGCTGTTCGCAGCCAGACCTGTTCGGTGAAGGTCTTCCAGAGCCGGCAAAACGACGGGGTTGTTGTTTTAAGCTTTGTTTTTAACCAACGATGCAGCAACAGCTTGTGATGTCACCGAAAACACACCACGCTTTCCTGAGTGCTGTCAGTTTCGTTTCGGTGATTGTGTCTGGTGGAAGGAATTGCTTGACACTGGACTTTTTCGTGGGGTTTTAGCCGAAGTAGAGTGCTATCCTTTCGTGTGATCTACCACCAACAGTTTCTACTAATTTGTGTTTCTTCGTTTCCAGACTGCCCAAAAACTCAACGATGGCAGCCAAGCGTGTTTCTGTGCGTCAGACACTCTCGTGGGCTATCGTTAGCCTGTGCCTTCTGGGCCTGCCGAGCCTGATCGATGCAAAGATCTACACAAAGTGTGAGCTTGCCAAGCAGCTGACCGCGAACGGGATTAGCCGGACGTATCAGGGGCACTGGGTCTGTCTGGCGATCGCTGTCAGCGGGCTGGATACCACCAAAACCACGATGCTGCCCAACCTGACCGCCAACTATGGAATCTTCCAGATCAACAGCAAGGAGTGGTGCCGCGTAGGCTACAAGGGTGGCAAATGTAACATGAAGTGTGAAGGTAACAGTGTGCCATCAGTCGCTTTTCCATGCGGAATCTCATCATTGAATTACTATTTTCCTTCCATTGCAGATCTTGTAACGGATGACATTACCAATGCAATTAAGTGTTCCAAAATCATTCAACAACAGAACGGCTTCAACGAGTGGGTTATGTGGCAGAAGAAGTGCAAGGGCAAAGAGCTGCCAGACATCGCCAACTGTGCGGCAATTGGGTAGGGTGTGGTATAGGCAACGAATAAGCGAACAAACGGGAAATATCCAGTAAACTATTACAACACGCACCTTTACAACCGAACCATCCAAGTGAAACTTAAACCACAATTTGTAAACAATAAAATGAAGGTAGATTCAGTGTATTAAATTATACAATACATATGGTTTGTGTTTCTCCATTCATGCTGTTTTGATAGTCGAACTGACATGAGTTTGAAATAATTAAATCCGACCGATCAGCGATCTATTAGGCTAATTAAATACCCATAACGCTCGTTGCGGTTCTCCTGTGGCTCATTTATACTACTTCCTAGTCGATTAATATGCGATTTCCTCTCCTAAAAACGCGCACAGCATCATCGTTTTATGGTTTTACGACACAACCGGTGAACTTGTTGCGCTAAAACTATTGATCTTCCACCGATTTATACACTCTCGGGGAGAATTGATGAACCAGATCGTCATCTCCAAGTAAACTTTCGTAGTCGGTGGTCTTTTGGCAGTGTACACGAATTTGTCTTCCCTCTTTTCCCGGTCCGCTGAACTACAATTAAACGACAGTTCGACGGGCGGCATGCAAATTTTCGCTGCGGCCTAACAAGTCGTAAAACCTTCATGCACCTTCAGCCGGACGAACGAGACGAATGGGGGGGAAATAAATCGTACCCGGGAAGACTTTCAGCTAATACCGGGAGTTTTGTTTTCGACCGACCGACGGTTTTGGCCACAAACTTTGCAACAAACTAGAGCTGAGGGGGTCGTAAAACTGTAATGTGAATTCATTTGAATACATATGAATACATTTTAGCTTGCGCTGGGCAGGTTTGGTGGATGAAGGGAAGCCGTTGCCGTTTTAAAGCGAACACGGAAAGTAAATGCACTTTACCGATAGTTGATGGTTGGTCTTAATCCTGACGGCATGATGTACACACACTTTTGGAGATGCAAATTTACCTGCAAGGAAAGAAGAAAAAGTTGTTTTAAAAATATTGCAAGACCAGCATGACATAAAAATATTATAGGGTTGTTCGTAACAGCCTACGGTTTGACTACTTCTTGTAGCTTTTCTTGTTCTGGTTGCTCAACTGTGTGCCAGTTCAACATGAAAGTAAATCACTCCATACTGATCTGATTTGGAAACCATCATACTAGCCCACACTCTGTCTAACAGGAACACCCGGTTGCGCGGTTCATAAAACTGGCGATCGGGGCACGATCACGATTCCTGCCCCACCACCCGTCCTGCATGCAGCATTGCTTCGTCCTAATCCGTGGTGGCTATCGGTTTCTTTGCTCTATTTGCTGCTCACTCCACCATTGCCACCCAATAAGCAGTCCACCGAGGTTGGTCGCCTACAGGCCTGAGAATCGACCGATCGTTGCTGGCGTTGATCCTCGAGGTGGTCCCGCCAGCATGGGCAGTCGTTTAAAGTATCATCGGGAGGCAAAACTCCCGCCGCGAGGAGGCCAATTGTTTAACGAACCGCTACCGAACGAACTACACAGCCCATGCAGGGTGGAGTGGAACATAAAATCGCAGCGCTCAGAAGCTGCTCACGATCACGACCGGCGAAAAGAAAGATGTCAAAACAAATGTCATTTGTCTCCTGTGCGGCGGATTGAATGGCGCACTGTCGCGCAAAAGGTTGAAAGATCACTCGAAGTGGAAAGGGGGATTTGGGCTGATTGGTGAATATTCTACATCACGACAAATTAGTCATTCTGCTGTTATGAAACCATTTCTGTTGCGCGGTTGAATGGTGAAAGATTGGAGGCTTAGCGAAAAATCCCCTAGAATTAATTGTTAAATAACTTTCTTTATAAACCATCTCGAGAACTCATTTACTTAAAATGAATCATACCAGCATTTCAGAAAGATATATGATACTATTTTAAGCCACCCATACCTTTGCGGGTGTAAGCCTTATCTTGGGTAAACCGCAAAACAGGCAAGCTATGCAAAGAATCAAATAATCAAAAGCAACTCTTCACACAAGCGGCGACCGTCAAGTTTTGCTACAAAATTCAGTCACAGCAAACACGTCGGCCAACACAGCGGCCCGACGACCACCGACCAAACAATAAACTTCCTCGCTCACCGACAACGTGGCCGGGGACATAACATACGTCTCCAAACGGTTTAGACATCCCGCTCATAACGTTCTTAACCGTTTCCCTACTCAAGGTTGGTGGACAAACATCCGGCGGAAAGCGGATACCCTTTAGGGGAGCAGCGCGGCGTACACGGTGTCCGTACGTGTTGCTAGAACTGCTGGCGCGGTAAACCATAGCGTTCCGTGCTGAGTGGTTGGGAATACACTCCCAAACACATTGCAACATCATAGCACCGTTATTAAAATCACGGAGCATAAAAAAGCAGGTTTGCTCTTACAGGGTTTTCAATGATATTATTGACGTGTTCAGCGAGTTGTAGATTCGTTCGGGCATATAATTGACACTTTCAGCGAGATATTGAATTGTTCGGAAGGCGGCGTTGACAAGTTCGGCGATACTATAGAGCTGTCACTTTCGTACCCCTTGGACTGCAGCTTGGATCATTCTCATCAGAAGGTAAACAAACGGTTTTCGTAAAAATATGTTTGTTTTAACTAATTCATGTATTAAACAGCTTGGGGAATGATTATTAGCTACTTTTAGGACTTCTAAGAATGAAAAATTGAACCTTGCGGCACAGTGTGTAAACAAAACAAATGACAGCACTACAGAATCGCTGAACATGTCAACGCCTGCTTACGAACAATTCAATATCTCGCTGAAAGTGTCAATTATATGCCCGAACGAATCAACAACTCGCTGAACGTGTCAATAATATCATTGAAAACCCTGTATCGTGTTTCCGGAACGAGCCCGGATGTAGTGGGATAGAAGTGAACGTGTTCTAAATCGTTATCAAGAGGTGGTTCCAGCTGAGCTAAGCACACTGCGAGAGGAGTAAACGAGGTCAGACAGAGAAATTAGACTTAAAGAAAAACGCAGACAACATTACGAAACAAAAGACCTCTGGGCAAGATATAAAGAACCGATTAATAAAGATTAATCATGTTTAACAAATCATCCAGCCAATTTCAATCATTGCTAACCCATGGTGATGAGTGTTACAAACGCGTATTAATATTCTCCCTCTACCAGCGACGATAAAACTATTTTATGACCTCATCATCGAACAATCATTTCCGCCCGCAAATGACTGATTTCATTCACACTCGAGCTAAATTGGGTCCATAGCTAGAATTGGCCGGACCATGCCGGAGTGTTGTTGACTCATTAAGCTACCGGATGCGAGCCAAGAGGTCCAGTCCAGCGCCATTCCGTCACCCGATCACCCTCGTTCCTCTACAATAAAGCTCGTTGTTCTAAAACGTGTCTGTGGAGCAGGATCGTTCGTATTAGGATTATTATAAACAGGCAAGAGCTTGGACCCTCTGAATGAGACGGTGGTTACCATTTCGGTGTTACGAGCAGTATTAAAGTAACACGCATACGCATTGCCATTGCCGAAGTAGAAAGAAAGGAAGTAGCGATTAACTCGAGTCACTTTGGTTAGTTCTCGCATGATGTAATCGAGTAACGCCACTAAGCCATATCGCCAAGTCCCACATCTAGCGCACCGAATTTCACACCAAAAAGCAAGACAATTGACTTCAACCTTCTAAGGGCATCCTGGAGCCTAAAAATAAACATCCGAAAAAAGTACGAATGACATCAACGACCAAACAAGCACCGAGACAGCCAGACGTGCGCCCCGTGAATGACTTCCGACAATCCGGATGAATATTATTGTGTGTCTGTTTCCTCGTTTTGTTCTTGCGATCGTTCTCCGTTCACCCGCAGCATAACCTTTGCAGTGGTGGTGGCGCAACGTGCAAAGAACAATTCCCGAAAGCAAGCAAAACTCACGAAGCCAGAAGAACGCAAGGCACCGGAGGTTCATTTCGTATGCATGAGCCAATGTTCTGCCAGTGTGTGCCTTTTTTTGGCTCCAGCCTGTACAAAAGAAGACACACACAACACAACACATTATGCTTCGGCACAGATAATGGGAAGCGCAAAAGGCACGGCACGTAGTAGCTCTTGGTGTCCGATGTACTGTGCCCTTTTTTGACTTACTGTACCCGTCGTATGTGGGATCCATCATTTTGGAACACAAAACGAAATGGGGGTTTAATTTGAATAATTCTGCTCGATCCGGCAGAAAGGTACGGTGTGGTTATGCTATAAGTAATACATAAATTTACGTTATCCTCAATTTGCTTGGCAAGCTCTTAAAGCCACTTAAATTAATATCATTTTTCATTTTCTATTCCAACCCTTCTAAACATCACCTCAAAGAAGCAAACTAGATCGACATCGAGTCTTAGTTACGGCTCTACGCCCCCTTGGAAATATTAAACATTCACCAAAGTCCCCAACCATCAACAACATCAACAACAATAACACTAGCTAAGCTACCATTTCCCCAGGCTCAACAAATTTCGGACAGATTTCTGGGGACGGGACACTACAGCACGGAGCAGAATAATCCACTGACAGCGAAAGGCGAATAATAGTTTCGTGGACCAGTTTTGTTTTTGACAAATCCGTAACGATCGTTTCCCGCTTTTGCGTGTGTCGTTGTTTCTGTGTCCCAGTGCTTAGCAAACGACAAAATCCGAAAAAAACAACAACACAGAAGTGCCAATCTGTCGCTGCCTGCTCCTCGCTAAAGCCAAAGATGAATATTTATGAGCACGACACAGCGTTTATCGATTAATGACCACCGGGTGAACGGAATTTTTGAAAAGGCTGCTCTCCGTTTGGACTTTTCTTCCGGATCGTGATTGGATTTATCGTACCAGCCACCAGCCGCCGCCGCCACCCTCGTCCTGTGCGGTAAGTACATTATCCAACACAGATGTTGATTGCCGCTGGTCGTTTTGCGTGTAATGGAGCTTTACATCTCTTTACCCTAGCGCGCGCTCCAGTACTTCATAACACAAATGTCACCAACAAACAGTTTCTTGGAACGAATTAAAAAAGAGCTTTCTTTCGTGGCATGTGTTTACCATGCCGCCCCACGTGAACGTGAGTTCTACCGTTTGGTCTGGCTTCCCCAAAAAGCGGGGAGTCATTTTCCAAACCATTATTTGATCAACTCTTGACTCTTGCGCACATAATACCGACGCTTCTTGGAGCGAAACAACACCCGTTTGGGACTTGGGGCCTTGCCCCCCACACCCCAGATAACCGTTCATGTAAATATATTCCGGCCTAGGCCCCCCGACAGCAGAGAGGTGCATCTTGCATGTGGGCCACTGCCAGCCGATCGAGCAGATGGGCATGGATGGTGCGGAAAACAAACCTGCAGCTTTCCATCCATTCTCAAAACCTTCATCGTTCGGCTCGTTTGTGGGTTTTGTATTTACCTTCCCACACCCGAACAGGGTCTCTCTCTCTCTCTCTCTCTCTCTCTCTCTCTGTGCCGGAAAGGTTCGCAGAGCAGTTGGGAGGTCCACCGTGCGCATTGGATAGTGGTGTCATACCCTTGTTTGCTTTACACTCTGACCTGCCGATAATGCTCTCCAAGAAACCTGGCAAACGTATGCAAGAGGAATGCATAATTAACGTTTGTTAGTACGGGCTTGCAGTGGTGCAGATGGGGAAGCAGCGTATAGCCTTTAGGCCACAGGTTTTTCTAACACAACTCGAGTCGTGAACACACAAAGCTCCCTTTAAGAGCTAGTTCCGGCGTAGCGACCGGCGTGCAGTGCTCTAAATAAGCTCCATCCAGTGAACGTTTCACACGTTAAGATCTCGACTCTTGAGCAGGCGTGCTACTTCCGGTGGAGGCTTTAAATCTCCTTTAGTTTGCTTTATCGAAAGCATTGAAAGCCGTCGCTACTTCCTACTTAAAATTGGAGCAATGTCTCGATCCCGATCAAGATCCTGCCAGTGTACGATCATCAGTTGTTCTCCGTTAATAAGCCACAGCTTCAACGGCTCCTTCTCGCATGTTCCTTTGCAAATGCAGCTTATTGTAGCATTGTGCCCAACCCCATTAAGACCCACGCGCTGGGTGCAAATTTCGTTGACCTCCGAACGGACGGCAGCGCCGGGACTTTAGCCGATTGGGTTGCGCTTAACTTTCTACCACCTGGATTCGTCGTTTCCGTTGCTTTATGCTACACTTTCATGCGCACAATTGTAATTCTCGCTGTCACGCGTTTTACTTTCCTTTTGCCCTACCACCGCCGCGGAAGGAGATCCAAGACATTGGACAATGTCAATATACAATTCCATGCACATTGGGTACAGTACTACTCCTACGCACACCGCGCTCCGGTTCGCCCCGAAGTACGTGACAACGGGTGGCTTTTGAATGAATCGAGGGCAAAGCCTTCGAGAAACCACTTCACTTCATTGGAACTAACTTCGGCGAGTGGGGGGAATTTGCAGGGAAGCTGGTAGAGGAGGACAACACGACAACTAGGCGCCCCCGGGAAAGGCACAGTCGAAGCCTTAAAGCCTACACAAAACCGACGCTCCCTTGGGTAGCAGCAGCAGCAGCAGCAGAAGAGAAGACGTCACGGTCCTGGTTTTGCTACAGAGCTCTCGGGCATTACAAAAAAAGCTACACACAATTGATGTTATATCGGCTCGTTATGAACTCCGACACAGTCAGAGGATGTCCCGCTGTACCTCCCACGGGTATGTCTGGTTGTGGGGGGTTCGTCGCCTTGCAACCACCGTCCGACATCCAGCGGAAGCAACAATAACGATGGGCCCTGCCTTCGCTCGCTTGAACGCTTTGTTGGGGTGTTAATTCCATTAGCATAAGGAAGTTGTTCTTTCCAGCCAGCACGGACAGCCTCATCTCGGGCAGTATCGTGCAGTACAATGACAATGGTGGAAAAATAGGGGTGACACGTTACGGATAAACTAATGAATCAAACTAATCTTGGCGAAGGTTTCATCCAATCACAAAGAGCGTAAGTCATTCATAAAGAGAGTTGTGTTATTCTACCACCGTTTGGAGCTTAGCTCGGTTAAAAGGTGGTCTCGCCATCAAGATCGAACGCTCCAAACGGTTTTACAATGTAACAAGATAAAGACGCCCGTCTCCAAGGGCGTTAGAAACCTGCATCGACTGCAGTTCCAGTGCACCAGCGTGCATCGCTCGCAAACACAACGCGACGTTGGGGAAGGTAAAGCAAACACACACGGCCAATGCAGGAGAATCGTGTAAATAAAGCGCTCCCAGTGTTCTCTTTTAGTGAGGAACGCTTTCCCCCTCCTTTTGACCTGTGTGGAATGAGCAATGGTATCGGTGGGTGGTAGACGCTTTCAGCAGAAAGAAATCAGATGCCCTCTTTCGCAGCTATATGTGAAACAAGAGGAAATTGACACCTCTCCGTTTAGAGCTTCTTGTTTAGAGCGACTTATTCAAGAACGTAAACCGTCGTCACGTGTAACACACACGATGGACATTTAAGAGGCTGCTATATTTGTAGCATGTAAATATTAAAAGCAAACAGCACGTTAAGTTGAGAGTAAGCAAAGGCACAAATGTCATAATGATTTTAATAATCGATGACTTTTTCATTTCGAAAAAAAAGAGGAGAGTGTCTAACAATATAAATACCGTCTCGCGAGCGGCTGTCGCTGCGAATTGCAAAGAAACCAACTCTACACAACCGTGGGTGTCGATTAATGACAAGCACGACGAGCACAGAAAAGGCACCAAGTCACATACACCACACCACACAAGCCATTTTAAGACTGAATCCGCAATCAGCAATCGTTTGTCAGGCTCGATCCATCAGACCCACCAAACACACAATATGCACGAGAGACGGCAACAACAAGCAGGCCCAAAACAGAATCTCAACTTCGACGCGGCGCCTACGCGAAATAAGCAAATGAATCCCCTGGCGACGACGAAGCTTATTACGCGGTGCTCTAACGCGCAGTAAAATACCTGCCCACAGCAAACGCACAGGGAACTGGCAACCTACAACAACATCAACAACAAGCACCACACCACTTCAGACTTCATTTAAACACCACACCAGCAACAAGCAAACTGGCTCGACGGGTTGAGCAAAACTCACCCAGGAACGCGCTGCCAAACGGAGACGCTGTGCTTCGTCATGTGCTGCTCGTTGCTGATCATCTCATGATCATCTCGCCCGGGCATTTGTGTGTGTGTGGCGATCGATATTTTGAAGTCATAATTTCTCGTAATAACCATCCGAATGGACAATTTACAGCCATGATCGATCGAGCCGCTGTGGTGCAAAACAACATACGAAGCATCACTCTCCTGCCACAACCGTCACCGCTTGGCGAATCTTCATGCGCACTTTAGCTCGTAAGTTGCTGTTAATTTATACCCCTCTTCAGCCCAATTGCCACACGGGGTTCGATTGAGTTACCACACGACAGTTCAAACGGGCCGGGAGGCGAAGACACTCCTCCCCTCTCCGAGCGATCATTGTTGTTTGATGCACAATAAAATGAGATAAAATATTAATCTCGCTAATCACATTCTGGAACACATCAAGATCGGCACTATGATGCTTCTTTTTAGCGAAACTCATTTCTTCTCCTCATGTCATCATGCTTCGTAAAAAGACGCATCTGTGCGGCTGTGCAGGTGACACGTTGCGGTGCCAAAAAACAACAAACGATTGACAAGAAATCAAATCATCAACCGGAAAACGGATAACACAAAATGCAGCGCAACGCACACAAAAAATGCACCCTAATAAAAACAAAGGACATCAACTGCTCTCAAGTGACGAACCGGGCGGAAATAGTACGGGCTAGCCGGTTTAAAAAAAAGAACACAATTTTAACGATAATTAGGGTTCTTGGGACGCATCGTCAAAAAAAGCACTCTAACGATCGTGCAATCGGGCCCAATAAAGGAAACCGTTTTTCCGTCGATTTCGAAGCAAAAACAAAATAATGAATTGTCCCACGAAAGAAAAAAAACCGCACAGCAAGAAGGAAAAAACACAGATTGTATCGGAAATCGGGCCCGGTCAGTGTCCGAAACGGGCGGAACATGATCCATGGATACTGTGCTGCCAAACGATCTGCCCTTTTTTGTGGTTTCATCATCGAAAGTGATGCCGGTGTGACAACAACACAATCAGGGGAGAAGACGAAAGCGACCGAAAAGGCGCAAAAACTCGCTCCAACGACAAACGCGGGGCAACGAATCGGAACTTGTGGCACTTTTTCGTTGCATCGCTCTGTTATGACAAAAAAGCAAAAAACAAAGCATTCTACATGCCCTTTCATGTGTCTTAGAACTGTCCGTGAGACACATGGGGTCATCACTGAAACGGAAAGAATCTTCGAACCCGATGGAAAGGAACACAGCCCCCAACACAATCTAATTCAAGTTCGTTTTCAGGGGAAACATTTATTCATGCTTGAAATTCTGCTACTAAGCGCACACGGAAGGAAAATTATTATTGTGCTTTGTTGAGCAGAAAAACGAGACACCGGAGGGAGCATGGTAATGAGATGGTCAGAGGAGTTTCAAACAATACACCGCCACTTCCGGCACGACAAATTCCGGCGTCGAACGCTGACGAACGGATGTGGCTTTTTTTGTTTGTTTGATGTGTATTTAAATTAAGTTAAATATACCACAACGCATACACAGATACAACCAACGCGAACAGAACTAAATTAATCAATCAAAGGGCGAGTCTGTTCCTATTTTGTGACAGAGCAAGATTTATTAACTGAAATAAAACTGCCAACGATTGGCTCTGAATACGAGCGCTTTCTCTGCCGAATCGAACGATGAGAAAGATTCAAAATAGTAATATAAATTCACTTTTATTATGCTTCTCTGCGCCAACACCGCAATTTTATTGCCGAAATGTGAATAAATCTTCCAAAATAGTATGCACACAGGAATATAAAAAAAAAACATATCAGCATAAAGTTTCACATAAAACGCACGAGGGGTTCAAAAACGCGCCCTTCACCCTTTACTAACAACGCACAAAACGGCCAAAGTTCGACACACGCTGCCGGCTCACGTAACATATCGGATTTCATTCACACCGTGTCTCGGGTAAGCCGACGCCGCAGCAGCAGCAGCAGCGCAGGAAAAAGTCGGAATGACAAAACACAGCCCAAGCGTGTGCGTAGGTCGCCGAAACGCCTTTTACGCCACCCGGCGTTTCTTTGGCGTTCGTTTGCGCTGCAGCAGGGCAACAGAAGAAGGTAATGAATCCCCCCATGCTTCTTCGTTGCTGAGACTGAGCCGAAAGTGCTTGCCTTTTTTCTTCTTCTTCCCACTTCCCCACTGATCCAATCGGTCCGACTTGCCGCCTTTCGCCTTTCAACCGAAAGCCGCCGTTTTCCCATCGACATCGCAATAAATCAATCCGTCAAAGACACGCGGAGCCATAGTTCCGATGTTTGAGAAGAAGCGTTCCCGCAAACGGTAGATTTAGCTCACACAACAGAAGAAGAAATGGAATTGACTCGCACCAACAGTGGACTACGTGTCCATGCTGCGTGATGTGATTAATTTTTACGACTTTTCAAACACTTTCCCCTAATAGTGCAGAGGGCGCACGCGCCGACGGTTTTTGATGGGCGGCTGAACTCATCTTCTTCGGCTAATTGTGTTGCGAGATAATCGCCTCAAGGCCGGCAAAGAAGCTGACAGTTACATCAAGTCAAACACACGGCAGTCAAGGCAGTGATGTACAGTGTGTATGTACAAGTACTTCACGTTTGAATGGAATCAAAAAATGACTTATTAACGTTACCTTTCCCGGTTGGTAACGTAGTCGAACGGTCTAATGCACTGAAGTTGGGCAATTCCTTGTCACGCGTAAGTTCAACTCTCTCTCACTTGATGGAAAGGATATCCGATCCCTTCCGAAATATGCTTCATCATTCATGTAGCTGCATGTCCTGCAAAACAACCTTCTAAACCCCCAACATCTTCAATATTTCAAACTCAACGTGTGCACCTGTACCTGCACACATCAGCTGCTGTTCAGAGGGGAACAGTCAACGGAAGAAATAAGCTCATTCATTATTTATTCTGGAACCAACAATCGCCAACATAGCAGATGAATGCACGGTTCCAGCTAATTGCTTAACCTACATCGAACACTGACACACAACCTTCAATAATGTGATTGAATCCCATCCACATCTGCCTCAATGACAAAGCAGCCGGAAACAGATTAACTTCTTGTTGCATTTCATTTCATCCTCTCCAAAACTTTTGAGTGCATCTCGGAGGAACATCTGAATGCAAAGCAACGGAAAGCAAAACAAACTGCGTGCAAAGATGCACTCTGTGCGCTTTCACACACTCACAGACACACACTTCCACTAGTGGTTTAAATGCAAATGTCATCGCAAAACGTGCTTGATGGAAGATTGGCGGCAGTCTGTGATTGATCTGCACAATGCACAATAAAGCGGGACATGCGCTGCTGCTGCAGGCTAAGAAAATTCGTGTGCCAATTTCAATTGGCCGATGTATCGAATCGCACACGTGTGAGCCAAACACGTTGCCGAGCGACAACAAACAAACCGAATGGTGTGCGGCGACGGTCGACGATCGGCTGATCGTGCTGATTAATTCAACAGGGGAAAGGGCGAAAGATTTGCGGTCAGAAGCCGGTCGCTAGTAGCAGTCGTCCAGGACGGTAGGACGTTGTTCTTTGTTGTGGCGGGGCGCCATCACTCGTCACTTCCCTGAGACATGACGTTTTCTCGAGCTTTTGAAAGATATTGGAGAACAAACGAAGGAAAAGAAAACATGTTGCGCTTCTGCTACAGACGGCTACAGCCTAATTGTTTAAAATAATTTTGAGAAAAAAATATTTAAAATCATAATATAGGTTAAATCTTGAATATCTTTAACAACTCGTCCAGAAAACATCACCAACTCCAATGCACTGTAGTAGTCTTAAAGACTTCAAAGTCCAATCCGTAAACTCCTCCTACCTTGACTTTCACCTAACGAACCTCCAAGCCAACTGCATTCGTGAACAATGAAACATCACTCAACGTTGCGCATTCCCTGTCCACTGTCAAGACCTCCAACGGACGCCTACAGGACAGTAGCACCCGGTTACAGCCGGACACTGACGACAATTTGATGGAATGCAGGCCGACACACACACACACAAACACACCGCCAACGCCGAGACTGATGCAGCAGCAGTTGCAGCAGCAGCAGCAGCAGCAGCATCATGAGCAGCTGCTGCTGCGTAGCACAATCGCTCAATCTGCATCAATAAAATAAAAATAAACGAATCGTGTGCGCACCGGGGTCGAGGTTTCAAAGTGTCGAACTTTTCCGTGACGCAAAAAGCCGTGTACGAGCCAACGGGCCTGCTTGCGATCTTGCGCGTCTGCAAAATATCTCGACCAACATACAAGCGACAGACATCGAGAGTTGTCCTCAATTATGACGGTTGCGTTGGTGTCTCGAACAGGCCACATGGACAACGCACCGGGGAGTTACTGCACATGGTGGGCAAATTAAAATGTAGCGACCTAACGTATGACTCCCACACGCTATGTGTGTCTGTTTTTTAGTGCGTGTTTGTGATGTTTGTGGGCGATCGAGTTGAACCAGTTTGGGAAAATTAACATGGCCACAAAGACTGCCAAAGTTTTTGCACACAATTCTGCTACTAGCATGATGAATAGCCGCACCAGCGCGTTAGGTTTCGTGGCGTAGGGGACCAGGCCTCGAGTGAGCTTAATTGACTTCGTTAGATGCTGCGAGGGGATGTTGCGTGTTTTAGCGATTAATTCGAAGCTTAGGAATCATTCACAACGCTGCCGACAAAGTAATTTGGCATATTAACGACAACGTGCCAAAACGTTCGCCGGCGATCCGACGACCTGACACCTCCGAATAATTACATGTTAATTAATTTGTTTATGGATTTGTCATAGTCAAGCGACATATTTTGCAATACAGAATGACTTCTGTAAATTTCTACTTCGCAAACATTATTCTGCACAGTTTGAGAAATTCAGCTGTTGAGCTGCTCTTCGCAAAAGTGTGCTTAACTTGTTGCGCGGACAGTTAACAACTTGTCGGCACTAACCCATTAAGCTCATTTACGTAAACGTAATAGCCGATGGCGCTCTACATATGGCAAGATATTATGCAGAAAAAGTGGCTGAAGGTCGACTCCATCATTCGACTGTGAAGGGGGAACTGTCGTTAAATAACAAACCCATGGTATGGCATAGTATATACACACTATCACTCTGAACACTTTGGAAACAAACATAACCAAACTTGTTTACCTACATTGAAGAGAGAGAGAAACAAGCCAAACCACCATATACAGAAAGCTGCTATGCAGAAAAGCTCCGTGCATTCTTCCTTTCTAATTTAATTTTCGTAAGTCTAATGTCTCGTAAAACAAAAACTAACCCATCGAACATGTCCATAAAAGAATGAGTCGTTAGATCGCTACATTAGGATGCAATCAATCAACCTGCTACTACTCCACAATTTGTCTGATTTGAGCATCCGAGATATAAGTCCACACACACACACACACACTCACATCCGAATCGTTATCTAATCAAGCAGCATCGTTTACATCGAGACTTGCCAACAATCGCTACCAAAATGCTTCCAAAATAGCCGTCCGACCTATCGATGCCATTCAAGGTATTGACTGGCAATAACCGGCAAAACCTTGCCCATAAACTATCGTAAAATCTGTGGAAAAAAACAACACAGACTGCCGGCGAGCTTAAACAGAAGGTTAAGCTACCCTTCTGAAACCAGGGCAGACCACCCCGGTTCAGTTCCAATTTCAGTGCCATATTAATAGCGTTTACACCTCCGCGAACAGTCCGAACACCTCCTCAACTCGACTCTGCCCCTCTCCTCCATCGCACAGATTGCGTAAGCTTTTCCATTTTACTGATACGGTTTTTTCGTTGCTTCTTATGTTCTAATCGCTATCGACTTCTTCCCCAATTCTTTACATCCTTTCCGCACTGGAGGACTAAAAATTATTAATGCTCGTCTCTCTATCGCGCCGGTATCTTTGGGATCCACGAAATCCCGAGAGAATCGCTCGCTGTGCGCGTCAAGGTGAGGCATTGAAATTCCGTTTTCTTCACATTCCTCTGCCAAAGCGCGAAACACACGCTTTTTTGCCACTCGATGAGAGCGATAAATCTAACATGATCCTAAAGTTACAGAACAACAGACCAGCATCCTCTATATTCAAGGCTGTTTAGGAGAGATTAGGCTCATCCACATTGCACCTTTGCCGCTAATTTCTTCTGCATATCGTAGCAGCGCGAGGATCGATTAAAAACGATAATGAGTATCATAAATTGTGCTTCTTCCAACAAGTGTGCACGCACGCCGCTCCTTCTTCTCATTTGCATCTTGTTTGGTCCGGTTTCCTTGCTGCTCCCGCGATCGTTCCTTTGCGTTTTTGGGCTTATCAACAAAC
Organism: Anopheles gambiae; assembly: GCF_943734735.2. Classification (NCBI taxonomy): domain Eukaryota; kingdom Metazoa; phylum Arthropoda; class Insecta; order Diptera; family Culicidae; genus Anopheles; species Anopheles gambiae. Next base: position 115,001,844 of record NC_064601.1, read on the forward strand.
GCCAATAGAAACCTTTTTCTTATGAAACGACAGATATTAATGACAACGCCTGCCCAAAAATGGACACCATTACGACGACTGTGACCGGCGATACGACCAGCGAAGAACTGGAACACAGTAACCGCGGCACGCTTTGCCAGTTTCATTAAAGTCACATTATAGATCACAAATACCAGATCGGGAGATGGATAAGAGTGATCGCATCTCAACCCTGTTTCTGTGGATTCCGCCCGCCCCTGTTTTCCCCCAATTCCATAACCATACGCAGTCAAATATTGAAACTAGCTCTAAACATGGACATTGGCACATAAATATTTTTGATCGCATTGTTTATTCGGAACGGAACGCTTTCTACATACAACACACCCCCGGATAGGCTTAAATGTGAAAGCGATTGTACAAAAGATCCAGGATCATCGCTGGCCATTGCAGTCTTTTACGCTGCTTTGGGGACAATTTTGTCCTCCTAATTTCGGTCATAAATATATTCTCACCTAACTGTAACACATAAATCTTGCCTCACTTATGGTAAACGTACGCAAACGAACCTCTGGTGGCATGAAGGTGACACATTTTTTGTCACCAAATGGCTATTGAAATTAACGACTATTACCACTCTTCATAGGATGGCACACATATTAACAAAGTATCAGCAAGCTATCAAGGGGGGAAAAAGCAACACAAGAGACCAGAAGAAGTGCAATTACATTTTATGATTTGAATCTAGTGATCGCTTTGATAAGCTGCTAGCTAGCTATCTAGCTTAAACTCTGCCACAATGAAAACCCCATAACGAACTGGTTCAATAAATTCTGGTAAACAGTCCACCACTATTGCGGTGGTAGCACACCTCAATGTTTTTGCCATAAATATAGATAATCACTAAATTTATGTTCATTTGTGCACCAGGTTCGGAGTAAATCGGGATGGAGCGATATTTCTTCGTTCCAAAACGCAGTACGCAGTTAGGGAAGCTAAACGACTTAAACTCTATTCCACCATTTATCACCGATTCGAAGCGTGCTGCTTCTGCAGCAACGCGGTTTCTTTCCTCTCGATCAAATATTTTCCATTCAAATAAACGCTTTAGTGCGCCGCGGCAGGGCGTAACACATAGGTAGGTACCTGAGCAGTAGGTCCGCCACCATACTTGGTAAACAATTGGCCAACGTAACCCGAAGGCCCTTATGCCACAGAGCATACGCATGCTGGCGGCTTTGCTTTGCTGCTCTGTTCACCTTCCAATGCTTGCTCCAGAAGATTACGCAGCGAAGGAGGGAAGGTGAGTATCTATCGAGTCAGTGTCGCCACTCGCTAAACGTAGTTAGCGTAGCGGTAAGCTTCCTGGCGTGAGCAGTAGTGCCCATTGATCTCAAATCTTTCCTACTTCAGCCGGTGGCACAGTTCTCCAAGGTGGACAATTCCATTAGAGTTCTGCTATGGAGTTGAATGTTAAATCTCTTGAACCTTGTCTTTGAGAGTGAGAGCTCTCAGCTCCAAGCGCCTTAGAGAAGAGATCGGAATAGATCCTAAACCTCTATATAGGGACAAGTTAATCCACGGTGCATGTCAACCCCGCGCGTAAGTGGGACGAAAGTGAAAAGGGTTTTAGGTGATCGACGGGTCCCGGGTCTGTGCGAGTGCAGTGTGCGTACGTGACGCTGCCAATGCGTGGCGCATGATGCATGTAAGATCTTATCGTCTACCGAATCGAAAGAGAAGTCAAGTTAAAAAAGGTTCAAAACACAGTCATCGCAAAGGTCCGTCGTGGTGCCGCCTCCCCAGGGAGGATCAGAATATGCAGTTGCTGTTCGTAGCGTAGCACAACCCTGGCTCACACACACACTCCCAACCATTGGGGGGGAGTCAGAAAATGTAGGTCTTGCCGTTGGGGCTTGCTAAACTTTTTTACTCCACCCGCCGCATGTTCCCAGTGCCGTGCCCAGCGGGTGATCTGGAAGGGAGGCTTTTAGCATCACAGCACCACAAGACGACAACGGCTCCACCAGCAGCAAAGGCAGTCGACATTGCGACAAAGCTAGCGGGAACCGCGGCAGTACGCACAGCTTGATCTATTGTTTGGGGAAATTTACATCCACACTCAGGAATGCAGAAACGTTGTAAGACTCAGCGCGACTCAGCGATGTTATGCGCGCGTCTGCGGGTACGTATTTAGCTACAGCAGCTCCACACACAATAAACTGACCCCCGCACGGGTCAGATTAGATTGTGGTGAAGCTTCACCAGAAAAGGAAATCACCAGATTCCACTATCACTCTGGCGATGTCGTCCTCCGCCTGCAAAAACATACCGTTCATACTGTGGGCAACCGTAATGTTTGGATGAAGATTACCAGCGGCTACAGCGACCATCCGATCAGAGCCAATCGGATTTAGACGTAAGACCCGTACCTCCCCGAAACTAAACCAGTCAGCCGGCCATTGGGGACCCGCAAACATCGCTCCAACATATTAGTCGGCAGCCGGTAATGATATACCGAAAACTTGAAACCAACCGCTTCTACTTCTGCAGCTCCATCCCGCTACGATCGTTAACTTTGCTACTCTTGAGTTCCAAAGAGATCGTACTGTCCCCCCGCAACCAACCAAAGCCGGCGCTTTCAAATAGACATCGCGACGGTGAACGCCTCTGACATGGGCCAGGAGAAACTTATGATGAAATCGTGTTTCAACCCGCAGTCGCACGAATTTCGCCCACGCGCGCCTCCGGCAGATATAAATTTGTTGACTATTGGCAGTACGCGCGCGCTGTCCGTGCCGCTTGATGCTGAACCGTCGGGTCCGATGATGGGGGACACTATAGTCATCATCATTTTCGTCATTATCATCGCTTAGCCGACGCCGAGTCATACGAATGGGCCGGGTAAAGACCGTCTAATATGGTAAGGGAAATCGTTCTTTTGCAATAATTCATTCTCGTGCCACAAAACTCACGGGGTTTGCAAGACATATTGATGAAGCTCATCATAATGAAACATGATTTGGTGATGGATTGGTACAAGCGCATAGAATGTACGATCGTTTCCACAATTCTTCAAAGCATTTCTATCTCTATCGACGAGCATGCAGGGACAGTTTATTTTCCGCCCCCAACGCATACATCACGTACATTAGCGGATGCATCACTGCACCCTTTTGAAATGAATTTCGTCTTTGAACTCTTGCATGAATAAAAAAAAACCGAGACGAATACAGAATCTCTCACTGTCTAGACATAACATCCCGCACACCGCAAAGTTACGATCGGACTCGCGTCAAAATGTGGGCTATCCTGAGGAACACATCTGGTACCGCTTTCCAATAGACCTGCCACTTCACTTTCCCCCGAAAAGCCGTCCCTGTGGTTGCTTCCCTCAGTCTCATAACTTTGTACTATTTTATTGCACACGTCGAGACGCACAAGATGCGATAGTTTACGATCGATTCCTGTCCCGTATGTGTGTGTGCGGGATCGGGTAAAATGGGTAAATGGACCTACCGCTATGCACAGTTCGATCGACTTGAAAGAGGCGAAGATTTATGTACTACCATACACATAGGTCATTTGGAATGCATTATCGGGGGTTTAAGGGTTATAGGGAGTGATTCTACTATGCAATTTAATAGAGGTGATAGAATTCCGATCAACGTTGGACGTAAAGTGTGATGGAAGTTTCCAAGTAGAAACTGTTGAAGTTCATTGCGTTGAACATATTTTACAGCTTTATATTCACCTCCAATTGAATTCTGCATATTCAACTGTCTCCAATAAATATCTACGCATACGATCTTAATCCTCTGATGCTTGGGATGGGAATTCCAAGAATTAATTCCAACTGCTTCAGAACTAACCTCACAGCAGCAGCACATTTCACCCGGTTGGTGCTCCAACAAAACAAAGTGATCCTTATTTACAAACAATCGTTCTGCAGGCAAAGCCCTTTCTTCCCCAACCCCAACACGCACACATACTTTGTTTCTGTTTCCGCCTCTCCCGATATCAAGTGTGTAATAATTGGTGGCTCTGTTGGCTGCTGCTGCTCCAGAACCCAACACCGCAACGGGTCGTATAAAAGTGGGAGCGCCCCTTAAATGGAAAGCCACTAACCACATATATGTGTGTGTGGAAGAAGGTGGTGGTGGCAGGAGGGCAGCATAATTCCGACATACAGCACTTTGCTTGGCAAAAAACACGGCTACGATAGCAACAGTAGAGAGTGCCATGTCAGCATCCTCCATCTTCGGAACCATAACATGGTTTTTGAATAATGTGTCCCCTCCCCGGTGTGAGTGTTTCATCTCCCGAAAATAAAAGCCAACCTTCGCCAGCTTCGCACCGAAACGGACTTCCCGTAGCGATGATCACCCAACGCCACAAGAAGAGATCGCGCGCGCGCGCTCTCGTCCCAGCAGCTGGGTGTGGTGGAGTGTTGAATTGATTCTCTTCTTTTTTTGCATTTTGATTGTCACATCACTGATCTCGCATTGGCCGCTCCCAGCCGATTTACAATGTAGTTTTAAGCGTTTTATTTCATCCACACTCTATCGAAAACAGACCATCCGACCAGGGGGAAGGGGAACCTGTGACCTGTTGTTGTTCGACGCGCGTCTCTAGAGAAGCACACACACGTCAAGCAGCAGAATGACATTTGTCACGCCGTAATGGTACCGCGGACAGGCTCGATCCTCTCGGTTAACCTTTCCGATCTTCTGGACACCAGGGAGGAGCCTGTTTCCAAGCCTGCGAGACCATCATGCTTCCCCGAATATCAATGCATGCACACACACACACACCATCATCACCTCTCACACTGGGTGTTTATGTTGCGCTTCAGAATTCAGCTTCAGCACGGGGAATAATTCGTAACACGAAGAAGAAACCTACAATCTTCGTTCCTAGAACCTACCCCCCGAAGTGGATATTCTTTTATGGAAAAGGCAGACGCGATTGGTGTAACGAGAAATTTGAATACAATGCTTGCGCTCCGTGTAACAGAGCAGAGAAACAAGGGTGAGCAGTCCATATGTATTGTTGGTGACAAATTCGTATGAGCTCAGCCCGGCGATACAACACACCACCACACCACGCACCAAGGGAAAATAGTTCTGGAGTCTAGGCTCTAGGGACAGCACTCCGCCACAACGCTCGTTTCCACGGCGGCAAAAGGGTAACGACTTATTTGAATAACAATAAAACCGCTCAGCGGAACGCGAACGCTCATTCAGAACGGAAACTGCGCGCCGTCCACTGGCTGTGTGCTGTGTGTTGAATAACGCGATCTGGTTCCAGCATGTACCACACACCCCGAAAAAAAGGGGGAGCAATTGCAATTAACAACAATGGGATCCAATGCTGCTGCTGCTGCACTCGAGCATGATTTGGAGCATGTGAAGTAGAGCTTTGCAGATGAATCTATGCTCGAGCACAATGTGTACCATGCACACACCCTTTTTTCGTTTAACTTGCTGAGAAACACGTTTAACCATAGAACTGTTCATTTTGACTGGCATTCTTACTTAACTCAGGCCTGAAATAGGCAATAACTTTACATTGTAACCTGTATTGTGACACCTTCCATATGAATAGTTTCACTGATAACGCTCCTTTGCTAGAAGGTGGAAACACAAATGGAATGTAAATTTTACCCATTTCCAAACGATCCGTATCCGGAAACAACCATTCGATTAGACTCGAACGGCAAAGAGACGGTTGCATTCCAACGAGGCGTTCGAGACCGTGGTGACATACATCGTAAAAGGGGTGATGTGCTAGAAATATGTATCAAACGACCGCCGGAGCGTGTTGTGACCAATGTTTCTAATCAAATTCGAATAAGCTCCAATTAGAAACGGACCCCAACCACCAAACCACCAGCTGCAGCGTAAAGTCATTTTCTTAAAATGAAAAATAAATTACCACATCTCGTTCAGCCAACCTCTTGCGTAGCGTAGAACCCGCGGGAACCCGAAACTAATGAAAGCAATAAATTGACACCCGCGATAACACACACACACACACACATATTCTCGACACCGGGTCGAGACACACAAAAAAAGGGCCGACGATAAAGAAAAAAGCCATGCACCAAGACGAAATGGAAAGAAGGCTACTTTCCGTTGGCAGACAGAGGGCGCAGTGTGAGTAAGCCCTCCAACGGTTGAAGGAAGTGATGACAATGCAGCGTGACGAAGCCGTTCTACGGTGGTAAAGCTGCACGATGCACTTTCCTTTACGCGATGCAAACGAACTCTCTCGGCTGAGTCAAGCGTTTAAGCGTTCGACTTAAAGTGGACGAAACTAATGCGACAGACGCTTGGGAAGTGGGTTGTATCGGCACGATGACAGGCGCGAATGAAGTTTGCTCAAGATCATATGGCAAGAGCATATAATGCTTCTCAAGAAAAAGGCCAATAACTTAAATGGAAACCGTTACAAATTATTAAAAATGATTCTGAACATGAAAGCTACAAGCTTCTTTAAAAACTCATAAAATTCTTCGTTTCTTTCAAACGGGACAGTAGCTGAACGACCTCTTGAAAATGGCCGCAATGACACACCGGAGCACTCCACACAGCCCACGGAACAAGCAGCTACCAGAAATACTCGCGACCGTATCGGAAATGCTCGATCTGGTAAGCTGACAAATCCCTAACGAGGCACCGAAACGGAGGCAGCCAACAACGTCTGGATAATCTTACACTTGATCGATTCCTCTCGCCCTCAATCCGGTTTGAATTGCCCCAGACGTGGGCTGCTGTATTGTAATTCAGCTGCACCGTGTTAAATCTGGAGCGACTGTTCTCTGGACCGCAGCCCCAAGAGAACTCTCAAACCCCTGCGCAATCGATCATCATGCCAAACGCCGGAGCCAGAAAACCATTAGAATGCGTAAGAATTCCGAAATACGCTCATGCAACTATCTCTGCCAAAAAACCCTCATAGTGGCACGTAAAAAAAGAAGCTGAACGTAAAAAAGCAACTATTGCTATTATATTTCTGCTTTCCCTTCCTGAGATTAAACTAGCTGAAGGGAACTTCCGCCCTCCAGAGTAAGATGTCCACATCCTGCGACGTGTGCGATGACGACGCCACCACTCCGCATGTTTGTGGTTTTATCAAACTGGGTGTCATTTCCCGCGAGTTAGGAAGAGGAAAGAAAATGAAAAAAACCCTCCCCATGATAACTGAGAAGATTTATTTCGTTTCCGATTACGATTCTAACCACCAAATGCTCACGCAGCAGCAGATTGCCCGCGCACCGAAGGGAAAGCTTATGGCATGGAGCCGCATGATCAAAGCGATTGGATGGGTTTTTGGGGTATGATTAATTGTTTTCAGGATAGTGCCGATAGGTGTGTGCGTGTGTCCGCCACTTGCCAGTGTTATGGAACGTTACGTCCTCGTTGGCGGAAAAGAGCCACGGAAGAAGATATGACTTCGGTGATAGCAGCAGACAGCAGACGGCAAACGATCAACGATCGCGTCCTCTTGTCAGCGCTAGACATCATCCCGTAGACAACTTACTTAAACCGGTAGCTGTTTCCTTAAGGCATGGGTCGAACATTCTTTTATTTTCGCCGAGAGATAAACGGATAACAGCGAGCTGCAACAGGTTTCGGAAAATACGCTTCACAGCCTACACACAAACAGCTCTATAGGTGTCATGAATTGATGCCCTGTAGGCAACAATTAGCAAGTGAGTGTAGAAACGACATACCTAAGCGTTGTGTATAGGACCCACTGCTCTAAAGAGGTTCGTGCCAGGGATTTATTACAACCAATTAATCTTCACGGTAACAAGCGTTGTTACTTCTCTGCACAAAAGTCTTGTACGTTTCGTCTGCCTGGGAGATATTTCCGCGAGCTCTCGTGATTCACCAAAAGAAAGCATCTTCCAAGTCGCGATCGTTGCCAGGGGTTCCAATATAATTATCATTTAAATATAAAAAAAGTCCCACGCTCAATTTAGCTGAAGCTGAATACGATACGAGTACGACAATTATATAAAAATTCTCCCAGTAATGGGTCGTGAATGTTAAGTAAAAAGCCCACCCCAAGATATACACCGCCCACTGACTTGTGGTTCCAACCGTCTTGACTCACTTTCTTGCGAAACGCGCCGCCAACATGCGTGGGGGTCGGTCGGTACTCGGTCGGTGGTGTACACGGTGTCGTTCGCCGACCGCCACTCAAGCAAACGCAATCTGGAAAGAGATATCCTCTCCCACGCAATGCAACCTCTCCCAGACACTGTCCTCCAAGTGAGTGTGTGTGTGTGTTCGAACTAACGTCGTCATCGTCAAAGGGAAAGGACATACTTTGTAGTCTGCGGTGGTTCACTCCTTATAGGAAGAGGGACAAGATGAATTTTATGAAAAGTTTTGATCTGCTTACCTGTATTGGAACTGCATTTTGCGTTCGATGAAGGCGTTGACAATTGGGGTGGGGGGTTTGAGAACTATCGGTGGTACCTCATTCGTGCTGCGAATTGTTTCTTCTTTTCGTGCCTTAATACACACTCCAAGTAACTTCTACCGCGCCTCAGCGAAAGAAAGTGATCCAAATATCCACCGTTTTTTTCACACCGCACCTTCACCAACTCGTGGATGACAATTTTGAACAACGCCTACTGCCTTGCACGCTTTACGCTCCACAAAGGCCCTACTACCAAACGACATGCCCCATAGGGAGAATGTGAGAAGATAAGCCACCGTTGCCCGTGGTAACAACGGACGCACACACTGCGGAGGTCGCGGTTTTGGCCGTTATAATTGGAGCCGAGAAGTTGTCGTGGGCACACTTGAGCACAGAAAACCGGTAAAACAACAAAACAGCACCAGGGCGAGCGCGCGTGCTGCTGGTAGGTAGGTACACGCCAAATTCACAGCACCGACAGCAACGAAAATGTATGCTCCACTCCGAAACCGAACCGCCTAAACGAGATCTCTTTCTAAACACAAGCACAGGTCGCGAATGCTGAGGATGGGGAGTAGGGCGCAACAAATAGGTTTTGCAGGCTTTAAATTCCACCCAACGCTTGGTGGTGGTTCGACCACTTTTCACAAACTATTCGTGTACGGGCTGACACAATCGGGGCACTCTGGTGGAAACTGCGATTCTAGGCGCACACAAACACACTGTATGATCATAGCCTTCTAGGGACGTTTTCTAACTTCTTTATCTTTACGAAGGCCACCGCAAAGGTGAGCTGCCGTTGGCATTTGGTTCGTGTTAGGACGATCGCTTGAAGTTTGTCGTTGCGTCTCTTTGTGAACTTATTGCAACGTGATCCATCGATCCGTCCATTTTTCTAAATATATTTTCACTACACACTATGCAAGTGATGCTTCTCCGCTAAATGTAACCAATTCAGCAATATCCCACACGGGTGACACAACACGATAATGCGCACCGCATACACGCGTGGCTGTTTACTTTCGCTTTGAGCGCGCGTGCGTCTTCGCCCCGTTCACTCGATCGACTGTGATCCGCGGCATGATCCGCGGCTCGTCGTAGCCCTTCCAGGTGACTGTGTGTGTGTTTGTGTGTATGCGCTTTTGTTTTGTATCGCTCTCTCGCTCGCAACCGGCTCGATCACGCACTCTCTCTTTCTCGCTCTCCCATACGCATTCTCTCCGTACGTTTGTTTAGCTTCTTTACCTTTGCTCGTTTTTACGCAAACAAACCCCCCTCCCGTCCATGCCGCTTTTTTCTTACTTCTTCCACTCTCACACACACACACACAGGCATACGATGTGTGTTTCCTTTTTGGTTTGCATTCTACCTACACGATCGTCCTACACAGTACCGCGCATCGTTTTCCGTCCTTTACCCTGGTGGTCTCTCTTTCCGTTCGTAATCCATCACGTTTACCTCAACATTTCCGCCGTGTGTGTGTTTTTTTTCTTCTCTCCTTCCTTACTTCACTTACCTTACTTATCCTTCCTGCTTACATATTCCCGACAATCCCACCCCGCTTTTGTCTGTTTTGTGGTAATTCTTCCTTTTTCATTGTTATGCCCATGCTGCTACTGCTGTAGCGGCCGACAGCGGTCTTTCTTCCCCCCGCTCGGCCACGTGTTGAGACCGGAGAACCGGTTGATCGCCGATCCCAGGCTGTTGTAACGGCTAGTTCGGGGAGGTTTTTTATTTCCGAAAATGTACGTGCGAGCGCCTTTTTTACGGTTGCCTAACTTTGGTGGGAAACCGGAAACGACATTTCTATTATACGTATCGTAAGGACCTAGGGTGATATGTAACTTAAAAAGGGATCCGAAAAAGGATAGAGGAATTTGTAATTAAATGACACAATTAAAAACACACCAGAATGTGCCACATTTCTAAGCATGGAATTGTATTGTGTTTTAAAAAGAAAACTTTATTCGTTATGTATAATTCTTACTTCCTCCACATCAAACCATCGATCCTTCAACATCCATTCCACCGGCCGATTCATCCGCCGGTGGATTGACCAGTGCGGCCGGAATATTTAGCGTCTTACCCGGGCACAGCGCCTCATACTGATGCTTTAGACTCTCCAGCTCAAAGTTACAGGTGGCCAGGGCGGTCCGCAATTCGCACAGCAGCACCATATCCGATCGCAGCTCATTGAACGCCACACAAATATCTTCTACCGGGGGTGGATTCGGGTCCACCTTGAACTCCTGCAGTGCCTGCTCGAGCGCCTTCGCTTTCTTCTGGCCAACGTTGGCGGGCAGTTTCATCTTTTGCGATCTCAACGACACACCCGTGCCACGCAGATCCGTAAACTTAATGCCAGCGCTCTCCACTGCGCTTACCACCGAATCCACCTTGGACGTGCGTGGCTGCTGTTGGATCTTTTTCTTGTTCAGCTTTTTGTCCTGCTTTTTGTGCGATGTGTTCTGGGTACCTTGGGGCTGCGTTTGGCTATGATGCTGCTGCTGCTCCTTCTGATGGTGTTCCGTCTGTTGCTGGTCGGCCTGCGAGATGAGCTTCTGCAGATCTTGCGTCTTGCGCTCGCGCTCCTTCTTGCGTGCTTCGATCTTCTTCAGCTCGTTCAGCAACTGTTGCTCCTCCTCCACCTGCTTCGATGTGCGGTCGAACAGCTTCTTCAGCTGCTCCTTTCGGCGCCGCTCGTGCTCCGCATCGAACACGTACACCTTCTTTTCGACACCGCCCTGCCCGTTGGCGTTGCGTACTTTGTTCAATATGCCCACCACCTCGTAGTAGCGCTCCTTCAGATCTTCCACCGATTTGATGCCATAGTTTGCCCGCTCCCAACGGTCACACATGATGATGAACCGAACGTCGAACCGTTTGGCCAGATCGAACAGATGGTCCGTCTGCTGTTTGGTCCACTTCGTTGTCTTGAGATGTGCATTGTAATCGTTCAGCGTGTAGGTGGGAATGTCCAGCTGCTTGTTAAACCGGGCGAATGGATACTCCTTCGGCTCGTCCGTCACGCGCTTCCAGTGGTGAAAGACGGCCCCATCAGTACGGGCCGGATTAACGAACGGTGCCCACTCCCAGCGGCGCACCTTTTTCATGCCCAATCGGGCCTTCGTCTTCTTGTAGCCGGAAACGGTATCCGTTGGCAGAAGCGGTGGTGCATCTTTGTTGTCATTGTACAGCAGAGCAAACACCTCCCGGTGCATACCTTCAGGACGTTTGGCCACAATTTTCCTACAAACAACGAAGCGGATGAGTAAATCTACACCCAAAACCCGTACCCAGGGATGACTTCTAGCCTACCTTTCGACAGTGCGTTTCTTGGAGTTGAGCAGTGCTTCCTTCGTTAACTCCGGCGTCACCGGACGCTCCAGCTCAAGAATATCCCGCACATCAGCCATGATGTGAGAAAATGTTTAGAAATCTAATAAAATTTACAATAAATATCGTTCACTTTACAATGTTTTGTTTGTTTTTTCCACAACTGGGGGAGAGCGTCCATTATTTGACGTTTCTTTTCCGAATCCTCTAGTTCGATCAAGAGCTATAAACGCACTGTAAAAGCACCAATACGTTCCACCGTTTGTCGCGTGGATGACAACATTTGAAACCAACACTTGATTAATTTTTGAATTTGCATTTCAACGCATAACAATTTAGAATAAAGCTAGTCGCACCACTATCATTGAGAGTTTTTATTTATTAACGAATTATTTTAATCCCTGCCAACCTTACACATAGCATGTGTAACTAGTTTTAACATTATCCTACACCATCGTATCAACTTACAGTTTCTTCTCTACATTATCGAACATTATCGAAGTCGAATTATTGCTCACTATTGACTAACTCAAACCATTGTCTCATGGCATCGCTCAGTACCATCGGCAGCTGACCCAAATCCCTCACAATTACGTAGTACGGGAAGGGGAACACGTCCAGGTACGATTGCATGACGATCTGCGAACTGTCCTCTGTGAACAACGGCACGCGAACATCCATGATTGAATGCTGGTAAAAAAAAAAACAGAGAAAAAGATCATTTCATTAGCTAATTCTAGATGCAAGACATAAATTTCCTTCACTCCTCCCTACCTTATTATCGGGATTATCGATGATGATGTACACGATAAAGATCCTCTGCAGTCTGGCCAGCTTCACAGCATTCTTCACCTCCTTCTCTCCCTCGCTGTATATGTTCCGACCATCGCTCAGCACCAGCAGCAAATGCTCAAACACTCCATTCTCCGACGCCGATGCGTCCTCCGTGCTAAACGTTCGCACAAACTTTAGCAGCTCCGCAATGCGACTCTGATTCTGTGCAAAGTTCAGCGCACTAATCAGCTTCGGTCCATCGAACTGATCCGAGTGCTTTAGCAATATGCGTGGCTTCTCGCCGAACGACATCACGTTCAGCCGACCACTCTCAAGCAGTGACAACGCTTGCGACACCAACGATATCGCTTGCAGTGTGAGGTCCTTGGAATTGTTGTGATCCATCGACTTCGAGTCGTCGATCGCGATCGTAATCTTGTAGTCTCGCTGGGCCGGTTTCGTCCTGCGCAACCAGATCTTATCCTTGCGGAACTGCGACGCAATGTAGGGGATGATTTTCTTCATGTTTATCCGCCGTCCCGTTCGATAGTCTCCCTTCAGCCGGGTGCATTTGGTCGGTTCCAGAATCAGTCGCAGCTGTTCACAAAGATCACGCGCGCTGGGCAACATTTTGTGCGATATTTGCTGCCACTGTTCGAACGCTTCGTGGTCAACCGAACCGTCCTGCAGTACGGACGTTTGCATTTCCGTTTCCACCATCTTGCGCATTTCCAGCAGCTCGCTTGTGGTAGGATCGTCCGGCAGCGTTATATCGTGAAGAATTTCGAATCTGTAAATGAATAAAAAAAATGGAAATGGATCAGTACAAACGGTATTACCTTGTACAAATGCTGTAATACTTACATCGTATGCGCCACTGTGTCGTCACCTCGTGCTACCGTTGCCGTGGGAACTATTTCACCCTCCACCTCCACCTTTGTTTCGGTTTCCATCTTTTCCTTCAGCGCTTGCTGATCCTGTTTGGCCGGTTTGTCCTTTTTGTTTTCATTCTTCTCACTTTCCAGCAGTTCCCTTTCCTCGAGGTCCTCTTCCTGCGGTTCATCGTCCTCTTCCTCCATCAGCTGATCGGCACACTCCTCTTCCTCGTCCTTCTTTTCCTCCTCCTCCTCCTTCTCTTTCTCCTGATGCTGAACCTGCTTAGACTGTTCTTCCGTTGCGTTATCCATCGTGGTTTTGTCATCGCTCTTGGCATCCTTTACGTGCTGGAACTCATCATCGATATTCTCCTCCTCATTTGCATCTTCCTCCTTCTCTGCGTCCTCCTCCGGACGCTCTTCCCGGTTCATCTGTTCGACCGTTTTCAAGCGCTTCTTTTCCGCCTGATCAGGATCACCCAGCGAACGATCCTCATCGGTGTGACCCTGTTTGCGGCGTTGCTCCTTCTGCTGCTGCTCTTGCTGCTGTTCCTTGCGGGTTCGTGTTTGCTTCGATTCCGCAATACCTCGATGGCCCTTATCCGATTGCTCGTTCTCGGCCTGCCCCGTACCTTTCTTGTCTTCGCCCGTATCCTGTTCGTCTAGCTCGTGCTCCTGTTTCGCTTCCGGCTTATCGTTGGCCACCTGATCGCTCGATCCCTTGTTCTCAGCATCCGGCATCGCCTCGACGCGATCCTCCTCCGTACGCTTATCGTGCGATTCATGGTGCTTTTCGTCTTCTTCTGCACGCTTCGATTGCTCCTCATCTTTCTTCTCTTCCTCTTCCTGCCCATCAGCTTGCTCGTCCTTCTTTTCTTCCTCCCCTGGGACTTGCTGATCGGCGTTCTCCTTGTTAGGATCTTCCTCCGGCACAGGAGGATCATCTTCCGCAAGCTTATTGCCAGCATCCGGATCAGTTGGATCTTCTTCCTCATCCGAAGAATCGACACCATTGTCGTTTGCAGGATTGTCCTGTTTATTCTCCTCCTCATCCTTGCCTTCCTCTTCCTCATTTCCCTCCTGCTCGCCTTCTGCGTTCTCTTTCATTGCGTCAATATCGAACGGATTTTCCTGCTCCTGATCGTCGCCGTCTTTCTGCTTTTCATTTCCATCCAAATTAAAGTCATCGTCTAAATCAAGCTCCTCCGGCTCCGGTGGTTCCTCCAGCTCGTTGTGATAAGGATTCTCATGCTCTTCCTCATCCTGACCATCCTGATCGTCCATGTCGTTGATGTCTTTAGGGCGCTTCTGTTTTTTATCATCCGTCGTCGGAGCTTCATCAATAGCATCCATTCCATCGTCCTGCTGATTTTCGTCGCCCTTCTGCTGCTTATCTTTTTCCGCGCCAAGATCATTATGTCGTTCATCCTTTTCGTTCGTCCCGGTTCCGTCCTCCTCCTCCATGCTGTTATCATTTTCCTCCTCTTCAGGTTTTTCTTCATCATCTCCCCATATCTGATCGTCCAGCTTTTCTGCCCCTTCTTCAGTTTCACCCATCTGCTTATCGATGTCCTCGTCTTCGTCCTTTTCTTCCTCCGAGTCCGAACCCTCCGGCCGTTCCATATCCTGCAGCTTTGAATCGAAATCTTCA
Source organism: Anopheles gambiae (assembly GCF_943734735.2). Taxonomy (NCBI): domain Eukaryota; kingdom Metazoa; phylum Arthropoda; class Insecta; order Diptera; family Culicidae; genus Anopheles; species Anopheles gambiae. The sequence continues at coordinate 115,016,895 of NC_064601.1, forward strand.
CTCATATCGATTCCCTTCTCCTCCTTGTTATCCTTATCTTCCTCTTCCTTCTCCTTTTCCGTGCCCGGCTTTCGAGCGTCATCGAGCTGATCTTCGCTCTCAATCTTGTGCGACGCATCCTTTTCACCTTCTCCATCTTCGAAGCCAAACTTTTCACCCTTATCACCATCATTGTTCTGATCGCCCTCCTGTTCCTGAGCTTCCTCGCCCAGCAGATCCTTCGGCACACAGAAACCCTTCGTTGCCAGCTCAATGAAGACGGTAAGCATGACGGAAAGCATTTTGGTGCATATCTTGTGCGCACCCAGCTGCTGTATCAGATAATACTCGACTAGCAGGTTGTACTGCTCCAGAATCGGTATCAAACGGGTGAGCTTTAGGATCAGCGTGCGCAATCGTGCACTCGCGGTGGATGTTAGTTCCCCAGCCGTTTCCTCTAGCTGCGCCAACAATCCGTGCAGCTTGCCTACCACCTTCGATATGTTGAGCGTCTTAAGATCACTCAACAGATCAGCATTGATCTTTTGCTTCAGATGTTGTTCCTGCAGATTGTAGCCCGATTCATCCTCCTCTTCATCGTCGCCACCTTCAGCATTATTTCCATCGTCTGCTTGTCCATTTGTTGCTTCCTCATTCTTATCCGCGGGTTCGGGAACAATCTCAGAATATTTCTTGTAGATCGTTTGCATCGCTATCAGCAAGGAGTGGATGATGTTTTCGATTTCATTATTCACGCTATCTTCATCGTACGAACCATCGAGCATGTTGCTATCTTCAGCAGATCGTGACGCCATGACATCTTTCTCGTACTGTTCAAAGCGCTGCAGCAATTCAACAACAGAATTGCCGTACACTGAGTAGTTTTCTTCCATTTCAACACTACCCGCGAACTTGAACGCATCCTTCAGCGAAACCAGCTTCTCTCGCACATCGGCTAGCATCTGTTCGAACTGCACAACACGATTACGCATACAGTAAGCATCACCCACAGTCTTTTCCAGCTCTACATTCAACTCCACTGTCTGTTTGAGCGCATCTTGCGTCAGTTTCGCAATCCTTCCGAACTCCGCCGAATCACGATAGTAACATCCATCCGACAGGCCAGTTGGACCGTTGCCTTCCAGCAACTGCAGCTCATCGTCGGCTTGCTTTGGCGCAGCAGCAAGTAGCAGTTTGAATTGTTCCAGCACTAAGCGTGCGTCCAAAGCGCAACGTCCCACAACGTCCAACCGCAGGCGATATTCTCCGAAACGTAGTCCACAGTCATCGTTCGACGATTCTTCCTCGAGACAGGTGTTTAGCTGATATAGGTTGGCTATAAGCTCTCGCAACTCGAACACATTACCAACCATTTCTGACAATGCTTTTCGCTGATTCTGTACCGCCAGGAACATGTCGATCGAGAAACCCTTGATGCGATCCACATTGATAGGACCGGCTATATCGGCATCGGGTTGTAGCATCACCTTCGACAGCAGCTTAATCTTAAACACACACTTGGCGTAGTACAGATTGAGCTTATCGTTCAGGAACACGATGTGTTGGTCTACCTTACGGTACCTCGAACCATGCGTCAGCAACTCCAAACTGAATGGTTTAATTGTTGGATCAACCGGATCAGACCCACCGATTGCCGACTCAACCAATCCCGTCCTGTAGCTCAGTCCAAGCACGGTGAGCGTTTTGTAAAAGTCCGACAGTGCTTTCCGCTTCTGGTTCAGGATCTGCTTGGCCTGGGACTTTTGCTTCGGCCGTGGCTGGGTACGATCCACCTCGAGGCCTCGCAAATACTCGATTGTTTCAATCTGCTCGTGCATAAACGTGTCCAGACCGTACACCAATCCCGGGAACGGTGCGTGCAGGATCGCTTCGCGACAAACGTTGCGGGCCGTCGTGAAGAATCGATCAATCTTCTGGAACAGCTGCACCGAACCTTGCTGACTGCCACCGCTACTGTTCAGCGCTCCGTTCCCTTCGTCCGCTTTGTTTACCGAAAACCGCTCCATCAGCTTCCGCGGAGCCATGAAACTCTTCACGTCGACCATGTAGTACGTCACCTTCGCCTCAGACCGCAACACCTTCACCTTCTGCTCATCGGCATCGTTGATTTCCCGTGCCGGATCTTTGGGACAAAATATGGGCGCTACTCGGGTTGAGATTTCCGTCTCGAACTCCTTCAGGAACTTGTGCAACTGTCGGTGCACACGGGCAATGTTGTTGCGCATGCTGAAGTACGACAGATCCTTGTTGAACGATTCGATCTTAACAAAGTCCTTCAGTTTCTTCTCAATCGGAACCCGCTTGGTGCGTATGTGCTCTTCGATTTCTTCCGCAAACTGGCCAAAGTACATGTGAATGTTGTACAGTGCTGCTATCAGAGTGTCCCGCTTGGCTTTGTCACACCCGAACTGCTCTTCGCTGAGATAGTGCAGGTACTGCTCGAACGACTTCATCACACGAAGCCGCAATCCGTACTCCGCATAGTTGGACGATTCCATGAACTGCTTCAGGACCTTTATAACATCCTCGATCGTTACTCCGTATTCCTCCTCCTCCTCCACCTCCTCGTTCATTTCCTCTTCGTCCAGCAGTTCCTGTTCGCCGTAGCACTTTTCTACCTTGTTGTAGTCGAGCAGATGGCTCAGCTTACCCTTTCGCTTTGCTCCCACCTGCAGATACTCGTGCAGAAGGTTGTACATGAAAAACCAGTAACGGTACGCCTTGGAACGGACACGATCCAACGTTCGCGACAGACACTCGCGCCAGTATTGCAGCTCCATACGCATCCAGCGGTGAATGTACTCCACCACCTCCCGCTCCAGATCGCGCATGTTATTTGCTCGATGGGCGACCCCATTCCATTCGTCCATCTTTTGCCGCAGCAATTGCAGCCCTGTGCTGAACCGAACAATGGGAGCAGTCGATGGAAGGCTCAGAATACGCTTCATAATCAACAGAATGTCGTTCAGCACGGCATGGTCCGGCCATTCCTGCAGTAACTCCTGCACACGTGCTTCGACGGTTTGCAACACCTTCACGCACTGCAGCACCTCCGGGATGTTGGCGTCGGTGTAGAAATTGTATTTGGTCGCATGATAGGTTCCACCTTTAGTTTTGTGCTCTATCTGGCTCACTTCCATCTGATCGTCATAACGCTCCTGCAGCAACCCGACCGCCAAACTCAGCGCACCGTATGCAATCTCGTCGAACTCGCTGCCGATGGTGGGTTCATACTTGTGTGCGATTTGGTTGAAAATTTCCAGCTTCGTTTCGAACGGTTTCACAAAATCCATCGACACGTTTTCACCCTCATTTGCCGACGTTACGCCCGGATGGTAATAGTACGATCGGGTATGCTTTCCCATCAGCAAAATGAAGCTCTCGCATATCAACGCATAATCCTCATCGCCTATCGTGTCAGCCGGTTTCTCCTTGCGTGCCGGCGCTTTAATGATTTGTTCCAGCGTATCGTTCTGTATGAACTCGGCAAAGTCTTCGTCGACGTAGTTGGGGAACATTTCACTGATCTCCCGTTGCGCTACGACGTCCTCGCTTTCCTCGTCACAGTGCGACTTGGTAAGGTACAAGCTGTCCTCCTCTTCCTGTCGCTTCCGGCGCAGATGCTCCTGCTTCTGCCACACCTGATTGCAGACGTTCACGATACGATCGAGCTCGGCAAACGATCGCTCACCGACGATCCGCTCGACGGTGATCCTGTTCAGCACCTCCTGCAGACGGGCTTTCAAGAGCCGGAAGTATGACTGCTCCGGCTGTGATAGCTTCTCCATCACTGAGTAGATGTTCACCTTATGGCGATCGTCGAACAGCTCGAGCGGCTTCGCGCAAGGGAACTGTATGAACTTGGCCAACATCTTTCGCAGCGCACGGCCATCGTTCAGATCGTAGAACGCTCCATTTGGTTTCTGCTCTATTGTCACTCGCTTAGCAGATAGACAGTGCCGCATCCCGTTCAATCCGTATCTAAACGTAGCGATTGCGTTGCACAGCGGAGCTATAAAGTCTCGGTAATAGGCAGCGTAACGCTTCAAGGTATGATGCTCGAACTGAAGTGCAATATCGTTCCACAGATCGATTTGCGAAACTAGCTCGGATACCTTCAGCAGGAAGGCTTGTGTATGATTTCGATTATTCAACACATTGTGCATATCCACGACATAGTCCAGACACTGGACCGTTGACTTCACGAGCGCCCCAATCGTAGCAGGATGGCAGCAGGATAGAAGGAAATTGTTCACATCCCTTACCAGCTCGGCATACAGCACTTCATTTTCCGGGCGTAGCGCTACCTTGCGAGTTAAATGCTGCTCCTTGCCCTTTAATCGTTCCATCTCGGCAAGGAACAGCCGACGGTAGTGTTCACCAAGCTGCCGATAGTTCATCGTCACTGCCATACAATCGTACGTGCGAACAAGCGATTCCAACAGTTCGATGTCTTCTTGTAGATAGCGTTTCTTCACACGGTTCTTTTCCACTGGATCCAACAACGGCATGAATACGTACAAATTCATCTCCAACGCTCCGGTAAGCGTACGTATTAACGAACCCATCTGCCAGTCACGATCACGATCCGCTCCTTCGTCCTTCTGTTCGTTGACTTGGTCTCGATATTGGCGTAAAAGTTGCGCAATCGCAAGGAAGTCCTTCACAAATGCATGTGAATCATCTTTCACTACCTCACTTTGTTGCACAATGTAATCGAGTTCCTTTAACAGTTTTCCAGCGACAGTGGTAGCTAGCTGTAGGTTGCTGCTTTCCGCTCGATAATCCTTCGAAAGCACGCGCGTGTTGCTCCACAAAATCGTAGCTATCGTGCTCAGTGTAGTGCGCCAGTCGGGTAGCTCTCCCAGTCCTGTTACTCGGAATCCACACGATCCTTTGCCTACGAGAATTGCCAGACAGTTCATCGTCAGCAGTGCACCACGGAAGCTGCTTGTAGCCGTGTCTGCCGCATCCATCTCATGGTTGTTGTGATGCATTGCGTACACCTCCTCACTGTCAACGTTGTGGCAAACGCTGCGTTGTATGCTCAGCGAACTTAACTCGAGCCGTTCCAGCGTACTGCACACCTCATGCCAGTACGTGCTGAGACTGCGGTACAGCTGGGGCGGTACACTTGTGAGCAGTTGCTCGAACGGAACTTCATCGATCAAATCCAACATCGAACTAAGCGCATGCATTGCCAATCGATGTTCTTCATCCGTTTGTGCTTTGATCGCACTCAGTGCATCGATTCCTAGGGAGCGTATGTTCAGCACAAAGTCCATCCGTATCTTATCCTGTTGTTTTCGGGCACGGGACGCCAACAGCACTTTGTACACAAAGTATTCTAGCAGCGGCAAGCGTTCCAACTCGTACCTGGCCGCGGAGGGAAGACATTCTTGCTGTGGGAACGATTTTGTATTCTGCTCAAACGAACAAATCGCATCGATGACATGCTGCAAATCTTGCTCCTTAGTTTCTTCGCCCCTAGTTCCGTTGTGGGATGCGATCAATTTGTAGTATCTCTTCAGTGCTTCCGCATTCCGGCCATCGATCAGGGGCATGTCGCAAGTATTCGAATGGTCTTCCTCCTCTTCATCAACCCAAGCACAATTACGACGATTAAACATCTTGGCCAGCAGCGAACGCTTCAGATCAACCGTCTTTACATCATTCAGCAAAGTCACACGGCGCTGGAACTCCTCGTACGTGTGGCGTTTGTTCAGGTTGGGAATCAATCTTAGCTCATCAGCCAACCCCGTCAGCTTGATAAACTTATCAACCTGTTCGGCACTGTACAGCGGTAGATACTCGAGGAATCGCTTTCCATATGCCTTCCGAACCTTTAGCAAAGGATGGGTCAGCTCAGTAATGGATTGGCGAAGCACTTTACGCACATCGCTTCCATTCTCCGCCGGGCCGTGTTCTAGCAAGCTGAGACAGTGTTTTTCAACCCATTGGAAATGCAGCGTAAGATTATCCATCAATCCAGCCTTCAGCTCCTTGTTCTCGTACATCTTGCGGTGTGACAGATCGATTAATCGATTCAACCATTGATTGGACAGGATCAATCGAACGTACAGCTCGTCACTCATCGACGTGTCGTGCAACGTTTTCACAACCATCGTGCGATAGTTGGTAAGAAAATCGTACAACATGAGCAACAGTCCATTACCAATTCCATCGTTGATCAGCTTATCGTGGACGGCCTTCGAGTAGGACAGTAGATCGATCTGGCTTAGCTTTGTAACCGAGTCTATGACGACTGGCGAAAGGATTGTATTGAGCAGAAGCTCGCTGCTAATCATCCGCGGGTCCAGCTCGCTGCTAGCTGCCAGATAATCGCGCAGTCTAGGGAATAGATTACGATTCCAGGGTAAATCTTCCGTCGTTGCTGATGCTGCTGCTGCTGCTTGCGGTATCTGCTGCACTATTCCACATAGAATTTCATTCAACTCCACGACTAAATCCAGCACCTTGTCCATTGTCAGCTCTTCCTTCGATGATTTGACGCCATTTTCTTTAGGCTCGCTTTTACAGATGATCTCGCTCTCCGGTCCCATTGCCTGAGGTGTAAATTTAATACCAGATGGTGCTGCGTCCCAAATTCGTTTGCGTTTTCCTTCCTCAACTTCCTCATCCATTCCAGTTATGTCCACTTGTATGCTATTTCCATTGGCGATTGGACGTGTAGAGTTCTTCTGTTCTATTGAGTCCTTTTTCATTTGAACTGCTTCGCCGATCGCTCTTCTTAGATAGGCTGCTCGCATTTCAATATCAGCACCAGTGCTGATTTCGTACAAAAAGTAAAGCAGGAACTTTAACGATCCTTTGTCTATCTTGTCTGCTCCAATAGACGCGAAGCGATTCGAAATGTCCGCCAGCACACGCACACCATCCAGGCCTTCCGCGAAACCACGAAGCAGCGCCAGGAACGGTTCGGCTTGCAGCTTAATGCGGGCCAGCTTCGTGAGACCTCCGGCAGAAAGGGTAACATTTTCAAACCGCACCGTGCTTCTTCTCACCACAACCGATTCGATCACCCTTTCGATCGTTTCCTTCAGCGCGTTCCGATAGAAGTCCAATCCAAACCCGAGAAGGTCCACATTTGAAGTGCGTACGTACACGTCCATCGCACTCAGCTTCAGACAGTCAGCGCTCCGTTGCATGCCCTGCTTCTGTAGATTCTGCGCCAGTAGTTGAGCGAAACGCACCAGATGAGCCACCCCGAACGGACTGAACTGTTCGGCCTGGCCGGAGCTGCCTCGTAGTTCCTTGTGGATCGACAGACAGGCCTCGATCAGGTAAGGTTCGTAGATGCCGCTAGCAAACACCAGCCGTCTTAGATCGTCCTCTTCGTACACATCCCGGCTTGCGAATGCCAGCTCAATGCAACGATTTCTCATCGCACGCGAGATTTCTCCATTCTTCGGATCCAAGGTGAGGAACGCTTGGAAGTTGTGATGCCGCTGAACCACCTCCGTTGCCATCTCGTCATCTCCGGCAGCGTCCGTCTTGACGGTACCTTTCTCCGAAATCATCAGCGTACCGTTTGGCTCGAACACGGGATTCAACCGATCGAGCACGGCGGACGAGCACAGGTTCACGTGCTCCAGGCAAATGTGTTGTCCGGTGCGAAGACATTTCACCACCTTCGAATCAACCCACTCGAAATGGCCGCCTGTGTTGAGCGTTTGAACCTGGCGGGAGAGATACTCCAACTTTTCCAGCACTTTCGACATACCGCCGAGACGATTGATTGGGACGTTCGATCCTCCGTGCTGGCCGAGCACACTGATGGCATTCTGGAGTGCATTTAAACGCTTGCGAAACAGTACCATCTCCCCAGTTTGCAGCGGGCTGGTAATGTTCCCAGTGAATGCTAAAATAGACAAACATATAATTAATGCTTTTGTCACGTGACTCCACTATGTGCTTTCCACTTACCGGCAGCTCCTTCACTCAGCTTCTCGTACTTCTCCCAGCATTCTAGCAGCGTTAAGACAGCTCCTCCCTTGGCCAGCCCAGCCGTACGCTCCTGCAACAGCAATTCACGCACTCTCTTCCTCAATGTACCCTCCACAAGTGTGGCCATATCCTCCAGATGACGGTTGAAATCGAACTGCTGAAAACTTCCCGTCACCGTGTCGTCGATCGTGTCCACCTGATAGAACGTATCGGCCAGCGTAGAATGGAGAGCGATCAGCTTCGTTTTACCACAATCACTCGGACCACACAGGATGATCGGTTTCTCCAGCTGCACACACTCTGCTACACTTTTCAGCAGCTCCAGCTGACTGGCAAGCACCAGCGTCGAGGTACCACCGGCCGCCGTTGTCGATTGCTGTTTGACCGCAACCAAAGGAAGCTCTCCTGCATCTTCCATTGCCGCACCCTTCTGCAGCACAATGTCGGCGAGATACAGCTTATCATCCGTCCAGTAAAGGCCAATGTCTTGTGATATCCGCTCCAGCTCATCCCCATCGCAATGGAAAATGTCCGAAAATGCGGTCACAATGTAGCGTTTGTCTAATTCTGCCCGCATCCTCTGGTAGTACACTAGTTTCATCTTTTCGAACAGTACTACCAGCAGCTGATGTTTCAAGCTTCCCCTCAAGTCCTGTCTATGCTGTGGCACTACAAATCCACAGCGCTCACTGAAGAACAGCTCGCACCAGCGAAGAATATCACGAAGATTTGCCTCGAATGGACCACCTTTGTAGCCGAATTCCAAGTTCGCCAAGCCGGTCTCCAAACGTTCCGAGAACAGAACCATCCGCTCCGCAAGGTCGAACTTTAATCCTTCGTTGTGGTCCTGTGTCCGCTGTTCGAAGTAACTGACGGCCGACGATTGCAAGGCCTTATCCGAACCTTCACATTCCATCAACCGCTGACCAAGCGCATTGAACTGCTGCTTATATTTACCCTCAACGACGTGTAGCAGATCTCGACGTTCGAGTTTTCTGAGATAAACCTTCGTGAAACGGTTCAGAAAAGATTGCGGCAAACCCTTACGACCTCCACCTTGGCGGAGTGGATTCTGTGCCGCAAAGATGCGTGTCCGCTTGCCCAGATGGAACGTTTTGTTCAGCTCCGCAATGTACACCTCGCCACGATGATCTAGGATGGCGTTCAACCCTTCCAGCACACTTTGCGGAGCCAGGTTCAGCTCGTCCAGCAGTATCCAGGTGTTGCGCTGCGCCTTCAATGCAGCTAGCAATGGTCCATCGCGCCACACAAACGAACCCAGCGTCGGTCGGGAGTTGCTGTCGCCTTCCGCACCTTCCGATACCTCGAGCGATCTATCGTCCGCGGGCAGATCGGTACCGAACAGATCGGCCAGATCCGTATGCTCGCACAGATTGATACGCACGACATCGTAACCAATCTCTCGGGCAAGACTTTCCACTAGCGACGTTTTACCGACTCCTGGGGGACCTTCCAGCAAAATGGCTTTATCGAGACTCAGAGCAGACAGCAAGCGGAACAGATTGCGCTGCGTGGTAGGCGCGGTGAACATGAACTCCGTACTGCGCCGATTGGGCTGATGCTCGCTTGGGTCCAGCTCGATGTAAAACGGATGAATGCCGAAGCGACTTTCCGTTGCGGTGATCACAGATAGCCCACCCGAACTTGTCGCCTGCTGATCATAGTCAACCATGTTTATCTTGCCGTCCCACTGAAGCAGCTCCTTCATAAGCGCCATCAACGCGCGTCGCATCTGCCGTCGGATGGACACAATTTCATCGTACGTCTCGTATGGCAGCATTTCCAGCGAGTCAAGGAACACCGTCTCCAGGCCATAAATCAGAGCCTCCGGTAGTCCCACCCGACCAGCATTCTTTGCAACGAATCCAACCCACGCCAGCACGTCACGAATACTAAAGTTGAGCTTTTCGATCGATTGCTTCAACTGTTGCACCTCTTTCACGATCACGCGTGCGATCGGTGTCATTGATTCGCTTGCGACTGGGAACGCCACACTGCTCGCCATCACCAGGCGACGCAGTGTGTTCTCCGCTATGCGCGTCAAATCATCCTCCGAATCCGTTGCCCGGCACCAAATCTCCGTCAGTCGGTTACGCAGGGCGGGTGAGAGTTCCTTCTTTCCGAAGTCACCACCAGGGTTCATCGTAGCCAGAAACTGGAACCCTTTCGTTGCCGTAATTACAAACCCATCGTTGGCCTGCTTGCCCTCTGGCGTTGTACCGTCCGCAATGGTACCCGTTGCTACGCCGCCCTTCTCTGCCAGTAGCAGTGTGCGCTCGGGTTCTAGCACACAATTCAAGCGCTCCAGTACGGAATCTTCTGCGAGCGAAATTTCATCGGCAAGGAAAAAGCCTCCCTCCTGCATGGATTGTACCAGGGGACCATCGGACCATTCGAACAGCTGATGTTTCTTCTGCCCGGCCGGCTGCACGCCATCCTCATCCATCGCGTCGATCTGATCGGACCGATACGGACGCAACCCTCCCAGAAAGTCAGCTCCCTCCGTATGCATGTGGCAGTTTAGAATGCGGAGTGTTCTACACTGCAACGATGCCAACAGCTGGCAAACGGTCGTTTTTCCACACCCAGTTGGACCGACGAGCAGTACTGGCTCGTTAAACTGCAACGCTTTCGCCGTCAGTACCGCCATTCGACGCATGTCAAACGTCCACACGATTCCTTCCGTACCGGGTCGGTTTTCTTCCAGGGGAGCGGACTCCCGCAATCGCTCCAAAATAAAGCGCGTCACTTTCGACGTTTGTTTGGACAGCCTAAACAGAGCGTCTTCCTCGACCCGCTTGCGGAAGTGGGTGAACAGTGCTTCACGGATGATCTCCGTCTCGTACGAGCTGCGTACCTTCGAGGAAAGCACCAGATAGCCCTCGTCGATAAGATGTTGGTTCCAATCGTAGCCTCTTTCATCGATCAGCGTTATATCGGCGTACGTGTACCGGTTGCCCCAGCGGAACAGATCGCGCAGCGTAAAGTTCTGCTTGGACGTTGTGCTACGGCGGTTTAGCTGCAGGTCCGACATTACCTTCACCATTTTCACGGCATACGATCGTGGTATGCGACAGCGCTTCTCCAGGATTACCTCCAGCTCCGGTTTAGGAATGTCCGAGAAGTGCAGCTCGATGAAGCGATTTTTGAACGCACGCGAAAGCATCTTACGGCCACCGTACAACCCTGGCGGGTTTTGTGTGGCAAAGAGCATAAAGTTAGGATGCGCCTTTACCACCACCTGCGTCTCTGGGATGAACAGCTCGCGATTATCGTCCAGCACGCGGTTCAGCGCTTCCAGGATGTCGCTTGGTGCGAGATTAAGCTCATCCAGAATGATCCAGTATCCGTTGCGCATTGCCTCCACCAGCACACCCTCCTTGAACGTCAGCTTGCCGGTCACGTCGGCCACGTACGTACCGATGTACTCCTGCAGATCCGTGTGCTCGTGATTGTTGATACGCAGGCACACGTTACCGCTCCGTTTGGCAATGTACTCGATCAAGCTCGTTTTACCGGCGGACGTTGGGCCTTGCAGCAGCACTGGCAGCCTTCCGATCGAGATGATTCGTGCCAGATCGCGCAGATTGTCACGCACACTGTCCGTCAGGATGTAGCTCGTGCACTCCTGTACCTCTCGGGGACCCTGCTCAATCCAGTAGCCTTCGAAATCGAGCTGTTTCTCCGCATTCTCCTTCGGGCGCGGTATTGGTGCGAGTTTTTTCAGCACCACTCCGGTACTATCCTTCGGTAGAAGCGTCTGCCGAATGTACGCCAGTACGGTGGCGTGCGATTTCAGGTCCAGCTGGGTGAGGAAACTGATACAGAACGCTTCGTACAGGTTGCGTTCGATCGAACCGCACAGATTCTTCCCACTGATCGATAGCGCACGGCACAGTGTACGCAGCGAAAATACGGGCCTATTACCGAGACCATCGTTCAGCTCCAGCTGTGCCATCGCACGCAGCCGCCGGTAAAGCTTCACCGTGTTCATGATGCGTCCCTTCTGTATGCCCGTCGTGGAAAGGTAATCGTTCACGAGAATGAGCAAATCGTTCTCGGCCAACAGCTCGTCCACGTAGTATTCGGTGAAGCGGTTACGAATGCCCACCGGCAGGTCCTTCTTGCCCACGTCCGTGCTGGGATTCATGCAGGCGAAAATGCGAAAGTTCGGGTGTCGCTTCACGGGCGTGTAGTCTCCCCGCTCGAGCAGTACGATCGATCCATCCGGCTCGAGGATCGTCGACAGACACTCGAGCGTTTCCGTTGAGGCAAGGTTAATCTCATCCAGCAGCACCCAGTCCCCGTTCCGAATGCAGTTTACCAACGAACCGGGTATAAAGGCGAACGATACGTTGATCTAAAACAAATCAATTACAATAAAAAGAGCTCTCCACATAGGCATGCCTCTAATATACTTACCGAATTCTTCAACTGTGCATCCAACTTTCGTAGCTTTCCCTGCAAGATGTTCCATTTTTCACGCACATTTTCCTCTTTCCTGTCCATCGCAACGGTCTGCTTCTGGCTGCCGCCCTGCACTGTCTTCTTCAGCGATGCTTTTTCCGCTATTTTCAGCATCAGCTTCACGAGCACATCGTACTCTCCGCTGCCATAGCACATGGCCACGTTCGAAAGAAACTTTTCATTCTTCTGCGCGTTAAACGAACGCCGGAATAGGCTTTCAAACTCGTAGCGCAACGGTGTCACCACAAAGCCCAGATCGACCGGTTTGTATCCGCCCACCAGATCCGACACATCGGACTGATTGTTCATATTCACCACCACCAGCTTGTGGTGCGTTTGGTAGGCCAGATACTGTACCGAGCTCGTCTTTCCCACGCCCGTTTCACCCACCAGCAGTATCGGTTCGTTCTGTGACACGGCCACAGCAATCCGTTCCAGCAGACATGCCGCCGGTCGCGTGAAGGAAAAGGTCGGTGCCGGCTCATTGTATCCCGCACGGTGTTGCATCGTTTTCACCCGCGACGATGCATTGCGATCAAGCTTCTGGCGCTTGTTGAGGAAGTCATGCTCAAACTGATCCGATGCATTGGCATTGTTTTCATCGTTGGCTTCAGCCGGTAGCGAGCGCTTCAGCACGACTCTTCCGACACGAATTTCACTGCCTATGCTCACCTCAACCGCCGGCTTGTACTCTTCGCAGAGATGATCGCAACGGCTCGGAAGGATACCAATTTTCCCACCGATTCCTTTGACGAGCTTCGTCCGAACCGGACCATGCGGCACGTGTGAGCAGAACAGATCGACCGCGTTCTGAAACACAAAGTAGGCGCACTCGGCACTGGTCGCAGAAAACGACGGATCCGATCGACGACAAAGCTTAATCAGATCGCGCGTCGACACTAGGCGACGGTTGGATCCGGACGAAAAATGCATTACAGCTAGCTTTTCGCTATGCTCCTGCTGGAAACGGGGTAATGCGTCGTCCCCTCCAATGGATTGGTCCAGTTCGCCGCCCCCCTGCAGATGGGGCTGCTCCAGCAACGCCAACTGTTCTGCAGTGAAGTTCTGATTATCATCATCCGAATGGCAGCCGCTGGAAAACGTCAGATAAATGTCCACAATTCGCGTTGCCACCGTGCGTAACTTCGGGTAATGAATGCATATGATATCGCACAGCTCCTTCCTCGACAGTGGCACTATCGTAACGGTGCAAAGGTATTTCTCCAGCAAACTATACGTGTTGCTGTGAGCCTGCGATGCATTCGATTTAGCGCCGGAGCGCAACGTAACAAACAGCTGAAAGCCGGGCATCACATGCAGACAGTCACGGAATCCTGGCACGCTTAGATACCCGTTCTCGAGCAAATTCGTCAGCACAGTACACACGTCCTGGGTGGCGGAATCTAAATCCTCCAACAGCAACCAATACCCATACATGACGGCCTGCGTAAGTACGCCCGGTTGCCACACAAACTCGCCCGGCGTGTCTGTGCAGCGGTACTGACCGAGCAGGATTTTACTGTCCGTCTGATCGCCAAGCTGAACACGAAGGAATCCACTTTTCGGTGCCTCCTTCTTCAGTGTCTCAACATCGATCTCGATTGTTCCATTGCCGTCCAGCTCGGCTTCCTTGGAACCGTTGCTATGCTTACGCTTTTTAGACAGCTCTTCCTTTAGCGCCTGCCGTTTACGCCGCTCGGCACCTTTCGGGGCTATTCTTCCGGTGGCTTTGGCAAGATACTCTACCAGCGATGTCTTACCACTTCCGACCGGTCCCGACAGGCAGATGGCTTTGCCCGATGACACACCGAGGGCAAGATTGCGTAGATTAAGCTTCGTAGAATTCACACTAACCACCAGCTCCGACTCGGACTCTGCCGTGCGTTGGTAAAACTGAACATTATCTTTGTCGAAAATGGGCAGCAAAACATCGCCCACATTGGTCACGACATTGCTCTCGTACTGCCAAACGATTTTACCCGCACTGCTGGCAGAATCGTCCGTTTCGTTGATCTCTTCAATCTGACAATAGATGGACTCGTTCATGCGATCACTCTCCTCCAGCATCACCTTCACCGGTATTCCATCGTCCAGTGTGTTCAGTTCGGTCTGGGACATGCCGGCCACCATCACCATTATTCGGTTGAGGTAGTACCTTTTTCGGGGACAATCTTTGCTCTCGTACTGTTCGAAAAATTCCGACCAATTCCATGCCGCACCGTAGTAAACTCGATCAGCCATCAAATATCTGTAGCATGCCTGTATCACCTCCAAGCTCGTGTCCTCCGGTTGATTGGTCTTTTGTTGCTGCTGTTTGCGTTGTTTCTCCTTCGGTTTGTAATCACTATCATCCACATCGCGAACGAATGGGGATGGATTTTTACGGAAAAATTGCGTCGAATACCTAGAAGGAGAACAGAGATCATAAATTTTCAATAAAATCCGAATCATATAATATGCAGTGCACACTTACCTCAACACATCCGGACAGAGCAATATCAACTTCGACAGGGCAATGCATTTCCTACGGTATATATGGTGGCCTGCTTCTTGCGTCGATGTTTTCTTCACGCCATTCGCGTCTTCTTCCCGTTCGAACACGTTCGTGACGATGAGCAACAGTATGCTGCGGAACCGACGGCCGACTTCCTCTGTGTAGCGTGGATTTTCTAACAAATCACCCAGCACGGCACAGATATCGTCCATTTGTATGGAATTCAGCTTCTAATCGAAACAAAAACGAATTATTGCCGCGAACATTCACATACAATGGGGAAACATTACACGTGCTGTGCACCCTACCGTGGGCAGCCACACTTACCCTTAACCTAGAAAATGGGTCCAACTCCTTGCACTGCATTTTCTCCCGCAAATGCCTCACATGGTGCAAAACCTTATCGCAATCAATCTCCATCGTGTCTAAACAGTAAACCCAACACAACGAAATACACTGAAAATACTGCGAAAGTGGAAAAAAGGCTGTAGTTTTGGAACTGCGAGCACACTGCACAACTTCGCCGACCGCTACTGAGACCGAAACATGTGCTTCTTGTCAAAAACCGCACCGCACGCGTGCACGAGTTTGTAAATAAATGAAGAAACGTCATGTAAAGTGCGTTTGTTTTGATTATTAGCCTGTAGCTGTGTGCGTGAAAGGGCACTTTTCCAGGGCTGCATTGAGGCTGCCGCAAATTATTCCATTTACCGGCAACACAAACAGAGCGCTTGGTGACGAAATTTCTCTTGGTAGCACTTCGTAAAATGTTCTACTTCGGGGAAAAATTCCACTTGCACTTGTTTGAAGCACGAAAACCAGTACAAAGCAGCCGAAAAAAGCCACCATGAAAGCCACGGATAATCGGGTTGACAGTTTGAAGGGTGACGTTTATACTGCTGCGTACTGTACTCGATAAAACATCAATCATCGCCAGCTTTTTCCTAGCTTCACACGGCCACTGTTTTGTCTTTGCTGCGGAAAAACATCAATTTTTTGGGATTTGGAGCAAGTGCCCGTGCTCCTGTCCTGGTGTACAAGTTTAAGTTCGTGCCCCTTGCAGTGAATAGCCCTTCAGTTTGTTCAGTAATGTCCAACTTCCCGTAAAACGCAGCAGCTTCGCGTAGTGCAGTAGTAGCAGCGAGACCACAGCAGCATCCAACGACAACAGCAGGAAAACATCCAACCATCGGTGTTGCAAGGAACGGTGTGTCCCAGATCCCGGATGCTGGTTGTTAGTGAACAAGCCCAATTCCACCCTTTGTTTCGTGTGATGAAGAAGAGCTCGAGCCTGATGTGGTATCGCTAGAGCGCCAAAGTGCATTGTGCAACGCGGAAGATTTCCTTGGATCCAGTTCCTCCTCCCCCTAAGAAGGAAAGCTGAAACTCTACCAGGAAAGCGTACGAGGTAAGCAATGGGTGGTGAAAAATATCCTTCCAAAGGGGATTTCCCAGTCCAAACACATCAATCTGGCGATGCAGTTTAGAGCAAACAGGGAAAAGATCAGCAAACACCATATTCCGGATGTCTGTGCTGGGTTGATGCGGTGCGGTAAGCAAAGATCCTTAGCTATGTGTGTGCAAAATAAGGGCAATCTTCTCTATTTGGGAGTTGCGCCAGGATGCCCATTCTCCAATACGGTATCTGGAACCGCTCCAGAAAAGAAGTATCCACCATCGGCACAGGACACGGCAAAAGAGGGCAAGAGAGAGAGCGAGAGAGAGTGAGAGGCAAAGGGAAGACGGAAGGGCTCCGGGGTGTAGTAAATGGTTATGGTTATTGATACTGCCTTTTTGCGCGCCTCAGATTTGACGGTATCTGTGTGTGTAGCTGTGTGCCTGCGTGCGTACGTGCGTACACCCTCCACACAGTCGAAGGGCTCTCCGGTTTGCCCCGAAAGGCAATAATAATAATAGTAAATTTTAATGCTTTTTCATATTCACTTTTATGCGCGTTCACGGCGAAATTGCGAATAAAAAGAGAATTATGTGCCGAAGAGCAGCGGCAGGCTCCGGTGCTCTCAGGGCTCCGGTGCGGCATGGTGGCTTGCCTCGCTCGGACGTTAAGTAGGCGTAGAAGACGGGGGTAGAGATAGCTAGGGAAATGTGTAACAATTGTTCCGTCCCGAGCGCCGTGACGGTACCACTAATTTGATGCTAGGCAAGTAGAACCGCCGCACGTAATAATATCGCACAGGTTTTAACGCTTCCCAACAAAACCCAATTTTCATCCCGCGGTGTGGTGTGCTGAATTAACGTACTCCTCCCGCCTTGTCCACCCCCTGTCGAACCATTGGACCGTTGTTAATTTGCCTCTTCACCTCTTCCACAGCGCTCGCTCCCACCCGATGCTGGGCAAGTATGGCGAGGCGAGTTCCGGCTCGATGAAAAACCTGGAAAATGGACTGCGGGACCGCGTGCTCTACCATCAGAATATGCTGAGCATGAACCTGACGACCGAGTTTTACCACACTCCATTCCTTACGGCCGGCAGTGGTAGCAACGTTGAAACAGCTGCAATCGTAGTAGGCGCTCCCGCGCTGGCACAGTCGCAAAAGATGCTCAACAGTCTCGCATCCCCCTCTGGATTAGCCTCCTCCTCCTCTTCCAGCACCTCGCAACAGCACGCCACTAATGGAGCAGCGCCGTCACAGACAGTCCCAAACAGTGTGTCCGCAGCGCAGCAGTATCAGTGTCAACTCTGCCAGAAGTGTTTCATCTCGAGCGCGTTACTAGTGCAACATATGAAAACGCACGACAATAATGGGTTTATTGCGGGGCGTGAGACCGGCAGCTACGGGCAACAGCAGCAGCAGCAATCGGTATCGTCGGCCTCTTCCCCCGTGACGGCAGTGGCATCGAGCAGCAAAACTAGTCCGCCAGTCGCAACGCAGCACATCATCAAGAGCGAGTACATCGGTGGAACCGTAACGAACCAGTATGCGTACGGTATGGCCAAGCAGTTCGAGTGTCACATCTGCCACAAGTCCTTCATGACGATGGTGAACCTGAACCTGCACATGAAGATACACGAAAGTGCAATAAAGCCGCTCGCAGCGACTCACATGTACGCGGGCCAGGCAGGCCTTGCCGGCAACTTGATTGCCGGATCGACCGCGGGCTACCATCACGGCGGGCAGCATCACAGTCAGCTGTCGCAGCATCTCGCGGTTCAAAGTGCCAGCGGCAGTGCGGACGGGCTGTGCCAGATATGCCACAAAACGTTCAGCACGGCGGACCAGTTCGCGGCGCACATGAAGATCCACGAGAATGAGTTTAAAAATCGTGCGCTTTATCATTCCGGTAGTGCGAACGATGGTGGCGAGGGAGCACCGGCACCCACCAGTAATGGGGCTGGTGTCGGAGACCATTTCTACACCGCGTCACAGCCGCCACACCACCATCTGGGTCATGCACCGCCGCATCTCGATGCTAGCAAGGGCCATCGCTGCCCGATTTGTCACAAAATGTCCAACAACATCATCGAGCACATCAAACAGCACGAGGGTCAGCTGCAGGGCACGTCCGATGGGTCGGGTGCGGGGTATCATCCTACGAACGAAGATTCCCAATCGTCGCTGGAAGAAGACAGCGACGGTGGCGGTGGTGGTGGCGCTGGCGGGGACGAGAGCCTGCGAAAGCACGAGTGCTTGATATGCCACAAAAAGTTCTCCAGCTCGGGCAACCTGGCGATACACATACGGGTGCATTCGGGCGAAAAGCCGTTCCGGTGCAGCGTGTGCGGCAAGGGCTTCATCCAGTCGAACAATCTGGCGACGCACATGAAGACGCACACGGGCGAAAAGCCGTACGCGTGCACCATCTGCGGCAAGAACTTTAGCCAGTCGAACAACCTGAAGACGCACATCCGGACGCACACGGGCGAAAAGCCGTACGCGTGTACGATCTGCGGCAAGCGCTTCAACCAGAAGAACAACCTGACCACGCACATGCGCACACACCAGCTGGTGTGCATGGTGTGCGGGGTGCAGTTCATGCATCCGATCGATCTGGCGACCCACATGAAGTTCCACAACGACGAAAAACCCTACATCTGCTCGGTGTGCAACAAGGTCTACCTGAACCTGGACGAGCTGACCGAGCACATGAAGAAGACGCACAACCAGGTAAAGCCGTACCGGTGCCACATCTGCGACAAAACCTTTACCCAATCGAACAACCTGAAGACCCACATCAAGACGCACATCTTTCAGGATCCGTACAAGTGTCAGGTGTGCTCGCGCTCCTTCCAGAAGGAGGATGACTTCTCGCAGCACATGCTGGTCCACACGGCCGACAAGCCGTACGAGTGTACGTACTGCGGCAAGCGGTTCATTCAGTCGAACAACCTGAAAACGCACGTGCGCACGCACACGGGCGAAAAGCCGTACCGGTGCACGATCTGCGCGAAGCACTTTAACCAGAAGAACAATCTCAACACGCACATGCGCATCCACACGGGGGAGAAACCGTTCGAGTGTACCATCTGCGACAAGCGCTTTAATCAGTCGAACAATTTGAACAAACACATTAAAACACACGGCCAGGAGAAGGATCAGCAGCAGCAGCAGTCCCAGCAGCAGCAACAGCAGCAGCAGCAGCAGAACCAACAACAACAACAGCAGGTCCACCAACAACAGCAGCAGCAACATGCGAGTTGACGAGAATTGGCAGCTTAAGACGGTTTTACACTGTGTTTAAATCATACATCACCACTCCTCCCGTCCGTGTGACTCATTCTCTCTGGAGGGCGGGCATTATGTCTGTATGTAAGGCGCAACGGTTGTGCCAATAGTGCCATAAGATACGGACAGGAACAACCCAGCATGCTGTGCCGTCCCTCGTAGAAAGGGGGCTGATAACCTCGCTTGCCCCTGTGTTTTAGTGACAGTAACGAGACCGGCCATATCGTGAGCCCCATGCTACTACTCCTAACTGCTCTCCCTACTCGCGATGTTGACCATCCCTTATTCCCTTGTGTTTGTCCGTTTTGTTCCTCCGTCATCGTCATCGTCGTCGTCCTTGTGTATTGTATGTTGGTTCTATTGTGTATCCTATTTTGATGAATGGTTTTTCTTCGGTTTCGTTTTAAATGCAGCTATAAAGTGTTATATTTTACATTGTTTAAACAGTTATCCGTCTGTGGGTTTACATTTTTTCACGTACGCACCCAGCAGCGTACGCGCAACAGCAGCGTGACCGTGTGAACGCGTAGGGAAATGTAAAAAAAATAAAACTAACTCCACAAACACATGTGAAGCGGGTTTTGTAAATAAAAACCAACAAACAATAATCGAACGTTTCTTTCACTCGTTGTGGTCGTGTTGAGGTCCATTCGCATTAGGTGAAGTGATTTCTGAGTAATTATTTTATTACTGCGTCGAATTGTGAGCGCCAAAACGGATGGTGCCCGTGCTGTGTGTGTTTGTGTGTAAAGTGAGACTAGTTAAATCGAATCGTGGAAAAATGGAATCCACGACACGTGTTACACGAGTGGTGCATATTATCAAGCTAAATCTAAAAAAACCGTACATTATTGCATTCGATACCTTCTCCGCCCTCCCTTCGCATTTATATAGCCACTTTTATGGTGCTTACTTGCTTTAGCTTCTACTTAGCTGTTTCGGAGAATAGAAATGGAGTACCACCAGCAAAAGGGGTTGCAGCGGACAACATACTACATTAAAACGATGTTCATCTCGAACGGATACTCATCAGTAGCGGTTTTGGATTGTCGGAATAGTTGCGCATGCTGCCAGGATTTGCCACCGGAAAGGCGTGCCTGTAGGGTAAATTTGCCACACTCGCACAGTGAAGAAAGAGCCTGTGACTGTGAACCTAAAAGGAGCGAAGAATACATGGTTACGGATTGATTTCTTCGTGATAAAATGGAACTATTTTGGTGATCGATTCCGTACCATCACTTTTTATGTAGTACAGCTCCACCTTTGCTCCTTCGTACGTTTCCTGACCAAACCGCAGCTCGATCTGCTTCACGCGCAGTCCTTGCACAGAAAAGTCAAAGTTCCACTCGATTGTAGCTTCATCGATTCCCTCTAAAAGAAAGCAGAATAATGACAACATTAATGTTTTCAAATCGCACTCTCTTTTCGCCGTTCGCTCTCACCTGTCCTTGCGAGGTAAACCATTTTCCAATCGAGTTCTTCTTTGCGGAAGATATTTCGACTCACGTACTGCCGACTTTCCCAACCGTTTGATTTTTCCGTGATCCTTTCATTCACACGATTGCTAGCACCTGTGCAAGACATTAAACAAATGACAATTAAAACAAAACTCTTCCCCGCATGGCCTACTTGCACCCAGCATACCTTTCAGAAACCGTTCGTAGCAGTCCGTTGCGCAGCAGTATCGAATGTTGAACTGCTTTGCCTGCACCTCCTCCTCCGTTGGAATGAACATGTAGCGCGTGTTGGTCTGCTGTTCACCGCGCTGTAACCGCCACTCGAGACTGCCCGAGCTGCGACCCTCCCGTTCGGCAGCCGTCGGTACCCGGCCCGCATTCGCCAGCAGCTCCAAACACTCGTCGATCGTACGCTTCCGCAACAGGGACATCTGCTCGGGGGTGCAGTTCAACCCGGCGCGTCGCTTCGTCCGCAGTTTCGCGATAGCATCCAGCAGCGCATGCTCACTGCACGCACCGCCCTGTCTCCTTCGCTGCAGCAGCCTCTGATGATCGTTCGTGTAGCGCCAGGTAACGTCCTGCACATCGTCCCGCGCAAACCCGAACACGTACGTAATTTCCTTCCTCCAGCCGTGCTCGTACATCAGCGGCGCATCGAGCACATTCTCGCACGGATCCACGTGGATCCAGCGTTGCCTTCGCTCGGACCAAACCTCCGTCCAGACGTGATCGCCCGTGGAAAACACGTACCGCGCATCGTACCCAAGGCAGCGGCACAGGAATGTAAAGCAGTTCGCCCACTCGCCACACCGTCCGCGGCGTGTTTGGAGCAGCTTTTCCACATCGTTGTAGCGATAAAAGTGTCGCAGCTGCCCGCAACACTGGTACACCTCGACGCGCACCCCATCCTCAACGGTGCTGCGTACGAGCTGCGTCTTCTCGTTGCCGCACACCGTACAGGGCAGCGCGTTTACCCAGGTGAAAAATTCCGCCCGAAACCAAGCGGTTAGCTCCTCCAGCAGGAGATCCTTTTCACTGGGCTCCTTGCTCTGGTCGGTCGCTTCACTGGTGGCTAGTAGCCGTTGCCACTGGGTGAGCTTACTTTTCGCCTTCGCCGTCAGTGTATCGATCGGAATGAGACTCGTCCCGCTGGCTAGCAGCAGTTCGTCCTCGTACTGCATTACCTGATCGGAGAGCAGCTCGAGCTGACGAAGCAACGTATTGTTGCCGGGAATGACCTTCGGGAATTCGATCCGTGCCAGAAACGGTCGACTAGACTTAATCACGCAAAGTGCTTCTGTTCGTTGCTGTCCGGCAGTGGCATTACTGCCAGACGGTTGCAGCACCATTTTACTCTTCTCCGTCGCCGCTTCCTGGGGAATGTTGGTGGTGGAGGTCGTCGTAACAGCAGCAGAAGCAGTACTACTATTACTCTCTGTACACGTGACACTGCCGATCGGTGTGATGTCCTTCTCCTTGGGCGGGTTTTTGACGAGCTCTTTCCGCTCGTATAGAAACTCGCGATACCGTCGCACGTTTGCCAGCAGCACGTTCGATGGCACCGTGAGCGTTCCGTTCGATTCGACGAATCCGATCGCTAGCATCAACTGCTTCATACCCTCCACCGACAGCAGCTTCTCCCTGATCGAGGGATTATCTATCCGCACCGTGCGGTACTTGGCGTTCTGCGGCTCGCGTATGATGTTGTCCAACAGGCGCAAAAGTGTTTCAGCTGCGACCACGTACGCTTCCTTCGGGTTGCTTTCGAGAGCCAACACGAGCGCTTGATTAAGTGTCGCCATTATTGCTGCCGGCCGCTGTGTCGTTTGTGTTGCGATTCGCAATCTTTGGTATTGTTTTCGTTTTTGCTGCTACAATTGATACGCCAATAGATAACGTACCACTCACACTCTCAGTGCAGCCAGACAACGTGGGGGTGGCGAGATCTTATCGTGGACAGAAAAAAAGAGTCACATTAGAATCGAAACAGAGAGAAAGGTCATAAAACTCTTCCACTTTTACACACACGCACTCACATCTAACACGAGGACAACGCCGACCGTGATAAGTGCCGCTTCGAGCTTTACAATCACTGGAAAACACTTTTCTTTTGGCGAGACAAATTAAATTTGCCGATGATTAGGCGTTTCGAGCCGTATCAATTGCCTTTGCCGAGCAGAAAGAAAACACAACCCGTCACTGACAGCTGGTATTTGGATTGCCGAAAAAAATGTCGAGGGGGTACGTGTCGCGCCAGCCTGTACCGCAAATATGAACCACGCAGACACGTTGAATCCGGAAAATCGGCGTTTTAGAACTAGTAATCTCTATTTTACTGCTACTTGAGTACGGTTTGGCTGGAAAAAGTAGGGCTTTGGAGGCGATTTTACGTTGTTTACAGCCCAGTGGCCCTTCGTTTGTTTATGAATGGCTTCTGCAGCAGCCCTGACGCCACGCTGTCAAGCAGCTGTCAAACGGGCCGTCGATGTGGAATATGACATTTCGCAAATGATTGTTATTTCCCGCCTCCCCCCCACATTTGGCCTTGGTTAGTTCAGTCGCGAATAAAGAGACACAACACTAAATACTCAACGTTACGCAAATCTCTAAATCTTTGGCCCCGTGTGCAGCTGGCCGCTGCGGAGTAAAGTGTGCTTTTGGGTAAATTCACGTGCGTCCTTGTTTTCCGTGCACCGTTTGCAATGTCGGTGAAAATTGTGGCCAACGCCAAGCGTATGCTACTGTCGAAAAACCTGGCGCAATCTCAGCGAACCCCTCTGCTGTAAGTACTGCACGCGCGAGACACCCTCCCACACATGATAAGCAATTAGGCGATGAGTCGTAGGAAATAGATTTCCTTAACTGCGTCATTCTTTCCACTTTCGCACCTACCAGATACTCAACGTACAGGGGGATTTTCGATTTCACACCAATAACGAAAACGCGACGTGAATTTACCCAGAAGAAGCTTGTAGGGTGAGTACCCCGTGGTGGTGGTGGCGAAGGGGGGATGGTGCGAACCTTGAACTTCCCGCACGCGTGCTTCCTTCCTGGCAGCCATACAGAACCTTGGAAGGGTTTCAAGATCATGTCGCTCGTGTGTCATCTTGTTTGTTTGCTTTGCTTCGCTATTTGCAGGTACTCTATGCATCAGCTCTACTCCGTAGTTGCCGACGTTGAAAAATACAACACATTTGTGCCATTTTGTAAAAAATCCTTCGTGTACGACCGGAAACCGGGCTCCCTGAAGGCGGACCTTATTATCGGCTTTCCACCGCTGAACGAAAGCTACACCTCGAACGTACAGCTCATCAAGCCCTCGCTCGTCAGGGCAGAGTGTGTTGATGGACGCCTGTTCAACTACCTGTTGACCGCGTGGCAGTTCAGCCCGGGGTTGAAGGACATACCGCAATCGTGCGTGATCGATTTCATGGTATCGTTCGAGTTCAAATCGTTGCTACATTCGCAACTGTCGAACCTGTTCTTCGACCAGCTGGTAAAGCAGATGGAATACGCGTTCATACAGGAAGCTGAACAGCGGTTCGGTCCACCGGCCATCAAGAGCCACGTGCTGGTATCCAACCAATCCTGACCCAAGCAACGCGACACGAATGGCAAAGAGCGTAAGACTTAGGTAGGAAATTAGGTAACACAACTGATCGGAGTCGGATTTGCGGGATATGATGTAAAAAAGCACGCGCTCTTGTTGTGCCTGCTCGTGGACAGTATTTCCCCCATACCTTAACCCACGATTGACGACCAACGACAAGCGACGGACTGCAGGAGGATTTAAAGGACAGAGGACATACATATATTTTTGTTTTCGTTTTTGTTCCCTTAAAACAAATAGCTTTATTAGGTAGCGCGAACGAACGATTGCACACGACACGAATGGGACAACTTGTTCAGAATTGATTGGAGGCAAAGCATTTTTGATATTAATTATTATTTTGCAGGATGTGAATGATTGCCATGTAAATATTCATCAGATCAGATCCCCCACCAACAATTAACATTACATATTTATTTTGATCCCTCTCTCTCTGCCGAGTGGCAGAGACACCAAAAGGCTAAGGAGTGAATCCTGTTCCCTCCCCGTTTTCCAATATCAAATATGTTTGTAGCTGAATTTGTACAGATTATTTAAGAGCAAGTGATATTCAGAAAAAATACGCTTCACATTCAAAGATAATACGCTTAGGTGTAGATTGATGTGTTCGAATACGTCCGAAATAGTGTCTCGGCTATAGATTCTAAATTGTCCATTGAGGTGTAAGAATAGGACACGTTGTTGAAGGACTCCTTTGCGTGTCACTAGACATTTCGTAAACAGTTGTATCTTTACGGTCTCCAACAGTTTAATCTATTTCGTCTCGGTTTAAAGTTTAACTGGCATGCGCCAGTTAGAAGCAAGCAAAAGGAGCTATGAAATGTAGACGAATAATTTAATTTGTCTCATGAATATAAAACACCTGTCTCTCCACACTGTGCATGTCTAACGCCCGCTGCATAATGACGAATTCTGAGGAAACATTCTCAGCCAAAATTCCAAGGCAGACGCACACAATCCACCTTAGAATTAAACACGCCCAGCTGAATTGCTGCCGGTGATTGCCGTTGGTGTACAACGAAGGTACAAGGATTTATGGAAATTCTAATTGAAGGCAATCTTTTCCAAATAATCCAATACCGCGTGTGATCATGAACTGAGAGAGCTTCAAACGTCCTTAAGGAACGTTTCTCACCCCAAATGGGTGACGAATCGTAAATCATTTACCATTCGGTTAAGCACCTTTCCATCCATTGACGACGACGTGGGATACGCCCAACGGCTACACTGGCCCCTCCACGGGTCTGTGTGACGCGCTACGTTCTGATATCGTCCTGGCAAAGTGTGGGGGCAGTCTTTCAATCAATAACCATAAAACATGACCGTCATCGTTTTCCTTCCTTTTTTTTGGTACGCGATCCTTGAATGAGAACCAGGTTGTGAAGGACCATCGGTTCCTTACACTTTAGATAGGCTCGTTCAAGGATTACCATATTCTTCGCCCATGCATACATACTAACCTTTTGGTACATTCCACTCCAATTGGACTGAACGGGAGTTGGGTATCTTAAAGGAAGAAATAAAAAAAAAACAAGCTGAAAAAATGTGCCACCCACCCACACTCAGTGTGGATGGGGAAGGCCAAACTTGCTCCTGTAAATCGAGTGGTTCAAAGATCAAGGTCGACCGCATGCATTTGCATGCGAAATCTAGCTTTATGCAAATGTTTACCCACCGGTCACCTTACCTGATTAGAGCGGGGGCTTATTGGCACACTGGCAACCGGACATGAGCTTTCCTTTTTCGGAGCACTTTTCTTCGGTCCTTAAATATTTCCGCAGTAATTTGCAATTAGCTCAGAAGGTGGGCATCTCTATCGCTATCAGCTGGCTGGGTAAAGAAAATTAAATAATGAAACAAGACCGTGAAAAATGAAGCAATTAACGGACTGGAAAGCGCCCTCTTGACCCTTCTGAACGGAAAAAAAATCCACCCCAAGCTCATAAATGTTTGAAATTATGGCTTGGACATAAACTCATGAGTAAATATGCAAACATTTCAATTACAATTTCTCCGGGCCAATTTTAGTGCCTCGAGCCCAATAGGGAAAGATGTATTTTATCTAACGAAGTGTAGTTTAGGGCTTTTCCGGTTTTATTTTTCACTAGGCTCTTTTGCTTTCCCTCCCTCCTTTCATTGCCCGCATCGATTTACACTACTGAGACTGAGGTTTGACCACATACGCTGGCCGGACTGTGGCGGATTGCGTGTGAAACGTTCATTAGGATCGTAAAAACAAAACGTGCTGTTTGTGCGCGCGCGACCCTTTCCCCAGTGGGGGGGGGGGATGATAGCAATTGGGCGAACGGATGGGGGAATGGGGGAAAAGGATCATTGATTAGCCGCAAAGGAGCAAGCAGCACTTACTACCAGCGCCTTCAAGCGGCGAGCTGTCGGCCGGTCATTAACGACTTCGTTACCTTCGTTAGGCAGAGATTGTTGTTTCTATCACCTTTTTTTCTTCTTCTTCCTCTGGTAGGCTTCGGGTGTGCTTTAGTTTATGAATTTCAAGAAGGACGCTGATTTGTGTGGGGGAGCAGGATACGTGCAACACTGCGGCTACTATTTATTCTTCACCCAGGGCGTCGCAGGCAGCATGTTTATAAATATAATCCAGCAGAGCTCCACTTTCAAGGCCGACTGTGTGAAGTCCGCGTGGTTAATTATGGCATCCGCACACCACAGCTGGAATGTGGCATCAGATGAAGCAGGCTGTGCGCAGCGAGTATGTGTGTGTGTGTGCTTGCGTCTCAGCATTGTGAAGTTGTCGTTTTCATAACCATTACGGATTGTTTCATAATGCAGGACAATATGTTGCGTTGTTTTTTTTAATGTCCGACGATTCTGGCAGCGCCTCGTTGGGTTTATTACACTTTTATACAGCACACTTCACAGGGATGTTCAGTTTGCAGGAATTCCTGTTACAGCTGTCCGCACTGCGATATGACTACCGGCAACTTCGGCTTATTGTTCGGTCCCGTCGGAACATTCTCAATCTTCCGCATAATCAGCAGTCCATCCAGCACGCGCCCAAACACGACGTGCTTGTAGTCCAGGAAGTTACACTTTGAGCAGGTGATGAAAAACTGGCATCCGTTCGTGTCCTTCCCACTGTTGGCCATCGAAAGCAGCCCGGGTGCGTCGTGCTTCAGCAGAAAATGTTCGTCCGGGAAGGTGGGAGTGCCGTAAATGCTCATAACGCCCGTTCCATCGCCCTGAGCGGGAGTAAAACCCCACCAAGAAAGAAAGCAAAAATGCCATTAACAAGAGTACAACACAACCGATAGCGCAAGTGACCGCTTACATTCACGAAATCTCCTCCCTGTATCATAAAGTCTTTGATGACTCGGTGGAAGCTCGAACCCTTGTACCCGATCGGGACGCCATCCTTTTTGTACTCCCCGGTACAGAACTGCCGGAAGTTTTCGCACGTTTTGGGCACCACGTCCGCGTACAGTTCAAACACCATGCGGCCAATTTCCTGTCCAAATTAAAAGTAAAATGTTGTACTCGGTCACTGTCTTCCAGCTTGCGACCCTTGCACCTACCGCTGTTCCGACCGTAATATCCATAAACACCACGGGATTGTTGGGATTGCGTAGCTGTCCTTGCATCTGCGTCCAGGTAGGCATTTTTATTCGATGGGATTGATTAATACGATAAAAACTATTTGCGTTCAATTATACCGCGAGCAGAGTGTTGGCGTCTTCAAGCACGTTGCTCAATGAAGTATCGAACAGGTATCGACCTCGGGTATGCAACAGTCCAAAGTAGTGGGTAAAGTATTGCGGCGGCAACAGTTCACTCGTCTTTGCACTCCTGTCCACCGGCGCGTGCAGCGTTCGTTAAACCAAACTCCAAACTACGAAATGATTCCATGGAGTGCAAACAAAACTGTATTTACCGACAAAACGAGATTTGAAGCGGCCTCCAGGCAGTGTGGCCAGATTATTTTGGCGGTTTTCGGTAGGCGCATCAAAATTTTATCGGTAGTTTTCGGTAGGTTAAAACTCGAAACTTAACTCGAGTTGAAAGAAGTGACAGCGAAAGAAGTGTTAAGCGTGATTGGGGGAGGGGGGGGAGGGGGACGGGGTACTAATGCGCAAAATTAAAGTTCCATTTCAAATGAATATGCATCCTTTACTTAGGATATGGATTAGATTTGGTTCAGCGGTTACACAAATGTCTTACTGAAGTGTTGATCTGAAAATGGTACTAGGAATTCTAAACCAAAGAATAACTAAGATGCTCATTCTTTTTTCTCAGTGGTGGCAAATTTTTATTCTTGTGGCTCCACGCGACCGCTTAGGGCCACTGCAGTGCTCCAGTGGATACGTTTTTATCGTACGTGCTGTAATTTGATTTTCGCTGGATTATTTAGATTGATTTGATTGTTTGGCTGAGTTTCATCGTTCAATGATTACAAAAAATTGAGATTTTTTCCTTCAAACCCAAATATATATACATCGGTATTTCTGGTCACTTTGCCCACAGGGCAAGGCGAGCTTTTGGCGGCCACCGTCGCAAAACCGTCGCAAAACGTCAAAACCGGCGTCGCATGTACTGCAAACCGACGTCGCTAGCGAGCGAAACTCGCAACGATTTCGAGGCGCTGGCGACGGTCGTTTTTGACGTTTTGCGACGGTTGTTGACCTTTCGAGTGAGCTTTTGCCCTGCGGTCCAGTGTGGCCAGATTATATTGGGAGATTTCGGCAGGAGCACTGTTGAGAACGCAACCGTTTAACCGTCTTGTGTACGACCAAAAAACTTTGCGTAATCGTACAACCGCCTACCCGGGTAGGCCATACGATTTGTATGGAAGAATGCTGTTTTTTGTGATTAAAAGAGTATGGCTGGTATTATTTAATCCGTTCGTAGCGGGAACGTACGGCGCTTACATGAAATTCTAGGGATGGCAACACATTTCTTGCGCCCGGTCCTACAACGTCGCGGTGAATAACTGTAGCAACGATCTAGTACGTTAGGAAAATGAGTGTCGGGACGTACGCCGCCGCTACGAACGGATTCAATAATACCAGCCTATATCTTTTGAATTTGTAGTAAGATTGGAATGAAAACTGTCTTATAGGTTCATAATAATGTTTTATAACATATCGTTGTAAAATTAGAATTTTAAAAATCCTATCAATATTTTTTTTAATCAAAAATGTGCAGTAACTCCAACACCCCAACCGGCCCCAAATAGCCAGAATTGCTTAAGCAGCTCATTTTGGCACGCTAAAGATCGCTGCTCTAATTCGCCTTTTGCAGTAGATAAACAGCATCAAAGTTCTATGTGGGTCTTTCAAACAGCGCCTAAGCAGCTTCCTTATGCCACGATGCCAGGGATTATTTTTCTTTGTGTTTTATTTTCAAGCAAGCGTCATCGATGAAATAAACAACAAAATTTGTTTGGTTTAAACACATATGTATATTTTTAAATCTTTTGTATTGATAAATTACACAAATTTTTACACAATTTACTGATAATTCACAATCGCTTCACTCAATATTCATTCTTCATGTAACGAATCTAACTTGTGCAGCAGCAATGAGATTATTGCCGGCGTCCGTCTTTGACACTTTGACAAGAGCCACCTTGAACCGATGTCATGCATTAAAAAGCTATAAAGTTCCACCAAGTTCAGTACCCTTTCTTAACAAGCCTTCAAGTTCCATCATGAACCCTACGCATAGTGCTAATCAGCCGCAAAGTTCCAAAGAGTACCATGTGCCTGTTAAAAAGCTCCATAGTTCCGCAAAGTACCGTCTATCTCTTAATCAGCCACAAAGTACGACATCGGAACGATTTTTCGTTAAACAGCCGTAAATCAGCTATAAAGTACGAGCTGGCTATTTGGGGCCTTGCCGCATGTTTTAAGTGGATGCTTATGTCTTTTTCTTTTCTTTCAAATGTTGTATTACAGTTGTGTACAGTTAAATTTTATTGCATGATGTGTAACAATATTTTGAAATTAACACTGAAATCATCTCTTTTAAAATGATACCAACCACTACAGGCAAACGAAATATAATTGGCTGAAAGTTAACACATACATTCATACTTTTGTCATAGTGTTACTGCCGAATAGGAATGGGTGTTTTGGAGTGCACCAATGGCACCCACGGCTCCAGAGCCAGATCTACACCAACAGCTCCAGAGCCGGTTCCGCACCAACAGCTCCGGAGCCGGCTCCGTACCAACAGCCCGGAGCCGGCGGCGAATCAATGGCTCCAGAGCCGGCGATGAATCAAAGGCTCCGGACCAACGGCTCTGGACTAACGTTTCAATAGTTTTATGTTTTTATACTTAAATGTTTTTATACTTAAATATTTTATTACACTCATACAACATACAAAATAAATAAGATACACAATACACAATACACTTTAAAATAACAAGTGCGGTGGCCGCGCACCAGCCGCACCGAGCGCCCCTGCCGAGAGCTCCTGCTCGATCGGCTCGCAAACACACTCTAACTGTGCGCTCGGCGCACACTATCAGTGACGGAATCGCAACCCCGTATGCAAGCGGAGTAAGTAAACGCTACACTGTTCTTAGGGAAGAACGGAACTAACTTTATTCATTCATATCAGCGTAGCCGTTCTACGCCGCTATCTTACTCTAGCGATGCCTAATCCTAATTTTCCTAATCCTAGTTTCCTTATGCCCTATGTCCTTATCATGAATACCCCCACCCTTATTTTAATGTGGCTTCTATGCCCACGCACTTTACGCGCGCATCCTAATTACTAACACTACTTAAACTACTAATCGCACAAGCTGTCCTAATCTATAAAGTGGGCGTGGCCTTCCTATCTAATCCTATGCTATAGTTCATCCTACTTCCGAATTCATCCTAGTTCTAGTCTTAATCCTAATTAGTTCATTTCTATTTTTAGACCTTGTTCATTTCTGTCGGCGACATCCTCCCCCCCGTAAGCGCTCGTAGAGGGTTACAACAAAAAAGGAGCCGACTGAACTTACTTTTCTTCTTTTTCGTTACGTACGTCTAGCTTAGCAACTTTTGCGGCAGGTCTTTTTACCATCGTGGTTCCTACACGCATTACTACCGCTCTCACTTGCCCATCCTTTGCCGTATCAACATCTACTACTCTTCCCTTTATCCACCTACCGCTAACCTGTTCGTTCGGAAATGTCACAATATCTCCTATTTTTAGTGGTTCTGCTTTGTTTAACCATTTCCCGCGCGATATCAATTGAGGTAGGTATTCCTTCACCCATCTCAACCAATAATTTTGAGCCGCTAGTCTGGATTTTTTCCAAATAGACCTCGATGCCTCGGCTTCAACAATGTCTAAAAGAGAAGGTGCGGCCTCTCCGGAATAACCAATTAGGAAGTGGCTTGGTGTTAGAGGTTCATCATCCTCGTGTTCAATAGGGATGTGCGTTAGCGGTCTATTGTTAATGATAAATTCTATCTCTATCAACAAAGATCTCAACGCTACTTCGGGCAAGGAATCTTT
The DNA here is from genome assembly GCF_943734735.2 of Anopheles gambiae. Classification (NCBI taxonomy): domain Eukaryota; kingdom Metazoa; phylum Arthropoda; class Insecta; order Diptera; family Culicidae; genus Anopheles; species Anopheles gambiae. The sequence continues at coordinate 115,049,085 of NC_064601.1, forward strand.
TGTTAACGGGAAAAGACTTTTTACCTCTTGCACCATTCTTTCCCAAGCCCCTCCAAAATGTGGTGCTGCCGGTGGATTAAAATGCCAGTAAATTCCTTCCGTTGCACACCTTTGCTGAATTTGTGCCATTTCTCTACAAGCACCAACAAAATTAGTACCATTGTCGCAATATATATGGGCAATTTTTCCCCTTCGATGCTGCATATTTTTTAGAATCATTATAAATGTGTTAGAACTAAGATCGTTGGCAAGCTCTAAATGTACAGCTCGGGTTGTTAGGCATGTAAACAATGCTCCCCATCTTTTTTCAGATCGTCGACCAATCGTAACAGTAAGTGGCCCAAAATAATCCACTCCTGTATGCGTGAATGGTTTAAAATATGCGGCTGTTCTACAAAGTGGCAACGCTGCCATTTGAGGCGCTTGTGGCTTGGCCTTATCATTTTTACATTTTTGGCAGATAGCTGATACCCTTTTCAATACGGCTCTAAGATCGACTACCCAGAATCTCTGGCGTATGGCGGCAATTACTGTTTCGGTTTTTTTATGTTGATATTTTTCATGGTAAAATCGTACGATGAGCATGGTTATATAGTGAGATTTAGGTAATAAAATTGGATATTTTGTATCTGAACTTAAAATTTCGACTTTATCTAGCCTTCCATTTGCTCTCATAATGTTGTTTTCATCTATGATAGGGCAGAGATTTTTTATATTGCTATTTTTCGATATTGGTAATTTCATGCTAAGGGCTGTTACCTCCTCTTCAAATCCTTCCCATTGTGCTTTCCTAATTAATAGATTTTCAGCCATGTCTAAAATGGGCTTATCTATTATTTTTGGACTTTCTTTATTTTTTGATTTAAGTCGTTTTAAATATGTTAGCCCTATTGCCAATGCTTTCATCAATCTTTTCCAGCTGGAGCACCAATTGACATTTATGACTTCCCAGTCTATTTTTTCCGTTGTGCTAATTGCGTTAAGGTAAATCGATTGCATTTCTTCTACAGTTTCTGACTCGAGATCGAGTTTTGGAATTTCCTGATCTTGCAAAAACTTCGGTCCTGTTAGCCAAATGGATTGCCGCGATGATTGTTTGGTGGCTTCATCGGCCGGATTATCTTTTGAACAAACCCAGTTCCATTGTGCGGCTGAAGTTTTACTTAATATTTCTCCTACTCTTGCAGCTACGAATTGTGTGTACCTTTTTGGTTCTGCAGCAGCTATCCATGCCATTACTGTTTTAGAATCAGTCCAGTAGAACGTGTCGTTAATGTGTACCCTGAGCTCTTTTAAAATTGTATCGGCTAATCTTACTCCGAGAACTGCACCTTGCAGCTCCAAACAGGGAATTGATAAAGGCTTTATCGGCGCAACGCGAGATTTCGCTGCTATAGGAGAGACTTCAATGCCATTTGAACTAATTGTTCTCATATAAACGATGGCTGCAAAAGCTTTGTCGGACGCATCGACAAAAACGTGAATTTCCCGCCGAGTTATGCTGTGATTTGTTTGGGAATAACATCTTTTAATATTGATTTTTTCAACTATTTTCATGCTCTTAACCCAAGCGTTCCATTGATTAATTATAACAATTGGAAGCTTGTCATCCCAATTATGCCCTAATCTCCACATTTCCTGCATTATTAATTTGGCTTCTATAAGGTGGTTTGCTAATAATCCTAATGGATCGTATATTTTCATTATTACTGACAAAACTTCACGCTTTGTTGTAAATTCGTTGGCCATATTAAGAAATTTAAGTATATATTTGAAACAATCGCCTTCTGTATCCCACCATTGGCCTAATATTTTTGGGTAAGTTTGATCCTTTTCAGTGATTTTTAATAAACTGCTTTCACTTACACGCTCTGCTGCCAAGTTATTTAATAAGCCCTTTGAATTTGATATAAAATTTCTAATAAAAAAGTTTGCTTCGTCGTGAATGGTAATTACTTCGCTTACTCTTTCTAGAGCTGCTTCTTCTGTATCAAAACTGTCAAGGTAATCATCGACGTAGTGATTTTGAATAATTGCTGTGACAGCTTCGGGGTGAATATTTATAAATTGCTTAGCATTTTCATTTTTTACGTATTGAGCGCACGCTGGTGAGCAGGTAGCTCCAAATATCATTACATTCATTTTTAATGTTTTTGGAATACTAGTAGGACTTTCTCTATACAAGAAAAGCTGTGCGGATTGATCTTGCTGTCTTATTTTAACCTGGTGGAACATTTCTTTTATGTCCCCTGAAACCCCTACACTTCCTTCGCGAAAACGAACAAGAATTCCGAAAAGAGATGCAACTGCATCGGGACCTGTTAGTAACTGCGAATTTAATGAAATTCCTGCGTTTTTCGCGGCAGCATCGAAAACTAATCTTGGTTTTGGTTTGGGCTTATTATAATTTATCACTGCGAAATGGGGAATATAATTTATTTTGTTACCGAGCAATTGATGATGATTATCCTTCACAACTTCAGCATAACCCTTTTCACAATATGATGCAATTTCTGCATGATACCATTCCTTCAGCGCACTATCCTTTTCTAATTTTCGTTCAAGACCTTGTAAGCGTCTCAAGGCTTGTTCATAGCTTTCTGGTAAAACAACTTTATCATCCTTCCAAAGCAAACCTATTTCGTAACCAAGATTTACCTTTTTCATTGTACTTTTCATAAGCGTATTAGCTCTTTCTTCTGATTTTGAGATCAATTTATCCGATCCCGGTTTGACCCCAAATTCTTCTGTTGAGAAATAGTCTCTCATAAGTTTATGCAAGGACATTTTTTGCTCGTTGTTCTCTATGACGGTAAAGAGCTCATGTTTTTCAGCCATGTTTTTTTCTGTGTATTGTGTTTGAATTTCATTGTTTTCACCAAATAGCACCCACCCCAAATTTGTCTCATTAGCTATCGGTTCTCCTGGTTTGCCTGCGCGACTTTGTCGTGCATATATCAAATGTGCGTGAGGTAGCCCAAGTAATACTGTTGGCCTACCATTTTCAAAACTCGCTAACGTTATATCTTCGAGATGTTTGTATCGTGTTTTAATTTGTTCTGCGTTGACTGATTGAGCTGGCAGACGCATTTCTTGCACTGTTCGTAACCCGTTTAGATCTAGGAATTTTCCTTCGACATTTTTAATTTTAACACTTATCACTTCACTTTCGGGCTCCTCTTGACGTACCCCGTTTGTCCACGACAATGATAAAGGTAGCTTAGGACCCGTGGCCTTTAACGCTTCCTTCGTTTGCTTGAGAATCAAGCTAGCCGATGAACCCGTATCGATGAATGCAAATGTATTCAATTGTTTCGCGTTATGTTTAAGTGTTATGGGCAATATTTGAAATAGACATTGTTTGTGATTATGGACATTTAATCTTTCAACGGTATGCGTATTTGGCCGAAAATTATGAAGAAGAGTATGATGTTTTTTGTGGCAATTATTTTCTCTGCACTGTGGTGGAAGGTAGCAAGTTCGCGATTCATGATTTGTTTGGTTACAGCAATTTGCACATATTCTACCTTGCTTTATGACATTCCAACGCTCATTAACATGCATGTATTGAAATCTACGACAGTCAATTAATTTATGACCAAGGCCACAAATGAAACATTTTGCTCTTTGCCTTTGGACAGGCTCTTGAATTACGCGTTGTTGGGGCTGTGCATATGAGCAAGACGGTTGGTCTGCTTCCTTTGCTCCCTTCGCCTTTAATAAGATTGCCAATTGCTCCTGGGGTCTGAGCCATGCCGCAAGGTCGCCTAAAGTTCTAACCCTTTTTTCACTTAAAGTGTATTGATACCATTTTCGCATTAGTTCGACCGGTAGTTTTCCCACTAAGTTTTCTATGAGCATAGTGTCTTGCAAATAATCTGCTCGACCCAACGTGGTCATACTTCCTATCATATTGTCGATTGCATGCATAAAGGTAAGAAAAGTTTTAGGGTTATCCATGTTTGGGTTATCTATGCTCATGAGGTCTTTAACGAGCGTTTGGTAAATTATATTTGGGTTGCCATATTCATTTTCAAGGCGCTCCATGATGGCTTCTATGTTAGCTTCATCGAAAAGCATTCCGCTGACACTTTCAGCTGCCTCCCCTTTCAAACTTTTCTGTAAGGCTCTTAGAATTTCTAAGGCTGAAAAATCTTCCTCGCGTTTAAATTTATCAAACACAGTTTTAAATCGCGTCCAGGTTCTGAAGTTGCCATCAAATTCTGGCAAGTCCATTGTCTGGGGCCTAGGAGGACTTGCGGTTCGTTCCTTTAAAACTTGCACCATGCTCCTGATAAACTCCATTAAATCCGGGCTCGGTTCGGCTTTCGGTATATTTGCGATAGGATTTGTTGTGACATTTTCCTCCTCCTCTTCACCTAAGCTGAAATCTTCCATCTCTTGGGCTTGACGCAATAATTCCGCGTTTTCTTTTTTTAACCGTTCAACTTCTTCCCTTTCGTACGCTCGTTTTTTCTCTAGTTCTTCTTTCTCCCTTTTAACCCGCACTAATTCTTCGTTCTCCCTTTTAAGTTCCGCAATAACATTATATAATTCTGACGGGTCTACGTCGGACCCCTTAGTAGACTTAGATCTAGTTAAAACGTTTGTAGTACTCACAACCTTTTTCGCCGTTTTGCTGGTCTGCATCTCGTCGCTCTGCTGTTGCTGTTGTTGTGACTGCTGCAGCTGCATCCTTTGCTGCTGCTGCAGTTGTATATGTTGCTGTTGTTGCGCCTGCTGCTGTTGTTGCGGCTGTTGCTGCGGCTGCTGTTGTGGCAGCTGCGGGGGCAGCGGCGGCTGGGGCTGCGGCTGCGGCTGCGACTGCTGTTGAGGCATGCTGCCTCGCCTTGCTGTTCACTGCTTCACTTTTTTTTTTTTTTTTTTTTTTTTTTTTTTTTTTTTTTTTAATCACACTCCGTCACTGCTTCGCTGCTACACTGCTACACTGCTTACTGCTGCACTGCTTCACTGCTTCACTGCTTCACTGCTACACTGCGGCTTCAGTTTTTTTTTTTTTTTTTTTTTTTAAATCACTCTCCGTCACTGCTTCGCTGCTACACTGCTACACTGCTCACTGCTGCACTGCTGCACTGCTTCACTGCTACACTGCGTTTTTTTTTTTTTTTTTTTTTTTTTTTTTTTTTTTTTTTTTTTAATCACTCTCCGTCACTGCGTCGCTGCTACACTGGTTCCTGGTTCTGTCCAAATCGATGGACACACACTGCTCCGTCAAACTTTTCACCAATTTTCCTCCTCTGCTCGCACGCCACTAGCACTTTCCGTATCTTCGATACAAAGCGTTTCTTTATTCACTGCACTTTTACACACTTCTGCTGCTGCTTCTTTTATCGTCCTAGCTCGGTCCGAGCTGCTGCACTGCTTCACTGCTACACTGCGGCTTCAGTTTTTGTTTTAATCACTCTCCGTCACTTCGCTGCTCACCGGTTCCTGGTTCTGTCCAAATCGATGGACACACACTGCTCCGTGAAACTTTTCACCAATTTCCTCCTCTGCTCGCACGCCACTAGCACTTTCCCTTTCACTGCTTCTCCTTGCGTCCTAGAGCTCGGTCCGAGCTTTTAAGCGAGAGATTTCGTCCCCTCCGTCCTGGCCTGCCCTGGCTTGGGCTTTCGTGGGGACAGTCCGTCCGTCCTGGCCTGCCCTGGCTTGGGCTTTCGTGGGGACAGTCCGTCCGTCCTGGCCTGCCCTGGCTTGGGCTTTCGCGGGGACAGTCCGTCCTGGCCTGCCCTGGCTTGGGCTTTCGTGGGGACAGTCCGTCCGTCCTGGCCTGCCCTGGCTTGGGCTTTCGTGGGGACAGTCCGTCCGTCCTGGCCTGCCCTGGCTTGGGCTTTCGTGGGAACAGTCCGTCCGTCCTGGCCTGCCCTGGCTTGGGCTTTCGTGGGGACAGTCCGTCCGTCCTGGCCTGCCCTGGCTTGGGCTTTCGCGGGGACAGTCCGTCCTGGCCTGCCCTGGCTTGGGCTTTCGTGGGGACAGTCCGTCCGTCCTGGCCTGCCCTGGCTTGGGCTTTCGTGGGGACAGTCCGTCCGTCCTGGCCTGCCCTGGCTTGGGCTTTCGTGGGGACAGTCCGTCCTGACCTGCCCTGGCTTGGGCTTTCGCGGGGACAGTCCGTCCCTCCTGGCCTGCCCTGGCTTGGGCTTTCGCGGGGACAGTCCGTCCGTCCTGGCCTGCCCTGGCTTGGGCTTTCGTGGGGACAGTCCGTCCGTCCTGGCCTGCCCTGGCTTGGGCTTTCGCGGGGACAGTCCGTCCGTCCTGGCCTGCCCTGGCTTGGGCTTTCGTGGGGACAGTCCGTCCGTCCTGGCCTGCCCTGGCTTGGGCTTTCGTGGGGACAGTCCGTCCGTCCTGGTCTGCCCTGGCTTGGGCTTTCGTGGGGACAGTCCGTCCGTCCTGGCCTGCCCTGGCTTGGGCTTTCGTGGGGACAGTCCGTCCGTCCTGGCCTGCCCTGGCTTGGGCTTTCGCGGGGACAGTCCGTCCGTCCTGGCCTGCCCTGGCTTGGGCTTTCGTGGGGACAGTCCGTCCTGACCTGCCCTGGCTTGGGCTTTCGTGGGGACAGTCCGTCCGTCCTGGCCTGCCCTGGCTTGGGCTTTCGTGGGGACAGTCCGTCCGTCCTGGCCTGCCCTGGCTTGGGCTTTCGGGGGAATCGTCGTTCCTGGCTGTACCCCGTCCGGGTTTTCGAGGGAATCGTCCTTCCTGGCCTGCCCTGGCTTGGGCTTTCGAGGGAAATCGTCCTTCCTGGGTGTACCCCGACCGGGTTTTCGAGTGAATCGTCCTTCCTGGATCCTCTACTCTGAGTTCCTGTGTAGGTTTACTTCCTCTCTGGAGCCACCATATCCTTAACCGGGCAATAATCCCAATAGAAGGTCTGCAGTGACGGAATCGCAACCCCGTATGCAAGCGGAGTAAGTAAACGCTACACTGTTCTTAGGGAAGAACGGAACTAACTTTATTCATTCATATCAGCGTAGCCGTTCTACGCCGCTATCTTACTCTAGCGATGCCTAATCCTAATTTTCCTAATCCTAGTTTCCTTATGCCCTATGTCCTTATCATGAATACCCCCACCCTTATTTTAATGTGGCTTCTATGCCCACGCACTTTACGCGCGCATCCTAATTACTAACACTACTTAAACTACTAATCGCACAAGCTGTCCTAATCTATAAAGTGGGCGTGGCCTTCCTATCTAATCCTATGCTATAGTTCATCCTACTTCCGAATTCATCCTAGTTCTAGTCTTAATCCTAATTAGTTCATTTCTATTTTTAGACCTTGTTCATTTCTGTCGGCGACACTAAGCCTTGCGCTGCTTAGTGTGTGCGACAGTGTGTGTGACACACTGTCGTCCCCCTGAACGTTGACCGGTGGCAGCGCAACTGCCACGGCAAGTCCAGGGGTCGGCACGGCTGCCCACAACAAATAGAGACGGCATTGTATGATAGCGTATAAAACGAATCTATCATCTCGCAAGTGTAGAATATAACACCCGATGTGATTGTGTGATAGTTGAACAATGTTCAAAACCTATCGATTTTTTTATAGATTCCTTTCAACATTATTTACTCAGCTAATTATGGATATGTTTTAAAAAATATTTAAAATGATTGTTTTGGTGCAATCTGTAAAAACCGGCTCCGGAGCCGTGAACGTGGAGTAGTAGGTGCGGAGCCGACTCCGGAGCAGCTGGGGCGGAGTCAGCTTCGGAGCCGTGGGTGCAGAGCCGGCTCGGTTGGATTGGAGTGGAGGAGGTTCCGAAGTTGTCTGGAGCCGGTCGGAGCCAGTTTTTAATAAAACAGATTTTTGTGTTTCGGACTGGTGCACAATTGAGGATACTAAAGGATACACGCGGCTCTTCTGTATCAATCACTATATTCTAATATAAATAATATACAGTAGAACGTCGATTATTCGGCGGCGGATTAACCGGCGGGCGGCTTACCCGGCGCTCTAACACCACTCGAACACGACATCGAACATGAAAAATGTATGGGATTTGACATGTTTGTCTTGTTTGTTTGTGTCTGACAGTGCACCTCCATATGATTATATGGGTTTGATATATATATGATTATATGTCGGATGTCGTGTTCGATTGCTGCTAGAGCGCCGCCATAACCGTGCGCATAAATGTGACAGCTGTTCAAACGTACAGTGAACATTTGCTGCGATTGTCAAGTGGGCAACCAGTTTTTTGTGCAGCTCTGTAGTGTCTAGTGGTGTTTTCGAAATTTATTTTTCTTCATGAACAGTTGTTCATGAACAACAACCTATAGTTATTGATTAAAACAATATTCTACTAACGATTTATCGCTTGATTCAATGTGAATTAATCATAAAACTAGTGGATTATTTAATTTTTATATGAATTTGACATTTCTTATACCATTATCCGCGCAAATCGATTAACCGGCAAACGCCCGGTCCCGAGCTGCCCGGATAATCGACGTTCCACTGTATATGCTACAAGACTGTTGTGTGTGTCGGGTCGCAGCCTATGATCGAGTGCGAACCCTCGGTAGCCCAATCGCTCCCGAAGCCCTTAACGGCCATTCGGACGTCGGATGCTGTCAGTTCCACGACAGCATCGAGTCGCGGTTACACTGCACTGTTTCTGTACACAACACAGATGAGTATATTTTATAGATCGTGAACATATATGTTTATACAACAAGCAAAACAATTTAAAAATGTATATAACTTTTGAAAGAAACGTAAGTAAAACTTAGAAAAAGACTATTCATCCACTTAAAACATGCGGCAAGGCCGGTTGAGGTGTTGGAGTTAGGCTCGTGTCTGCGCTCCATCGGATGCGATTTTATCGGAAGGCCTGTCAAAATTATATATAAGATTTGACAGATAACGTCGGACGTGCGATTTCGTCGTACGACGGAATCAAAAATTTTTGATTTCGTCGGACGCCGCATCCGATTTTATCTGTCAAACTAAATGTGTGTTGTTTTGTAGGAACAATCTCAACATAATTTTTATTAATCGTTTTATTATTAAAATCATCCCAATAATCGCAATATTATACGAAAAAGCGTTTGACAGCACGTGCGATAAAATCGCATGCGATGGAGCACAGACACGTGCCTTACTGCACATTTTTGATAAAAAAAAAATATTGATAGGATTTTTAAAATTCTAATTTTACAACGATATGTTATAAAACATTATTATGAACCTATAACGCCAGGACTCCACAGAGCATAACACGGAGCGCAACATAACAACTGACAGCTGACAAACGCTTGACAAAACGCTTGGGAAAGGAGGTAAATCGTTTCATTAACTGTCGGTCATCGCAGTAGGTTGGTAGCATTTCAACGAGAAATGAGCGGCCTACTAAGGATATTCAAAACATGGTACCGGCAATAAAGCGTTTTCTGAAGCGTTTGGCAGCTGTCAGTTGTTATGTTGCGCTCCGTGTTATGCTCTGTGGAGTCCTGGCGTAAGACAGTTTTCATTCAAATCTTACAACAAATTCAAAAGATATACTCTTTAATTGAGCCGGTCTCGTAGTACAGTCGTCAACTCGTACGACTTAACAACATGCCCGTCATGGGTTCAATCCCCAAATAGACCGTGCCGCCATACGTAGGACTGACTATCCTGCTATGGGGGGAAATCAATTAGTCACTGAAAGCCAAGCCCATAAGTGGTACAGGCAGGCCTTGACCGACAACGGTTGTTGAGCCAAAGAAGAAGAAGAAGAAGATACTCTTTTAATCACAAAAAACAGCATTCTTCCATACAAATTGTATGGCCTACCCGGGTAGGCGGTTGTACGATTACGTAAAGTTTTTTGGTCGTACACAAGACGGTTAAACGGTTGCGTTCTCAACAGTGCTCCTGCCGAAATCTCCCAATATAATCTGGCCACACTGGACCGCAGGGCAAAAGCTCACTCGAAAGGTCAACAACCGTCGCAAAACGTCAAAAACGACCGTCGCCAGCGCCTCGAAATCGTTGCGAGTTTCGCTCGCTGGCGACGTCGGTTTGCAGTACATGCGACGCCGGTTTTGACGTTTTGCGACGGTTTTGCGACGGTGGCCGCCAAAAAGATCGCCTGACCTGCGGACCAGTGTGGCCAGATTATATTGGCAGATTTGGGCAGGAGCACTGAACGCAACAATTTAAATTTAATCAATTATTTTAATGATTATCCTGCTAGCAAAGAGAATGAAAAAGTGTGCGACTTTCAGACGAGGGGCATGTAGAAGCAGGGGGAGAGCGTGTTTTGGTTTCCACACAGTTTTTGCACTCACACAATTACACATGTGTGAATGTGTGCGTTCACTTTCAGCCTGCGCGCTCAGTTTGGTTTTCTCGCAGCGGCATGGTGGTATCGGTGTCTCTCTCGCACTAGTGCAGCTTGTTCGGGAAGAAACGGAAAGGGAGGGGTATGAGGAAAATACAATGAAACAGCTCGAGCGAGCGTTCTTTTCAGTGAGAGCGCCTCGTGTATTTTAAAGGCATGCAAGAGAGCGCCGGTCTGGTGGTACAGTCGTCAACTCGAACGACTTAATAACATGCCCGTCGTGGGTTCAAGCCCCGAATAGACCGACCCCCCATAGGTGGGACTGACTATCCTGCTATGGTACCAATAAGTCACTGAAAACCAAGCCCACTTCACTAGGGGGTACAGGCAGGCCTTGACCGGTAGCGACTGTTGTGCCAAATGAAGAAGAAGAATGAGCAAGAGAGAGCATTCTCCCTGTAGTAGCGCTCCATCCGCCATTCATTAATTATCAACCCAAAACAACGGACTTCGGATCCGATCTTGGGCCGGACCCCCACCGTGTGTTTCTACCTTCCCCTCGCCTGAAAATTTCATTCTCTTTGTCTGTCGGGTAAGCTTTAACCGCCGACAGCGAGATTCAAATTCAAATTTAAATGACTTTCTTTGACGAGAAATTTTCGGTATCCACGCAACTGACATTTTCTACTTATTATGAACATTAAATTTTAACGGATAAAAAGTGCCAGGCAAACAAACGTGCATCAGCGCGTTAAGTAACAAATGTGGTTAACAATCCTTGAAATAGCATCCCAAGCGCCACAGAGTAAGCTGAAACGACTGAAAAATCAAATATCTGTGATTTTCGGTAGGATAAATGGAAAATCGGTAGTTTTAGGGTGGTCATCTGTGAATCGGTAGGCATATAAAAAATCGGTAAGAATACAGATAAATCGGTATTTCTGGTCACTCTGGCTCCAGGTGTGTTCGGACGAGAGCTTTGACAGATGGGATTTGACAAAAACGATTCCCATCCGAGAAGGTTGACGTTTGCGGACCTGATCCGAGAACCTTTTTTATTTCACATTTGGAAGTCATTCGAAAACCTATTTTTATTCGGTTTTATGAAATTGTGTATTTTTTAATCACTTTCTTCAAATAATGTCACTTTTCAAAGTGCAAAAAACATAAAATGGAAATAAAATCCACCAAATATTTCACCATGATAAATCCATTCTTCATGACCGAGAGGTCTCCCACCGTGGTTGTCGCGGACCAATCAGCGATCGCCAACGAAACACGACAGGGAGGTCACTAACACTGAGCAAGCTAGCAAAGATCTTGCCGAACCTTTGCTTGGAGAAGACGTTCGATTTAATTCATCAATTTCTTCGAGTAAGTCAACCGTGTTTTTCGGAGTCGGCCGCAAAAGCCACGTAGAGTTTCCGACTCCAACAGTGGCCCTTTTGCCGCAGTACACGCCATTAACGCGCAACTTTCCTCCATTTGTGTAACATAGAGAGCGGCAAGGCGGAGAATCAATCATGAGCTGCCGGTTGCTGCTGGTTTGTCTGTGTGCCCTGGTGGCGGTGGCGTTTGCCGGTGAAGCCGACGTGCTGGATCTGACCGATAGCGATTTTTCGACCCGCGTCGCGGAGACGGAAACCACCCTTGTGATGTTCTACGCACCATGGTAAGTTGGGCGGAAGTGGCTTTTTCTTTAAATTCCTTTTCCATCGCTTGCTTTGTTTGCACCAGAATGAGAGAGGGTGTGTATGGGTGTGACAGAGACAGCGCTATCTAGAAAGTTCCGGATTGGAAGTTGGTTTTGTTTCACCCAAGCACACACATACACACACCTCCATGAATACCGGTGCCAATAACCTTTTTTGAGTCAGCAGTTTCATCTCCATGGTTGCCCTTCTTGGCTTGCTCTCTGCAATTCCATTCTAGGTGCGGACACTGCAAAAAGCTCAAGCCGGAATATGCCAAGGCAGCGGAGCTGCTACGTGGCGAAGATCCTCCGATCGCGCTGGCCAAGGTCGACTGTACCGAGGGCGGTAAGGACACGTGTAACAAGTTCAGCGTCAGCGGCTATCCCACCCTGAAGGTGTTCAAGAACGGCGAGGTGTCGCAGGAGTACAACGGCCCGCGCGAAGCGACCGGCATTGCCAAGTACATGAAATCGATCGTCGGACCGGCCTCGAAGGATCTGCTGACGGTGGAAGCGTTCGAAGCGTTCCTGAAGGTGCAGGAAACGTCCGTGGTCGGGTTCTTCCAGAAGGAGTCGGAGCTGAAGGGTGTCTTCCTGAAGTACGCGGACAGCCAGCGCGAGCGGCTACGCTTCGGTCACAGCAGTGCGCCGGCCGTACTGGAGAAGCAGGGCGAAACCGATGCCATATTCCTGTTCCGTGCCCGCCAGCTGGCCAACAAGTTTGAGCCGGACTTTGTCAAGTTCGAGGGAACCACCAAGCAGGAGCTGGCCGACTTCGTGAAGGCCAACTTCCACGGGCTGGCCGGAGTGCGTTCGCGCGACACTACGAGCGACTTCAAGAACCCGCTGGTGGTCGTGTACTACGCGGTGGACTACGTGAAGAACCCGAAGGGCACCAACTACTGGCGCAACCGTGTGCTGAAGGTGGCGAAGGAGTTCGTCGGACGCGTCAACTTTGCCGTGAGCGCCAAGGATGACTTCCAGCACGAGCTGAACGAGTACGGGTACGATTACACCGGCGACAAGCCGCTGGTGCTGGCCCGCGACGCCAAGAACCAGAAGTTCATTATGAAGGACGAATTCTCGGTGGAGAATCTGCAGGCGTTCGCGACCGAGCTGGAGGAGGGCTCGCTGGAACCGTACGTCAAGTCGGAACCGGTGCCGGAAAGCAACGACGGACCGGTGAAGGTTGCCGTGGCCAAGAACTTTGACGAGGTGGTCGTGAACAACGGTGTCGACACGCTGGTCGAGTTCTACGCACCGTGGTGCGGACACTGCAAGAAGCTCACCCCGACGCTGGAGGAGCTGGGCACCAAGCTGAAGGATGAGGCCGTTTCGATCGTGAAGATGGATGCCACCGCCAACGATGTGCCGCCCCAGTTTGAGGTGCGCGGCTTCCCGACCCTCTACTGGTTGCCGAAGGACGCCAAGAGCTCCCCGGCCCGTTACGAGGGTGGCCGCGAGGTGGACGACTTCGTGAAGTACATTGCCAAGCACGCGACGAGCGAGCTGAAGGGCTTCGACCGTGCCGGCGGCGCGAAGAAGACCGAGCTGTAATCTCCTTACCTCTTCATCCTGCCCCCTTCATTTCCCTACCGGCAGCCATCGTACGTGTACGTGGTGGTGTAGGCATTCCAAAAGGCTGCTTAGGTGCAATGCCGTTTCTTCAGATCTGTCAGCCCTCTTTCCATCCCCGGTGCACTTTACCGTTCAGGCTTAGGAGGAGGGATGTCATTTTCATTTTCCCTTTAAAATGTGTGGCTAGCCACCCAGAACAACCAGAAATGTAAGATTACGAAAGCAAGAGAGAGATGGAACGCACCTGCGATACAAAAGAACAAAACCGAAGGTCGTCCTCTTTGACCCTGATGGCATCTTCTAGCTCTTAGCCACCGTGCTTATCGAATACTAGGGTGCTTTGGTGGTTGCCCCTATCAACAGAGCGCGAACCACATGCATGCACATGGGCAGGCAGCGAATGCGCGAGGACGAACTGCATTTAATAGAACAAAAATCTGTTTTCTAGATTTATTTTTTGTCTCGGGTGACGGCGTCGCTTGAGCAAGACAGCAGAAGGAAAAGAAGGGGACCGATAAGATAAGTCGTCCTATCGCTGAACGTGTAAACCTTCGCTTGTTGTGCGGTGCATACAAAGAACGCGAGGAGGAACATGCTTTCTCTTTTGTACGCACTACTTTTTCCACGTCCTTTCTTACTTTCTTCGAATCATTGCGTATTGTGAAAGAGCATTTTTTTAAATAAACGAAAGTGAAAATGATCTATTAACATTAAACCGAGTGTTGCGTTTTGAGTTTACATGATTTCAAATGCAGCCGGATGTTGATTTGTGATTAGAATGCGATGAATTACGTTGCTTTCTAGCTCGTGAAAGGTCAGTAGAGACGAAATGTCCAATGGGGTTTTACAACAATTTCACTAAAAGCATGCTGTGCCGGCCACGTAAACCGTTGCGTCACGCCATATATTTCCCTCGGAGGGTGAAATTTATGGCACTGTCATCTATGTGGCAAGCGAAACAAGCAGGTTCAACATTCAAAAGGGGGACAGCAACAAGTGCTTAAACTAGCAGGAAGTGAGCGCTTTAGTGCGCGCACTGGTATACAACAATGTGACACCAATTTGCAATTGCTTACAAAACATGCCGCGGCGTGAATACGAAACAGCTTACAATCGTCTGCATTTTTTTTAACTGCTTTTCAGCAGCAATTTCCGCTGAGTTCATGTTTTGTTTATTGGTTTTACATTTTTTGAATTATACACTTAACACGCCTTTACCTTACCGCTCCTCTGCCACTGGCCGCTGACCGAACAGTGAGCCAAATAGCTCATCTTTTGCCTCATCCGTCCATTCGTAGTCGGGAACCGGGGCCATGAAGTTAACCAGCTTTTTGTGTACCACATATCTGCAAATTGGGACGATTAATGCATGAGTCGGGAAAAACTCCTCCCCAAATCACTCCCTTCCCACCACTTACCGTATTTTCCGACCCTTGGACGCTTTCGTGTCGACCGTTTTCTTCATCTTGTTGCGAAGTTTCTGCAGCTCCGCCAGCTTGCTGGCAATCTCCTGCGGGCTGTCGGTGGTGCTGGTTTTGTACTCAATCAATTCCCGCAGCATCTGGTGGTAAAAGTCCGAGTCGTCGAAAATTTCCCCATCATAAACCGAGGACGGTGTTTGTTCTTCCCCTGCATCCCGGCCATCCTCCCGATCGGTGGGTTGTGTTGGACCCGCTGCCTCCGATGGAACCTCCCGCCCGAGCAACGTATAACCGCCGCGATACAGTTGCGTCTTACGCACCAGCTCCTCCCGATTGATAAGACTGTCCTCGATTTTCTTCAACACGGACTGCGACTGCATTGGGTTGCTTCGCATCTTGGATGCGATCGTTGTCCGATCGTGCCACTTCATCAGCACACTGTTCCGATACTCCTCCATATCCTTGCACCTGCCAGCAAGCATCGCTTCGTATCCGTCCAGTGCGATCCGTTTCGATTTGGACGACTTGGAACCTAGTGCAGTCCGTTTTGAACCACTCTTGAGCAGATCCTTCGTCTCAGCGAACCGACCCATCAGAAGTTCCTGCAGTTCGAGCATTCGATCCATTGCCTCCGTTACGGTCGCTACCGCTTGCTGTGCCTTGTCTCGAAATTCTTCATTTTGTGAGCGCAGCTTTTCGCACGCTTCCGGCGGTGGCAGACCGTTCGAAGCGAGCAAGCAGGGCTGCACCTTGATGCGCATTTCCAGCAAGCGTTCCCATATTTTCAGCTGATTCTGGACCGCTAAACCTTTGTTGATTGCATCCTGGCGGTTTTCTTCCTTGAGCAGGGTGAGCTCCGGTTGCTTGGATGCTTGCTGCTTGCTTCTTGCCGTGCGCGCTGATGATGATTGTTCGTCTTCGTCCGAGGACTCTTCGTAATTATCTCCGCCCGATTCGTCCTCACCATCATCATCGTCATCGTAGTTGTCTCCGGCATCGTCATCATCATCATCCTCGCTATCATCGTCCTCTCGGGGTGGCTTTAGGAGCACAAGTGATTTAGGTTTGCTTTTCCGCACGCTACTATCATCGTCTTCCTCATCATCATCATCATCGCCACCGAGATCGTCCGAATCATCCCCAGCTCCGTCAGACTCTTCTTCATCATCCTCACCGAAGGTTTCACTCCGCGAGGACACTGCTCCCTTGTACTTCCGGTCAAACTCTTCCAGGAATCGAACGTTTCGCTTGCGGAACTCACTCAATGCGGCATCGCGACCCGCATCATCCGGCGTTTCATCAAACTCGCTGAACTTTGGCGCTGTCTCATCGCCCGACTCGTCCGAATGGTCCTCCGGGGCGAAAAGCTTGTTCAGCTTATCCGAAAGGGTCGCCGGCTTTTTCTTCATCCTGGCCGCGGGTGGAAAATTGGCGTAGAATCACGTTTTTTTGGGGGCGGGCCGGGTCGTGCTGCGTGCCTGCGTACGAGCAAAAACATGTGCACATGTGTTTGTTTTGAATTGGGAAGTTTGACGTTTGTCCCATACACACGCACACACAAGCGCACATGCACACAGAGCGCTTCAGCTGTCAAACGAACGCCGTTCGCAAATGAAGGACGGATTATTCTATTTTCCTAATTAAAAATACAGAAATGCGCTTTTCTATTTGATATGGTGTCCAAAAAATAATTGAAATTCGTTAGTTTTTTCTTTATCCAATAGATGGAAAGTAATCTTTCTTTACTTTCCACAATTGATCGCCATGTCTGTTGATCGACAGTCTGTTTACGTTGTTTCACACACTACCACTACCACCACCACCACAACACAAGGGTTGGTTTCACCCCCCTTTGCGGGGTAGCAGGGTTGAAAAGGGGAAGGTGGTGTAAATCCTGAAAGAAGACAAAGTTGGCATCGTAATCGGAGAGTATTTCATGAAGTTGGCACATATTGTGTAAAGAGCTCCTAGAGTGAGAGTGCATCATGTCAGATGAAGAGTTCTTCCGTGAAATAAGGGAAACAATGATCGACGATACGCGCAAAATGTTGGAAAATGCTGGCTCATCGAGTGGCAGGAAGGGATTAGCGAAAGATAGCAGTAAAAGTACCACCACCTCCACCACCCCGCGGAAAGTGGAGAGCGCGTCGAACGGAGAAACGGAAAGCGGTACGGCGAAAGCAGTGTTGAGCGAACCACTTAACGCACTGGACGGTAAATCGAAGCACGTAAAACCATCTTCGACCTCGGCACACTTACCCCATACGAGGGCGGAGAAGACGTCGGACAGGAGCGGTAAGAAAAGGGAACCCAAGTGGAATCTGGCGGAAATGAATCAAGGTTCCGAAATGGGGGATACCAACACTACTACTACAGCGTATGCAGAATCGACTGATAAAGCGACGATGGAGCTGGTCACTCTGCAGCTTGAGCCCAGTGGCGAGCGGAAGAAGCCACCGGTGGCGGCTCCAAACAATGCAGCAGTGAGCAGTGATGCGGCCGAGTCTGATGACGATGATTCACCTCCACCAGTCGGGGTGCCGGAGGAGGCAACGGACAAGGACCGGACGAAAGCTAGAAAGTTGAAAAAGGAGATGAAGCGCAAGGTAAAGGAAGCGACCAAGCTACAGGAGCTGAATAAGAAGAAGCAGGGCAAGGATGGCCCAGGCAAGGATCAGTTATCGCAGCTAACAAGACAGATCCAATCGATACAGGCACAGATAGAGAATTTGAAGAAGGCAGCCAGACTGGATAACGCAGCAGGTGCAGGCAGGCCGGATAAAACAAGAGAGAATCCACTGAAGGCAACACGATCCGTATCGGAATCGAGCAGCAGAAAGGAAACGAAACGAAAGGATAAGCCACAACCCGCAACAAGTACGAGCAATGCATTCACGAACGTAGCGGTGATCGGAGGCGATGAGTTGCCACCGGAGCATCGACTGCTCGTTCAGTTGTTTATGCTTAGCTCCAACCAGCGGAAAAAGTTCCTCGAGCGGCAGGGAATGGAGCTCGGGCTGCTTACTCCCCATCCGCACAAGAAGCACGTTGTGTTAGTCAACAAGGACATTCAGCATGTTGCCGAAGGGTTAGCTACGCAGGCCAGACAGTATCTGGCCGAATGTAGAGAAGCTGCACTGCCGGCAGCACCGGCAAAGCAACATAAAGACTCATCCCTCCAGGGAGCCACTGCCAACTCCAGCCACGACAGTAGCAACTTCAAACCGAAACGATATAGCAGAGGAACGTACGAGGAGCAGGTCACTTACCTGCTGAATGATGGCAATGTGCGCTCGGAGGAGGACTACGACCCGCGCCTTATCCTTCTAGACATCCGGGACAAAGCGAAGGAAATCATTCAGGAACGGTTGGACACGTTCGTGCAAGGGTTGGTGACACTGAACGTCGGCTACGTCATCGAGGGCTTTGTGCGCATCAACGCTCGCAACAATATGCAATCGTTCGTGGATGATGCATCGCAGGTGGGCAACGTTTACATCAATTCCATTCTGCTGCGCCGCTGCGCCATGGAAGGTGATCGAGTGCGGGTGTTTGTGATGCCTAAGGCACCGTCGGATGATTCCGCCACCAGTCCAAATGCAAATGGAAACGATGAGTCGGCGGAAGAGGACGCCACGCAGCAGGCTGGGGGGAAAACTACGCAAAACAGTGTCGGCTTCGTAATGGCCATTTTGGAGAAGCGGCACAACCGGCAGTGCGTTGGCAAGTTCCTTGCAGCGGCACCGGGCAAGAAACATTACCGCGTGTTCATGCCAAGAGACATGCGCATACCACCGGTGCGTGTGTTTAAGCAGGACTGGCCAAATGCACTGCTGAGCACAAACATCGTCAAGCTGAAGGACGATAAGGAGGAGAAGGAAGATCGCAAGGTGTCGCAAACGGGCGACGTGGATGTAACGGACGTCCTGTATCAAGCGGAAATCATCGAGTGGCAGGATGAGGTCCCGATCGGCACGATACTGAAATCGATCGGCAAGTGTGGCGTGCTAGAGGTGGAAAATGAATCCATCCTCGTCGAGCACAACCTGGACGTGACGCCGTACGGGGAAGCCATTCTGGCACAGCTGCCGGCCGTACCGTACTGCATACCGCAGGAGGAACTCGAGCGGCGGGAAGATCTGCGCGGGGAGTGCATCTTCACGATCGATCCGGCGACGGCACGCGATCTGGACGATGCGCTGAGCTGCAAGCAGCTCGAGAATGGCAATTATCAAATCGGAGTCCACATATCGGACGTAACGTACTTCCTGCGGGAAAGCTCTCCGCTGGACGAGCTGGTGAAGCTGAGGGCCACCTCCATCTACATGGTGGACACGGTGTACCACATGCTGCCGAAGCAGCTGTGCAACACCTGTTCTCTACTGCCCGGAGAAGATAAGCTGGCCTTTTCCGTGTTCTGGGAGATGCAGCCCGATGGGACGGTGCTGAGTACGCGCTTCGCTCGCACCGTCATCAACTCGTGCTCGCAGCTCTCCTACGAACACGCGCAGCTAATGCTGGACAATCCGAGCTGTGAGGTGGAGGAGGATCAGTTCCCGGAAATTATGCACGGCTACAACGCCAAGCAGCTGTGCAAGATTGTCAATACGCTGCAATCGATCGCGGTGCAGCTGCGTCAGCGACGCATGGACGATGGGTGTTTGAAGATTAATCAGCCCAAACTCACCTTCCGCCTCGATCCTGCCACCGGTCGACCGATCGAGTACGGTGTGTACAAGGTGCGCCCGAGCAATGAGATGATTGAAGATTTCATGCTGCTTGCCAACACTTCCGTTGCGAATGCGATCTACAAGGCATTCCCGGAAATTTCGCTACTGCGCGCCCACAGCCCGCCGGCCGAGAACATGATGAAGAATCTCGTCCGCACGCTGTCCCTGCATGGGCACGCCCTGTCGTACGCCAGCCCGAAGGACATACGGGAGTGTATGGAAACGATCATCACTACGTCGGAGAACCCGGACGCTACCCGGAGCGTGCTGAGTGTGCTGCTCGCCAAACCGATGATCCGGGCACAGTACTACTGCTCGCTGTATGCGACCACGCCCGAGCACTTTATGCATTACGCGTTGGCCATACCGATGTACACGCACTTCACCAGCCCCATCCGACGGTATGCCGATTGTCTGGTGCATCGAGTGCTGGCCGCCGCGCTAGCGATCGATGTGCAGCCGAAACGGTCGCCCGAGGAGCTGCAGTGTCTGGCCATGATTTGCAACGAGAAAAAGTACAACGCCAAGTGTGCGGGCGAGGCCAGTTCGCTGCTGTACTTCCGCCACTGGTTGGAGGCTGTGGGAGAGTACGAAACGGAGGCTGCCGTTATGGGATATGCCGCCCATCATATCGAGCTGGTGCTGATACACTCCGGCATTGTGCTGAAGGCTGCCACTAAGGTAAGAGGGGTTCGATTGGATGAAACGGGTATGGAATGTGCACTAACGCTTACTTCCACTTCTAGAAACTGTCCACCGTTGCCACGGTCGTCTATAAACCGACCGAACCGGTCGCGAGCTGCATGTTGATTCCGAACGATACCTCCATACCACCGGTCGAGTTGACCATCTTTACCAAGGTTCGTGTCACGGTAAAGGTCATAAAGGATACGATCATCGTAAGTTCAGTTCTTCCCATCGCAACGCAGGAACAATCCGCTTCACAAACCGTGGCACAAACTGTTGAGCAATCGGTGACTGATTTAAGCGAGGAAATGAAATCCGCTCGCATCTACTAGAACGATCTTAAGTGTTTGCATTTGCATCACAGCATAGAACGTAACGTTTCCCCCCTGTGCAACGGATACTCTTCTTTTTTGTCAATTTTTCGCGTAGTTTTACTTTAATTTAACGTACCATTGTGTTTATAAAAACGCGCATTTGGACACCATTTTAGGGAGTTTACCAGCCCTACGAGACGCACAAATAATTGTGTAAAGTAAATGTTTTTTAGATGTAAGCTTGCAATCAGAGCCGCGGTTACTTTGTACAGACGATGTACTCTGTACGACTTAATAGTAAGACTGCTGTCCGAGTTCACACTACTCATGTGATCCTTGCAACACGTTTGGATCACTTATCGGCGGCTTTGGGTACAAAACGTAACGCGTCGCAAATAGCCGTATCGATGAGTCAGAAAAAGGTTTTAGAGTAAAAAAAAGAAAAAAAAATCAAATATTTTAATAATAACGTATCTGCACGCAGATACCACAAACCCCGATGAGCGCTGTGCCTACGTCAAAAGGGTAGAATTATTGAGAACATATTTATGAGAACGTTGCGACTGCTGCAATTAAATGCATGCAATGCAAGCAAAAGTTAAACAAAGACGATAAAAAACTGCAACTTCAAAACGTTCGGGAAACATTTACTATCGGAAACGATATCCGTGCCAAACGGTTCGAGCTGTTGGTGAACTCAACTAAGCACTGAAAACAGTTTGACTTTTGCTTCAGCCACGCTGGATGGCAGGGCAGGCTGCGCGCTTGTGTGCGTGTGTATCGTTCCGTATGAATGGGCAAGCAAAAGCCACCACTACCATTAGAAAACGTCCGCAAAAGAGAGTAAAAAAGTAACAGCAGCAACAAGAAAGGGAGTGTGTGCAACCCTTAGCGCAGCACTGGGCTAGAAAACGACACGAAAAGGTACACAGAGTGGACTGCTGTCGCTGAGCAAATGCACCAATAGTAACGTTACGCAGCGTTAAATCGGCACGGATTTATCGTACGGTATTGTAACAGGCTGGTGAAGCTGTAGAGTAGAGGCAGATGTGTTAAAAAGTGTATTTGCGTACGCGAATGGCCTGTGAAGGTGGAAAAGAAATTACGAGAAACATTTCCCATTTCGTATTTACACGATCATGTGTGTGTGGTGTGTGTATGTGTCTGTGTGTGTGTGGTAGTGTCTGTGCGTAATTCTCGGGGTGGTGTTGCAAAGTAGGCGACGCGATGTGAAAGCTGCTACTGCCTTTGCGGAACCGAACTGAACAGGCACGCAAAAACAGGAAGAAAGTTAGAAATTGCGCTTATCCAAACTGATGTCCTGCACACGGTTAAGGGTGGGCGCGATATGGGAAGAGGGGTTTGAGGAGAACGGAACGGAAGTAACCCCCTCCATCCGGGGGTGCATTTGTTATTGGAGGGAGGGTGGTTGGTCGTGCGAGGGTAGTGTGAGGTGCAGCTAAATGGAAAGATTGCTGCCTGGTTTAAACTAAAGTCAAACTGGAGCTGCCTCCAATGGGTGGTGATTTTAAATTCAAAGAGTGCCAGAAAGCTAGTTTTAGGCTGGCTTAAGCTGTACCACACAAAAATAGTGAAGAAATCTGATCATCCGTCAGTCTCCTCCCAGAAGAAGAGGTTGCGTTGCATTCCATTCGTTGTGGCAGTGGGTAAATACTGAACGGAGGCTGCCTCGGCAGATGTGTGGTGGAGACGAAGATGATGAGAGCGTAGGATGTGCTGGTGGTGGTGGTGGTGGCTGCAAGTCATCACGATCACGACGAACGGAAACAAATGAACGTGAGAAGGTCCCTGAATTTCTACATCAACAGAACGGAAATTGATTTGTGGCGAGCACAGCAACATCAAAGGGCATGATGGGTGACTTTGTTGCTCAAACACAAGAACGGAAGTTTGCCGCTAGTCGCATTGGGAATCCCAGTTGGAAGCAAAAAGTAGGAAGAGATGGAGACAACTGAAAGAGCACAAAAAGTAGTGATTGATTGTGCATACATACTATCCAGCTGTAGCTACACGATAGTACGACACAAATCAGAGTGAACCAGAATGATTGTCTGTGTGTATGTTTTTGCCCCAACTGCGGGCCGCTAAGTGCTATTAGTAATGGTTCCTTGGAGGGGTGGAAGCGTCTAGAAGCAGAAACACACAGTGTCGATTGCCACAAAGTAACAATTGGAATGTATAAGGAACGTAAGGAACCCCAAAACAAGGCAAGTGAATAACACTAAATGGTGCGGCAGGCGCAGCTGGCCGATGAAAGCGAGCATTGACTCAACGCAGCATAAAACTCCACATCTGCGATACATTCCATGTGCCTGTTTGCGTATGTGTGTGTGTTTTGGTGTGTGTGAATGTGTATCTGTGGAATGTGCTGTTTGATGAATCTCGGCCTAGGCATTAACAGCATCGCCTGCTGCACCCCAGCACCAGCGCTCCCCTGACAACACAGAGAGACGGACGGAAGTGTCTTTTGTGCGTGTGACAGTTACCTAGATACACAAAGAACCCAGAGAAGCAGAGTAGAAGCAAAGCAAAGGGGTGTATTTTTTAAGCAAAAGGTAAAATAAGCGAAGAAAATGCCGACAAAGCGAGAGCATAACAAAAACAACCACAACGCGACAACGACAACGGCTTCGGCGGTGAAGACGACGACGTTTTTCAAGGACAACAGTGAATGCGCGCGTGAACTGCCTGGGAGGGACCGGTTGTGTGTGTGTCTGTGTCTTTCGTAGAACGGATCTCGCTACTTTCATTCATTCCTTTCCGGAGCGAACGAAGTAGTGTATGAACGTGTCTGTGTTTGTGCTAGTGCGCGGTGTAAAAGTTGTATTTCGTTTGTTTTCAATGGGGATGCGCGAGGTGGAAATAGTAATTTTACGCAATGATTTCATTTTCTTTCTAAATTCACCCCCCCCCCCCCCCTTTGATGCAGATTTTTTGTTTGATTGAGTGTTTGCACTGAATCAGCAGCCAGATTGATTGTAACTAAAACAGCTTACATCCTGTAAGTGTGCTTCAAAGCGTCTGTGTGTGTGCTTGTTGTTTGCATTCTGTTTGTGTGTCTGTGTGTGTGTGCCCCTTGTGGTGTGGGCTGTGTTTGTTTTATACAATTGAAACCAATCGAAAATTTAGTTCAAATTCCTATTAATACATGTCTGTACCGATCGATTTGAAAGTGTGGCACTCCGCTTTGGTTTAATGCGAAGGTAAGTGGGTCACTTTTTAATGTTCGAACACAACTTTGACGGTGGTGCTTCAAGCATGTCATGTTTGTTCTAGTTGCAATAAGCCAAATTATCACTGCTTCCAACTGGTATTTTCTGTTTTTCTAATGCTCCGAGATGCAACCCACATGTTCTTCTTCTTTGGCTCAACAACCGTTGTCGGTCAAGGCCTGCCTGTACCACTAGTGGGATTTGGCTTTCAGTGATTAATTGATTTCCCCCCATAGCAGGATAGTCAATCCTACGTATGGCGGCACGGTCTATTTGGGGATCGAACCCATGACGGGCATGTTGTTAAGTCGTACGAGTTGACGACTGTACTACGAGACCGGCTCAACCCACATGTTAGATATACGAAATTATGAGATGACTCATCCAGGAATGTTTCATGACTCATGAAAGGCAGTTATGCTTCGATCCATCATTCAGAACAATCCAGTGTTTGTGAAGAATGTGATCGTTTTAGAATGAAAAAATCCCATTTTTTATAGTTCTGTGAAGACGAAATAGCTAGCAAACATTAATTCACTATACAAATGCTATTCACCTGCTAAGAGACCTTTCTTGCGGCACCCTCCGCTTAACGGTACGCAAACGCAAGCGACCGCCGTTTATTGCCGCAACGTGTTGAGAAACGTCAAGTGTGTCTGCTCTTGTTGGTGCGTACACTTCCGCCTACTCCGTCTTGATTGCAAGGCTGCTATAAAGATTCTCTTTGCGTTCCTTCAATTAAACGGGCCTTTTTTGTTGTTTTCGGTTAGTGCACCAACACAAACCAAAGGAGCCGACGAGATCGATCAATAATCCACTTATCGTGTGGCAGTCACTGACTCGCCCCATGAACGCAACTGATCGCTTGGAGCGCCGGCGGCAATCGCCATAACTGGTTCACCTTCTCGCGGTCCACCCCATTACTACTATGGCCGGTGGAGGTTAAAGTTTTTTGACCGAACGTGCAGTAGCAGTTCCTTCTTCCGGGCGCTAAAGTGTCCACACTGGACTAAACCAGACCGAACGGTGTATATCTCATGCGACTTTATCGCATATCAGATAAATCACCTCGAGTCCTGGACCCCATTTTCGTCCTCTACCTTCTACGCTTTTGAACTAATAAAGCGTTTGTGGGAGGATGGAATTGCGTCATGATAGTGCGACAAAAAGCGACTTCCAACACGAAGAGCAAGGCAGTGTTGATGTACACTAGAATGAATCGCGTCGGACGTACAGCAGAATGTAGAAAAGACACATAGACACTAAATGCATCCCGACGTGTGCATTCACACCGGGGGCGTCATACTGCAGCAGGGGGAAAGGGTGGACGATTTGCTTCATTATCTACTCGTCCAGTGAGCAGCACGTACGTAGCAGCGCGCAAATATCAAGGGTAGAGGAGACAGTGCAGTTGCAGTGCAAAAGGAAGTAGTGTGTAGTAGTCGACGAGCAGCTACCGGCACATGGTGTGATGGTGTAGTGGTGGGGAACCGGCGTCACAGTCATTCCGGCGTCATCCACATCATCATCATCATCAGCAGCATGCTTGAAGCTTGGCTTGGCGTTGAAGGTAATTTCATTTTTGCACAAGAACGTGGAACGTTTATGTCGTCTGACGAGAGGAATTTCCATCTCAGTGAGCTGAGCGGTGGCGGACTGACTGGGTTGCTGGGGAAACCGATGAAAAATGGCTCTCTTGTCGCCGGTTGTCTGTTATTCTGTACGTGCAAGTAGAGCGTTGCAAAAGTTGGATTGTTCCTTGGAACTTGTCTTGTTTTTGGGGGTTTGAGCACTTGGTTTTTATGAAAAGTGAACGTGCCCAGCGGAAAGAGTTGTACATGCACTTCCGACTTCAATTTTCTACGAATCATCTATGATGGGGCTTCTGCCTGAAAAGCCGATAAGCGGGACAGCTTACGTCATTGGAGCTTTTGTAGTCTTTGTTTGTGACATTCTCACCCGTCACCGTGGGACATGCAACAAGTATCTGATAGCGCGGTGGCTTGTTTTTTTTTCTTTCGATTTTTCGTTTGTCATCAATAGAAATATAAACGCTCTAGACATTTGCTTCGCTGCGATCACCAATACTGCTGTGCGCCAAACGGTAGTGTGGAAACACAAACCGACACAAACAGTAGGTTGTGATGAAGGCTTAAGTAGTGTTGTGCCCGTATCTTATCGGTGTGCAGCAGCATTCCTGGCTGGTTTAGTCGAGTCAGTGGTCAGTTCAGTGGATGTTGATGGAGTAGAGCAAGTAGAATCGGTAAAACGCCTGAAGGCTTTGCTCAAGCGGATGATAATTCAATTATGCCAGGTCCTTTCTGACACTTTGGTCTTGTCCAGCGCAATTACAACATGTTTAGTTCGGATAAATATTGCCTAGTGGGTTTTATAAATTGGCAAAAATTGAATGAATCCCTACCCTGCCCTGTGACATTGCTGCTGCTGCTACTGTCCTGGACAGGATCCCCTGAAAGTGTTGAACACAGCAACAAAAAAGAGGGAGTCCACTAACGCCCCTTCACACGGACATAATATACACCGTAACACACAACCGAGTAGGGTGCGGTTGATTGCATGTTCTTCGATCATGTTATATGTGCTGTTGATGTTTTTGTATGGATGTGTGTGTGTATATGCTTTAATTTTCCCCCGACTTTTGCTTCTTCCGATTCTCTCTCCCTCTCTCTCTGTCTTCCTTTGGTCATGCTTTTTGCAACGTGACCAAAAAACGCAACACCTCATAACACTGCTGCTGAGCAAGCTCCAACGGTAGAATGCCAAGAAGAAGTGAAATTTGACGTAGGAGAAGAAAAAAAACTACCCACCGGATGGATGGATGAGGCAGGGGCCAGGAAGGGAGGGTTGGTGAAAGTACGTTCGTTTTCGCTGTCTGGAGCGCCCCGGAGCTGTTCACACAATTGCGCATTAGATGGCGGCGCCAATGCAGCACGCCAAGCACATTAGAAGCATAATTGTTGTTGTGCTGAAGCTAGGAGTGAGTAGTAGTAAGAGAGATCATTTATCTACCATCCCTTAAAATGACTCCATTTTGGCCATGGTTTGTTTGCATTAGTCATCCTTCCCTTCCCAAAATGCACATTTCGCAATGCAGTGACACTAGCGCGGCTCGCCACTACATAGAAAAGGGAAGGGGCTGATAAGAAGCTTGTGGTTAAATCGGTTTCGAAATGCGCTTGGATTTGGTGATAAATATCACCTCAAAACACACAAACCCAAGCCGATACAGATGGTGGTGGTGGTGGTGGTGGTGGTAGTTGTGTCCGTTTACTAATGCCAATGACGTACGCTTGGAGGTCTCCTGCTCCTCTACGCAGGCGGTAAAGGCCAATAATCCCGTCGTCAGGGGGATTGGATTTTTGTAATTAGATAGTCGCCTGCTTCGACCTGCCTCCAGCAAAGGATGGTAGGAAGTTGGTGGAACATTGGGAAGGAGGTGTGCTGCAAGGTAACTTCAGGGACAAACCACACACACATAAACACACTCAAAGAGGCGCATGGAGTTTCGGGAGTGGGAGTTCTCTGGCCAATAAATAATTATGCATTGCCCGAGGTCCACGCTAGCGGATTATTGGGAATGGTTTGGGCCAACAACGTGCAGCTCTGGTCACACGGCAGGAGGTGGTATCTGCTAATCGAGAAGGGGGTTTCGGTCAACCTTTTGGTGGGGGTTGGGAGTGTTTGAATACCGAGGACACTGTTATACCACTGTTTTGGAACGATCGGATAACTCGGTTATTGCTCGGTTGGGGAAAGACACCTGATAGTGTTCGGTTTCGATGGATTAAATAGAGCTCGCGTGGAAAGCTGACTGGCTGGCTGGCGCCCTTGTTGGTTGTTCTTTTGGGTTCGACGGGTTTATTGAATTGTATCCTGTTAAACGAATCGGCAAAGGTAAACCTTCTTTCTGACATTTATGATGTCTTATCTTCAACCACATCTTCAAGCAAGAGTTTAGTTCATGTTTCCATTCGCCTTTTTTTTGCATCTCTCTCAAACAGGCAAACTGTGGCGAGAAATAAGGTCAGTAGATATAAATGATCTCCCAGCATTTTTCTTTCTTATTCGGACCAACATTATTGTGCATTGTCTGGCATCGTTGTGTGTGTTTTGCACGACTGCGGGCGGACGGACGGAGTGCATTATTTGGCGAAGCGAAACAGAAACAGGTCGGATGAACAGGGGTTTGCTGGAAAAAATGGAAAAAAGCAAAATTCCACTTGATCCCTTTGCACACGACGACGACGACGGGGGGGGGGGGGGGGGGGGGGTTTGGTCTCGTCTGGAGAAGATGTGGATTTTCGCAAGGCGCCAGCGCCAGAGTGAATGCAAATTAAATTATCAGCTACGATCGTAAAAATCGGTCCATGAAACATTGTTTACTGGTTCAGTCGAAGTGGAGACGGAGAACTCGAGAACGGTTTATCTGTTATTTATAGAAGCTTTAAAGTTGAAGCTATGCCTTTTTTTTGTAGATCTTGTTGCTGTCTTGTTGTGAGTCAGAATCCTTTGGCCGTATATTCTTCAACATTCTAGGGAAGATGATCACCAATCGCGATCAAACATCTGTTGTTGTTTGCCATCTTTTTGCAGCTCCTCTTTCCAATTTACATAGAACCCCTCCCTGGTTGGGCAGCCTTTGTTTTTTTGCTGGACAAATGCAGTTTTTTTGAGCTACTTCTTACAGCACGCTAGCCAAGTGGTCACATGTGTGTACCACTCCCACTCTGGCCCTTTCGTTTTTTTTGCATGTTCTAGCTAGGAGAAAGACGTAAAAAAAAATGCCACGCGAATCCACTCCTCCCTTTCCCGCTTTGCCTGAAGTCCTGCTTCAACGGTGGGTGATGGTAAAAGCAGCAAATTAAATTATCCTTTGTCGACTCGGCTGTGGCCCATCGTTTGTCGCGTAACATGCAGCTCAAACTGCTGTGTTCTGTGTTCTCTGTGTGTGTGTGTGTTTACCAGCCTGACGCCAAGGACAGCGAATTCGCTCAGCGACAGTCAGTCATCGACTGTGATGCGTACCGTAAGGAGGAAGATTGTTTTACCTTCGGTGCTCAGACAAGAACCTTAGTTTTGCTTTCTTGCTACAGTTTGAAAAGTTACTTCTAGAAAATACACACAGAATCCAAAGTGTCGCAAGGCAAGTCATTTACTGCAAGTGTGTACAAAAGTGTTCGCTTCTAGATAAGCTTTGCGAATATCACCTTAAAACGTAAAGTGTATGTGTCTCTCTATAAAGCAGAGAAATAACGAGTTTGAGCACACAACAAAAAAGCGTACGAACTCAAACAAAGCTAAAGAGACCAAGGCAAGGTTTGCTCTTCCACCCACACAGTGGTGCCGTTTGGTGATAACGGAGCTATCTTTGCGCGAAGATAACCGCTTACTGCGTCTGGTGTTGTGTGGCGTTTGATGTTAATTGTCGCAAGGGTGTGGACTCAGCTTCGTGCCTTAGTAGCTCCGTTTGTTGTGTCCAGCATTCCGATCACCTGGCGGACTTGGTGTGCAGCAACGTGTGTATTGGATAAGTCAAATCACGTCCAGTCTAGATGTGTGTAGGAAACAGGAACAGGAAGTGGCTTTCCGTGTGAGTTTGCGTTTTGTTTGAAAACACATCAAAGGAAGGGGAGAACGTTCATCAGTGTTCTACTGATCTACATTCTTCAAGACAAAACAACAACAACTCGAAGAAGAATCGTGTGTCCTCCGTCCCTGTGCATACGCAAGTTCTATCGCGTTTGCACCTTCTGATCTTCGTACAGCAAGACGATCGTTTCAGCCTTCGCCGAAGAAAACCAGACAAACGGGTTTTTTGTGTACCCCCCTTTGCGTATCGAAGTATGCTGTGGAAATGCTGTCAGTGTGCAGTTTTTGCTACTATGTTAATTGTTTGTTTACGATCTGCTGCTGCTGCTGTGACCCTGTGTGGTCTCTCCGGCAGCGAAGGGAAGTGTTTACGTGAAGGATTTCATATAAGATATCGGCAATTCATGATCGTTGTGTGATGCGTAAAACGATCTTCGATCTTCGTACTCGTGGCATTTATTAGCCCTAGCTGCTGTATAGTACAAGTACAAGATTTATGGTTTATGGATGTGAAATGTTTGTTAGGAATTCTGCTGATTGGAGGACACAGCAGCAGCTCACTTTGAGCAATAAATATTGAGTTTTTTTGTGTGTCTTGAGCCTGAGAAACACGATCGCCGCACATCAAGATGGCAAGCATTTTTTTCTATGGTATTTCTTTCGCCAATCCACCCCGTGTTATCTCCAACCAGCTTTGCGAATTTTATATTTACAATGATAATGGTCTAGGCTTTCATGCGGGAACTTTTTTATCGTTTCCTCCGGCTCCCCGTAAGCGGAACAGCGAAATAGATCGAACTGGAGAAAATAGAAGAAGAAATGGGGAAAAAGTAAAATCCGCCAACACCAGTAGCGCGCATAGCCGCCGATTGCTCAACGAACCGTGGTCGTGGTGCGGATTTCGTACCAAGCGTGATGGTGGTGGGTAGTACCGTTCGATGCTATTATATGGCACATACAGGCTGGCACATGGTGTAGGGGCTTTGCTGCTGCATCGAACTGCTTCAGCACACCTACGGGGGAGGGCTTTGACTCCGAAATCTGAGCTGTCCGATGCGCCTGGCGCGCAGAAGGAATTCATGCAGTGTGTGTTGTATGTACACTAATGGCAGGCTGGCTGCACACGAGTTCAAAGTCAAAGTGTAGCGGTGGTTCGCGTTCTGCAGAACAGCTCGTACACTTAGTAAGCTGTGGAGGTCGATTGCATGCATTCATTGCGCTTCTGGAGGGGGCAGTGGGAAACGATGTCGTGGCTTACCTCGTTATGAAACTGAAACTGAGAATTGTGCAAAGGTTTAAGAAACCGCCTGCACGTGCATTGAACTGCTCAATGGTGTCCAACAATGTGGTCTCAAAGCCTTTCTGCGGAAAGTCTTGACCTGCAAATGGTTTACATGAAAGAATTTTGTGTAATTCAAACTTTTTTTCTAAATCAATATTTTGAATTGATTGGAAAACTAAAACTATGTGAAACTTTTCCAATTAAATCAAAATAACCACTTCCGTGCTACTTACACAGCATACGTTTCCACTTCACTCACAACCTCATTCTAATGTCGTTCTATTTTCCCCAATTTATCACCTTCCCAAATGCAGTTAATTGAGCCCCTCTAACCAACCGGCACAACCACCTGACGCAGGCTGAACTCTTAAAAAATCACGCAACGTAAGGTACACTGTTGCCTTCGCAGCCATCGCCGCCTACTGCTAAGTCGTGTTCACCTACCTAAATGCTGTAAACACGTCCTGAGATACACCCTGCTGATTGTTGACTAGGATCAACAGTATCATCATCATCATCATCAGCATCACCTTCCACACCGTCACCGTTTGCAATTGCTTCGTAAAAAGGACATATTGCGTGTGTTGTGTGTTCTGTGTGCGTGCCACTCTGCTGCAGCTTTGGCATGCTGTGTAACAACAACGACGACCCGATGAAGAAGTAGTAGTATCCGTATTTGGGGTTTCATTTTTCAGTTTTCACGATCGTGTTGTGTTTTTTCTTAGTTTTGTTTGCAAAGACATTCGTTTTTGTGAGTTTCTGTTACTGCGTTTTTGTATTTATATTTTGTGTTTATTAGTGTTTAATGGTATAGTTTATTCTGCAGTAGAAAGATTGCTTTCAATCCAAAACTACCCGTAAGAGAGCGAGGGAGAGATAAAGAGATCACGTAATAGAAATTGAACAAGGATAGCAAAGTTCAAACAAATTTGCATCGTGTATACTAATCCGTTTGTATAAGTGTATTGTGTAAAGTGTATTGAACGTACGTGCAAAGTGCTCGTGTTTGTGTGTGAGTGTGCGTGTTTTATTTTAATTTATTACGACACCAGATTTCATCTGGTACCGAGGACACACTTTGTACCCACTTCGGAGCAGGAGGGCTAAGTAAACCCACAACAAAGAGAGAGAGAGAGGATACTCTAGGAAAGGCCAGAGCCAGACAACACGTCAAAAGTAAGTTGGTTCAGTACTCTTTTTGCAAAACAGATTTGCATACGGGGTACCTACGTGTATGGTGTAACTGCGTGTTGTCCAACACGACATAACTTAATTATTAGCCTACCTTCTTGGGGAACCATTTCTCCGGACGAAACCACTGTGTGTGTGTGTGTTTCCGGTCAACTGCTTTCGATGACCGTAGTTAGTTGGCTTCACTAGAATATGTATAACCCTTCGAAAGAAGCGACGGGGTTAAGTAAGTGTACAGGTTGAAATCAATCCAAAAATTGGCTTTATTCAAAAGGAAATCAGTGGAAAATTACACCTGTTGACCTATGCGAGGATTTTCAATATGTTGGTATTAATTTTGTTCTCTTCGATTATTGCTCCCCCTCTTGACAGTGAGGAAAACCGACACACAAATGAACGTAGCTGGCATACGTCGCAACATCAAGAACCTCGCCCACAACTACTCCGATGCGCAGGTGAAGGTGCGGGAAGCCACCTCGAACGACCCATGGGGCCCTTCGTCCACGATCATGGCGGAGATTGCCGACCTCACGTACAACGTGGTGGCCTTCTCCGAAATCATGCAGATGATCTGGAAGCGCATGAACGACCATGGAAAAAACTGGCGACACGTGTACAAGGCACTGGTAAGCTAGGCACTGGTAACCGCTACCTACTGCACCGACTCGAAAAGGAACTTGATACTAACGGTCCGTTCTTCTCTTTCTTTGCCTCTCCCTTTTTATGATGTCGCGCATGCAGCTACTGCTGGAGTACCTCATCAAAACGGGCACGGAGAAGGTGGCGCAACAGTGCAAGGAAAATATCTACGCCATCCAAACGCTGAAGGAATTCCAGTACATGGAGGAGGGCAAGGATCAGGGCATGCACGTGCGCGAAAAGGCGAAACAGCTCGTATCGCTGCTAAAAGATGACGAGCGGCTGAAGAACGAGCGGGCCCGTGCCCTGAAGGCGAAGGAACGTTTCGCCCGAACGGCCAGCGGGTTCGGTAGCGATGGTTCGATCGATGGCCCAACGCAGCGTGACCCAAGGGTAAGGGGGGAGGGGGAGGGGGGAATACGACTACTGATTGGTGGGAAAATCCGCTCACTCACCACGCGTTTCTTTTTCGTTTCCAGCCACCGAACTGGGGCGAAGGTGAACCGATTGCGGGGGCAGCAACGAGCGGTGTCGGCAAGCCGGTGTCTGAGATTGAGTTTGTGCGACCGCAGACGGTCGGCGAGGAAGAATTGCAGCTGCAGCTAGCGATGGCTATGTCGCGCGAGGAAGCGGAACAGGAGGAGCAAAAGCGCCGCAGCGACGATGTTCGATTGCAGTTGGCACTCAGCCAAAGCGAGCAGGACTTCAAGTAGGTGGACTAGGGGTGGAAAAAATCGGCTTACGGATTTGGCAGAAAAAAGACGCATCATTGGTTCATTTGTTTTTTCTTTTAACAGGAAAGACGGCGATCCCCCAGCAGGAAGTAGCGCGTTGGTGGATTTGTTGGACATTTCTTTCGGAGCGGCGTCCATAAGCAGCCCGTCGCAGCAACCGCTCGCCGGCCCCTCCGGTACCAGTGGTACGATCGATCCCTGGGGAATGCCCGTTGCCGGTGGATCCCGACCGACGGTAGGCGTAAAAAGATACACCTGTTTGGTGGCAACATAACTAATACCCTTCGATTTTCCCATCTCCAGACGACGGATCCCTGGTCGCGAACGTCATCTCCGCCGGCGGTAGTAGATCCGTGGCTAAACACTGCCTCGGCCCTACCTACGGCGGGACCATCCACCTCGAAACCTCCGCTGCTTGGAGCGGACACGTGGCAACCGCGCACACAATCGCCCTCGGTAACGTCTGGTTCGTCGGTTGAGGGATGGTTGCAAAATGGTGCAGGTGCGGGTGCCGCTGCCGCCGGACCGATGATGATGAACGGTGCCGGAGCTTCAAATGGAAATCTGGACCCGTGGTACAGCAAAACGAATGCTGTCCCTATTGGAGCTACTGCGGTATGTTTAAAGCTGAATTTTGGGTTATAATGCCTTTCTAAAATGCGCCATTCTTTTCGCTTTTAGCCTCCCCTGGGCGTTGCGTCTGGCGATCCTTGGCAAGCGAATAAACGATCCACGCCCGTGCCTACTGCTGCTGCTGCTGCCAGTGGTGATCCGTGGCAGGCAAACGCATCTGCTGTTAAGCTAGATCCGTGGGCTCCAGTTAGCAATAACTCAGCCACGGGAAGTGTTGGAGATTTGGAAGCTACCTTTGGCGCAGCTGGTGGAGTAAGTCTTCTAGCTACACAATAGCGCTAACGAATTGGAGTGACACTTATGAAATTTTGTTGTCTTGCTTCTATTTCTAGCCTCTGATGAATCGACCCTCACCCGTTGGTGCTATCACTTCACCGGTGTCCGATTTGGACGAGTTTGACATTATTACCAAGCGGGCGGCAAGCAACAACAGTAGCGGCAGCACCACCAACAACAATAATAACCACAATGCCGCTAGCAACAATCTGAATAACAACAGTTGTAAGTGGCAGCTCCCCAGTGCAGGGGGTGAATTAACAATCCAATTGCTAACGTTTCCATTTTCCCGCCCCTACAACAACACATCAGCACTGCTACTCGGGGACCTAGATCCACTGTCATCCTCCGGCACGAACTCAAGCTCACCCAGCATGGGCGCGTCGACGGCCGCAAAGAAGACACCGCAATCGTTCCTCGGCGAAAACTCGGCCCTCGTAAACCTGGACAATCTAATCAAACCAATGCCGAGCGGTGGCAGTGTGGCAGCAGCGGCCACATCGTCCGCGGCATACAATCCGTTCGGCGAAACCGGCGGTGCCGGTGCACCCGTACAGAAGAACCTATTCCAACAGAATCAACCTCAGGTGAGTGTCCTAG
Source organism: Anopheles gambiae (assembly GCF_943734735.2). NCBI lineage: Eukaryota > Metazoa > Arthropoda > Insecta > Diptera > Culicidae > Anopheles > Anopheles gambiae. The sequence goes on from NC_064601.1 coordinate 115,083,985, forward strand.
ACGGTTGGCACGTATCATACGGATGGTGTTTAATCTGTAATCCGCTCCTCGTTTCAGGTTCCGTCCATCAATCAATTGAAACAGTCCCCGTTCCCAGTAACGCTTAATCAGGACCCGTGGGCTCCGGTTGCAAACATGACCACAGCGCAAGTGAGTATCCACGGAAACACGCACAAAGCGTTAGTCTTGAGTTTTAGGTTTAAAAAATGGGGAAGTAATGACAAAACAGACGAAGAAGCGACATGTGTTTACGTGTAATGTTACTGCTACTAACATTGCATTTGTCTCGCATTGAAAATGTGCGCATATAGTGTGGTTTTCTTTTGTTAAATCAAACTAATCGCAAGCTAGGCTCGTAAACGCATGGGAATGGAGAAGGACATACTGTGCGAATTAGCTATAATTTCGTTTTCTTTCCTTGTCGCGCCCTGCGACTATGCTTACGGTGCATATACTGGAACGTGATCACTCATTACACTCCAACAAAGCCAACTGTTGATGAGGACGAAACGGAATACTTTCCGTACCCAACGGTTGATGTGAATGCAAACAGTGAGCTTTCATCAGCCTCTTACGCACGTGCGGCTACCGATTACCAACAGCAACAGCAATACCAACAACATCAGCCACAAAATTGGCCACCTCCAACGGCTCACTTGGAACACATCGACTGTCGTCTCAACGATACCGGTGTTACCATCGAGGATGACATTTTCAACACCAACTACGCAATGGCACCTTCCGCAGCGCCGGGTGGCAACATCGAACGACATCTGTCTGCTGCACAGCTGGATAGTACGCGCCCACTGCGTCAGCTGTACGATTTCCACTTTGCTGTCGATGACGATACGCTCGATGTTGCCGGTCCTGGTGGAGGAGGGACGCCGGCTTTTACTACTACTACTACTACTGCAGACGCTTTCAATCATAATGACAATCGTCAGGGTGGTGGCAATAATACGACCTTTGCTGATACATGTCACGCTAACAACAATTACCACGTGAGTCGTAGAAGAGTGCTAGTGATCGAGATGAAAGAGCTCGTGTTAGTCGTGTCATACAGTGGTAGCTTTGGATTTGGTTAGTTTGACTTCGTTACATCGAATATGTGGGAAATAACGGCTCGATTTTATAGATTTTGATGACATCAACGATCTCCCTTCGTCGCTAAATCGCTTGATTGCTCAATGCAATAACATACTTCTTATTTTCTTTTCTCTTTTTATCCAATTAATATTCTGCTCTATTCTTAACATGTTCCTTCCAACACTCATTTTGCTCTTGCTCATCGTAACCTTGCTATTGATCGTCTATTTTTCTCTTTCTCTCTAAAATTTCAAACCTTCAGCACGCCACGTCCAGTAGTAATGGGGCATGGACGCTAAAATAGAACGTCCCTTAACAGTCGTGCGCGTGTTAAATCGGAAAAAAAACCTTTCCTCACCTTTCATCCATTTCCCTCATCCCAACTATTCACACCACTGCCTCCCTCCCTTGATTCCTCTCACTTTCCCCCACTGTAGGTAGTAATTGATCCGATCGTCCGTTAAATAATATCCTGTCGTGTTGTGCGCATTGGACCTTCATTGGGTGTGCTGCTTCCATGGGCTTGCTGGCTGGCTGGCGCAACAGGGATTTGGTGATTTGGGCTGAATCTTCTATCACACCCCACAAACAAACAAACAATCCAACAAAACGTGTGCTCCAGTAACATGCTTGTGCTTGTGCGGTGATTGTATGCTTTAGTATATGCCCGGGTATGCCCCCAGCAACATCAACAGAACATCCATCACTGTCTCTCTCTCTACAACACAACCCAAGCTGCTGCCTCCTTCGCGCGTGTATTTATGTGTGTGCGTATGTGTTTGTATTCCCTTGTACGGGTTTGGGCGCCGGATCGAACCTGCGACATCAACCACGTGTACCACACCTCTGAGGAACAACAACTGTCTGTTTTATCCCGCTCGTTCAGTGTGTGTGCGTGTATCCTACGGTAGCGAAAAGTGCTCGCTTCTGGTAAAGTTGTTTTGTTTCAGTGTGTTTTGGCGGGTGTGTTGTTTTATTTTTATTGCTTTTTATGCTTTTTTGCATTTCATCTCATATTTGCTTTCATTTACATTTGCATTGTTTTATGTTATTACCATCTTTTTCTCTACACCAAGCACCTTATCTTGTGTTTTTTTTTATATTAATTGTTTGCCATTATGCCTTTACTAACTTCAACACATTCTATTTTCACATTGTTTCACTGTTTTTTTAATGCTATTTTGTAGTCAATGAAAAAGATTTTCACTTTTATAATTCCAGTATGTTTTTTTTGTCTTATTGTTCAAGTACTATAAACTATCATAACAACCTTTTCTAATAAATTGTTCTTGTGTACTACCACTTTACAGGCCAATCTAAACAATAACAATAGCGCTCCCTGGATGAATCCTCAATCGTCGAATCCATTCCTCTCGTAACAAGTTCCCACAACCCAGCTAGAGGTCCATGGCGCAGTGCGCCCCTGGCAGCATCCGCAGAACCTTCGTGCTCTCGACCCAACCATTAGCAAGGGTGCAATCAAAATGAGCATGTCATGTGTATGGAACATGGAGCAAGCGCCGAAAGGGCGTTGAGATACAATCACAAGAGGGGGTGGGTAGTAGATGAAAAACGGCGAGAAGAAAGGCACGGATAACGTGAAATGTAAACCTAACCAAACCAAGTTTTTAAAAAATGGAGAGGGAGAACAGTAGCAGAACCCAGGAGGCAATACGACACTAAACTCACACTAACCAACCAACCAACCAGGAATAGGGTAGTGAAGCAAAACCAAGCAAACAGGAATAGAATACATCGAGCTAGTTTTCTACGTTTCTAACCGGAACCGGAAATCACCTTTAACGTAAGCATCTGAAATTGAGTGTAGAAAACCAATTGGCAGGATGAGAGGGGAAGACGCCCTCACCACATTTTGAGTCATTTACATCTACATACACACATACACACAAACTTTCTCCTACATGTGAATTGTGCAACGGAAATCGTATTTCAATAAGCTTACCGATCAATGCAGTCGCTGTTCTTGAGAAGGAATGGATCAGAAACACTGGGAATGGAGAACAAAGCCAGCAACAAAATTCTCCAATTCTGTTCGCTATATTGGTGTACTGGCTGGCCAATTTCACTTCACTGGATTATACCGCGCTCGATGGTTTCCTCCAAAAAAAGACGTGATTTCAGATAAAAAGTTCCACAATTTGTTGGAAGAAAGAGAGGAAGATATCGAAAGAAGAAAAAAGGAGAGGGAGATCGAGACACTTGTTACTAAAACAACGATTTTGCAGCGGCTGTAACAATGTGTGTGTGTATGTGTGTCGGGAGAACGACAGAACTGGCCGGCAGGAAGTAGGATGGAAGGAAGGATAGGAAGAATTTATGCAAATTAATGAAAAATGCCTTATACTAGTTGAAGAAAGAAGAAGAAAAAAACGATGGAACCGCAAGGAGAGAGAGACTACATTGTGTAAGCTCTTAAAATAATACTACAGCTACTACTAAATGATAAATGAAACACTGATACCACAACACACTAACCCCGGGAGGAAGAGGGGAACATGTATGTGCGCAAACAGGTTCTTTCAGGATGCCTGTTTGCGTTTGTCGGGTTAAGAAAAGAAACGGAAGGTTAATTTCGGGGAAAATTAAGTTGTTCAGAAAATTGGCACTTTTTATTAGCTAGATTACGGCTAGCTTCATCGAATTGTATGATCATCGTTTGTTTGTTTTTTTGCTCCCTTCTTAACAGTTTACATTGTCCTCAAAAGCAGCATCTCCTTTGGGTCCACTTTCTTTTGAGCCTTTGTTCTATTATATTGACAAAGTTGAATTCACCGTATTTGTTTATGTTGATCCCCAGGAAGTATGAATGTACACAGTTTAATTTATTATATTTGCTTCCTTGGAACAACTGACAAAATGTGTGTGTGTGTGCGGGCGAGAGTTCGTGTCACGTGGAAGAGATTTGGCGCAAAGCTCGCGCAAACTATTGTGCTATTATCCTTTCTATATTCTGTTCTTGAGATCTATTTCCATTTCTGTTTGCTACCTTTGGCTCCTTCCGTTTCATTGCTCTTTAATGTATTATTTAGCGTAAGATAACGCAAAGGCCGGTCTTATTTCATTGGTTGGGACGGACTATGATTTAAAAATAAAGGAATCGAACAACAATGATAGTAAGTGGCACGGAGGAGGAGAAAATTAGTGGTTTTCGTCAATCGTCGAAGGACGTCGTGTGGTTGGCTAATTGTATTGAACCTTTTTCTATTATACCACCAGGCGATGGGGGGAGAGGGGAGGGATTGGACACGATGCGTTAAGGGGAGGGTTAGGGGGGACGGATGCGTCACACAATTATATTGCAAACATGGAACATGGAACCTCCAACGAGTCTGTTGGGAATTTTGTGTTCACTAGCGTGGGTATGTGTCCGGTGAAAAGAAAGCAAACTCTTCATCCTTTCTTAGAATGATACAGAAAAAAACAACCGATTGTTTGTATAGGGATAAAAGGACAGGATACTAAAACAAAATGGCAAAAAGTAACAACAAACAAAAAAAACTATATATACATGAGCAAGTGAAATTATATATATATTTTTAAAATTCTGAATAAACAAATAATTGATTTTCAAGGACATGGCATGGCAAGGACACTCTTGGCTTAAAAAAAACGGTAGTGGGTCCTCCAAACCTATTGATGATGATGATCACTCCGAGCCTGTTGATGTGTTTGGTAAGAGTGGGAAAACGAAAACTTCACTCCATGCTACGGAAGAAAGAAAAGCGACGATACTGCAGAAATTATTGAGCAAAAGGATGGAAATTGGATTTAGCAGTTGTCTCGTGCTATACAGTCGTCAACTCGTACGACTTAGCAAAATACCCCTCATCATGGGTTCAAGCCCTAAATGGACCGTGCCCCCATAAGTAGGACTAACTATCCTGCTATTAGTAGCCAATAAGACACTGAAAACCAAGCCCCGACCGACAATGGTTGTTGTGTCAAAAAGAAGAAAAGAAGAAGTAGTTCGAGTAGTTGATCAGTGGTTTGAGACACTTCTGCCTTTAATCTCACTGCCACAGCACTGTAGTAGCATTGTATAAGTTCATGAAGCAATGATACTTACCTGTTATCTGTAGGCTACAAACCCTTGTTATTATTGATCGACACACTTGTTTGCTTTATATAAGTGTTGTGGTATTATTTGTGAAGGATTAATTGATAAGGGAGGGTTTTAAGCATCTACTTGTAGGTACTGTATGTATGCAGCAATTGTTATGCGTCATGCAATCGTATTTAGTGCCTGTTGTTTTATTTTAACATTTTATTAAGTAAAGCCGGGTTAGATACGCTTGATTTTACTGGTCAAAGGACAGCAGGAGGAACCATGTTTTTTTGCTCTTTTAATTAGTGTTTCTATTGAACCATGCATGTTAGTGTAACTGCAATACTGGAAGAGCCGGGAAAGTGCATAGCATTGTTCGATTTTGTTCGAGTGTGTTCGAACTATGCGCTGTTATTATATGACAAACATATATGACCAAACACTCTGCTACTCCACTGCTCGAAAGTTATGCCTTTCAACTGTTTTAATAATTTTTTCCACTGAAACACCCCAACGAATGATCTTGTAGCGCTCCGGTTCGGATAGATCAATCACCGTGGACGCGGCCCTTTGCTCCTCCGACAAACCTAACTGACCTCCATCGAACACGGCCCCCAGCTCACCCCACAGTTCTTTAAACTCTTCCACATTCAGAGTGCTTTTGCTGGAGCTTTTGTTAGCACTGGTCAGTGCTATCGGCTGCTGAAACGCTTCACACACATGCTGTATGAATTTGTTTTCCGTAATTCTTATGCCAATGTTTGCCACACCCGGGTTCAGCGCGGGATTGTTTAATTTCGACGATCTTCGCACCACGAGCGTTACCGCTCCGGGGAAAAGTTCACCCAAAAGCTCATCATTTAGATGGTCCGTTTCGCCCCACTGCCGCACATCCTCTATGCTGGCCACACATATGGCGACGGGTTTTAGCTCATGCCGGCCCTTAATATTGTACAACCGGTGTATTGCTTCCGGATTGTTGGCACTGCAGGTAAGCCCATACACGGTATCTGTAGGAATTGCAATCACTTCACCTGCCTGTAGCTTTGCCACTGCTATCGCTTTTGCATCCTTACGGATAGTCGATATTACCTTCGACTCCTGCTCCTTCACATCTTTCGGTGCGTACCGCAATGTGTACGGTTTTCTGTTAGCGTCGGTATAGTTTTGACTAGTACGAGTACTGTACCTGTGTTTGTGTGTTTGTTTCATACTGCTTACTACTAGGCGCGTGAGTACACTACTAATAATGTTGCTGAAAAACATCGATTTAATGTTGCTTGTATAAACGAGCTTTAGCTTTCACTTAATCGCGCCAATTATGACCACACGTTTGGTTGCAGCACTTGTAAAACGTGGTCATCGGTTCGTCCGCCGAACGGGTCTGCATTTGCATAAAGTAAGCTCGATTATGTGAGCAGGAAGGGCATACGGCATCGGTTGAGTCAACGTTCTCCCATGCTGCGGAACCGCCCATCACATGGTCTACCTCCTGTGTTGGACAGAAATAAGCCGAAAGAAAGGGGGTCTTAGAAAGTGATTCACAAGCATCCAAATCTACTGCGCAAAAACGGGGTGGAATAATCCGTTAGATTTTTGAATTTCGTGATAAGATTTGAAATAACGTATTTTATTGAATACATATAGATGTGTCAAACTAATTCGTACGGCAGGCCGCTTGTTTTTACCCGAATATCGATTTTATAGGCACATATGGAATGGAATAATCAAATATTAACCATTACCGCGTACAGAACACTCGGGAGTCGCATGCGGTTCGCGGTCCGCTAGTTTGACATATTCATTTATGGCATAAATTCCCTTCTTATTCCTTTCCGCCCATTGTATTGCATTGCTTACCTTCAGCGTGGGGTAGATGCGGCTGGAAATAGTTCTCCGGATCTTGCAGATGTATGGACACGTGTTGCAGGAAAACCTGAGCGAGTCGGTGCTCTCTTCCACCAGCAGTAGATTACCGCATGTGGGACAGAACATCAACATTACTAACGATTATTATTAACTAAACTAGCGCCAGCATTCAGCAACGTGGTTTTTTCTAATCGTTTCACAACTCTCATTTGACGTTACCTAGTTCACGGTGACGTTTCATATACCAAGGTTGCTGACAAACAAGGATATCCCATATCGAGCAGGCGGTGCATTTCGGCACGGAAGGACTAGCGTTATCTTTTTTACTGTTTTTAAAATTCAACGAATCATTAAAACTATCTTACAGGGGAAAAATTGCAAAATATATTTAACAAAATAGCTTTCGGAAGAGCCCAAACTTGGCTGATCTAAAGTTCAGAATTCCTCCTTTAAAAAAAGCGAACACATTCTTCTATTAATTCAGTCAATGCACTTCTCCTATTGGATTGCTACTGCTGCTGCTATTGCTAACGGATCTACTGCTGGCTACTGCAGCCGGCCGTTTGCCCATCGCAATCGGCTCTCTCGTCTTTGGTACGGTCGAGGGCAACTGTTGCCAGCGGGATGGTGGCCAAACGATCTGTGTTGCCCGGGCAGTTACCAGTCCTAGTGAGACGGGACCGAAAGTATTGCTATCTAGTGAATTACCTATGGGAAATAAAAAAAATTAAACATATGTTTCATTAGATTCCAACCGAAAACAACCCTCACGCGTTCGCGCTCTCACCTGTATGATCCCCTTCAACCCAGCAATGTCCTTCCGGGACCGTCACGTACGGTAGCTTATAGCCTAGGGTGGAGATCACATCTCCCTGCAGTGCGACGACGCGTTTGATAATCTTCTGGGTCGGATCCTTCGGTGAGATGAGCGAGATGATGTCCCCGCGCTGCACGTCCATGTTGCGCACGGCCCAGCGTGACAGGAACACATAATCCGTGACGGTGGCATCCGGATTCAGGGCCGGCTGCATCGAAACACCTTCGACCCGTGCCACATACCCAACACAGTCGAGCAGGGTGACCCCGACCGGGACACCGAGCAGCAGCGATTTGAGGAAGGTTGGGAACCGCATTATGAGATCGCTGTGCCTTCAGCTCTGTGTCCTGCTCCCCTAGGTGGACTAGTGGTGTGTATTGTGTTTGTCAGCCTCGGTGCAAGTGTCTAACGGTTAGTCATTGCTGCATCGTGTTTGCTGTGTGTCCGGGTCTTGCCGGATGACGAAATTTTGGGTTAAAAACTACACAAACTTTGCTTACAAAACCCCGAAAGCCGATGGCTAGATTGTGGGACAATTGTTTTGAAAATTTGCTGACAATCTCATTGACGTTTGCCGACTCGTTGTGTAATCCAGGGGTGCTCAAGTAAAAGTGTGAATTGCGATAATTCGTTGCAGAAAAGTCAATGGAAAATATGCAATTTCTACTGCATTTATTGAATCACATTAAATTATAGACTGTGTTTAATGTTCAATATTCGATTTATTTTAACAGATTTTCAGTAAATTCATAAAACCTGTTCTACTCAATAATGACCTCTCTTTTGAGCATCTGGCAACACTGTCCGCAGCTGACAGGTAGGCTGTATATAAACAATTCCAGTTTACCTTTCGATCAAATCCCGCGCCTTTCACGCATTGTAGAAATTTTTATTAAATTTTATCAATGGATATCACCAAGCAAAGTAATGTTTGCCTTCCTGTCCACTCCCCATTCCTCCGCGGAGTACATTTCTCCCGGTGCAAACTGGTTTACTAACGCCTTCGCGCTTCTCTCTCCTTCCGCAGATTTCCTCGAGCAACTCCCGTCTATAAGGGAAGCGATACAGAATGCAACGTTCTTTGCGATGGACTGTGAGTTCACTGGACTTGCCTCGGATCGTACCATTTTCCCCTTCGATACGCCGGAAGAAGTGTATCTGAAGATGGTGGAAAACAGCCCCCCGTACATCATCGTACAGTTCGGGCTGTGTGCGTTCCGGGTGGAACCGCCCGGCGAGGAGGAGGAGAACGAGAAGAAGGATGGTCAACCGCGCGTATCCTACCAGTGTTACAACTTCTACTGCTATCCCAAGGGCCGCACGAATGTGTTCAGCTGTCAGGGCGAGAGTATGCGCTTCCTCGCCGACAATGGGTTCGACTTTAATCGTCTCTTCCGCGAAGGACTTTCGTACGCCAACGAAACGGAGGAGCAACGCTATCGGGCGGATTTGAAAGACCGGCAAGCTACGCGGGCGGCCAACATTCTCGCTGCGGCGGAGAGTGACCTGACGGAGGAAGAACCGAAGTTGGGGGAAGTGAACGATGTCAACATGATACCGGTGCCTCCCGAACACCAGCAACAGGTGGACGATACGGCGGCCAGTATTGAGGAGTTTTTGCAGTCCGATCGGCAGGAGCTGATCGTCGGGAGTTGCAATGCGTTCCAGCGGAAGCTCATCTATCAGATGATCGAGCAACGGTACCAGCGAAAGGTGTCCACTTCGACGGTTTCGCTCGAGAACAACCAGAAAGCGATCAAGGTGGAACGGAAACGTTCGACGGAAGAGGAGCAGGCGCTGGATGAGCAGCGGCGAACGCGCGAGAACGACGATCTCGAGACGAACGTAGGGTTGTCGCTGGTGCTGCAGGAGCTGGCAAAGGCACGGAAACTAATCATTGGCCACAATATGCTACTGGATTTGTTCTACGTGCTGCGCCAATTCTTTAAACCACTGCCGGCGGACTATCAAGAGTTTAAGAAGCTGACGAAGGAATATTTCCCACTGTAAGTGTTGGATGGGGTACTGTGTCGACTTTGAAGTCATTCTACAATTAATTGACGTTTTTGTCCCATTTTTTCAGCCTTCTAGATACCAAGTATCTATGCACGAATGCGGAGATTAAGGTGAATGTCAACTCCTCCGTACTAGCACACGTGTACGATGCGGTAAGCAAGGCACCATTCTCGATCCCTAAGGTGCATCCCGAGCTGCCGGATTATCAGTACAGCGTGGATGACGAGAAAAAGCACGAAGCAGGCTACGATGCTTACCTTACGGGGTTATGTTTCTTGGGGCTGGTTAGCAAATTCAAAGCTAATCTGCTGCAACTTCCCAAAGATCCCAACTTGAAACACTATCTAAACAGGTGCGATTAAACCAAAATAGACCCACGGTCCCGTGTCATGTGAAACTATATTGTTCCGTTTTGTCGGTTTCTTTTTTAGAATTTTCATCACTCGCCTAACCGACGTGAACTATATTTATTTGAACGGGAAAGAACGTAAGTGATCGTCGATCTTTTGGCCTTATTTCCTATTTTAATGTTGGCTTTCCCTCACCCAAAACAGCCACACAAACGCGGGAACATATCTTCTACGCAACGTTCCCAGAAACCTGGCGCACCGGGGACATCCAGAACAAGTTCAAACCGTTCGGCCCCGTGCACGTTAGCTGGCTGGACAATACGTCCGCGTTTGTGGCATTGCACAACCGTAGTGCCGCGAGCTCGGTGCTGAAAATGATCGGCTATCACTCCGGCTTCAAAGTGTACAACTTTGCACAATTTACGCAAATGAAACTGCAAGTATATATGCCTTCCTCTTTTGCTATACACATTACTTTGAAACCTTTCCTATCCACGCATGTACATGCTGGGTGTAATTTATCTTTTCCGTTGCTTTTTGTACTTCTGCAGCGCCCTGGAGCTAAACGAGGACGAAACGGTTCGAGTAGTGCTGGCCCCGGAGAAGATGCAGGAGTTCGAAGCGCACAACCAGTCAATCAACGGCCGAGCGGGGAAGAAAAAGGACAAAAAGAAGGCCAAAAAATAGAGCGTCCGCAAACGATCACCACTGCCGCCAAGCGGAAGGGTACGGATGAGGCAACGCCGCCTACGAACGAGGCGGACAAGGATGCTACTGCTGCCAAGGACGACGAGCACGACAACGACGAAGACAACGGTGGCGGCTGGAGAACGGTTAAAAAGGCGCGCAAAACATTCACCGATAATAACGATTGGTAGCGAAGGAAAGGGCGCAAACGTGTAGGTGAGTGCTGTTTTTAGATAAGCGACCTGCAAAAAAAAAACGCGCATAAGGAGAATCGTCTCTGGTGCGCCGCACTGTAGTAACCGCACATTTCAGGACAGACCGTCGTGTGCGGCATCTTTCTCTTTCTCTCTCTGTCTCTCTCCTGGTCTCTCTGGAGAGCTGCTGTATACGTGCAAAGGCACCACACACTTGTCGGTAGTGTGTATGAAATGTACAAAAAGAAGAAGAAGACAAAAATAACAAAATTCTGTTACGATTCGTTACGACTTTATCACTCAGCGCGCACTGTTTGAACGAAATTTCTAGTTTAATCACACTTTATGGCTATGTTGGAAAGGGGAAGGGGTATATTAAAACCTTACACTCTAAGGGCCGGACGGTGGCGGTTCAACGACGGTGGGATCTTTCGCCACACAGTCCTTCTTCCAGTCGGTTGGGATGGTCGTCTTCAGCACCGTCTTTAGCTTCTCAATCGGACACACCTCCGTGCAGCCAGGGATCGCGAGTCGTTGCAGCGGCTGTCCGAGCTGCTTCTGGCCCACGGTAACACTGTACTGTCCGGTGCTGACATCACGGTACAGCTCCAGCACACCCATCACACCGTAATCGGGCAGCACCGTCTCGTCCCAAACCTTCAGTGCGGACAGAATGTTAACCACCGTCGAGTCGTGACCGGCGTACAGGAGGATCTTTTTGTGCGAACCGGTCGGGTTGGCGATAAGTGCTTCCCATTCGTTGAGCGTTTTCCGCAGGAACGGACCACCCTTAAGCCGTTTCATCTCGTCGGTGTAGACGTTCAGGGCGTAGCTTTTCTTCGTCAGCGGCAGCAGCTTGTGCGGGTAGTATTCCTTCGTCCAGGCGGGTAGCTTCAGCCCAAACTCCGACTAAAAGCGGGAATGGAAGGGTTACAGCAACGACACAGAAGGGCATTGTGGAAGGATGGCGCTTACCTCCGCTTTTAGCGTACTGAAGAGCGACTGTACGTCGTCCGGAGTCGCTATCGTGAGGCCCGTGATGCGCGTGAGATTCTCATACAGCTGTTTGTTAGCGTTCATAAGAGCTTTAATTTCCGGCATCTGGAACGATTCCTGCACGGTTTCGGTGTACCTCGGGCAGGACACGCGAACTAGCAGAAGCTGTCGAAAGGGAAAAAGGGGGAGAATGTGTTTCGAATGAAATTTGCTCCATCTAAACAGACTATCCAGTGAGCTTACTAACCGTATCTTGACTCAGCGGCTCACTGAAGTACGGTATCGGTTGCCAATCGAGCCGTCGGTTCCACTGGAGTGCCGTACCTTGCGGCGGGAACAACCCAGCCAGCACGAGCTGCATCGACATCTGGGTGCGCGAGACACCGGTCGTTTGGACGTGCACGTTCTTGGCACGGTAGGTCGCACCGACAAAGCGGCCATAGCGCTCGCGAAGCCAAAGACCGATCTGTTCGTAGACTGAGTATTTGCCTTTCTGTTGGGAAGGAACGCAGCAGCAGAATGTTTGAAGGTTAGCAAAACGAGTTGAAAACACTCCCATTTCGGGCACAGCGGCTTACATTCGTCAGCTGTCCCCAGTCGTACGGTTCGAAGGTAAAGTTCACGTACGGATCTTTCGGATAGGTGTCGGCCGGGGTACGCTGTCCGTGGCGGAAAAACTGTAACAAAAAGAAGCAAAGGAAGGCGATTCAAATTAAAAAGCGATCGTTTTTATGTATGGTCGATTATTAGGCTGATAACGAAATCATAGTCTCAGAAGAATGACCAGAGCTTGTTTGCTTTTTTATGATTTGCCATTGATAAGACACACTTCCTGTGTGTGTGTGCCTGGTTTAATCGAGAGAGAGGAGGGTAACCGTTCTTTTTTTTTAGAATGAAATCGTAGAGCCGGCGATAACTGTTTGATATTTTCTATTCCAACCGTATGTACCGATAGGATTCCTAGGAGAATCGCGGAGCTACTTCAAACAGTAAACACAACGCACACACCCCTAACGACAGGACCAACTGCAACAGTTTGCACTTAGTACCTGAAGCTTCCGTTACACGGGGGGTCGTGGCTCGGGCTAACTGGAAACCACCAACCACAGAACACTTGCATAATGTAGGTCAAAAGCACGCCGTCGCCACACTTACCACATGCACCTGCTTCAGCTCCAGGCCGGGCCGACGCCCCAGATGGTCCAGCAGCTCCGCATCGCCGGCCTCGTGCGAAAGGTCCTCCGCGGACGAGGGAGCACCGTACACGCCGTAGGCGGTAAAGAAGACGATCGTCGTGATCAGCACACTGCACGTCAGCATGATTAGCACGCGGCGGCTCAAATAATACATGGCGCAATCGGGGCCCGGCTTTTATAGCGTCTGCTAAGGATGTCGATCGGGGCAGCGAGCCACGCAGGCTGGAGGCACAGCGGGAGAAGGGTGTGTGTGAGTGTGTATGGGCAGATGATTATGTCGGGTGTGTTTGTTGTGCGACTGGGGGGAGAGGGGCTGAGTTGTTGTGTGTTGTTAATTGTTTACAGCCAAATTAAGCCAAGAAACGTCCTGCGCATCCACACACATTCAAAAATTCATTCCGCCGCGTGGTCGTTATAACGGCCAATGGTTGGAGAGCAGTCAGTGTTTGCGTTGGAGTTGTCTTGTCTCTGTCATGGTGGGATGGTTGTTTCTCTGTGTTCTTTTCTGTTTTGTTAATTTGTCTTTGGTTCTAGCAAGGGGGAATGGGAGGGGGGGAGGTCAAAATACCGGTTTAGTCCGGTCTAGATGGTCACCGCGTGATAAGCAGCAACCCCTTTTGGACGGACTGTGGTTCGATCTGCCCCCACCGTAACGAATCAAGTGACAAGTAGTGATCAGTTACGTTGGTTCGCTGCCGGCGGTCGGGTGTCCGGTGCCGGTGGAAGAGAACCGTTAACGGGCGTCGTTACCGTGGACGGTGTATTGTCCGGTACCGGCACACGAAACAGGCGCACCTGGGGCAGGACTGACCTCGTGACGGCGGACAATGTGCGAGACGGGTGCCTGAAAAGGGAAATAAAACCATTAATACATACAAGAATACAAAAAAAGTGTTCGCAAACGAGTTTTTTTTTCGGAAGCAAATTAAACTGTCCCAGAAAGGTTTTGTTGGCAAAGTTGGTCATCGAACTAACGCCACCCGTCGTGTGATAACCTTGAACTTGAGCGCGAATCACGAGTAAACAGTGCTCTCCTAGCTCTTTGCCCTAGTTTGTAGTCCGTCGCACGGATGTGAATCGATCGCTGATAACGATCGCCGAGACAATACACTGCTAAATTATCATAAGTTATCAAGCTGATCAGCTGAAGTTGCACTAGACACGCGCCTAGGGTTTAGATGAAACCTTCTTAATCTTAATGTGAGTCATGTGGCATCACGTGTCTCCCTTTTTGTGTGTGAAAAAGCAACACTTAATAATTTATTAGTGTAGCAACGCGCAAATAAACTATTATTACAGAAAAGAAATAATATTTTTCCCAGGATTTACCAAACATTTTCGTTCCCCTTTTTGATGACGAAGTGTGGCGGGCCGAAAACAATTGTTATCTTTGCAATTATTCGACCCCAGCTGGCATGGTACAATTATGGTTCTATTTTCGCGCGATAACCTCTCGTACCCCATCATCATCATCATCATCTTCTTTACTTCGCTTTATACACTGTGTGGTTTAATCAATTAGAGCTTAGTTTACTTATTTATTTTTTCCTACAATCATTTCTCTGTTATGCCCTACACACACAGAAAACAAACCCAAATTTGCGCGTTTCATAATGGACCACGTGTTCGGCTGTTTGGCACACAAGCGTAAAAGGCTGTAACAATAGAATTGGGGCTTTTACCTAGAAATTGTACAGAAAAGTGTCACCGAAATAAGAACAGAGTACACCAAACAGAGGTAACGATACCATCTGTCTCTGTCTCTCTCTCTCTCTCTCGCTAGTACTCTATCGTTCTCCCTCACTGCCCTGTCGGTGAAGGGAGACTTTCCGGGAAAACGATAACACTTAAGTCAAGAAAGCCTCCAACACAAGGTAGGCCTTGGTTACCGATCTTCTCTAGTTAATGTAAACACATGCTCACAAAGCACACACTTTCCGTTAATAAGAACAATCTTCAATTGATCCCCATTTGCTTCGGTACTGAAACTATTACTGTTCTGCTCGGACTTTGAGTTTAATCCAACATTTCATTTCACCTTCCTCCAACGCACTAAACACACGCAGCGCCTCACAATACAAGATTGATGTCGCTGCTAAACTGATGCCTGCGTGCTACACCACTCTCTGCTTCTCGGCATCAACCGGCGCGGCGATCCTTGTCGATGGACGTACGAATCGGACTGAAAATAAATCATCTCACCGGGTCGCACGAGACGATGCGCCACGCGAGATAAACGATCAAGTATCGAGTCCCGCAAAAAAGACAGACAGGCAGGCTGTGGCTGGCTCCTTTGCTTGGTACAGGGCCGCACCGCTGTTCGGAAGCTGCCGCTTTGCTGCGTGTTTCGTCGCTCTTTTCGCTACACGCATAATTAGCCGATTCATTTGGCCATTGTTCGGCAGACGCGCATCCATCGTATCCGCGCCGCCACTGGCTGTTACACTGGTGATCGTACGACATGGTACTACGGCGCGCTACGATTAGCACGATCGAACGGCTAAATCTAAACTATGCAAGTCCAATATACGAATGAACGATGAAAGAAGCCTTGCTTAGCAGCCAGAAAGGAAAGTTATTTTACCAATTTTAAATTAATTTTGTTTTAGCCGAAATCTTTTTTTGCCAATATCAACCTGCTTGGTGGAGAAGTGTGCGATCGTTTTAAAATAAATCATGCAGCCCCTTCTCATCAAGATGCAGTCGACAGTCCCCGTTTGGAAATTGGGATCCTTCTTGCGGTTCTGCGCACCCGAAATAATTTAACGCATCGCCACAAAAAATGCACGTAAAAGGAACGGTTTCTTCCTCGTTGCATAGATGTTTCATCTTCCTCCTCTGCTGCCACGGTTCGTCGATCGTGAAATGTAAAAACTATTCTATCTTTGGTACGATCAAGTTTTCTCTTTCGGGGTTTGTGTTTTTTTTTGTTAACTATACTGTAGTTTTGGTTGGTAAAGTTGAACCGGATGATGATAAAAGAAAGTGATTTATTAAGTGGAGATCTGTTCCTACTCAAAGTATCTTATTTTCCCCATTTTGGAAAGCTTTCTATAAAACAGGAAATCAGATAATATATTACAACTTACTCATTCCAGTAAAAGTGTAACATATAAACTTATTTCTTCTTTTTTCTAAACTCTCCTTATCACCAGGTCACGCTTTGGCATGGTAAAACAAGTAAGCACACCATAAACCTTCAAACTGGGCACACAAAATAAAGATAAAACGACACAAAAACACACAGTCCCCACATCGAACGAACGTCCCCATCTAGTACGTCTGCCCCGGCTTACCTGTTTATTTGAAAGTTGCCAATTGCTTCTCCCCGAAGGTAACCCTCCTGGTCTAGCGTTGGGATGGCTCCATAACACATTGGAATGGTGTTGGGGGTAAACTTAAACACTGGTCCGGAATTTTAATTCAACCTTAGCGTCCGCTCCGAGCGAATGTGTTCTTAGATTTCACTGTATTTTAACGTTCTTTAGCGTTTTTCCCCCTATCTTTTCGTATGTCCGCGTGCGAAGAATGTCGAAATCCGAAACGTTTTTTTGCACAAATATATGGAGTACCTTCGGTCAGCTGCGTTCCGCCACGTTCAATGTTTCACTCGAAAATGCGGTGAACCGTGACACTCGCGACGGTACGTTTAGAGCTGCTTCCTTCGCGTTCATACCCGGCCAAGTTACTTCCCCATGACTTAATTCTTATCGTGGGGCCTCCTTCTTCTTCGTGGAATGTGAAGGCGTTATCGGTCGGTTTTATCTGGGCTTGCAATCTCTTGGAACGATCCAAACCCATGTACATCCGTGCTCCAATGAGACGGGCCAACGTAATGGACGTGTTTTTCTACTGCCAAATCCCAACCGTGACTGTGACGATCGCTATGAGCGACTCACGTACAACGGAGGGCCGGCGTCACCGCCGCCTTGGATGGAGGAGAGTGATGATTGATCAAATCACTACACAATAGAGCTGCTTAATAGCAGCGTTAACTACTAGTGTATACAAATCTAGCTAATGGTATGGCTCGGTAGAAGGCACAGCACGACCACGACTTTGTAGCACGCAAAAACCCCACAGACAAGCGTGTGTGTGTGTGAGTGTGCATCCCGCGAAAAGCATGCTTGTACTGGTTTTAGACCCTAGTAACCGCCGCTATATGCAGTTTGTGTGCCCTCGTAGTTGCTGTATTTGTTGTGTTTTACTGTTATGGTGGAATTCAGAATATCCAGGTTATTTAAGAAACTTGCTAATTAAATAATTTCGCAAATTTTAAGGTGTTAATTGATAACAGAGGCTCTTGAACATTCATTTCTCAGCACATTAGTGCGATCTAGAATAAACAAATTTAAAAACAAATGTGTCAACTTACTCAGTTGTGTCGCTCCTTTGGCCTAGTCGATGTAATATGCTAGTCGTTTATAACAAATTTCTAACCTACAGCTTGTTCGGATAAGTACTGCTGATTCATTTGAAGGAATTTTAAAAAATATTAAACCTATTTTATTGAGCTTTCCGACGCTATGGTAAGCTGTCAGTATCACTTAACCATGAACAGAAAAATGAGAACAAGACAGTTAGACGAAAATCTGAGAGAATATGTCCATATTGGAGGACTACGGTGCACCCGTGTAACAAACGCACTCGTCGGCACTAAAACTCGACTCACACAGATCACGATTTTAGGTAAACACCGACCGGGTTTGAATGAGCTGCTGCTGCAATCTAACGTCAACCTCTAGCAAATGCTGCTGAACGTATCCTTGCGCTGCGCAGCCCATCACCGGGCAGCGGGTACGCGGGTTCTGCTTCAACAGATTCTCGATGACGCTCTTTTCGTACACGTGATTGCACTGCTTGTTGCGCACCGGCACCTCCAGCGGGCGCTTCGAGATCGGGTCGACCATATTGCCCACATCGGCCTCCATCACCAAATCGCCATCATCATCATCGTCATTGTCGTTTTGGGAGGGCTGGCCTTGCAGCGATGGATTGAGCAGCGGTTTGGCGTACTGCACAAAGTCCTTGTAGCGTTTGTGCCCCCGGACCTGGGGTTTCTTCCGATCTATACTCGTTTCATAGCGCTCAAAATCAAAGCAGAGGGAGGGATAGTCGTTATTTTTATGCAAATGATTGCCCTACCACATTGGAAATTAAATTACCTGGTCGAAGCATTCCACGGTTTGCTCTGCGTAGGATTCCGCTAGCGCCTTCCGGTGGGTGTTCATTTTGCTGTCAATTTCGCACAGCTTTTCCACCAGACTGGTATAAAGCTTTAAATCTTTTAATGCTGCAATAGAAAACAGCACAGACAAATCGTCAATCGTGTGCATTATTAGCATATTCACGCAAGTGAACGACGGCTTTCGCTTCGCGCCGTACTTACATTCATCACCAAACTCTGCCGCCAATCGGACGGTGCTGTTCAGGCTGTCGCTAACCTTACGCATGTTGGCTTCAAGCATGTTCATTTTCGACGCCGATTGCTATTATTATCACGCGATGCAAAACAAAACATACAAAACACTTGTTGCTAAAATTAACAAGGACGCCAAATCGCAACAAAAAAAGTGGAACGCGCAAACCGCCTGCCGCCGAGAGCAGTTTTGTTTATCAACTAATTTTAACCGCCTTTCGGAACATCAACATTCCAACCGGTGACAGGATAGGATCGAATTCGGCTCGGAGCTTGCTTGATCGGATTGTCGATACTGAACATTTTCTTGCTCTATCGTGGGTGTGTGAAATCGATCGGATAAATTTCTGGAATATTTTCGGTGATGAAAATTTGGTCCCATTTTTGTTCTTTGCAAAACCACTATTTAAAAAAAAGATGTGGCATAGAAACAGATAAAATTTAATGAACAGCAATTGATGAGTAACAACAACAAAACGGCGAAAAGAAGCTTTGCTGTCTTGCTGGAGAACTTCCGGTCAAGTGTGCGTTTTTGGAAGCCGCGTTTTGTGCCTAGTGATGGGCGAATCGAGGGATGGTCATCAGGCACTGGAACCAATTTTTTTTTGTATTTTTAAAAAAATATGTTTTATCTAGAAAAAAATATTAAAAAAAGTAAAACTTCAAAAATTAATTATTTTCTTTAGTAAATTTGGTAGGCCATCAATTACTTTTCTTAAATTTATAAAACATTTTCTCTGTAGCTGAATAAAATTTATTACAATTTACGATTCTTCAAATCCTATTCCCTTATGTGTTCTATTCACACACCAGCTTAAGACTTTGATTAAAAAATCATAAAAAAATATTATGAATTAAACAGAATTGTCGGTTGATAATTTCCAAAAAGAACGATTAAAAAACAATTTAATCCGCCAACAGCCTAGATCAGCAGGTTCGTATACGGAATGCAATTTCACAACTGGAATCAAATTCCGCAATCCGTGACGGTTGACATTTACTTGCTGTCGAAATGATTTGCTCCATCCAGCACGCACGAAGGTCATTCGAATTTGCTGCTCTGGAACGTCAAGCCCGGAACCATCGTGCACGCGGAAGCGAAAGCAATGGGCGAACCTTGTGCTATAGTGCGTGCCATAAATACGTTGGCGCCAGCCATTTTCTTCCTTCTTTTGTTCGTGTCTC